>NC_080800.1:107580571-108808904 GCF_028018385.1 Neofelis nebulosa | reverse complement strand
CGATATTTGTCTTTATTTAAATTATTTCACTTAGCATAATACACTCTAGCTCCATTCACATTGTTGCAAATGGAAAGATTTCATTAGTTTTGATGGCTAATATTCCATCCATAATATATATATATATATATATATATATATATATATATATATATATCACATCTTCTTTATCCATTAATCAGTCAGTGGGCATTTGGGCTCTCTTCATAGTTTGGCTATTGTTGATAATGTTGCTGGAAACATTGCGGTGCATGTACCCCTTCAAATCAGCATTGTTGTATCCTTTGGATAAATATCTAATCGTGCAATTGCTGGATGACACCATAGGGTAGTTCTATTTTCTGTTTTTTTTTGAGGAACCTCCAGAGTGGCTGCACCAATTTTCATTCCCACCAACACTGCAAGAGGGTTCCCCTTTCTCCACATCCTTGCCAACACCTGTTGTTTCTTGTGTTGTTAATTTTAGCCATTCTGACAAGTGTGAGGTGTTATGTCATCGTGATTTTTAAAAAAATTTTTAAATGTTTATTTTTGAGACAATGCGAGAGACAGAGTGCAAGCAGCGGAGGGGTACACAGAGGGAGACACAGAATCTGAAGCATGCTCCAGGCTCTTAGCTGCCAGCCCAGAGCTGGACACAGGGCTTGAACTCACAAACCATGAGATCATGACCTGAGCTGAAGTTAGATGCTTAACCGACTGAGCCACTGAGGCGCCCCATTGTGATTTTGATTTGTATTTCCCTGATGATGACTGATGTTGAGCATCTTTTCATGTGTCTGTTAGCCATCTAGATGTCCTCTTTAGAAAAGTGTCTATTCATGTCCTCTGCCCATTTAAATGGTTTATTTGCTTTTTAGGTGCTGAGTTCGATAAATTCTTTATAGATTTTGGATACTAACCCTTTATCAGATATATCATTTACACATATACTCTCCCATCCCATAAGCTGCCTTTTAGTTTTGTTGATTGTTTCCTTCACTGTGCAGAAGTTTTATCTTGATGAAGTCCCAATAGTTCATGTTTGCTTTTCTTTCCCTTGCCTCCAGAGACACGTCTAGTAAGAAGTTGCTCTGGCCAAGGTCAAAGAGGTTGCTGCCTGTGTTCTCCTCTAGGATTTTGATGGTTTCCTCTCTCACATTTAGGTCTTTCATCTATTTTGAATTTATTTTTGTGTATGGTGTAAGAAAGTGGTCCAGTTTCATTCTGTTGCCATCATTCAAATGTTGCCGTCCAGTTTGCCCAACACCATTTGTTGAAGAGACTGTCTTTTTTTCCATTAGATATTCTTTCTTGCTTTGTCAAAGATTAGGTGACCATATAGTTATGGGTCCATTTCTGGGTTTTCTATTCTGTTCCATTGATCTAATGTGTCTGTTTTTGTGCTAGTACCATATTGTCTTGATGATTATAGCTTTGTAACATAGCTTGAAATCCAGAATCGTGATGCCTCCAGTTTTGTTTTCCTTTTTAAGATTGCTTTGGCTATTTGGGGTCTTTTGTGGTTCCTTAAAAATTTTAGGATTGTTTTCTCTAGCTCTGTGAAAAATGCTGGTGGCATTTTGATAGGGATTGCTGGAGTTGTCTTTATGAAAAGTTTTTTATTACCAATTCAATCTTTTTACTTGTCATATGTCTGTCCACCTTTTCTATTTCTTCTTGAGTCAGTTTCGGTAGTTTGTGTCTTTCTAGGAGTTTGTCTATTTCATCTAAATTATTTAATTGTTTGGCATGCAGTTGTTTGTAATATTCCCTATAATTATTTGTATTTCTCTAGGTTGTTCAGTAATGTTCCCTCTTTTATTTTTGAAATTAGTAATTTGAGTCTTCTCTCTTTTTTTTCTTGGTCAGTTAAACTAAAGTATTATCAATTTTATTGATATTTTCAAAAAACCAACTTTATTTTTGTTGATTTTATATATTTTTTCTGTTCATTTATGTCTGCTCTAATGTTTATTGCATTATTCTTTTTTGAACACTTTGGATTTAGTTTGTTCTTTTTGTAGTTTCTTGGGTTGGAAGTTTGGTTATTGATTTGAGATCTTTCTTTTTTTATAATGTAGGCA
This sequence comes from Neofelis nebulosa, assembly GCF_028018385.1. Classification (NCBI taxonomy): domain Eukaryota; kingdom Metazoa; phylum Chordata; class Mammalia; order Carnivora; family Felidae; genus Neofelis; species Neofelis nebulosa. The sequence goes on along the minus strand of NC_080800.1, from coordinate 108,806,838 downwards.
TTTAAAGTTATACATTTCCCTCTTACCACTGTATTAGCTTCTTTCCATAGATTTTTATATGTTGTGTCTTCATTTTCATTCATCTGGAAGTAATTCTCATGACTGTTTCTTTGACCCATTGATTATTTAGTAATGTGTGGTTTAATTTCAACATATTTGTGAATTTTCAAAAATTGATTTCTAGTTTAATTCCATACTTTGGAATTAAAATGGGTGAAGAACATACTTGTATGATTTCAAACCCATAGTGACACTCGTCTTCTATAAATGGGCATTGGAGGAAAGTTGTAACCCTTGGTCTTCTCTGCTTGCCCCTCCCTGCATGAAATTTCTGCAGTTTGAGCAAGCTGGGGCAGGTAATTAGGGCCAGTATTATTAGTCTCCTATACCTAGAATAAAGCTTATACCCTATGAGTGAAGGCTGGGTAGGTGAAGGGAGACCCAGTCCTCTCTGCCATGCCTGGATGAAATAGAGGTTCTGCAACATGGTATTGTGAGGAATGAGAAACCACAGAAACCTGATCATTCTGGGTGAGACTGTATCCCCAGACTAGAAACTGGGGGAGAAGGAGCCCCTGTCTTCTTGGTTGCACATGCCCAAGATAGACCTTACATAACATGAGCTGGTGGACGAGAGAGACTGATAGACTGAATTGTGGCACAAATGTCACAGACACCACTGTTCTTACTGATATTTAGTAGATTTTGTTGAATATTTTCCCACTTTTTGTATGCTCTTAGGAGAATCTCCAGAAATTTGGAATGATTTTTTTAAAAATAATTTTCGGGGCACCTGGGTGGCTCAGTCGGTTAAGCGTCCGACTTCGGCTCAGGTCACGATCTCGCGGTCCGTGAGTTCGAGCCTCGCGTCGGGCTCTGGGCTGATGGCTCGGAGCCTGGAGCCTGCTTCCGATTCTGTGTCTCCCTCTCTCTCTGCCCCTCCCCCATTCATGCTCTGTCTCTCTCTGTCTCAAAAATAAATTTAAAAAACATTAAAAAATTAAAAAAAAATAATTTTCATTACTTAAACTATTGTTTGGCTGGGGGGAGGGCGAGCTGGAAACCTTACTGCATTATTCCACAAGTCTTGCCTCTCAAATAGTATTTTTTTTTTTTCAAAATTTTTTTTTTCAACGTTTTTTATTTATTTTTGGGACAGAGAGAGACAGAGCATGAACGGGGGAGGGGCAGAGAGAGAGGGAGACACAGAATCGGAAACAGGCTCCAGGCTCTGAGCCATCGGCCCAGAGCCTGACGCGGGGCTCGAACTCACGGACTGCGAGATCGTGACCTGGCTGAAGTCGGACGCTTAACCGACTGCGCCACCCAGGCGCCCCTCAAATAGTATTTTTATACATAGAAACTTCTCTAGATAATCGTCTTGCACCTGTCACCTTTCCTTATTTAGGCAAAACTGAATGTGCTTAAAAGGTGTCCAAAGACTCGGGCTCCCTAGAAGGGGTCTAGAAGTTTAGAGATCATGTGGCTTGGATAACAACCTCAGAAAGTGGCTGTGTTGAGTCAGTTAGTCGTGGTATATTTCATTGTATGTTTTTCTCTTGACAAAGATCACTGAGGCACTTCGGTTGTCAGGCCTGTTTTGTTGTCAGTGTCAATTGGTATCTATATGATCATGTAAGAACTGGAAGGTGAATATATTTGTTTGGCAAGAAGGAACAGCCTGGATACCTGATCTACCCTCAGGCTGCATCTACTGCACACGTTTTAGCAATTACTACATTTACTTCCAAGTCTTGCCTTATATGACTCTGTATATAGGATCCTAGAAAAATGCGTGTTGATTTGGAAATGTTTTTAGACATGATAAAGAGAAAATTCTCCTGCATTATCAATGGGGCTGAGTTATTTATTTGATTCCCAATGTCTGTTTTCTTGAAAAATTTATATAGTGCCTTCAGGGATCTAAGGATTCTGCTAGTTTATTGACCCCAGCTCATCAAAAGCATTTCTCTTTCCTTCGAAAGAAAAATAAGGCACTTCACTTCTCATAAAGGACCACTGAACTGTGGTCTCTGCATAATATTTGAGAATTCTATTTGTCTTTATTAATCTATATGGATAATCTTCATGTAACAAGGAATTTTGAAAATGTAAATATTTAAGGTCTTTGCGATGTTGCCTTTATGTTGAGATGATAAGCCCATGCTAACAAAGATAAAATAATAATTGAATGGGCTCAGTGAAATTCCTTGGCTATTTTATCTCCAGCCAAGATTTCGTATGACGATAGACAAAGTGTTCCAGGGAATCTACAGTGAGAAACTCCCATGTACAATATATATATGATTATGATTCAACAATTCCATACATCACCCAGTGTTCATCACAAGTGCACTCCTTAATCCCCATCGCCTATTTCACCCATCCCCAACCCCCTCTATTGTACACCTGAAGTTAATATAACATTGCATGTTAACTATACTGGAATTTAAATTAAAAAAAAAAAAGAAACTCCCATAGAAATCACAAATGTTAATCACTTCCTGGGATTCATTTAATAGTACTGAAGGAAAACACTTCCTCCCCATTCCCCAGGCCATGAAGGGCAGAACTTCTATCAACTATCTTTCAAAGATAGTTTAGGGAAGGAAACTTCCCCTCTGTCCATTCTTTTACTTGCTTTTGTCTAATGAAGGAAGAATATACTAATATGATTGGTGATTGCCTGACATCCATTGAACAACACTTAACAAATAGGTAAAATAACAGTGGTTCCAAAGCAGGATTAGTATTACTTTTTCTCTTTCTCCCTTTAACTGCCTTACTCATGGATAGGTAAATGTGTAAGTAGCAACCTGCTCCTGTGTGTAAGCATACATACTTGTAAGCGTACTTGGGGGAGGGCCTATAGCATGCCCTCTTCATAAACTTGATCTTCTTTCACTCTTGCTCTTGCTCTCACTCACTCACTCACTCACATTCTCTCTCTCTCTCTCTCTCTCTCTCTCTCTCTCTCTCTCTCTCACACACACACACACACACACACACACACACACACACACACAAACACATACTTTTCACAGTCTTGCTGGTAACTATGGTAACTATATGGGTAAGGCGGATCTGTGGTCCTTAGAATTAGCTTTATAAGCCAGGTTCTACCCTTTAGATACAACTTTCTGCACAGACAGGTCTCAAAGTGTACTTTCAGCAAGATAATAGGAAGATGCTCTTTTGATCTCAAGATCCAGCTACATTCTCCAACCTAGCTTTGGCAAGAAAGCTGTATGTTTTAGGGTTTATTGAGCACTTGCCCTGATCACTAATAAAGCTGATACTCTGATCCCCACTTAACTATCAGTCACCATAAGTATTTTTTTCTATGGAATGGAGAAGGGGTAAGACTTAGCTCTTCCCTCAAATTTACAACACTTGCTAACAATCCATTCCATAATTCTCTGTTTTGACAGCCCTAGTAAACAACTTACTGAAAAGAGGAAAAGACTATATGGGCCTTTGAAATGGCAACTCTTCAAGTTCCTTGACATCTTTACCTCTGCCCGGATCAACCATGATATACTGTGGCTTTGTAGTCATAAAATAAAACGAATCTAGCATCATGATGGGGGCTGTTTTTATTTCACCAAAACTCTGACTCCAGCAACCTGCACTCCAGAGCCTCATTCAACCAAATCCTGTATATCTGGTAAACATACATGGTATAAGATATGATCTCATCTGGAAAGTACTGAATAATGATAAGGATGATTGTACACAGCTATACTCCCAGCAGAGAAGACCTATACCCGTGAGCCTATGGCACAACACCACCACTGTGGTCCTTTCAACATAGTGACTAAAGTCACCAAGACTTTTAGCAACCCAATATTCTAAATGATCCCTTCGAGTGACATCTTTACCAGGATCAGGAGCAGGATGCGGTGACCCTAGGGATCCTTGTACCCCTTCCTTAGCATGCTTAGAGGTCATTCTTGTTTTTATCTCCAACATGCCTTATTCACATAGTCTTGGCATTTTTCCAGCAGTGATGGATATTCTTCTCACAACACATTTAATATCTTGCATCTGTCTTCCATAGCATCTGCATTACGAGATGCTGTAACAAATTACCACAAAATTGGAGGCTTAGCAAAACAGAAATTTACTCTCTCATAGTTCTGGTTTAGCTAGAAGTCTGAAATCAAAGTGTCAGCAAAGCCACATTCCCTCCCAAGACTCTAAGGGAGAATCCTTCCTTGTCTCTTCCAACTTCTGGTGGCTACAGGCATTCCTTATCTTATCATAGCATAACTCCAGTTTCTGCCTTTCTCTTCATGTGGTCTTCTCCCCTGTGTCTCCCTGTGTCTTCTTTTCTAGTAGGTTTAGGGCTCACCCTAATCCAGGATGATCTCATCTCAAAATTCTTACTTTAATTACATCTACAAAGACCCTTATTTCAGTAAGGTCACATTCTGAGGTTCCAGGTGGACATATCTTTTTGGGGAACACCATTAAACCTCCTACAGCAACCAAGCACCATTTTTGTATTTCCAGAAACTTGTTCTATGAATGGAGCCCCTGGTTTGAACTCTGAGTTTTGAGGGTGTTCTTTCCCATTTATAGTTACACTCAACTCTGGGATCTGCCACTTCATACTCTTTTTCTAGCTTTGATCTTTGGCTTCTGTATCAAAATTCTTTTGGCTGCAAACACAGATGGCTTAAATAAGAAAGGGGGGACTTACTGGCTCATGTTAATGAAAGCCAAAGGATAATAATGGATTCAGTTGTAGCTTGATACAGAGGCTCAAGTGATAATATTAGGGCCATTTTCTATGAATATCTTGGCACTGCTTTTTCTCTCTGCTAGCTTTTCCAGGTTGGATCCTTTTTTGGTAACAAGATGGCTGAAACAGCCCCAAGTTTCATATTCTCATACAACCAAAGTCAGTGGAAAAGAAAAGTAGTTCTACCTCTCAGAAATCTCAGTAAAGGACTCATGGCTTCTTACTGGTTCATATTAGGTCACATACCAATCCATGAGATAATCACTATGGCCAGGGAAATGCTGATTTGCTCAGGCCAAACAAGTTCTACTCCTAGAACTGAGATTGGAGGTCAATTCCAAACCAAATAGACTGAGAGTTGGGCAATGTGGATCATCAAGCAAAAGATGAAATTATATTTCTGTAAGACTGGGGAATGAATATTGTGGGGATATCGGTGTCCACTATAGCTTCCCTCTTAATAGTGACTTGGGTTCTCTCTTTGGCTAAGCTATCATTTGTAGTCCTGGATAAATATATCATTTTAATCCATGACTTCATGGTATCTTAAAGAGGCTGAGTCCTGAGATTTACCTAGGCTTTCTGCCAGGAGCACTGCCTATGGGCTACACAGTCAGTATGTCCTGCTTAATGCCCCAAATATCAGGCAAGTATGAAGAGGATACCTGGTAGAACTCTTCTGCTATCCTACCTTCAGTAGATATCCAGAACATAGTCTGGCTTTCCTAAAAGTGAGGCTTGAGTAGATTTTCAGAGCTAGTGCTCTCTCTAGCAGTATGTCATTTGGTTTTCGTTGTGGATGTGGTTCTGGGATGAGCGCTAAAACAAAGAACTTTCTATCTGGGTTAGTATGGAACCCTAAAAACCCAAATGGATGAGCCAAGTTGAAAATCTCTAATAGAGCTAATCCTCAGAAATCAAGTACCATAATCATAGTCATGAGACAAGATGGTTCCTCCAGGCTTTTAATATTGCCTTATATTGTGTGAGAAATTCCTGCCTGCATCTATTTCAGCCACAAACATCCTCTATAATAAGCATACACCCATGCGCAGGGATTCTCTTGCACAAAAGGATGGCTCACTGTGTTGTGTCGGAAGTATCTGTCTCTGTTCAGTAAGGGAAAATTCAATTAGAGTGAGTTAAGATGGGGGAAGATTTGAAGAGCATCTAAAAATACTGAAATGTCTCAATTGTTGCTGGCATCCCAAAGAGCCACATCTCCTTATTTATTTGGTTATGTGGGTGAGGGGTGACATAAATTACTGCAATAAAATAATAATTACTATTTATTATACTAAGTACTTTATATACAATGTCCCATTGCTAATTTTTTAGCAAACCTATGAGGTGGTTATGATTACTGTTTACTAGCCTGGACTAAAAGAGACAGAGATGGGACAAGATTAAGGAAGAATGACTTCAAGGCAGAGCATGTATGCTAAGGCCAGAAAGGACAAGCCCAGTTCTGGACAAGCCCAGTACCCACAAAGGGCTCAGAAGCCAGAGCTGAGCCACAGATGATTACTCTCAGGTCTGGAGACCTAATGGAATTTGCCCTACTGTGTTGTGTACTTGCCTTAGATTAGTAATCCCTTTATTCCTTTCACTTTCTCCCTTTCAGAATGAGAATATCTATCCTGTGCCTGTCCTACCATTGTATTTCAAAAGCAGATAACTTCTTCCCTAATTTCACTTCTTCCCTAATTTCACTTGCCTAATTTTGTCTCCTGATGGACCGTACCCAGAGTCTCACTCATACCTGATTTAGATGATGAGATGAGAGTCGATTTTTTTTTTGAGTTGGTGATATTTGATGACATTTTGGATTGAGAGTTAATGGTGGAACTGGTTAAGACTTTTGGGGATGTTGGGAGGGATGAATATATTTTGTATGTGGGAAGGACATGAATTTTGAGGGGGAACACAGAACAGGATGTACTAGGTTGAATAGTGCCCCTCCCCCAAAATTCCTGTTCACCCAGAAACTGTGAACATGACGTTATTTGGAAATAGGGTCTTTGCAGATGTAATCAGGTTACGATGAGGTCATACTAGATGAGGGTGGGCTCTAAATCTGATATGGCTGGTGTCATTATATGAAGAGGGAAATATGGACACAGAGTCACAGATGCACCGGGGAGAAGGCCATGTGAAGATGGAGGCAAATATTGGAGTGGGGCATCTCTAAGTCAGAGGATACAAACAATTGCTGGCAACCACCAGGAATTAGAAGAGGGAACCTTTGCAGGGAGCGTGGCACTGCTGGCACTTCGGTTTTGGTCTTCTCACTTCTAGAACTGTGAGAGAATACATTCCTCTTGTTTTCATCCACCCCGCTTTTGGCACTCTGTTAACAGCAGCCCTAGGAGACTAATACAGAAAGCGTGTACCCACTTTCCTAGACAGAGTTCTGGGGAGGTGGCATGGATACAGAGAAGAAACGACTGCATGCTGTATCTAGGAAGAAGAGCCGTTTGACACACTCACATATTTCCTTGTGCACGGGGATGGTTGCCCTGAACAAGGGAGGAGCACATAACTTGGGGAAGCATGGTGTGTTTAAAAAGTTGTGAACTTCGGATAGCACCATAGTTTCCCAATCTTGATCATCAGAACAACACATAATTCTCAGGCATTGGAAAGGGGGGAAAAGGCAACAGCAACAGTTGCCAGATCTAGAGGGGTATTTCCACAGGCTGGCAGTCAGCTCAGCAGAACTTGAATGACAGATGGCAAAGAACCAGATGTCAGTGATGCCAGATAATACAGAGATAGATAATACAGAAAAACAGATTTGCACTGTATCTCCCACCCTAATGGCTTTGTACACTCCTCCAAACTTGACCTTTTATAAAAGGGAAGGACATTCCAAATTAGTTCAGTTTGTGGACTAAATTTCCATTTATGTATGTATGTATTTTGGTACATGAAATATTCTAAAGGAAGGCTGCAGTGTGCCTTAAAGCATGTATAGGAGGAGTACTCATGAGATCCTACACCCCACTCCCACTCACATTATTTATAGTTCTGTGTACACTTGATCTAAAAGGCGGTATGAAACAAAGATATTGTACCATGAAAACCCCAGTTCATTGTCTCTGATTATTCAGATGGAGTGTAAATGTGTGTGATATGAGTGAGCTCAGGAAAGGGTGGAAAAAACCAGTTGGGGACTATATGTAGGGAAATGAAAAGGTGGAAGTGGAAGATGTTAAGCTTTTTAAAAGTTTATTTACTTATTTTGATGGAGAGAGAAAGAGAGTATGAGCAGGGGAGGGGCAGAGAGAGGGAGAGAGAAGATCCCCAAGCAGGCCCTGCACTGTCAGCATGGAGCCAGACATGGGGCTTCGACTCACGAACCACAGGATCATGACCTAAGCCAAAATCAAGAGTCTGATGCTTAACTGACTGAGCCACCTGGCGCCTCAAGATGTTAAGTTTTGTAACCTCCTTGACTTGGAATGGGACTGAGACTGATACTTGAGTTTCTGCAGGGTCAGATGAAGTAGACATGACAGAAAAATGAGCTTGTGTCTCTTACTTGATGGTTTACCTTGAAAAACAATGCTTAGAATGATCTTTGGTCCAATTCAGGGTCATCCTGTTAGATCTTGTAGCTCCTCCTGGAACAGACCAGTGCCTGATGTCAAAGTGGTGCTGGCTGGTACAGAAATACAGGGATGAAATTCATAATGGCCGTGAAAGAGGGGGCTCCTTATGCACAAATGCAGGGAAATCTCTATGTTCTTCAGGTGCTCTATTTAGTTCACATGCTTCCTCAAACCCCTGCTGGATATGTAGATCTGAATTTGGTGGGCCTTAAAAGTGTACCTTTTAATCCGAAATTTTTATGTAGTTCAACCTGATGCAAGCCCCGATCCAAGAAGAAATAGCCTAAATATCAAAGGAATTACAAGACCTAATGCATATGTACTAGTGAGAATGAGGGTATTACATGTGGACTGAAGGACTAAGATTGGGATATGTCATAATGTAAGCCTGGAAAAAAAGTATTCATTGTCCTGGAGGAATTCACCTATGCATTGGAACATTTTAAAACTTTTGTTTTGACATAATTTCAGATTTAAGAAAAGTTGAAAAGCGGTACAAAGAATCTTCAGATTCCCCAAATGTTAATATCTTCCACATTTGCTTTATCATTCTCCCTCCCTCCATTCTCTTCCTACTTTCCTTTTCCTCCTTCTCCCTGCCCCCACTCTTCTCTCCCCATCCCTCACCCATACATACATATTCATTTTTCTCAACTCTTTGAGAGTAAATTAGAGATATTTTGCCCTTTAACCCTAAATACTACAGTGTTTATTTCCTAAAATCAAGAAAATTCTGATACAACTTCAGTAGTTATCAAAATGAAGAAATTATCATTAATGCATTATTTTTATCTAATTATTTTCATCTAATTATTTTCTTAATGTTTGTTTATTTTTGAGAGAGAGTGAGAGAGACAGAGGTCGAGCAGGGGTCAGCATAGAGAGAGAGAGAGAGAGGGTGACACAGAATCCGAAGCAGGTTTCAGGCTCTGAGCTGTCAACACAGAGCCCGATGCGGGGCTCACACCCATGAGCCGTGAGATCATGACCTGAGCCGAAGTTGGACGCTTAACTGACGGAGCCACCCAGGCACCCTTATTTTTATCTACTCGCTAGCATTGTTCAGAGTCCACCAATTGTCCTAATGATGTCCTTTATAGGGAAAGAAAATCATGGTCACATGTGGCCATGTGTGCAGTTGCCACATTTCTTTAATGTACTTTATTTTTGAATTCAAATTTAATGTTCTGGCAAGACTGTCTAGAGCTCTTCCTAATACTTACATGAATGCCTCCTTTGAAGCCTGGTCATGTTGGTAGCCTACAATAACCAAGGTAGAGATACCTAAAGTTTCTTGGAATGCTCACAGGATTGGAATAGATTTATTTATTTACTTTTTAATGGTTAGTTTTTTTAAGTTTATTTATTTATTTTATGAGAGAGAGCAAGCAGAGGAGGGGCAGAGGGAGAGGGAGAGAGAACCTCAAGTGGCTCTGCGCTGCCAGCACAGAGCCTGATGCGGGGCTCAAACTCACAGATAGTGACATCATGACCTGAGCCGAGATCAAGAGTCTAACCAACTGAGCCCCAGAATAGATTTATAACGTAAGACTTGAAAACCCATCAACTGACTTTGTACCCTAGGAGCACCAAAGGCCACTCCTTTAATAAGGGATGCACTAGTGATGGAGACACTAGTATCTTTGAGCTCGGTGATGGTTGTTATTCGTACGCTGGGTTTGACAGTGCGAGATTCTACCATGAAAACGAGCTCTATAATATCAATGTGGGAAACGAGATTCTGGAATTATAGAAGCTAGATGGTAACTCTGAGCCACTAACCATCATCAAAATAATCGGCAACAAAAATGGAATGGTAATCGGAATGCCTTGATGCACAGAAATCTATGGCAATCAGGGCAGATCATGATGTTCCTAAATGGGGAGCCAATGAGGCTGTTGCTTAATTTGATTATAATAAAAAAATGGAAAGCTTCAAATCAAAAGGTTGCTGTGATTCAAGCGATGCTGGGTCACCTCACAAATAAACAGTGACTGTTCCTTTGATGTTTCCCCAAAGAGGCCTTTAGCCATTTTCTAAGATAGTTGTACACTAGACAAAAGGGAATATTCAGATTTAAAACTGTTAAAAGATTTGAGCTGACATTCATCACAGGGTATGTAAAATATCCTCATGTTCCTGTGATTAGAGTGAAGGTTCTCAGAATCTACATAAGAAAGGGAGTTTTGGCCCAAGCCCATCTCACAGTGGGTCAGTGGGTCCACATACCTACACTGTGACTCTTCTCTGGCCTCTGAGTATATAATTCGGCTACACATTCTTAGATGCTGGAAGACCCCTCAGTTGTTTCTCTGACCCGTGGATTAAGGATCATTATAGTAGAAAGGAGCAAGTGAGAACTCATCAACCTTTCCCTACGAGAAATTTAAAGCAGAAAGCTATCATATTCCTAGGGACGCTGCAGAAATTAGCGTCACCATAAAAGATTTTGAAAACGTGGTCTCTTCTCTCAATGGTCTGTGTAAAGCCACGTGGTTTATGGCTGATGACAGTGACTACTAGAAACTTAACCAAATGGAAGCCTTGTTTGCAGTTGCTGTGCTGGACGTAGTATCTTTATGAAAGAAGACCAACCTAGTTTCTAGCACTTAGTGTACAGCTATTGATCTGGAAGAATGCTTTCATCTTGATGCACATCAGCAGAGAGGATTGACAGCAATTTACATTTACATGGTAAAGACAGCATTTCAAACACCCTCTTACCTCAGCACTATGTTAACTCATGCTCATTGGCATAATGTAGTCCATAGTAACCTTGAATTATCTCAAAATTCCTGAGAAGCTATTCCTATCCACATCATATTAATTGGACCTGGCAACACTCCTAGTCAACTGTGTAAGACATGGATCTGAAAGGTGGGAGATAAACCCCATGAAGATTCATGGTCTTGTCATACTGGTAAAATTATAGGATGGTCTTGATTGAACCTGCTGGCATTTTTTTTCCCAAAGACAAATTGTTGCACTTTGTACCTATACCACCAAGAGAGAAGGACATCACTTAATTTGGCCCTAATAGGAAAGTAATAGTATAGACCACCAGGACTCTGGAGGAAGACCATGACATCCATAGCTCAGAAATGCTCTGTTTAAAAATAATTTCTGATATGCTATTGGACCCTAATTGAGACTGGGCACAAGATACCAAGAGACTTTTCAAACTAGATGTACATCATGACCAGGGCATCTAATTATCTAGATTCAACAGGTTGTCAGATCCCACACATCAAAAATTTGAGTAGTTATTACAGCTAGCCATTTCATCCCCTATAAAATAAAATAATATGTTTGGATTGGACTCAAGTGGATCCAGAATTTGTGAATCACCTACATGGATAAGTAGCCTAAATCCTCAATTGTTGGTTGCATTACTGCCTCTTTATCAACTTACCCCAAGCAATGATAAACATTAGATTTATGATAAAGAGTTCAAGGCTACCAGTCAGAAATAGATTTTTAACTTTGTGACCCACATAAGACCATCATATCTGAAGGGTTTGCATAATAAACATCTTATCCTTATGAATTTTTTTCATACTTTTATTATAAAATTGCTGACTCCAAAGACAGATCATTTGTATATTAATTATCCACATTTTGTGGTAAATGGTCTTGCTCTAACAAAATAAGTATTTGTGGAAAAAAGTTTTTTAGCAATTAGAAGCAAAGTGTCTTTTTATAATATGGATACATATTGCTCTATTGAAAGTTACAATTGAGAGTCAAGTTTGATCATTGACAGAACTTAGTGACCTAATAAAAACTAAAATAACCTCTGCATTTAAACTAAAAACTATAAACAAGATACAGATTCTAGAATTCAAGTCCAATATATAATTTCAAATAATATCCACTCATATTTATTTTCTTGATAATAATTTAACATGCTTTAAGTACAGCTAATATTATCTGAAAATGGTAAAGTAATAAAAATTCTCTGTGCATTATTCTCTTGAAAGCATCAAAAGAAGAAATTACTTGAACAAAACTAGGCATTTTTATTAAATTTTATTCTTTTTTTTTAGTTCTTTACCATTCAATGTCTTCTTCTCTGATAGCATTATTTCAAAGTATATTAGCTATTGATTTTCTTAATTTTCTTTTTTTTTTGAAATTTTATTCTTGATGCCAAACTACAGTCTCTTGACCTTGATGCCAGCTTCAATGAAGGAAATACCAAAAAAAGAAGGAAGAAGCTTCATTTTGTCCACAAATTCCACAATCAGCCTATTTAAAAATATAAAAGTAAAATGTCAAAATCTATTTACATTGTTCTAAATTGGACACAAAATAGCATCTTTAGTTTTTTAAGTTTATTTGAGAGAGAGAGAGAGAGAGAAAGAAAGTACGTGTGCGCACACATGAGAGTGGGGAAGGGACAGAGAGAGGGAGAGAGAGAATTCCAGGCAAGTTCAAGTGCTGTCAGCACAGAGCCCGACACGGGGCTGGAACTCATGAATTGTGAGATCATGACCTGAGCCAAAACCAAGAGTCGGAAGCTGAACTGACTGAGCCACCCAGGTGCCCCAAAATAGCATCTTTAAAACAAAGATGTACTTGGGACGCCTCAGAGACTCAGTTGGTTAAGCGTCCAACTTAGCTCAGGTCATGATGTCGTGGTTTGTGAGTTCGAGCCCTGTGTCAGGCTCTGTGCTGACAGCCTGAAGCCTGCTTTAGGTTCTATGTCTCCCTCTCTCTCTGCCCCTCCCCTGCCTGCACTCTCTCTATCTCTCTCAAAAATAAATAAACATTAAAAAAAATTTAAAAAGATGTACAATAATATATTATGGCCTTTTCAATGCTCCAGGTGACTAGTAATTTAATGAATTATGAAGACTGTGAACTAGTGAAATTATCTAAAAAATTATAGTTGAAACTGACCAATGAAGATTGTAAGAAATGTCATATTGCTTGAAGATCATTGTGTAAGAAACTAACTCTCATATGGGGCAGCTGGGTGGCCCAGTTGGTTAAGCATCTGACTTTGGCTCAGGTCATGACCTCTGTGAGTTTGAGCCCCACTTCGGTTTCTATGATGAGAGCTTGAAGCCTGGAGCCTGCTTCAGATTCTGTGTTTCCTTCTCTCTCTGCCCCTCCCCTGTTCATGCTCTGTCTCTCACTCTCAAAAATAAAATAAACACTAAAAAATTTTTTTAATAAAAAATAAATTAACTCTCATATATTGTAATATCTAGTATGATTGACTTACACATTTTCAAATATTTTTGTGGCTCTCTGGATATATATAATTTTTTTCAATATTGGTCATTGTGAAGAATATTAGCACCTCAAAATTAACATTTATTAAAAATTACTTAAGGCTCAGTTGGTGGAACATGCAACTGTTGATCTCAGGGTCATGAATTCAAGCCCCACATTGGGCGTAGAGATTACAAAAATAATTACTTAAGAAATACAATATTATAAGAAAGATTATAAAATCTATTGGCTACTTCTATTGAAACCAAGATATTGGAACAAATAAGCTTTCAAATTTTCATATGATGTTCAATTTCGTGAAAGCAAGACACGTACATATTTATAAATACATTTTTATATCATAAAGAATTTGATTTTCCAATAGCTACATTTAAAACTGAAAATTTCTGATTTTCTAATTTTTATTTAAAATAATTTTATTTTTGTAATTTGTGGTGAACATGGTCGTGTTTTTGTTTTGGTAAATAAATAACATGCTAACTAAAAAATAATTTTATTTTTGTACTTTGTGGTGAACATGGTCATGTTTTTGTTTTGGTAAATAAATACCATGCTAACTAAAAAATAATTTTATTTTAATAATAATTTTATTATTTTAAATTAATTTAAAATAATTTTATTTTTGTAATTTGTGGTGAGCATGGTCATGTTTTTGTTTTGGTAAATAAATAACATGCTAACTAAAAAATGTACCTAGGGAATGAGCACCTTTTTTCTAATTCAGATAAAAGCTCTAGTGCTTGGATTAGTGGTGGCCCTGAGTGGATTACCTTTGGTGAGACAGATAAGGAGCTTGGATAAGGGAGAAGAGCACAGGTAGATATAAATTGCTACTAATATTGTAGTTCTTGTTTGGGGTTGGTAGGTTTACTGGTGTTCAATTATAAGTAGATATATAAATAGATAAATAAATGAAAATATATTCATGAATTAGTGATGATAAAGTATCATGAACTGAAAATCAGAATGAATTCAGTTTTATGCACTGGAGGTCTATCAAAAATGTGTTTGTGGAGCAAGATTAAAAGAAAATGTATTCCGGGGCACCTGGGTGGCTCAGTCGGTTGAGCCTCCGACTTCAACTCAGGTCATGATCTCAGTGTTCGTGAGTTCGAGCCCCGTGTCAGAGCCTGGAGCCTGCTTCGCATTCCGTGTGTGTGTGTGTGTGTGTGTGTGTGTGTGTGTGTGTGTGTGTGTCTGCCCCTCCCCCCCTCAAAAATAAAGTAAAACATAAAAAAAAATTTTTAAAAGAAAATGTATTCCATGCGCAGCAAGAGAAATGATGTCGTGCTCAGGGACTTGTATCAATCCTAAAGGTTTAGAATTTTCCTCCAATAAAGAAGTATCTAAACGCAGAGCAGTCTACAAGAGGCCCACCAAGCAGCCTGGGTGGGATGTTTATGGAATGTGGGTATCTCATGGGCTTGTGTCTGGCAGGCAGGGGGAGTGTATCAAAGGAGCCACACTGGAGAGAGATGAACCATGAAAGGAGCCAAAGAAATTAAGAAGGATTGGTTGATTGGTACCAGGAACTAATTAATCTCTTTCAGGGATGGCAACATGTGGCAGATATCTTATTTCCATGGCATATATCATTAGCCAATCACTGCATTTTATCCCACTGTGCTTGAATGTGGTTTCTTAATTCTTTTCAAAATAATACTCTAGGTGACTATTAGCAATTGATCAGAGTTAACGAATGAGGTGTAACCCATTTGCCATCTGCAGTCTGTACAAACTATATCAGATTATTAGTCTGAAGAGATGATAAACCAATAAGCATAATGCTAGCTAAACCTAGGATATGGGAAAGTCAGAAAGGTTACACAGGGTATCAAACTGGAGTAGTGTAGCCGAATAGGGGCAAGGGAACAAGGAAGAATTGTTTTCAAGTTGGCTAAAAATAAGAACTTGAAGGGAAGAGACCTGAAGACGGTAGCCCTTCTTTCAGTGTTATTACGTTGGGAACTTGTGTGTGTTTTAAAAAAATGTTTGTTTGTTTATTTTTGAGAGAGGGAGAGGAAGAGAGAGACTGAGAGAGAGAGAACATACGAGCAAGTGGGGGAGGAGAAGAGAGAAAGAGGGACAGAGAATCCCAAGCAGGCTCTTCACTTTTAGTGAAGAGCCTGATGTGGGGCTTGAACTCATGAACCATGGTATCATGACCTGAATTGAAATCAAGAGTCGGGTGCTTAACTGACTGAGCCACCCAGGTGCCCCAGGAACTTCTGTTATTTTTTTTAAGATTTTAAGTAATGTCTACACCCAGCGTGTGGCTTGAACCCACAACCCCAAGATCAAGAGTCTCATCCTCTACTGACTGAGCCAGCCAGGCACCTCTACGTTGGGAACTTAAAAATGTGCCCAGTAATCTCCTCTTGAGTACTGCCTTATTTTGTGAAGATTACATAAAATTCATGGCCACAATGAGAGGAAAGTATAACCTACTATGAACATGTTTTTCTTCCTCCATCAAGAGAAGGTGACCATTAGTTTACTACTTTTCAGAGTTACATTGTTCATCCAGAATTGGCTTTATAACAACACCACACTACAGGTGTAATTACAGGAATTCCCCAGAACCATCTACTACAGGCTAACTTATAGAAGAAGATAACTTTGGTCAGGTGGTGTTAAAGGGTACATTCTTTGGTGAAAGTGGCCAAGTGGGCGGAGACTATACATTTATGGCCTCTATGTATAGACTGTCTGTCTCTCTATGTGTGTATGTGTCTCCCTCTCTATTTATATATAATATATAAGAATACATATGATATATAATATATATGAAATATATATTATATACCATATATTTGATATATATGATATATATGAAAAATATAAATATAAATTATATATATGAAATATACAAATGTAGATTATATATATATATACTCATAAAATAAGGAAGCTCATATATAGCAGTGCTATTTAATAGAACTTTGAGGTGAAGAAAATGTTCCATATATGTGCTGTTCAATATGATACCCAGTAGCCACAGGTGGCTTTTGAGACCTTGAATTGCTGCTAATGTAACTGAAGATCTGGAGGTCTAATTTTAATATTAATTTAAATGTAAATCGCCAACTGTGGCTAGTGGCTGCCATATTAGACAACACAGCATTAGAGAGTCATATCTGGTATCTTGAGTCTTCCTCACTTTATTTTTTTTTTAATGTTTATTTTTTGAGAGAGAGATTGACAGAATGTGAGCAGGGGAGGGGCAGAGAGAGACGGAGACACAGAATCTGAAGCAGGCTCCAGGCTCTGAGCTGTCAGCACAGACCCCGACGTGGGGCTCAAACCCACGAACCGTGAGATCATGATCTGAGCCAAAGTTGGACACTCAACCGACTGAGCCACCCAGGCGCCCCTGAGTCTTCCTCACTTTAATCCTCTTTATCACCTTTTCCTAAGAAAAGGTGGACTCTCTGAGATCACTAGGATTCTGGTAGCTGAGTTAGAAAATCACTAATGTATGCAAATTTATAGGGCTATGTAACTATTCTGATGATTTATTTTGCTTTATCCCATGTTTTCAAAATGGTAGCCACTCTCCTAACCACCCCTCCCCATCAAGGGCATTCACAAATTCATGTTTAATTTATCCATCCAGACCTTTCACCTGAGAAACCTCCCTAAGCATAGTAGAACCTTTGTCATGGGCAAGCAGCTATAGATTTTGCTTCGGTTTTCAAACCTAGCCCACAGTACACTGTCTTGTCTATAAAGCAGAGACACATGTCTCCAACAGGGAATAATTGGCAATCTTTTTGTAAAGGGATCTCTGGAGACTTTGGCCTATGTGTGTACATCTTGAAGAGACACATGTCTCCAACAGGGAATCATTGGCAGTCGTTTTGTAAGGGGATCTCTGGAGACTTTGGCATATGTGTGTACATCTCGAAGACGCTGCTTCCAGCTGTAATCAACTACTTTGTATATGAATGGGAATTGTTGGTTTTAAAGATGGGAGGAACCATTTCCATGAGGCTCAGCACTGGTGAGCATGAAATCAGAGGCCAGAAGCCTGGAAAA
Source organism: Neofelis nebulosa (assembly GCF_028018385.1). Classification (NCBI taxonomy): domain Eukaryota; kingdom Metazoa; phylum Chordata; class Mammalia; order Carnivora; family Felidae; genus Neofelis; species Neofelis nebulosa. Next base: position 108,789,197 of record NC_080800.1, on the reverse strand, counting down.
CTTCCAGGTAATGTGAAAGTCCAGCCAGTGCCAGATGTGGGAGACTCCATGTTTGGGAACCCCACAGCTGCTTTTATTCTGTTGAGCATGCTTCCCCTTCCTTTTGGTAGACCACCAGCTGCCTTATGTGCCTCAACTCAAGTTACAAGAGCAAAATTCACTTCAGCTCTGGGAAAATGATCCCCCGTAGCAACTCCATAGCAAATTCCTGAGGAGATGACCTCAATTACAAACTGTCTCAGTTAAAGTGGCCTTATTGGGCTTACTTAGAACAAAACTGTAACAGCTTCCATTGCATCTGTAAATGGTGTAATTTGAGGAGGGGCTTTTCATAGTATGCTTTCTGGGACTCTCGTTCACAGGGTATAATTAGAGGCATAGCCACCTACCCAGGGTTATTTGGAGGGCAGTCCCTGCAGGCACTAAGTGGCAGGTGTGATCTCAGTGACAGCTGTCCCTAGAATATACAGTGCCCATAAGACTATCTGCATGCTGTTTAGAAATGAACTGAGTGTGCTTCTTTGTTCTCTACAGAAATTTTAAAATTTCCCCATGCTGGGGGCGCCTGGGTGGCGCAGTCGGTTAAGCGTCCGACTTCAGCCAGGTCACGATCTCGCAGTCCGTAGTTCGAGCCCCGCGTCAGGCTCTGGGCTGATGGCTCGGAGCCTGGAGCCTGTTTCCGATTCTGTGTCTCCCTCTCTCTCTGACCCTCCCCCGTTCATGCTCTGTCTCTCTCTGTCCCAAAAATAAAATAAAAAACGTTGAAAAAAAAAAAATTTCCCCATGCTGTCCTGGACATCTTTTTCCAAGTTAATAATTGGAAGTCATTAAAGCAGCCCTTCAAAGAAGTTCTTTGGTCTTCAGTTATTGTTAGTGCACAATCTCACACATAAGAGATATTGTGAAGAGCCACTGTGTACATAGTGAAGTATGAGGGGCCTTGACTGCTAAGATTCTGCTTATGAGAGAGCCACTTGACTGATGGAATTTGAGGGGCTTTGTGAATAGAATGAATCATAAGGGGGATTGGTTGGAGGGGGAGTAGTTTTGTCTTTAAAGGAAATAGCCAGCCCCCTATGCATGAACTGTAGTTTGTGCTCAGTTTAGCAGGTCTCCTGTTAACATTGGGACACTACAGAGAAGATTAGCATGTCCCCTGTATCAACTGAACAATGTGATTTGGGGAGCAGGTGCTGCCATGGGCTAAGTTCAGGCTAACATATAGAATATAACGCACTCTTATGTTATATGAGAATGTTATATACCCTCTTATTACATGTAAAAAGATATGAAGTGTATTTGTGCGTACTGCATGGCAACAGTTAAACACATGATCTGATGCCTCTATGTGGTGTGGTTTCATTGGCTATTCAAATACGGTCTAGTTTGAGGGATAGCCTCTGCCATTGGTATGTCTCTAGGGAGAGCTGTGTCAATGGTGGGACTAGAAGCAGGGAGAATCCCCTATACCGCATGACTTCAGTGTTTACAGGTGGGACATAATTCCTAGGATTGGCAACATAGAACAAAATGTGTGCATAATTTAACCACAAGGCAACAACCTTTAGTTGACATTAGACAGAGACAGTTAAGAGGCTGGGGGCATTCAGAAGGCAACAGTTACCTACTTAGTTTAATATGGAAGCTTTTGTGTATGGGTGGGGTAAACTGAAATACAGTAGTTTATATGGCAATATTTGGAGAGTCATGTATCTACCAGGAGAATTGAGGGTTTGCCTGGTATGACTTGAGTGAAAAAAGGCAGGAGTAGACCGTGTCAACTATGAAGCCAGTCCCAGAGGGGGCAGCAGAGTCTGGCGAAAGCATTGCATGGGCATGGGGAAGCAGCTTCTATCTATCTATCTATCTATCTATCTATCTATCTATCTATCTATCTAATTTTCTAGCTTTATTGCGATATAATTGACATATAACATTTTGTAAGTTTAAGGTGTACAATAAGCTGACTTGATACACTTATGTATTGCTATATGATTACCACTGCAGTGTAAACTAACACCTCCATCACGTCATATAATTACTATTTCTTCTTTGTGGTAAGAACATGTAAGATCTTCTCTTTTAGCAACTTTCAAGTATATAGTACAGTGTTAACTATAATTATAATGCTGCACACTACATCCCCATAACTTATTCATCTTCTAACTAGAAGTTTGTGCACTTTGACCAACATCTCCCCATTTCCCCCACCTTCCCCATCCACTGGTAACCACTATTCTGTTCTCTTTTTCTATGAGTTCTGCTTTTTTTAAATTCACCATATAAGTGATATAATGCAGTATTTATCTTTCTCTGTATGACTTATTTCACTGAACATAATGCCCTCAAGATTCATCCATGTTGTTGCAAATGGCAGGATTTCCTTCTTTCTCATGGTTCAGTAATGTTCCATTGTATATCTGTCTCATGGCTCAGTAATATTCCATTGTATATCTGTTCATCTATCTAATCGATCATTCCTCTATTTATTTAATCTTCCAGATTTACTGAGATATAGTTGACACATAACATTGTGTAAGTTTTAGGTATACAGCATGTTGATTTGATAGACATATATTGCAATATGATTGCATCTTTATCCATTCGTCTTTATCCGTTCATCCATTGATGGACATTTAGGTTGTTTCCATATCTTGGCTGTAGTGAATAATGCTGTAATAAACATGGGAGTATGGCTATCACTTCCATATCCTGTTTTCATTTCCTTTGGATATATATCCAGAAGTGGGATTGCATGATCCTACGGTAGTTCCATTTTTAATTTTTTGAGGAACCTCCATGTTGTTTTCCACAGTGGCTGTACCAGTTTGCAGTACCATCAACGGTGCACAAAGACTCACTTTTCTCTGCATCCTTGCCAACACTTGCTATTTCTTGTCTTTTTGGTGATGCAGCTACCATTTATTGAGTACCTGCTAGGTGCTGGCATTTCATTTAATTTGCTTGGCCTTCATATTTGCAGGTCAGCACACTTCCAGCCAATCAACCCACTACTTCTCTAATTTTCCACATCTGGGCTGCTAAAAGCTACTTGAGAAACAATTCAAAACCCTATGGATTGGTATTCAACCTTAGTTGAGCTGTCTTTACATTTTCTGATTGTTCTCTATATCCCTAAGCCAGTGCATCTCAGGATGTGGTCTCCTTACCAGCAGCATTAGTATTACCTGGAAATTTGCTAGAAATGCTATTTCTTGGGCCCTGACTCAGACCTGCTGAATCAAAAATTCTGGGGGTGGGGTCTCATAGTCTCTATTTTAATAAGCCCTCCAGGTGATTGTGATGCCAGCTCAAGTTTGAGAACCCCCAGCTCAAATTTGAGAACCCCTGTGGGCCTAGCCTAATCAACTCCTCTCTCTCTTTTTGTCAAAACCTATTTCAAACCTCTGTCAGTCTCCTCAAAACTCTTATTCTCAAAACCTATTTATTTTTATAAAAACAAAGACCTTCAAGCAGAGGTCCCCACACTTTCTATTCTTATAACCACAAAATTTCTATATCAGCAAATATCCTTTTCTCCTCCACACTTTACTCAGTGAAAGAGAACACCTTTCAGCCACCTACCCCCGGAAGAAAGACAGACAGACAGATAGATATAGATTCTGAGTTAATTCCTTTTGTCTCCTAAGTGACCTTCTTTCATCAATTCACCGTATTCTGATAAGCTTTAAATCTATTGACTTTTGTTCCTCACATCATAAATATTCTCCAGTCTCTTCTATCTTAAAAATGTCTGCTATATTCTTCTGTAACAAAATCCTATAATTTCTTCCCTTTTATAGCCAAGAGAAGTACATTAGCTGTTTCCACTCCATCACCTGCCTTTGATCCAAACTTCACAGCAATCTGACATTTTACTTCTCTATTTCTTTGAAACTTTCTTTCCAAACCACCAATGACAAGAATGCCAAGGAGGGAGTTGCAAACTTGAAATAAGCTTTCAGGAGAAGCTTCACTGAAAAGGTGAAAGCCTTCCTCCCATGTGTGAAACCATCTTTTTACTCATTCTGCTTTCTGAAACAGTTCCTCTGCCTAGCCCATAAATGTTGACGTTTGCCAAAATTCTGTGATTGAATCCTCTTCCCTTATCATTCCTTCCAAATTTTTATCAGTAGTTTTGGCCTCTCTCCAGAACTCCAGGCAAACATGTTGACTCACTCAAAAAACATTTGAGTACCTATTCTCTGCCTCAGTATGACATTACTAACCTTAGCCCTAACATCTAAGAGTCATTCTTGATACTTTCCCCTCTTTATACCTAACATTCTCTGGAGTGGAGATTTTGCACAATAGATTTGAGAAAGACATGAACAAAATTCACAAAGGGAATTAGGATAAACATTGAGAAGTCTTGGTCAAGAAAGATAGCATTCACTCAAAACTGGATTAGTGTTGCGCTAACAGGAATGGAACAAAGTAGGAAGGAAGAGACCTAGTTTCGGGTACCCTATGAATGTGGCATGTTGGAAGTTATGGAAACCTAGCTGGCTAAGACAACAATGAATGAGATTAGGTAAGTTATGTAAATGTATATGAGATCTCATGGGACAAAGGACAAAAGGAATCACAGTCTTGTCCATGTTCTCAGGGAGAACAGAATTGCTAAACTCATAAATGTGTATGAGGATTGGGAACAAAAATGACCAGAAGCGTTGCTAAAGAACACCATGGAAGAAAAGGCGAAGAAACAGGAGAAGGGAAAGACTAATTTCAGTAATTCTTTTTATGCAAAATCGATGTGATAGAAATTTAATATTTATAAAAATGATGTTTGAGAAAACATTTATTCATATTTCTTGTGTGTAAAATACTTTAAGAAATTGGAAGCGCAAACAAGAATAATTTATGCAATGGTACTTCTAAAATGATGTTATTTTCATTATGAAAGATAATTCTTATTATGAGACGGGATCACATTAGCATGGAATTTGAGGGTCTGTTACACATTAGTTCAAAAAGGGCAGCTGCATATAAAATGAGATCTGAGGAAGAGTTCCTAGATTATGGTTGCATAAGCCCTGTCTTGTGTATTAATTCCATTCATCTTATGTGACAAGTTTCAAGAAGGTGTGGGCCACAAAAAATTGCAGTTCATACCCTGAAGAACTTCTTGCAATGGCCTGCTATGGTGGTTCTCCCCAGTATTGTTTTTCTCTGTGAACTGTTTTGGCACACCTGTGGCTTTAGGGCTTCAAGTGTTTTCCCAAAGTGCATATACTCTGCCATTTATCAAGATAAATACTAATGAGTTCTTTGTTCCGTTCTAGCCATAACTTTGGCGTGTCTGTACCAACGTGTTAGACTCTACTGTACATTTGTACAATTGCTGGAATAAGGGCTCCTCTCTCTTTTCATCTTAGAACCTAAGAAGGCAAGAGAGGCTGATAAAGTTGTTTAGACTACTGGATCCTGAAGAACGGTGTTTAAACTAGGTTACATTATGTCGATATTTCTGGTCAATTCAGCCAAACATACAATTAAATAGGCCTGTTACTTTCATAAAATGACATAACTGGGTGATTGGCTAAAACTTTGGCAGAAAGATGAAGCAATTAAAAAAAAGTTTATGGGGGCGCCTGGGTGGCTCAGTCGGTTAAGCGGCCGACTTCGGCTCAGGTCATGATCTCGCGGTCCGTGAGTTTAAGCCCCTCGTCGGGCTCTGGGCTGACAGCTCAGAGCCTGGAGCCTGTTTCGGATTCTGTGTCTCCCTCTCTCTGACCCTCCCCCGTTCATGCTCTGTCTCTCTCTGTCTCAAAAATAAATAAACGTTAAAAAAATTAAAAAAAAAAAAAGTTTATGTATTTAGAGAGAGAGAAAGCACGAGTGGGGGAGGGGCAGAAAGAGGGAGAGAGAGAGAATGCCAAATTGGCTCTGATGGTGCACAGCCCAGTGTGGGGCTAGAACTCATGAGCTGTGAGATCATGACCTGAGCTGAAGCCAAGAGTCAGATGCTTAACTGACTGAGCCACCCAGGTGCCCCCAAAGCAGTTTTATGTTTGCATATATACCGTATCTCTGCACAAAATAATTTGCCAGTTTTTAAAGAAGTTGGTTGGCCACTCCATATTTTTTTTGTAAATTTTAATTCAGACAACCAGTTATGATGGCAAGTGAATGCCTTGAATTACATTTGTTTTTTAACCAGTTTTTCCAGCTGTCATTTTAGACACATCCTAATATGTTAAACTATCTATATGCTGCTAAAACAGCCAGTCAATTCAGTGAAAGCCAAACTAGTAATAGTGGCATGAAATAAACCAGACATCTGATAGATTTGCTGAAATCTCTCTCTTTTTTTTAAATTAAAAAAAATTTTAATCTTTATTTATTTTTGAGAGAGAGAGAGAGAGTGGGGGAGGAACAGAGGAAGAGGGAGACACAGAATCCAAAGCAGGCTCCAGGCTCTGAGTTGTCAGCACAGAGCCTGATGGGGGGCTCGAAGTCATGACCTGCAAGTTCATGACCTGAGCTGAAGTCAGACGCTTAACCCACTGAGCCACCCAGGCACCCCTGAAATCTCGCTCTTTGCTCAGTTGTTCTGTCACTCGTCTTCGATTGACAAAAACTTAATATGTATAGCTTCCCCATCTCCACATAGGTCTATGCAAAATCTGGTTAATTGAAATAACTTCATAAAGACAATGGTTACCAGAAATTATGAGGTGGGCCTATGTAAGTTAGGGTATGCATGTTCCCAAGCCTCTAGAAAAAAGTAGGACAGACCCAATCAATTTTGCATGATTTAGATAGGTAATATAACAAATGAACCATTGATGACCCTTTCAGCTTTAGAATATCTTATTTAGACATAGCATGAAATCCCTGTAAGTTTTAGATAACTAAATGGTGGTATATCCATTCAATGGACTCTCATTCAGCCATAAAGGGGAATGAAGTACTGATCCATGTTACAATATGGATGAACCTTGAAAACATTAGCTTAAGTGAAAGAAGCCACTCACAAATGGACCGATAATGTATGATTCCATTTGTAGGAAGTGCCCACAATTGGCAAATCTGTAGAGATAGAAAGTAGATTAGCAGCACTTTAGGACTGGAGGGGGTATTGGTGATATGGGAGTGGTAGTTGAACTGTGCAGGGTTTCTTTTTCAGGTGATGAAAATATTGTAAAATCAACTGTGGAGATAGTTACATAAGCCTGTGAAATACTAAAAACCATTAAATGGTACAACTTAAAACAGTGAATTGTATGGTATGTGAATTTATTTCTCAATAAACCTGTCATTTTTTAAATCCATAAAAAGTCATATAGTGATAACAATGCTTTGTCCAACTGTATTCTTCTAGGACTTTCCAGGCTACACAGTCAAGTGGGAAAAGAAAACAGGAGAGTTGGAGTCATTAGTAGCTGGTTTCTCATACCTGCTCAGTTACTAAAAAGCTGTACAATCTTGAAAAAAGTCAATTTCCTCATATATGAAATGGGAATATCACCTAATCCCTTGCTGGATTTCTTCAAAAATGAAAGGCGATACTTTCAATAAAGAACCTAGCACAGTGCTTGGCACATTTATAGCCACCCAAGAAATTTTAGTTCCCCTACCACTTTCACTCCCGTGTGGAATTTCTCATCTGCTTAGGTTTCATATTTGTGACCATGTGCCAAAATGTCATTTCATCCCATCCTTCTTTGGGAGGTTATCACATTACCATCAAACAAAACAACCTAAAGTTTGAGGTTGGAATAACAACTAAAGAAAACTTGACAATGTAAGTCATTAAAATTTGTCTGTATGTAAGTAGAAAAGACACAAAAAGAAATGAAAATCAGGACTGGAAGACACCAACAGAGGAGTGCGCCTCATTTGTAACAGAAGCATTTTGCAGTTGGCGACACCCCCACAAATGACTAATCTCCAAGAAGAAATTTGATTCCTTCCACTGCAGGAAAAGAAGTTTAACACAGGCAGCTGTGGTGATAAATCTTCCTATCAGTTGTGGTTATAAGGCTGGAAAATCTTGAGTTAACTGTGCTAGTGAATCATACACATTTATTTCTACTTGTTTAAATATATTATTTCCTTTATGTACACAGAGATAGCTTGTAATAAAGCTACCATTCAACAGTGGTGTCAGAAAACCACCAAAAAAGAATTCATTTTCTAGCATCTATGATAATAATATAGATGACAGCTCATGACACATAGTTTTCTTCTCTGTTCAAATATTAAAATAATATTTCTGCTTTCAGTGTTCAAGATATTGTTTCCTTGATCCCAGCCACAGAAAAATAAATGAAGGAGAGGGCTTTTTGATTATATGTACAATAGTTAAAAGTTAAGTGATTGTTAAAAGTCACGTTTGCCAAAAATGTATGGTGTACTGAGAGACCCCATATACTGAAGTAGGTTAAAAAGAATCCATAATTCAAGTACAACTGTGGACAGTCTTGTGGTGATTTAAAAATTGGTAGCCTCTGGGGCGCCTGGGTGGCTCGGTTGGTTGGGCGTCTGACTTCGGCTCAGGTCATGATCTCACGGTTTGTGAGTTCAAGCCCCACGTCGGGCTCTGTGCTGACAGCTCGGAGCCTGGAGCCTGCTTCCGATACTCTCTCTCCCTCTCTCTCTGCTTCTCTCTCTGCCCCTCCGCCACTCACACTCTGTCTCTCTCTGTCTCTCTCTGTCTCTGTCTCTGTCTCTCTCTCAACAATAAATAAACATTCAAAAAATTGGTAGCCTCAGTCTCAAAGCACTGTTTCCACTTTAGGAACATAAAGGAGGAAAGGAGAATGCCCTTGCTTTGCAAATGAGTTGTTTAATACAGATGTGGGTTGGCTGGCAGTGGAGGAGAGGAGAATACAAAGGTAGCAGAAGACTACCCAGTTGCCTAAGTAAACTCAAACTCAAACTCAAACTCAAACTCCTTTACCTAACTAAAACTAATGTTCAGTTTCATCTGAATGTGTTTATGGAGAATTTGTAAGAATGGTTACTTTGGCTATGATTCTGGAGACACAAGACCTGCTCTTCTTCCATGAGAGACTTTTTTGCTCTCTGGGCATGTTTGAGTCATTCATTCTCTTCTCAGATACTAAGGGTTTAAGTAGTGCCATGAGGAGGTTTTCTCTTTTTGTGCACTTCCTTCCCCAGCTTTATTGAGGTATACCTGATAAATAACACTGTGTGTGTTTAAGGTGTGCAATGTTATGATTTGATGCATGTATCTATTGCAAAATGATTAGTACAAAAGGGTTAGTTAACACCTCCGTGACCTCACATTATCACCATTTCTGTTTTGTTTTTTTTTTTTATTCTTAAAAGCATTTTCTTTCGGTAATCTTTACACCCAATGTGAGACTCGAGTCCACAACCCTGAGATCAAGACTCACATGCTTTACTGACTGAGCCAGCTGGGCTCCCCTAATATTTTATTTTTTATGGTGAGAACATTTAAGATCTACTCTTTCAGCAACTTTCAAGTATATAATATGGTGTGGTTAACTGTAGTCACCATGGTGATCCCCAGAACTTACTCATCTTCTAACTAGAACTTTGCACCCCTCCACCACCACCACCTCCCCATTTCCCCCAGCTCCTCACAGCCACCATTCTGCTGTCTCTGAGTTCAGCTTTTTTAGATTCCACATAAAACTAAGATCGTACAGTATTTGTCTTTATCCGTCTGATATATTTCATTTACCACAATGCCCCCAAGATCCATCCATGTTGTTGCAAAGACAGGATTTCCTTCTTTCCCATGGATGAATGATATTTCTATATATCATATCTTTTTCATCTGTTCATGTGTAGATGGGCACTTAGGTTGTTTCCATATCTTGGCTGTTGTGCATGAGACGGCAGTAAACGTGGGAGTGCACATATCTCTTTGAGATTTTGATTTCATTTTCTTTGGATATATACTGACAAGTAGGATTACTGGATCACATGGTAGTTCTGTTCTTAATATTTAAGAAATCTCCATACTGTTTTCCATAGTTGCTGCACCAATTTACATTCCCACCACCAGTGCACAAGGCTTCTCTTATTCACAACCTTGCCAACACTTGTTATCTCTTGTCGTTTTTCCCTTTTATTTAGTTTTTAATCGCAGTATAATTAACATACAGGGTTATATTAGTTTCAAATACACAGTACAGTGATTCAATAAGTCTATATACATTACTCAGTGCTCATCACGATAAGTGTACTCTTAATTCCCTTCACCTATTTCACCCATCCCCATACTCACCTCCCCTCGGTAACCACCAACTTGTGCTCTGTATTTAAGAGTCTGTTTTTTTATTTGTCTCTTTTTGTTGTTTGTTTTGTTTCTTAAATTTTACATGTAAGTGAAATCATATGGCACATATCTTTCTCAGACTGACTTATTTCACTTAGCGTTATGCATAACCTCTAGATGTATCCACGTTGTTGCGAATGGCAAGATTTCATTATTTATTATGTCTGAGAAATATTCCTATATATATTATATTATATTGTATTATATTATATTATATTATATTATATTATATATTATATATATTGCATCATTATATATTATTTATATATATATATAATATACACACACACTCCCACATCTCACATCTTCCTTATTCATTCATCTATCAAATGGACGCTTGGGCTGCTTCCATATTTTGGCTATGGTAAATAGTGCTGCAATAAATATAGGGGTCCATATATCTTTTTGAATCAGTTTTTTCATATTCTTTGGTCAAATACCCAGTACTGGAATTACTGGACCATATGATAACTCTAATTTTTTGAGGAACTTCCATACTGTTTTCCACAGTGGCTGCACCAGTTTGCGTTGCCACCAACAGTGCATGAGGGTTTCATTTTCTCCACATCCTCATCAACACTGTTGTTGGTTATGTTTTTCGTTTTAGCCATTCTGACAGATGTAAGGTTTGTGGTTTTGATTTGCATTTCCCCGATGATGAGTGATGTTGAGCATCTTTTCATGTGTCTGTTGGACATCTGAATGTCTTCTTTGGAGAAATGTCTGTTCGTGGCTTCTGCCCATTTAAAAATTTTTTTTAATGTTTATTTATTTTTGAAGGAGAGAGAGACAGACAGACAGACAGACAGAGCATGTGCAAGGTGGAGGAGGGGCAGATAGAGGGAAACAGGATCCAAAGTGGGTTCTGTGCTGACAGCAGAGAGCCCGATGCGGGGTTCGAACTCATGAACCATGAGATCATGACCTGAGTCAAAGTCACGCTCAACTGACTGAGCCACGCAGGAGCCCCTCTTTCTTACAATTGGTCCAGTTCCATTCTTTTGCTGTAGCTGTCCAGTTTTCCCAGCACCTTTGTTGGGAAACATTCTAACAGGTGTGTGATGATATCTCATTGTGATTCTGATTTGCATTTCCCTGATAATTAGTGACATTTCACATATTTTTATATACCTGTTGACCATTTGTGTGTCTTCGTTGGAAAAATGTCTATTCAAGTCCTCTGCCTATTTTTCAATCTGATTGTTTACTTTGCTGCTGAGTTATATAAGGTCCTTATATATTTTGTATATTAACCCCTTATTAGATAGATGGTTTGCAGTTATTTCCTCCCATTCCATAGGTTGCCTTTTCTCTTTTGCTGATCATTTCTTTTGCTGTGCAGACACTTCTAGTTTGGTGAAGTCCACTAATCTATTTTTGCATTTGTTGCTTGTGTTTGGAATCATATCCCAAAAAATGTACTGTGAAGACTAACTTCAAGGAGCTTTCCTTTATGTTTTCTTCTAGGAGTTTTATGGTTTCAGATCTTACAGTTAAATCTTTAATTCATTTTGAGTTACTTTTTGTGAGTGGTGTGAGATAGGGGTCCACTTTCATTCTTCTGAATGTGTACAGTTTTCCCAACCCTCTTTATTGAAAAGGCTATCTTTCCCCATTGAGTATTCTTGGTTCCCTTGTCAAATATTGGTTGACTGTATATGTGAGGGTTTATTTCGGGCTGCTCGATTCCTTTCCATTGGTCTACATGGTTGTTTTTATGCCAGTACAATACTGTTTTTATTACCATAGCTTTGTAGTACAGTTTGAAATCAGTAAGTGTGACGCCTCCAGCTTTGCTCTTCCTCAGGATTGCTGTGGCTATTCAGGAATTTTTGTGGTTCCATGAAAACTTTAGGATTGCTTTTACTATTTCTGTAAAGAAATGTCATTGGAAGGTTGCTTGGGATTGCACAGAATCTATAGATGGCTTTGAGTAGTATGTACATTTTAACAATGTTAATTCTTCCAATGCATGAATATGAGATATATTTCCATTTATTTATGTCTCTTTCAGTTTCTTCCACCAATGTCTCATTATTCTCAGTGTACAGATCTTTCACCAAGATCTCCTTGGTTAAATTTTATTTCTAAGCATTTAATTGTTTTTGCCACTATTATGAGTGGGATGATTTTCTTTGTTTTTCAGATAGTTCATTGTTAGTGTATAGAAATGCAACTGATTCGTATATGTTAGTTGTGGGCTTGTCATATATGGCACTTACTATGTTGAGATCCATTCCTTCTGTACCCAACTTGTTGAGAGTTTTATTTTGAATGTATGTTAAATTTTGTCAGATATTTTTCTGCATCAATTGAGACATCAGCTCTTCCCAACTTAATCTATAGATTCTACACAACCCAAAACAAAATCCAGCCAAATTATTTTGTGGGTATTGACAAACAGATTCTAAAGTCTGTATGGAGTGGCAAAAGATTCAGAACAGCCAGCACGGTACTGAAGAACAACAAAGTTGAAGGACTGACCTGACCGGATACCAAGGCTTACTATAGAACTACAGTGATCGAGCCAGTGTGGTACTATGAAAGAATAGACAGATAGATCAGTGGGATAGAAGACAGAGCCCAGAAATACATAAAAACAAATATAACCAACTGATCTTTGGGAAATGAGCAAATATAATTCAATGGAGAAAGGACAGTTTTCAACAAATGGTGTTCAAGCAACTAGATATCCACATGTGAAAAACACAATCTAGATATATAGACCTACACCTTTTGCAAAAATTAACTCAGAATGAACCAGAGACCTAAATTTAAAAATGCAAAGTGTAAAATTTCTAGAAGATAACATAGGAGAAAATATATGTTGGGTTTGGTTTGATGATGACCTTTTAGATACAACAGCATAAGCATGATCCATGAAAGAAATAATTGATAAGTTGCATTTCATTAAAAGTAAAACTTGTGCTCTGTGCAATACACTGTTCAGAGAATGAAATAACAATCCACAGACTGGGACAAAATCTTTGCAAAACACATATGTGATTAAAGACTTGCATCCAAGGTAAATAATGAACCCTTACACTGCAGTGAGAAGGAAATACACAGTTAAAAGTGGGAAGAAGATCTGAAAGGTCACCTCACCAAAGAAGGTACACAGATGACAAGCAAATATATGAAAGATGCTCAAATTACATATCTTTGGAGAATTGTAAACTAAAATAACAATGAGATACCACTACAAGTGTATTAGAATGGGTACATCCTAAACATTGAGAACACCAAACACTGGGAGGATTGGGAGCAACAGGAACTCTTTCATTGCTGGTGGTTGGTAAAACTGTTCTGTAGGACACTCTGATGGTTGATACGTAGCATTATACATTTGGCAAAAACTATAGAACTGTATAATACAAAGAGTAAACCCAATATGAACTACGGTCTTTAGTTAATAATAATATATCGATATTTGTCCATTATTTTAAACAAACGCACCACAATAATGCAAAATGTTAATAAGGGAACCTGTGGGCCAAGGAAAAGGAGAATATGGGAACTCTATTTCTTGCTCAATTTTTCTGTAAACCTAAACTTGCTCTAAACACTAGTCTATTAAAACAACAACAATAAACACGCGACCGACTAGGTTTGGCCTTCAGGCTATAGTTTGTCAACACCAGATTCAGAATTACCATATAGAAATATCTTCATCCATGTATATTTTAATAAAGGAACACGATTTCCACCTACTACCTTTCTTTCTCCTCTGTTAAGTTCTTCCATTTCTGAGCTTCAGCATTACAGGTTAGGATCCCTTTAACCTCTCCTCTACCCTGGCTTCTTTTCAGGATTATTTATTCTTTTATGATCTAGAACAGGGACTGGCTAACTCTTTCTGTAATCAGTCATGTAAGAGATAGTTTACATTTTGCCGGCCATAGGTCTCTGTTGCAACTTCTCAGCTCTGCCATTGTAGCACAAAAGCAGCCTTAGAGATGATGTAAACAAATAGGCATAGCTGTATTCTAATAAAACTTTATCTATGAAAGCAGGTCGTGGGCTGCCTTTTGTTGTTATTGTTGTCAAGTTTTTATTTAAATTCTAGTTAGTTAACATATAGTGTAATATTTGTTTCAGGAGTAGATTTTAGTGATTCATCACTTACACATAAAAGCCAGCGCTCATCACAAGTGCCTGCCTTAATACCCATCACCCATTTAATCCTTCTCCTGCCCATCCCCCCTCCAGCAACCCTCAGTTTGTTTTCTACAGTTAACAGTCTTTTATGATTTGCCTCCTTTTTTATCTACCTCCCCCTATGTTCATGTGTTATTTCTTAAATTCCACATATGGGTGAAACCATACGGTATTTGTCTTTCTGATTGACTTATTTTGCTGAGCATAATACATTCTAGTTCCATCCATGTTGTTACAAATAGTAGGATTTTGTTCTTTTGGATAGCTGAGTAATATTCTATTCTCTCTCCCTCTCTCCCTCTCCCTCCCTCCCTCCCTCCCTCCCTCCCTCCCTCCCTCCCTCCCTCCCCCACATCTTCTTTATCCATTCATCAGTTGATGGACATTTGGGCTCTTTCCATAATTTGGCTATTGTTGATAATGATGCTATACATGACAAAAAGAAGTGAAAAAACATCCATGCTAATGGATTAGAAGAACAAATATTGTTAAATGTCTATACTACCCAAAGCAATCTACACATTTAATGCAATCCCTATCAAAATAACACCAGCATTTTTCACAGAGCTAGAACAAACAATCCTAAAATTTTTATGGAACCAGAAAAGACCCCAAATAGCCAAAGCATTCTTTAAAAGCAAAGCAAAGCTGAAGGCATCACATTCCAGACTTCAAGCTATATTACAAAGTTATAGTCATCAAGATGGTGTGGTGCTGGCACAAAAACAGACACGTAGATCAATGGAATAGAATAGAAAACCCAGAAATGGACTCACAACTATATAGTCAACTAATCTTCAACAAAGCAGGAAAGAATATCCAATGGAAAAAAGACAGTCCCTTCAAATGGTGTTGGGAAAACTGGACAGCAACATGTGGAAGAAGGAAACTGGACCACTTTCTTACACCACACACAAAAATAAATTCAGAATACATGAAAGACCTAAATGTGAGACAGGAAACCATCAAAATCCTAGAGGAGAACACAGGTAGCAACCTCTTTGAACTTGGCCGTAGCAAATTCTTACTAGACATGTCCCTGGAGGCAAGGGAAACAAAAGCAAAAATGAACTGTTGAGAGCACCTGGGTGGCTTCGTCAGTTGAGCATCTGACTGTTGATTTTGGCTGAGGTCATGATCCCAGGGTTGTGGGATCCAGCCCTGCATTCGGCTCCACGCTGAGTGTGAAGCCTGCTTAAGACTCTCTCTCTCTCTCTCTCTCTCTCTCTCTCTCTCTCTCTCTGCCCCTCTCCCTTACTCGTGCATGCTCTCTCTCTAAAATTGAAAAAAAAATGAACTATTGAGACTTCATTAAGATAAAAAGCTTCTGGGCTGCTTGTGACCCATTGGCTGTAGTTTGCCAATTGCTGATCTAGATGGGATGGTGATTATTCTTGAAATCATATTTTCTAGCCTGCACACCGCCTTGCATTTGCTTTTTTAAATTATACTAATTGGGGACTATCCACCCCCTACAGGTCACCGTAAACAGTGGTTCCTTAGGTATCCATGGGTCTTGTGTCCCACTTTTTTTTTTTTTATTTTTATTTTTATTTTTTTTTATTTTTTTATTTTTTAATATATGAAATTTACTGTCAAATTGGTTTCCATACAACACCCAGTGCTCATCCCAAAAGGTGCCCTCCTCAATACCCATCACCCACCCTGCCCTCCCTCCCACCCCCCATCAACCCTCAGTTTGTTCTCAGTTTTTAACAGTCTCTTATGCTTTGGCTCTCTCCCACTCTAACCTCTTTTTTTTTTTTTTCCCTTCCCCTCCCCCATGGGTTTCTGTTACGTTTCTCAGGATCCACATAAGAGTGAAACCATATGGTATCTGTCTTTCTCTGTATGGCTTATTTCACTTAGCATCACACTCTCCAGTTCCATCCACGTTGCTACAAAAGGCCATATTTCATTCTTTCTCATTGCCACGTAGTATTCCATTGTGTATATAAACCACAATTTCTTTATCCATTCATCAGTTGATGGACATTTAGGCTCTTTCCATAATTTGGCGATTGTTGAGAGTGCTGCTATAAACATTGGGGTACAAGTGCCCCTATGCATCAGTACTCCTGTATCCCTTGGATAAATTCCTAGAAGTGCTATTGCTGGGTCATAGGGTAGGTCTATTTTTAATTTTTTGAGGAACCTCCACACTGCTTTCCAGAGCGGCTGCACCAATTTGCATTCCCACCAACAGTGCAAGAGGGTTCCTGTCTCTCCACATCCTCTCCAGCATCTATAGTCTCCTGATTTCTTCATTTTGGCCACTCTGACTGGCGTGAGGTGGTATCTGAGTGTGGTTTTGATTTGTATTTCCCTGATGAGGAGCGACGTTGAACATCTTTTCATGTGCCTGTTGGCCATCCGGATGTCTTCTTTAGAGAAGTGTCTATTCATGTTTTCTGCCCATTTCTTCACTGGGTTATTTGTTTTTCGGGTGTGGAGTTTGATGAGCTCTTTATAGATTTTGGATACTAGCCCTTTGTCCGATGTGTCATTTGCAAATATCTTTTCCCATTCCGTTGGTTGCCTTTTAGTTTTGTTGGTTGTTTCCTTTGCTGTGCAGAAGCTTTTTATCTTCATAAGGTCCCAGTAATTCACTTTTGCTTTTAATTCCCTTGCCTTTGGGGATGTGCCGAGTAAGAGATTGCTACGGCTGAGGTCAGAGAGGTCTTTTCCTGCTTTCTCCTCTAAGGTTTTGATGGTTTCCTGTCTCACATTCAGGTCCTTTATCCATTTTGAGTTTATTTTTGTGAATGGTGTGAGAAAGTGGTCTAGTTTCAACCTTCTGCATGTTGCTGTCCAGTTCTCCCAGCACCATTTGTTAAAGAGACTGTCTTTTTTCCATTGGATGTTCTTTCCTGCTTTGTCAAAAATGAGTTGGCCATACGTTTGTGGGTCTAGTTCTGGGGTTTCTATTCGATTCCATTGGTCTATGTGTCTGTTTTTATGCCAATACCATGCTGTCTTGATGATGACAGCTTTGTAGTAGAGGCTAAAGTCTGGGATTGTGATGCCTCCTGCTTTGGTCTTCTTCTTCAAAATTACTTTGGCTATTCGGGGCCTTTTGTGGTTCCATATGAATTTTAGGATTGCTTGTTCTAGTTTCGAGAAGAATGCTGGTGCAATTTTGATTGGGATTGCATTGAATGTGTAGATAGCTTTGGGTAGTATTGACATTTTGACAATATTTATTCTTCCAATCCATGAGCAGGGAATGTCTTTCCATTTCTTTATATCTTCTTCAATTACCTGCATAAGCTTTCTATAGTTTTCAGCATACAGATCTTTTACATCTTTGGTTAGATTTATTCCTAGGTATTTTATGCTTCTTGGTGCAATTGTGAATGGGATCAGTTTCTTTATTTGTCTTTCTGTTGCTTCATTGTTAGTGTATAAGAATGCAACTGATTTCTGTACATTGATTTTGTATCCTGCAACTTTGCTGAATTCATGTATCAGTTCTAGCAGACTTTTGGTGGAGTCTATCGGATTTTCCATGTATAATATCATGTCATCTGCAAAAAGCGAAAGCTTGACTTCATCTTTGCCAATTTGGATGCCTTTGATTTCCTTTTGTTGTCTGATTGCTGATGCTAGAACTTCCAGCACTATATTAAACAGCAGCGGTGAGAGTGGGCATCCCTGTCGTGTTCCTGATCTCAGGGAAAAAGCTCTCAGTTTTTCCCCATTGAGGATGATGTTAGCTGTGGGCTTTTCATAAATGGCTTTTATGATCTTTAAGTATGTTCCTTTTATCCCGACTTTCTCAAGGGTTTTTATTAAGAAAGGGTGCTGGATTTTGTCAAAGGCCTTTTCTGCATCGATTGACAGGATCATATGGTTCTTTTCTTTTTTTTTGTTAATGTGATGTATCACGTTGATCGATTTGCGAATGTTGAACCAGCCCTGCATCCCAGGAATGAATCCCACTTGATCATGGTGAATAATTCTTTTTATATGCTGTTGAATTCGATTTGCTAGTATCTTATTGAGAATTTTTGCATCCATATTCATCAGGGATATTGGCCTGTAGTTCTCTTTTTTTACTGGGTCTCTGTCTGGTTTAGGAATCAAAGTAATACTGGCTTCCTAGAATGAGTCTGGAAGTTTTCCTTCCCTCTCTATTTCTTGGAATAGCTTGAGAAGGATAGGTATTATCTCTGCTTTAAACGTCTGGTAGAACTCCCCTGGGAAGCCATCTGGTCCTGGACTCTTATTTGTTGGGAGATTTTTGATAACCGATTCAATTTCTTCGCTGGTTATGGGTCTGTTCAAGCTTTCTATTTCCTCCTGATTGAGTTTTGGAAGAGTGTGGGTGTTTAGGAATTTGTCCATTTCTTCCAGGTTGTCCAATTTGTTGGCATATAATTTTTCATAGTATTCCCTGATAATTGTTTGTATCTCTGAGGGATTGGTTGTAATAATTCCATTTTCATTCATGATTTTATCTATTTGGGTCATCTCCCTTTTCTTTTTGAGAAGCCTGGCTAGAGGTTTGTCAATTTTGTTTATTTTTTCAAAAAACCAACTCTTGGTTTCGTTGATCTGCTCTACAGTTTTTTTAGATTCTATATTGTTTATTTCTGCTCTGATCTTTATGATTTCTCTTCTTCTGCTGGGTTTAGGCTGCCTTTGCTGTTCTGCCTCTATTTCCTTTAGGTGTGCTGTTAGATTTTGTATTTGGGATTTTTCTTGTTTCTTGAGATAGGCCTGGATTGCAATGTATTTTCCTCTCAGGACTGCCTTCGCTGCGTCCCAAAGCGTTTGGATTGTTGTATTTTCATTTTCGTTTGTTTCCATATATTTTTTAATTTCTTCTCTAATTGCCTGGTTGACCCACTCATTCGTTAGTAGGGTGTTCTTTAACCTCCATGCTTTTGGAGGTTTTCCAGACTTTTTCCTGTGGTTGATTTCAAGCTTCATAGCATTGTGGTCTGAAAGTATGCATGGTATAATTTCAATTCTTGTAAACTTATGAAGGGCTGTTTTGTGACCCAGTATATGATCTATCTTGGAGAATGTTCCATGTGCACTCGAGAAGAAAGTATATTCTGTTGCTTTGGGATGCAGAGTTCTAAATATATCTGTCAAGTCCATCTGATCCAATGTATCATTCAGGGCCCTTGTTTCTTTATTGACTGTGTGTCTAGATGATCTATCCATTTCTGTAAGTGGTGTGTTAAAGTCCCCTGCAATGACCACATTCTTATCAATAAGGTTGCTTATGTTTATGAGCAACTGTTTTATATATCTGGGGGCTCCGGTATTTGGCGCATAGACATTTATAATTGTTAGCTCTTCCTGATGGATAGACCCTGTAATTATTATATAATGCCCTTCTTCATCTCTTGTTACAGCCTTTAATTTAAAGTCTAGTTTGTCTGATATAAGTATGGCTACTCCAGCTTTCTTTTGGCTTCCAGTAGCATGATAAATAGTTCTCCATCCCCTCACTCTCAATCTAAAGGTGTCCTCAGACCTAAAATGAGTCTCTTGTAGACTTGTGTCCCACTTTTAACAGCACTTCTTTGTGGTACTCTGTGTCGTCTGAATCCCTCCAAGAACTGAGGCCTAGAAACAACCTGTTGACCTGACACTCCCCAATTTCAGAGTCCTCTAGAAGGTTGCTTTTGAGCCTGCTGGTTTTCATATGCCCTGCCCCTAGAGTGAAATTTCTGCCAATTTAATTATGAGGTGATGGCAGTTAGCAGGAATTAGCGCCCATCATGTAAAAAATTCAGGTTCCTTTCAGTGAACCCAACTCATACCCACACGCATTGACAACCATTTGCTAAAACAGTCTAATCTCCTCTTGCAGCAGAAGTGATGAGCCTCCCTGGGTGACCAAAGGCACTGCCGGCAACAGGCACTTGGTAAGAGCCATGACTGAGAGGAGAAACTCGGGAGTAGGGCAAGGGGGAACCCTGCAAGATCATCAGTCCAAATGACTGCTTTGTCTAAAAGGAGGAAACCGAGTAGGCATATTCAGTGTTCATGTCCCACTTTAGAATGACTGCTGCATTTTCTAACAAAATTTTTTTTAAAGTTTATTTATTTTGAGAGAGACAGAGACAGCACGAGTGGGGGAGGGGCATAGAGAGAGGAGAGAGAGAATCCCAAACAGGCTCTGAGCTGCCAGCATAGAGCCTGATGTGGAGCTCAAACCTACAGAGCCGTGAGATTATGACCTGAGCTGAAACCAAGAGTCAGACTCTGTCACACAGGTGCCCCGAATGACTGCTGCATTTTAAAAAATGCCCAGAATTCTTATTTCACCCAAAGTTTAGATTAATTAAAACATGAAATTCTATATAAAAAGAAAAATACTGTGTGATCTCACTTATATGTGGAACCTAAAAAAAAAAAAAAAAAAACTAAACTCATAGAAACAGAGTAGAAGAGTGGTTACCAGGAGCTGGTGGGTGGGGGAAATAGGGAGATGTTGGTCAAAGGGTACAGACTTCCACTTATTAGATGAATGTGTTTGGAGACCTAATGTACAGTGTGGTGATTATAGTTAATGACGCTATGTGTATATTTGAAATTTGCTAATAAAGAAAGATCTTAAATGTTCCCACTGCAAAAAAGAAATAGTAATTAGAAAGATGTGTGGGAGATGTTAGCTAATGGTATAGTGGTAATCAGCTTACAATATATAAGTGTATAAAGTCATCAAATTGTACACCTTAAATTTAGATCATGTTGTAGGTCAGTTCTATCTCAATAAAGATAAGAAAATGTAAATAAATCCACATCTTCCTCAATTCTGAATTCAAAGAACAACCTAGTCTAAAACTCCTGAGGCCAGATTTCTTGTCCTGGATTTGCCAAAATATGCTGGACTTTAGTTTTCTCTTCTATAAAGCAGATGGATCTCACTAGATAATAATTGTTTCTAATCAACATTTTCTTTAATCAATAGAGAAAACACGGAAGCCACCAAAAACCACAGGTAATTGAACAAAAATCACAGAGAATTCGACTGTTAAGTTGTGACCATTAACAACATTTGTACTCTTTTTTGTTCCTGTGGTATTTTCACACTCATGACATCACACTACAAAATGTCGTGCCTTGATTTCTCACTCAAGCATTTTCCCATGGAACTAGACAATCGATCAGTTTCTTATGGTCAATATAAAGATTATCAAAATCATAGTGAATAATATTTGATTTCTTTTAACCAATAGACATGTCAATATAAAACTTTTTATGAATGCTAAATGGAACATTCCATTTAGAAGTTATTCATAAACTTAAAAGGAATTATTACAATCTTTTATTTACACTTGTTGGACTTTAATTGTATTTTAACCTAAAGACCAGTCCAGCATGGTGAATTGAAGAACAGATTGTAACATCTGCTCCAGGAGAAGTATATGATACATAAGGCTAGAAGTAAGCTCTTATGAAAATTA
Organism: Neofelis nebulosa; assembly: GCF_028018385.1. NCBI lineage: Eukaryota > Metazoa > Chordata > Mammalia > Carnivora > Felidae > Neofelis > Neofelis nebulosa. The sequence goes on along the minus strand of NC_080800.1, from coordinate 108,767,327 downwards.
CTGGAGATGAACAAATATAAGGTTGAAAAGAAACTAGAAAACTCCTCTGACTTAAGAAGTTTAGAGTCTAATTTTAGCACCTGGTAAAATGATGAAACAATATTGCTATGTGGGATAGCAAGATGGCTGACTTTGGGAATGAATTATGGCAGGCTTTATGTGACAATAAAACAGTACTGAGAAACCAATAAAGCAACATTGGAAGTTTGGAGTTTGGCCAAATATTGAACAACACCTCCTACATGCAAGGCATTGGCCCTAACTACCTACCATCTAAGGACAACCAAAGTACTATTATTGCCTGTAGGAACTCACAGTCGAGTGATGAGATGAGGGGTAATATTTGGACATAACTGGCTATAAGGTGAGGTGCAGAGTAGTAAGTGTCCTGGCAGACAGGTACTTGAGGTATTACAGGAATTTCTTTCTTCCGTTGACCTGAAGTAATGTTCCAATGGATCATTCCAGCCCTGGAAGGAATCCCTGGGCTGGGCATTGTCACATATGAACACAGAACGCATGGTAGGCTTTCCTTCCATTTAGCAGAGCCCTGAAGTTAATTCCAAATGTAACTCAAAAGCAGTAGCACCTTTTCTAAAATGGGGAGAGGAACATTCCCAAAGTCCAGGTATTAAAAAGACCAGGGAGGAAGGTAGAATCACACTCACCAGGGGACACAGTGTCAAAGGTTGCAAAATTGCAAAGGGAAACCATTTCAAAGCCTCCAGGATTAGGCCCCAGAGAGGTGATTAGAAGGCCCTTCACATGAAAGAGTTCGGAAGTATTTACATGAAAATGCCCAAGAGAAGGAGTTTATTTCTGGACTACTAACAATAATGTTGCTTTCCTCCTTAATTAAGTCTCTAGATCTTTGGAAACATAAAAGATTTCATTACCTTCCTGGAAACCTTGGCTCTAAATAGCATGGGAATCCAACATTTTCATCACAGTGCTACCAAGTGCCGGGATAATAGGCCAAGCAAATCTGCAGCAGTCACCTGGGTGATTCTAAATATCTGGATGGTTGACAAAAAGTTTAATCTGATGTCAACATCATTACCTCAAGGTAACATAGTCTGACTCCTCAGGTAGAACTCTGGTTCCCTTTTCTTATGCCCACACTTATCCTTCGGTGTTTTACCTATCTGTTTGCTTCTGTATCTCCCCCACGGGGCCTAATTTTAGGAAGGAAGACACTGTGTCCTTGCTCCCAGTTGTTTCCACAGTGCCTAGCACAGTGTTTGGAGCATTACTACACACTCAGTAAATATTAGTCAGATGAAAACACTAGGACGGCGCGTGGTGGGCCATCACTAAGTGGATACGGTAACACTAAGGTAAGGCAGTGGAGAGAGAGCTCTGCCAAGGGTCAGCCGATTCCTTGGAGATTTGCCTACGTAGGTGGCACCATAGCTAAAGCTGCCCCCCTGTGTAAGGACTCTTTCTGTATTTCAGTTGACGATGATCAGGAACGATGGGGCTGGGGAAGCCAGCTGGATTGATATTCTGATACCATTTTCAGACCCGAACGAGGACCTTGGAGCCCATGTGGTGCCACTCCCACATTTTAAACATGGAGAAACTGGGGCACAGCTGCTGTCCCTGAGGCACTAGCTAGCAGAGGACCCTTTCACACCCATGCCTCCAGACATGGTCAGTGCTCTTCCCTCTGCAATCAGCTGCCTCTCCTAAGGCCTGAAGGTCAACAGCCAGCGTTTCAAGGGCAGCTCCACAAAGGACATGACCACGCGGGCTCTGGGAGATATCTTCCCCTTTCCCCACCTCAGTTTCCCCACTGGGAAAATCAGCCTTATAACGTGTGACTCCCGGGGCCATGGTGAGCTAGCCTTAGAGGAAACAGTGCTTGGAATGTTCCTAGCGGAGTGCCTGTTACATAGCTGATTCCCAGCTCCTGACTCCCTTCTCCTCTACCCGGGCACATGAGGCCTTTCAGGACATGCAGAGATGAAGAGTGTCTTTCGTGGTTGGGAAGGGTCAGCTGTGTAGAGGGTCTCGGCTGCTCAGACCCGTCTCATCCTTCAGGAGACAAATTTGGAGCTCAATCCTGCATCAATGTGCTCTTACTCTGAAGAGACTCTCCTCCCTGCTCACTCCTGACAACCCCCAAGGAGACAGAGCTTCTAAACACAGACTTTCCAATTTTCCTAGTAAAATGAATGAAAGAACCTTTTGGGGAATAAAGTGATTTCTTTTTAGCTCCACTTGTTTACTTTTCCATAAGCTCCCAAGATGGCTTACATGTTAGCTGTTAATCACACCATCTGTTCAAACAGTACTTCAGTAAATGATTCAATTCATACTTTTCTTCTAAAAGAATCTTTTTAAAGACAGTGTTTATATCTCTGTTATCCTTCATTTGGCAACATAGTATGAGCTATTTTAACTTTGCTATCGTTGTAAATACACATTGAATTCCCTATTTCTTAACTGTGCAGAAAACAAGACAACTCGTCTGCATTGGTTCCATTTGACTCTCAGCTTGGCGGGGAAAGGGTGCTATTTATTAGAGATTCTGTATTTTAAATTTTTTAAAATGTATTTATTTTGAGAGAGAATGAGCAAGCACGAGTGGGGGAGGGGCAGAGAGAGAGAGAGAGAGAACCCCACGCAGCATCCATGCTGTCAGTGCAAAGCCTGACGAGGGGCTTGATCTCACGAACCCATGAGATCATGACCTGAGCTGAAACCAAGAGTCGGACGCTTAACCAACTGAGCCGCCCAGACACCCCAGAGGTTCTGTATTTTTTAAAAAGAAAAAGACAAGAATTTCCAGTCAGCGCTTTCTCTGATATCTTGAGTTTAGTGACAATGGCTAGGTTCTAGCCACATGAGACTATTCAGACCAATTCCAAATGAACAGAGAGTCCTTAGCAGTTGGAAACCATCAGCTATGCTGAGGAGCCAAGCCGCTCAAATGCATCTCATCTTTCAGGAGGCCAAGTTGCCACTGGGTTAGAGAGGTACCTGGGAAGAAGGGTTTGGATCTCCTCAGCAAGTCCAGGCCCGGAACTGGGGTGATACCAGGCCTGGGCAGGAAGTAAAAGGGGCTGGTGGGGACTTGGGGGAAAAGAGAGGCCCTGAGGTCAGTAGGGTGAGAAGTACAGGGGACTAGAGGTGGACTTCTTTTTGTTGCAAAATGTTCTATGGCCCTCTGAAGGCCCTATATCTATGTGAGTGTCTGGGGAAGTTCACACAGCAGCATGGGTTTGTCCTAGTGCTGGTTTCTCCTGCTTTCTAAGACATGGAAGGAGTGCTACATTGCGCAATCATATACACAGTGTAAGAGATGCACAAAAGAGGCATATGTAAATTAATGTGTGGGGACCTTGATGGAGAAACTGACTCTCTAGGCTTTCTTTAATCCTCCCAAGTGCTGGACCTGGCCAATGTCCATGATCTAACTCTTGCTGATGCAGCGATACATACTACTGTTCCCGGAAGTAATTCATTTATTCCCAAATCTGTGCACAGGATTGATGTACTGTCTGCAAAATGCACATGGTTCTCAACTAATGAAACTCCTATCCAGCCCTGGAAACTCAGCAGCAATGTGTCTTCTAACATGAGCCTTCTTCACTTACCTTTACCTGGGCCTGGAGAATTAATGCCTCCTTCATCAGTGCGCAAATATTAACCTATCAAATGCATTTTCCCTCCTCTTACTCTCACCAACTGATAATATGAAGTCTACTGTGGAGACAACAGGAGAAACTGCTTCACTTTCCTACTATGTCATGTCTCCTGCTCTCTGTCATGAGATAGTCTAGATGGGCTGTCGTTATTTTTATATCACACAGAAAATTGCACAGGACTCTTACAGAGCTGACTCATGCTAACCAGAGTTGATGAAGAGAAAGTAGAAGTTACTCTAGATACCTTAGTAAGACACATGCGTGCCAGAGAATGGGAGATAGTTCCCATCAAACTCCGGAGCTGCCTTATTAGTGAAGTTATTAAGGATCCAGTGGCCTGAAATAAGTAGCTGCGCTTTTGCAACACACAACCGAGAAAAGAGCATGATATTTTATAGGCATCTTTGGATTTTTGTAGAGAACAGATACCACATTCAGGTGTGCTGCTCCAAGCCATTTACCAGAAAATCTATCATAATGCCATTTTTGAGTAGGGCCAAAGGGAGTAAAGGCTCTGCAGCAGAGCGAGGCTGTGATAGAAACTGCCCTACTGATTGGGTATTATGATTCAGCAGACCCAGGAGTACATATTAGAGTTGTCAAAGTGTCTGTGGCAGACAGAAATTCTCCGTGTAGTCTCTGGCAAGCCCCAATTGGAGAATCACTGCACAAGACCCCTAGAGTTTTTGAGTAAGGCATTCCCTTTTTTTGTCGGCAGCCCTCTATTAGAAAAGCAAAGCAAATCCTGGTTCCCTACTATACCCTAGCAGAGACTGAACATTGGATTGTGGAATACCAAGTAATTATTTATCCTGAATTTCCCATCATGAAATATGTGTTGTTAACCCATCAGAGCATAAAATTGGATATATATAGCAGTATTCCATTGTAAAATGAAAATGGTGTATAAGAACAGAGCTGAGTAAGTATGGAAGGCATTAGTAAACTGCACAACAGACGGTTTAGACTTCCATTGTACATGCTTCACTGCTTTCCTTCAGCCCTCATAGAATTTCCTATGACTGGTTAACAGGGAAAGTAAAGAACAGAACTGGTCTATGTATATAGATCTGCATCGTTTGCTGGAACCAGCCAGAAGTGGATAGATGGTGTATTGCAGCCTTACTCAGAGTTAGCCCAGAAGGACAGTAGTGAAATAGCGCTACTGGTCAGAACTCCCAAGTGTCCACTTCAAGGAGAAAAGGCCTAGAATATTAATCTATTCGTGGATGGTAGTTAATAGCTTGAACAACATCTCAGGGACTTGGAAAGATTAATATCAGAAGACTGGCACCTAGGAAGTGTGCAGAAGATATATACAGATGGGCCTCTTGGAGTGGACACAGTATAAGGTATTTATTTCCCGTGTAAATGCCCTCCAGATTATATCCACTTTAGAGAAGGCTGTGAACACTCAACCAGACAAGGTGTGATAGATTGCAAAATAACCACAAGCTATCTCCGTTCCTAAATGTATGTCTTTTAGCAATGTGATTTTGCCACTCTCCCCATCAAGAGGTGGGTCCTATCGCTCCACTCTTTGAATTGAGGCTTGACCATATGACTTGTTATGGTTAGTGGTGCTTTACCAAATGTGATCCATTCAAAATGCTTATAAATTGGTGCTTTCTCTCCCTTGCTGAGTTTGGAACTCTGAGATCATCTTCACCCGAATGAGCCTGAGATAACTGACTGAAGAGCCCATGTGGAGAGTTGAGATGCTTCAGTCAACAGCCTGCCAATCACCATATATGTGAGTGAAGCCTTCCGAGGTTCAACTGCACTGCCAACTGACCTCACAAATCATGTGAGGTATCCCAAATGAGAAGAATCACCCAACCAACGCACAAAATCATGAGAAATAAATATCTGTTGTTTTCAGCCAGACAACGAACTATTTTGCACAACTCTGTGTAAATAAGTTGGAAAATTCAGATAGTTTTTACTGTAATTCAACTTGCCAAATTGACTCCAATAGAGAAGGAAAGTCTATTAGGCTCATTGCGAAAGAAAGTTATACAAATTTAGATAAGGATCTCCCTCCCTCCAATAAATGGCATCAGATTAAGAAGGCTTCGTGGGAAAATTCTACAAAAACTTCAAAAATAATGTTATTTCAGTACTACTTATACAACTTCAAAGCATAGAAAAAGAATCAACGCTTTTCAGATTCATTTTGTAAACTTTTTATTTTAAAATTATTTCACCCAGAAGTTTTGCAAGAAACGTACACAAGGGGCCTGGGTGGTTCACTCAGGTGAGTGTTCTAGTATTGATTTTGGCTCAGGTCATGATTTAACGGTTTATGGCATCAAGCCCCATGTCGGGCTCTGCTCTGACAGTGTGGAGCCTGCTTGGGATTCTCTCCCACCCTCCCCCTCTCCTCCTCCCCTGCTCACATACGCTCTTTCTCAAAATAAATAAATAAACTTAAAAAAAAAAAAAGCATACAAAAAATTATCCTATACCCTTCACTTAGACTTTCCAATTTATTTTGCGGGAATATGTCTTGCATTTATTTATTTGTTGTGTCTCTTTATCTTTCTTTAATCTGAAACAGTTCCCCAGTCTGTCTTTTATGACTCTAATTTTTGACGAATACAGTTCAGTTATATTTCAGAAAGTTCTCTCGATTTGGATTCATGTTATGTTGCCTCAGGATTATATTCAGGTTATCCTATGAACTTTGTTTCCTTCTCATTACATAATATCAGGAGACACATGGTATTGACATTAATGATGTTAACATTGAGTACTTGCTCATGGTGATGTATGTTAGGTTTCTCCACTGTGACGTTACTGTTTTCCACTTTGGGACCGTGTAAATATCTTGTTTCTTATACAATTTCTACCTAATAGTTTTAACAAAACATTCTCATGTATTAAGCATCATGGATTTTTAAAAACCTTCTAGACCTGATTTCAGACCTACAGAGAAGCTGAAAGCATAGTACTTATCACCAAGATTACCAAGTGGTTATTACAATTGCTTTATCATTCTCTCTCTCTCTTTCTCTGTGTTTGTGTGTTTATGTATGTATATGTGTCTGTGATTTTTTTTCTAAATCATTAAAATAAGTTGCAGACACAGTACTTCAGTTTATATTCCTTAACAGCAAGGTCATTTCCTTTTAAAACCACAGTTACAATTACAAAAACCAAGAAATTAATATAAACACAGCACTGTTAACTTATCAACAGACCTTATTCAAATGTTACCAATTATCTCAATAATGTCCTTTATAGGAGAAGAAACTTGTGGATCATGAGTTGCATTCAATTCTCGTGTCTTTTTACTTAGTCTCTTTAATCTGGAGCAATTCATCCATTTTTCTTTGTCATAACCTTGAAGATTTTGAGGATTACATGGAAGTCATTTTGTAGAATGTACCTCAGTTTGGGTTTGTCTGATGTTTTCTCATGATTAGATTCTCATTATGCATTTTTTGGCAGAAATATCACAGAAGTGATGTGCCTTCTCAGTGCATGATATCAAGATGCAAAGAAATGTCAATTTGTCCCATTACTGATGCTGTTAACTTTGTGATCATTTTGATCATTTCGTTAAAGTGGTGTCTGCCAGGTTTCTCCTTTGTAAATAATGAATATCTTCTGGGAGGTACCTTGAGACTATGGAATTAATTGCTTACACATCAAACGTTTACCCCTAGTGTTAGTATCCATTGTTGATTCTTGCCTGAATCAGTTATTATTATGATGGCTGACAAATGGTGATTTTGTAATTCCATCATTTCTTCTGCACTAATTAGTTCATATTCCATTATGAGAAAGAGTTTTTCCTTCTTCCGCATTATTTACTTATTAATTTATTTCAGGAGAAATAATTCTTAGTTTTTCAGTGGATTATATATAACCTATTTTAGCCATTGATGCTCAGATTGTCCCTGATTTGGCCATTGGTACACACTTTAAGTTGGCTCTTCTGTCCTTTTGACATGTACCTGCCATTCTTTGACCACTTTCTTCTTTTCTCAACAGCATGGTATGCAAAGGTTGTCACGTACTTTCCCAGCCCCAGCCCTGGGATGAGCCAGTTCTCCAGCGAACTTTATTTCCTTGTGGTAGAGCATGGTCTTTCTTTCTTTCTTTCTTTCTTTCTTTGAGAATGGTATTTCTGAAATAAGATCTCAACACTAAGTATGCTTATTGCCAGTGTGGTGTCACATTTCTAGGTTTTCTCCATAAACAGAGATAGGAAATATGTGTATGTATATACATGTATGTACTTCAATACATGTATATGTAAATGTATGTATATGTATATATGAATCTATATAGAGAGAGACGTGCATCTTTATCTTTTTCTGTATCAGTGTGTCTGTCATTCTATCTATCTTTAGTTACTTCAAAAAGGAATTTTGTGTAGGTTTCCCAATTAGTTTATTTTTTATAGTCACACGTTATCAATTCTGAACTACTTTTAGTGATTTCTAGTATGAAACAAAAAAGTAAATATAGTTGGATAATAGAAGCCAAGTTTCTCATTGTCAGAGAAGGTGGTTACAAATATGAAAAGGGGAACCCTAAATAGAACCATGTTTTGTTATATTGGTAGTAGTATGAGCTCAATGTTTGATGACAGATAGATAGATGATAGATAGATAGATAGATAGATAGATAGATAGATAGATAGATAGACAGACAGGTTGACAGATAGTTTTGATCGCTATGTTTTCAAGTTCACTAACCTTTTGCCATGGCTAAGGTGATGTTAATCTCATCCAGTATAGTCTTCATTTTAAATATTGTAGGGGGGTGCCTGAGTGGCTCAGTCCGTTAAGCATCTGACTTTGGCTCAGGTCATGATCTCGCAGTTTGTGGGTTCGAGCCGGCGTCAGGTTCTGTGCTGACAGCTAAGACTCTGGAGCCTGCTTCGGATTCTGTGTTTCCCTCTCTCTCTGTGCCTCCTCCACGTATGCTCTGTTTCTCTCTCTCTGTCTCAAAAATAAATAAACATTAAAAAATAAATAAATAAATAAATAAATAAATAAATAAATAAATAAATAAATATTGTGGTTTTCCTCTAAAGAATTTTGATTTGGGCTCCTTTTGTATCTTTCATGTCTCCTTTTTGATCTTTTGCACACAGACATGCAGTTATAATAGTTGTCTTAATTCCCTTTTCTGCCAATATTAACAACTCTGTCAGATTCAGATCAATTACATTGGTTTCTCCCTCATTATGTGGTGTATTTCTCTGATTCTTTGCATGCCTGTAATGTTTTGTTGGATACCGCACATTGTGATATTGTGACATTGTGACATTTTACTTTGTTGGATACTAGATATTTTTGTATTTGTGGAAATATTTTTGACCTTTTAACTAGGATGCAGTTCAGCTACTTGGAAAGAGTCAAATTCTTTGGATTTGTTAGCACCGGAACTATGTTTAATGGAGGAGTAATTATTCCCCACTACTGAGGCAAGAGCTTTATGGGTACTTTACCCAATGCCATGAATTGTGATACTTTCAAGTCTGATAGGTAGGAATAAGTTCTATTCTCAGTCCCGTATGAGTTTTAGGTACTGTTCCCTCTAGGCCTTTTGGATAGCTCTTTCCCCGGTCTTGGGTAGTTTCACACATCACACATATATATCCCTGTAGATCGCCTAAGTTTTCTCTCTATACAGCCTCCTCCCTGGTAATATGTCTAGCAAATTTAGCCACTTCATTCTTCCCAACACCCCTTCTTAACTCCTCAATTCAGAGGTCCACCAGGCTCTGCTGATGAGACCTGGAAACTTTCAAGGCTTTAAGCTGGGACAGTTGTGGGGAATACATTTTCTGTTAACTATCTTTATGGGTCACTGTCCCTTGTAACCTGATGTCCAGTGTCTTGATAATCATTGTTTCATTTATGTGTAGTTTTTGGTTGTTCGGGCATGGGAGTAAATTGGTCTCTGTTACTCTACGCTGACCAGAAGTGGGGTTTCCTTTTTTATAATTTTAAACATTGTAAACTTACGTGTTTTATGATCTGTGTCTAACAATTCTATTAACTGAAATTTTGTGTGTCTCTCTTTGGTCTGTTGTTCTGCTTGTTCTTGCCATGTGCCTCGTTTGTTTATGTACCTGGTTATCCTGGTCATGATACTTTAACAATTATCTGTAGCAAGAACTTTAGGCTAGGATGAAGTCACATTCGACCAGAGAGGATTTCCATTTGCCTCTGCCAGATGGAGTATATGGGGGAAATTGGGGGTACTCCTAGTGGAAGACATCCTTAAATTTTCAGGCTTGGAATTCCCATATATCAAGGAAGTGGAATCTAAGATGGACTTCTATGTAGGGGCTGGACCACACCCTATACCCTGGGGGTGGTGCCTTTTTGGGTACCAGCTAATTGAAGGAAGGCAATCATGTAGGCTCCCTACTCTGTATACATCTTGACCTTTGGTTTATGCTCTTCTTATCCTAAGAGGTTATGTAAACAATATTCTGATTTGGAAAATTTTCTCTTTATTTTGTCCAGGTAACACCTCACTCCCTTTTCAGCATTTCAGTTGTTTAAAGAAGGTATTATTGCCATTGCATCCAGGTTTTTAGAAGTTTTTTTTCAAGGGAGGGTTGGTATGGATAACCTACCCTATCTTAACAAAACTCTGGAAGTTTGCCATGGAGTTTGGGAGGGTGGCCTCAGACACACTGGAAGGGATGGAGTTGCTAATGAAACTGCCCAACCTGATTATACACGATCTGGTCACTCTCATCTTTGCAAGCACCTTCTTCATACTGGCCTTGTTTTTCTACTCGCTGAAATTATTCTTGAGATACGGTCATTAGGCACGTCTGGTTCTATCTCTTGAATTTATGCCTAATTTATTAGCACAAGAGTCATTGTGTAGACACATCTGGTTGGTTATGCTACACAGTTGACAACTTCTAGTTTGGTGTGCTCTCTGATGGAGCCTGTAGGCTGGTTTTTGGAGGAGGGCGCCTGATTCTGCACTGAGGCTCTGCCCAGGTGGGACTGTCTGGATTTCCAGTTCTCTTAGCTGTGGTGCAACTAACACGGCGAACAACTGAACAGGGTTAACATACGAAACATTTAAGATATTCCTCAATTTCTGGTTAGAAAAGTACTTGAATATGAGAACCTGGGAGCTGTGTAAGTTCTTGGTCAAACAAAGCTGTGTACTTGAGTGGGTAAAGTACAGTACTTGCCGGCTAGAAATGTAACTAGCATCCCAAGAGCAGCATGTTATGCATGGGCCCTGAAGCTGTGTTCCCAGGGTCAAATGTTTATACCAGAGGGGAAAGATTTCTGTCTATAGATGGAGGGAGTTTCTACTTTCTCTAATGTTCTTTCTCTGGTGTTCTCAGAGAACACTGGGACTCGAATAATGCACTGCGAGGCCTGTCTCAACCCAGAGCATAACAGCAGCAATGCCAACACAAGGGCTTTGTAGAAAACTAGGACCAAAGGAACTTAGCAACCACCAGACACAGTTGACAAAGTCAGGGGCAAAGTCCATGGTCTGAAACCAGGGTCCCTAAGTGGGAAAAGCCAAAAAGGAAAGGAAAGGAGAGGAGAGAAGAAAAGAGAAGGAAAGAAAAGAAAAAGAAGATTACTGAGGCCTTCCTACAAGGACCCAAGAGGGCAAATTAGAATAGCTGACATACACTGAGTATTTAATACATGCCAGGTATTGTCATAAGTGTTTTAGAAATATCGAGTCCTTTCAGTCCCACAGTAGCCCCATGAGGTAGGTACCATTACAATTCTCATTGTATACATGAGGAAATGTAGGCACAGAGAGGCTAAATAATGAGCTCAAAGTCACACAGCTGTTAAAATGTGGCCCCTGTCCTTAGCCCCGCCCACAGTACTCCTAGTAGTTGGGTTATGCTGAGGTCAAGAGAGAACCCTATCACCTGGAGAAGGGAGAAGCTCCCAGGGGCGAGCAGGGAGTGGGTTTCTCCTTTGTGCCCTTAAAAATGCCTGTGAGCGGTGAGGGGGCGGATCTGGGGCCATTGGTTTGTCCTGAGCCCTAATTTCATCCCTTGGGCAAGGACAAACTGGACCCATTGAAAAGGTTGCCCTGGGCCCTGGAAGAGAAGGCGAGGCGTCCTGTCAGGTCTCTGTCGGCATCTAGCGGTCATTGGGGCATAGGACACCTAACGCAGGCTGGGCGAGTGTGAAGCTGGCAAGTGGGGAGAACAGAACAGAGCAGGGGTTCTTCACTTCGGGCTGCAAGGGAAGGGCGGGAGTCTCTGTGAAAACTAACCGCCCCCTCCCCCCGGAGTCATATGCGAAATCAGTGCTGGTTCATTTTCCCGTAGCTGTCATCAGGTCCACCATGGGTTTTGTGACACGCACAATTTAATAAACCACAGCTGGAGTGTCAGGAAGTGGTGTCCCAGAGAGAAGCTGGCTCTGGGCTGAGGGCCCTCCTACTGTGTCCTCACCCTGGTGGGCAGAGAAGGCACAGCCGGGGCCTCAGCTCTGTGTTCTCTGCTCACAAAGCATGGTGCTGGGTGGAACCGCGCACACCAACGGGAACTTCTTGGTAGCAATTAGACCCTCAGAGGACGGGACGGGCTCTCCCTGAAGAGGCCATTTGGGGCCCCTCACCTTTTCTAGGCCATCCTGGCCTGGCCTGGAAATGCTTGGAGCCTTTCTTCTGCTCAGCAGCCTGGTCTCCTCTAAGGCCCGGCTGGTCCCACCATGCTCTCCTTCCCTACCTTTGGTGCAAGACCTGGACCCTGCCTCCGTCCTTCTCCGTAGCTGCCCACCTCCCACTCTTCCCTTTGGGTTCCCCTCCACACTCCCAAGCATGGCTGCAGAGTGGTCCACTGTCCCCCCACCACAGCTCCCGTCTCCTTGGGCCCCAGATGGCCGGCAGACAGAAGCTGCTTCAAGGGCCTCACTCTGCACCAGGCGGGGAAACACTCAGGACCCACACAGCAGGGCCAACACACACAGGAGCCACAAACAGCAAAGAACCTTCCAGAGGTTTCAAAGTTACCATTGCTGGTCTACAGATTCCTTCTCCCTCTGGGTCACTGTTGACACCTGGAAGCCCACTTGGGCTCCTGCCCTCTGCTGTCTTCTCTGAGGGTTGGCTCACCATACCTTCCCTGCTTTAGTTTGCTGCTTTGAAGCGTAATTGTGGCCCGGCCAGGATATCCAGACAAGAAACTAACTGGGTGCCCCGTGTGTCCATTGTACAGTAGTTGTCTCCAGTTTAGATGGAAGAAGACCCCAGCAGCTCACAAGAATAGGTGCCTGAGACTCAAAAGTGTTGATGAAATTGAGAAAGTAATTGGAGGCAAGAGGCAGAAAGCAGGCATTAGGTTGATGGTTGTCACCTAGAGAAAAATTCTCTTTAATATTGATTCAGGGTTTCACCCCAAACATAAAATTTTGAGGTATGGAATATAGGCTTTGGTCCTTTTTTTTTTTTTTTTTCCAAAAGCTCCCTGTGTTACTTGAAGGGGCTTCCACAGGTGAAAACATGGCACTAGGTCATCAGATGAAGTCGATTTAAGGAGCAAGAGGAGGTCTGGTTAGGAAGTTGGTGAGGGTAAGGGTGTCCTGAAGACATTGACCTAGATCCTGAATATCATGATGGTAAAATGGCTGGACATGGTTCAGCTCTGCTGAACAGTTCTCTGAAGCCCTTTTATAATACTTGTCCCCTGGACACCCTAATGTAGAACTTTGAGAGGGTCAATGATAAGTGTGATAATTGGGGATGAGAAGCCTCCTTGGTACGTGGCAGCCTCCAAGGCCATCCTGTTGGCCCACACCCTGTCCAATTACGCACAAGAATACCTCTCATGTGACGAAAACACAGAATGTCTTAAATGCTGGCAGGACACTGGGAACAATTAAATGGCTGTACATAGACTACCAAAGAATAGGATTAAATCACTGTATTATTTCTCATCTTATTACCAAGTAATGTGAGAATCAATCATTTATATCTTCCCCATTACACCTGTTTCCAGTGCCTAACGTTCAGTCATTTCTCTGTACCTTCTTACTGCAGCTTCTACTTCATTCCATCCCAAACGTAGACTGAGGTGCCTACATCATCCCTCTTCCTTTGTAAACAAACACACACACTATTTTACTACCAATTGATGTGCAAAACAATTTCACTAACACCTATTCACAAATCCTCAAGCCATACATGAGCCTCCCCATGCCTCCCTCTCACTTTGCCAAATCTGTGCCCCTCACTTGGTCTCTGAAACCCACCCCATTCCTCATCCTATATCATATCACTTTTTAAAGACATAGTACCAAGTAAGGTGTAAGTTAGATATCCCAGAACCTGACATTCAAGCCACTTACAATCTTCAGCATCTCTCTCACCCCTACCCCACCGAGCCCCTCAGCTTTTGTGATATCATTTATTTTTTTAATAAACTTTTAGAATAGGTTTCTATTTACAGAAAAGTTGCAAAGGTAGTACAGAGTTCATGTATCCCCTGCACCCAGTTTCCTCTACTATTAGCATCTTTTATCAGTGCGGTGCATTTGTCACAATTAAGCAACAAATACTGATACATCATATTGACTAAAGTCCACACTTTCTTCAGATCTCCTTAGTTTTTACCTAATGTCCTTTTTTGTTCCAGGATCCATCCAGGATACCATTACATTTAGTCATCATGTCTTCTTCGGCTCCTCTGAGCTGTGAGTTTCTCAGACCTCTCTTGTTTGTGACGACTTTGATAGTTTTGAAAATTATTGGTTAGATATTTTGTGTAATGCCCTTATATTAGGGTTTGTCTGTTGTTATTTTCGCAATTAAACTGGGGTTATAGATTTTGAGGAAGAAGATCACAGAGGTCAAGTGCTATTTTCATCACATCATGTCAAGAATTATACTGTCAACAGAACTTAGGGTTGAAGTTAATCTTGATCACCTGGCTGAAGTAGTGTTTGTCAGGTTTCTCCACTATAAAATTACTTTTTTTCCTTTCTCTTGTACTGTACTCTTCAAAAGGAAGTCACTATGATAAACCTGCATTTATGTTAGCAGAGAGTTATGCTCTCCCTTCTTGAAATCTGAGTATCTACATAAATTATTTGAGATTCTTTGCATGGGAAATTTGTCTCTTTTCCTTCATTTATTTATTCAATCATTTATTTATATCATTGTAGACTCATGGGTATATTTATTTTGTGCATTGAGTTATAATCAAATACTACAACAATTTTGTTGCTAAAATTGTTCCAACATTGGTCATTGGGAGCTCTATCTGCTGGCCCCTACCTCCCATTGACAACTCCATTCAATGTAATTTGGGAAGAGCACTTTCTTACTTTTTTGGCACTGGAAGATGCTCCAGGTTCATCTTGTATATTTCCCGCCCTAGTCCTAAATTCAGCTATTTCTCCAACGATTCCTGACTCCTTTTATTGGAGAACTGTATTAAAAAACAAGATCGAGGTCCTGGGTGTGTTCATTGGTACTGGACTGCTCAGTTGATATTTTTTAACAAATAATGCGCAATGCAGGTATCTCTGAACCTGACCTCAAACCATCCCTAACCCTCCATCTATTCTGTAATCTCATTCCAGCATAGACCCCAACCTATCCCTTATGTAAAGTCAGTGCTTTATACTACCAAATAATATAGGAAACAAACATTTCTGAAAGTTATTCCATCACTAAGAGAATACTCTCTGATTATATGTAAAAATCGCTCTATTTCATATCCAACTAGACATCTATCCCCATCACTTTTTCCATGACGCCATCCTATCTATTCTGTGTACTATTTTTCTGGTGAAGTAATATGTATTCATCCTTAGCACATTCCTCATCCTAACACTTTTTCATCTGTCTCATCCACTGCTGACTTGACTTCTATCCCTGACCCCAATCCAATGCCTTTCCCTATGTAAAATCAGTATTTTTAACTATCAATTATATAGAAAACAGACATCCCCCAAACTTCACAAAATTCCAGATCCATCCCATTCCTACTTAACTCTTATCATAGCACTCATATAATAATCATAACAAAGATGCTGTTTTATGAGTAGCTAATCTGAAAAGTGGACACATATGATGCTCAACCCATCACTGCAATCACTTGATCCCTTACTGCTACCAAGCCCCCTTTCAGTTATACTCTTTTTCAATGTCCATGTGGTGTTGAAAACAGCCATCCCTGATTTCATCCATCACTGACCCTGATACCATTTTTAACTCTCACCAAGTATTTGACACACACCTGCTCCATTGTTCCCTGGAATACCTGTGATTGTGTGATAAGCAAGTTATATGGGAAAGAAATATCCTTAATTTTGAGTCCATCCCTAACCATTATCCTGTGTTACATCACTCATTTTACTACTAGTAATGTTATATACAGAAATCTCTGATCCTTATTCACACCATTGACAGCTGCTGTGTAATTCTTCCATTTAAGTCAAACCACTACTTGGATCACATCCATCACTAACCCTTACATCACACCTGCCACTCAGTCTTCCTAATCTTCATATCATCCCTGATAACCATGCTATTCCATGTCTTATATAAATTCCCAATTTTCCAAAATTAGCAAGTAACACAACAAACAACTGATTCTTGTATATCTGCTGCTGACTTCACCCTACTCCCCACATCATCTGTTACTATAAATAATATCACCATAGTTTTAAAAATTAAGTATTGTTTAAAACAAGCATGCCTGACCCTTACCACATCTCTAAAACAAAATGATCTTCTATTCTCTGAAAAAATCACTTTTTAAAATTAGCAAGGAAAATGCAAAATAGTGTTCTTCAGCCCTTATTCCATTGCTGACCCATTCCTCTTTTCTGACACTCTTTGTAACTATTCCTTATCAAATCACTCCACTGATAAAAACCCTCAACCTCATCCTTACTTATTGAAATCCTCTATACTACACCGTATCCTATTTAACAATTACTATTCTTAATTACCAAGCAGTTTGAGAAGTCAGTGTTGATATACAACTAATCCCAGACCTTCACTCTAACCCTGATCCTCTTAACTTGGAATATTATTTGTTTTTTAAAGTAAAAATAAATGTGAGAAAAAAATCTCTCATTCTGTGAAAAATCCTGGTATCATTACCAAGCGATATGTGTCATAGTTCAGAGAATAAAAGGGTGATTGTAGCACTGGACCTGTTAAATGAATGGACATGAATAGACAACTTCACTTATGAAATGGTCAATTGCAGCCACTGGTGTCAAAGGTGGCACTTTTTGTAGAGTTCTCTTAGCATTGGTGATCATTGGTGGATATAATTTAGCTCCATAAATGTGCATCAGAAAAAAAGCAAGCAGATCATTCTGGGAGAATGAGGTTAGAGGTGTTAATGAATGTGGGTCTGTGCATGTGTGTGAGTGGGGCAGGATGTGTGTGGGGGGGGGGGGCGTTCAACTCTTTCTTTTTTATTGTTTTGTAGAGTTTTTTTGTTTTTTGTTTAATTGAAATGTAGTTGACATTGGTTTCAAGTGTATACCTCTTCCTTTCTTCCTCCATTCTCCTCCTCTCTTCTCTGCTGTTATCTTCCCTGTAACTACCATTTCTAACTGTCTTTTATGGTTCTTCACCTTCATCTTCCAAAACCTGGATGCAGAAGGAGGATAGTATAATAACCACTCCCCACTCCTCCCTTCCCTAGTACCCCGGATGAGCAGCTCCCAGACAACTCTTATAAAAGATACAACTGTTGACCATGCTGGGAGACATTCAGGGCATAGCAGGGCTGTCACTTGCAGAAACAAGAGATTTAAAAGAACCTGACAGAGTTCTCAAAATCCACACCCTGGTTCTGTAGTTCCTGGATGCACTTTGACTCCATGATAGCCCCTGAACCAAAATCCCAGTGGTCTCTTGCATTCTTCTTTGTTTTTCCATCCAATAGGCTTGCTGTCTTTTGAGAGTGAATACCTGAAGATAGAAAGTAGTTAGAACTCCAGGAGGTGCCCCCTTGATTCTGTGTGACAGTGATCTGAGAGGCTCTTCAGAAAGTGTAACCACCTACTCTCAATTCACTAGGCCTTGGCCTGTCATTCAGGAATGAATTCTGTTGGTTTCATATATCAGAGATAAGGTTATAACCTATGTCCAGAGTTCATTCTCATATACTTCTGGGGCTTGGCCGAACAAAAATACTAGTCTGGACCATCAATTTGAAGCAGAGGTGCACATTTGACCACAAAATGCTCTTTCTCTGAAAGGAAACGATGTGGGTGAAGATATATTCAGTCCTAGATGCAGGGGACAGCAAACTCTTTCTGCACGGGCCAGATAGTAAATAATGTAAGCTTTGCAGACCACATATGGTCTCTGTCCCATATTCTTTATTTTTTTAAACAACCTTTACAAATGTGAACACTATTCTTTGCTTTCAGACCTTATAGATACAGGTCACTGGTCAGATTAACTTGGCGGGCCATACTTTTCCAACCCCTGTTTAGAGAGTCTGTCTTATCTCATAAATCCATCAAGGCCCTCTACCATTTTGTAGGCTATCCATAGTACCAAAATAGGTTTATGATGACTTTACCTTCCCTGAGTACCTGAAGAGGGATTGTGGAGTTGGGTTTGTGCATGGTGTAAGAGAGGAATAAAATTTCATTTGTATACATGGATCCTCAATAATTCCAAGACCACTTATTGAAAAGGCAGTCATTTCCTCACAGACTTAAAATACTCCCACTGTCATATATTACATGTCTCAGTCAGATAGCTATGGATTTCTCATCAGTAAGTACAGAGGCTAGAAGACAATGGAATATTCTCTGGAAAGTGTTGATGGGGAAAAAAATCAACTCAGAATTCTGTTATCTGTTGAAAATATCCTTCACAGGTAAAGAAAGGTGAAATAAATGTTTTCAGACAAAATGAAACTGGAATTATTTGTCATCAGTAGACATACACTAAATTAAATGCTCTAAGACATTCTTCAGGCTGAGAAAAAATGACACCAGGAGGTTACACAGACTTTCAGGAGCCAATAAAGAATATCAGAAATTTTGAATAACTGGGTAAATACAAGAAGCTGCATTTGTACGTAGCTCCTTTAAGATACACATGAATGATTAAAGCAAAAATTCTAACATTATTTCACAGGGTTTATAATGCATGTAGATGAATTACCTATGACAACTGTAGCATAAAGGACACTGGGGAATGGTAAATGGACCATTATTGTTGTAAGGATTCTATATCCTACATGAAGTGGTAAAATTTGGACTATAGGTACATTATGAAAATTCAAGGATACATATTATAATTTCATTAATTTTTTCTATTGTTTAGCCATTTTCTAATTCATTAATTTTCACTCATATTTATTATTTACTTTCTTTTGCTTACATTGGCGTTAATCTGCTCTTGCTTTTTGAGCTCCTTAAGGTGGAAGCTTCAATCACTGGTTTTAAAGCATTCTATTTTTCTAATATAACCATTTTAGAGCTATACATTTATACCTATCTTTTGCTTTAACTACATCCTACAAATTTGGATATATTTTCATTTCAAAAGATTTAAAAATCCCATTGTATTTCTTTTTTTTAACCCATGAGTTACTTGGAAATGGGTTGTCTAATTTCAAAATATTTGGATATTTTTCATATATTTTTGGTTTTTTATTTCTAATTTATTTTTGTTGTGGTCAGAAAACATATTCTGAATAATTTCAGTCCTTTCAAAATTTGTGGACACTTGTTTCTGTTCCCAAGAAAATGGTGTTTATTGGTGATTATTCCATGTGAATTTAAAGAGAACATGTATTTTTTCCATTGTTGTGTGGAGTGTTTCTATAAGTCAATTGTATTGATTTGGTTGATACTATTACTCAGCCTCCTCAATCCTTACTGATTTTCTGTCTGTTTGCTTTATCATTACTGAACGAGGAGTATGAAATTGCCAACTATAGTTGTGGGTTTGTACATTTCTTCCTTTAGTTCTGTAAGTATTTGCTTAATAATTTTGGAAACTGTTTTAGTCAAATATGTTTGACAATGTTCTATTTCCTTGATGAATTAAGCTTTTATTATTATGAAATATCCCTCTTCCCCTCTGATAATGTTTTGTCCCGAAGTCTACTTTTATGACATTGATATAGCTACTTTGGCTTTCTTATGATTAGTGTTTCTATGATCGAACTGTTCCATTTGTTTAATTTTAGTCTATCTGTTTTCTGCAGATTTAACATATATTAAACATTATATTGATGGGTTTTCCTTATCCATCCATATTGGCAATTTCTGACTTTTATAAATAACTTTTTTAAAGTTTATTTATTTTTGAGAGACAGAGACAGAGCACAAAGAGAGAGGGACACACAGAATCCAAAGCAGGTTCCAGGCTCTGAGCTGTCAGCACAGAGCCCGATGCAGGGCTTGAAGTCATGAACATGAGAGATCATGACCTGAGCTACAGTTGGACGCTTAACCGACTGAGCCACCCAGGCGTCCCTTCTGATTTTAAATTTAACTGGAGTTTAGCCCACTTATATTTAATATTCATATGGCTGGGTTTGAATCTACCATTTTGCAATCTCGTCTATTAATTTCATCTGGTGTTGCTTCCATCTTTTGAATATTTTGTATCCTTTTTAATATCTCATCTTATTCCCTCTCTTATTAGATATACCACTATTTGTACTAAATGCTGGAGATTAAAGTACAAAACTTTTATTATGTTCTACCATCAAATATTTTACTAGTTTAAGGTAGAAAATAATGCAATAAACTTAGGATACTTCCCTACTCAAATATTCTGGTTTTATTT
Source organism: Neofelis nebulosa (assembly GCF_028018385.1). Taxonomy (NCBI): domain Eukaryota; kingdom Metazoa; phylum Chordata; class Mammalia; order Carnivora; family Felidae; genus Neofelis; species Neofelis nebulosa. Next base: position 108,746,907 of record NC_080800.1, on the reverse strand, counting down.
ACACACATTGTACTGCTACATGTTTTAACGTTTTTTATTTATTTTTGGGACAGAGAGAGACAGAGCATGAACGGGGGAGGGGCAGAGAGAGAGGGAGACACAGAATCGGAAACAGGCTCCAGGCTCCGAGCCATCAGCCCAGAGCCCGACGCGGGGCTCGAACTCACGGACCGCGAGATCGTGACCTGGCTGAAGTCGGACGCTCAACCGACTGCGCCACCCAGGCGCCCCTGTACTGCTACATGTTTTAAATGTTACAATGTATTGCTGTTATTTTTATTTTATGTGGTCAATTTCCTTTAAAGAAATTAAGAATGCATAAAGCCTGTTTTATATTTACCCATATATTTACTGTTTCCAGAACTCTTCATCTTTTCTTGTAGTCCAGATATGTTATCATTAAACTTCACCTTGAAGAACTTCCTTTAACGTTTATTCTAGAGCAGGTCTGCTGGTGATTAATTCTATCAGCTTCTATTTGAAAATGTTTTTATTTTGCCTTAACTTTTGAAGGCTATTTCTTTCTGGATAGAAAATTATAGACTGACAGATTTTTCTAATAGCAATTTATAGATGGTATTCCTTCGATTACTTTGCATCAAATTTAATGAGAAATCATCTTTCACTCTTATAGCTGTCCTCCTATAATCATTCTTTTTATTGTCTTTTTATTCAGTCTACTGTTAAGATTTTCTCTTTATCAGTGGTATTCAGAAATGTCTCTGTTTTTCCTTATTTTAGTTTTCTCTGTGTTATTTGGGTTATTTGACCTTCCTCAATCAGAACATTTATACTTTTTATTGAATCTGATAAATTACTTTATTTCTGCAAATTTTTTTCTGCCATTTCTCTTTGCTTCATGAACTCCAAGTACATGAATGTTAGTTTGATATTATCCCAAAGGTCACAAAGACTTTTTATATCTTTTTAGCCTTGTTTATCTTTGTATTTAAGATTGGATGATTATTGTTATGTTTCATATTCACTGACATTTCTTCTGTAGTGTTGAGTATGCTATTCAGCATCCAGTGGATTTTTCATTTCATGTAATCTTTTAATTTTAGGATTTCCATTTAGTATTACTAATTTTTAGTTTCTGTTTGTTTATTTAATTTTCTGTTTTGTTCTCTTATTGTTGTCAGATTTTCCCTGAAATCCTTGAATGTATTTATAAAACTCTTATAATCCTTATTTGTTCATTCAATGTATTCGGCTTTTTTCTGGGCCAGGTTCTATTGACTAATTTTTCTCTTGGATATGGGTCACATTTTCATGCTTCTATGTGCATCGAAAGTTTTGGATTGCACACACACACATATTCCCATAAACACATAGGCGAATCTTTTTCAGACTTTGTAATAACTAAATTCCAATATCCATATCTCATACCATTGATTTAGAGGAGTAAATCAAATTACTGGACTTTTGAGATCAAACCTCTAATTTTGCTAAGAAACAGAAAATAAAAAAATTTTTTCTCTACGACTGACTACAACCATAAAGACATTTGGATTCTAAAGAGTGAACATGCACAAAAGAGAGTATCTGGAAGGCTTCTAAGCAAACTACTGCTAGGATCTACCTCTCAAGAATACAAAGTAGATTATATGTTAATTATATCTCAGCAGAGCTTGGAGGAAAAAAGAATATAAAGTAGAACCTATGTGTTTTAATTAGGCCTGTGGCAAAGATTGAAATTGCAAGGGCGCCTGGGTGTCTCAGTCTGTTGAGGGTTGGACTCTTTCCAGGATCGTGGGCTCCTCGCTGAGCAGGGAACCTGCTTGAGATTCTCTCTGTCTCCCTCTGTCCCTCTCCACTGCTCGCTCAGGCTCTCTCTCTAAAATAAATATTTAAAAAATACTTTGTAAAAAATGTTTGAAATTTTGAAAACAGGTAAGTGTTGCTTTTGAAATTTACAGAAAACAAGAAAAAATGATCTCAATATAAATGTGATGAAACTGCAAGTTATAAAGGATCATTTATTGCAAGATGCTATTTTTTTTTATAAAAGTAGACACAGTTCTATTTAAGCTGGAATGATTAAATGTCTTACTTTTAATGATCATGTATACAAAAGCTTTTGGCAAATTATTATTTAACATAAAATCCAGTCTTCTTAGGTATTTTTAATAACATTTGAAGTGGCTTTACAATAAGACTTGAGAAATGCATGAAAAATGGAAAAATTTCAAACCACAAGAAAATCCCACATGTAGATCATGTCAGTTGGAATTTTTAGCAAAAAAACTCGAGTGTATGCGCATGGTAACACACACACATATATACAGTGTATATAGAAGACACACGTGTACAATGCATATAGAAGAAAGGGCAGAATAGAATAGATTGAAATATCAATTGAGTTTATGTCATTGAGAGTATCCTTTTTTTCCTGTTTTATAATTGCTCAGTTTATCATGTCTTTGCCAGATGCATATATTATCATTAGAATTTGATCAACAACAAAGGAAATTTATGAATATCCATTATCCAATGCTGAGGGAAGAAACAATGCCACAAAACTCCAACTACAGCACAACCACAATATAATTGAAGAAAATAAATAATGATATGTTCATCTGTGGGTGAATGTGTGTTTCAAGTACCTTGTGAGCAAATAAGGAGAGTTTACTGATGGACAGTAGGCTACATTTATTTACTTCAATAATATCAGCTTTCATGAATGATTGTGCATCTTGTTTACAACATTTGAACACGTGCACCAGTTAAGCTGTCCATAGTGTTTCCCTTGGGATAGCTCCATTTGGGAACGAGTATTTCCATATGTGTTTCAGAGCTTTGTGTATTCTGCAAGAATCTTCACAATGTTTACATTATATTATAATTCAATAGCAAATCCAGAACAAATATGTACAGAAAAAATTATTGGTAACAACTTGCTGCATTGACCACATGACCTAAGGAATCTATATGTCTGAACATACACAAGAGGATTGAGGATACAGCCATATTTTACAAGTCTTTGTCTGTTTGAGATGGCATTACCTGTGGATTCCTTGCACTTCCTTATAAATGGATGCTGTACTTCGACTTATTGTTAAGAAGCGTGTCTAATTTTGAGAAATTCTAAACACAAGAGGCTACTGCCTTAAAAATACCAATATTTCAAAGACTATTAATGAGGTTTGGAAAATACTCCAGTTACAAGAAGTGCAGGAAATATATTTAAATGCCAGCATAACGAGGGATTTTAATTTTATTTTTTAAAAGTTATTAGTATATTTTATAAGTTAGAGGTGAGAATGACATTTTCGAAATCTTTATTCTTGTTGGGACTGAACTACCATTAATTTTGGCCTTATGATTTCTCAAAATCTGAATAATTTGCCAGCAGCAGGTATTCCTTCTGTAACTCTCTTGGATAATAAGACCCTTCCAACAAGAGAATAAAGAAATTCCAAGTTCTCCAAATATATATGTATATGAGCATATGAAAATTGTTTCAAATAATGATGAAGATTTTGTTCAAAAATACCTTGAACATGCATTCAATTATGTTTAAAGAGAAACAAACATATCTTAGTACATTTGTACATATCCATCTATATGTGTACACTTGTGTAAAAATTATATACTTTTAATCATGGCGATTATTACAATAAGAATGCAATTAAACTTCACCCAAACTTCACTCTATGTCCATGTATGCATAGGTGTGAGTTTGTGTGCATGTATATGTGTGTGTGTGTGTGTGTGTGTGTGTGTGTATGTGTGTGTGATATATACAGGCATATCTTGTTTTATTGTGCTACACTCTATTGAGCTTCACAGATACTGCATTTTGTGCAAATTGGAGGTTTGTGGTAACCCTGCATCGAGCAAGTCTGTTGGCGCCATTTTCCCAACAGCATTTGCTCACTTTGTGTCTCTGTGTCACAGCTTGGTAATCTTGAAATAGTTCAAACTTTTTCATTATTATTATCTCAGTTATGGTGATCTGTCGTTAGTGATTTCAGTTCTCTCAGGGATGGTTACATTTTTTAGCAATACTTTAAAATTAAGGTATGTACTTCTTTTAGACATAATGCTATTGCACACATAATAGACTACAGTATAGTGTAAACATAACCTTTATATGCACAGGGAAACTAAAAAAAATATTTGACTCACTTTATTGTGATATTTGCTTTGTGGTGGTGGTCTGGAAATGAATCCACAGTAACTCCGAGGTGTGCCTGTGTATGTATACATAACACAAACTGATATTTAGCTTCAAACACAACAAATTTACATTAAAATGGACTTATTCATGTGTCATGTTCCAGATCATGTTTTCATTTCTGTTTTCTAGACAGTTTGTCATCATGAAAAATTTGCAAGACCTAAGTTTTAGTAAATAAATATAAAGGTAAACATTGATGAAAGATTATTGATAACTATAACAAATTCAAATGCTTTCCCCTTGAAGCTTTGATAGAATACAGAGACTTGTATTTGATAGAATACACCTGGATCATAATGTTAGAGTGATGTACACACAAACTTTATGTATTCAGTAACAGCCTGTGATATTTTTCATAATAAAATGCTAAGATTAAATTTTAAATAAAAATGTAGGTTACATTTTTGAGAAGGGGAAAAATCCTATATTTTCTGAGGCACACTTATGTAGTTGTGATTCAGTATTTGTTTGAATATAGGCATTAATTTTCCAGGTGTTAAGTGTCTTATGAAGTGAACATTTCTTCATTGAGATCCTAATATTTTTAGTGAATGTGGCAGTCCACAAACTCTTTGCCAATGTTTTATTTACTAAAACTCATGTATTGCTCAGAAAAAAACTAAAATTTTCCATGAAAATATGATCCAAACTACAACAAATAAATCTCATTTTAATGTAAACTTATTGTTGTGTATGAAGCTAAAAATCCTGTTTCTATGTGTACATTGAAAGGAGTGCACGAGGATATGGAAACTGAGTGGTCCTTTTTTTTTTTTTAAGTTTTATTCATTTATTTTGAGAGAGAGAAAGAGCATAAGTGGGGAAGTGGCAGAGAGAGAGACTGAGAGAGAGAGAGAATTCCAAGCAGGCTGCAAGCTCTGCACCCAGCCTGACATGGGGGTGAGATCATGAGCTCATTACCTGAGCCGAAATCAAGAGTCTGAGGCTTAACTGACTGAGCCACCCAGGCATCCCTGTAAACTGAGTTTTTATGTGTGTGCTGGAACAAAATCGAAATGTTTATCAGTGGTAGGAACAGGTACTGTTTATGACAGTACTTTACTCTGGATCAGGATGCAGCTATTTTCTGAATCCTTTGCAAGCACCATGCCTTAGTCACTTATGAGAAAATGCTATATAACTGATCCCTAACACATAATCACTGACATGCACATATATAGTGAGGTCATAGGAATCCACTCAATGTCATGTAATAACATAAGAATGTGCCTGAGTTGCAATGTGAAATGATGAAAGCCCGAGGCTAAATCATGTCCCCTCTGACTTGCATTTATACCTAGTTGAGTATGTGTATCATTCCAGGTGTAGTATGCAGTCTTGAGAACCATCTAGATACTTATCTTAGGGTTCCAGACGAAGAATTGCTTCTCTCTAAATACACCAAGGACTAATGCCCTTGCTGGAAAATGTAGGAGGACTCCTAGGGAATTTGGGAAGTGAGCCAGGTCAAGAACCACGTGTATTGGTGCCTAGATTTGCTCTTCTCAAAGCCCTTAGGTGCAACCATTTTCTCCCCCTTAGGCCTGGATCCCTGAGGTTTGCTCCCTGGTATCTGAAGACAATTTGGTACCAAAAGAAAACACTGGAGATCTAGTGCTTAGTGAAGAAAAAGTAGAAAGGCAACACTAGGTAAGTGGAAATTGAGTTCTTGAACGGAAAAGATGCCTGATGAGAGTGTAGGTTTAGGTCCCAGTGTGATTACAGATGGAAATCAAAAGCAAAATCACGAGAGTGTGAGCAAGGTTCTTCAAACTGGGCAAGAAGCAAGGAAGCCATATTTCCTGCCGCCTTTGTCTGAGGTCACATTTTTTTTTCACGCCGGACGGGCGGGAGAAGAGGGCATGTGGGCAGTGTTTGGATAGGATTTCTGGAGCAACACTGCCATCGTGAGGAAATTGCTGGAAAAAGCCCCAAGGTTTCTTTTCTGAAAAGACTTTTACTTTGGAAAGGTCCATTCGGTGGGGAGGCTGATGGGCCGGGCCCCTAGCCTGAGCTCAGTGCCTCCTCCAGAGGCCTACCTGGAGCTCTGGATAAAGGTGGGGTCCAGGTGTAGGTGGTGGTCGGTGGGGAGGCAAGACTGCCAGTAGCCGCCAGGAAGTCAGGGCACAGGAAGTCGTGGGGTGGGGTCTGGGTATTCGCCCACTGTGGGCGGGACCAGAGGAAACCACTAACAGACAAAGTACTCGGCCTGGCCTGCGGGTCTCTCTCCCAGCCCCTCTGAGCACGTGGTGTTCCCATGCTCTCGGACCTGGGCCTTATGTGGTAGGAGAGTCTGAGCGCTGAGGACACGACAATTCCTGGTGGCTTATAGCAGGAGCAGATGGGCTTGCTGGAGGTCTCAGGTGCACCCAAATGGGAGCTGGGAGAGCCTGAAGACAAATGGGACTATCCAGCCAAGCCAAGAATGGTTACACTTCTGTTACAAGATCAGACTTTGCACAAACTGATGGGAACCAAAAACAAATGAAGAGGATTCAAGATGAACCCACATTTCAAAAGTCCTTGTCTGCTGGAGGTGGCATTACCTGTGACCTCGCCTCACTTCTCCGTATATGGCTGTTGTAGCAGGTACATTGTAAAGAAGCATGATTGTTTCTAGAAATGCAAAAACAGGTGGCAAAATTGTAAAACGTGGACATTCCAAAGAATATTTGATGATGTTTTTAAAAGCCTTCAAGCTACAAGGTAGGAAAACTTGTTTTAATGCTTAAAGTTAAGAGGGATTTGAACATTATTTTTAAAAAGTACATATATGTGCAAAGTGAAGAGATAAGAATGCATGACAAGGATTTTTTTTAAGTGTTTTCTTTCTTCTGATTGAAGTACCATTTGTTTTCTACTATGTAATTTCTCAAAATTTGAATGCTTTGCCAGCAGCAAGTATAACTTTTGTAATTTCTTGGAGCAGAAAGGTCTTCTAGGGTAAACGTAAAAACATTTTCAAGCACTCAAAAATACATATTGATAGGCAGGTATGCAAACGGTATAATGTAGTGCTTAAGACTGCAAAACTGCACCCAGCATCCGTTCAATCATGTTTAAAGAGAAGCATACCTGTGTAACGTTTATTTATATATACATATATATGCATGTATTTATATATAATAAATGTGTATATATGTAAAAATTTTTTAAACCAGTGTATTCACAACAATGATCAGTGTTACAGTGAGCATGCTTTTCAGCATGAAATTCTCAGGCAACATTTATATCCATATTTACATTTGTATAAAAGAAGACATTAGTGAAAAATTATTGCTGCATGGAAGGGTGTGAATGTATCCATTAGGGTTTTCTTAGGATACATATCTGGGTGACTGAATTTGAGAGATAACCAATTTCAACCTTCATTTACTGCATTGGCTTTTTCTTTACAGTTTTTAAAGAAAATTTTAAGATGAAAAATTTGGTGTGAATTTTGAGAAGTATGAAAAAAGAAACCCTAGTGTTCTGGGAAATGAGTATTTAGTGTCTGTTCCAATATTAGTTTTAGAGCATATGTAGGTCATCATATTAATGATTTGGTAAGGCAAGTCTCAAAATAAGATTCCTGAGTGGTGGCAATATAGGCATTTTATGTCCTATGAGTAAAAACAGGTTAAGTGAGAACCTAATTAATATTCTTTAATGAGTCAATCAGGTAGTTCTGTGCAAATGTTTATTGTCTAAAATCAAGGTCTTGCACATGTTTCATGATAATTTCAAACCACCCAGGAATCAGAAGTGAAAATTTTGAATCTAAAAACATGATGCCTACATCAATCCAATTTAAATGTAAATTCGTTGTAGTTTATTACATAATTACAGAATTATGTGTGTGTGTTGAAAGAATGGAAGTAAACATGTGAAAGGTTATCAGTGCTCAGTACAAGATTTTATGATTGCACTTTTACTCATGGCATGTGTTAGTTATGTATGAGAGAACACTACAAGATTGATCCCTAACAATTAGTGGCATGTACATAATAATAGTAATAATAATAATAATAATAATAATAATAATAAAATCATAGGAGGCCATTGAAGGTCAAATAATCACATGCATTGGAACATGGTTGTGTTCCACTGTTAAATGATGAAACCATGAGACAAAATTATGTTCCTTTTGATTGGAATTTATGTATGTTCGGCTATATGTATCACTCCAAGTGGGACATTGTATGAAATTCAGACTTGAGAGTGCTCTGGATCCTACTCTTAGGGTTCCAGCCAAATGGCTGCCTCCTACTCCACACACAAAGCCTGGTGCCCTCTCAGAAAATGGAGGAGGACTCCCAGGGAACCTGGAAGTGAAAGAAGTCAAGAGGCCTGGTGCCTAGATTTGCTCTTCTCCAGTCCTTATTCCCGTGATTTTCTTACTCTCTTAGCCCTGGATCCCTAAGAATTGCTCACTGAAGCAAAAAACATGGCAAGATGTTGGGGATCAAAGCTGAGTGAAGAGCAGACCTACAAAGCCTTGGTGGAATAATTCTTGAAAACATGGCTGATGAGGGTAGGTGCTTTATGACTCTGATGTTTGAGGGAAACTAGGAACTAAAGTTCATCTGTTTGAGCAGATTTCCCCCAAACTGGGCAAATGGCTAGGCAACTAAATTTCCTGACTCCTTTGTCTCCTGATGGCTTTTTAAATATTGAATGGTTGGGAGTGGAGGGCCCAGGGAGCTGGGTTAATTGGCTTTTCTATAGCAATACTGCCACCAAGAGGTTATGTTAAAAAAAAGTGTTGTTAGGACTGGTGTGAGGCCTAGCAGTTGAGAAGGGTTTGGCCTTTTAAGAGGTTGAGTGGACTCTGGCCTTGAACTGGGCCTCCTCTTCAAATCTGAAGCAGCTGGGTCTAATTGTCCTTGAGGCTGTTCTTGATGAAAGGCAGCCAGGGGGGATTTGGAGACATTTGCGAAAACATGCCTCAATGGTCAGGAACCCTATGAAGATGTAAGGTGACCTCTGACTTGAACTCAGCAGATAGGAGATAAATCCTGCATCGGATGACTAAGCTGCCTGTTTGGAGTAATATGGAGTTGACCATATGTTAGACTGGGAAAGCTAGATGTGTGAAGACAGTACTCCATATCTGAATTGTCAGTGACAGAAGGAGTAGCCGTAGCCCTGGGATTCTTCAAACTCAAGAAATTTGTCTTTTCATATTTTGGTTTGCATGGAGAGACAACATTTGGCCAGGGAGTGGATGGAAGCCTAAAGCAACAGCACCTTTCTGAGTCCCATGAATTCAAGCATGAAACCATGACCAGTAATGGGATTGTAACTATTGCCAACCCTAATTACCGCTCAGCCACTGACACTCATTTCAGATCAAAGCTGTTTCAAAATGAAAAGTTAAAGGGGTGCCTGAGTGGCTCAGTTGGTTGAGCATCTGATTTTGGCTCAGGTCATGATCTCTCAGTTCGAGGGTGCGAGTCCCGCATCTGGCTCTGTGCTGACAGCTCAGAGACTGGAGCCTGCTTCAGATTCTGTCTTCCTCTCTCTCTGCCCCTCCCCCATTCATTCTCTCTCTCTCTCTCTCTCTCTCTCTCTCCAAAATAAATAAACATTAAAAATTCTTTAAAAAAATGAAAAGTTAAAAAAAACAAAAACAGAAAAACCCACCTAATAGGAAAGGTGGCAAAGAAAATAGCAGGCATTTGCCAGACAATAAAAGGCATGCAACACAGAAGTCTTTTAAGCAGAGATTTTCAAACTCACCAGTATAGCAGTAAATTGCAGTTCAGCATGCTCTCCCATAATACCCTTTGTTCTTCATCATAACCCTGAGCAAGCCACTGAAAATGAAGCCATTATCACCTATTTGTAATGATGTGTAGGATTGGACAGGCTCTTTCCTACCAAGTGAGAAGCATCGTCAGTTGGCTCAACTCTTTGGAGGTTAGTTGGTCAACATCAGTTAATCTTTCACATGAGAATATCCTTTGTCCAGAGACTGTGTCTCTCAGAAGTGATCTCATAGCCGCATTCCCACAGGAAGGCAGAGAGGTGGAGCCAAGGAAGATCATTGAGGTTTCTTTTGCAAGAGTGGATAGCAGCAGAGGCAAAGGGACCATTTTCTGGGTTCAGCTACAACAGGTGGTCTTTGTAAGCCCTTGGAAAGATTGAAATCCATTCTCTGAGTCCTTAACAGAGAGATGTCCATACCTTTGATTCCAGGAAGAAAAAGTAAAGTGTTGGAACTTTGGGATCAAACCGTCCTAGGTGTCTAATACAAGGTAAATGAAATGGTAAAATAAAGTATGTCTTTTTGTACTTATTACATACATGATTAATTCAATTTGAATACACAAATATGTAAGGATTCGAAAAAGTGAATAGGCACAAGGGAAGAATCTGGAAAGCATACAAACAGCTAACAGTGTCTAACTTTCTAGAGTGATGTTTCCAATGGCTTGCCTTCAACTTTTAATTTTATACTTGTCTGAAATTTCTAAATGTTGAAAGTGAGAAAAGCTTACATTCAAGATTATTTTTCTTAAAAATCAAGAAACCAACACATACCAATCTGTAGTTAAGAAAAGGGTATATCAAAAGATGTATTTTTCTTCTAAAAATGTGCACAAGTCTATGTACATGCAAGACTTAAAAGCCTCGGACTTAATTTTTATGAAAATGTAATATTTCCAAATTCTGCTTGTCAGAAAATCCAGTTTTCTAAAGCATATTTGATGTCATATGAAGAGGCTTATGTGATGTAAGACCTGAGAAAACAGTAATAGAAGGAAGCAACTTGAATGGCAAGGATATTCTATGTGTATCATGAAGTCCAAAGCCATACCAACAGATCCCAACAGCCTGCACACATGTGCCCACACATACACAAGTATGTAATAAATGTAACATAAAGGAGCAGAATGCAATAGGTCCAACATCAGTGGCATATTTATTGAGTCCCTGTGAATTAAGAGTATCATTTTTTTGCTCAATTGACTGATTCTTTTCCAGATGCAAGTTATTCTTATCAACAATGAAGGAATATTATGTGATTTAACCAAAAAAAAATTACCAGGTTGCTCATTAATAGTAAATGCTGTTGGCAAGTACCCACTGTCCAATGTTGAATCAAAAACTCATGACACCAAACTCCATGTACAGTTTGATGAGGATGGCTGTTTAGAGTGTGTGTGTGAGTATGTGTGTGTCACATTGTGCTGAGGAATATGGGGATATAATGATGAGATGTAGACTAAATCTATTTAGCTCTTGGGAATAATTATATATCACTTGTAATATTTAAACCAGCGTACTCATCAGGCTTCTTATTAATAGTGGTTCCCTTGGGAAAGAGGGATATGGGCTAAAGCGTTTCCATTTGTTCTTGACAGATTGTGTATTCTAAGAGATTTTTCGAGAATCCTCTAATATATTTGTCATTTGAGAGCCAATCGGGACAATACGTGCAGAAGAAGTTATTGATGTAAACTGGATTTGTTGGCCGTTTGAGACCTAATGTGTTTATATCTCTAACTGATCACAGAAAAGAGGATTAAGGATACCCTGTTTTGAAAATCCTTGTGTGCTTGAGTGGGCATTACTTGTGACTTCAGTGCACTTTATGTATGGCTAATGTATCTGGTAATTTTGTAAGCGGGAATGCTTAATTCTAAGAAATGCATAAAAGTTGAGAGGCAACATTAGAAATTGGAAGTATTCCAAGGAATATTTAATGATGTTTGCAAAGAACTCCAAACTATAATCGGTGAAGGAAGTGATGTTTGAACATTTGAGGTACGAGGGAACTAGGATTTTAGGTTAAAAAATACATGAGCAAGATGGGAGAATGTATAGCATTATAAGTTATTCTAGTTTTGATTGGTACCATTTATTTTTGGCTTCATAATTTCTCAAAATGTTAACAGGTTGCCATCAGCAGGTGTCACTCTTAATTCCTTGGGAGACCTCTTTCTAGAATAAAATGTAAAGAAATTTCAAGCTGGGGAAAATATATGTTGATGTGGGACCATGCAGTTTATATTAGGTTATGCAGAAGATTTGTGCAAAATTGCACCCAATAGAAGTCAAATTATAATTAAGGAGAAATGTGTGTGTGTGTGTGTGTGTATAAAATAATGAGGCAATAAGCATTTTTTATAATGTATTTACTAAACTGAAGAGTTGAAAATTTATATAATATTCTCAAAATGCCCAGGAATCAGGAGGAAAAATTTCTTATGTAAACCATAATGTAACATCCAATTTTAATATAAATTTATTGTGTATGAATGTAAATATAGAAGTCTGTGTATTGGGAGGAGTGGAAAGACATAATCCAAAAGGTTATCAGTGGTCATAACAAGTTTTATGGCAGTACTTTATCCTCGATCAGCACATGGTTATTTTTGAATCCTTGGCAAACATAGTTACTGAGGAAAATGGTTTTAAGACTGATCTCTTGAGAGATAAATGGTAATACGTATACACTTAGACCCTCATCAGTAGAGTCCTAGGAGAGCAATTGAAGGCCATTTAGTGACATGGGAAAGTGCTTGTGTTCCAAATGGTAAATGAAAGCATGAGACAAAATCCTGAGTAACCTCTGATTGGAATATATATATATTCTGCCATGCGGGGCACTGGATGGCATACAGCAATGAGAGTAGTGTGGGCCCTCCTCTTAAGGCCCCAGTCAAATGGCTGCCAACCATTCAACACATGCCTACATCTTTACCCAGAAAATGGAGACATTCCTGAGATCATTAGAGATGAGCCAGGCAAGGAAGCATGGATTGATACCTAGAGAGACCCTCCTAGTTGAATTTCCAGCATTTCCTTTTTCTGTTTAGGCCAGGATCCGTGAGAACTGCCCCCAGAACTAGACAGAATTGACCTCGGGGAAAATGCTGTAGATGTAATGCTGAGTGAACCAGAACAAAACTATGAAGACTGGGCCTAGTGGAAATTGAATTCTTAAAGGAGAAGGTGCCTGATAAAGGTGGTTACTTCTGGACCTCAGTTTGATTTCTGATGAAAGCCAAAGCTAAGTGCCTCAGTGTGAGCAGGTTTTCTTAAACTGGGCAAGATACAAGGTAACCATATTTTCTGGCGCCTTCGCCTCTTTTTTTTTCAGACGGGATGGGCGGGAGAAGAGGGCCTGGGGGAAGGGTACCGAATATTTGTTGGCAAAACTAGTGCACTACTGCCATCCTGAGGAAATCATTTAAAAACAACCTACGCCGTTTTTGCGTTGTTTCCGTGAGGACTTTCGGTTCAGAAAGGTCCGTTCAGTGGAGAGGCTAAGCACGCCCTGGCCGCAAATTGGACCTCTCTGGCTTATCTGAGTTGTTGCGGGAACTCTGGCAAAGGACTCCTAACGGTACGACAGAACTGAGGTCTTGGCTTAGGAGCGGGTCAGTGAGGAGGCAGGACAGAACCAGGAAGTCCCGGCACCGGAAGTTGTGGGTGGGGCTTTGGTTTCTTCCTAGCATGGGTGACGTTAGAAGAAGCTTTTTGGAGCTCAGTGCAGGCCTTATTGTCTTCTGTCTCCTGTCCCAGCTCTTCAGAGGGTGAGGCAAGCTTGTTCACAGTGTTCTGGAGCCTTAGAGTCTGGGCTCCTTGTGTTAGCAGCATCGCAGTGTGCTATCGCAAGCCGGGCAATTTGAGGCAGACGTGTGTACTGGGGGGGTCTCAGATACAACAAAAGCCGGGAACCTACTGCTTGAGCAAGGAGGACAAGTTGAGAAGCATCGGAAGCCATCCTGCCAAGCCAAGACGACCCAAACCTTGTGCTACGGGATCAGAGGCATACACATACGGACCCCAAAATAGCAAGGAAGGTTACAAAGAATTCTCTGAGCTCAAAGGCAGCAAAGGCAGTTGCTTGCTTCTGGTTTCTCAAATCTCAGGCAAAGGCCTGTCAACAGGGCTCTGCTCTCATCTCAGTTCTCTTGCTGGGCTTGGGGGAGAGGGAGACTTAACAGCTTTTAGTTGTCCCAGAGGATGTGGAGGTCCTCGAAGCCTAGCTATTCTCATACTTACATTTGTTCTCTGTCATTGCTTCGTAAGTTCCCTACTTGAGGATGCCTGGTAAGCTTGACAGGAGAGCCCACTGAGTGTTGAACATTCTCAGACCTGTATTTCTTCCTCCCCAAGATAGCGGTGGATGCCTAGAACTTCTTGGGATTCACTCCCTGATTGAGGAACACTGTGGTGCCCTTCTTTCCTTATTACTCTGGCTCCATTGGATCTTTTAGAGTAGTTGAAGGTGATTTTGTCTTGTGCTTGGGTGGGAGCTTCCTGTGACTGAAAATAATCATTTCTATTCCTGCTGCATTTAAACTGGTGGCAGATGGGTAAAGAAATTAAAGAGGCAATTTACAAAAGAAGAAATCCAACTGTTTATAAATGAAAAGACACTGAAATTTACTAGTGTTCAGGAAGCTGCAATGGTCAACAAACATTGTGTTTATGTGTATATCATTAATTTATAAATATATGGACACGTATTTATATATATTTATCTATGCATACATATCTATGTTATGGATATATATGTATGCATATTAAGTTATATATAATTTTTACTATATATAGGTGTGTATATATACATGTATGTGTAAATATATGTATGTATATAGATGTATACACACACACTATTAAATAATTCTGTTAAGTCTTTTTTTCTCCAAGGCCTAGAGCAAAGTGTGGAACATGGCAGGAACTAGATAAGTATCTTCTGAATGAATATAGGATTGCCTACACATATTGAGAGATCTGGAATGAAAAACATCAAAGTGTGAATACTATTTACCACACTACCATATACTGCTTAGGAATGGGTGATGATGCTTTTTTTTTTTTTTTTTTAACATTTTTTTTACAAGAAAGTGTGTGTGTTTTTTTTTAAAATTGAACATTTACTTCAATATACTTAAAAATAGGATCCCAGGTTATTTAATATCATCAATAATAAGGCATTTTTTAAAATGCATATCTATTTTATTCTTGTCTATTTCTCTTAGAGATAAATTTTAAGTTTTAAAAATTAAGTTTTGCCTTTTAAAAAAATTGTCTTCTGAAGACTCATGACATGAAAAGTTAATGATGCCAAGAGGGTATGAAACTGAAACTCAAGTTTGTCCCACATATAATCACATCTAACCCACCCATACAGATAATATAAATGAAAAGAATACAGCAAAACAAAACTTAGCAGTACCTATATTGAGATGATATGATCACAGGTGTTCTTTAACTGCTCCCTGATAATAACTTATTTCATGGTGCCTATATTACATTTGCAATTTAGGCCAAATGTAAAGCAATTTCCAGAATAAAGGGATACAAGAAAGCTTACAAAGGGTATTACATTATATGGGAAAATACTCATGATACAATATAAGATGCAACCAAGGTAAGATTTCTAGGTAACATGGCAAGTTGAACATGGCATCTAATTTTTTATCCTGATTTCCCTCCAAAGTGGAAGCAAAGAGATTTTTCTAAAAGGTATAAACTCACAATACAGAAAAAGTAAGAGCAGAGACAGCATCAAAAGTGTTTAGAAGCTGGCAGATGGAAAATGATCAAATTAATAGTAGACAAAAGAAAAATTAATCCTGATACAGCAGAGGGGAAAGTAGAGAACCAACCTGATTTAAACCAAACTAGACTTTCACTGTGTTCAAATTACACCTCAACAAACCTGACAGTACCTCTCCCAAGTAAAGAGGAGGAGGAAATGGAAGAAGATGAAGAAGAGGAGGAGTAAGAAAAAAGAGGAGAGAAGGAGGAAGAAGAGGAAGAAATTAGATTCCCTAATTTCCTCCCCCGTTCTGTGCAGCTGGGCTACTGTGCCTCTCTACCTAAACAAAATACAGGTGATTATTCTCTAAAAAAGCCAAAATAAGTATTCTCTGGACTGAGGACCAGCACATAAAGTGGCAGGCTGGGTCACCCTACTGAAAACAGGGTAAGTGAAAATGTGCCTACTGGATGCTAATAAACATGGTCCTCTTCTTCATTTGGTTTCTAGAACACTAGCAGCAAAGCTTTTGCCTTCTAGAGGGAAGAGCTGTAAAAGCCTTCTCTGGAGAATTAAACTTCCAAGCCAGATCACTCTACAGTGAAGTCCAGAAGCACTATATAATCACTCAGAGTTTCGAAACCACATTTACATCAGTCTAGGATTGAGTGGAAAACTAAGGATTCTCAAGTATCTAAAGGGAGCCCTAACAAGAAAGATACAAACCAAAACATAGAAGAACTATCTTGGAGAAAACCAACTGAAAGGGAGAAGATAACTTTAAAAGTTAATTATTATCAGTGTCATCACACAGGCAAGAGATAATGTTGCAGCTATGACAGAAGAAAAGGCTACAATGAGAAAGACCAAAGTTACAAGGGAAAGGAACAGTACAAATAAAAATAAAGTAGCAGAAATACAAAACTCAACAAAGAGGTTGGAAAAAGACTTTACTTGTAATATCAAAAATGGGAAAGAAAAAGAACTAAAAAGAAAATTATAGTATATCCGTAAATGCCATTGATTATCTGCATAATAGGAGTTCCCAGAAATTTCACAGGAATGTGGAATAGGATATGCCACATTGAAAGGAGCCATCCAGTTGCCGGTGCAGTGGGTGAAAAGAGGAGGACATATTGGGAAACTTCAGAACCCTGGTAACAGAGGGAAGATCATATAACTAACATACTAATATGAAGAAACAGAATGACTTTCAAATTCTGAACATCAACCCTGGAATCTAGAATGTATTGGAACGATGCCTTTAACATTCTGGAAAAAATAGTATTTCCAGCTTAGAATTTTATACACAGCAAAACTTTCAATGAAATGTAAGGGTAAAAATATCCTCAAATATGCAAGGTCTTAAAAATTTCCTCACGGGGCGCCTGGGTGGCTCAGTCGGTTAAGCGTCCGACTTTGGCTCAGGTCATGAACTTGTGGTCTGTGAGTTCGAGCCCCACATTGGGCTATGTGCTGACAGCTCAGAGCCTGAAACCTGCTTCAGATTCTGTGTCTCCCTCTCTCTCTCTGCCCTTCCCTTGCTCATGCTCTGTGTCTCTCT
This sequence comes from Neofelis nebulosa, assembly GCF_028018385.1. Classification (NCBI taxonomy): domain Eukaryota; kingdom Metazoa; phylum Chordata; class Mammalia; order Carnivora; family Felidae; genus Neofelis; species Neofelis nebulosa. The sequence continues at coordinate 108,729,675 of NC_080800.1, read as the reverse complement.
GTCTCTCAAAAATAAATAAACGTTAAAAAAATTTTTTTAAATTTAATTCACACAGTTTGTTTTTTTAATGCTGCTGTAGCTTGTTCCTAAAAAAAAAAAAAAAAAGATTTAGAAGCAATTAGAGGAAGATACAGATTTTATTAAACCAAAGAGCCCATAGAGAAGATATGAGAAGGGAATCCTCAGAAAGTTGATGAAAGGAGTATCAGAATGGTGGTTAAACGCCAAACACAAGGGAAACCAGAACACGTTGCAAGTGGTTAGAAAATTAGGAGGTAAATTTTGCCCAGCAGATCAGATTGACATAAATACTTATTATGAGTGAAACACTTGAGAGATGTTTTAGATAGCTTGTATACTTCTGTAGAATATGTCACAAATTTGTTATAGTCATTATGCATGTGGTGAAATAGGATTTTAAGTAATATCTGTTTTCATCATTGTATATAGGAAGTAGATAGATATTTCTTTTTTTTTTTTTTTGCTATTTCTTTTTTATTTTTTAAGTAGGCTCCACACCTAATATGGGGCTTGAACTCATGAGCCTGAGATCAACACTTGCACACTTAACTGATGGAGACAGCCAGGTGCCCCATGGTTATTTCTCAAATAACCATGATGAATTAATGAAACAAATGGAGTCATTTGTTTAATGTCTGGAAAACAAACCCCAAGAATAGGAAAAGATTTTGGCAAGATGTTTATTATACATTATGTGAACAAAAAATAATATGAAAATACATATGAAAATAGAAACCTATTTTATAAATGAAAGCTTCAAACTATATGTGCAAGGAAAAGAAAGTAGCCATGAAAATTTTTTAAATTCTACTTATTGGATTGGAAGAACAAACATTGTTAAAATGTCAATACTACCCAAAGCTATCTACACATTCAACGCAATCCCAATCAAAATTGCACCAGCATTCTTCTCGAAGCTAGAACAAGCAATCCTAAAATTTGTATGGAACTATAAAAGGCCCCGAGTAACCAAAGTAATTTTGAAGAAGACCAAAGCAGGAGGCATCACAATCCCAGACTTTAGCCTCTACTACAAAGCTGTAATCAAGACAGTATGGTATTGGCACAAAAACAGACACATAGACCCATGGAATAGAACAGAAACCCCAGAATTAAACCCACAAAAGTATGGCCAACTAATCTTTGACAAAGCAGGAAAGAATAGCCAATGGAAAAAAGACAGTTGCTTTAACAAATGGTGCTGGGAAAACTGGACAGCAACATGCAGAAGGATAAAACTAGACCACTTTCTTACACCATTCACAAAAACAAACTCAAAATGGATAAAGGACCTGAATGTGAGACAGGAAACCATCAAAACCCTAGAGGAGAAAGCAGGAAAAAACCTCTGTGACCTCAGCCGCAGCAATTTCTTACTTGACACATCCCCAAAGGCAAGGGAATTAAAAGCAAAAATGAACTATTGGGACCTCATGAAGATAAAAAGCTTCTGCACAGCAAAGGAAACAATCATCAAAACTAAAAGGCAACCAACAGAATGGGAAAAGATATTTGCAAATGACATATCGGACAAAGGGCTAGTATCCAAAATCTATAAAGAGCTCACCAAACTCCACACCCAAAAAACAAATAATCCAGTGAAGAAAGGGGCAGAAAACATGAATAGACACTTCTTTAAAGAAGACATCCAGATGGCCAACAGGCACATGAAAAGATGCTCAACATCGCTCCTTATCAGAGAAATACAAATGAAAACCACACTCAGGTATCACCTCATGCCAGTTACAGTGGCTAAAATGAACAAATCAGGAGACTATAGATGCTGGAGAGGATGTGGAGAAATGGGAACCCTCTTGCACTGCTGGTGGGAATGCAAACTGGTGCAGCCACTCTGGAAAACAGTGTGGAGGTTCCTCAGAAAATTAAAAATAGACCTACCCTATGACCCAGCAATAGCACTGCTAGGAATTTACCCAAGGGATCCAGGAGTGCTGATGCATAGGGGCACTTGTACCCCAATGTTTATAGCAGCACTCTCAACAATAGCCAAATTATGGAAAGAGCCTAAATGTCCATCAACTGACGAATGGATAAAGAAATTGTGGTTTATATACACAATGGAATACTACTTGGCAATGAGAAAGAATGAAATCTGGCCTTTTGTAGCAACGTGGATGGAACTGGAGAGTGTTATGCTAAGTGAAATAAGTCATACAGAGAAAGACAGATACCATATGTTTTCACTTTTATGTGGATTCTGAGAAAGTTAACAGAAGTCCATGGGGGAGGGGAAGAAAAAAAAAAGGTTAGAGAGGGAGGGAGCCAAAACATAAGAGACTCTTAAAAACTGAGAACAAACTGAGGGCTGATGGGGGGTGGGAGGGAGGGGAGGGTGGGTGATGGGTATTGAGGAGGGCACCTTTTGGGATGAGCACTGGGTGTTGTATGGAAACCAATTTGACAATAAATTTCGTATTTAAAAATAAATAAATAAAATTCTAATTATGTGTGAAAAGTAGAATTATGACAATTGATTAATTATGATGATTAATTGAATGATGTCTTTAGTTTTAAATATTTTGGAGTGGCTGGTATTACCTTTATAAATGTGGGGAAATAAAGCTATTCTCAGTAAAAAAATTAATAAATTGGAAATTTTATAAGGGTATAGATTCATGTAAAATAATGAATGTGTTAAAGATATAGGGCAAAATTAGATTCAGTATGATCCAATGCATTAAAAAAATCCATACATAGACAAATATATCCATCAATTAAAAATACATTTCTGTTGACAGAATTAATTATTAAATAAATATGCCAATGTGTATGAAATTGCATTACTAAACAAATATTATGCAACACATTAAATATGTATATAAAATAAATTGTAGTTCTGTTTGAAAAGCAGACATTGGAAACAATATGAAAATTCAAAATGTAGACATGAATGCAGTTGAAATCTTAAAAAGTCTAGTATTGTGTTCCCAAGATTCACTAGGAACAGACAATCTTTTATTTATTCTAAGATGGAGGAGCAGAAATTAGCTCCTGCTATAGAAGTGATAGAAACCTGGGAAAACTCATCAATACATACATTTTTTTATTAAAAAATAAATGTAAAGGTACATTTGTTACCACATGTAGGATGTGTCACAAATCAATGAATAGTTACATAGGCCTTAAAAAATCTCAGGAGCTGAGTCAAACAATAGTTTTCCACTAAACATAGAAGGACTAGTGTGTCCTAAAAATACAGAGATTCCCTGGAAAGCTAGGGACCTTAAGATGTGGTGACTAGAGAAGTCCTCCTCTAGGCCTGGAACTTTCAGCATTTTCTTCCATTTAGTCCTAATACCCTGAGACTTGTCCCTAGAAGACAACTTGATAATTTGGAAAATGCTAGAGAACTAATGAGTGAAGAAGAGCTGAACTCTGAAGTCAAGATCTGGTGGAAAGATAACGCCTGACAAAAAAGAATATATCTGATGAAGATGAGCAGTTTAGGCTTAAATTTGATTTTAGATGGAAATGGAAAGCTAATCACAGTAGTATGAGCAAGTGTCCTCAAACTGGGCAGTATAGAAGCCAGGTCTGCTTCCTGGTACCTTTGTCTTTTATCAGCACTTTTTCAGATGGGGTGGGAGGGAGAAGAGGGCCTGGCGTGCAAGGCTGGTTGACATTTCTGGAGCACTACTGCCATCATGAGGAAATCGTTTGGTGAATTCTGAAGTCATGGATATTTGCTTCCAGGAAGACCCACAAGTTGAAGGATATTGTACCTGTGGGGAATTTGAGCATCCCCTGCCTCCAAGCATTGTATCCTTACCTTCATTTCCGAGGCCTTCCAGGATATGTGGACAAAGGTGTGACAAGAAGTGGCTAGTAAGGCACCAAGACTGAACAGGCAGCTACCAGGAAGTACAAGCACCGGAAGTTATGGGGCGGAGCTTTGGTTTCCATCCAGTGTCTCTGAGATTAGAGGAAGCGATTCACAACTAGATGTAGGACTTAAGATCCTTTGCCTCCTTTCCCTGCCCTTTGGGTGTGAGGTAGACAGTCTGGGACAAAGCACAGTCTGGGGCCTTGGCCCCATTTGGCAGCAGTAGCAGTATCAGACTTCAGGGGGGAAATAATCTCACAGATCAATTGTTTTAAAATTAAAAGCCAAAGGAAAATAATCTAGCAGGAAAGGGGAAAAGAATGGGGCATGAACTTCCCAGGGGAAAAAAATATGCCATGGAACAGAAGTCTGTTGGTGTAGGTTCTTGAATTCACCAATACCCAAGTACATTACAATTTAGGAAGTTCTCAACTATCTCCTCCCTCAGCCCCCTTCCCACCAGTATATCCTGATCAAACTGCTGAAAATGAAGCCATCAATATTGCCCAGTTTATGTGATCATTTGTAGAAACAGGCGAACTCCTATGTGTGAAAAGCATTGTCACTCAGTTTAATTTGTTGGAGGGTAATTGATGTGCCCCAGTTAACCTTTTACATGAATGTGCCCTTTGTCCAAAGACTCCTCCTTTCAAAAGTGACACATATCCATAGGAGACATGTAAACATTCAAATGAAATAGATTTGGAAAACAGCAGAAGAAAGAAAATCAAGATACCTTTGCTTGTTTCTTTGGATTGCTCAAGCTTTCTCTAAGGGCTGAATGCTGAGATCATCTCAGATACAGAAGAATGAGTGGCACTAAAAGAAGCAAGGGTTCAGGGGTCCTGATGTGGCCACTCCCAGAGGAGGATATCTAGTCAAGTTTGTAAGGAATCTTCATCAGTAAAAGGCTAAGAAGCAGACACAGAATAATATTTGTTGACCAGAATAAATGGTTAGGTCCCAATCTTCAAGGGTCTCATGTTCCTTAGGGGAAAAACAACTGTGAAAGGAACCATTTCTGCCCTCTGTGAGAACTGAGATGAGGTCTCTCTAAGTGGGTAGACCATTATGCTGAGTCCTAGAAAAAAGCTGCAAAGCCATTACTTCCTGGGTTCAGAAAATGCCTCTAGACCTTCTTCTCCATTCTTGGTTTGCATCTGGTTGTGTACTGACACTAATATGAACTGGAGGTAATCAGTTCACTCCTACTGATATTCTGGAGTTTATTGGCTTGGAATGGCCGTCCTTGCTTCAGGCAGTGGGAGCAGGGCACTGTGTGTCCCTGAGAATTCCAGGTTGCAGACTGGCTGCTATTAGATGTCACATGGAATGAGATTCTTATCCCCAATCCCAACTCTGATCCTCTACAGAGGGCCCAGGCTCCAGAGTACAGGGGCACCTTGTGCCAGGCCAGCTGCCTCATTTTCTAAGTGGCAGGGACGGAGACAAATGCCCAGAGACAAATGCTCTTAGTGGTTTCCTTTAGTTCTGCCCATAGTGGGAGGAAATTAAGGCCCTGCCACAGTCCTTGCCCCTCAGCAGCTTTCCCCCCAACATTCTTCCTTTGTCTAGAGCTTCTGGAAAGCCTAAGAGTTCAAGTAAAGGATGTCCAGGTTGGTCACAATTGATCCAGCCTTTGAATTAGCCAGGCCTTTCTCAACTGCTAGATCTCAACAGAAATTCACATTAACAGCTTTGGCTTTCGTAAAACTACTTCCTCGTGATGGCAGTATGGCTCCAGAAGAGCCAACCAGCCCTGCCCCCAGGTTCTCTTCTCCCGCCCATCAAGTCTGAAAAAAATGCCGCCTACAGACAAAGGCACCGCAAACATGGCTGCCTTGTATCAAATCCAATTTGGGGAAACTGCTCACAGTGCTGCAATTTTGCTTTTGGTTTCTGTTTGAAATTGAAATGCACCCAGCTCAAGCCGTCCTGCCAGGGCACTCCTCACATGGAGCACCCTGGCCTGGACCTGCTTTAGCTCCAGCTGTCCTGCCAGGGTGGCCCTGGCACATAGCATCCTGGGGGTTCCTAGCCTGTGCCAAGTGCCCCAGGACCCCCAACCCCACACGTGCCACAGCTCCAGCCAGACCGCTTAATTGCCAGGCACATGCAGTATACATGGTCATTACTACAAGGCAACTCCTTCAAGACTGGAGAAGTAGTTGGTTCGTTTAATTAATAGAAACACAGGTCAAACAAAATGAGAAGACAGGAATATGCTCCAAACAAAAGAACAAGACAAAACTTGAGAAAAAAAGCTAAATGAAACAGAGATAAGCAATCTACCTGACAAAGAGTTCAAAGTAATGGTCATAAAGATGCTCACTAGAAATGACAAGAATGGATGAACTCAGTGAGAAATTATACAAAGATATAAAGAGATACAAAAAAGAATCAGAGTTGAAGAATAAAATAACTGAAATACAAAATACATTAGAAGAAATCAACAACGGATTAGAGGATGCACAAGAGCAACAGTGTGGAAAACACCCAAACAGAACAGTAAAAAAGAAAAAAGAAAAAGAAAAAGAGTACAAGAAATGAGGATAGGCTATGTTAAGGGACCTCTGGGACAACATCAGGTGTACTAACATTAGCATTATAAGAGGTCCCAGAAGGAGAAAAGCGAGGAAGAGGTGGAAGACTTATTTGAATAAATAATAGCTGAAAATTTGCATAACTAGGGGAAAGAAACAGACATCCAGGTCTGGAAAGCTCAAAGAGCCCCAAAAAGATGAACCAAGGAGGTCTACACCAAGACAAATAAGTAAAATGTCAAAAATTAAATATAGACAATCTGAAAAACAGCAAGAGAAAAGCAACTAGTTATATACAAGGGACCCCCACCCCCACCCTGCCGTAAGACTATCAGATGATTTTTCAGCAGAAACTTTTTAGGCTTGAATGCACTGTCAGCACAGAGCCTAATGCAGGGTCTTTAACTCACAAACTGCAAGATCATGACCGCCGAAATCAAGAGTCAGATGCTTAACTGATTGAGCCACCCAGGTGCCCCCCAAATTCATTCTATGAGGCAGCATTACCCTGATAAGGAAACCAGAGACATTACAAAGAAAGAACATTACAGGCCAAAATCCCTGATGAACATAGATGTAAATTTTTTTTTAGTGTTTTATTTATTTTTAGAGAGAGACAGTACAAGCAGAGGAGGGGCAGAGAAAGAGACAGAATCTGAAGCAGGCTCCAGGCTCTGAGTTGTCAGCACAGAGCCCAATGCAGGGCTCGAACTCATGAACCACGAGATCATGACCTGAACTGAAGTCCAATGCTTAACTGACTTTAGCCACCCAAGTGACCCAGATGTAAACAATTTTAACAAAATATTTGCCACCTGAATTCAACAATAATTAAAAGGATCATTCACCATGATCAAGTGGGATTCATTCCAGGAATGCAGTGATGGTTCAATATCTGCAAATCAAAAAATGTGATATACCACATTAACAAAACGAAGGATATAAGTTATATGATCATTTCAAATGCAGAAAAAGCATTTAACAAAATTAAACATCTATTCATGATAAAAAACAAAGTGGATTTAGAAGGAACGTACTTCAACATAATAAAGGAGATATACAGCAACCTCACAGCTAACATCATACTCAATGGTGAAAAGATGAATTTCCTCTAAGATCAGGAACAAGACAAGAATGTCCACTCTTACCACTTTTATTCAGCATAGTACTGGAAGTTCAAGCTGCAGCAATGAGACAAGAAAAAGAAATAAAAGGCACCCAGATTGATAAGGAAGAAGTAAAATAAAACTGTTACGATTTGTAGATGACATGATGCTATACATAGAAAACCCTAAAGACTCTGCCAAAAAAATATTTCAACTAATAAATGAATTCAGTAAATTTTCAGGATAAAAATTAATATATGGAAATTGTTGGGTTTCTATACATGAATAGCAAGGTAACAAAAAGAGAAATTAAGAAAATCCATTTACAATTGCATCAAAAAGAGTAAAATACCTTAAAATGAATTTAAACAAAGAAGTAAAAGACCTGTAGTCTGAAAAATATAAGACATTGATGAAAGAAATTGAAAATGACACAAATAAATGGAAAGATATACCATGTTCATGGATAGAAGAATTAATGTTAAAATGTCCAGAGTACTCAGTAATCTACATATACAATGTGATCTCTATTAAAATACCAATGGTATTTAGCACAGAACTAGAACAAATAATCCTAATATTTGTATGGAGCCTCAAAAACCCTGAAAAGCCAAAGCTATTTTGAAAGAACAAAGCTGGAGGTATCACAATCCCAGATTTCAAATTATATTACAAAGCTATAGTAATTAAAATAGTATGCTACTGGCAGAGTAATAAACATATAGATGAATGGAACAGAATAGAGAACGTAGAAATAATCCCATGCTCATATGGTCAATTAATCTATGACAAAGGAGGCAAGAATATACAAAAGGTAAAATACAGTCACTTCAATAAATGGTGTTGGGAAAACTGGACAGGTACACGCAAAAGAATGAAACTGGGCCACTTTCTTACACCAGACACAAAAATAAACTCAAAAAGGACTAAAGACCTATGTGGAAGACCTGAAACCATAAAATTACTAAAAGAAAACATAAGCAGTAATCTCTTGGACATCCACCTTAGCAATATTTTCTTGGATCTGTTTCCTCAAGTAAAAATAAACAATTGGGACTACACCAAACTAAAAACTCTGGTGCAGTGAAGGAAACCATCAACAAAATAAAAAGGCAACCTACTAAATGGGCGAATATATTTGCAAATGATATATCTCATGAGGGGCTGATATACAAAACATATTAAGAACAAAACAACAAATGAACAAACAAGTGAAAACTGAAATATGCTTATAAATACATAGAACACACTGGTATATGCCATTTGTGAGAAGGTTGGGGGGTTAGGTGAAATAGGTGAAGAGGATTAAGAGGTACATACTTCCAGTTATTAAAAAAAACACCTCAAGAATGAAAAGTACAGCAAAGGGAATATAGTCAATAATGTAATTATTTTGTATGTAACATATGCCAACTATGCATATCACAGTGAGCATTTTGTTACATATATAATTTTTCAAATCACTATGTACACATGAAGCTAATACAATATTATATGTCAATTATACTTCAATTAGAAATGGTGCCTTACTTGTACCCCAGTGTTTATAGCAGCACTCTCAACAATAGCCAAATTATGGAAAGAGCCTAAATGTCCATCAACTGATGAATGGATGAAGAAATTGTGGTTTATATACACAATGGAATACTACGTGGCAATGAGAAAGAATGAAATCTGGCCTTTTGTAGCAACGTGGATGGAACTGGAGAGTGTGATGCTAAGTGAAATAAGCCATACAGAGAAAGACAGATACCATATGGTTTCACTCTTATGTGGATCCTGAGAAACGTAACAGAAACCCATGGGGGAGGGGAAGGAAAAAAAAAAAAAAGAGGTTAGAGTGGGAGAAAGCCAAAGCATAAGAGACTCTTAAAAACTGAGAACAAACTGAGGGTTGATGGGGGGTGGGAGGGAGGGGAGGGTGGGTGATGGGTATTGAGGAGGGCACCTTTTGGGATGAGCACTGGGTGTTGTATGGAAACCAATTTGACAATAAATTTCATATATTTAAAAAAAAAAAAGAAAAGAAATGGTGCCTTAAAAAATAAGGTGCCTGGGTGGCTCAGTTGGTGGAGCATCCAAGTCTTGATTTTTGCTCAGGTCATGATCTCAAGGTTCCAGGATGGAGCCTTGCATTGGGCTCTGTGCTCACAATGTGAAGCCTGCATCGGATTCTCTCTCTGCCCCTCCCCCACTTGTGCCCTCTCTCTCTCTCTCTCTCTCTCTCTCAAAATAAAAAAAAAACTGTAAAAAATAGAAATGGTGCATTTTTAATAAGGAATTGGATAATTAAGTAGAGAATGTAAATTATATACTCTACTTAAGTGATTACATAGTTTATTCTCCAAGTTGGACTTGCTGTAAACTTAATTGCTTGCTGTGAACTGACTTTATGTGAGAAGTAAGAGGAATGTTAGCCCTATTTATTTATTTATCTTAATGTTTTATTTATTTGTGAGAGAGCACGAGTGCACGTGTGTGTGAGGGAGGGGCAAAGAGAGGGAGACAGAATCCAAAGCAGGCTCCAAACAGTCACAGGGCTCAAACACACTACCTGTGAGATCATGACCTGAGTTGAAACCAAGAGTTAGTTGGACGCTTAACCAGTTAAGCTACCCAGGTGCTCCTGTTCACCCTTTTTATAATTCCACAGTCTTGAGGCAAACACTGACCACATCTTTACATGTTCCTAACCATGTGTTATATTTGTCAAAATATCTTGATGCATTTAAATTTACATTACATACATATGTACATACATGTTTATAATAATTGTTTATTTTCTTGCATATATTTTTCATTTCATTCCTTTTTCTTTTTTGTATTTTATGAGTATTTTTACAGTATACTTTTGTTATCAAAAAGCATGATTTAAACATATGAACAAAAGCTGTTTTTCTATTTATGAAATACCTTTTTTGTATATAATATTTAGTTAATATGGGATTCTGATAAGTGCACACAAAGTGACCTAAAAAATTACTCTAATCTGTGTGTATTTTTTCTTTAAATGTAAGTTGGATAATAATATATGTTGGAATTTTTTCTTGTTCACTTAGTTTCCTTTTTTTTTTTTTATTTTTAAATTTTTTTTTTCAACGTTTTTTATTTATTTTTGGGACAGAGAGAGACAGAGCATGAACGGGGGAGGGGCAGAGAGAGAGGGAGACACAGAATCGGAAACAGGCTCCAGGCTCCCAGCCATCAGCCCAGAGCCTGACGCGGGGCTCGAACTCACGGACCGCGAGATCGTGACCTGGCTGAAGTCGGACGCTTAACCGACTGCACCACCCAGGCGCCCCTTAGTTTCCTTTTCTTAATCCACTCTTCATTTTTCTGCACTTACCTATGTGTCAAACAGCTGACCTATACTGACTACATAATCTGGTTGTATTGTTATAGTTTGTCATACAGGGTTCTGGTAGGATTTCAAAGATAGGTTGAGGTATTTATTTAATCAGATATGTGGGTTTGGCTTCATGTCTTGATCAAATATCACTGATCTTAACAGAATCCAGGAGGAGTAATGGAAATGATTGGTAAATAGCCAATATCATAATAGTATAAGGGAGGAAAAAAAATTTTCCCTCATCCCTTCTAGGTTTGTAGCTGAGACACCCCTGCCATAAAAAAGAAAGATTAACAGGAGAAAAAAGTTTAATAACATATATACCACCTGTATATGTAGCAGAGACCCTGGAATATTGAGTAACTCCCTGAAATGGCCAAAGCCATCACCTTAAATACCACTTTCAGCTAAAAACAAAAGGTGTTGGGAGTAGGGAGTCAGTTAAGGTGTACAGGAAAAGCACAGTAAACAAGGGTATGGTTGTTAATGCAGATTTAAGGCTTTGTCTTGTCCATTGGTAAGAGCTTTTAGAGATTGAATTATACCCCTTTTACCGGTACAGCAACAAAGACACCCTTACAAATGGTGATTTTTCCTTATAAATTAAATGTCTCTTACAAAAGTGTAACTTCAACTTGGTTTTTAGAGTTTCTCTCTTGTCTGCTTTTTAAAAAAATAAAAAAATAATCCTTATGCCAATGAGGCATATTTTGTGGTGCCAAATTATGCTCTTCAATAGCATACTGAAAAATATAGAAATAATATCAACACACACACATCCATATATTCAAATAAACAATGTCAGTATTTTTCTGACTCTTAAAACATTGGTATGTGAATGTGGCCGCATTCCTCTCCACTCCCAATTCCAATTTATCATCTTCTGAGCCAAAGGAGTTTTTGGATCTATAGGTGGCTGAGTATAGGTGTGAATTTTCTGGGAATTTCTCCCTTGGGTTGCTTCCCTAAAATAAAATCAATTTAGGGGGAATTTACAAAGTTTTAAGGCTTCCAGTGAAAAGCAACAGATGGTAGAATGGTGGACTAATGATTGGAAAGTCAACCAAGTCTGATTTATTTCTCCCTATTGTTCTTGTATACCAAGAATTTGAGATAGAACTGAATTTGTTACCTGAGTTTCCCTGCATGTGAGGCTTAGAGAATGCAAGAAAATCAGGAAAAGTTGGGCAACTGCCTCAGTGCTTCAGAAGTGGGGTTACAGCTTGCCTCTCCAGTGCTTAATAATGTGAACTCTGACGTCTGGCTCATCTGATTTTAAAATTTGTCTCTAACTGTTATTGGGTTTGTGACCTTGAATAAGGTATTTATACTTTTCCTGCTACCTTTCCTTATTTATTAACTGGTAAGAATCATATTACTTATCTAGAAGGTTGCTGCAAAGAATCAATATAAGAATCTTTATCAAGAGCCTTAGAATATTCACTGGCACATTGTAAGTACTCAATAATTGTTAGCAATTGTTGTTGTTGCCCAGAAATGCCCTAATCCTTCCCTTGAGTTTTCAGAATTTTTTTATTCCTTTTAAGCCTAACTCCTTGAGACTTGCCCTCTACTACTTGATAACATAGGGAAGTGCATGAAATGTAAGGCTGACATGAAGAAGAACAGAACTAGGACAATTCAAAATTGAGTTCTTGCAAAAGAAGATGCCTGATGAGGATGGGTAGTTTAAGCCTCAGTTCTGATTTCAGTTGGGAACCAAAAGCAGAACAACAATAGTGTGAGCTTCTTAAAACTGGGCAAAATTTAAGGCAGAGAGATGACAAAGAAGAAAGAATAGTTGAAGAAATAATGGCCAATGTACACATCCAAGAAGCTCAACAAACTCTGAGATAGCAAAGATGATCCACATTATAATCAACCTGGCAAAAGTCACAGATGAAGTGAGAATCTTGAAAGCATCAAGACAGTCTCAACATATACAAGGCATCCTCAGTAAGATTAATAGTTGGTTTCTTCAGAAATCATGGAAGCCAAGACATTGAGAGAACGTATTTAAATTCTAAAAGAAAAAAACCTGTCAACCAAGGATTTCATATCCAGCAAGACAAACTTTCAAAAACCACGGTGAAACTAACACATTCCTAAAAAAGAAAAACAAATGGAGTTTGTTACTAGAACACTTCCCATACCAGAAATGCAGAAGGGAATCCTCCAAGGTGAAATGAAGACTCTAGACAGTAACTCAAAGCCATATGAAAAAATAAAGAGCAAGGATAAAGGTAGCTACATAGATATAAATGCCAGAAGTATTTTGTTTTGTAACTCCATTTGTTTTCTATATGATTTAAAAGGCAAGTACAGAAACAGTAATTCATTTGGCACATAATGCTTGATGATGTAATTTGTGAAAATAAGATAAAAGTTGTTGAAACTGTAAATGAGCAGTTTTGTGTAGTATAAAAACTGTTATTTAATCAAAATGATGGTTATACTGTTAAGATATTAATTGTATTCCCCAGGATAACCATTAAGGAAAACATTTAAAATATACAGCAAAGGAAATGAGAAAGGAACAGAAATGCCGCACTGGAAAAAATCAATCACAAAAGAAGGTACTAACTGAGGAATTGAGAACAAATATTTATAAGACCTATAGAGAAAAAATAGCAAAATGGCAGTAGTCTTTTCTCACCAGTATTAACTTTAAATGTAAATAGATTAAAATCTGCAATTCAAAGACAGAGATTGGGAGAATGGATTTAAGAAAATATGATCCAATTATTTGGTGTCTAAAAGAGACTCCCTTTACATCTAGTTTGCACGTAGGTTAAGAATAAAATGATGAATAAACATATTCAATGAAAATAGAGATAATGCCTGATATAATACACATTTAAACAACAATTCCTTCAAGAGGCAAAGAAGGACATTATGTATTGGTAAAGTTTCAGTATATCAAGATGGAACAATTATAAACATCTTCACTTCACAAGTGTCCCAAAATATATGAACCGAGAACTGAACCAAACCAAGAGGAAAAATAAGAGTTCTACAGACTAGATGGACTTCAATACACACTTTAAATAAGGGATAAAACAACTAGGCTGAAGACAATTATGGAACTAGAGAATGTGAATATTTCTAAGTACACATGGAGTATTCTCCAGGATAGATGGAATGTTAGACCAGAATACAAATCTCAAAAAATTTAAAAAGATTAAAATCATATAAAGTGTCTTCTCTGACTACAGTGGAATGAAACTATAAGTTAATAACATAAGAAATACTGGAAAAGTCACTGCATAAGTGTTTTCCAGAGAAAAACATACACACACATATATATAATGTACTATATTTTACATATATAGTTACAATTACATATTAGATATTATGTATTATATATGTAACATAGTTATTACATACTATAGTGTATATAATATATAGTATATAATAGTATGTATTATATATAGCATAACGGTATATATGTTATACTATCATATTTATTATATATTACATATTATATATAATACATAGCATAGTATGTAGTATATATAAAACATAACATAATTGCATATATTATAGTACATATATATTACACATATACAGTATATAGTATACACTACATATTATAAGTAACATATAGCATAGTATATAGTATATTGTATATGATGTACAGTATACAATATGGAAATATATGATGTAATCAATGTATTTATTAAAATATATGTATAATGCCTCATAAATTACATATATTATTCCACAAATTCTTTCAATTTGAAATTGAAATCTGGAAAAGAGAAGATACCCAATGATGGTAGGTGTCCCATAACTCAGTTTGATATCTAATGGAAACTGAAAGCAAAACGCTAAGATGCTGTTTCTGAGCAGGTTTCCTCAAACTGAGCAAAATACAAGGCAGCCATATTTTCCGGTGTCTTTGCGTCTCCACGGTGTTTTTTCAAACTCGAAAGGGCGGGAGGACAACGTCTCCAAGCGGGGTTATTTGGCTTTTCTGAGACAATACTGCCATCCTGCGGAAATAGTTTGATCAGTCCCAATCCCTGAACGGTTCCTCCCTGCATGGCCTCGCCACTGAGGGATTTCAGGCCAGTGGGAGGCTGGACGGGTTCTGGACCCAAGCCTGGCCTCCCTACCTTTTTTCTCTGTGGCCTGGCAGGAGAAAGGGACCAAGTCAGGGTCTTGGTGTAGCATCGGCTAGGTTTAGAGGCCAGCACCCTGCCAGCGGCCACCAGGAAGTCCAAGCACAGGAAGTATGGAGGCGGGGCTTGACTCGGTTGCCTAACTGTGTGGGCTGGGACTTCAGCCAAGTGCAGGCCTTGGGGGCATGTCTTGAGAATATGCACTTTGGGGGTTTAGACAGGCTGGCTAGCCTGGTGTTGTAGGCCCAGGCTCATTATGATAGCAGTGGCAGAGCACAGTGCACAGGCCACTGCCAGGTACCATATGTAGTCAATGTCATTGATGGAGCTGAGGCACACCAGAGGTGTAGTGTAAGACTTGTCTGGAGCAAGATGGGCCTGTATAGAAGCAGTGGGGGGACACTGACATGCCAATGTGGGGCAGAGCATCTTCTAGGAGACTGGAGTTGCTCGAGTGGATGAAAACCAGAAGTGTAATGGGAGGCCTTGAGGGATTCTCAGAGCCCACCAGCTAGCAGTTTCTGTGGCTCTGCAGGCTAATTGTGAGTGAGGTCCAGGGTTAATTCCTTTCTCCCGACAGGATTCTGATGGCATGTCAGCTCTTGCAAGGAGAGCAGAGAGGTGGTGATTTTTGTTCGGTATTCCCCTGAGGAGGATAGCATTATTTAGGCCTGAGGAAACCATTCTTCACCTCATATTAGTGTTCTTCTCTGTGCCAGCTTCGTACATAGTTCCTGATGGATTCCTCAGTGACCTTATAAGTTATCCACCCTTTTGGTATGGAGACCTCCAGATACCTCATCCTCATAATTGTAAAATTGAGAAGGGTGGCTAAAATTTCATATGTGCCTCTCTCCTTGTATTCTTACTCTCTATTATGTCAGTATCTGAATTCTTAAAGAAAGGAAATAATGTTGGTCTGGTGCTCTGCTGTGATGTTCCAGTGGTTCAAGATATGTTTTAGGTATGGACTTTCCTGGACTCTGATGGTCCAGGCAAACATTCCACTTTGAAAGACAGGCTTCTATCAGTACTGAAGAAAACTAGTGTTTATGGAGTGCCTGGGTGACTCAGATGGTTAAGCGTCGGACTCTTGATTTCAGCTCAGGTCATGATCTCACTATTCGTGAGTTTGAGCCCTGCCTCAAGTGCTCTGTGCTGACAGCATGGAACCTGCTTGAGATTCTCTCTCCCTCTCTCTCTCTCTCTCTCTGCTCTCCCACTCATACTCTCTCTCTCTCTCTCAAAATAAACAAACAAACTAGTTTTTGTTATATCCTCACCTGTGCCTAGCTCTCTTGTAGCATGGTCGTGGTCGAGTTCACTGATGGTGTGTAGACATTTTTGCCATTGGCTGCGATAAGTTCCTTGGAGATTCTTTGGGGAAACTTGCCTCATTTTTGTGAGTGAGAGAAATGACCTCTACCCTTCTATTTCACCCACAAAGTATAGACCAGATGAGTTGTGCTGTGTCCTATGGAGTAGTCGACATAACTACTTTATTAAATACATAAAAGTACAGCCTTATGTATGGAGATAACATCCTATATCTAAAGCTAAAAATGTAGTTTCTTTTCCTTGTGGAATTCTTTAGGTTCAATACTCTTGTGTTCATATCTTGCTGACTGTCTTTAATAAAACCATGTGCCTGGCAGTGGTTGCAAGCCTAAGGCAATCACGCTTATCCAAGTCCAAGTGGTAGAGCCAAGGAATTTTGTTGACATGTCCTTTGTAAGCAAGGATAGTGTGTGTGTGTTGGGGGGGGGGGGCAGGGAAGGCTCAATGAGCCCATCATTCTGGTTGTTTATGGATCAATTCGTCTGAGCTCTATCAAGTATTCTCTTCAGCTTTCATGAAGACTGAATTCCATTGTCTTTGTCCTGATAGAGACATTTCCTGTTATTAGGGAGAAAAGCAAGATGTTGGACTTTAAGGATCAAAACATAAGTTTTCTCACACCAGGTAAGAGAAATGGTAAAACAAATTGTGTTTTATCCTACTTCTAACATATGTGAAAAATTTAAGCCAAACATGCACAGATTTATGTATTCTAGAAAGCCAATATTCCCATTTGGATATATGCTTAAAAATTTGAACAAAACAACTAAAAGCGTCTTCTTTTTTAAAGTAATTTTTTGGGGGTGTACAAGTTTTACATATATATAGTGAAGGCTTAAAATGTTGACAAACAAGGCTTAGTTTTTGATAATATTCATTGTAATCTTATATTTTGTATAAAGACACACTGCACTATCTACATGATGGAATGTTTAAATATTTTGTTTTGTATAGTCAAGGAGACTAAATGCTTCTAATAAATTATTACTTAACATAAAATCCAATCCTCTAAAGTATATTTAGTGACATTTAAGTAGCTTCTCTGTGTAAGATCTAAGAGAAATGAGAGAAGGAAGAATCTTAAACCACAAGGAAATTTCACATAAATGATGTTTTCTGAAATCTGTAAGAAATAAAATTTTCACACACATACACACCTGCTGCAACCCCTACATAAATACAAGTAGACAATCAGAATTCAGTAAATACAAATAGTTAAGGAAAAATAAAATAAAAACAGGGAGGCAAACCATAAGAGACTCTTAAATACAGAGAACAAACTGAAGGTTGCTGGAGGGGAGGGGGATGTGGGGATGGGCTAAACGGGTGATGGGCATTAAGGAGGGCACTTGTTGGGATGAGCACTGGGTGTTATATGTAAGTGATGAATCACTAAATTCTACTCCTGAAACCTGTACTACACTGTATATTAACTAACTTGAATTTAAATTAAAAAATTAAATAAAAATAGTTATTGAGCTTCTGTGATAAGGAATATTCCTCGCTTACCTTTTTATAATTGTTCAATTTTGCATTTCTTTGCTAGAGTTTATATTTAGGATTTCAGCAACAGTAAAGAAATGTTTTGAGATTTAGTAAGAAAGCACTATCAGTTATCTCATGAATAGTTTATGCCATTGGAAATTTCCCATTACCTAATAATTGTGTGAAATATCCATGCACTGAATTTTACCTGTAGTGTGACCAGATGGAATTGAAGAAAGATCTGATGTGATTGTCCATGTATGTGTGTGTTTGTGTGTTTGAACAGTCCTTTGAGCAAATAGGGGAGTGTATTGATGAGCCTTTAACTAGTTAGTTAAATGGTGTCAGCTTTTGTGAGCAATCATATATAATATTTGTATGTATGTATCTATCAAGTTGCTAATGTTGGTTGCCCCAGGAAAGTGAGATGTATGATAAAGGATTTCTATTTATCCTTCAAATATTTATGAATTCTAAGAGAGTTTTCAGGAAGCTGTCACATGAAGAATTTGAAGAATGCTTGATGACACAAGAAAGTGCTGTGTTCTAATGTTAAATGATGAAACTGTGAGACAAAACCCTGCATAACTTATGACTGAAATTTATACACATGTAAGTACAGGTATCATGCCATGTGGAGCAGTGTATCGTGTACCGTGATGTGAACTATCTGGGCTTTCCTCGATAACTCTTCCAAACACTTGTCACTATATTCAACATGAGACTAGAAAATGGAGGGCTCCGTGGTTGCCTGGGTACAAAGCCAGGTCAGAGACTGCTTGGGTTTGTGAATTGGCAGCTGGGGTTGGTCTACAGTCTTCAGGTAGTTTCTTCCGACTTTTCTCCCTGGATCCATTTATCACTTGAGGAAGATGATCTGATGCCATGTGAAAAGACAAGTAACATTGAATGAAGAAAAGCTGATGCACAATAGACTAGTTTCAGTGGAAATTTAATACCTGAAAAACAAGATGCCTGATGAAGGTGAGTAGTTTTATTTCAGATAGAAATGAAAAGCAAGTGCAGTGGTGTGAGCAGTCCCTTGAGGGGGCAAAACGCAAGGCTGCCATGCTTTTTGGCGTCTTTGTCTCTTTCTCTTTAAGACTCAATGGGCGGGAGAAGAGGGCACCCGGACAAGGCTTGTGGGCATATCTGGAGCACTACTGCCATCGTGAGGAAATAGTTTCAAAACACCCTAAGTTGTTACAGCTTTCTTTGTGAGGCCTACTAGTTGGCTGGAGCAACTGTTGACACTGAAGCTTTCAGGTACACCCAATTCGTTGGAGACCCATTGCTTGGAACTAGGAAGATCTAGGAGTTGAACCAACCAGTCAGGCAAAGAAGGTTTAGTTGTTTTTCTACTGGAGCAGATGGGCATAAACAGATGAGCACCAAAGCAGTGAAAAGAATCGAAGATTAATCTACATTTTAAAAGTCCTTGTCTGTTGGAGGTGGCATTACCTGTGCTCTTGTTTCATTCACTTCATAAATGGCTCTTATAGCAGGTATATTATAAAGAAGTGTGATTGTTTCTAGAAGTGTAAAACCAGGTGGCAAATGTGACATCAATGAAAATGGTGGAATTGGAAACCTGAGTTCTGTATCCTTCCACAAAAGCAACTGAAAACACTCAACAAGCTAGAAGTAGAAGGGAATTTCCTCTACATGATAAGGGACATTTGTGAAAAACCCACAGCTGATAGTATCCTCAGAGATAGAAGACGAAAATAGTGAAAGACTTTACTTCTAAGATCAGGAACAAGTTAAGAATGCCCACTGTTGCCAATTCTGTTGAACATTGTACTAGAAGGTGTATCCAGGAAAATTAGGCAGAATATCTACAAGAAATACAAATTAGAAAGGAAGAAGTAAAATTATCTCTGTTCACAATAACTTAACTATATGTAAAGAAAATCCTAAGAAATCCACAAAAATAATATAGGTACTAATTAATGAATTCAGCAAGTACTACAGGGTAGAAAAGCAACTCGCAGAAATCAATGTACAATCTGAAAATGAAATTAAGAAAATTCTGTTCACAGTAACATCAGAATGAATAATATACTTAGGACAATATTTGACTAAAGAGATGAAAAACTTGTACATTAAAAATTGCCAAAGGAATTAAAGATGGCCTAAATACATATCCTTTGTTTATAGGTTGGAAGATTAAATATTGTTAAGGCAGCAGTACCACCCAAAGAGATCTATAGGTTCAATATAATCTCTATCATTATCCCAGCAACTGGTTTTGCAGAAAATGTGTATGGAATTGCATAAAACTTCTGTAGCTAAAACAATCTTGATTATGGAAAAACCAAGCTGGAGGTGGCCCTTCCATATTTCAAAAATTATTACAAAGCTACTGTAATGAAAGCAGTGTGGTACTCAAATAAGAATGGACACATGAGAGTACCTGGCTGGCTCAGTCAGAAGAGCATTTGACTGTTGATCTCAGGGTTGTGAGTTCAAGCCCCACGTGGGGTGTAGAGATTACTTAAATAAAACATGAAAAATAGACACATGGATCAATAAAAAGATTGAGAGCACAGAACAACCCCATACACTATGGTCATTGATTTTCAACAAAGGTGTCAAGGTCATTCAATGGGCAAAGAACAGTCTCTAACAAATGGTGCTGAGACAACTGGATGTCCATATAGAGAGGAAT
This sequence comes from Neofelis nebulosa, assembly GCF_028018385.1. Classification (NCBI taxonomy): domain Eukaryota; kingdom Metazoa; phylum Chordata; class Mammalia; order Carnivora; family Felidae; genus Neofelis; species Neofelis nebulosa. The sequence continues at coordinate 108,709,194 of NC_080800.1, read as the reverse complement.
TATTTAGACCCCTCCTTCACACCATATGCAGAAATTAACTCTACATGGGTGAAAGTTCTAAAAGTAAAAAGTGAAAGTATAAAACTTTAGAGGAAAATATAACAGCAAATCTTCATGACCATGAATTGATAATGGTTTCATAGATATGCCACCAGAAACACAGGCAACAAAATAAAAAATAAATGAACTTCATCAAAATTTAAAAAACTTGTGCATCAAAAGACACCATGAAGACAGTAAAAAGACTATGTGCAGTATGGGAAAAATATTAGTAAATCATTTATCTGACAAAGTTCTAATATCCATATATAAGGAACTTTTACAGCTTAACAAAAAGACAAATAATTAAAAAGAACAGGTAAAGGACTTGAATATACATTTTTCCAAAGAAGACAGATGAATGGCCAAAAAGCACATGAAAAGATGCATGAACATACTCAAGATAGAAATGTAATTAAATTAAAACCACCAAGTCATACCACTTCATGGCTAGTAGAATGGCTACAATAACAATAAAAAAACTTACAAGTATTGGTGAGGATGTGGAGAAATTGGAACCCTCATACAGTGGTCGAGGGAATGCAAAATGTGCAGCAGCTATGGAAAAAGGTTGGCAGTGCTTAAATTTAAACAGAATTACCATAGGGCACAAAATTCTTTCAAAAATTTTACTATCACAACTTTGTGTCCGAAGGCAAGATCCTTTCATTTGAAGATAATAAGAATTTCAGGTTAACTATGAAAATAAAAGACTATTTGGAGTTCTTTTAGAGTTTACAAACTGCAATAAACCAAATTAAATATTTAATTAAATCTGAGTCTAGTTCCAAACAATGCAAGCCAAAAGAAAAAAAAAAAAAGCCTAATTTTAAGATGATCCTTAATCATAGGTCACTCACCCAGGGATATTGCTAAATGTGTGACAGACAAGTAAAGCAGAAAGGCTAAAAAAAACCCAAAACAAAACAAAACAAAATTACCATATGACCCAGCAATTCCACTCCTAGGTATATACCCAAAATAATTGAAAACAAGTACATGTATACACATGTTCATAGCAGCCTATTCACAACAGCCAAAATGTGGACTCAAGCAATGTGACACACACATATAATAGATATTATTCTGCCATAAAAAGAAATGAAGTATTGAAGATGTTACTACATGGATCTTGAAAACATTATGCTAAGGAAAAAAGGAAAGCCACAAAAAGGCACATATGGTACAATTCCATTTATATGAAATAACCAGAGTAGGTAATTTTGGAGAGGCAATAAGCAGATTAATGTTTGCCAGGGGCTGAGCAGAAAAGGGAATGGAAAGACTATTTAATGGGTCCTGGGTTTCCTTTCAGGGTAATGAAAATGATTTGGAAGGAGATAGAGATAATACTTGCACAGCATTGTGAATGTAATAAATGCATTGAATTATACCCACTAAAATGGTATAATGCATGAATTTTACCTCCATTTTAAAAAATGGCAATATTTTTAAACATGTCAGTATTCCAAAGAATTATTAATGATATTTGAAAAACATTCAGGCATAGTAAAGAACACTTGTTTTAACAATTATTGTACTGGGGAATTTAAACAGTATTTTATAAACGTACAGATCCTTTTGTAGTTCATAAGCATGATGATTGGGTGTTCACGCCGTTGTGTGACATGTGCCACCTTAAACCTTGCTCTGACATCAGCACATTACCCGTCTGATGTTAAAAAAAAAAAGTACATATTATATGTGCATAAGGAAAGGATGATAATAAATGGCAAAGACATTTTGAAAGTGATTATTTCTTCTCACTGATGGTCCATATACCATATATTTTTGATTATAATTTTTTAAATCTGTTCTAGAATAAAATTCAAGAAAATTCAAGCACTCAAAAATATACATTGATATATTGATGAAATGATATAAGGTGGTAGTAAAGACTTTGTGCAAAAGTACAAATAAGTTCTGTGTCTCAGTTACTAAGGAGGAAATACCATAAGACTAATAATCCTTAAGCAAAAAATAGTGACAAACATACACAATAAAGTCATAGGAAATTGTCTTAAGGCCATTTAATGGCATAGAAAATGCTTGTTTCCCAATGATACACGATGACACCATTAGACAAAATCATGTGTCCCATTTGGAATTTATAGTAATTTAAGTATGTGTCACTCCTAGTAGGTATTGTCTGGTATTCAGGCTTGAGAGCTATCTGGACCTTACCCGTAGAGCTCCACCAAATGGCTACCTCCAACTCAACACACAGGCCTAATACTTGCAGACCCTGGGAAACTCGGGAAGTGAGATAATAACCACTGGGCCTATTGCCTAGGTTTGCTCTTCTTCAAGCCCTTAAGTATAATTTTCTTTTGCCCCCTGATACCATCCCCCCCAAAATTGATAGCTTGAGAAAATGCTAGAGATACAATACTGAGTAAAGAGCAGATGTAGGAAACGTTATCAGATAGAAACCAAACTCTGGAAAAGAGAAATGCCAGACAAGAGTAGGTGTCTCAGAACTCAGTTTGATATCTAATGGAAACTGAAAGCAAAACGCTAAGATGCTGTTTCTGAGCAGGTTTCCTCAAACTGAGCAAAATACAAGGCAGCCATATTTTCCGGTGTCTTTGCGTCTCCACGGTGTTTTTTCAAACTCGAAAGGGCGGGAGGACAACGTCTCCAAGCGGGGTTATTTGGCTTTTCTGAGACAATACTGCCATCCTGCGGAAATAGTTTGATCAGTCCCAATCCCTGAACGGTTCCTCCCTGCATGGCCTCGCCACTGAGGGATTTCAGGCCAGTGGGAGGCTGGACGGGTTCTGGACCCAAGCCTGGCCTCCCTACCTTTTTTCTCTGTGGCCTGGCAGGAGAAAGGGACCAAGTCAGGGTCTTGGTGTAGCATCGGCTAGGTTTAGAGGCCAGCACCCTGCCAGCGGCCACCAGGAAGTCCAAGCACAGGAAGTATGGAGGCGGGGCTTGACTCGGTTGCCTAACTGTGTGGGCTGGGACTTCAGCCAAGTGCAGGCCTTGGGGGCATGTCTTGAGAATATGCACTTTGGGGGTTTAGACAGGCTGGCTAAACCATTCTTTACCTCAAGTACCTCAACTAGTTTTTGTGATATCCTCACCTGTGCCTAGTTCTCTTGTAGGGTGGTCATGGTTGAGTTCACTGATGGTGTGTAGCCACTGGTGCCATTGGCTGCTAGAAGTTCCTTGGAGATTCTTTGGGAAACTTGTCTCATTTTTTTTTTTTTTTTTTTGTGAATAAGACAAATGACCTCTACCCTTCCCCTCCTATTTCACCCATAGAACCTCTACCAGATGAGCTGGGCTGCCTCCAATGGAGGAGTAATTTGACATGACTGTTTTCTTGGAAGAGTACAGCCGTATGTATGGAGATAGAGTCCCATTCAGAAGCTACAAATGTAGTTGCTCTTAGACCTGGAATTCTTAAGTTCAAGACTTGTATTCATCCTTTGTAAACTGTCTTTTTTAGTGGCCATGTACCTGGAAGTGCCTGGAAGCCTAAGGCAGTCCCACTTATGCAGGTTTGAGTTGCAGAGCCAAATTTTATTGATATTTCCTTTGTAAGCATGGATAGTGTGTGTGTGGGGGGGGGCGTCATCGTGGATGGGTTCATCATTCTAGTTATTTATGGATCAGTTCAGTTGAGCTACACCAGGAATTCCCTTCAGCCCTCACAAAATCTGAATTACATTGTCTTTGTCCTGATAATGCAGAGACATTCTCTGCCTGTGATTTAGGGAGAAAAGCAAACTGTTGGACTTTGAGGATCAAACCATAAAAGTCTGCAGATAGCAGATAGGAAAAATGGCAAAGTAAAGTGTGTTTTACTCTACATCTAACATGTGTGATAAGATTGAACCACACAAACATGTGCTCTAGACAGTGTGCACTTTGGATTGTACATATAAAAATTCAGGGTGCCTGAGTGGCTCAGTTGGGTTAAGCGTCCAACTCTTAATTTTGTCTTAGGTCATGATCTTGTGTTGGTGAGGTCGAACCCTGCACTGGGTTCCGTGCTGACAGTGCAGAGCCTGCTTGGGATTCTCTCTCCCTCTCTCCCTGCTCCTCCCCTCCCTGAAAATAAATAAATAAACTTAAAAAAGTTTTTTTTTAAATTCAGACAAAACATCTAATATTGTTACATCCAACATCTAACTCTGCAAATCAATCTTTTAAGGATGTACTTCAAGTTTTTGCATTACACATATATAATAATATAATTTACATCATATATATAACACACATATAATGCAGGCTTGAAATATTGAAAAACAAGGCTTTATTTTATTTTATTTATTTTTTTATTTTAGAGTGAGAGGAAGAACATGAGCAGGAGAGAGGGGCAGAGGGAAAGAGAATCTTTTTTTTTTTAATTTTTTTTTTAACGTTTATTTATTTTTGAGACAGAGAGAGACAGAGCATGAACGGGGAGAGGCAGAGAGAGAGGGGGCAGAGAGAGAGGGAGACACAGAATCGGAAGCAGGTTCCAGGCTCTGAGCCATCAGCCCAGAGCCCGACGCGGGGCTCGAACTCACAGACCGTGAGATCGTGACCTGAGCCAAAGTCAGACGCTTAACCGACTGAGCCACCCAGGAGCCCCGGGAAAGAGAATCTTAAGCAGGCTCCACACTCAGTGGCTGGATCCCACATCCCTGTGATCATGACCTGAGCCAAAATCCAGAGTTGGATGCTTAACCAACTGAGCCACCCAGGTGTCCTGAAAAACAAGGCTTTTAATTGGTAACCTGTGAATTCCTTCCCCTCAGTGCTTCCTTATTTGTTTGTTTGTTTGTTTGTTTGTTTGTTTGTTTGTTTTTAGAGAGAGAGAGCAGGGGCAAGCAGGAGACAGGGGCAGGGGAGAGAGAGAATCTTAAGCAGTCTCCATGCTCAGCATGGAGCTGGATGCAGGGCTTGATCCCAGGACCCTGGGATCATGAGGGAAGCTAAATCAAGAATCAGATGCTCAACCAACTGAGCCATTCAGGCACCTGTGCCCTCACAACCCCCCTCATGCTTTATAAAGTAAACACTTGTTCTGATCCAAATCACACTGTAATATATAAATCCAATTTTAATACAGATATTTTTGTGTGTGAAACTAAATCTAGTATTATATACATATATATATATGTTGATTTATATATATACATATATATATATGTATATATATATGTTGATTTATGATATACATAATCCAAAATGTTATCAGTTGTCTTCACAGGTTTTGAGGTAGTTTGTTGTCTTATTTTTTTAGTTAAAAAAATTTTTTTTAATGTTTATTCATTTTTGAGAGACAGAGAGAGACAGAGCGTGATCAGGGGAGGGGCAGAGAGAGAGGGAGACACAGAATCCGAAGCAGGCTCCAGGCTCTGAGCTGTCAGCACAGAGCCCAACACGGGTCTTGAACTCACAGCCTGTGAGATCATGACCTGAGCTGAAGTTGGAAGCTTAACCGATTTAGCCACCCACTCACCCCATTATTTTTTTTTAGTTTTTCATCTTCACATCGTTATTTTCTGAATCCTTGGATGCACTATTGCTTAATTCACTGAGGAGAAACTATTGTAACCCTCCATCTAAGAGATAAAGAGTAACACATACAAATGTACACAAAAACACAATAAAATAACAGGAAGTAATGTAATAATGTTTATTGGCATGGGAAAAGACTGTTCTAATGTTAAGTAATGAAATCATGGGATAAAAGTCTGAGTTACCTCTGTTTGGGATTTATACATATGTAAGTGTATGTATCATGCTGTGTATGGCATGCAGTAAAGACAGCTGGTCCCTCCTTTTATGGCTTATGCCAAATTGTTGCCTACAATTCAACATAAAAAGTGACAAAATGAAGTACTCCTGTGTTGTCTTGGAGATGATCCTGGTCAAAGATCACTGGGACTTGTGAATTGTTGGCTTGAGATCTCCCGCTTTCGGGCAATTTCCTCTCCTTTTTCTGTCTGAATGTACCCAGTTTATCCCTTGATGGAGGAATTTGATGCATGGGAAAATACCGGACATGTGAAACTGAGTGAAATAAAGCAGACTCCCATAGACAAGGTCGGGTGGAAATTTAATTTCTGACAGGACAAGATGTCTGATAATGGTAGGTGGTTTTTGGTCTCAGTTTCATTTCAGATAGAAAATAGAAGCAAAAGTGTGGAAGTGTGAACAAATTTCCTCACACTGGACAACTTGCTAGCAGCCATCTTTCTTGGTTCTTTTGTCTCTTTGTGGCGTTTTTTCAGGCTGGAAGGGTGGGGTAAGAGTTCTTCAAGGACAGGGCCTGTGGGCATATCTGGAACACTACTGCCATCGTGAGGAAACAGTTTCAAAACCCTAAATTGTTATAGCTTCCTTCCCTTGAAGCCAACCAGTTAACAAAGGTCTAACCTATCAGGAAGTAGAACATGCTTCAGTTCCAGGCTGGACCTAGTGGCCTACTCCCCTAAGGCCTTAGAAGGCACTTGGACATTGGCGGTATCGGGATGTGGGACCTGGAGACCTGGAAAATGAGGGGACCGTAGTGAGCCTGCAGCTTCCAGGAGGTCCAGTCATAGGAAGTCATGGGGCAGGAGTTAATTTTCAAGGGCAAGAGTAGAAGAATCCACCCAAAGACAAATGTAGCCTCTTGTGGGCATTTATCTCCTGTTCTTGTCCCTTGCAGCAAGAGTTAATGGGCTTTCCCATGGTGTCCCTAAGCTATGGGGCTAGGTCCTTTGTGGCTGAAGTGTCAGAGTCATATAGACAAGCTTGTTCCAAGGGAAGTTGAGGAGCATCTGGTATGTTTATGAGTCACAGACCACACAAAATACTATACGCCAGTATAACTTTGGCTAGCAGAATAGATGCACACACCTAAATGTGATCGTCAAATGGCGAAGAAGACCAGGAAGAATCCTGATAATATATATTTTTAACATTTATTCATTTTTGAAAGACAGAGAGACAGCGTGAGCACGGGAGGGGCAGAGAGAAAGGGAGACACAAAATCTGAAGCAGGCTCCAGGTTCTGCACTGTCAGCTCGGAGCCCAACGTGGTCCTCAAACCCATGACCTGTGAGATCATGACCTGAGCCGAAGTCCGGCACTTAACTGACTGAGCCACCCTGGCACCCCAGGAAGAATTCTTTAAGTCTAGAAGAAGGAAGCAGCTACACTATATTTGTAGCTGATTTCTCAGGCCTAGATAAAAAATTTGATGGAGTGTTCATCTTGTCTCAGGTATCACAAGAGAGGCCTATGAAACATCTTTGTTTCCAGCCATCTATAAACCAGAGAACAGAGAACATTGATTGGCATAATGGGATTAGTGGTCCCAGACTTTAAGGTGTTGAGGAGGAAAATTTTTACTATGCACTTCAAGATTCTTCTAGCTGGTATAAGAATTAAACTGACATGAGAAAGATAAATAGGAGGAAAAAAACGTTTAGTTGCATACTCACAGAGGCCCAATAATGAAATTGAGAGCTAAAGAAATGACCAGGCAGGCAGTTTTTTATACTTTTTAGACAAAGACAATAAATTTGTGAGGAATTGACAAGACAAAGAAAACCTATGTTCAGGAGCTTCAATTAGTAAGGAATTCTAAACAGAATTTGGACTGGGATAGTAAATTATTTAAAAGTAACAACGTTTGTTTATACAGCTTTTGTGTCTCTAAATTTTTTATCTTTGGTGATAGAGATGTCTCTTGACCTAAAACAGGGAGGGTACCTTTCACACAGATTTATTTCCTGCTTTCTGGAGACAAAGGAGAGTCAGAGCGGGGTTTTTTTGTTTGTTTGTTGTTTTTTTGTTTTTGTTTTATTGTTTGTTTGTTTGTTTCTTTTGACACTGCCTGTTTCTTAAGTAACTTTTCATTCAAAATCATCAGTATGCCAAAGTGGAACACTGTGGGTGGGGGTGAGGGCTGATGGAGCCCCTACAATGGACCTCGATTTCCTGTGGAAAAACCAATAAATAGTTTTATGCCCTCCCTTCTTGTAATATATTCTGTCTGGGGTAGTTGTTGTTGTCGTTGTTTTTGTTGTTGTTGTTGTTCTTCTTCTTCATTTTCAGCTAGACAAAATTAGACTGAGTGGCTTAGCCTTTACTCCTAATCAGGCTCCCCTTACTCCAGTCAGTGGGGCTCCAGAATTTTGTGTAATTGAGATCCTTAGCAATCATACCAAATGCTGCTAAACTTCCCTTTAAACAGGCCTGTCCTTTGTGCTCTGACACTTCAGCCACAAGGGAACCATAGCATGTGAGCACCATATGAAAGCCCGCTGCCTAACTCTTGCTGCAAGGGGTAAGAACAGGAGACAGTTGCCCACAAGAGCCTACGTTTGTCTTTGGTTGGATTCTTCTACCCTCGCCCTTGAAAACGAAGCCCTGCCCCATGCCATCCTATGCTTGGACCTCCTGGAAGCTGCTAGCTCGCTGCAGTTTCCTCAGGTTCTACATCCAGATATTGCCGATGTTCAAGTGTCTTGTAAGGCCTTAGGGGAGTAGGCAGTGAGGTCTAGTTTGGAACTCAAGCCTGTTCTACTTCCTTATAGGTCAGACTTTCCTTAACTGGGTGGCCTCACAGGAAGGAAGCTGTAACAACTTAGAATGTTTTGAAACTGTTTCCTAACAATGGCAGTTGTGCTCCAGATATGCAAACAATTTTTATGGCCAGACCTTCTCTTGCCCTGACAGTCTGAAGAAACCCCACCAATAGACAAAGGCGCCGGGAAACACGGCTGTTTAGCATTTTGTCCAGTTTGAGGAAACTTGCTCACAGTGCTACATTTTTGCTTTTGGTTTTGCTGAAAAACAAAATTCATTTGAGTAAATGTGAAAATTTAATTGGCTTTATTAAGTGACTCATGAATCAGGCATCATCCCATCCAGCAAGTAGAGAGATGGTCTGGGGAGTTATACAAAATGGAAGGTTTTTTATAGGCAGGAGGGTGTGGCAAGGAAGTTATTATCAAAACAAAAGAATGGATTTTTTTGAGGCTAAGACATCTTTTTGGGGAAAAGAGAGTGGCAGTGTTTTTGTCATGCAGATGGCCTTACTAGTACTGAACCCGAATTTCAAATTGAACTTTAAAGGTCACATTCCTGAGACAAGTTGAAACTACAATTAAATCTTGGTTTTCTGTCTTGGGGGTGGATTAAATGACTTCATTTTAAGCTTGTTTCTTTAACTTTTTAATATTTGAAATCAAACTGAGACCTTAAGTCATCCACCCTCATCAGGCATCTTTTGTCTTTTGGAAATTAAATTTCTACTCTACCTTGCCTATGCATTTCTGCTTTTCTTCATTTAGCATTTTAGCTTTTTTAAATTTTTTAACGTTTTATTTGTTTTTGAGAGACAGCACAAATTGGAGAGGGGCAGAGAGAGACACACAGAATCCAAAGCAGGTTCCAGGCGCTGAGCTGTCAGCACAGAGTCCTACATGGAGCTCGAACCCATGAACCATGAGATCATGACCTGACCCGAAGTTGGATGCTTAACTGACTGAGCCACCCAGGCGCCCCTCATTTAGCATTTTAATATCCTGTATTTTCCCTTGGCATGTTGTCTGCCTTAAGGGCTAAGTCTAAGATATCCATTTTTAAGAAAAGAAAATGCTGGAAGTTAGCTTAGAAAAGGGTTTCTCTAGCCATTCCCTTTACTTCTGAAGCTTTCATAGATTGATTCCATCTTGTGATCAAGCACTGATACCTCTCTTTTATGGGAAGTTACCTTTTACTTAGTTCAACAATAGGGTCTACGTAGTGGTTTTCATTGTATTCAAAACAATGTCTCACAGGGAGTGACACATCTCTGTACGCTACTTTCATAATAAGTATGGTTTTTTTTATGCAGTGTATGTATGCTTGCTGTTCGTCTCATTTAAGACTGTAACAGAAGTACCTTCCAGTTACAAAGTCCTCTCTTCCTTCTATTATCTTAGGATTTTTTCATTATTATTTATTGGTCGGTGTTACCATTTTCTCAGTAGAAAATACCTTTTATTTGTAAATGGATTGAGGAAATAAAGAAATGTTCTGCAAACAAGAAAATCACTGATGTAAACAGACCATGTTAAAATAAGCACTGATTAGATTCATGAGTATTCACTTCTGATTCTTTTGCTTTACACATACATCAATCTTTAGGTTCCTGTAGAAGACGGAAAATAGAATGATTCGATCAATAAACATAAGTTACCTATTAAATATGATATTTTACATTCCCACAATTAGAGAATGAGAATTTTTAATAAGATCTTAGAATATTTATATAACTTAATCATTTGTTTGGCACAAAAATTATTTGATATATTAAAATAGGTATTTTGCAGTCCACATTGTCCATTGACCAATAACTTTAGAAATAATTAATGAAAAGTTACTAAATCTTACCTAACATGAAATTAAGGAACGTGTTTTAGATTTCCTTGGACTCAAATAGGAAATAAAAAGGGAACTTTACATAACATTTGTTATGGAACCAGGCTGGAACGTTGGCAGAAAAACCAAGCGGCACTTGGAGATCTTGGTGAATCAGAGATTTATTTAACACTGGCGGGCTCAGAGGAGACCGTTTCTCCAAAGATCTGAGTGCCGAATGCAAGTGGGAAGGGTAATTTATAGTTGTCAGCTTCCATATCTGTGGGGGTTTTTGCGTGCGCGGCAAACAGGGCAAGAAGAACCCAGAAGAGGGGTCTCTTCTAGAGACCAGAGCTTTTTTTTTTTTTAGTCCCGTCCACCATCTTATGATGTAAAACTTTATTCATTTCTCCAACACATCCAGGAAGGAATTAAAGAAAAAAGACATCAAATCCAATTTTACTATTTAAATGCTTTAGTGAAAGGAAGGCTTTCATCTATACCCCATTATACATTTTTTAATTAAAGAAATAACACAAAAAATAATGAACTTATTTTACTAAATGTTAATAAAGGACTCCCACCCGAAAATGGAAGGATTGAGTCAATCATTATAAAAATCAAGTAAAAAAAATAGAAAGCCTAAAGTGCAATACAAATAATAAATGAATTCCAAAGTGATTCTTTGAAGACAGCAGTAAAATATAACAACCTATTTTAAGTGTGATTAAGGAATGAAATGATTAATATTCATAAAATATTTTTCAAGTTTAGGCTTCCTTAAATATGCAATGTTAATATTGAGAAAGGCACTTCTAGCCCTGGCCAAGTGAGGATACAAAATTCTCTCTCCAAAGAGCAACTACAAAGCTGTATAAAATTAACAAAAACAGCCATTTCTGTGCTCTGGAAATTAACTAAAAGCATTCAAGAATGTTAGTCTTTGGGTGAGAAATGTTGGAATCTGTGTTACTGTGGCCTGGACCTTTCCCATCCACCTCCTGCCTACCTCCATCAATAAGAAAGTTCTACCAAAGTGAAATAAAGACCTTCCTAAAGAATGACTGGGGCAATTCCATGCTAGCAGACCTGTATTGTAAGAAATACAAAAGGAAGGCCTTCAGGCTGAAAAGAAATGACTAGATGATGACTTGAATCCAAGAGGAGAAATGAAGAACACAGGAAATGGTAATTAACTGGGTTAATATAACACTCTATTTTTTCTCTTCAATTATTTAAAAGACACACGACTACATAAAGCAATAATTGGGGCACCTGGATGGCTCAGTCAGTTAAGTGTCCAGCTTCCGCTCAGGTCATGATCTTGCTGTCCGTCAGTTCGAGCCCCACGTCAGGCTCTGTGCTGACAGCTCAGAGCCTGGAGCCTGCTTTGGATTCTGTGTCCTGCCCTCTCTCTGCCCCTCCCCCACTCATGCTCTGTCTCGCTCTGTCTCTCAAAAATAAACAACTTAATGTTAAAGTTAAATGTTAATGTTAAAAAAAACTTAAAGCAATAATTTTTTTTTTTTATTTTTTTTTATTTTTTAATATATGAAATTTACTGTCAAATTGGTTTCCATACAACACCCAGTGCTCATCCCAAAAGGTGCCCTCCTCAATACCCATCACCCACCCTGCCCTCCCTCCCACCCCCCATCAACCCTCAGTTTGTTCTCAGTTTTTAACAGTCTCTTATGCTTTGGCTCTCTCCCACTCTAACCTCTTTTTTTTTTTTTTTTTTCCCTTCCCCTCCCCCATGGGTTTCCGCTACGTTTCTCAGGATCCACATAAGAGTGAAACCATATGGTATCTGTCTTTCTCTGTATGGCTTATTTCACTTAGCATCACACTCTCCAGTTCCATCCACGTTGCTACAAAAGGCCATATTTCATTTTTTCTCATTGCCACGTAGTATTCCATTGTGTATATAAACCACAATTTCTTTATCCATTCATCAGTTGATGGACATTTAGGCTCTTTCCATAATTTGGCTATTGTTGAGAGTGCTGCTATAAACATTGGGGTACAAGTGCCCCTATGCATCAGTACTCCTGTATCCCTTGGATAAATTCCTAGCAGTGCTATTGCTGGGTCATAGGGTAGGTCTATTTTTAATTTTCTGAGGAACCTCCACACTGCTTTCCAGAGCGGCTGCACCAATTTGCATTCCCACCAACAGTGCAAGAGGGTTCCCGTCTCTCCACATCCTCTCCAGCATCTATAGTCTCCTGATTTCTTCATTTTGGCCACTCTGACTGGCGTGAGGTGGTATCTGAGTGTGGTTTTGATTTGTATTTCCCTGATGAGGAGCGACGTTGAACATCTTTTCATGTGCCTGTTGGCCATCCGGATGTCTTCTTTAGAGAAGTGTCTATTCATGTTTTCTGCCCATTTCTTCACTGGGTTATTTGTTTTTCGGGTGTGGAGTTTGATGAGCTCTTTATAGATTTTGGATACTAGCCCTTTGTCCGATGTGTCATTTGCAAATATCTTTTCCCATTCCGTTGGTTGCCTTTTAGTTTTGTTGGTTGTTTCCTTTGCTGTGCAGAAGCTTTTTATCTTCATAAGGTCCCAGTAATTCACTTTTGCTTTTAATTCCCTTGCCTTTGGGGATGTGCCGAGTAAGAGATTGCTACGGCTGAGGTCAGAGAGGTCTTTTCCTGCTTTCTCCTCTAAGGTTTTGATGGTTTCCTGTCTCACATTCAGGTCCTTTATCCATTTTGAGTTTATTTTTGTGAATGGTGTGAGAAAGTGGTCTAGTTTCAACCTTCTGCATGTTGCTGTCCAGTTCTCCCAGCACCATTTGTTAAAGAGACTGTCTTTTTTCCATTGGATGTTCTTTCCTGCTTTGTCAAAAATGAGTTGGCCATACGTTTGTGGGTCTAGTTCTGGGGTTTCTATTCGATTCCATTGGTCTATGTGTCTGTTTTTATGCCAATACCATGCTGTCTTGATGATGACAGCTTTGTAGTAGAGGCTAAAGTCTGGGATTGTGATGCCTCCTGCTTTGGTCTTCTTCTTCAAAATTACTTTGGCTATTCGGGGCCTTTTGTGGTTCCATATGAATTTTAGGATTGCTTGTTCTAGTTTCGAGAAGAATGCTGGTGCAATTTTGATTGGGATTGCATTGAATGTGTAGATAGCTTTGGGTAGTATTGACATTTTGACAATATTTATTCTTCCAATCCATGAGCAGGGAATGTCTTTCCATTTCTTTATATCTTCTTCAATTACCTGCATAAGCTTTCTATAGTTTTCAGCATACAGATCTTTTACATCTTTGGTTAGATTTATTCCTAGGTATTTTATGCTTCTTGGTGCAATTGTGAATGGGATCAGTTTCTTTATTTGTCTTTCTGTTGCTTCATTGTTAGTGTATAAGAATGCAACTGATTTCTGTACATTGATTTTGTATCCTGCAACTTTGCTGAATTCATGTATCAGTTCTAGCAGACTTTTGGTGGAGTCTATCGGATTTTCCATGTATAATATCATGTCATCTGCAAAAAGCGAAAGCTTGACTTCATCTTTGCCAATTTGGATGCCTTTGATTTCCTTTTGTTGTCTGATTGCTGATGCTAGAACTTCCAGCACTATATTAAACAACAGCGGTGAGAGTGGGCATCCCTGTCGTGTTCCTGATCTCAGGGAAAAAGCTCTCAGTTTTTCCCCATTGAGGATGATGTTAGCTGTGGGCTTTTCATAAATGGCTTTTATGATCTTTAAGTATGTTCCTTCTATCCCGACTTTCTCAAGGGTTTTTATTAAGAAAGGGTGCTGGATTTTGTCAAAGGCCTTTTCTGCATCGATTGACAGGATCATATGGTTCTTCTCTTTTTTTTTGTTAATGTGATGTATCACATTGATCGATTTGCGAATGTTGAACCAGCCCTGCAGCCCAGGAATGAATCCCACTTGATCATGGTGAATAATTCTTTTTATATGCTGTTGAATTCGATTTGCTAGTATCTTATTGAGAATTTTTGCATCCATATTCATCAGGGATATTGGCCTGTAGTTCTCTTTTTTTACTGGGTCTCTGTCTGGTTTAGGAATCAAAGTAATACTGGCCTCATAGAATGAGTCTGGAAGTTTTCCTTCCCTTTCTATTTCTTGGAATAGCTTGAGAAGGATAGGTATTATCTCTGCTTTAAACGTCTGGTAGAACTCCCCTGGGAAGCCATCTGGTCCTGGACTCTTATTTGTTGGGAGATTTTTGATAACTGATTCAATTTCTTCGCTGGTTATGGGTCTGTTCAAGCTTTCTATTTCCTCCTGATTGAGTTTTGGAAGAGTGTGGGTGTTTAGGAATTTGTCCATTTCTTCCAGGTTGTCCAATTTGTTGGCATATAATTTTTTATAGTATTCCCTGATAATTGTTTGTATCTCTGAGGGATTGGTTGTAATAATTCCATTTTCATTCATGATTTTATCTATTTGGGTCATCTCCCTTTTCTTTTTGAGAAGCCTGGCTAGAGGTTTGTCAATTTTGTTTATTTTTTCAAAAAACCAACTCTTGGTTTCGTTGATCTGCTCTACAGTTTTTTTAGATTCTATATTGTTTATTTCTGCTCTGATCTTTATGATTTCTCTTCTTCTGCTGGGTTTAGGCTGCCTTTGCTGTTCTGCTTCTATTTCCTTTAGGTGTGCTGTTAGATTTTGTATTTGGGATTTTTCTTGTTTCTTGAGATAGGCCTGGACTGCAATGTATTTCCCTCTCAGGACTGCCTTCGCTGCGTCCCAAAGCGTTTGGATTGTTGTATTTTCATTTTCGTTTGTTTCCATATATTTTTTAATTTCTTCTCCAATTGCCTGGTTGACCCACTCATTCGTTAGTAGGGTGTTCTTTAACCTCCATGCTTTTGGAGGTTTTCCAGACTTTTTCCTGTGGTTGATTTCAAGCTTCATAGCATTGTGGTCTGAAAGTATGCATGGTATAATTTCAATTCTTGTAAACTTATGAAGGGCTGTTTTGTGACCCAGTATATGATCTATCTTGGAGAATGTTCCATGTGCACTCGAGAAGAAAGTATATTCTGTTGCTTTGGGATGCAGAGTTCTAAATATATCTGTCAAGTCCATCTGATCCAATGTATCATTCAGGGCCCTTGTTTCTTTATTGACTGTGTGTCTAGATGATCTATCCATTTCTGTAAGTGGGGTGTTAAAGTCCCCTGCAATGACCACATTCTTATCAATAAGGTTGCTTATGTTTATGAGTAACTGTTTTATATATCTGGGGGCTCCGGTATTTGGCGCATAGACATTTATAATTGTTAGCTCTTCCTGATGGATAGACCCTGTAATTATTATATAATGCCCTTCTTCATCTCTTGTTACAGCCTTTAATTTAAAGTCTAGTTTGTCTGATATAAGTATGGCTACTCCAGCTTTCTTTTGGCTTCCAGTAGCATGATAAATAGTTCTCCATCCCCTCACTCTCAATCTAAAGGTGTCCTCAGATCTCAAATGAGTCTCTTGTAGACAGCAAATAGATGGGTCTTGTTTTTTTATCCATTCTGATACCCTATGTCTTTTGGTTGGCGCATTCAATCCATTTACATTCAGTGTTATTATAGAAAGATACGGGTTTAGAGTCATTGTGATGTCTGTATGTTTTATGCTTGTAGTGATGTCTCTGGTACTTTGTCTCACAGGATCCCCCTTAGGATCTCTTGTAGGGCTGGTTTCGTGGTGACAAATTCCTTCAGTTTTTGTTTGTTTGGGAAGACCTTTATCTCTCCTTCTATTCTAAATGACAGACTTGCTGGATAAAGGATTCTCGGCTGCATATTTTTTCTGTTTAGCACACTGAAGATATCGTGCCAAGCCTTTCTGGCCTGCCAAGTTTCAAAGGAGAGATCAGTCACGAGTCTTATAGGTCTCCCTTTATATGTGAGGGCACGTTTATCCCTTGCTGCTTTCAGAATTTTCTCTTTATCCTTGTATTTTGCCAGTTTCACTATGATATGTCGTGCAGAAGATCGATTCAAGTTACGTCTGAAGGGAGTTCTCTGTGCCTCTTGGATTTCAATGCCTTTTTCCTTCCCCAGTTCAGGGAAGTTCTCAGCTATAATTTCTTCAAGTACCCCTTCAGCACCTTTCCCTCTCTCTTCCTCCTCTGGGATACCAATTATGCGTATATTATTTCTTTTTAGTGTATCACTTAGTTCTCTAATTTTCCCCTCATACTCCTGGATTTTTTTATCTCTCTTTCTTTCAGCTTCCTCTTTCTCCATAACTTTATCTTCTAGTTCACCTATTCTCTCCTCTGCCTCTTCAATCCGAGCCGTCGTGGTTTCCATTTTGTTTTGCATTTCGTTTAAAGCGTTTTTCAGCTCCTCGTGACTGTTCCTTAGTCCCTTGATCTCTGTAGCAAGAGATTCTCTGCTGTCCTGTATACTGTTTTCAAGCCCAGCGATTAATTTTATGACTATTATTCTAAATTCACTTTCTGTTATATTATTTAAATCCTTTTTGATCAGTTCATTAGCTGTTGTTATTTCCTGGAGATTCTTCTGAGGGGAATTCTTCCGTTTCGTCATTTTGGATAGTCCCTGGAGCGGTGAGGACCTGCAGGGCACTTCCCCCGTGCTGTGGTGTATAACTGGAGTTGGTGGGCGGGGCCGCAGTCCGACCTGATGTCTGCCCCTAGCCCACCGCTGGGGCCACAGTCAGACTGGTGTGTGCCTTCTCTTCCCCTCTCCTAGGGGCGGGATTCACTGTGGGGTGGTGTGACCCGTCTGGTCTACTTGCACACTGCCAGGCTTGTGGTGCTGGGGATCTGGCGTATTAGCTGGGGTGGGTAGGCAAGGTGCACGGGGGCGGGAGGGGCAGGCTTAGCTCGCTTCTCCTTAGGTGATCCACTTCAGGAGGGGCCCTGTGGCAGCGGGAGGGAGTCAGATCCGCTGCCGGAGGTTTGGCTCCGCAGAAGCACAGAGTTGGGTGTTTGCGTGGAGCGAGCAAGTTCCCTGGCAGGAACTGGTTCTCTTTGGGATTTTGGCTGGGGGATGGGCGGGGGAGATGGCGCTGGTGAGTGCCTTTGTTCCCCGCCAAGCTGAGCTCTGCCGTCCGGGGGCTCAGCAGCTCTCCCTCCCTTTGTCCTCCAGCCTTCCCGCTTTCTGAGCAGAGCTGTTAACTTATGACCTCCCAGACGCTAAGTCGCGCTTGCTGTCGGAACACAGTCCGTCCGGCCCCTCCGCTTTTGCCAGCCCGACTCGGGGGCTCTGCTTGGCCGGCGAGCCGCCCCTCCGCCCCGGCTCCCTCCCGCCAGTCCGTGGAGCGCGCACCGCCTCGCCGCCCTTCCTACCCTCTACCGTGGGCCTCTCGTCTGCGCTTGGCTCCGGAGACTCCGTTCTGCTAATCCTCTGGCGGTTTTCTGGGTCTTAAAGCAATAATTATTACACTATATTGTTGGCTATATATCATATATTGATATATATAAGAGTACAAGAGTTCAGTTATGGAACTCTATACAAGAATCTTTCTACATTTTACTGGAAGTAAGATAGTATTAATCTGATCAATATTTTGATAGGTTCAAATACATACTGTAACCCCTAGAATAACGACTAAGAAGCTAACCAAAAAATATAGTTACAAATTAAAAGAGAAATTAAGGGGTGCCTGGCTGGCTCAGTGAGTAGACTGTGCAACCCGATCTTGGGGTTGTGAGTTCGAGCCCCACATTGGGTTTATAAATTACTTAAAAAAAATCTTAAAGAGAAAGTAAAATGGTACGTGAAAAAATAGTGAACATAAATGAAGGCAATGAAGGTAGGTCAAGGAAGAAATCATAAAGGTAATTAGAAAATATTTTGATGTTAAGGCAAAGTTTAGAAAGAAATTTATTATCTTTAAAGACCAAATCAGAAAAGATGGATAAAGAAGACGTGGTATAAAGATACACAATGCAATACTACTCAGGCAAAAAAATGAAATATTGCCATTTGCAACGATGTGGATGGAGTAAAATGTATTATGCTAAGCAAAATAAGTCCGTCAGAGAAAGACAAATATCATATGATTTCACTCATAAGTGGAATTTAAGAAACAAAACAAATGAACATATGGGAAGGGGAGGAAAAAGAGAAGGGAAACAAACCACAACAGATTCTTAATGACAGAGAACAAACTCTGAGGGTTGACGGAAGGGAGGTGGGTGGGCAATGGGATAGATGGGTTGATGGATATTAAGAAAGGCACTTGTGATGAGCAGTGGTGTTGTATGTAAGTAGTAAATCACTGAATTCTCCTTCGGAATCCAATATTATACTGTTTATTAACTAATTAAAATATACATAATAAAAAATACACTTTAATGAAAAAAAAAGAAAATTTGTGAATCAGTAATCTTATTTGTCCTTTAAGAACCTAGAAAAAGGAGAACAAAATAAGTCCAAAACTAAATAAATAAATAGATGATAGATAGATAGATAGATAGATAGATAATAAAGACTACAGTGGGGGCACCTGGGTGGCTCAGTCGGTTGAGCTTATGACTTCAGCTCAGGTCATGATCTCACTGTTTCTGAGTTTGAGCCCTGCATTGGGCTCTGTGCTGACAGCTCAGAACCTGGAGTCTGCTTCAGATTCTGTGTCTCTCTCTCTCTCTGCTCCTCCCCCACTTGCATTCTGTCTCTGTCTCTCAAAAATGAATAAAGGTTAAAAAAAAATTTTTTTTTTAATTTTTTTTTCAACGTTTTTCATTTATTTTTTGGGACAGAGAGAGACAGAGCATGAACGGGGGAGGGTCAGAGAGAGAGGGAGACACAGAATCGGAAACAGGCTCCAGGCTCCGAGCCATCAGCCCAGAGCCCGACGCGGGGCTCGAACTCACGGACCGCGAGATCGTGACCTGGCTGAAGTCGGACGCTTAACCAACTGCGCCACCCAGGCGCCCCAAAAAAATTTTTTTAAATAAAGACTACAGTCAAAGTCAAATATAAAACTAAAGCAAGAGGGAAAACCAACAAACTCAAAATTGGTTCTAAGAGGAAAAAATCTACAAAGTTGACAAATCTTTAGACAGATCAAGAAAAAGAACAGGCACTTAAGTATCAAAATTAACAATGAAATTAGGACATCACTATTGATCCTACATAAATTAAAAGGATTGTAAAGAAATATTATGAATAATAGTATGCCAGAAAATTATACAATTTACATGAAATTGAAAACTCCTAGAAAAAAAATCAAAACACACTTAAGAAGAAATAAAAAACATGAATAGACCCCCCCAAGTGAACTGTTTAAATTAGTAATCCAAAATATTTCCACTAAGAAAAGTCCGTACTAAGGTGGCTTAACTGCTAAATTCTATTAAATATTTAAAAGAAATAATACCAGTACTTCACTAATTGTTTCAGAACATAGAGGGTAGGGAAACATTTCTCGACTTATCCTGTGAGATCAGTATTTGTCCAAAACCAAAGCCAAAGACATCAGAAGGAAAGACTACAGACCAATATGTCCCTCATGAACATGACACAATGATACTTCAAATATTGGTAAACTTAGTCCAACAACATATAAATAGGATAAATAGCATGACTTGAGTGGGATCTATCCTATGAATGTAAGGTTGATTATTAAATAATCAAATGTCAATGTACTGTACAATAGTAATAAAGCATTAAAATTATATGATTTTCTCAGTAGATGCAGAAAATATTTGATAAAGTCCAACACACATTTATAATAAAGAGTTTCAAGAAACTGGGAATTGAGGGAAACTTTCTCCATATGATATAGGGCATATATGAGATACCCGGAGGTAACATTATACTTAATGTTGAAGAAATGTATTATTTTCCCCTAAGGTTACTAACAAGGCACAAATGTTCACTTTTTCCACATCTATTTCAATACTTCATTGGATGTTCTAGCCAGTGCAAGAAGGAAAAAAAAGACATGAAATATATCTAGATTTGAAAGAAAGAGTTAAAACTGCTTTTGTTCTAGAAAAAAAATCAAGGAACAAAAATTACTAAATGTAATAATTGAGTTTAATAAATGCATATGATATGATATTAATATATAAAGTTGATTATATTGTTACATACCAGCAATTAACAACCTGAAAATTAAACTAAGAATACAATTCTGTTCACAGTAGCATCAAACAGAATCAAATACTTAGGGTTAAACTTTACATAAGAGTTTTATGCTGAAAACTACAAAACATTCCTGAAAGAAATCAGAATATCTCAATATATGGAGACACATTCCATGTTCATGGATTGAAACAGTTATCATCAAGGTGGTGATCATACCCAAATGATCTGTAAATTCAAGTCAATCTCTATTTAAATCCCAATAGATGTTGATAGGATGGTCCTAAAATTTACATGGAGATGGCAAATGATCTAGAATAGCCAAAGCAAATTCTAAAAAGTACAAAGTTGGAAGACTTACACTAACTGCAAAACTTACTGTAAGACCACAATAATCAAGACAGTGCCATATTGGCAAAATTACAGGTATATGGTTCAATGGAATGGAACTGAGATTCTGGAAAAAAATCCTTACATCTACATTCAGCTGATTTTGGCAAAGATACCAACACAAATCAATGGAAGGAGAAGTTGGTCTTTTCAGTGAGTCATGCTAGCACCTTTGTCTATACACATTCATAAGACAAATTTAAACCTTTACCTCACAACACAGCCACAGAGAAAAGTTAACAGACTGGATCATAAGCCTAAATATATAAGCAAAATATATCAAACTTCTAGATAGAAACAGGAGGAAATCTTTGTCTTTGGGTTAAACAAAGATTGACAAATAGGATTCAGATTTCATCAAAATTAAGAACTGGTTTTTTAAAGTCTATTTTATTTATTTTGAGAGAGAGAGAGAGAGAATGTGAGTGGGGTTGGGCAGAGAGAGAGGGAGAAAGAATCCCAAAGAGGCTCCACTCTGTCAGAATGGAGCCTGACACAGGGCTTGAACTCATGAACCATGAAATCATGAACTGAGCTGAAATCAAGAGTTGGACGCTTAACTGACTGAGCCATCCAGGTGCCCCAAGAACTGCTTTTGAAAAGACACTTAATAGAATGAAAAGGCAAACCAGTCTGAGAGAAGATACTTGCAAAACATGTATTTCATAGAGGACTTGTGTGCAAAAAATACAAATAACTCTCAAATCTCAGAAAATAAAAAATTAAAATGGGTATCTTAGTTCAGGCTGCTATATTAAAAATACCATAGACTGGATGGCTTAAATAACAAATGTTTATTTCGAACAGTTTGGAGGCTGGAAAGTCCAAGATCAAGACACTGCAAATCTGATATCTGGTGAGAGCCCACTTGGCTTGTAGAGGGCCACCTTGTCACTATATACTTGCATGGCTAAGAGAGAGATCATCTCTTGTGTGTCTTATAAGTGCATTAATCCTTTCATGAGGGTTCTACCCTCATGATCTAATTACTTCCCAAAGGCCTTCCCTCCAGATACCATCAAGTGGAGATTAGGCTTCAACATGTCAATCTGGGGGAATGAAAATATTCAGTCCATAGTAATGGGCCAAATAACTTACATATTCTACTAAAGATATATTTATAGCTAATAAGTACTTGAAAATATGCTCAAACTTTACTAGTTATAGGAAAATGTAAATTGAAATCACAATACAATGCCACAACAGACCCATTAGAATGGCTATACTTTTGTTAAGTTTATTTATTTATTTTGAGAGAGAGAGAGAGTGAGTGAGGGAGGAACAGAGAGAGGGAAAGAGAGAATCCCAAACAGACTCTGTGCTGTCAGTGTGGAGCCAGACATGGAGCTCGATCCCATGAACCGTGAGATCATGACCTGAGCCTAAATCAAGAGTTGGATGCTTAACTGACTGAGCCATCCAGGCCCCCTTAGAACAACTATAATTTTACAACAGATAATTCCAAGTGTTGCTGAGGGTGTGGAGAAACTGGAACTCATACATGCCAGTGGGAGTGTAAAGTTGTATTGCCACTTTGGAAAATGGTTTGACTATTTCTTTAGAGAGAAAACAAGCCAGAAACCACTACGTTAAATTAAAGAGCTTCTGAAGAGCAAAGGAAACAACACATTGAAAAGGCAACCTACAGAATGGTAGCAAGTATTCACAAACCATGTATCTGCTAAGGGGTTAATATCCAAAATATATTAAAAAAAACTCATACAACTCAATAGCAAAAAAAAAAAAAAAAAAAGAAAGTAATCCAATTAGAAAATTGACAAAGGACCTGAACAGATATTTTTCTAAAAATGCATAAATGGCTAATAGGTGTATGAAAACATGCTCAGCACAACTAGTCATTATGGAAATGCAAATCAAAACCACAATATCACCTTATACCTATTAGGATGGCTATTCTCAAAAAGACAAGAGATAAAAATGTTGGCAAGGATGTGGAGACAAGGGAATCCTTCTATACTGTTGGTGGGAATGTACAATGGTATAGCCATTATTGAAAATGGTATGACAGTTTCTCAAAAAATTAAAAATTGAACAACTATATTATTCAGCAGTCCCCTTCCTGGGTATATATGTGAAGAAATTGAGGTCAGTATTTCTAAGAGATATCTGCATACCCATGTTCATTGCAGCATTATTCACAATAGACAACATAATGGAAACGATTTCAGGGTCCCTGAAAAGACAAATGGACAAAGATGTGGAATATTAAACTATGAGAAGGGGCATCCTGCTCTTTCTGAGAACATGGATGGACCTTGAAGGCCTTATGCCGAGTGAGATTAGTCAGAGAAAGACAAATACTGTATGATATAACTTACGTGGCCAAACTCATGAAAACAAAATGGTGGTTACCACAGAATGGCTGGTGGGGGAATTGGGGAGATGTTGTTAAAGGGTACAAGCTTGCAACTAATAGATAAATAGGTAAGTTCTGGAAATGGAATGCACAGAATAGTTTCTTGTGTTGGTCCCAGCCTATTGATAGTGTTATTGTTTAGAAATGCCTGGGGCATGCACCTGGGTCCATGGCAAAACCCCACAGACATCTCTCCTTTTAGAACAAGTGTTGTGGCTGGACAGGCCCTTGTGGTTCTTAGCATGATTGCAAGATTCACTGCAGCGATAACCATCAGGAAAATTTGGAAAAAAAGAAGTTTACTATTCACAATTCCTGATGGGTATACACCAGGCCTGAAGGCCACACAGTGAGGTCGTGATGAGAGACAGAGGAGAGAGGGTGTGAGTGAATTCAGGCTTGGGGTTCTGCTTTTATTGAGGTCCAGGTGGGGACCTCGAGTTTCTCATGTTCACTCTTTATGAATTTTAAACAAGAGAGGGAATTAAAACTTTGGAAAGGAAAAACAAGTGGCCAAACTCAATTATCTAAATTAACCAAATATTTCTAAAACAAAAGAACTTCAAGAGCAGTGCATCCTGGCTCTTTCTCTAGTAGTCTTATAACGGGCAGTGTCTTTGAGAAAGCTGTCTTTGGAGTGGATGCCTCAACAATCAAAAGCTGAATGCATTGCAAAAAAACAAACAAGAAAACCTGTTGGGGGGGGGCTTACATTATTCGTAGTTACTAGTCAGCAATACTGTACTATAAGCTTCAAAGTTGCTAAGAGACTAGATCTTAATTGTTCTCACCACGGGAAAAACAAAAAACAAAAAAGATGATGATTATGTTATGTGACAGAGTGTTAGCTAACGCTGTGGTGGTAATCCTATTGCAATATATAAATGTATGAAACCAATACATCATACACCTTAAACTTATATGATGTTATATATGTCAGTTATATCTCAATTTAAAAAAATAATAAAAACTATAAATATAGGATATGGCCCAGCTATTCCCCTTCAAGGTATCTAACCAGGAGAGATGAAAATGTATGTTCACACAAAGATACACACAAATTTTCATAGCAGCATTATTTAGAGTAGCCCCAAACTAAACAGTGCAATGTCTATCAGCAGGTATATAGATAACCAAAATGTGTTATATCCATCTAATGGAATGTTATTCAACATTTAAAAGGTATGAACTACTAGTAAATACTACAGCATGAATGAACCTCAAAAACATCACACTAAGTGAAAAAAAGTCTGATTCAAAAGAAAGCATATTGAATGATTACATTTTATGAAATGTTGAAGCAAGGCAAAGTTATAGAGACAGCAGATAAATGTTTGTGAATGGATGAAGTTGACAATGAGAAATTAATTGCATACTTTGCAAATTAGTTTCAAATTAAATTGCAAAGTAGTTAATTTCACAAACTGAAAACTAATTGCAAGTATGAGGAAACTTTTTCAGGAGATTGAAATGATCTAAAACCAGATTATGGTAGGTATAGAACTATGAATTTACTAAAAGTCATTTGAGTTTTACACTTATAAGGAGTGAATTTTATGGTATGTAAATTACCCTCTGAGTAAGCTGTGCAATTTTTTTTTCATTTTTTAATGTTTATTTATTTTTGAGAGGGGGGGCATGAGCAGGGGAGGGGCAGAGGGGGGGCAGACAGAGGATCTGAAGCGGGCTCTGTTCTGAAGCAGAGAGCCCTATGCGGGCTCGAGCTCACAAACTGTGAGATCATGACCTGAGCTGAAGTTGGATGCTTAACTGACTGAGCCACCCATGCGCCCCACTATTAACATTTTTAAAAATGAGAAAATAGAATAACTACACATACAGGAAAGGTTAACGTGATAAGTGATTTACTCGAGAAGTTTTTTTGTCATTGTATTTGAAAAATGAGAAGAAATGGATGATTTCTTATAGAATTCATTTATTCATTCAATAAATCTTTATTGGGCATCTATTCCATTCTCATGATATTCTGTTTTCTGCTGTTTACAGAATGAACACACTCTCTCCCTTAAGGAGTTTCTGTTTTATTGGGAGGAAACAGAAAATAAACAAATCACCTTTGTTTATTATCATATACAATGTGGTGATGTGTAATAAAAATACAACACGGTATATAGATAGAATGATGTAGTCAGAGCACCTGGGTGGCTCAGTCAGTTAAGTGTCCAACTCTTGCTTTTGGCTCAGGTCATGATCTCATGGTCTCGTGGGTTGGAGCTCCCCATTGGGCACTGTGCTGGCAGCATGGGGCCTGCTTGAGATTCTCTCCCTCTCTCTCTGCCCCTCCCAACTTGCAATGTCTCTGTCTCTCTCAAAATAAATAAATAACCTGAAAAAAATTCTTTTAAAGATAGAATGATGTGGAGGTAATATTTTTAGATGGAGTGATCAAAACCTAGAACAAAAATCAGGAAATGTATCATCATATTCTGTTGCATCAACAGGTTAAATGTAAACACTATGATTATATCAATGGATGCATGTGATAAATTTTAGCAGCCATTTATTTTAAAACTTTTAAATAAAATAGTCATACAAAAAAAGCTACATAAAAGTAATAGCAACACCTGGCTGGCTTAGTCAATGGAGCATGCAATTCCTGATCTTGGCGTTGAGAGTTCAAGCCCCACATTGGGTATAGAGATTACTTAAATAAATAAACTTAAAAAAAAATAAAGGTAATAAAGATTGTTACTGAAGCCTAAAGATGATATTAAAGCAAATGATGAAACACTAAAACAATTTAACAAGACAGATATACCTGCTTTTACCATTGCTATTAACACTGCCTCAGGGGGTCAAATGAATAGTATAAGTCAATGAAATAATGGAAATGAGTTTGGAAAAGAATAAGTAAGAGTACATTGTTGATATTGTAAATTTAAAAATCCAAGTGACTCTAGAGAAAATCTATTCTCCCTCCATGAGAGTGTAAGTTCCATGAGAGCAGAAATTTTGTTTAGTGTAAAAACGAAAAACCAAATAGACTACTTGTAATCATATCTAAAACTACCATACTTAGGAAGGGTGTTAACAGGAAAGGCCTACCGGGGAGTCTAGTTCTGAGCCAAAATTCTATGTGTGATCTTTCAATCCCAACCACAAGTAATTACAAAGCCTTTACTTGGCAGGCCTCTTGTGGATAAACTGCCCTCTCCACACCAGACTCAGTACACAAGTTCACTGCAGTCTCTAAAAGGAGTCACATTCAAGGTCTCAAGCTCCCTTGGCCAGGTGTGTTCATACATTTATTTGTATTCCTAGCCCAGGTGACTGCATTCAGAAGTTTCTTTATTGGGGCCCTTGGCTGACGTCTCTGAGGAGCCCCTGCAAGATTGCCCAATCAGATGGTTTCAAAGATATTTTTTTCCACTCTGACTTAGCACTCAGTACTTTTACATTGCTGCCCTGACCCCTGGGTCCGTAAGATGGCAGGGCCTTTTGTTTGATGTTTCCTTGGCAATGAGACCATTCCCTCTTCACTGATACATCTATCTGACCCTCTCCCAGTGCCATTCTGTGGGGAAAATATTGGACATTTGTAGGAGCCAGAGCTCCCTCCTCTTGCTTATACAATTGTCATGCATGAATAAATTGTTACTTTCATTTTGCCTTGTTGTCTTTTTTTTTAAGTTTATCGATTTCTTTTGAGAGAGAGAGTGCATGCGTGAGTTGGAGAAAGATAAAGAGGGGGAGAGAGAATCCCAGGCAGGCTGCACACTTTCAGCACAGAGCCCGGTGAGGGGCTTGAACCCACGAACCGTGAGATCATGACCTGATCTGAAATCAAGAGTTGGATGCTTAACTGACTGAGCCACCCAGGTGCCCCCTGTCTTGTTGTCTTACTTGCCTACTCCAACATCTGGCAGGCAGTTCAACTTGCTCCAGCTCATCTCACCCTCTGACATCTACACGAAGAAAAGTGTAGGATAATATTGATGGATTTCATATATTATGTTCCTGGGTGGGCGTGTTATTTAATAAAAATGTTCATCTTCCAAAACTAAGATACAAATTTAATGGCATTCTACTTAAAAGCCCAATAGAATGTTTATTAAATTGGTTTTAAAGTTGATAAGGGGATAGTTTTCAAAAAGACAGGCAAGGAAACAATGTGAACGAAGTAGAGCAAGAGAAGAACTTGATACTGCAGATATCAGAATGTAATCATATAAAATTATTGCAGTCAAATTAATAGGTTATCAAGAGACAGCTCTCTTTTTAAAGAGATGTCCTAGGGTTGGAGCAGACCTCAAAGACTGGCCTCAAAGACTGGCCCTGCAAAATGACTGACTAATTGGATCACACTGTGGAGCAATTTATGCACGATCGAATTGTCAAAAAAGGAAAGGCGATCAGTTCACCATTAGTGGAGGCGAACAGCTGCATGCGAGACAAAGCGAGGCACACCAGCCAGAAGCTTAACAGGGAGATCATGGAAAGAGACGCTCAAAACGATCCCACTTAAAATCACAGTCATCCTTCCAGATCTCCATCCGGTTCTGTGGCATCTCCTTAGGATCAGAGGCTGTGGGCATTCTCATCTACCCCAGCTTCAATTTACAGAGGCTAAATTCCAGGCAAGTGCAACTGAGATGTCTAGGGCTATCTTCCACCAAGCCCTGATTCATAGGGCACACACTCTTAGCAGTGGCATGGCAGGCCCAAAACACTGAGGCCCAGATCACCCTTGTCCCAGCTCACTAGTAGTGTGGAGGTTCCTTGATGGGGCAGGCAAGCCAAAATTAGCACAGGCTCCTGTTCCAGCCCAGCACCTTGCCTATAAATTGGGAGGGGCGGAGGGATGGGGTTACTCCAAGAGAAGTAGGCCCTTTAGCTCCGGAGCGGCTGGCTCAGACATTTTGCCCAGTGGGGGAGAGGCGTTGTAAGAATAAAGAGCTTTGAAGCTCTTCCCAAGGCAACTGGCTTTATTTGGAACAGAGTGTAGGGAATGTCACACCTAAAAATAGTGCCACAAACAATGGAGATTTTGGTGACAAGCAATTAAGGAAAAGGGAGCTAAGAAGAGCACTCTCCTGGGACAAGAAAAAACCTCAAAGTCTTCTCAAATTTTACTCCTGCAAGGAGACCTGACATTAAAGGGATCCCACTGTGTAGCAGTTTGTGCCCCAAGGGATCACTGAAAAGAGCAGATCAACTGGCAATTAGTGGAGACTTGCTGTTAGGTGTGATACCAACAAGGGCAGACAGCTTAACAAAGAAGTGAAAGAGACTGACAGCCTACCTAAGACAGCTGTCATCCTAGGGTGACTTTGTGCATGATGAGAATGCATCTCTACGTGGTCAAAGGCTGAGCCTTTGGAGGAGTGATGTCACAGGCTGTGCATTGCTGGAGGAATCTTCTTCACCGAACTAGTCTAGCTACCAAACAAAGTGAAAAATAAACAAGTAGCCGGAGGCTGTGTGGGGGCGATTGGTATCCAGAGTTGATACAAAATACTATTAACATGTTCAGTTTTCAACAAAAATTGAAAACACGCACACAAATGGGAAAGTGTAATCTGTGTATCGAGAAACAAGTTTCTCAAGCAAGCATGAGAAACTGCCTTCGTGTGGGCCCAGATGTTGGACGTATTAGGCAAAATCTTCAAAGTAGGTATGATGTTAAAAGAACTAAAACTATGTTTAAAGAATTAAAAGAATGTGTGATGATAATGTCTCATCATAGAGAATATCAATAAAGGGAAATTATAAAAAAGATCCAAAGGGAAACTGGAGTTGAAAAGTACACTCACTGAAATGAAAAATTCACTAGAGTAACAATAGATTTGAGCTGGCAGAAGAAAGAATGGCGGAACTTAAAGAGAGATCAATAGAGATTATGCAATCTGAAGAGAGCAGAGAGTTAGAAGGAAATGAACGGAACCTCAGAGAGATGTGAGATACCATTAAGAACCAAACACCATGTATGTACCAGCATACACATAACAGAAATACCAGAAGGAGAGGAAAGGTACAGAAAAAACTAATGTAAAATAATGATTGAAAACTTTCTAAACTTGATAAAAAGCATTAACCTAAAAGGTCAACAAACTCCTGGCAGGAAAAACACAAAGAGATCCACAGCTAGATAGATACTGTCAACACAAAATGAGCAAACCTTTTAGAATTTCTAAAAAAAAAAGGAAGAGTTTTATTTGAGCCCAAGTGAAGACAGCTGCCCAGGATACACAATCTTCACAAAGAACAGAGTGCTCCAGAGAAGGAATGTTTAATACAGTGTTATATGTGTTTTTTTGTTATTTCAAGAGTTACAAATCACCATGACAAAGGGCATTCCAGAAAATTACAAACTTTATCTTATGCTTTTGACATGTGTCCGGTTGTAGGCGCTGGAGATATGGGAATGGAATTTAGGAAGATTCTTATTATTATCTTTAGTTTGAATTTTTTTTTTAGGTTATTTGCTAAGGAAGCAGATGTACAATGTGTGCTCAGGGCAGAAATAGACCCCATGCTTTGAAGTTTGAAGTCATTCTGACCTTAGTAAAAGTTAAAGTATAGCCTCCCTGAGAGCGCAGGAGCAGGGCCCACAAACATTAAAAGAGTTGTACATTTCCTTTGTCAGTGCATCACTGTCAAAATGTTGAAAGACAAAGAGAAAATCTTGAAAGAAGCAAAAAAATGACCCATCATATGCAAGAGAACCCGTGTAGCTGCACCCTAGCAGACTCTAAGCCAAGGATGGGTGATGGGCTGGTGGGGCCAAAGAAAAGACAATGATGGAAAAATCCACTGCCAGAATCTACACGCAGCAAGCTTTTATAATGTAGCAACTTAGCCCAGCAACTGTCTGTAGCTCTTCCCCTCCTAGCATAGCCAGCCTTCCAAAGAAATCAAAGCCTGCCTTCTGGACATTCTCTAAGGGAGATGCTCAATGTTGGCCACCCCCGAGGCCCTGACCTTGAAGGCAGAGCAGCACATTCTTCTACATATTCTGCCTAATAGGAATGTAAAGGGAGGACAGGATCTCTACATTCTCAAGATAGTGATTAACAGGGACATTCAGGATGTGCTTGCACAAACCAGCCTTCCAGCATGTACTATGCAAACCCCAATAACATTAACAGCCAAATTCCCATTAGAAAATAAAAATGCAACATACAAAATCTTATGCACCTAAATGCATAAAATGCACCTAAAGCAGTGCTTAGAAGGAAATTTATGGCTCTAAATGACCATATTAAAAAACAATATACTCTCAAATCAATAGCTTAACCTTTAACCTAAGAAACTGTAAAAAGAAGAGCAAACTAAACTACGTCAAGTATAAGGAAGTAAAAATTAGGGCAGAAAGTAATAAAATAGAGAATAGATAAATAACAATAAAAATCAATGACACTAAAAATGGTCCTTTGAAAAGATCAATAAGATTGTCAAATCTTTAGCTAGATTGATCAAGAAAAAAGTAGAACACTCAGATTACTCAAATCAAGAATGAATGAAGGACATCAGGACTAACATTGCTGAAACAAAAAGGATTAAAGGGGATACTATGAACAATGCCAACAAACTGTGTAATGTACATGAGATGGCAAAACTGTAAGAAAGACATGAAAGACTGGAACTGACTGTAGAAGAAATAGGAAATCTGAGTAACTCTGTAACAAGTAAAGAGATTGAATTGGTAATCAAAAAATTTTCTACAAAGACAAACCCAGGCCAAGAGGACTTCACTTGTGAATACTACTCAATGTTCAAAGAAGAATACCAAAATTTCCCACACTCTTCCAAAGACTAAGAGAGTGACACTTCCTAACTCATTCTATGAGGACAATATTACCCAGACACTAAAGTTAGAGAAAATATCACAAAAAAAGTAAGCTAAAGTCCAATATCTCTGGTGAATATAGATGCAAAAATAAACAAAATACTAGTAAACTAAATCCAGCAGCATATTAGTAAGGGTTATGCACCATGACCAAGATGTGTGATGTATTCCAGGAATGCAAGTTTGGCTTAACATATGAAAATGAATCAGTGTAATGCATTATATAAATATAGGATAAAGAATTATAGAATAAACTACAAAAAACACATGATAATCTCAATATATAGGGGAAAAGCATGGGACAAAATCCGACATTCTTTCGTGATAAAATCATTCAATAAACTAGGAATATGAGGAAACTTTTTTAGCCTGATAAAGAGCATCTATGAAAAACCCACCTGTGACTGGGAATGCAAGCTGGTGCAGCCACTCTGGAAAACAGTATGGAGGTTCCTCAAAAAACTAAAAATAGATCTACCCTACGACCCAGCAAGTGCACTACTAGGCATTTATCCATGGGATACTGGTGTGCTGTTTTGAAGGGACACATGCATCCCCATGTTTATAGCAGCACTATCAACAATAGCCAAAGTATGGAAAGAGCCCAAATGTCCATCGATGGATGAATGGATAAAGAAGATGTCGTATATATATACAATGGATTATTACTTCGCAATCAAAAAGAATGAAATCTTACCATTTGCAACTACATGGATGGAACTGGAGGGTATTGTGCTAAGTGAAATTAGTCAGTCAGAGAAAGACAAAAATCATATGACTTCACTCATATGAGGACTTTAAGAGACAAAACAGATGAACATAAGGGAAGGGAAACAAAAATAATATAAAAACAGGGAGGGGGACAAAACAGAGACTCATAAATATGGAGAACAAACTGAGGGTTACCAGAGGGGTTGTGGGAGGGGGGATGGGCTAAATGGGTAAGGGGAATTAAGGAATCTACTCCTGAAATCATTGTTGCACTATATGCTAACTAATTTGGATGTAAATTTTAAAAAATAAAAAATAAAATTAAAAAAAAAGATATTGATGCTGATAAAAAAAAAAGAAAAGAAAAGAAAAACCCACCTGTGACATGTATAATGGTGAAACACTGAATATGCCCCCCACTAAGATCAGGGAAACAACAAGGGTGTTTATTCTCACCACTTTTATTCAACATTGGACTGTATATTTTAACCAGATTTATTAGGCAAGGCAAAGAAACAAGTCATATAAATTAAAAAGCAAGAACTAAACCTGTGTCTATTTGCAGATGGTGTGATCATGAATAAAGAAAACCCCAGGGTAAATCCACTAAAAAACCTCTTGCTCTAATAAACCAATTCTAAAAGATCATAAGACATAAATGCAATATACAAAAATCATTTTGAGTTCTACACACTAGCTATGACATTCTCAAAATGAATGTAAGTCAGTTCTATTCACAATAGCCTAAAATTAAAATAGCTATAAATTTAATTAAAATAAATGCAACACTTATACACTGAAAATTACAAAATGTTATTGAAAATATGTGAAAGACCTCTATTTGCAGAAAGTCAACCCATGTCCATGGGTTAGAAGATTTAATATTGTTAAGATGACAGTATTCCCCAAATTAATCTTCAGATTCTACATGATGCCTATTAAAATCCCAACTGGCTTTGGTGTGGAAATTGACAAACTGATCCTATAATTCATATGGAAATGGAAGGTACCCAAAATAGTTAAAACAATTTTTTTTTAAAAGAAGAACATAATTGGAGGATTCACATGTCCAATTTGAAAAGCTACAGTATTCAAGAGAGCGAAAGGTTAGCAGAAGTACAGACATAGAGATCAATGAAAATATAGAGTGTGGAAGTAAACTCTTATTTATGGTCAATTAATTTATGACAAGGATGCCACAGCAAATTAAGGTGGAAAAAATAGTATTTTAACACATGATGCTAGGACAACTGGATATCCACATGCAAAAAAAATAAAGCTGGAAACTTAACTGAGGCAAAAGACTTGTACACTGAAAACTACAAAGCATTACTGAAAGAAATCAAAGAAGATATACATTAATGGAAAGACCT
The DNA here is from genome assembly GCF_028018385.1 of Neofelis nebulosa. Lineage (NCBI taxonomy): Eukaryota > Metazoa > Chordata > Mammalia > Carnivora > Felidae > Neofelis > Neofelis nebulosa. Next base: position 108,676,098 of record NC_080800.1, on the reverse strand, counting down.
CTCATGTTCATGAAATGTAAGACTTAACATTGTTAAGATGTCAATACTACCTAAATCAATATACAGATTCTGTGCAATCCCTATCAAAATCCCAGCAACTTTTGTAAAAATAGACATATCCATCCCCAAGTCTCATATGGAATCTCAAGGGACCAGAAGAACAAATTTGGAGGTTTAATAGTTCCTGATTTGAAAACTTATTACAGTGCTACAATAATCAAAATGGTGGGTACTGGCATAAATACAGACATATAGACCAATGGAATAGAATAAAGAGCTCAGAAAGAAACCTGTGTGTATAAGAGCATATGAGTTTTGACAAAGGTACCAAGACCATTCAATGAGGAATGTACAGTGTTTTCAACAAATGGTGCTGGGACAAGTGGATATCTACATGCACGAGAATAATGGCTCTTACCTTACACCATGTACAAAAATTAATTCAAAATGTATTAAAGACTTAAATGTAAGACTTAAAATTACAAAACTCTTAGAAGAAAATATAGTGGAAAAACATTCATGACATTGGATTTGGCAATGATTTGTTGGATATAACACCAAACGTACAGGCAACAAAAGTAAAAGCAAAGGGAAAAAAAAAAAAGCAAAGGAAAAAAAAGTAAAAAAGCAATTGGACTACATCAAAATTTAAAACTTTTGTGCATTGGACACAATCAACAGAGTGAAAAGGCAATCTACAGAACTGGAGAAAACATTTGCAAATCATATATCTGAAAAGTGGTTAATATTTAGAATATATATGGAACTTCTTAAACTGTAGATGTTCTTCTAAACACGTGGACATTATGCTAAATGAAATAAGCCTCTCACTAAAAACCAAATACTGTATAATTCTAATTATATGATCTATCCAGAGTCGTCAAACTCCTAGAAACAGAAAGTAAAACGGTGGTTTCCAGGGGCTGGGGGGAGGGACGACTGGGAGTTCTTGATTAATGGATATGAAAAAGTTCCAGAGATTGGTTGCACATCAATGAGTATATACTTACTACTGAACGGTACACTCGACATGGTTAAGTTGGTAAACTTTATGTTATGCATATTTTACCACGTTTAAAAAAACTTACTCTTGCACATCAATACTTGTGATTTTAAATCGTGTTCTGGGAGATAACATGATACGTTGCTAGCATAACAAGGTGAAATTGCCTGACCACTCTTTATTGCTCACTCTAAGTATAAGTATTGTGGTTTTTGTATTATGCATTATTTTGTAGAATTGGATTTGAATCAAATTCTTTTTTCTAATTGTTTAATGTTTATTTTGAGAGAGAGAGAGAGCAGATGAGGGGCAGAGAGAGAGAGAGAGAGAGGGAGAGAGAGAGAATCCCAAGCAGGCTCCGTGCTGCCAGTGCAGAGTCTGACTCAGGGCTTGGAATTCTGAACTGTGAGGTCAAGACCTGAGCCAAAATCAAGAGTCGGCCATTCAACCAACTGAGCCACCCAGGCGCCCTTCAAATTTGAATCAAACTCTTGCTCACACCTAAGATTTAAGCAATAATTAGAATTATTGAGTCATCTGATCTGAAGTAAAAGGAACCACAGTGAGTCCTATCCTTCCAGGGAATAAGCCACTCCCTAAAAGTGAGTGTGGCCCTTTATACACTGCTCCAGCTCTTGCTGACCCACTGAATGCAATAAAAAAAAAGTTGATTAGTGGGAACAAAAAGAAATTTCAGATATGGATCCCAGCATATATGAAATATGAATTAATATATGACCAGATAGGTGTTTTGTGTCTCGGGCAAAGTGTAGTTTCTTTATAAATGATGCTAGCCTAATTTAATATTTACAGAATAAAACTAAGCTAGCCTTTTTTCTCATACCTTGTGTAAAAATATCATACAGATGGATTGATGCCTAAAATAAAACGATACAATGTTATAAGAAAACTGGGGATGCTATTTCATGATCTTTGTATAGGAAAGACCTTCGTAAGACGGGTTACCCAGAAGTCACAAGTCATAAAAACATTGACATGTTCAATTCCATTAAAGTTAACAAATTTTATACATCAAAAATCACTAACAACAAAACCAAAAGAGAAACAATAAACTGAAATATGTGGCATACATGTTACATGAATGCTAATGTATCTTGCTCTGAGTAAAGCAAACGAACCAATGGGAAAATTAATGAACAAGATATTCTCAGAAGAGAAAATACAGATGTCTGATAAACTCATGAAAAGATTCTTCGTTTTTGGTGAGGGAGATGCAAAATGAAGCTATAACTAAAGGAAACAAAACATCTCCTGTTGGTGCAACTGAGAGGGAGAGAGCCATTCACACACACACGCTGTTGGGGGGTGTGTATGTGGGGGGATAAATTACTGAAAGCTTTTTATGAAATACTTATGGTAATGTCTGGTAAAAGTAAAAATACACATGTTCTTTTACTCAGTACACTCACTGTGGGGAATCAATCTTTTGGGAATAAAAACACTTAATGCACAATGGTATTTGTACAAAATGTTTATTTCAGCTTTATTTGTACTGTCAGAAAACCGAAACCAATTTGAAGGTTTATCTAGAAGCGAAAGGAATGGTTGAATAAAGTATGGTTCAATCTGCTATCAATTATTATGCAACTGTTAAAAATAATTATGTATATATAATATATATATATAATCAGTTGACTTGGATGCATGTCAATCATCTACTAAGAAAAAAGATTCACATAGTAAATAATTGCAGTTTTGTGAAAACAAGTAGTAACCACCTAGTTCTGTTTATATAGCATTATGTTAACTTTGAAGAAATGGAGAAATGACTTTTTCTTCATGTATCTTTTATAGCATATATTCTTTTGTAACTACATTTTATTTTACTTTATTTGATTTTTGTAATTACATTTTAAAATAAATACAATTACATGTTAGATACTTGCCTTTATGTTCCTTTTTTTGTTTGTTTTGCAAGACAGAAGTATCATTTACTAAATTTTTACTTTTAGCTACTCATCATAGTTCAGCATTTCTCCAGTGGAGAAATATGTTTGTGAGTGTGTGTTAAATTGCCTGGGAAGGGTTCTGTTTTTGTTTTTGTTTTTGTTTTTAATTTTCTTTTTTTTAATGTTTATTTACTTTGAGAGAGAGAGAGCACAAGAATGGGAGGGGCAGAGAGAGAGAGGGAGAGAGAATCCCAAGCAGGCTCTGCACTGTCAGCACAGAGCAGGATGTGGGACTCTATCTCACGAACCTGAGAGATCGTGACCTGAGCCGAAATCAAGAATTGGATGCTTAACCGACTGAGCCACCCAGGTGCCCCCTTTTGTTATTTTTTAAAGTGTAACTGCCTCTGTGCTTTCCTTTCTCCCACCCTTCCTTCCAGGGATGATGGGTGCAAGTGGGCAGGGCATTTATATTTTTTAAGTTTCACAAGTGTTTCTGACAACTACCAAGTCCGTAGCACTTGAGGCCCCGATTGCAGCTAGAAATTGTAGCTGAGTTTTAATCAAATAATGCATTTTCCTAAGTAAGAAACAACGTCTTCCTTTTCTGAAAGCGCAGTAATTCTCTGGAGGAAAAGAATGACTTACAATTTCCTCAATTTGTTTTGTGATTTTGTTCTCTGTGAGAGAGACCTTACAGCATTTTTAAAAGCACTGTAGAAGTGCTTTTAAAGCATTAGCCAAATTGAATCATATGAAATATATTTCTGAATCCATCTTTAGAGAAGTTACCTTCAACATTTTTCAACACACTGAGTCGTTGTCACCACATGAAAACAGCCTTCTGACTCCTTTGTAGGGTTTAGTCTCCTTTGTTCTGACCAGTCCCTTGTTCCCTGCTTACTTCGGAATCTTTCTGCTTTCTGACCTAAACATTCCATTCTGTTGGTTTATAGCAGCCTCCCTTCATTCAACCGAACTAATGCCAGACCTGATGTTTCATAGGGCTTTTCAAGTTCTGATCTTTGCCTTTGTTCATGCTTAGCTGCTTGATTACATCGGTTCTAGGAGCGCTGTGAACATACCTTGTTCACATTCCAACAACCTCCTAAAGTCCTTCACCCAGCACCGTGCTTCTCTGCCCACCAGGGTGAGGACACAGTAGGAGGGCCCTCAGCCCAGAGCCAGCTTCTCTCTGGGACACCACTTCCTGACACTCCAGCTGTGGTTTATTAAATTGTGCGTGTCACAAAACCCACGGTGGACCTGATGACAGCTACGGGGAAATGCACCAGCACTGCTTTCGCATATGACTCCGTGGGGGGGGGGGCGGTTAGTTTTCACAGAGACTCCCGCCCTTCCCCTGCACCCCCAAGTGAAGAACCCCTGCTCTGTTCTGTTCTCCCCACTTGCCAGCTTCACACTCGCCCAGCCTGCGTTAGGTGTCCTATGCCCCAATGACCGCTAGATGCCGACAGAGACCTGGCAGGACTCCTCACCTTCTCTTCCAGGGCCCAGGGCAACCTTTTCATGGGTCCAGTCTGTCCTTGCCCAAGGGATGAAATTAGGGCTCAGGACAAACCAATGGCCCCAGATCCGCCCCCTCACCGCTCACAGGCATTTTTAAGGGCACAAAGGCAGAAACCCACTCCCTGCTCGCCCCTGGGAGCTTCTCCCTTCTCCAGGTGATAGGGTTCTCTCTTGACCTCAGCATAACCCAACTACTAGGAGTACTGTGGGCGGGGCTAAGGACAGGGGCCACATTTTAACAGCTGTGTGACTTTGAGCTCATTATTTAGCCTCTCTGTGCCTACATTTCCTCATGTATACAATGAGAATTGTAATGGTACCTACCTCATGGGGCTACTGTGGGACTGAAAGGACTCGATATTTCTAAAACACTTATGACAATACCTGGCACGTATTAAATACTCACTGTATGTTAGCTATTCTAATTTGCCCTCTTGGGCCCTTGTAGTAAGACCTCAATAATTATTTACTTTACTTGGCATTCCCCATGTATAGCTTCTAGTTTTTGATTGCGGCTCTTAACTTTTCCTTAAGTTACATGACTTGTTTAATTTTATTTCCTGTTGGAAGGGATCTATTCTGGTAAAGTACAACTTTGAGTCTATAAAAACTACCCAAGCTCCTGGCTTCTTCAACTGTGTCTAACATTTCAACACTTTTTGATTCTGGTTATCTACACAGCCTTGGTTTTGATGGTGGTGTTGCTATGCTCTGGGTTGTGACAGGTCTGACATTATATTACTGGAGTCAGTATTTTCTGGGAACACATGAGAGAAACAAGAAGCTTATCCCTTTACCTGCAGATAGAAAAACTTCCCTTCTGATACAAATATTTGACCCTGGAGCACAGGTTCAGAGATCATGCCACAAATGCTGCCCTGGGGATATCAGCCAAACTTTCCCCAGAAGATCCTGTGCCACTCAAGTGCACAATACTGCTTGATCATGACCAGTCACGGGCCCCAGGGTTCTCCAAAGTGGATCTGCCACACAGAATTTTGCACACAAGTTCAGGGTGGTCCAAAATTTCCTTCTTGTATCTGTCCTGCATTTTCTTACATGTCCTTTTTCTCTTCTTTGTTTTTAAATTTATTTTGAGACAGAGAGGGAAAGCATGAGCAGGGGAGGGGCAGAGAGAGGGAGAGAGAGAATTCTGAACAGGCTCCACGCTGTCAGCAAAGAGCCTGATGTGGGGCTTAAACCCATGAACTGTGAGATCATGACCTGACGCGAAATCAAGAGCTGGATGCTCAACTGACTGAGCCACCCAAGCGCACCTCCCCCCCGTCATGTGTCTTTTTTTTTAATTGATATATAATTCATATATTATAAAATTCTTCTTTTTAGAGTGCACAATTCAGTGGTTTTCAGTATATTCACAAAACTTTGCAACAAGCACCACTATCTAATTCTAGAACTTTTCATCAACCCAAAAAGAAACCCCATACCCATTAAAACACTCATTCCCAATTCCCCACCCCTACCTCCAACTCTTGACAGCCACCAATCTGCTCTCTGTCTCTATGGATTTGCCTGTTCTTGACATTTCATATAAATAAAATCATATAACATGTGGCATTTTGTGTCTGACTTCTTAGCATGATGTTTTCAAAGTTCATCCATATAGCAGCATCTATCAATACTTCATTCCTTTTTCATGGCTGTGCATGGATAAACAAAATGTGGAAGGCCTTCTTATCTTTTTTTTTGAGGGGGGTGCTTCCAAGCAGTCCTATTTGGTGCTCTGTGATTGGACCTGCTTAATTCTGGCCATTCTGGGTGACAAAATCTAACTCTTGCTATAGTGCTGTGGGAATTAATATGAGTCTTCCCTTTAATTTTTTTTAATATTTATTCTTGAGAGAGAGAGAAAGACAGAGTGCAAGTGGGGGAGGATCAGAGACAGGGAGACCCAGAATCTGAAGCAGGTTTCAGGCTCTGAGCCGTCAGCACAGAGCCCGACGTGGGGCTCAACTCACAAACCACTAGATCATGACCTGAGCAGAAATCAGACACTTAACTGACTGAGCCACACGGGTGTCCCCCGCTTTAATTTTTTATACAGGTCAAAATTGGTTGTAAAAAAAAATATGCCATATGCAATGGCTTCAAAGGAGAAGATAAGCCATGGCAGAAGGAACCTGAGTTGACGAGTTGAGGGCATGTGCAGGAGACATATGCCTGGCGGCCGACTGTATATAAAGCCTCCATATTTTTTTGAGGTGTATAAGTAGGTAGAACAAACCTAACTTTCTAGGACTGATGGAACATGTTTCCATGCAACATATGCCTTCTGTTTCAAGACCAGAACCCCATGGTCTCCCACTCTTGCCATTTTCAGATCAGAATCCTTTTGTTTGCACACAGTTGTGATATGGCAGCTCAAATCCTCACCTCCATTCCAATTGCCAATCATTACTATTGGAAAGATACGGTAGGGACTTATCTGGACCCTGTTCTCTGAACTCTGAGATGGCATAAACTCAAAATAAGTCACTTTCTCGGCCCAGGTCCAGCCCAGAGATGTACCTTTGTAAGCAGAGGATAGGCTGCTGAGCCCCTTGTGTATGGGTCGATGTACCCACAGAGTCTCGAGACAGAGTCACAGAGGTGAAAGCCAGGCCTTCCCTTAGAGAATGCTTGCTGTCCCTTTTTGGACCTGCCACTCATCACCAAGCTTCTTTTCTCCTCTCACAACCTGTAAAAGTGAATTTGCTTTTCCTCAATCCTGTTTCTGGGGTTGGGTGTCATGTATACTTATGACCACAAGATGCCAATAGAGAGCTTGGCTGGAAGTCTTCCCCTTTGTCTCCTGGGGCTGAGAGCAGCCATTTCATTTGATTCAATTACATTCATTCCACAATACATAGGAAGCACCTACTATGTCATGGCTCTGTGTGAGGCTAGGTCACAGAGTTCACAGAATAACTCAAGCTACAGTATGTGAACTCTGAACTCTATAAATGAGTAGCTTCCACATTCCACAATCTCATTGTTTTCTCCAAAGGGATAAACTAAAAAAAAAAAAAATGGCATCTCCTACAGTGAGCATTATAAGACCTCTGGACACAAGGTCTTGCCAAGGTCACTTTTATTTTCCACAACCTTGTCTCTTCCCTGCAAAGCCACATGTCACAATGCTCTCTGTATCACATCATACCTAATTAGCTCTTCTGCGTTATTTCTTTGGCCCCAGAAGTGCTCATGTATAGTTGTGGAATGTGAGTTTATCCATGGGCTCAACATAAATTCTCATGAGGTCCAAATATTGTGAATTGCAATATTTTCAAGGGCAGGAGCCATGAATTTGTCATGTTTTATTCATATACTATGTCAGTATTTTTGGGTACCTGCTACTTGCCAAGCACTGTGTTAAATTACACATATACAATAGTGAGTTAAAAGAGCATACTCCCATTCCTGGAGCTTATTGGGTTTCTATATGTGCCAGGCACAATGGTTAGTGTATATTAGAAGTTCAGTCAATGTTTGCATCATTTCTTTTTTTAAATTTTTAAAAGATGTTTATTTTTGAGAGAGAGCATGCGTGTGTGCACATATGCACGTGAGGTGGGGAGGGGCAGAGAGAGAGGGAGACAGAGGATCCAAAGCAGGCTCTGCTCCAATAGCAGAGAGTGAAATGCGGGGCTTGAACTCACGAACTGTGATACCGTGACCTGAGCTGAAACCCAACACTTAACCGATTGAGCCACCCAGGTGCCCCCACAGGCGTTCTTTATATGAAAGATTGTAATTATATTTAAGATGAAGCAATGATTTTAATTGTGGCCCATTCTAGTCAAGTGTCTGAATAGCAAAACACATTAATAACACTTTCAGTGAGCTTCAAAGATTCGACTAAAGGACATATATTTAATAAATTTAAATGTTAGAGAATCTTACTAAGAAGATTACCATGGGCAATTTCAAAAGATTATAATATAGGGTTACTAAGAGAGGTGAAGGATCCTTAACATCAAAGGTAAAGAATTCTGCAATGCTTCATACTACCGTCTTTAACATACTGGAAATCCAATACGTTGGTCAGTACAGATTGTAACTTTTCTTTATTTTTCCGTTTTTATTTTTATATTTTTTGAGAGAGAGAGAGTGTGCACACAAGCACAGGGAGGGGCAGAGAGAGAGAGAATCTTTTTTTTTTTAATATGAAATTTATTGTCAAGTTGGTTTCCATACAACACCCAGTGCTCATCCCAACAGGTGCCCTCAATACCCATCACCCACCCTCCTCTCCATTCCACCCCCGTCAACCCTCAGTTTGTTCTCACTTTTTAAGAGTCTCTTATGTTTTGGCTCCCTCCCTCTCTAACCTCTTTTTTTTTTCTTCCCCTCCCCCATGGTCTTCTGTTAAGTTTCTCAGATCCACATAAGAGTAAAAACATATGGTATCTTTCTCTTTATGACTTATTTCACTTAGCATAATACTCTCCAGTTCCATCCACGTTGCTACAAGAGGCCATGTTTCATTCTTTCTTATTGCCACGTAGTATTCCATTGTGTATATAAGCCACAATTTCTTTATCCATTCATCAGTTGATGGCCATTTAGGCTCTTTCCATAATTTGGCTATTGTTGAAAGAGAGCGAGAGAGAATCTTAAGCAGGCTCCACGTGGGGCACCTGAGTGGCTCAGTCAGTTAAGCGTCCGACTTTGGCTCAGGTCATGACCTCACGGTTCATGGGTTTGAGCCCGTGTTGGGCTCTGTGCTGACAGCTCAGAGCCTGGAGCCTGCTCTGGATTCTGTGTCTCCCTCTCTCTCTACTCCTCCCCAACTCACATTCTGTCTCTTTCTCTCTAAAAAACAAATAAATATTAAAAAAAAAATTTAAGCAGGCTCCATGCTCAACAGAGATCTCGATGCGGGGCTCAATCCCACAGCTGTGAGATCATGACCTGAGTCGAAATCAAGAGTCGTACAATGAACTGACTGAACTACCCAGACACCTCATAACTTTTCTTTAAATCAGGTGGCTTGTTTAATCTTATTTTTTGTTAGAATGCATCTACTCTGGTAAAGTATAACTTTGGGTCTATAATATTCTGCCCATGGCTGCTCAACTTCCTACAGAGTTTCATGGATGTAGGTGTTTTACCTAGCCCCTGGAACAGAAGAATGAGAAAACTCAAAATTGTTCCTAATGTTTCAACATATGTCACCCAGAAATTACCAGGTGAGCCAATAAATATATACAGTGAGGTAAAGCATTGGGTTTTGTATAAAAACATTTGAGTTCAAGCCTTGCCTATTCCATTTACTAAATGTGTAACCATGCTAAGGATAAATATTTTACAGAAATATTGGAAATACCAAATGAGGTGGTTCCTGGGAAAAATGCTTTGCAAAATGGCAAACTTAGGTCTAAGATCTGTCATTCTCAAGAATCATACCAGATTAATCAACAAATTCTGCAAATATTTATTGGACACCTACGCTGCACCAGATCCTGTGCTCTGTGCTGGGCACACAGTAATGATTTCGGCATCTTAAATTCTAGCAACTGACAGTCTATTCGGGAGACAGTCCTGCGAACAAGAAGGCCGTCATGTATTGCCAGTGCTGTGATGGCAGAACGCATAGTATATGGCATGTCCGGCCGGGCAGACTTGTGTCATGGCAAGGCAGAAGAATGTGATAAAAGCATGCTCATTTAAATACTGGACTACCTATGTGACCTCAGGTCTCTGTGCCTCAGTTTCCTTACCTGTGAAAGAGGGGAGAGTCATGATAATTTATGAGGTTGTTGTGAGAGCTAGCTGAGGGCATCACATACAAAACACCCAGGACAGGACCTGGTATAGAGTAAGGACTATGTAAATGTTAGCTGTGTTTTGTTCTTATTCTGTCAGCAGTGTCAGGTAGAGAGCTTCGTAGAGGCTCTGACCCATGAACTTCGTCTTGAGTGATGAGCAGTTTTTTGTTTTGTTTTGTTTTGTTTTTTTACCAGGTGGACATTGGGAATAATGGGGATGCTGCTAACAGAGAATGATGAACTTAGGAGACTCGTGAGAAGGTGTATAGAAGGAGGCATACATCCTGCAAGGAGATCTCACAAAAAGGAAAACCACAAGAGAAGTTGTAGAGATGGCTGGAGCTGCACCACGGAGGCCCTGGTTCATCATTTTTTAGTGTTTAGACTTTGCCAGGTGGGTGATGGGGAGGATATATGGAGGCTGAAAAAAGAGGAAAATGTCTAGGAAGAACCTTCAGGTTTGTGACCTTTGACACTGGGGTTCTGGTACGGATGACCAAGAGATACAAGAGGTGTGTCTTAGCCTGAGTTCACTAGAAAACAGAGACTGAAGTACAGCTGTTGTACTAAGGGTTTCTTGAAGGCTACAACTACAGAGCAGCTAGAATGAGCAGAGGAAGGAAATGAGGCGAGGAAGGAGAGAAAGCAAATATGAAGTAGCACATTACAGAGATTTCTACAGCTTCTCGAGGAAACAGAGCTGGTGGCTTGTTCACATTGGATGTGTCTGGGTAAGCACTGTGAAACTACCTTGGTTCAGCTGATCAACGCCCTTGAACTTCTAGGTTGTGTCAGTTACCCCTTGAAGTAATCACCAGAAAGTCGGAACTCGTAGCCCATGTCATGGCACTACATTTGAGGCTAGAAGCAGGAAAGCCCGAGTTTCCATGAGGTGGGTCAGACCTTTGAGGAAGCTGTGGCCATTTGTTTTTCTTTTTTAATTTTCAAATTTTAGTGTAGTTGCTACACAGTATTACACTCGTTTCGGGTGTACAACATGGTGATTCCCCATGTTTACACGCTATGCTGTGCTCAGCTCAAGTGTAGCTACCATCAATATCATTGGTTATATTTCTTATGCTGTTCCTTTTATTTCTGTGTCTTATTCATCCCATAACTGGAAGACTGTATCTCCCACTCTCCTTCCCCTCTGGAAGCCATCAATTTGTTCTCCGTATTTATAGGTCTGATTCTGTGTTTTGTTTGTTTATTCATTTGTTTTATTTTATGTATTTTAATTTTTTTCATGTTTATTTATTTTAGAAAGAGAGAGAGGGACAGAGTGTGAGCAGGGGAGTTGCAGAGAGAGAGGGAGACAGAATCTGAAGCAGGCTCCAGGCTCTGAGCTGTCAGCACAGAGCCCCACGTGGGGCTCGAACTCATGAACCATGAGATCATGACCTAGCCAAAGTCAGACGGTTAACTGACTTAGCCAACCAGGCGCCCCTGTTTGTTTTATTTTAGGTTCCACATATGAGTGAAATCGTAAGGCATTTGTCTTTCTATCTGATGTATTGCACTCAGCATAATACCCTCTAGGTCCATCTATGTTGTTGCATATGGCAAGATTTCATTCTTTTTTTTTTTTTTTATGGCTGTGTAATTGACATTTTCATTGAAACAGCTATAAAGGAGGATCTACTGGAGCTTGGATCTCAGCCCAGGGGATTTCATGAGAGCTGGTGCTATTAGCAGACAGGGTGACAGTGGTGACAGCCAGGGATCTCCTTTGAGCAAGTGGCCAAGGACTCCTCTTGTGTAAACTGAAAGGAGGCATAAATACAAGATGCTACAATCTACCCCTTGATAATGTAATCTGGAGCCTCCATTTTGGTGAGAACAACCCGTTCTCATTTCTTTTCTGGATGAGGAAACAGTCTTTCACATTGGTGGCCAGTTATATTCTCCTCAAAAGGAGGGTTATTCTCCTAATGAAGGTTAGTACATCAAGACACAGCTCCTGCTACTGTATTTGGTCCAAGAACCATAATTTATACTAATCATCTCCTTGTACAACCAATGTGTTTATACGTTCCTCACAATTAACTAGTATGCTGGCTAATTTAGTTTTCTTGCTTGGTGGGGTGACCCAGACCTTCATCCCGGAGGGGTTTGAGTACTTAGTTGCCTTTCCCTTCTTTCGGTCCTGGTTGCTACAATTGGATATTTACAGTTATCACTGGGGATAGATGCATTAAGAGATGTTGAGTTTCAAACAGAATCCTCGCTATTTCTGTGCACCCTAACTCCTAGTAGAAATTAGGGTGATTACCTCACAAGTATAAAAATGTCTTTCTTTGCTTGTTGTCCCACTGGCATTAGAATCTCGAAACTGCGAGATGGGAATGGCAGTTTCTGGTTCATTGGAACATTTACTGTGTCGTCAGGTAGAAGTAGCTTCCGATCTTGGAGCCAGTATATCAAGCCCAGCATAGCTTAGGTTTGTGGGAATGGGGAAGCAAAAGTTCCACAAGCGGGTCACTGGAGGGATAGTCGGTGGAGCCACTCCTACTACTGCCTTTCAGTTCCTGGACCTAAGTTTTTAAGCTATTCAAGAAAATAATACATTGCCTATGGTTTCAGTGATTATACTACATCTCAAGATGTTGTGAGTGAGCTGGTGCCTTAGCTTGTCCTTCAACCGGTCTATCTACCATTGTCTTAGGCTTGCTGATTCTGAGTGACGAGGTACGTGACAACTCCAGGGATTCTCATGTTCATGACCCATTGTTGCACCTCCTTTGCTATGAAGTGGTCCCTTTGGTATTGGGTATTATTGTGCAGAGTTCAATGTCAGTGGATCCGGATTTTTCTCAGCCTTTGCATGGTGGGGATGATGGAGGCTCTACAGATAGACAAGGCGAACACATATCTGCTGTATGTATCTATTCAGATAGAGATGAATTGCTGCTTTTCCCCAAACTGGAAGGGGTTTGATGTAATTGATCTTCTGTCAACTGTCTGGCTGACCTACCTGAGTAATGGTGCCATACTGGGAACTAATATTGGCAATTTCTACTACAGATGGTTTGGGATATTCAGCAGTTGCAGTGGTGGGACTCATGCATAGCTGGTATTCCTTTTTCCACGAGCACATTGTACAAGTACTGGGGTAGCTGAGGAGGGACATGGGCTGAGATCCACTGGATGAGTCTCTTGTTCACATCGTTGTTAAGAGAGTTCTCTGCGATGTATACTATTTGGTGGGTATGAACTTGAGACAAATATCTGTATGTTTGTGTCCATTTTCACAGATCCATCCATATACCTTTTCCTTATACTCAATCTTCTGGTTTTGGCCACTTGAATGGAGTTGTAATGTGGCAGCAGCAGTCCATTTCTGGCTAGTGCCAGCATACTATGCTGACCCATCTGTAAATCAAGCCCTTGTGATTTCCTCTTCTGTCAGTTGGTTATAGAGAGTTCATGAGGCCATTGGTGTGACTCGAAGAATAGGAGTTAATGCAATAGAGTTAGGTGACATGGGCATCTTGACCACCTATTCATGTAGTTCATTAGTACCTTCTGGACCTGCTTGAACATAGTCCCAAATGTATTGCTTCAGCATTCAGGGGGATAAGTGGATAGCTGTTAGAACTACCAAATTTATGACATGGTGGACTTGTTAACACCATGATGTTTTTATGGGCATCTCTGTTTGCAAAGTCTTTTGGTATCTTGTGGTCAGGTACCCAGTGTTGACTGGGTGTGGTAACACAGCAGATGTTTTGCAAACAGAGAGTATCTCCCTGCCACAGAGGGCTTGTTATTTCTCTACAGTTCTAGGTGTCTATTTTATGACGCTCCTATTGGGGACAAATAAATACTGTTCCTCTCTTGGTGGTAAGAGTTACAAGGTGTGACAACTTGTTCTTTATTTTAGAAAAAGGCTAGTGTCTTCTAAGACATGCCCTGCTTCTGCTAAAACTTCACCAATACGGCAGGCCCTGAAGCTCTATGTGGTTTATTTACCACCTTTTGGCATACAAGTGAACCCGTTAACATTTCAACAATATCATAGGTTCACAAAACTTATAGAACTTATTTCCCATCTCTTAGTATATAAATGTCTTATCCAGCCATCGAGGGTAGCTGTCATTTCCAGCTCAACAGGTACAATTAAAATGAAGTGGACCAGAATGATAATCTGAAGAGTGTCAAGATATTCAAGGTCCCAGTGGACGATATTATGTCAAAGAGCAAGAGAGTTACCATAGCACTCAGGCAAGAGGATGTATGTACTTGGCTATTTTTGACATGCAAAAGTAAATTGCTTTCAATCCTCCCTGCTGATGTGTGTCACAAAGAAAGTATTCTGCCAAATCAATATCTTTGTACTAAGTGCCGAGATGATGTTGATCTGCTTTTATAAAGATAGCACATCCAGCAACTGCAATCAGGGCTCCTGTTTTGTTAAGTCCACTGTCACCAGGCATGAGCCACTTGATTTTGCAAAGGTCAAACTGGAGAACTGAGAGAAATGTAATAGGATCTGTCTAGTCCATCTTTTAAATCTTTGATAGTGATACTAGTTTCTGCAGTACCTTTGGCAATGTAATGTTTCTTCATCTTTTTAAATTTATTTATTATTTGAGGAGGGGAGGGCTAGAGAGGAAGAGGGAGAGGTAGAGAGAGAATCCCAAGCAGGCTCCATGTTGTCAGCACAGAGCCCTACACAGGGCTCAAACTCAAATCTATGAGATCATGACCTGAGCCAAAACCAAGAGTGGGACGCTTAACCGACTGAGCCACCCAGGTGCCCCTGTAATGTCTCTTCTTATTTAGATTTCTGGAAGGGGAAGTTTTAGGGACTTTCACGTGGCCTTTCCTATTAAAATGGTCCCTTATCCATAAGCCAGAGAAGCAACGGGAGAGATCTTGCAGAATCTAAGAATGTACATTCCAATTATACATTCAGAGACCAGAGAAGGACCAGAACAGTGTGGGTGTGTGGACCCACTGACCTGCTATGAGATGGGCATTACTTTCTGGACCAGGGTTTGCATTAGATTGAATCACATGAAATTATCCTGGTTTGAAGACTTTGAAGGACTATGAAGTCCTACAAATTTATACCTAAATATTCATGGCCTCAAACCATCAAACCAAAGCCCAGAGAAAGTATGTAAATTAAATATAGTACTTGAAGAGTATATACATTTCTATACTCTTTGAAAGTCATTAGGAGACCCATGCTTGCATTTTGCATCCATCAGCATCCATAAGCGAGCACTGGTCTTTATCAGGAGGGACTACATGACCTACAGGATGGCCTTGAGTTGGACTGAGGCTCTTTCTGTGGTTTCTATCTACAAGCACTGCTAACCAGTGGAAACCATTAAGTAAGAGATTCAAGCTGGTTCTTCTGTCACATCCACTGCACCTGGCCCTGTTGCAAATTCTAGGGCCAGTCCTAGGTTCATTCTAAGTTTGGTTACAAAACCTGTCACATTTCAGTTCCAACTCCTCATATCTTTATGTATAGCCCCCAACTTCCTATAACCACCTTTTGTAGAGCTCACTCATTTCTCACACGTTTATATTCCATCTGAATAATCAGAGAAAATAAACTGGAATATTTATTGTGGAGTATCTGTTCCCTGCCACCTTCAAGACCCATATCAGGGCTGAACCTGATATGAACAGTGCTATTGATTCCCATGAGCATACTTCTAAGATAGGATTGTGCCATATAGCAATTTTCCATGTCAGTATGAATCTCAATCTATGCCCAGCCAGAAATATAACTATTTTTTAATGTTTATTTATTTTTGAGAGAGAGACAGAGAGACAGACAGACAGACAGAGACAGAGCATGAGCAAAGGAGGGGCAGAGAGAGAAGGAGACAGGATCCAAAGCAGGCTCCAGGCTCTGAGCTGTCAGCACAGAGTCCAATGTGGGCCTTGGACCCATGAACCATGAGATCGTGACCTGAGCTGAAGTTAGACACTCAACTGACTGAGCTACCAAGGCACCCCATAACTATTTTTTTTTAATTTAATTCTATTTGAGAGAGAGAGAGAGAGAAAGAGAGCGAAAGTGAGCAGGGAAGAGAGGCAGAGGAAGAGAGAGAGAATCTTAAGCAGGCTCCAAGCCTGATGTGAGGCTCCATCCCTGGGATCACAGCCTGAGCTGAGATCAAAGGTCGAATGCTCAACTGACTGAGCCACACAGACTCCCTGAAATATAACTTTTTAAAATAAATAATTCAGGGGCGCCTGGGTGGCGCAGTCGGTTAAGCGTCCGACTTCAGCCAGGTCACGATCTCGCGGTCCGTGAGTTCGAGCCCCGCGTCAGGCCCTGGGCCGATGGCTCGGAGCCTGGAGCCTGTTTCCGATTCTGTGTCTCCCTCTCTCTCTGCCCCTCCCCCGTTCATGCTCTGTCTCTCTCTGTCCCAAAAATAAATTAAAAACGTTGAAAAAAAAATTAAAAAAAAATAATTCAACTTACTTCTACTTTGGCAGAGGGGCAGAAATATAATTTTAGTCACTTTGTTTGCCCCCCCCCTTTTTTTTTTTTGCAAGATTGCATCTATGTTTGGAGGAGGGGTTTGAATGCACTGGGTAGGAAACTAGTCTCAGTAATTTTCTGGTCCTTGGATATTTTTCAGTCAGATTTTTGCCGAGTAAACCTCATCACTGCCAGACCTCTCCATATCTGGCAACTCTTCATACTACTTTCTCTCCCCTGTATATGCACTTCATTGTGATAGTAAGAATACAATAATTATACTGAGGTAAATAGCTCACGAGAAATAGTGATACTATTTGTAAATATATTCTTCTGTATTATCTTGAAAAAAAATGAATTTGAAGTTAGGTGTCTTAAGCTAGAAGAATATGATCCTCAACAATAAGCTGATGCAAATGAAATCTTGAAAATGTCAATGTATTTTTAAAATTCTAAATTGTGGCAAAAACACATAACATACAATTCACTATCTTAGCCATTTTAAAGTGTACAGTTCAGTATGTTTAAGTATGTTCCCATTGTTGTGCAACAGATTTCCAGAACTCTCTTCATCTTGTCAAACTGAAACTCCATACCCATTAAATAACAACTCTGTTTCCCCCACCCCCTAGGCACTAGTAATCATCTTACTTTCTGTGTCTATGGATTTGACTACTCTTGATACCTCGTATAAGTGGAATCAAACAATATTTGTCTTTTCATGACTGCACTATGGAACTTAGCATAACATTCTCAAGGCTCATCCATGCTGTAGCATGTGAAAGAGTTTTCTTCCTTTTTAAGGCTGAACAATATTCCATTGTTTGTATATACTGCATTTTATTTATCCATTTATCTGTTGCTGAACATTTGGGTTGTTTTCACCTCTTGGCTATTATAAATAATCCCTCTATGAGCATGGAGGTGCAAATATTTCTTCAAGACCTGTCTTTCAATTCTTTTGGGTATATACTCAGAAGTGAGATTAGTGGATCATATGGTTTAAATTTTTCAAAGAAGCGCCGTAGAGTTCTTCACAGCAGCTGTGCCAATTTATATCCCCACCAATGGTGCACAAGAGTCCCAATTTCTCCACATTTTTGCAAGCATTTGTTATAATAATAGTAATAATAATAATTATTATTAATAGTAGTCATCCTCATGGGTATAAGGTGCTCTTGCTATTACTGTTTCCCCTTCCCAGTGCATGGGAATAAACCTCAATTGCAGAAGCTATTATGGGAAACAGTTGTGGTTAAGCCTTCAGCTATATACTTACATTATCTGCATCCTAGTAAACTTGACAGAGTGAGCCACGTGGTTCACATCCCTCCACATTTCCCCAATGTCAAAGACACACCAGCGGAATAGCAACCCAGGCACTGGCATTGCCTTCTTAATCTGGGTTCTCATTTATGCTCATGACTGGGATGAGCAAGATTTGATTAGAGTACACAATGGGGATTTCACATTCAATTTTACATACATTTAACAGGGTCCTCTAAAGCAATGTGCAAGTATTTACAATATTTGCTACATTCCTACTGTGCAAAATGCAACATCTGAAATACATAAAGTGTTTAATGAATGTTTATTTATCAGCGTAGGTAAAGAGAGGGAGAAATGATAGGGAAAGAATTAAGGAGAATGAGAGAGGCAGGGAGGAATATTGGAAGAATAAAATAAGGGAAAAGAGGAAGGAAGAAATGGAGGGAGAGAAAGTGGGAGGAAGGAAAGAAGGAAGGAAAGAAAGTCTACTGTGGGGTGCCTGGGTGGCTCAGTCAGTTAAGTGTCCGACTTTGGCTCAGGTCATGATCTCGTGGTTCATAAGTTCAAGCCCTGTGTCGGGCTCTGCACTGACACCTCAGAGCCTGCTTCAGATTCTGTCTTCCTCTCTCTCTCTGCCCCTCCCCTGCTCATGCATTTTCTCTCTCTCAAAAATAAATAAACATTAAAAAAGAAAAATAAGTCTATTGGTCATAATTTTCAGATATGGAGTCTGGTTAAAATTTTTTAAAAGATGTTACACAGGTGACTTTGAAGCGTAGTCAGTTAAGAATAATTGATACGTTCTAAGAACATAAGTCCTGGAAAGGGCAGGTCCATGAGAAGTACCAACAATTAAGTAATGGGGAGAGAAAGAGACTCCAGTAAAGAGAAGGAAAAGCAGTAGATAAGGAGATAAGAGTAAACCAGGAGACTGTGATGTAATGGAGCCCATGGAAGAGAAAACTTCTGGAAAGTCATATTCAGCATTATCTAAGGTGGTGAGAAGTCAAACAAGTTTAGACTGAGGCATGCTCAGTCACAATGGCAAAATGGAAGACATTTCTGAAGTTTTCCAGAGCTATCATTGCGGAAGTATGGGTGTTTAAGTTGTAGATTTGGAGTAAATGGGAATTAAGTAATTTTAGCAAGTGTAGACTTCTTATTGAAGAAGCTAGTAGAGAGTGAGAGGTTGAAATTCTAGGAAATAAGGTAATTAATGAATGGAAATCCTGGAAGAAGAAGATGGTGGTGTGACCAAGAAGACACACAGATCTATCAGTGTGAAAGGAAAGAAGATACAACTGTGCAGAACCGGGTGTTGCAGGTGCCTGTGTTTATACTTAAATAGGTGGAAGGTGGAAGAGAGTTGAAGCGATTTATATTTAATCGTTTTAATGGTATTAATGATATAATGTTCATAGTTATTGGGTGAGAACATGGGAGGTAGAAATTTGGTTGGGGAACTTGAGAGAAGTCACAAACATTTAGAATATCGGTTACTAGAATGCTAGAATGGAATGGAAAATGACCGAAAACAATTCAAAAGAGAGGATCAGTGAGGCCCAGCTGAGTTTGTGGGCCCTGAATCAGAATCAGGGTTTTTCTCCAGCAGCGTCCAGAAACTCAGACACAGGAAAAGAGAAATGTGGATATGCGACTAACACTGGGGTTTCACTTTGCAAAGGAGGTGTCTCGTAGCCTGGTGGAGCAGAAAAGCAGTTGCAGGTATCAGTGGGTATAGTGCAGGCAAACAACTGCAGGCTCCTGTATTAGGAAGGAAGGGCTGGCAAACGGGGAAAATGGAGGGTGGTCAGGGGACTGCAGGGGTCTAAGGTGGTGAAAGAGTGGTGTGCTAGGACATCAATGAATGGTGACAAGGTCTAAGGCATGACTGTGAATATGGGTGACTCAAGTGATAGTCAACTACTGAGAAGCCCTACAGTTAATAAGGAGGGATGGAGAGAGCTTTGAATGAATTGTACAAATAGCAGAACTTAGAACATGGAGAAGCTTGGACACCAAGGTCCTTGATTAATGTGGTCAGTAAGTAACGTGTAATGAAACTGTAAAAGTTGAGAAGGGATAACATGGTGTTATAACTCTCCTAGGCAGGAAAGTTTTACATAATAGTAAAGGAAGAGTAGCTATGATGTAGCTGTGGTGAATTAGAGGTCAGCCTCACTTATAGGCTCCTATCACATAGGGCAGAGGAGGTCAAACTTTCTATGAGTTCTGGTGACAGAAAGTCATAGTTCAGAACTTCACTCAGCTACCGTTTCTTGTGCACGTCACATCGCCTCTCTAATATTCTATGTTTAATTTGCGAAATTGATAACGATTACAGCATTTACCTCATACAGTTTTTGTGAGGATTAAATTAACCGGTTCGGGTACAGAACTTAACACAATGTCTGGTATGTATGTACTTAATGGACGTAAGATAATGTTATCTAAACACAATGTTATCTAAATTTAAGATTTCTGAAGACAAGCAGTTTTGTATCTGTTCTTTTCTACCTCACAAGCCTCTCCCCCACCTCAGCCCCAGCCCAATTATCCCACAGTCTGCCTCATTACAGTTAAATAGCAACTCCATCATTCTATTTGCTCAAGCCCCAAACAACCATCTTTGACTCTTTCTTTCAAACTATACCTTCAATCTTTCAGCTTTGTCTTTCAAGTGCATCCTTAACCCAATTTCTGCCACCAGTTCAGATGTAGAAAGTTTCAGGAAACTGTCACTCTTATTAAAAACCAAAACAAGCTGAATAAAGCACACAGCCATAACTTTAAAAAAATGTGTCGTTGGGCTGGAGACACAAAGTAATCCAATGAACTAAATTGCAGAAAATGAAAAGCCCTTTACAGAAGGAAGATGCCTATTGCCGGGCGTGTCTTTGGCGAAACTGCAGGAGAAGAAGGAATTCACCATAGACAGTGTAGGGAGAAACAAGGTAAAAAAATACCAGTTTTTAACAGCTCCTGTGAAAGGGTACTGTCTGAGAGGCAGAGAGGGCCAGAGACTTAATCCATATCTAGGGAGTGTGGATGTATTGGGTATTTATCATTTTTCTCTCCGGATTCATTTTCGACTCTTCTCCACCCAGATCTCCTTCTAGACCCAGGAATGATGGCCTCTATTGCTTACAATGAAGTACTTCCTTACCATTTGTTTTTTGATCGGGTTTGGCCAAAGGGAGACACAGGCAGGATATTGGGAGGTGGGGGAGAAATTGAAGTCAGAGTATTTGTTCCTCTGGCTCCTTCCTTGAGGAGTCACTATTGTTGACTTCGAGTGGCCTACTGAAGGTCACAGCTCCTGTAAAATTATCTGAATATATGGCTACCCTCTCTGGGTTCCAGTTACCACCGCTTTACATCTTCAGGCCTAGGCATGGTAACCTCTTCCCTCTTGTCAGTAATGGAATACTGCACTAAATCTGGTACATTTCACTAAATCTGGCCCACACTTTTACTAATGGTCACTCTATTAAACTATTCTCAAATTATCCAGTGTGTGATATCTGTTTCCCTCAACGATCCTGACTGAGACAATAAGGCATCTAAGGTCAAGAGTAGTCTTGAGCAGTGTATCCATTATGACAAAGTGGAACATAGCCCTAGGCTGAAGGAAAATACAGTTCAGGGAAACTGCCACCTAGGGGCCCTTCGAGGTCCTAATTGGGTAAACTAAGTCTTTTGGTTCTTTGCTCTTCATGTTTGTAGATCACACATTTCCATAACTTGAATGTACTCTGCTAGACGCAGGCCGCCCATCTCTGTATTTGAGTATTTTGAAATTTAGTTCCTACAAGCAATGGCTGTTCCCCCCCCTCCAGCTTTATTAAGATATAATTGACATAGAACATTGTGTAAGGTCAAGGTGTACAATGTGATGATTTGATACATGTATATATTGTAGAATGATTACCACAATAAAGGTTAGGTAACACACCCATCACCTCACATAGTTACTTTTTCTTTTCTTTTTTTTTACATAGTTACTTTTTCTTTTTTGTGGTGAGACGTTGTAAGATCTACTCTTTTAGCAACTTGGAACTATACAATACGATATTGTTAACTATAGTCACCATGTCATACATTATAACTCCAATGTTTATTTGTTTTATAACTGGAAATGTATACCCGTTGACCACCTCCACTCATTTTTCCAACCCTCCCACCCCTGCTCCTGGTAACCACCAATCTACTCTGTTTTTATAAGTTTGTTTTTTTTAAGATTCCACATATAAGTGAGATCATACAGTGTTTGTCTCTCCCTGTCTGACTTATTTCACTTAGCTTAAGACCCTCAAGTTTCACCTATGTTGTCACAAATGGCAGAATTTCCTTCTGTATTATGGCTGAGTATTCCATTCTTATGTACACACATTTTCTTTACAGTGATGGACACTGAGGTTGTTTCCGTGTCTTAGGTGTTGTAAATAATGCTGCAATAAACATGGAAATGAAGATATCTGTTTTCATTTCCTTTAAATAAATACCTAGAAGTGGGACTGCTGTATGACATGGTAATTCTGTTTTTTAAAGTTTATATATTTATTTATTTTGATGGGGGAGAGGGGTAGAAGGAGAGAGGGAATCCCAAGCAGGCTCTGCGCTGACAGTGGAGAGCCCCCAGTAGGGAGCTTGATCTCACGAACCATGACACCATTACCTGAGCCAAAATCAAGAGTTGGACGCTTAACCTTCGAAGCCACCTGGGCACCCCTCTGTTTTTAGTTTCTTGAGAAACCCCCATACTGTTTTCCATGGTGGCTACAATAATTTATATTCATATGAACAGTGTACGTGTGTTCCCTTTCATCCACATTATTTAAAAAGTTCTCAAGTTAATTTTGAGAAAGAGAGGTGGGGATGGGAGAAGAGGGAGGAAGAGAAGATCCCAAGCAGCCTCTCCGTTGTCAGCGCAGAGCCTAATGTGGAGGCTCTATCTCACGAACTGAGATCATGACCTGAGCCAAGATCAAAAGTCAGATGCTTAATTGACTGAACCACCCAGGCGCCCCTTCGTCTACATTTTTGCCAGCACTTTTCTCTTGTCTTTTTGATAATAGCTATCCCAACACGTGTGAGGTGATACCTCATTGTGGATTTGATTTGCATTACCCTAATGATCAGTGATGTTGAACACATTTTCATGTACCTGTTGGCCATTTGTACATCTTTTTTGGAAAAATATCTATTCAGGTCCTTTGCCCAATTTTAAAATCAATTATTTGTTTCTTAGCTGTTCAGTTGTATGAGCTTCACGAACACTGCTTGCTATAAGCCCTGCCCCCTTTTTCGGTCTATCTGATCTTTAGTGGTTGAGCCCCACAGATTCCCTTAGTGATCTCTATCAGGCAAAGATTTCAGTGGGCCTCTCTGAAAGTGTTCTGCATGCCTGGGGAGCTGGGTGTGCACCTTGGGCTATCTTTTCACACTGGAGCGACCGTAGGCCCAGGGGGGCCCTCTCAGTGGCCCTCTCCTATCCTTCCAATGTGGTCTTTCTCAGTCTCTGTGGTCCAGAGAGGTACTTTAGCCCCCCTTAGGGTTTGGGATTTTCACAATGGAGTCTTTTGCATGGATAGCTGCTAGTTGGTCTTCTTGTAGGAGAGACTTAAATCATCAACAACCTATGTCATCATCTTTATGATGTCACCTTGACAGTGGCTCTTTCTAAAGCACTGCGTAGCTCAGTCCTAAGGATGTTTACATAGAAGAGAGACCAGCAAAATATAACAGCACATCATTCTGCAGATTCTTTTGGCATGAAATTGTTTCAATTATGAATGGATGAATGGCCCCCATGAGTCAGGGCATTTCATGCTTGGGTGATGGGAGAAAAAAAGCCATTATTTTTCAAAACTTGTTCCTTTTTGAGAGTTAGCTAGTTAGATAGCAAAGAAGTTTGGGATAATAATGTCAGTTGGTAGTATTATGGCAAATTGAGAAACTTCAGGGTGACCTTTGATAGTTGGCTGGGGACAAGTAGGTCCATCTAAGACTTAGCCTGTATCACTGTTACTTGAGTGACTTTCACCTGCATCATTCACCCTGGAAAATATATATGCCACAGGGACTTGACCTCAGGCTGCTCAAAATGCATACTTTCTCTGGTTTCCATGGAGATGGTTGCCAGCTCAGGTCATGTACAAGGCTGTGTCTGGGGAGTACATTAGAATTGTGTCTGTGGCTAGTTCCACTCCCTTTCCAGGACAGAGCGTGCATTACTCTTATTTGATGCTAGAATACTTGGGGGCATGGAAAAGGCCAAAGGGCATGCCTTGGGTTTTGAAATGGCCAAGCCTCCTCTGAATTGAAAGAGAACACTAGTCAGAATACAGACATAATGTAGAAGATTGAGGGCTGGAAAGCAGGGTGAATTTTTTTATAAAAGTTAAGCAGGAGAGGAGCCACAGACTGTGAGGAGTAGTGTGAGCAATAAAATACGCAAAAGCTTAGTGATCAAGGGGTTACCCTGTCTGGATTGCCTCAGAGACACTTGCTGCCCACTGGAGAAAGGGACATTCAGGGCACTGCATGGGTTGCATCTTCAAGATGAGAAGAGGAGCTTTCGAGGGGTGTAAGATATACCCGGAGGTGGCAATCAAGAAATTGGGGATGGGAGGGAAGGAGGGAGCTCCACCTACTAGGGACAAAGACCCAAGTCAGAAGGGAGTTTTAAATGATAGAAAATGGAGATGGTAAAAACTCTGTGTTCTATAACTCCCCGATACTCTTCCAGGTCTATTACGTTTGATATATTCTATTTTCCAGCATAAACTTTAGTAAAACCCTTAAACAGAGAACATCCTCTTTTTGCCGTATTCTTTAGCAATGCTTGAAGTGAGAAATAGAAGACATGGGGAGAGAGAGAGGAGGAAGGAGAGCAGACTAAAAACCCCAGGTCTTAAACCAAAGAAGGAAATGTAGCCAGAAGCAGTTGATCAACAAAAATACCATATCAGACCATCCTGATTAGCTGATTAGTAGAAGAACCATGAGACCAAGCTACTGCAGAAGATACAGAAGAGTCAATTAGAAACTAATTTTTATGAACACAAACCAAAAACCTGTCCTGTTTATAAATGGCGTATAATGCTTTGCTGGCTGAAAAGCAACTTCTGTCGTGAAAGCAGATCTGTGTGAAAGTAGACATTAATGTGAAGCTGAATAGCTTCATATTTGCTACTTCATTGAATTCCAACAATTCCAGGAAATGAGTACTGTATTTATATCATCACATTAGACATGAAGAAAATCATCAAATAGGTTAAGAGCCTTAGATAGGTTAAGTGAATTACCACAGGTGATATGATTAATAAGTGGCAGAGCTGAGTTTCTCTGGACATTTGCCTCTAGATTCCTGGTCAAATGCACCATCCTTTTGACCACAGCATCCTCATAGTGTTTCCTGTAGAAATTCCAAATGAGAAAGACACATTTAATGAAAAGAAGTTTCAACTGGCATAGTGGGCAGGTTGCCCACCTAGACAGGTTACTATAAGAAACCATTGCCTTATTTTTTCATATTTTTAAAAAAAATTTATTTTTTATGTTTTAAAATTTTGGAATCAAGGTAATGCTGGCTTCATAGAAAGAGTTTGGAAGTTTTCCTCCCATTTCTATTTTTTGGAACAGTTTCAAGAGAATAGGAGTTAATTCTTCCTTAAATGTTTGGTGGAATTCCCCTGGAAAGCCATCTGGCTCTGGACTCTTGTTTTTTGGGAGATTTTTGATTACTAATTCAATTTCCTTACTGGTTATAGGTCTGTTCACATTTTCTATTTCTTCCTGTTTTCGTTTTGGTAGTGTATATGTTTCTAGGAATTTGTCCACTTCTTCCAGATTACCCATTTTATGGGCATATAATTGCTCATAATATTCTCTTATTGTTTTTATTTCTGCTTGCTGGTTGTGATCTCTCCTCTTTCATTCTTGATGTTAGTTATTTGGGTCCTTTCCTTTTTCTTCTTGATCAAACTGGCTAGTGGTTTATCAATTTTGTTAATTCTTTCAAAAAACCAGCTTCTGGTTTCATTGATCTGTTCTACTGGTTTTTTGTTTTTTTTTTTTTTGGTTCTGATAGCATTAATTTCTGCTCTAATCTTTATTATTTCCTGTCTTCTGCTGGTTTGGGGTTTTATTTGCTGTTCTTTTTCCAGATCCTTAAGGCATAAGGTTAGGTTGTGTATCTGAGGTCTTTCTTCTTTAGGAAGGCCTTGATTGCTATGTACTTTCCTCTTATGACCGCCTTTGCTGCATCCCAGAGGTTTTGGGATTGTGGTGTTGTCATTTTCATTGACTTCCATATACTTTTTAAAATCCTCTTTAACTGCTTGGTTAGCCCATTCATTCTTTAGTGGGATGTTTTTTAGTCTCCAAGTATTTGTTACCTTTCCAAATTTTTTCTTGTGGTTGATTTCAAGTTTCATAGTGTTGTGGTCTGAAAATATGCACGGTATGATCTCGACCTTTTTGTACTTGTTGAGGGCTGATTTATGTCCCAGTATGTGTCTATTCTGGAGAACGTTCCATGTGCACTGGAGAAGAATGTATACTGTGCTGCTTTAGGATGAAATGTTCTGAATATATCTGTTAAGTCCATCTGGTCCAGTGTGTCATTCAAAGCCACTGTTTCCTTGTTGATTTTTTGATTAGATGATCTGTCCATTGCTGTGAGTGGGGTGTTGAAGTCTCCTACTATTATGGTATTACTATCGATGAGTTTCTTTATGTTTGTGATTAATTGATTTATATATTTGGGTGCTTTCCCATTTGGCGCATAAATGTTTACGATTGTTAGGTCTTCTTGGTCTACCAACCCCTTGATTATGATATAATGCCCTTCTTCATCTCTTGATACAGTCTTTCTTTTAAAGTCTAGATTGTCTGATATAAGTATGGCTACTTTGGCTTTCTTTTGTTGACCATTAGCATGATAGATGGTTCTCCATCTCCTTACTTTCAATCTGAAGGTGTCTTTAGGTCTAAAGTGGGTCTCTTGTAAACAGCATTTAGATGGATCTTGTTTTCTTATCCGTTCTGTTACCCTATGTCTTTTGGTTGGAGCATTTAGTTCATTGACGTTTAGAGTGAGTACTGAAAGATATGAATTTATTACCATTATGTTGCTTGTATAGTTGGAGTTTCTAGTGGTGTTCTCTGGTCCTTTCTAATCTTTTGTTGCTTTTGGTATTTATATATTTTCATCTTTTCACCCCTCAGAAAGTCCCCCTTAAAATTTCTTGCAGGGCTGGTTTAGTGGTCACAAACTCCTTTAATTTTTGTTTGGGAAACTTTTAATCTCTCCTATTTTGAACGACAGCCTTGCTGGATAAAGAATTCTTGGCTGCATTATTTTTCTGATTCAGCACACGGAATAAATCCCGCCACTCCTTTCTGGCCTGCCAAATTTCTGTGGATAGGTCTGCTGCAAACCTGATCTGTCTTCCCTTGTAGGTTAAGGACTTTTTTTCCCTTGCTGCTTTCATGATTCTCTCCTTGCCTGAGTATTTTGTGAATTTGACTATGATATGCCTTGTTGATGGTTGGTTTTTGTTGAATCTAATGGGGGTCCGTGGTGCGTCCTGGATTGTGATGTCTGTGTCTTTTCCCAGGTTAGGAATGTTTTCCACTATGATTTGCTCACAAAACCCTTCTACCCCTATTTCTCTCTCTTCCTCTTCTGGGATCCCTATGATTCTGATGTTGTTCCTTTTTAAAGAGTCACTAATTTCTCTAATTCTTAAATATTGCTCTTTTGCCTTGATCTCCCCCTTTTTTTCTGCCTCATTATTCTTTATAAGTTTGTCCCCTATATCGCTGATTCTCCTTTCTGTCTCATCCATCCGTGATTGCAGCTCAGTTATAGCATTTTTAATTCCATTCTGGCTATTTTGTACTTCTTTTATCTCTGCAGAAAGGGATTCTAATCTATTTTCAACCCAGCTTGTATTCTTATTATCGTGATTCTAAATTCTGGTTCAGACATCTTGCTTGTATCTGGGTTAGTTATGTCCCTGGCTGTTGTTTCTTCCTGCTCTTTCTTTTGGGGTGAATTCCTTCATTTTGTCATTTTGAAGGGAGAAAAGGAATTAATGAGGGAGAAAAATTGAAATTAAGAAAAATTAAAATTAAAAAACATTAAAATTAAAAATAAAAACACACCCACAAAAATCGAATAGATGATGCTAGATCCTAGGTGTGTTTTGGTCTGGGTGTTGAAAGTGGTTTGACAGATTAGAGAAAAAAAAGGGGGGGGGGGGAGAAAAAGGAAATTGTTTGAGAATTTGAAAAACTGAATACACTGAAGTAGACTAAAATGAGATGATGGGGGTAAAATAGAATTTGAAAAACATACACAAAAGTAAAGAATATAGTAGAAAAAATTAAAGAAAAATATTTTTAATAAAAATTAAAAATAAATATGAATTTTTTCATTTTCTGTATTTAAGAAAAAAGAAAAATGAAAAAGAGAAAAAAGATAAAAAGGAAAAAAAGGAAAGAAAAAAAGAAACTGTTTGAAAATTTGAAAAACTGAATACATGATAGTAGACTAAAATAAAATGATGGAAGTAAAATAGAATTTGAAAAAATTTACATAAAGGCAAAAAATATAATGATGAAAATTAAATAAGAATATTTTTCATAGAAATTGAAAGCAAAAATGAAGGTTTTTTTTCTTTCTGCATTCAAGAAAAAGAAATGAAAAAGAAAAAAAAGGAAATTGTTTGAAAATTTGAAAAGGTGAATACACTGAAGTAGACTAAAATAAAATGATGGAAGTAAAGTAGAATTTGAAAAAAATTACACAAAAGTAAAAAAATATAGTAATAAAAATTAAAGACATTTTTAATAAAAATTGAAAATAATGAATTTTTTCTTTCTGTATTCAAGAAAAAGAAAAGAATTGTAAAAAAGAAAAAAAAGAAAAAAAGAGAAAGAAAATTGAATAGAAGACCCTGCTAACAGATTGAAGTAGGACTGAAATTGTTTCATTTTTCCCTAGGAGTCAGTCTATGTAGCACTTTATAGTCCTTAAACTATAGCCTGCGATGAGACTTGTGTTCTTGAAGAGTGAAGTTGGCCCAGTTGGGCGGGGCTCAGTGTAACAGCTCCGCTCTCCACTAGATGGCGCTGCTATCCTACTGGGGTGGATCCTTTTGGTGCTTGTAGGTGCGTATGCGCATGCGTGGGAATGGTAAAAATGGCTCCACCCAGCTGTTTTCCCGGCCCCTTACTTCCGAAGGACTGCGCCTTTGACCCGTTCCACCCCTCTGCGGGAGGGTCTCACCGAGCAATGGCTGAATATCGGCTGCACCCAGGAACACCCGCTGGACCCTGTTGTTGCTGGAGCCCTGAGACTGCGGCCAGTTGCCAGCCTGTCCCAGAAAATGTTCGCGAGACAGTGTAGCAGCAGCGTTTCAGGGATTATGGAAAATCACGACACACATCTGGCACCAGGCTTCACCCTTAACGACCTTGCCCTAGCACCAGCGAATGTGGCCGCCTTCTGGGGTCTGCTGGGACCAGGTGTCTTCAACAGTCTCTACCAAATGTCCTTCCAGCAATGGAACCGCTTTTCCCTGTGTGGCCCGAGAACCTCCCGGACCCCACTCTGTTCCTGGGGATTTGCCTTTCCCACCAGAGCACCACCAGGTATCGAGCTGCGGACTTGCAGCCTTTGCGCTCCCGTTGTTTACAGCCTTAATGGAATTTAAACCCTCTCCTTTCTCCCTTTTTAGTTTAGTCCCTGCGGCTGTTTCCAATTTTCCATTTTCTCTCCAGCTGCTTTTGGGGAGGGGTGCTTTTCCCATATTCTCTCCCTCTCCCCAGTCTCCGTCCTCTCTCTGCCCGCAAAAGCGGTTCCCTACCCTCACGGGCTTCTCGCTCCCCAAATTTCCTTCCTGCCGCGTACCTGCTGAATTCTGTGATTCAGGTTGTGCAGATTGTTGTGTTAATCGTCCAATCAGTTTTCTAGGTGTGTAGGATGGTTTAGTGTTGGTCTGGCTGCATTTCATGGACGTGAGACACACAAAAAGCTTCCATGCTGTTCTGCCGTCTTGGCTCCTCTCCTTATTTTTTCACATTTAAGACCTTGCTTACCCTTCACACTCCATGGTGGGTGCTGCTTTTCTGGCTCTGACCTCCAGGTTCCCTCAGGGGTGATAGTTTAAACTCTTCTTCACTGTTCTGTTTTAGGCTGCTCATTGAATCCAGACAAGTCTCAGAGCTCTATAACCTAAACAAACTGGCTCCTTGGCCATGAGCTCTGCTGCATTAACTCCAAATTCATATGTAGCACTTGTGGAGGTAGAGACTTAGTAGACACATATCTTGGGTAACGTAGGTAAACTTGAGCTGTTCCTGACTATGCTGTTGAGGTTTCGTAGAATCGTGACGTAGACAAACTCTCCATAGCTCCTAATTAATCAGGGATATCTGAGATCTAATGTGGACGCAGTCAGAACTAGCTCATAAACAAGAAATTAAATCAAGATATGAGGCTAGAGGGATGGACATAAGTTAAAATTGAGGGAAAGGGTGTTTAAGAAGGAATGGACAAGGTTGTACATTTTTTATTTTTATTTATTTATTTATTTTTTAATTTTTTTTTTAATTTATTTTTTTTGGGACAGAGAGAGACAGAGCATGAACGGGGGAGGGGCAGAGAGAGAGGGAGACACAGAAGCGGAAACAGGCTCCAGGCTCCGAGCCATCAGCCCAGAGCCTGACGCGGGGCTCGAACTCACGGACCGCGAGATCGTGACCTGGCTGAAGTCGGACGCTTAACCGACTGCGCCACCCAGGCGCCCCAAGGTTGTACATTTTTTAAAGCTTTAATTTAAATTCCAATTAACATACAGTGTAATATTAGTTTCAGGTGTACAATATAGTGATTCAACACGTCCATTCAACACCTGGTGCTCGTCACAAGTGCACTCTTTAATCTCCGTCACCTATTTAGCCCATCCCCCCCATCCACCTCCCTTCTGGCAACCATGAGTTTGTTCTCTATAGCTCTATAGTTAAGAGTATGTTTCTTGGTTTGCGTGTCTCTCTTTCTCTCACTCTTTTTTCTCTTTGCTCATTGGTTTCGTTTCTTAAATTCCACACATATGGGTGAAATCATATGGTATTTGTCATTCTCTGACCTATTTCACTTAGCATAATACTCTCTACCTTTATCCATGTCATTGTAATGGCAAGATTTCATTTTTTTTATGGTTGAGTAATATTCCAGTGTATGTGTGTATACACACACGCACACACACACACACAAATATGCATACATGCATACACCACCTCCTCTTCTTTTATCCATTAATCAGTAGATGGACACTTGGGCTGTTTCCATAATTTAGCTATCGTAGATAATGCTGCTGTAAACATTGGGGTGCATGTATCCCTTTGAATTTGTGTTTTTGTATTCTTAGGGTAAATACCTAGTAGTGTGATTGCTGGATCATAGGGTTGTTCTGTTTTTAAATTTTTGAGGAAACTCTATACTGTTTTCCACACTGGATGCATCCGTTTGTATTCCCACCAAGAGTGCATGAGGGTTTCCTCTTCCTCCACATCCTCGCCAACAGCTGTTGTTTCTTGTGTTTTTTATTTTAGCCATTCTGACAGGTGTGAGGTGGTATCTCATTGTAGTTTTGATTTGCATTTCCCTGATAATCAGTGATGTTGAGCATCTTTTCATGTGTCTGTTTGCCACCCGTATGTCTTTGGAAAAGTGTCTATTCATGTCTTCTGCCCATTTTTTAAATTGGATTATTTGGTTTTTGTGTGTTGAATTTTTAAGTCCTCTACGTATTTTGGATACTAACCCTTTATCAGATATGTCATTTGCAAATATCTTCTCCCATTCTGTAAGTTGCCCTTTAGTTTTGTTGATTGTCTCCTTCGCTGTGCAGAAGGCTTTTATTTTGATGTAGTCCCAATGGTTTATTTTTGCTTTTGTTTCCTTTGCCTCTGGAGACATATCTAGAAAGAATTTGCTATGGCCGGGGGCGCCTGGGTGGCTCAGTCGGTTAAGCGGCTGATTTCAGCTCAGGTCATGATCTCAATGGTTTGTGGGTTCAAATCCCATGTCGGGTTCTGTGCTGACAGCTCAGAGCCTGGAGCCTGCTTCGGATTCTGTGTCTCCCTCTCTCTCTGCCCCTCCCCAGCTCGCACTCTGTCCCTGTCTCTCTCAAAAAAAAAATTTTTTAAGTTAAAAAAAAATTAAAAAAAAAAAAGAAGTTGCTATGGCCAGTGTCAACAAAGTTATTGCCTGTGTCCTCTTCTAGGATTTTTATGGTTTCATGTCTCACATTTAGGTCTTTCACCCATTTTGAATTTATTTTTGTGTAGGGTGTGAGAAAGTGGTCCAGTTTTTCTTTTGCATGTTGCTGTCCAGTTTTCCTGACACCATTTGTTGAACAGACTTTTTCCCATTGGATATTCTTTCTGAGCAGGTATGATTGTGTGTGTGTGTGTGTGTGTGTGTGTGTGTGTGTGTATAAACTTATATATATAAAACAAATAAATATATATTTATTTATTTTGAGAGAGAGAAAGTGAGCACAAGCTAGGGAGAGGGCAGAAGAGAGAATCCCAAGCAGGCTCTTGTCAGCACAGAGCCTGACTCAGGGCTCCGTCTCATGAACTATGAGATCATGACCTGAGCTGAAATCAAGAGTCAGATGCTTAACTGACTGAGTCACCCAGGCACTGCCTGAGCAGGTTGTTATTTTTATACATGAATCCTATAGTGGCTTCTGTGTGTGCTGTACATATACCCCATTTCCCCTCTCAGGACCAAGGTGCCTATTACCCTAGCTATCAGTAGTCTTGCATGTTGACAGCTCAAATCTGAATTCTTCCTCACAAATTGCTTTTAAACAAATATTCTAATATTCTAATATTATCTTATAATATTCTAATATTAGACTTATAATATTATGTTCTAATATTATGACTTCCTTTTCGGGGGTAGCCTGTATCCATTGACTGGTTGACTGGTTGAAGTAGGAGTCTATAGGCCCAACCCCCTTGCCTAAATGGGTGTCAATTTTCCAAGTGAATCCCAGCTCTAGGGTGCCCATAAAATTGGCTGAGTCCTCATTGTGACTATATCACGACTCAGCTTTTCTCTCTCCTCAGTCCTCTTTTTCTCACTCCCTGACGAGTGTTGTTAAGCACACCCCAATAAAGGTCCTGTGTGCAAATCACCTTTTCAGGATCTGCGCTCAGAGGAACCCATCTTGTGGGAGTTAGTTCCTGGTGTGGTCCTGGGAAACAGCACTAAAATAGGATTCTCAGGTAGACATTTGCTGACTATCTGACAAATAAGAACCCATCATTGATGGTAGGTGAAGTACTGATAGCCTCTGTCATGCATGTTAAATCTTTTAGTGTTGGAGGAAACTGGGATGGGATATCAATGCGAGGCACATACTAGGAGGTACAATGTCTTCAATGTTTGAGAGATATGGGGGGATGAGTAAATGTGAAGACTAACATTGGATGACTATTATTGGAGTCATTGATGTTTGGAGAAAGATGGCAAAAAGCTAAAAATGATTAAGCACTAATTAAAGACTAAACGTGCAAGTCAGAGATCTTCTTTAGCAGCCGATAAAGAAACTCTCATCTCATTCAGCCCGGGGACAGACAAAAACTGAAGATCAGCCCCACTACTGAATTACAAAAGAGGCAGAGCAGAGAATATTGAATTCTCAGCCCTGACAAGTTTTCTCAGAGCCCTCAGTGAGAAACTCAGAGGGGGTGGGGGGATATCAGGGTCAATATACACAAAAATGTTGAATCTAAAGATTCCCTTGCACATTCTGAGTCTGCGAAAGTGACCCAGTACTCCATGTTAAAGATTTATGCTTGTGGACAATCACAGGAAGGCAAACTGTGCCCACTCCCCGCTGCTCCTAGAATCTACCCTCACCTCCTCTCCTTACCACCAGAACAATAACCGGCATTAAAGTCACAACATAACCCAGCCGGGGAATTGCTAGTCCTGCTAGGATAAAGAAGGGATTATACCCCGCAACAATCATAGTACCTAGTCAATATTTATT
Organism: Neofelis nebulosa; assembly: GCF_028018385.1. Classification (NCBI taxonomy): domain Eukaryota; kingdom Metazoa; phylum Chordata; class Mammalia; order Carnivora; family Felidae; genus Neofelis; species Neofelis nebulosa. Next base: position 108,642,076 of record NC_080800.1, on the reverse strand, counting down.
GATAGGGGCTAAGAGAGTATGTATGGGACTGGATTCTGAGGGTGCTGGATAAGGATGTGTAGGATGGAGCATAACGTTGAAAAAAGGACATTTTTAAAATATGGGAGTGCTCCAATGATACAGTATTTAATATCTTGGTAAAGATACCAAGACCAGTGTTAAAATGCTTCTGGGTTAGCAGTTGGTAACTTGAATAAAGCAATGTAAAAGTAAAAAGGCCTGAACTGCTCTTGTGGATGGCAAAGAAAGGCATCAAGGCTCAGAGAAGTGAGCATGCTAGAGTGCAGTCTGTGTATACTCTAGAGTATATACGTTATGTAGGCTGGAAAACGTATATAATTATCTTCTTTAGGAGAGCTCTGAGAACATTCCATCAACCAAAGCAAAAAGAGTTGCACTGACAGCCACTGTAAAGAACAGTATGGATGTTCTTAAAAACTTAAAAATAGAATTACCGTATGATCCAGTAATTCCACTGCTGGCTATTTGCCCAAAGAAACAAAACCACTAATTTGAAAAGATACATGCACCCCTACAGTTATTGCAGCATTATTTACAATAGTCAAGATATGGAAATAACCTAAGTGTCCATCCATAGGTAAATGGATAGAGAAGAGGTGGTATATATACAATGGAATATTAGTCAGCCATGAAAAGAACGACAGCTCGCCATTTTCAACAACATGGATAGGTCTACAGGGTGTAAGGCTAAGTGAAATAAGTCTGTCAGAGAAAGACAATACCATATGATTTCACTCATATGTGGAATTTAAGAAACAAAACAAATGAAGAAATAAAAAAAGAGTCAAGCAAAAAAACTAGACTGTTAAATACAGAGGACAAACCGGTGGTTGCCAGAGGGGAGATGGGTGGGGGACGGCAGAAATAGGTGAAGGTGTTAAGGGTACACTTATCAAAATGAGCACTGAGTAATGTATAGAATTGTTGAATCACTATACTGTACACGAAAACTAAAATAACACTGTATGTCAATTCTACCCTAATTAAAAAAATTAATTAATTGAAAATAAATAAAAAATGTGTCTTTTGCAATCATTGTGCACAGTGTCTTATAAATATCAAAGCTACTTCATTGATAGTGTTGATCAAGTCCTCTATATCTTAATGAATTCATTCATGTCTTCTTGTTCTATTGATACTGATTTGAGAGTGTTGACATCCCCAAATATATTTGGGCATTTGCTTTATCTCCTTTCAGTTTTGCCAATTTTTGCTAAATGAATTTTGAAGCTTTGTTTTTTTGGTGTGTACACATGTAGCATTTGTATATAGTCTTTATTAATTTACTCTTTTATCATTATGACATTCCCTCCTTAGCCCTGGTAATAATTCTTGTCTTGAACTCCATTTTGTCTGATATTAATACAAGTTCTTCAACTTTTTTTAAAAAGATAAGGGTAAGCAGAGTATATTATTTCCATCCTTGAAGTTTCTAAATTTTTTATTTTTTTATTGAGGTATAGTTGACATGCAGCATATTGGTTTCAGGTGTACAACATAATTATTTGATATTTATATAGCAAAATGATAATCATATTAAGTCTAGTTACATATATTACCATATTATATACAGAATTCTTTTCCTTAAGATGAGAACTTTTAAGATTTACTCTCAGCAACTTTCAAATATGCAATACAGTATTAACTACAGTCGCCACGCTGTACATTACATCCTTGAGTACCCTGTGTCTTTATATTTACCATGTGTTTCTTGTAGATTGCACATAGTTGTCTTTTAAAATCCAATCTTAAAATATCTACCTTTAAAATTTTTTTAATGTTTATTTATTTTTGTGAAAGAGAGAGAGGGAGCGAGCGCAAAGAGAGAGGGAGACACAGAATCCGAAGCAGGCTTCAGGCTCTGAGCTGTCAGCACAGATGTAATTAAAGTCCCAAACTACTTCACTTTAAGACAGGGTTATATTACTAGATGAGCCTGTATTTTATTTAAATTCCACTTTAATTCTAATTGACTTAAGTATATAGAAATACTACTGATTTTTTTCTAGCCTACATGGTGTTATTTATTTTTTGCATTTTATTTTATTTTTAATTTTATTTTTAATTATTTAAAATTTACATCCAAATTAGTTAGCATATAGTGCAATGATGATTTCAGGAGTGGATTCCTTAGTGCCCCTTACCCATTTGGCCCATTCCCCCTCCCACAACCCTTCCAGCAACCCTCAGTTTGTTCTCCATATTTATGAGTCTCTTCTGTTTTGTCCCCCTCCCTGTTTGTATATTATTTTTGTTTCCCTTCCCTTATGTTCATTTCTTTTGTCTCTTAAATTCCTCATGAGTGAAGTCATATGATATTTGTCTTTCTCTGACTAATTTCACTTAGCATAATACCCTCCAGTTTCATCCATGTAGTTGCAAATGGCAAGATTTCATTCTTTTTGATTGCCGAGTAATACTCCATCATATATATATATATATATATATATATATATATATATATATATATATATATATATATACACACACACACGACATCTTCTTTATCCATTCATCCATCGATGGACATTTGGGCTCTTTCCATATTTTGGATATTATTGATAGTGCTGCTATAAACATGGGGGTGCATGTGTCCTTTTGAAACAGCACACCTGTATCCCATGGATAAATGCCTAGTAGTGCAATTGCTGGATCGTAGGGTAGTTCTATTTTTAGTTTTTTGAGGAACCTCCATACTGTTTTCCAGAGTGGCTGCACCAGCTTGCATTCCCACCAACAATGCAAAAGAGATCCTCTTTCTCTGCATCCTCGCCAACATCTGTTGTTGCCTGAGTTGTTAATGTTAGCCATTCTGACAGGTGTCAGGAGGTATCTCATTGTGGTTTTGATTTGTGTTTCCCTGATGATGAGTGACGTTGAGCATTTTTTCATGTGTCGGTTGGCCATCTGGATGTCTTTGGAGAAGTGTCTATTCATGTCTTTTGCCCACTTATTCACTGGATTATTTGTTTTTTTGGGTGTTGAGTTTGGTAAGTTCTTTATAGATTTTGGATACTAACCCTTTATCTGATATGTCGTTTGCAAATTCTGCAAAAAAAAACAGAATTCTCCCATTCTGTTGGTTGCCTTTTAGTTTTGCTGATTGTTTCCTTCGCTGTGCAGAAGCTTTTTATTTTGATGAGGTCCCAGTAGTTCATTTTGCTTTTGTTTCCCTTGCCTCCGGAGGCGTGTTGAGTAAGAAGTTGCTGTGGCCAAGATCAAAGAGTTTTTTGCCTGCTTTCTCCTCGAGGATTTTGATGGCTTCCTGTCTTACATTGAGGTCTTTCATCCATTTTGAATTTATTTTTGTGTCTGGTGTAAGAAAGTGGTCCAGGTTCATTCTTCTGCATGTTGCTGTCCAGTTTTACCAGCACCACTTGCTGAAGAGACTGTCCTTATTCCATTGGATATTCTTTCCTGCTTTGTCAAAGATTAGTTGCCATACGTTTGTGGGTCCATTTCTGGGTTCTCTATTCTGTTCCATTGATCTGAGTGTCTGTTCTTGTGCCAGTACCATACTGTCCTGATGGTTACAGCTTTGTAGTATAGCTTGAAGTCTGGGATTGTGATGCCTCCTGCTTTGGTTTTCTTTTTCAAGATTGTTTTGGCTATTCGGGGTCTTTTCTGGTAAAATACAAATTTTAGGATTATTTGTTCTAGCTCTGTGAAGAATGCTGGTGTTATTTTGATAGGGATTGCATTGAATATGTAGATTGCTTTGGGTAGTATTGACATTTTAACAATATTTGTTCTTCCTATCCAGGGGCATGGAATCTTTTTCCATTTTTTTTGTGTCTTCTTCAATTTCTTTCATAAGCTTTGTATAGTTTTAAGTGTATAGATTTTTCACCTCTTTGGTTAGATTTATTCCTAGGTATTTTATGTTTTTTTGTGCAACTGTAAATCAATTTGTTGATTTTTCTGTGGCTTCATTGTTGGTGTATAGGAATGCAACCAATTTCTGTGCATTGATTTTATATTCTGCAACTTTGCTGAATTCATGAATCAATTCTAGCAGTTTTTTGGTGTAATCTTTTGGATTTTCTGTATAGAGTATCATGTCATCTGCGAAGAGTGAACATTTGACCTCCTCCTGGCTGATTTGGATGCCATTTATTTCTTTGTGTTGTCTGATTGCAGAGACTAAGACTTCTAATACTATGTTGAATAACAGTGGTGAGAGTGGACATCCCTGTCTTGTTCCTGACCTTAGGGGGGAAAGCTCTCAGTTTTTCCCCATTGAGGATGATATTAGCGTTGGGTCATTCATATATGGGTTTTATGATCTCGAGGTATGCTCCATGTATCCCTACTTTATTGAGGGTTTTTATCAAGAAAGGATGTTGTATTTTGTCAAATGCTTTCTCTGCATCTATTGAGAGGATCATATGGTTCTTGTCCTTTCTTTTATTGATGTGATGAATAACATCAATTGTTAATTGTTTTGTGGATATTGAACCAGCCCTGCATCCCAGGTATAAATCCTGCTTGGTCGTGGTGAATAATTTTTTTTAATGTATTGTTGGATCCAGTTGGCTAATACTGCATTGAGGATTTTTGCATCGATGTTCATCAGGGAAATTGGTCTGTAGTTCCCCTTTTTCATGAGGCCTCTGTCTGGTTTTGGAATCAAGGTAATGCTGGCTTCATAGAAAGAGTTTGGAAGTTTTCCTTCCATTTCTATTTTTTGGAACAGTTTCAAGAGAATAGGAGTTAACTCTTCCTTAAATGTTTGGAGGAATTCGCCTAGAAAGCCATCTGGCCCTGGACTCTTGTTTTTTGGCACATTTTTTTTTATTACTAATTCGATTTTCTTACTGGTTATGGGTTTGTTTAAATTTTCTATTTCTTCCTGTTTCAGTTTTGGTAGTATATATGTTTCTAGGAATTTGTCCATTTCTTCCAGATTACCCATTTTATGGGCATATAGTCGCTCATAATATTCTCATTATTGTTTTTATTTCTGCTTGTTTTTATTTCTGCTCGGCAGATTAGAGACAAAAGGGGAAAGAAAAAAAAGGAAATAATTTGAAAATTTGAAAAAATGAATACAGTGAATTAGAATTAAATGAAATGATGGAAGTAAAATAGAATTTGAAAATATTTACGTGAACGTAAAAAAATATAGTAGAAAAAAATTAAAGAAAAAAAAAATTTTTAATTGTTTAACATTTATTCATTTTGGAGAGACAGAGAGACAGATCATGAATGGGGAGGGGCAAAGAGGGAGACACAGAATGTGAATCTGGCTCCAGGCTCTGAACTGTCAGCATAGAGCTGGACGCGGGGCTTGAGCTCATAAACTGAACTGTGAGATCATGACCTGAGCCGAAGTTGGATGCCAACCGCTGAGCCACCCAGATGCCCCAAGAAAAATATTTTTAATAAAAAGTGAAAATAAAAATATATTTTTTCTCTTTCTGTATTCAAGAAAAAGAGAAAAAAAAGAAAATTGAATAGATGGACCAACAAACAGACTGAAATATGATTGAAATTGCTTCGTTTTCCCCTAGAAGTCAAACTATGAAGTGCTTTACAGTCCATAAAGGAAGCAGGCAGAAAGACTTGTGTTCCTGAAGAGCGAGGTTGGCCCAGTTGGGCGGGGCTTAGTGTATCAGCTCCTTTCTCCACTGGATGGCGCTGAATAACTTACTGGTGTTGTTGCTGTGGCACTTGTAGGTGTGTATGCACATGCGCGGGAGCGGTGAAAATGGCATCACCCAGCTACCCAGTCTTTAGTATCGGAACTCTGTTCTCTCCAATCAGCAATTGCGCACCTATCCTTTGTCTCCCACTTCCGTCCACTTCCCGCTTTTACACTGTCCGTGACCAAGCTGTCAGATTGCCTGGGGGCACCTCCCTCCTGAGTTTTATCTCAGATGTGGCCGTGTTTCCCGAGGGACTGCGGCTTTGACCTGCACCACCCCACTGCAAATGGTCTCACTGAGCAGTGGCCGGGTGTCGGCCGCAACCAGGAATGTTGGAGAGACCGTGCTGCTGCCGAGGCCCAGAGACTGTGGCTGAGTGCCAGCCCCCCCCCAGAAAAAGTTCACGCGATTGTTTAGCAGCAGCGTTTCAAGGATTATGGAAAATCACAACACATACCTGGTGCCAGGCTTCACCCCCAACAACCTTGTTCCAGCACCAGCAAATGTGGTTGTTCTCCCAGGTCCACTGAGGCCTTTGCCTGTGGGGGGGTGCCGTACAACCTCTACCAGATGTCCTCCCAGTAGGGGAACTGCTTCCCATGTGGCCTGAAGACCCCCAGATTCCACTCTGCTCCTGGGGATTCACCCTTCCCACCAGAGCACCGCCAGGTATCGAGCTGTGGAGCCTCAGACTCTGCACTCCCCCTGTTTATAAAGTTTTTCTTAATGGAATTTAAACCCTCCCCTTTCTCCTTTCTCCCTTTTTAGTTCACTCCCTGCGGCTGTTTCCACTTTTCCACATTCTCTCCAGCTGGTTTTGGGGGGGTGCTTTTCCTGTATTCCCCCTGCCTCTCCCCCGTCTCTGTCCTCTCTCCACACACTAAAACAGCTCCCTGCCTTCTGCAGCTTCTCTCTTCCCCACTTCGCCTCTCCATGCCATGTACCTGCTGAGTTCTGTGGTTCACATTGTACAGATTGTTGTGTTAATCCTCAAATCAGTTTTCTAGGTGTGCAGGATGGTTTAGTGTTGATCTGGCTGCATTTCATAGATGCGAGACACAGAAAAAGACTTCCATGCTGTTCTGTCATCTTGGCCTCTCCATAAATTAACCATTTTAAAGTGTACAATTCAGTGTATTTAGTATATTCACAATGTTGTCCAACCATTACAACTAATACCTAAACATTTTATCACCCCCAAAGAAATTCTATACCCACTAGTAGTCACTCTTCATTACCCCCATCTCCTACTCTCTGGAAACCACTAATTTAACTTTTGTCTCTGGATTTGCTTATTCAGAACATATGATATAAAAGGAATCAGAAAATATGTAGTCTTTAAAAGTTTTTATTTCCTTTTCTAAGTTTTGGGTTTTTTTAAAAATGAAATTTATTGTCAAATTGGTTTCCATACAACACCCAGTGCTCCTCCCAACAGGTGCCCTCCTCAATGCCCATCACCCCCCCTCCCCTCCCCCCACCCCCCATCAACCCTCAGTTTATTCTCAGTTTTTAAGAGTCTCTTATGGTTTGGCTCTCTCCCTCTCTAACTTTTCTTTTTCTAATTTTTGATTTCAATTTATGTTTTAAATTATTTTTGACATAAAAAAGATGCACATAATATATACAACTTCATGAGTTTAGAGGTAAGTATACTGTGAAACAATCACAAGAATCTGTCCAGCTCATCCTTATATATTTATCTGTTGATGGACACTCATGTTGTTTCCATGTCTTGGCTGTCATGAACAATGCTGCAATGAACATGGGAGTGCAGATCTCTTTGAGATACAGCTTTAATTTCCTTTGTGTATATACTAAGAAGTGGGACTGCAAGATAATATGGTAATTTTATTTTTAATTTTTTGAGGGACTTCTATAATGTCTTTGATAATGGCTGCACCAATTTACATTCCTGCCAACAGCGTGCAGGGTTACCTTTTTTCACATCCTATCCAACACTTGTTATCTTTTGACTTTTGGGTAATAGCCACCTTACCATGTGTGAAGTGACATCTCATTATGGTTTTGATTTACATTTCCCTGATTATGAGTGATGTTGAGAGTCTTTTCATAAAGCTGTTGGCCATTCGTATGTCATCTTTGGAAAAAAATGTCCATTCAGGTCTTTTCCCCATTTTAAGGGGGGGCAGATTATTCCTTTGACATATTTTTATGTAAATCATTGATTAACCATTACAGCCATTATATTAGTATTTAATAACCAATGTATTCTGGTTACAAATGTGGAAAAATATAAGCAAAACAATCTGCTAGGCAGCCAGCTCAGTATATCATTGTACTATAGATTTCAATATGGATTATCTTGAATGAAAATGGATACTTCAGAAATTCTCAGTTAACTTTGGCTTTCTTACTGGAGTAAAATTGACCTTATTTTCCCCCAGCTTTATTGAGATATAAATGACATATAACAATGTGTATGTTTAGGGTATACAGTGTGATGATTTGGTATGTGCATGTCTTACCAAATTGTTACCACAGTAAGATTAGTTAACACATCCTTTATCTCATATGGTTACCTTTTCCTGTGTGTGGTAAAAATATTTACTCTCTTAGCAACTTTCAAGTGTACAATACAGTATTGTTAACTATAGTCACTATGCTGTATATTATATCCCCAGAACTTACTCATGTTATAACTGGAAGTTTGTACCTTTGACCAGATCACCCATTTTCTCCACCCCCTTGCCCCAGCAATCTCCAATCTATTCTCTGATTCTATGAGTTTGACTTTTTAGATTATATAAATAAGATCATACCTTATTTGTCTTTCTATGTCTGACTTACTTCACTTAGGATAATTACCTCAAGGTCCATCCATGTTGCCACAAATGTCAGAATTTACACACACACACACACACACACACACACACACGTATAATCACATTTTCTTTATTCATCTGTCAGTGGACATCTAGGTTGTTTCCATGTCTTGGATATTGTAAATAATGCTGCAATGAACATGGAGGTACAGATACCTCCTTGAGATAGTGATTTCATTTCCTTTGGATATATATACAGTAAAAACCTTGGTTTTGAGCATAATTTGTTCCAGAAACATGCTTGTAATCTGAAGTACTTGTATATCAAAGTGAATTTCCCCCATAAGAAATAACGGAAACTCAGATGGTTCATTCCACAGCCCAAAAATATTAATGTAAAAATGATTACAATACAAAATAATAAAATACAAAATATAAAGAAAAATAAACAAATTAACTTGCACTTACCTTTGAAAACCTTCGTGGCTGGTGCGAGGGAAACGAGAGAGGAGGGTTATTGTGTAGGATGACTTTCACTATCACTAATGGATGTCGACTACAGTACAGTATTAATAAACTCTTGTCATATACTGTATTTAGTGTAACTGGCAATAAGGCAGCAGAGGAAAGGGTCTATATCTGCAGGCAGCCTAACCTAGAATCAAGCAAAGCATTCCTAAGCTTATTCTTCTAAGGAAAAGCAAAGGACTGTCCATAAGCGCTCTGAAGTGACAAAAAATACACTAGTATGAGTTGTGGGCACCTTCCAACGTTCTGAAAAATCACTGATTTGTGTGAAACACCGGAGCCTGAGACCGAGCACCCGAGCATGGGAGATGATCACCCACAGTCCCGCAGAGAGAGAGGGAGAGAGAAGACCCATCAGCTCAGCTGTGATCATGTGACATTCGAAGTCACATACTACTGGTATTGCAAGACATTGCTCAATTGTCAAGTTAAAATTTATTAGAAATATTTGCTCATCTTGCAGAACACTCAAAGAACAAGTTACTCACAATCCAAGGCTTTACTGTATTCAGAAGTGGAATTGTTGGATTAGATGGTAATTCTATTGTTAATTTCTTAAAGGACTTCCATGTTTTCCATAGTAACTATACCAGTTTACATTCCACCAACAGTGTACAAGGGTTCCATGCCCATTTTTGAATTGGGTTACTTGTGGGTTTTTTCTTATTGACTTCTAAGAGTTAATTCTATATTCTGGGGTTAACCACCAATCAAATATATGGTTTGCAAATATTTTTTCCCATTCCGTAGGTTGCCTTTTCATTTTGTTGATTGTTTTCTTTGCTATGCAGAAACTTTAAGTTGGCATAGTCTAATTTTATTTATTCTTGCTCTTGTTGTCCGTGCTGTTGGTTTCAGATAGAAAATTGAGTCAATTTTTTCAGAGTGATAACAAGCATTTATTAGCTCAAAAGAATGAGTTAACTTTTGTATAAAGTGTGAATCTTTGTTTGAGGTTCACTTTTTTCCCTTTGGATTTCCAATTGTTCCAATACTATTTATTTTTGAAAATGCTATCTTTCCTCTAGTGAATTGCTTTTGCACCTTGCCAAAATCAGTTGGGTATATTTGTATATATCTATTTCTGGGTTTTCTATTTTGCTTCATCAATCTATGTGTCTATCACTCCGCCAATACCATACAGTCATTATTACTGTATTTATATAATAAATCTTGAAATTGGATAGATTGATTCCTCCCACTTTGTACTTTTTAAAAACTGTTTATAAGCTATTCTAGTTCCTTTGACTTTTCATATAAATTTTACAATAGTTCCTAACAAAACCTAGGCGAGGTATTTTTGTAGGTATATTGTTTATATACCTATGTGTAATAGATATATATGGGCTACAATAGATCTTGCTTGGGTTTTGGTAAGAATTATATTACATACATATATTAATTTGGGGAGGATTGACACCTTTATTCTTTTGAGTCTTTCAATTCATAAGCATGCTGTGTCTCTCCATGTATTTAGATTTTTAAAATTTCCTTTCTTGTATAGTTTTCAGCATACAATTTCTTTGCATGTTGTTAGGTTTACAGCTAAGTCTTTCACTTTTTTTTAGCAATCAGAAATGATGCTATATTTTTAAATTAAAATTTTGATATATACTTCTTCACTAGCTATTTGATGCCAAGTTGATCATGAGAGGGTCAGTGTTTTGTCCTTACTGGAATAGACGCTCTGGATAGGGTTTGCCTTCTCTATGCCATGCTTCTGCCAAAACTACCATTCATGGACTTACAGAATTACTTATGTACCCTAATGGTATTCCACACATCATTGCTTCCGATCCAGGAACTCACTTCGCAGCAAAAGAAATGTGGTAATGGCCCTGCTCATGGATTTCACTAGCCTTATTATGTTCTTCATCATCATGAAGCAGCTGGCCCAATAGAATGGTCAAACTGCCCTTTGATTACGTTGCTGGCTAGTGGCAATACCTTGCAGGACGGGGGCAAGGTTCTACAGGAGACTGACTATGCTCTGAATCAATGTCCTATATGTATGTATGGTGCTGTTTCACTGATAGTCATGATTCATGGGTCCAGGAATCAAGAGATGGAAATAGGAGTTGCACCACTCATTATTACCCCTAGTAACCCACTAGTAAAATGTTTGCTTCCTATTCCTGTGTGCTGAGCCACGAGGGAAAGATATGGCACTAACCAACCTAAGCTGATGTCTTTGTTCTCCCCTAGCCTACTAGACTGTGATGGACACATTCAAGCTCCAAGACTATTAGGGCAGAAGTCAATCCTCTGGGGAGGCCCCTCAGATAAGTTGTGGTGCTGGATGTGCAAACCATCTCTTTCCTTTCCCCTAGAAAGGCCAGGAGTCTGAGGATTTCTTTTTGATCATTTGGCATTGCACTGGGGGCAAGGACTTGGGCAAGATGTCTCAAATCATCCGACTAGCTTCGATGAGTCTGGTGTCACAGTCACTCAAAGTACAGGAACCTTTCACTTCATTTCTGGATTTCTCACGAATAAAATTTCTCCATGAGTTGTTGCTAAATGGGTATATTTGTCAGGGGAAGGATGGTCCTGAGCTTCCTACTCTGCCATCTTGCAGGTGTTACTCTCAAGGCTTTTTTCAAGCTTTGTTAGGATGAATCAAATATGAGCCTTGTTTCAGGTTTATTGTAGCCTTACTGCTAAGGTGTTATAGGGTGAAAAATGCTCCCACCTTCAAAGATATAGTCACTTCTAAATCTCCAGAATCCATCAATATTACCTTTTATTGTAAAAGAGTGAATATTACTGTATATGTAAATAAGTGATTAAGTTTGGATCTTGAAAAGACGAACTTATTTTGACTTATCTGGGTAGATTCTACATGCAATCACATGTATCCTTATAAGAGCGAGGCAGAGGGAGTTGACACACACACACACACACACACACACACACACACACATACATAAATACAGGAGAAGGTGATGTGAAGATGCAGGCAGAGATTGGAGTGATACAGCCACAAGTTAAGGAATGCTAAGTCATCCATTAGTCACCAGAAGCTAGAAAAGGCAAGGAAAGTATTCTATAGAACCTCTGGGGGGAGTGCAGCCCTGTTGGCACATTGATTTTGTGCTACTGGCCTCCAGAACTGCGAAAGAATAGGTTTCTAATGTTTTAAGCCATCAAGTTTGTGATAATTTGTTACAGCAGCCACAGGAAACTAATTCCTCTGAAATCTAGTGAGTGCTTCAGGTTTCAGTAACATTTATCTGCTTTAGCTGGATGGAAGTCAAGTGTGTCCTATCCCTGCATGTGAGTGCTAGAAATTATTCAACTGAAATCTTTCTATTAACTGTTATTTGCCTAGCCTTTTGGCATTTTACCTGATGCATGCACATCTTAGTATTCAACAGAATAGTCACAGGGAATCCTTAGGAGATTCCTGGTGTGATTTTTCTGCATAGTTTCCTCTCTCATACTCTGCTTTAAAAATTCTAGCTGCCTCAGCTTCTGTAAAATACAGTCTCTGTCTTCACAACCTTACTGGTAGTGTTTCACTCTACTTGGTTTCCCTCTACATGTGCCACACTTCAGAAAGTGCCTGTAGACAAAAAAAAAAAAAAAAAAAAAAAAAAGCTGTGATTGTAGGGCTCCTTGTAGCGTCAGTTGGGAAACTGACCTTGATATTATAGCTTGAAAATCAGCACATAATGGAATTATAGCAGAGATATGCAGAGTCATCTTAAAGAGCAAATAAAGGCAGAAAACTTACTTATGACATTAATAAGGAAAAAAAAATGTGTCAACCTAGAGTTGGGTTGATCCTGTTGAAAACACCCCAAAGAAGATGAATTAAAAAGGAAAGTGTTGGCAGGGACATTCTAAACTTGTTCAGGAAAAAATGTGTCCTAGAGTTATATATCTTAACTTTTGGTAGTTGTAACCAAAATGAAGAACCAAGAGCCTCAGGGACCAAAGATAGCTAATGCAAGAGGAGGAGGTTATTTAAACTAGAATTTGGATGTTTGCTGTGTCTTTTTTTTTTTTTCAGAGCTCTTTGATGCAGTCAGACACATGGTGGGTAGGTAGCAGTCAAATATTTTGACATTACCATGCTACTTCACTACCTTTTTCTTTGGGAAAGGCCAGTCAGAAATTTGACCTATGGAAAACAGTGCCTTCTGGAAGATTTTCAGAAAGTATGATTCTGTGGCTGCTTTTGTGGACGATAGTTTTCTCAATTGGTTTGGTACTTTTCTTGCCAAAAGTCTATCCCTTCCCCTGTGATGTACTCTGGTTCTCCTCGCTAGTTTGTTGGGTCTGCTTGGGAGTGGGCAGTGAGCCTAGGTTCCCAGTGAACAGACATTCTAGAGAATGGTGGAAAGTAAAATGTATGCAAATGAAGAGGTCAGTTGGCATCAAAAGAACAAGATAGTTGACTTGCTATCACCTCAAAAAGTCCCAACTGATCATCCTTCAGTGTGGGTGGTAGGTACTTGCCTATAAGCAGTTACATAGAATTTTTCATATGAATATCCTCCCTCAGTGTATACCAGCCTTGGCTTCAAGCCCTTGTGAAGATCTTGTAGTTCCCATAGTATTGACCAGTTAGCAGGTATTAGCTATCCTGGGGGTAGAAAACATGGTTGCTTTGTAAGAGGTATTTTATATAAAAGGATGTTTTATGTTGCTGTCCAATTCTTCTGAGTAGGTGGAAGTATTGAGTTATCCATAGATAGAACATCAGAAGTATTCCTTAAAAATTGGTTGTGCTCCATTTAGGCATTAATAATGGATACCATGATGAAGGGCTTTAAATGGTACTCTTCAAACTTGATCTTAGAAGCTTCAAAGATCCTGGAAACTACATAGATGAATAATTTAAATTATTATGGATGCGAAAGGATTAAGAACCAGAATAAGGATAAAGTGTGAGGAATTTTTAGTGAGGAATTCCATAATCACCAGATTGAAGATATAGCAGTGGCAGGGATGCAAGTTAATGATAAATTCTCATGTTGTTGAATCTTAGAGACACATATAGGGGCTATGAGCAGTATATTATATTCTTGACTTCCCAAAGGTATTTCTTGTTTTGGCCACAGGTCTCCCAGATGCTACTGTATTGGAGGATGTATAGATATGGATGCCCCAAAAGCCTACGTGAACTTTAGTCAACATCTTGAAAGATCACTGGACATAGGCATGGTATTTGAGGTCAGACTTTCTAAATTAGGGGGAAACCTATTAGTCTGTTGTTTTCATTTTTGTTTTGGGGTATACCCTACTTTTAGTCCAGCACCAGCATGGACTTCTGCTGCGAGATCATTTTTTAAAGTTTACTTATTTATTTGAGAGAAGAGAGACAGAGAGAGAGAGAGGGAGAGAGAGAAAGAGAGTGAGCAGGAGAGGGATAGAGAGAGAGGGAAAGAATCCCAAGCAGTCCCTGTACTGTTAGCATAGAGCCTGATGCAGGGCTCAAACTCACAAACCATGAGATCATGACCTGAGCCGAAATCAGGAGTCAGATGCTTAACTGACTGAGGCATCCAGGAACCCTGATCATTTTTTAAAATTATGGCTGGATACGGATGCCCTTAAAGGTATCAGTTTGCATGATGTGCCAGGACATGCTCGTTAGGGCAGATGATCTGGCCTCAAAACCTGGTGATTTGGGGTGTCCGGTAAAATCAAAGGATTATAGAAATGTGATATACCTAGCATTGTACCATTCCCCTGATAAATAGTAAGCACTCTGGTATTGGAAGGACTTGGCCTCAGGCTTAGGGAAACAATTCAAGTGCCTGATGTAACCATGGGCCTTAGATCCCAGATTAATCATATTCCCATGCAGTTTTGCCTTCAATTCTGAAAATGCTTTCTGGTAAGTGGTGTATTTGTCTCAAATCCCAAGTAAGGAAGAGACAGATGGTGTAGGGCCATAGTGGGCATAGCTGTTACTTAAGGCAGAAGTGCAGTGTAAGATAAAGAGCATAGATTTCCTTAGGATATAGTGAGGTACTTGGATCTTACTCTGTAAAGGCAATAGATTAGGAAGTCTATATGAGCAGTAACACACTGATAATACTATTTTTTCCATGTCTTCTTATGAGCATGTCAATATAATTATCTCTATTCCTCCCAACTAAGAGAGTTCCATTTAAACTAGGATGACATTGGTATGCGGTTACCAGTGTAAAGGCCGCAGCATACCACCCAGAATTCTGTTATAAAATGCCCTCCTCACTGCCTTTTGTAGGTAAGGGTAAAAGGTGAATCTTCTGCTCTCACTCTGGGACCCTGGTTAGTATAGCAATGAGTTTCCAGTGGTGGCATTGGAATTGGTGAACAAAGTGATTAGCCTTGCTTTGGTACATTTTCAGAGGCTAGCATGTCCAGGAGGCCTGTGGCATGGCTTCCTTTCTTTCTTTACTTTTGCAGACATATCTGTATTCATGCTCTGAGGCTTGTTATTTCTGAAAAAAATAATAGGACTCTGACCAATCCATCTTGTTTCCCCCTGTGACTTGCTGAGAATCCAGAATGCAGGGCTTATTCTTTCCACTCAACAAATGGCATTACAGGTTATCTCCTAACTGGTGGGACTACTGAAGAAGTATATTGCAAGCTCAACTCTCCTCATATCCTGCCAGAATCTGAAGTACGTAGATTCCTTCCTAATCTGGTGTTCCATGTTGTTAGTGAATTTCCCCAAAAGCAAGAGGGACGGGGCAGCGGTGCTGGTTGAAGGCAAAGGTTCCTAATTCTGTTCTCTCTTTGCCCCTGAATGCATCGTGCTGAACACTGGAGGGCACCCTTGTGCCATTAGAGGTTCAAAGCTCTGGGTATCAGTAGAACCTGCAAACAACTGTGTGGGATGCAGAGAATTTTGCTCAGTCTCCTGAGGGATATATCAGATGGTGCCACTGAGGCCTGGGCTGGGTAAGAAGACATGAGGAAGAAGATTAAATAATTCTTAGTAATTCAGGGATTGGTGGGATTACGTTTTAGGCAGAGCTCCTTGGGCCATGGACATGAGAGGAGAAATTAAAGGGGCCAATTAAAAGGGACATATGCTTTCAACTACCATCTGCATGCAGATTTCAGAATATATATTCCCAGATTTTTCCTCTGAGCTCCACATATATATGCAACCAGCTCTTCTATATATAGCCACCTGAATATCCATCAGACATCTTAAACTCAAAGTTTTCAAAGAAGCTAGTATTTTCCTTACTCTCCTTGCCACCCACTATCCTCGATACTTATACCCCATGCCAAAACCTTACCTACCATACCCCTTCTTTGCCTCACAGACTTGCTCATTTTCCAGTATTTCCCATCTTAGTAAATAGTACCACCTTGTTCAAGTCATCAAACTGGTGGTACCATCTGGGACACATTCTTCTTTCCATCTTCTTTCTCATCCAATTACCTCACTCATTTCATTCTGTTTTCTAAATATCTCTTGAATTCATGCAATTTTCCAAATTACTCATCACTGGCCACCATCTTCTCTCACTTGGATTACTGCAATGGCCTTATAGACATTCTCCCCACATGCAATGTTGACTTCTCCCATTTATTCTCCACCCAACAACCAGAGCCTATCTCAAATGTAAATCTAACCATGTTACTTCTCTGCTTGAAATCATTTAGTGGACATTCTTAGCCTTCAAGATAATGTTTACATGCCTTAGCATGAAATTCATTCATGTTTCCTTGGGAGCATCTATCCCTTTTTCCAGTGTCTGTCATTTTAAGTTATTTCCCCCAGCACTATTCTTTAGAAATGCAAGGGGTAGACCAATAAAATGCTGCTGTGGAAGAGATTCATCTGTCTTCTTTTCAATATTCCAGGCCAGGGGCACTTTGTCCAACAACTAGACATTGAACAATGATGATGTAGGACTGAAAATGGTACTTCGTCGTCTCTAATTTTTGAGCAAGCTCTGGGACACCCAGTTATTCCTCAATTTGGACTTTTAGGTAGACATACGGTGACTTCCTGTACTCAAAAGACTAAAGATGAAATCAGACTTTTCCATGTGAGCATGGAGAATGCCATGAAGCTCATTTCTAGCTTGGGCGAAGGAACATTCTAGAATATCTGCCTGATTGAAACCATTGGCAAGAGCACCTAATAAGGTCTTATCAGAAGTCTTCTTAATTGAAGGCCTTAGGGGTAATGCTGAAGGAAATTTCTGGAAAATCCCTAACATTTTGATTTCCAGTCATGTACAAACTATTTTGTACCTCTAACTCAGGTTATCACTTAAAGTTCTGGAAAAATAATCCTTTAGAGCAACATCCCAGTAACTTCCTGAGGACAGAACCCCAAACATGCTACTTCTGTTAAAGGAACCATAGTGGATTTTAGAAGAATATAGCAAACTATTTTGATCATGTCTGTACATGTATAATCTGAGGAGAGCCACTATATGGCAAGATTTCTGTATTCACAGGGTGTAATTAGAGGCACAACTACATACCAAAGGTTATGTGAAGGGCAGTCTCTGTGGGCAGCCACTCATTTGGCAGATGTTATTTCAGTGACAACTGCCCATGATGCAGTTAGAGGGGTCTTGGCTGCTAAGATTTTGCTTTTTGAGGAGCCACTTATTTGATAGGACTTGAGAGCCTTCTTCCATTTGGTACTTTTTCAGGCAATTGTAGGTGAGGCACATCTAGGAAAATATCGATATAACATATAGAATGGCATGAGGTTTATTGTACAGTGTGGCAACCATTAAACATGTGATTTGAGAAGGTATCTATGTGTGGTATGGTTTTATTTGCCAGGAAAATGCAGTGGGGGGAGAAGAGGCAGGGAAGGTCCTCTACACCATGTGACCTAAAGCACACAGGGTACTTAAAGCACAGTGGCTTATTTAGCAATAATTGAGGAGCCATCGATCTACATTGTGGCTTAGTATGACTTCAGTGCAAAGCCAGGAATGGGCCGTGACACTATAAAACTGGCCCTGGACAGGGCAGCAGAACCTGGCAAAAGCACTACATGAACACTGAGGTGATAGCAAAGATACTATTAGTAACAAAACAATGGAAACAGAACTAACTACCATTTGTTGAGCATTTACTATATACCAGGAATTGTTCAAACCACCTACTTCCTATACGTGTATTCAGTATTTCATTTAAACTCAACAATAGCTCTGGACAATATCTATGATCCTCTTTTTACACGGGAAGAAATTAAAGCTCAGTGAAGTTAATGATGCTAAACCGTGCAGATATTAAGTGGTGGTGCATGGGTTTAGAACCCAGGTCAGTCTTACTCCAAAGCCCATGGTCTTTCCATTAGACTGCTCAAATTTCAAGAATACTCTATGAGTTTTCTTTATTCTTCTTTTTTAAGAAATTTACTTATTTAAATTCAAGTTAGTTAACATATAGTCACTTGGTTTCAGTAGAAACCAGTGATTCATTACCTACATATAACACCCAGTGCTCATCCCAACAAGTGCTCTCCTTAATGCCTATTACCCATTTAGCCCATCCCCCCCCACCTCCCTTCCAGCAACCCTCGGTTTGTTCTTTATAGTCTCTTATAGTTTGCCGCTCTCTCTGTTTTTATCTTATTCTTACCTCCCTTCCCCTGTGTTCATCTGTTGAGTTTCTCAAATTCCACATGAATGAAATCGTATGATATTTGTCGTTCTCTGACTTATTTCACTTAGCATAATACCCTCCAGTTCCATCCATGTATGTTGCAAATAGCAAGATTTCATTCTTTTTTGATCACCACATAGTATTCCATTTTGTATATATACCACATCTTTATCCATTCATAGTCAATGGACATTTTGGCTCTTTCCACAATTTGGCTATTGCTGACAGCATTGCTATACACATTGGGATGCACGTGCTCTTTGAATCTGCATTTTTGTATCTTTTGGATAAATACCTAGTAGTGCACTTGCTAAGTTGTATGGTAATTCTATTTTTAATTTTTTGAGGAACCTCCATACTGTTTTCCAGAGTAGCACCAGTTTGCATTCCCACAAACAGTACACGAATGTTCCCCTTTCTCCACATCCTCACCAACATCTGTTGTTTCCTGAGTTGTTCATTTTAGTCATTCTGACAGGTGGGAGGTGGTATCTCATTGTGGTTTTGATTTGTATTTCTCTGATGATGAGTGACGTCGAGCAGCTTTTCATGTGTCCATCAGCCATCTGGATGTCTTTGGAAAAGTGTCTGTTCATGTCTTCCGCCCATTTATTCACCGGGTTATTTGTTTTTTGGGTGTTGAGTTTGGTAAGTTCTTTATAGATTTTGGATACTAAACCTTTATCCAATATGTCATTTGCAAATATCTTCTCCCCTTCTGTTGGTTGCCTTTTAGTTTTGTTGATTGTTTCCTTCACTGTGCAGAAGATTTTTATCTTGGTGAGGTCCCAATAGTTCATATATGTTTTTATTTCCCTTGCCTCCAGAGACATGTCTAGTAAGAAGCTGCTGTGGCTGAGGTCAAAGGTTTTTGCCTGCTCTCCCCTCTAGGATTTTGATGTTTTCCTGCCTCACATTTAGGTCTTATATCCATTTTGAGTTTATTTTTGTGTATGGTGTAAGAAAGTGGTCCAGATTCATTCTTCTGCATGTCGCTGTCCAGTTTTCCCAGCACCATTTGCTGAAGAGACTGTCTTTTTTTCCATTTGATACCCTTTCCTGCTTTGTCGAAGATTAGTTGGCCATACATTTGTGGGTCCATTTCTGGATTCAAGAGTTAAAAGATCTGTAAGTTGAAAACTATAAAAACCTTATGAAAGAAATTGAAGAAGACACAAAGAAATGGAAAAACATTCCATGCTCATGGACTGGAAGAAAAAATATTGTTAAAATGTCTATACTACCCAAAGCAATCTACATATTCAATCCAATCCCTATCAAAATAACACCAGCATTCTTCACAGAGCTAGAATAAGCAATCCTAAAATTTGTATGCAACCAGAAAAAAACCCGAATAGCCAATGTAATGTTGAAAATGAAAACCAAAGCTGGAGGCCTCACAATTCCAGACTTCAGACTGCATTACAAAATGTAATCATCTATGACTTTTAGTTACATTTAGTTCTAAGCTTTTTTCTCTTGGCTTTTACCAGAAGAAGGATCACTTATGCTGCAGAGTAGAGTAATAGGGAACTGTAGGAAGAAATACAATAATTGAAATAAATTAAAATCTCATTTAGTCCCCAAGGTTTCTCCAAGTTATTCTCAAACAAATGTCTCTGTACATCTCTCTAATCCATTTCCTCTTCTCCATGCCCACTTCTGTGTAGGTCTTCTCATCTATACTGTTGAAATGACTTCTTAAATAGCCTCTGTGCCTCCAATATCTCCTCCAAGTCTACCCTCCACACATATTCCCTAGTGATATTTTCAAAATACAGGGCTGATCAAGTCATTCTCATGCTGAAAACACTTCAATAAATCCCCATTGCCAAAGGAATTGAGAACACCAATAATTAGGTTCCTGATGAAAATTTTCCAGCTTCATATACTATGCTTTCAGCCATAACAAACCCCTGTCGTTTTTCAAGCACAACATACTCTCTTGGGACATTGGAATCCATCTCTAGCTTAATTTCACCTGAATTAATTCAACTCTTTTTCTACACTTAGGCCTTATTCAGGCCATCTTTTCCTACATGTAGGCTGCTAAGTATTGCTAAGATGAGATATCACAACTATGTGGATTTGTGCTTCTTAATATTTATGGATCTCAAGCTGTCTTTGACCCTCCATGCTGTATGATAATCTGATGTTTTCCTAGTGTACTCTCTCCTCCATTTCCCACAATAGCTTGTTGGAACCTCTATGAGCCTCCTCCCATCTTTTACTTTATCACTTCTACCTTCATTTTTAGTACTTGGCGTCCCTACTATTCCAGAGAATAGAGGTCTTTTCCTTCCTCCTACAAACACATATGCATGTGACCCATCACTGACTCTTTACCTCCTGCTTCAGTGGAAAAGTATCCTCATTTCTTTATGAAAAGTCCTTCTATCTGTGCTCTGGATTTCATTTCCTTCCACTTGCTCTAGAATCAATTTCTTTGTTTTGTTTTGTTTTTAGTACCTCACTTCCTTTTCTGTTGACTCTTATCCTACAAATATGTTCCAGTTTTTTTCCCACTATCCTATCCCTTCTCTGGATATCACTTTCTATCACAGTTCAACCTTTTTAAAAACATAGCAATCACTAGCCATAATCTTCACTACTCAGGAAAAGTCTATGAAAAGGAGAGATTCAGGAACGAATGTATGCGGATCATGCGTTTATGTTGAAGTAAAGAATAAAAATGGACATCAGGTAGGGATAGAGAAAGGAGTAAAGGGAAATAATAAAACAGAAGGACAGCAAAAAATAGGTGGGGTAAACTAGTGTTTGCTGAAAGAAAAAGACAATGTTGGTTTGCTACGTAAAACATCTGCAGTGCAGGAAAGTAAATACTACAGGTTCCCTAAAGATGGAGTCCAAGACTTGGAAGTAGTGGGAATAGAGAAATGGGTAATAGAAATTCAAATTGGTCAGAGAGGAATATCTATTTGTTTCTTTTTCTCCCTTAACTTTAACTCTTTTCTGTATCGGAACCTATCCTTTTTTTCTACCTCTGAGGAAGAAGCTCCCACCTGCCTTCTTGTCAGAGCTAATTACTGCATGTACATGGTTAACTGATTCCACTTCTTCTTGATTTTTCTGGATCTTGCTTCAGTAGTTATCCTCACTTCCCATGCTATCATTTTTACCCTATATTTTTATTCCCCTCCCTGCTTCCTTTACTTCTTTCCTTCCCTTCCCCCTTCTCCCTCCCACTCTCCTTGCCTTTCTCTCCCTCTAAATACACACATAGGGGCGCCTGGGTGGCGCAGTCGGTTAAGCGTCCGACTTCAGCCAGGTCACGATCTCGCGGTCTGTGAGTTCGAGCCCCGCGTCAGGCTCTGGGCTGATGGCTCGGAGCTTGGAGCCTGTTTCCAATTCTGTGTGTCTCCCTCTCTCTCTGCCCCTTCCCCGTTCATGCTCTGTCTCTCTCTGTCCCAAAAATAAATAAAAACCGTTGAAAAAAAAAATTTAAATACACACATATATCCATATATGTACACACAAGTGTGTGCATGTGTATATCCTACTTTATACCAAACTCCTTTCCTTATGCCTAAAATCATACAGTGGATTCTCCAGTTCTAAGAACTTTCATCCTTTCATCCTTATAAATTCATGAACTGTCTCATTTCTTACCAGCCTTCCCTAAAGAGTAGCCTACAATTGCTGCCTCTACATTTTCACACCTACCATCTAGCTCCTGCACCTTCCAGTCTATTGAAATATCTTATTTAAAGATTTCTGATGACTTCCTAATTGTCATACTTAATGCTTCTTAGAACTCATCCTCCTCTGAGGTACCTGTTGGGATGAGCACTGGGTGTTGTATGGAAACCAATTTGACAACAAATTTCATATTAAGAAAAAAAAAGAACTCATCCTCCTCTGTATCTTGGAAACATTCAGCATTGGTAAACACCTCCTTCCTTTAAATTCCTTATTTCTTTGGCTTCAATAATATTTCGGCCTCTGGATTCTTTTTCTGACTCTCATACAATGCTTTTTCTCCTTAACTTGCTTCTTTCTCTCCCTACTCCGTAAGTGTGGGTATTCTCCATGAATACTCCTTCTGATCTTTTCTCTGACTTAGTGTTTGGTGATTTCACTCACCTCTACAGTTTTAACTCTCATTTCTGTGTGGTGGACTTCCAATTTTTTTCTGTGTATTAAGCCTGTCAGCCCTGCATATCCATATATTTGATGAACAGCTCGATTGAATGGCTCTCAAGCAACTTACATTCAGTTATATCCAATTATGTTTGGTTTTGACCAAAGCCAGCAGGTACCCTTCTTTCTTTCCCTTGTTAAGACTTTTGCTCTCTTCCTAGTAACCCAAATAAAACATTTGGATTTATCTTTGATTCACTCATTCACTCTTTCAGTAAAGATTTGAGAGTCTATTATGTTACCACCATTTTAAAAACTTCCAATGGTTTATTCTTTACTATAGGATAAAACTGAACTTCTAAGGCTAACAATATGCTCTAGAATGTGCCCCACTTTATCTTTCTTTTTTTCCTACTATTTAATTAATTAATTAATTAATTAATAATATAATTTATTGTCAAATTGGCTTACATACAATACCCAGTGCTCATCCCAACAAATGCCTTCCTCAATGCCCATCACCCCTTTTCCCCTCTCCCCCACCCCCCATCAACCCTCAGTTTGTTCTCTGTATTTAAGAGTCTCTTATGGTTTGCCTCCCTCCCTCTGTCTGTAACTATTTTTTTCCCCTTCCCTTCCCCCACTGGTCTTCTGTTAAGTTTCTCAAGATCCACATATGAGTGAAAACATATGATATCTGTCCTTAATTTATAATACTAGCAAACTATCTTTCAGCCAATGGGAGCAGCCATTCTGAAATACACCCTATGACAAGCATTTACACTTTGGTGCAGTTTTTCTTGCCATTTGGAATGAATATGACATGATTGTTTCCCATACCACACTTTGCTTATTAAAATTTTAGTTATGCTTCCAAACCTACCTCGAATTCATCTGTCATAGAAATAATCCATATTTTTCTTACCCACAAATAATTTATCCAATTACTCTATCTCTGCAACATGCTGTTGCTTGCTTATAGTACTAGTCCATTATTCATATGACATGGTTTGTTTGAGTTTTTCTGTTATTGAAAAGGAGAAAGATACTACAACAGGATTTTTGGTAAAATATCATCATGTAAATGTCTCAAAGATAGGAGATCTGAATTGGAAGGCATGATGGAGGATGTCAATTAGACAGAAGAACAGCTTGGATTTGTAAATTAAGGATTCAGTGCCCTTTCTTCATTCTTCATAAAGTGGAGTGGTTTTGGAGAAGAGGGACATTTCAATTACATCTCAGAAGAGGGAATAGGGCCAGAGATAATTGGAAATTGACCAGTGGAGCTGAATACTTAGAAAATTGTGTGTAAAAATGTAGACTTGAAAGATAATTTGGAAGCGTATGCTAACACTTTGCAGAATGCTCACATAAAAGGGAAGTGATCCAGTAGGGTTGACAGGATTTATATGCAAGAGAGAGTAGAGGTCCGATGTATAAAATGAAAGATAGCACTTTTTCTGATCATGCAATGGTAATAGCTGAAATTAATTTCTTAAAAGCTTGGAAATTTGGCAGAGGTAAATGGGAGATGAGCAAATTCATATAAGTAAAGAAAAGGCATTGAAAATGATGAGGAATGGTCAAGGGGAGAGAAGCCCAGCTTTCATTTCAAGCTGTCAGAGAGGATTGGTACAGATGAAAAAATAATTTGAAGAAAGCTCTCAAGGAAAGAAATGAAGCCAAATGCTTTGAAGAGAAAAATATATTTTCAATTTTAGAACAAACTAATGGAGAGCACAGAAAATGAATAAAGAAATTAGAACAGAAATAGAGAAAATCAAAGAGCAAATGACAAACGTCTGCAATAGACTGAGAGAGTCTGGGTAATATAGGGAAGAAACAAAATCAAGCAAGGCTACTGACATTTTCTCAGGTGCAAGAAGGGAAGATAGTTGTCATGTGTTTGAGAGATTAGAGACAGATAAGCTAAGGTGACTTGAAGTCAGTTTATGAGGGTCATTTGTGGAGCTGTAATGCAGGAATGGGCTAACACAGGGGCACACAAAAGCGAGCAGAAAAGGAAAGAATGACTCAGCCACAGACTTCACAGCTCAAGTGTGAGTGAGCATCATGAAAAAGATGTTGAGAAAATCTGTATCTGCTTCTGTTATGGACGTGACGCAGTGCAAAATCTACACGCTTTGGGGTCAGAGATGGGTTTTAGTCCCACTTCTACCACTTACCAGCTGTGCAACCTTGGGAGAATCTTTGAGCTTCCAGATCCTTGAATTTCTCATCTGTAAAGTGACTTCACATTGTTGTGAAGATCAAATGAGATGGTATTTGTGAAAATATCTTGAACAAAATTTAGATATTATTATTCTAGGACTTTTTTGCATGAGCTGAGC
Source organism: Neofelis nebulosa (assembly GCF_028018385.1). Lineage (NCBI taxonomy): Eukaryota > Metazoa > Chordata > Mammalia > Carnivora > Felidae > Neofelis > Neofelis nebulosa. Next base: position 108,617,041 of record NC_080800.1, on the reverse strand, counting down.
AAACACTTATTTTTAGGTTTCTCCCCCCTGCCGCTGTATTGAGATATAATTGAAATATAGCCTTGTGTATGTTGAAGGTTTACAACATACTGATTTTATATACTGATATATGACAGAATGATTATATCTGTGGGTTTCTATAGTATATAGAATAAGAAGGAAATCACCAATATGATGAAACAAAGAGAGTGAATGATATTTGAGCAAAGAAAAACTTATAAACTGGAAGTCACTGACATTTTATATATATATATATATATATATATATACACACACACACACACACACACACACATATATGACTTTACATATACATATGACATTATATATACATATGACATTACATATCACATATACATATAACGTTACATATTAACCATACATATACATATACATAATCACAAGTTGCCAGTGATACTTTATTTTTTTCTTCTCAACATCCTGTTCTGCAGCTTCCTTGGCTCTTTTTGCCCAGATGCCAAAGAGCCAGGCATGGGCATGGACCACGTGAAGACCAGCGAATGCCTTGAAGTTCTCCTCTCTAATGACTCTGGCTTTCTCCTTCTTACAGACATTCCACATGGGCATGACTGGTCCTGTCAACTGGGTAGCCAATTTGAGTTCTTCAGCAGAGCCATCTCCCTCCTTAGGGGCTGATGGCTTCTTGGGGAAGAGGATGAGCTTGGAGCCATACTCCTTCAGCCACTTCACATTGGCCTGCAGGGACTCTGTGGACATGTTCCACCTTCTTGGACTCACTGAGATTCCAATGGTCCATGCCACCTTCTTGTGTAGGCCAGCCACCCATAGCCCTTCCATGCTGAAGCCCCTGCCAACTTGCACTTTGGTGTGATACCTCACTGTGGGGGCACCATGGGATGGGCTGGATGGGTCCGGACATGGAGGCTCTGGGCCTTGCTTTGGCTTCCCGACCTTGAGTCTGCAGATCTTCCCCGCTGGCTGGTTGAACCATGAGGCCATGCCACTGCCAGTCCTTATGGAAGTGGGGCTTCAACATCATGCCATTCGGGCTGGGTGCCATGGCTGCTGCCTACAGGCCTTCCTCCTCTGCAGGAAAATAACAATATATATTCTTAAAGTTTTTATTTTAATCACCCAGTGCTCATCAGGACAAATATATTCCTTAATCCCCATCACCTATTTCACTCATCCCCTCCTATCTCCCCTCTGGTAACCATCAGTTTGTTCTCTATAGTTAAGTGTGTTTCTTGGTTTCTTTATCTCTCTTTTATTTTTCCTTTGCTCATTTGCTTGGTTTCTTAAATTCCACATATGAGTGAAATCATATGGTATTTGTCTTTCTCTGACTGACTTATGTCACTTAGCATTATACTTTCTAGCTCCGTCCATGTCCTTGCAAATGGCAAGATTTCACTCTTTTTATGCCTAAATAATTTTCCATTGTATATATACACATCTTCTTTATCCATTCATCTATCAATGGACACTTGGGCTGATTATATATCTTTGCTATTGTAAATAATGCTGCTATAAACATATGGGTGCATGTATTCCTCTGAATTAATATTTATATGTTCTTTGGGTAAATACCTAATAGTTCAATTGCTGAATCATGGGGTAGTTCTATTTTTAACTTTTTGAGGAACATCCATGCTGTTTTCCGCAGTGGCTGCATCAGTTTGCATTCCCACCAGCAGTGCAAGAGGGTTCCTTTTTCTCCACATCCTCACCAACACCTGTTGTTTCCTGTGTTGTTGATTTTAGCCCTTCTGACAGTTGTGAGGTACTATCTCATTGTAGTTTTTTTTCCCAGCTTTTTTTTTTTTTAACATTTATTTATTATTGAGAGACAGAGAGACAGAGTGTGAGCAGGGGAGAGGCAGAGAGAGAGAGAGAGAGAGAGAGAGAGAGACAGAATCCGAAGCAGGCTCCAGGCTCCAAGCTGTCAGCACAGAGCCCGACACGGTGCTCGAACTCACAAACCACGAGATCATGATCTGAGCTGAAGTCGGACGCTTAACCGACTGAGCCAGCTAGGCGCCCCAATCTCATTGTAGTTTTAATTTGCATTTCCCTGATGATTAGTGATTGGCCACATGTATGTCTTCTTTGGAACAATGTCTGTTTGTGTCTTCTGCCCATTTTTAATTGGCTTACTTGCTTTTTGGATGTTGAGTTTTTTAAGTTCTTCATATATTTTGGATACTAACCCTTATCAGATATGTCATTTGCAAATATCTTCTCCCATTCCGTAGGCTGCCTTTTTGTTTTGTTGATTGTTTCCCCTGCTGTGCAAAAACTTTTTATTTTGTCCCAATAGTTTATTTTTGCTTTTGTTTCCCTTGCCCTAGTGGACCTATCTAGAAAAAAGGTGCCACGGCCAATGTCAGAGAAATTACTGCCTATGCTCGCTTCTAGGATTTTTATGATTTCAGGTCTCATATTTGGGTCTTTAATCCATTTTGAATTTATTTTTGTGTATGGTGTAACAAAGTGATCCAGTTTCATTCTTTTGCATGTTGCTGTCAAGTTTTCCCAGCACCAGTTGTTGAACAGACTTTTTCCTATTGTATATTCTTTACTGCTTGGTCAAAGGTTAATTGACCATAAATTGTGGGTTTATTTCTGAATTTTCTATTCTGTTCTGTTGACCTATGTGTCTGTTTTTGTGCCAGTACCATACTATCTTGATCATTAAAGCTTTGTAATATAACCTGAATTTCCAAATTGTGATGCCTCCAGCTTTGCTTTTCTTTTTCAAGATTTTGCTTTGGCTATTTGGGGTCTTTTGTAGCTCCATATGTTCTAGTTCTGTGAAAGATGTTGTTGGTATTTGGATAAGGATTATGTTAAATGTGTAGATTGCTTTGGGTAGTATAGACATTTTAACAATATTTGTTCTTCCAGTCCGTGTCTTTCCATTTCTTTGTGTCATCTTCACTTTCTTACATCAGTGTTTGATAGTTCTCAGAGTATAGATCTTTCACCTCTTTGGTTAGGTTTATTCCTAGGTGTCTTATTATTTTTGTTACAGTTATAAATGGGATTGTTTTCATAATTTGTCTTTCTGCTACTTCATTATTGATGTATAGAAATACAACAGATTTCTGTAGATTGATTTTGTATCCTGTGACTTTGCTGAATTTGTTTATTAGTTCTAGCAGTTTTTTTGGTGGAATCTTTTGGGTTTTCTATATAGAGTATCACGTCGTCTGCAAATAGTGAAAGTTTTATTTCTTCTTTACTGATTTCGATGCCTTTTATTTCTTTTTGATGTATGATTGCTGTGGGTAGGACTTCCAGTACTATGTTGAATAACAATATTTTATAGAAAAAAATTTGAGGCTCATAGTAGTACTATTCATGATTCATGAAATGCAACAGTATGTCTAAAGGAGTAACAGGTGAGGAGTGAACTTTAGAAATCATGCAAGGAGCCAGAGGACATTTATTATATTTAAACAAACATGTTTTATTTGAACAAAATGCAATTTTATATGCCATACAAAGTTATTCTGGATCAGAGAAGGGGGTTGTCATATATGAATAAAACACAACTATGTGACTTTGGACCCTACCCTCTCCATATCTCTATGTGTTCTTTGAATGTTAGAAAAGAAGTGAATGACGTTCATGATGAGATCACCCAACCCCTGAAACCCTTTATTATATCTGTGCTAAAGACCCTGCTTCTGAGAAAATGCATACTGAATGTAAATGAAATTGCGTATAAAAATGAAAAAAGAAGGGGTACTCCAATGACCTAAGTTTCTTCCAAATCCTTTTTGCTACATTCTTAGTTCATTTCTGCATCAAGTCGCAGATTATTAACAGCCTCCTAGTTGACTCTATGTCCAATCTTATACCTCTTCAATCAATTTTATACATTTTTTGTAAAAGTGAGCTTTTAAAAACACAATTCTGAACATGTTACCGATCTGCTTAAACATCTTTAATGGTTTCCCACCACCTATAACAGGGCTCAGCAAACTTTTTTCTGTAAAGGGACAGAGAGTAAATATTTTAGACTTTGCAGGCTGCCCACAGTCTTTGTTGAATAGGCTTCTTAGCTGTTGTTGTTATTGTTTTTCTTATATCACTTAACAATTTAAAAACCAATCTTAGCTCATGGGCTATGCAAACCTAGAGCTGGATTTGGCCATTTGGGCCATAATTTGTTGACCTGTAGAGTAAATAAAGTGCTAGCTCCTTAATATAGCATAGCAGTCTCTCCATAATCTGGCCTACTGCTTTCTTCGCGAGTTTTCTATATTGCCAAAACACTTCCCACACCTTCTGCTGTGGGAATTAAATTGTTGGCAGTATCTGGAAGTACACCAAGCTGGGTTTTGTACCTCAGTACTTGTTCATGTTGCGTCCATAATTGTCCTCCCTTATCCAACTGGCAAGCTACATCTCTCTCAAGACTCTACTAAAGGTGTCATCTCCTCTATTAAATATTTCCTGATTGTCTATTTAGAACTCGACTTTGTAACCTGTACAAATATGGATCACAGTATCAACAGCACTTCACTGTGCTTATTTACTCCCCAACTCCATTATGAATCTCTCAAAGGCAGCAAATAACTTACCTGGATTTGTATCCCTAACATACAGTAGCCATTTAGTAAATGTTTGTAAAATGAATAGCCCCAGGCATTGTGTTAGCAAGCCATCCAATACCAGTGATAACATAAAGAGAAATGAAGGGAGGACTAGTAGCCCTCTGAATTGTGCATGACCCATACATAGAAGAAAGTTATTACTTTTGTAGTCTCTAGAGAAGCTCCCTCAGCCCCACTCTTACATCTTGTAGATATTTCCCCATACACTCATCAGGGCATGAGGGTGGTTGCACTAGTCCTCATGGAAGACTTTTTTTTTTTTTTTTTGAAGTAGTAATACCATCGAACAGTGCCTGTGTTTTTAGAATCCAAATGTGGACTCAAAACCTGTCTTCCAATAAACACACTAAAAATGTTCCCAGGGCTTTTAGTATTATTAGTGATAGAATGGTGACCTAAATAGGTGTTGGTGAGCTGCCTTTGGAATGTAGCTACTCTGTCTCTGTGGGGAAAACGTGCTCTGAGTTCCAAGCTGATGACTTATGAGTTAACTTTTGAACATAACTCATTCCTAAGTTTGGGGCTGTCTCTACTTAAAATATATCAAGCATAGGTCAGAGGAACTGGAATAGGAGTTAAACAGATTAAAAGTAAAGCCATAAAAGCAAGAGCCAAAGAGGAATATGATATAACTGTGTTTCTAAAACTAGCACATGGGGTTCTGAGGCTTCTCGTCGTACACTCTGGAGTGGAGAATGTATAAAGGAGATTGACTTGGGAAAATAAACAGTAGGAGTGTTTGGAAACTTTCAGAAAATCACAATAATATCTTAGCAACCTATAAAAAATTTGCTATTCAAAAAATAGCAACTTATTGAATGCTTACTATATGCCAGGAACTATTCTAAAATTTTTGTATAGGTTATCAATTACACACACACACACACACACCCACACACCCCACAATGATCAACCTTCAGAAAGTAAAGAGAAAGGCTAAGGGTAGAAAATAATGTGACCAGATAACCATCTACCTAAGAAAAGAGTGTGGGAAGAAAGAAAATTTTAGAAACAAGACATAACCACCTCCTCAATGTGCTATGACAGAAAAATTCCAGAGTCAAAGTTAAGATGAGAAAAAGAATCAACAAATTACCATAATACAAAGTGAACAATACATGTTAATTGCCAATAATAGAAAGTGCATATGGCATCTTATTAAATGGGGAAGAAAGAAAAATAATCACAATCTTGGACTTGAAGATGCTTGGGTAGAACAGAAATGCTAAAGCTCATGAATGTGTATGAGAAGTGGGAGTAGAAATGACCAGAGGGTCGCTAAGGCACATCATGGAAGAGAAGGCAGAGAAATAGGAGAAGGCAAAAGAATAACAATTTCAGTTTAGACATTTTTGTAAGAGATTTATATGATAGAAATTTAATATTTGTAGAAGCAATGTTCATTGAGAAAAGATTTATTAATATGTATAACATGCAAACTATTTTAAAACAAGAAATTATAGGTATAAATTAGAATAATTTATTTAAAAACACTTTTTAAGCGATAAAGTGCTTTATACATACAAAAGATACTTCTTGCTATGAGAAGTTATCACCTAAATGTGGGAATTAAGGGATTATTTGTCCATTAGGTTCAAATTGGGGTAGACACCTATAAAATATACAATGGTTGTATAATCAGTGTGCTATATATGAATTTTATCCTTGTGTGGCAAGTACAAAGATGGTTGGTCACAAAAAACTGGCTCTTTATACCTCAGAAAAGAACCTGTCCCTGATAGACTACTACAGCTGTAGCATCCACCTTTACCTATCTCTTACTATTCTCTCTCTGAGCTATTTTGGGCACATTCATGGCTTTAGGTCACAATGTGACTTGACAAAATGTTACCACTTATGGTAAACTTGTTAATGAGTGTGTCTAGTAGGGACCTAGTAGAATGTTCAGTAAGATTTTTATTGTTGTTTGTTTAAACATTTTTTTTTATCTTTATTTATGTTTGAATGAAAGAGAGAGGGAGGGAGAGAGAGACACACACACACAACGCGAGTGGGAGAGGGGCAAAGAGAGAAGGAGATGCAGAATCCGGAGCAGGCTCCAGGCTCTGAGCTGTCAGCACAGAGCCCGATGCGGGGTTCGAACTCATGGACTGCGAGATCATGACCTGAGCCGAAGTTGGACGCTCAACCAACTGAGCCACCCAGTTGCCCCTGTTGTTTGTTTTAAAAAAAAACATTGAAATTTTACAGACTGAGTTCTCATTGTTTTTCCTGCACATTGAAGAGATTTAAAGAGAGCCATTAGGATTTTTCATTTCCTTTGGCGAACTTCCTCAGTGTACCTCTTACACCCTTGTTTCTTAGGGTGTAAGTGAGGGGAATTAACATGGGACTAACTGCTCCATAAAATATTGAGAAGTCGCGGTCCCTGAGTTCGAGCCCCGTGTCGGGCTCTGTGCTGACAGCTCAGAGCCTGGAGCCTGTTTCAGATTCTGTGTCTCCCTCTCTCTGACCCTCCCCCGTTCATGCTCTGTCTCTCTCTGTCTCAAAAATAAATAAACGTTAAAAAAATTTTTTAAAAAAATATTGAGACGAATTTGTCCTCTTCCTGAGATTTCTTTGAGGTTTCAGGTACATGTAGATGGCTATACCATTAAATATGTTGACCACAGTTAGATAAGGTCCACAGGTGAAGAAAGATTTGAGGCTGGCCTCTACAGAATGGATCCTCAGCACAATAACCACAATGTGGAAGTAGGAAATAAGGATGATAGTGAAAGGCAAGGTCAATATGAACACACTGATAACCAGACCCAGAATCAGACTGACAGGAGTGTCTGAGCAGATGAGCTTCAGCGGGGCCTGGATCTCACAGGTAAAATGGCTGATGGCATTCTGTCCATAATAACAAACAGGAATTGCAATGAATGGTAAGACTGCTACTAAGAATGCACTTGCCCAGGTTCCCAAGGCCAACTGTACGCAAACTTCATTATTCATAATGGTGGTGTAATGCAGGGGATTGGAGATTGCAACAAACCTGTCATAAACCATGACAGCATGGAAGAGACATTCTGTCATCCCTGGAAAGAGGGATGTGGTCATCTGGGCATAACAGCTGGTATAGAAAATAATGGGGAAGTCCCTGAAGCATTGGGCCAAGACATATGGTTCCCAGCTGGTGGAGTAACAGATATCAAGGAAGGATAAATTACTGAGGAAAAAAATACATGGGGATATGAAGTTGAGAATCCCATCACACTACAACAATAAAGTTATTCCCAAACATTGTGACCAGGTAGAAAAACAGCAGTCCCAACAAGGGAGCCTGGGTTTGAGGTTATTGGAAAAATTTAACGAGGATGAATTCAGTCACCTCAGAGGCATTGTCTGTCTTTAGACTGCCCATTTAGTCGTCTCAAGTACTGGGAAAGTGAAAATGTAATGTAACCTATATTAGGAAATAAGAGGAATAGCATCTCAGTAGCCTGTTAGAGTTCATGCTCTAGACTTCAGATTAATTGTTATGTGTCATTTGTTTTACTGAGTTAGACTCAGCTGCTCAAGTATCCAATGATGAAAATACAGGTTCTCTTCGTTTTCCTATCTTATGGAACCTTGTGAGGTTAAGTTGTTTGGACTGTGTTAGATCCCCATTAGAGGTACTTACACTTGATCAAGTAAGACCGTCATTAACATTGAGTTAAACAGAATTATTTCTCTCATAAAGGGTCATAGCTAGATGACTGACTTTATTCTTGACCAAAAAAAAGAGGCAAGTATCTACATCTCCCCACCAAAAATGCACATTTATAGACAGCTCTATTTAAGTTGGCTCACTGATTAACAAATAATTTTTAACTTTAAGCTCAATGATATAATTGTGAATGCTTGAAATGCTTATTTGCTTTTCAACTCTTTTTTTTTTTGCTTCTTACATGTCATATTAAAACCACATATGGATGGTAAATTAGAAAGTGTATATGTAGCTAAAGAAATCACTCAAGTCAATGGAAAAACAACACCAGCCAAAATGACATGAAATAAATGAAGCAACTTGTGGATTTACTAAAACATCACTCTTTGTTCAATTGTTTTGACATATATCTTCAATGACAGAAGCTTACTATGTTCAGATACTACCATCTCCGTATAATACAAACAAGAGCTTAAAGGGTGATGGGAAGATTGTATTAGATAAAAGGATTTTATGAAGACAATCGTTACTGGAAATTTTGAAGAGAGATAAGTCAAATTTTGGAATGCATGTTTCCAGAAGTGTGAAAGAAAAGAAAGAAAGAAAGTAAGAAAGAAAGAAAGAACAAGAAAGAAAGAAAGAAAGGAACTGAGAGAGGGAGGGAGGGAGGAAGGAAGGAAAAGACAGAGCCTTGTCAGTTTTGTGAGATTTCAGTAGGGAGTGAAACAGATGACCCATTGAAATCTATTTTGGCTGTAGGATTTTCTTATTTAGACACAGAATCAAATCTCTCCATATCGTATTGTTGTATTAGTGCTGCATATAATTGGGTAATTCTTCATACCCAAAAAGCAGAATGTCAAAATACAGAAAGAAAGTGAGGGAGTCAGTGGAATCTAAGCCTAAATTGTGGTTCAGCCACTAATAAGCTGCACAATCTTGAGAAAGTCAGTTTCCTTATATATTTAGTGGGAATATCACCTGGTTTCTTGCAGGATTGTTCTAAGAATTAGATAAGATTATGTCTATAGAGAACCTAGCACAGTGCCAGGCACAATTATTAGCTACATAAGATACGTTAGCTCCGTTCCCACTTTCACATCCCATGTAGACCTTTCCTTCTGCTTGAATTTCATCCTTGTAAACATGTGCCAAAATGTCATTTCATCCCACCTTTACTTGCGATATTATCACATTATTAGAAACAATACCATCTGAAGTTTTAGGTTTGAGTAACAACTAAAGAAAGTTTGACTGTGTAAGTCATTAAAATTTGTTCCTGATGGTAGGCGGGAAAAGACACATAAAAAGATGAAAATTACTCACTGACTTAGGGCTGGAGGACAGCAACAGAGAAGTGCACCTCATTCATAACAGAAGCATTTTGCAGTTGGCAACACCCCCACAAATGACTAATCTCCAAGAAGAAATTTGATTCCTTCAACTGCGAGGAAAAGAAGTTTAATACAAGCAGCTGTGGTAATAAATCTTCCTATCAGTTGTGGTTATAAGGCTGGAAAATCTTGAGTTAACTGTGCTGGTGAATCATGCACATTTATTTCTACTTGTTAAATGTATTTTTCTTTTATTTACACAGAGAAGTCTTGTAATGAGGCTACCATGAAAGGTTGGTGTCCAAAAAACAATAAAGAAATTCATTGTCTAGCATACATAATAATAATATAGTTCATGCCAGTTCATGACATGCAATTTTTCTTTGCCTGCACAAATATGAAAATGAAATTTCTTCTTGAAGTGTCCAAAATTCTGTTACTTTGTTCCAAGCCACAGAAAAATAAATTGAGGAGATGTCCTTTCTGAATACATCTAGATATTTTTTTAAAATATTGGTGTTTGCCAAAAATGTATAGTGTACTTACAGACCAAAAATATTTAAGTAGCGTTAAAAGAAGGCACAATTCAAATGCAAGAAGGAACCTTGGAAATTTGGATAATCTTGTGGTGGTTTTAAATTCATGACCTCAGTCTTGAAGAATAGTTTCCACTTTTGGGATTTAGGAGGTATCCTTGTCTAATACAAATAGAGAGAGAAGGCAAAGGAGGAAGAAGTTTCTGCTATATTTAGCTCATTAAAATAATGGTCACTTTCCTCCTAATCTGGTTTATGAGAATTTCAGTGACCATTCCATATAGCAGTGATTTTGGTCACTGAATATAGTGGTGTTGGGGAACCACAGCCAGTCTTCCTCAAAGAGAAACTTCATTCTCTCTGAGCAGTTCATCATTAATTTATTTTCTTTTCTGCTAGCAAGTTAAATGTTCAGGTAGTGCTATGAAGAATTTATATTGAGGAATTTTGGAGAACAAGATGTACAACATAGGATGATTGCATAACTTTTGCGTTTGCCGGGTTCTGCAAATGATAACGCTATGTTGGTCAATCCAGTTCTCTTTCAAGTATGATTGTGGGATCACAGAGGTTAGGTAAAGTTTTATTTTTATTTAGTTTTTTTTTTAACTCGAAGAATTTAGACCCCATATCATGGAAGTAAGGCTGAGTGTACATTTTGGAGTTTGTAAGCCCCTGGATTTAGTGACCATATCTGAGTTGCCTCTGTTTTCTCTGGCATTTCCTTGCACAGAGGAAAGTCTTGAAAAATGCTGAAATAAAAGCTTTTGATGTCACTTTGACTAAATGGATTCTTCCATTCAGGTATTTTTATATTGCATTTAATGATACTGTTTGGGGCCATCTGGCCCTGAATATCTTTTTTCCCCTGAATTTGTACTTGTCAATTTCTTGGTAAAAAAAAAAAAAATATTGTGTTGACTGACAGGACTGTAGAAAGACGACAGGAGAGGGGACTTTCAGCCAGATAGTCACTTCTTACTGGGCATTTGTGGGTCACTCCTTCCATAGAGGGTTGATGGTAAGGTTCTGCCTATGTGAGATACTCATTCCTCAAGATTCTATTCTAGGGACTTTCTCACCCCCAAATATTAAAAAAAAACATATTAAACCTGGATGGAAATCTGCAAAATATGAAGGAGAATAAGATGGAGAACATTTGCAGGAGCATACAAATTGGGAGAAATTGCTGTGCCATCCATGAAATATTTCACAGAGGACATGGTTGATGCTTCCCTAATGAAGATCACAGAACTGGCATTAGAGGCAAGCTACAGTAGGAATGGAAGGCTTCAGCTGTCCAGGCATCTGATAGAAGTCTCATTCCTCTGAAAGCAGAGCCTCTGATAAATTTGGGATTTGCCTTAGTGACAATTTCATTTCTCAGAAGGTTAAAGAAGCATTGAGGGGAAATGATGCTATGGACTTAATTATGATGGAATGGACCAGAATCTTGGGAGAAAATAACCATATACTTTAGGAGTCCCTAATGGAAAGAAATTCCATGGCCAATGTTTCTAAAAGGGAAGTTGGCTGTGGGGACATAGATACATTTTCTCTGAATCTTTTAATTTCAAATTTCTTAAAGTCTCTGATGATAGTTTGACCAGAGACAGATAATCACAAGAGATTTAAGATGAAAACAGACTTTTTTCATGTTAAGTACACAGCACAGAGCATGCAAGTGGCACAGACGCAGCTCTTCTGGGTGTAGACAATACTTATCGAGCAATCTCATAAGGCCTAATTGACAGCAACTTTCTTGCCTTGTAGCCGGAGTCTACTAGACCCAATCCCTATAGCATACTGATCTGTGTGGCCTACTCTGAGAGTTTACTAGGTAACTGAATTTTACTTATCTTGTGGGTATTTTTTCCTCAGAGCTTTTTGGTGTGTACATGGGAGGATTCAATCGAGGCTTCGTGGTCATACAGAATAATTCATTCGTTTATCCATTCAACACATATTTATTGATTTCTTACTGTGTGTCAGTTCTGTTCTATTTGCTGAGGATGTAGCAATGAACAAAAGAGACAAGAGTTCCCTTCTTATTTAACTTCTATTCTGTGGGGATGAGACAGAAAACAAGTAACAAATAAAGTAATTCAGATAGTAATAACTGTTAAGATGAAAGTAAAAGAGGATGATATGAAAGAGCAGTGGAACAAGATTGTTATCATGGATATTTGCTTTTGAGGAAAGTGATGTTTGAGTGGGGACCAAAATGACACAAAGTAACTATGTGAAAATTTAGGGGAAGAGAGAATACGGGAGAGGGAACAGCAAGCGCTAATAAGACTAAGGCAAAAACAAGTATAACTATTTGCTGGATAGGAGGTAAGTGTAGCGAAGCTCAGTGTAGGGTGACCAATCATCCTGGTTTGTCCTGGACTTTCTCATTGTTACCACTGAAAGTCAAATTCATGTCCCATGAAATTCTTCAATTCCTGTGTAAGATTTAGGATTACCGCAGAAACTCATTAGTGATAACAACCTCACAGAATGTATTCTCCAAGTTAACCATGGTCCTTCTATCTCAATTCAGATGATATAGTTTGTTCTAAGACCTTTCAATTACAAACCCAGATCTACTCCTGATTTTTTTTTCCAGTGTCCTCTTGAAGAGTCGTCCTTTGAACCATAAACCCTTCTGAAATCATGGATTGACCAGTGTCCATCATGGAGAAACTACAAACTGTGGCAGCATTCTTATACTAAGTGATCCTAGGATGGCCAGTTATTTTTTTTAGTAGTATGTTTAGCAAGGAAGTAAGGCCCCTAAACCTTGATTTTTCCACAGAAACTACTCTCAAAACAATTATATCACTTCTTGTGACTGACTGCACAACTGGTTTTCTTTTAACCTCAAGGCTCAGCTTTACCATTTGCTAACCAGTTCTTCATCTTGTTCAGTTTGGCCCAGAGTTCCCTTCCACTAAGGTCCTTTTGAATGCTAATTCTGGTATCCAAAACTTCACCTAAGTACTTCTTGCTTTTTTTGTATCACCCAAAAATTGGCACATTTGCCCTCTGGATTTTTACCAGAGTCATTTGATAAGTGTTGAACACAACAGGGTCCTTGGCATGTCACTGGAGACATCCTTGCAACATAGCATTAATCCCTTAATCAATATGTTAGGAGAAATTTGGGTAGAAATTAAATCTTAAAATTTCAACCCTACTACGTTACCCATGATTTGGGATATCACATGTAATAATGAGGCCAAAATATTGCTTGAAGATAAAGTTTCTCTCACTTGCTCTTACAGATTACTGGCAATAAAAATGATAATACTGGAAATGTGGCTAGAATAGGTGAACAACACTAGGTACGCCCAGAAGGGAGAGAAAGAGCCCTCGATGCTGGTTCACAGAGCTTACCCTTTGGGAAAGACCAGAAGAGGAGGGGGCTTGAGGAGAAATGAAGAGTTAAATGTCTTAGCTTGTTATTAAAGGTTTTTGTACTAATGCTACAGCCATAGAAAATATATAAACAAATGGGTGTTATTGTCTTCCAATAAAACTACAATTAAAAAGAACGTGTAGTGGGCCAAGTTTGATGGCTGGGCTGTAATTTGCCAGCTTCAATTTTAGATGATTCAGAATCACCTTTATAGAAATATCCTCATCCATGTATATTTTAATCCGAGCACACAGTTTCCCCCCACCACCCTTGTCTCCTCTGTTAAATTCTTCCATTTCTGAGCTTCAGAAATAGGTTGGGGTCTCCTTAACTGCTGTTTTGTCCTGATTTCCTTTCAGGTTTACTTCTTCCAACCTTTCTCTTTTATGATCTGAAACAGGGACTGGTTACCTTTTTTTTTGTAATCAGTCATGTAAAGGATATTTTAGATTTTGTAGGCCGTAGGTCTCTGTTGCAACTGGACTGCTTTTGACCCACATGCTATAGTTTGCCAATTGCTGATGTAGATGGGATGCTAATTATTCTTGAAATCATGTCCTCTAGCCTGCACACCACCTTGCATTTGCTTTTTGCATTATACTAATTGGGAACTACCCAGCCCAATGTTATTCCATTGTTATTCCTGTACCCAGTACAGGTCACTGCAAACAGTGGTTCCTTATGCATACACAGGTCTTGTGTCCTGCTTCTAACAGCACTCCTCCGTGATACCCTGTGTCCTCTGAATCCCTCCAAGAACTGGGGCCTAGAAACAGCCTGTTGATCTGACACTCCCCAATCTCAGAGTTCTCTAGAAGGCTGCTTTTAAGCCTGCTGGTTTTCATATGCCCTGCCCCTGGAGTGACATTTCTGCCAATTTAATTATGAGGTGATGGCAATTAGCAGGAATTAGCACCCATCATGTAAAAGTTCAGGTCCTTTCAGTGAATCCAACTCATACCCGGACACATTGACAACCATTTGCCAAAACAGTCTAATCTCCTCTTGCAGCAGAGGTGATGAGACTCCCTGGGTGACCAAAGGCACTTCCGGCAACAGGCACGTGGTAAGAGCCATGACTGAGAGGAGAAACTCAGGAGTAGGACGAGGGATCCCTGCAAGATGATCAGTCCAAATGACTGCTTTGTCTAAAAGGAGGAAACCAAGTAGGCATATTCATTGTTCATGTCCCGCTTGAATTTAGATTGACAGCTACATTTTTTAAAATGCACAGAATTCTTATTTCACCCAAAGTTTAGATTAATTAAAACATGAAATTCTACAGGAATAGACAGAAAAAGACAAATACTTTATGATCTCACTTATATGTGGAACCTAAAAAAAATTAAACTCATAGAACCAGAAAGTAGAACCATGGTTACTAGGAGGTGGTGGGTGGGGGAAATGGGGATATGTTGGTCAAAGGGTACAAATTTCCACTCATAAGGTGAATATGTTCTGGGGACCTAATGTACAGTGTGGTGATTATGGTTAATAATACTATGTATATATTTGAAAGTTGATAATAGAGTAAGATCTTAAATGTTCCCACTGCAAAAAAGAAATGGTAATTAGGTGACACGAGGGAGATGTTAGCTAATGCTATAGTGGTAATCATTTTTTAGTATATAAGTGTATAAAATCATCAAATTGCAGACCATAAATTTAGACCATGTGGTAGGTCAGTTATATCTCAATAGAGCTTGGAAATTATAAATAAATCCACATCTTCCTCAAATCTTAATTCAAAGAACAACTTAGTCTAAAAGTGCTGAGGCCAAATTTCTTGTCCTGGTTTTGCTAGAACATGCTGAACTTTAGGTTCCTCTTCTATAAAGCAAATGGATCTCACTATGGACAATTATTGTTCCTAATCAACATTGTCTCCAATCAGTAGAGAAAACATGGAAGCCATAGAAAACCATAGGTAACTGAACAAAACCACAGAGAATTCCACTGTTTAGTTGTGACCATTAACAGAATTTGGGCTCTTTCCCTGTTCCTATGCTATTTTCATAGTCATGATGTCAGCTATACAAAATGTGAACTGCTTTCCCACTCAAGCATTTTCCCGTGGCACTACACAGTTGTTCAGAACTCTTCTAGCTCTATGATTTCAGGTATGTTTAGTTTCTTATGGTCAATATAAAGTCCATAGAAAATCGTGGTGAATATTTGATTTTTTTTCCAATAAGCAAGTTAACATAAAGCTTTTCATGGAAACTAAATGGAATAACTGTAATAATAAATTATTGGTAAACTGATAAGGAATTATTAAAATCCTTTATTTATACTTGTTGGCCCTCGATTCGACTGTAGCCTAATGAGCAGTCCAGCATGGTAATTTAAAGAATAGATTATACCATTCCTTTCTCCTCCAGGAGAAGCAAGTGATCCATAAGACTAGAAGTTAGCTGTTATGAAAATTACTGGAGATGAATATAATGTTTAGAAAACATTAACTCTGAGTTAAGAAGTTTAGAGGCTAATTTTAGCACCTGTCAAAATAATGAAACAATATTGCTATGTAAGATAGCACGATGGCTGACTTTGGGAATGAATTATGGCAGGCTTTATGTGACAATAAAACAGTACTGAGAAACCAATAAAGCAACATTGGAAATTTGGAGTTTGGCCAAATATTGAACAACATCTCCTACATACGAGGCATTGGCTCTGGGCAACGAAAGTACTGTTATTGCTTGTAGAAACTCACAGTTGAGTGATGAGATGAGGGGTAATATTTTGACACAGCTGTCTTTAAGGTGAGGTGCAGAGTAGTAAGTGTCCTGGCAGACAGGTACTTGAGGGGTTATAGGAGTTTCTTTCTTCTGTTGACATGAAAGAATCCTTGGGCTGAATGAACAGTATCACATATGAACACATATGCTTTCCTTTCATTTAGCAGAGCCCTGAAGTTAATTCCAAATGTAACTCAAAAGCAGCAGCAACTTTACTAAATGGGGAGAGGAACACTCCCAAAGTCCAATTATTAGAAAAGGTCAGGGACAGAGGTGGAATCACACCTGCCAGGGGACACAGTATCAAAGGTTTCAAAGTTGCAAAGGGAAACCATTTCGAAGCCTCCAGGATTAGGTCCCAGAGAGGCAATTAGAAGGCCGTTCACATGAAAGAGTTCAGAAGTATTTACAGGAACATGCCCAAGAGAAGGAGTTTATTTCCAGACTACTAACACTAAAGTTGCTTTCCTCCTTAATTAAGTCTCTAGAACTTTGGAAACAAAATATTTCATTACCTTCCTGGCATGGCCTTAAATGGCATGGGAATCCAACATTTTCATCACAGTGCTACCAAGTGCCGGGATAATAGGCCAAGCAAATCTGCAGCAGTCACCTGGGTGATTCTAAATATCTGGATGGTTGACAAAAAGTTTAATCTGATGTCAACATCATTACCTCAAGGTAACATAGTCTGACTCCTCAGGTAGAACTCTGGTTCCCTTTTCTTATGCCCACACTTATCCTTCGGTGTTTTACCTATCTGTTTGCTTCTGTATCTCCCCCACGGGGCCTAATTTTAGGAAGGAAGACACTGTGTCCTTGCTCCCAGTTGTTTCCACAGTGCCTAGCACAGTGTTTGGAGCATTACTACACACTCAGTAAATATTAGTCAGATGAAAACACTAGGACGACGCGTGGTGGGCCATCACTAAGTGGATACGGTAACACTAAGGTAAGGCAGTGGAGAGAGAGCTCTGCCAAGGGTCAGCCGATTCCTTGGAGATTTGCCTACGTAGGTGGCACCATAGCTAGAGCTGCCCCCCTGTGTAAGGACTCTTTCTGTATTTCAGTTGACGATGATCAGGAACGATGGGGCTGGGGAAGCCAGCTGGATTGATATTCTGATACCATTTTCAGACCCGAACGAGGACCTTGGAGCCCATGTGGTGCCACTCCCATATTTTAAACATGGAGAAACTGGGGCACAGAAGGCAACAGCTGCTGTCCCTGAGGCACTAGCTAGCAGAGGACCCTTTCACACCCATGCCTCCAGACATGGTCAGTGCTCTTCCCTCTGCAATCAGCTGCCTCTCCTAAGGCCTGAAGGTCAACAGCCAGCGTTTCAAGGGCAGCTCCACAAAGGACATGACCACGTGGGTTCTGGGAGATATCTTCCCCTTTCCCCACCTCAGTTTCCCCACTGGGAAAATCAGCCTTATAACGTGTGACTCCCGGGGCCATGGTGAGCTAGCCTTAGAGGAAACAGTGCTTGGAATGTTCCTAGCGGAGTGCCTGTTACATAACTGATTCCCAGCTCCTGACTCCCTTCTCCTCTACCCGGGCACATGAGGCCTTTCAGGACATGCAGAGATGAAGAGTGTCTTTCGTGGTTGGGAAGGGTCAGCTGTGTAGAGGGTCTCGGCTGCTCAGACCCGTCTCATCCTTCAGGAGACAAATTTGGAGCTCAATCCTGCATCAATGTGCTCATACTCAGAGACTCTCCTCCCTGCTCACTCCTGACAAGCCCCAAGGAGACAGAGCTTCTAAACACAGACTTTCCAATTTTCCTAGTAAAATGAATGAAAGAACCTTTTGGGGAATAAAGTGATTTCTTTTTAGCTCCACTTGTTTACTTTTCCATAAGCTCCCAAGATGGCTTACATGTTAGCTGTTAATCACACCATCTGTTCAAACAGTACTTCAGTAAATGATTCAATTCATACTTTTCTTCTAAAAGAATCTTTTTAAAGACAGTGTTTATATCTCTGTTATCCTTCATTTGGCAACATAGTATGAGCTATTTTAACTTTGCTATCGTTGTAAATACACATTGAATTCCCTATTTCTTAACTGTGCAGAAAACAAGACAACTCGTCTGCATTGGTTCCATTTGACTCTCAGCTTGGCGGGGAAAGGGTGCTATTTATTAGAGATTCTGTATTTTAAATTTTTTAAAATGTATTTATTTTGAGAGAGAATGAGCAAGCACGAGTGGGGGAGGGGGAGAGAGAGAGAGAGAGAGAGAGAGAGAGAGAGAGAGAGAGAGAGAACCCCACGCAGCATCCATGCTGTCAGTGCAAAGCCTGATGAGGGGCTTGATCTCACGAACCCATGAGATCATGACCTGAGCTGAAACCAAGAGTCGGACGCTTAACCAACTGAGCCGCCCAGACACCCCAGAGGTTCTGTATTTTTTAAAAAGAAAAAGACAAGAATTTCCAGTCAGCGCTTTCTCTGATATCTTGAGTTTAGTGACAATGGCTAGGTTCTAGCCACATGAGACTATTCAGACCAATTCCAAATGAACAGAGAGTCCTTAGCAGTTGGAAACCATCAGCTATGCTGAGGAGCCAAGCCGCTCAAATGCATCTCATCTTTCAGGAGGCCAAGTTGCCACTGGGTTAGAGAGGTACCTGGGAAGAAGGGTTTGGATCTCCTCAGCAAGTCCAGGCCCGGAACTGGGGTGATACCAGGCCTGGGCAGGAAGTAAAAGGGGCTGGTGGGGACTTGGGGGAAAAGAGAGGCCCTGAGGTCAGTAGGGTGAGAAGTACAGGGGACTAGAGGTGGACTTCTTTTTGTTGCAAAATGTTCTATGGCCCTCTGAAGGCCCTATATCTATGTGAGTGTCTGGGGAAGTTCACACAGCAGCATGGGTTTGTCCTAGTGCTGGTTTCTCCTGCTTTCTAAGACATGGAAGGAGTGCTACATTGCGCAATCATGTACACAGTATAAGAGATGCACAAAGTCAGCACATACAAAGTTGTGTGTCGGGACCCTAATGAACAAGGGATTTTCTCTTCATGCTGAGAGACAAAAAGTAGTTGAAGAAAGCTTAAATTAGAGGAGATAATCTTGCTGGGTTCCTAAGATTGGATAGTTCACTGGTTTTAAATGCACCCATTTTGCAGAGTCCACATCAATCCTATATAGCGATTGGAAATGAATGAAGGGTTTGTGGGAATGGTAATACATTTGTACGGTGGGATCAGCAACAGTCAGTTCACCCACGCAGGCTGGGTTCAGATCTTTGAAGGTCTTAAATGTCACAATGAAGAGTGTAGCTTCTTGCCTCCAAAAAACTGGACATCATTGAGGACTTTTTTTCGAGTTCATTTATGTTAAGCGAAAGAGAGAGAGAGAGCAAGAGAGAGAGAGAGAGAGAGAAGGGAGGAGCAGAGAGAGAGGAAGAGAGCAGGAATTCCAAGCAGGCTCTGCACTGTCAACATGGAGCCCACACAGGGCTCAAACTCACAAACTGTGAGATCATGACTTGAACTGAAATCAAGAGTTGAATGCTCAACCTACTGAGCCACCAGGAATTTTAAACAAGAGTGATATACTCTGACACATCTCAGAAAGATAGGTGACACCATAGTGTGGAGCCTGTATTGGAGTGGGTTGCTCAAGAGACCATGTCTCAAATTGTTGCAATAGTCAAAGCAAGAAATGATGGGACCTGGAACACCTGGGTGGTGCAGTCAAACATCCGACTCTTAATTTTGGCTCAGGTCATGATCTCACAGTTGTGAGTTTGAGCCCCACATCGGACTGTCAGCGCTGTCATTGTGGAGCTTGCTTGGGATTCTCTCTCTCTTCTTCTCTCTCTGCCCCTCCCCCTGCTTACACTTTCTCTCTCTCTCTCTCTCTCAAAATAAACTTAAAAAAAAGAAAAAAAAAAGAAATAAACTTAAAAAAAAGAAATGATTTCCCTGGAAAAGGGAGAGACAGTAAGGTGAGTGACTAGGGATGGAATTGAGATTTATCACAGGAATATAATAGGCAAATCTTCAAGGATAATTACAGGTGGTAGTGAGGGCGGAAGAGGAATAGAAGATGACTCTAAGGTGGATGGTGGTACCATTCAATGAGACCCAGAAAACACGGGAAAGGGAGATTTAAGGGGAGAGATGAAGCTCTCTGTTTTTGAATGGTATTATATGGGTTGTCCATAAAACTTGAGGTAAATATGGGTCCATTTTCCATGAATGCGTGTGACTGGAGCTCAGAAGAGATGTCTGAGCAGTAAATAGAACTTTGGTAGTTATTACTCTAATAGTAACATGACAGTGTTCACGAGTTTGAATTTGCTCCAACCAACATCTTCTCAGGTTGTTTTGGAAAAGCCACGTTTAACCCATGCCATGGTATGTCCTCTCCTCATGGTTTGGGGTGGAGAATTAAATTAATTATAAAGCAATAATCACCAAATATACAGTGAGTAATAATAAATCAGTATGTAGGCAGTAAAGGAATTAACACTATGGATAGGGTTGAAAAATCTATAAATATCTATACTCCCTACCTATATAGGGAGGTATCTTTAGTCAGACATGCTGAGTATTAGAACATTGTGGAATTTAAGAAACAAACAAGTGAGCAAAGGGGGAAAAAAGAGAGAGGCAAAGAAAGCAAAAGAGTCTCAACTATGGAGAACACACTGATGGTTACCAGAGGGGTGGAAGCTGGGCAGATGGGCGAGGTAGGTGATGGGGATTAAGGAGTGCACTTGTCATGATGAGCACTGGGTGAGGTGTGGAAGTGTTGAATAACTATATTGTCCTCCTGAAACTAATATAACACTATGTTAACTAACTGGAATTTAAATAAAAACTTAAAAAAATTAAAAAATCCAATAATAAAAAAGAAACATTATGGAGAAAGGCATAGTTATCTTCAAAGGGAGGTGGCACACTGGCAGGGACAATGTGTCAGTCAGAATCAGTTTCAGCTTCAAGGGCCAGAAAATGTTTAGTGGTTGAAACAAGATGGATGGCTTTTTGTATGTCACATAGCAGATCACTGAAGATGGAAGCCCAGAATAACTATGGTGGTTCTGCAATATTCATGGATTCATAGCCCTTCCAGCTAACTATTCTGCCCACATTCTCATAGACCAAGAAGGTTGGTAGGGCTCTAGATATCACATTTACATTCTACACATCAGGATGGAGGACGGGGAGGGGTGTGCCTGGGTGGCCCAGCTGGTTAAGTGTCCAATTCTTGGTTTCGGCTCAGGTCATGATCTCGCAGTTCAAGAGCTCGAGCTTGGCATCAGGCTCTGCGCTGACAACATGAGCCTGCTTGGGATTCTGTCTCTCTCCCTCTCTCCTCCCCTCCCCTTCCCTTCTCCCTATCTCTCTCTTTCAAAAACAAACAAACAAACAAACAAACATTAAAAAACGTAATTCCATAAAGAAAGAATGGAGGATGGGGAAAAGATGGTGCTGATTTGCTTCTATTTAGGACTTGCTAGAAATTGTCCACAATTGTACTTCTACTTCCTTGATAAGAATTTAGTCACTCGGACACACTTAGCTTCAAGAAAATCTGAGAGCTATTGTGTTTTAGCTAGATATGTTGCTATTTGAATACAGTTCAGTCGTCTGTCACCAAAGAAGATTAGGAGAATGGATAATGGCATAGATAACAAGCAATCTCCGCCACAGGACGTAATCTAATTTGGCCCCATTTGGTGTGAAGAAATACTGAAAGGAAAGGATCGCCTCGAAGTTGCATGGGAAGACTTCCAGTCTGAGAAATAGCACATAATGTTTAAGAAGGTTGTCCAGGCAAACACTTGACATCAGGGAGATCCGACACGAGTTACCAGGGATGGTCTCACAGGCACTTCTCACAGAGAAGAGTAAAGAAAAAATGTGGGAATAAGTAATGTTTAGAAGGAAAGCAACCAAGTTGTGTATACCGGAAAGGTGAATCAGTTAGGTAGAAGGGCCCCAGTCACAGTATAGTATACCATTGCAGATTAGGATGCTAATGCACAGGTGGTGGTAATGGTAGAGGACACTGACTGGCAAAAGCACAGCAAGCTCTGAGTCCTGTAAAGAGTGAGGTACTAAGCAGATGTCTAAGGCAGAAGATCAGGTCCAGGACTGAGACACAAACTACGAGCAGAATAACAAAAAGACAGACTGGTTGTTGAGTCCCCAGCTCAGGCTCTGGGCTGACAGCATGGAACCTGGTGGGCTTCTCTCTCTCTCTCTCTCTCTCTCTCTCTCTCTCTTTCTCTCTGCCTTCCCCACTTGAGCTCGATCTCTCTTTCTCTCAAAATAAAATAAATAAACTGAAAAAAATAAATAGTATTTGAAGGTAAAAAAAAAAAAAAGGAGAAAGCAAACTCAAAACAAAGAACTCTTGTCCAAAATTCAAAATGTAATTACGTGGAAAACACAATAAAAAAGCTCTCTCCTACGCCTCTCCCTTTATCACCCAGTTTCCTTCTCTGGAGGCAGCCACTGTTACCTGTTCTTTGGGTGTTCTCCCAGAGATATTCCATGTATAAGGAAACAAATACGTGTGTGTGTTTAGTATTCTATACACACTGTTTGTATGAAAAAGGATATCTTGAAAAGCATTGCATGTCAGTACATAAAGAGTTTTCTAATTGTTGTTATGTCTGCATAGTAGTCTATTGCATGGATTTACCAAATTTAACAGGCACTTATTAATGGAAATTTTTATTTCCAACCATTTGCTACTCTAAACAGTGCTTCACTGAATTGGCTCAGTACACTCTGTGAAATTGAATGAAACTAACTACAAAGAACTCATTACTTTACTTTCTTTTCTTTTCATTTCAACATAGACTGCTAAAAACTTTACCAGCACCAGCACCTTTTCATGTACTTGGGAAACACTTTTATGCACTTCTCCACACCCTTGAAGTCATCCAGGCTTGTGAAATGGGCCATTCGGTTTTGGCTGTCAGTCGCCTCCTTTATGAAAAAGTGGAATCCATCCAAAAAGGTGGTCTATCTCACCAAGCAGGGCCTGAGTTTCTGTTTCCAAGCACTTTTTCTCATACTGTGTTCTCTGTGTTGAAATATTTTTCCTATTTGGTTTTTTCCTATTGTCTTTTGTAACCAGCCACTCCCATAACACAAAGAGATTTGATATGGCTAGACATGAGATAATTAAAGGTGCCAGATGTAGCAAAAAAAAAAAAAAAAAAAAAGACTCAGGCACTTGGGTGGATCTGGCACAGGGAGAAAAGGCCATACTCTGGTGTTGGGATATATTAGGCATCTTTTTTGTACATCCTGGCTTCACTTATACATTATTCTAGCTGTCACTATGGTGGTCAGCTGTGTGGGTTCCGACATACTTCATGCAGGTGCAACCAGACAATACCTCATCTCATACCTTCATTGTATGCCTCTCAACTCCTGAGTTGGGATTTACTAGTAAACACTACTGTGAGACCATCCTTGATGCCTACATATATATGTGTAACTTAGAAGCCTAAGGACTGGGTGGATGGGTGAATCCTTATCTACTGGGAGATGGGACATGGTGGCTAAATTCATCCCCCTGGAGACAGTGCTGAATAGTGTTTAAGGGTCCTGGAATCCTGCAGTTTGAGCTAAAATCCTGGCTCTACCATTTATATGCTGTGTGACCATGGGCAAGTTGTTTAACCGTTCTGGGCCTCAGTTTCTTCATTAGCTACTGTAGAGAAGAATAGTCCCTATCTGAGATTTTTGGTGTGTGGGTTCCACAATGTCACATATATAAGGCACTTAGCACAATGCAGGGCATGAAGTAAGTATTCAGGAACGTTGGTTAATGATGATTTTTTTCACCACATCACTGTCTCCCAATTTGCCGTCAGAAATTTGGGAAAAAAATTAATTCATCCCGCTGTTTCCACCCATGAATGGGACTGAGTTCATACAACTTCTTTAAAAAATTCAACTGGATTAAGCAGAGAGTCTCACCTAGCTGAGGTCCCCTCAATAACATATCCTTGAATTGGCTTCCCCTGCTTTCTTGATTCATTATCCATGTCCCGTTTTCTTATTTTCTGAAATTGTACTCCCAATATAACATCTCCATGTAATTACTCTGCGTCAAATCTAGGTAGTGATATGAGACAAGACCTTGTAGGTAAGACATAATTTAGGCAAGGGTGACTAAAAGAAACAAGTAGAGGATACACATCACCAGTCAGAATTGGGGGTTAGTGATAACGAAAGCTTACCCAGACATGTTGATGGGACATGGTAATCAGAAATTCATTGTGTGTGTAGGTTCAGTACTAAGTAGTTGAGGCAGACAATCATCACTTAGGAATTTTGACAGCAGAAAGTTGTACTGGTCAGGTAGGATTCTAGTCTCTGGAAGGAGGACGTAACACTGCTGGCAAGAGTAAGGCTTCTCATGAGTCCTAGAGAGCCTAGACTACTAGACAGCTGACCATGACCCAAAGAACTAATTGGAAGAAGGTAATGGAAGTCAACTGAAACACAGGGTCAAATCGTGGAATAGAAGTTGATTTCCCTGATATTTAATCACAAAAGTATTTAGAGCTACCTAAATATTCCTTGTCTAAGTTCAAGATTGAAATTGGGGTGGGGCTCAATAGGTAGACAGCTAGGTAAAGTAATCCCTGCTATGTGGAAAGAAGTGTTTCACACACCAAAGACTGGGAATGACATAGAAATTGACAAGACCTGGTAGTTGAGATGAAAGAAGTAAGTTATTTACTCCTCATACAGGAGTAAACCCCATGCCTCTTGGTTTAGCATTTCATGTTATGACCTAAATTCATATTTTTTCAGTTGTTTGATTAGAATACTTGAACATGCCACCAAAATGAATGGCAATCAGTTTGCATTAAAACAATTTACTTTAAGGCACATGATGTACCTACCATGGAAACTACACTGGATTTATACTTAAGACACCTGAGTATAAGTTGTGCCTTTTGGTGAATCATTTGACTTCTCTGAGTCCCTTTTCTATTCTGAAAATGGGGCTAATATTTGCCCTATCTATCTCATAGGTTTGCTGGAATATGAAATATTATAACATATGTGAAAATAATTTATAAATTCATAAATTGTTAAGTGTTATGTAAATGCTAGCTATTATTAAAAGAAAGTACCTTTAGTACTGAGGGGAATAGAGTTCCTTATATGATTTGCCTTAAGTTTTGCAATGATACCAATGCAATAATGTGGGCTTCAGGGTGGACAAATTTCATATACTTATGATGTTAGGTTACTGGGCCACTGCTTTGTCCTTTCCATCCTGATGCCAAAACTATGGCCCACAAGCCCCTGTCTATGCAGCAAATGTCTCATTATCCTCTGGAGAAGTCCCAGTTTAGATGTTATTTTGTAAACAACATCATTAAGGATTAAGAAAGGCATCACTGAGTCATTGTCACATAAGCTATAGAGTCCTGACTAATCCAAGGTAGAAATCCGTTCTTTATGGAAAAATGTATTCTTTATTCTCAGTGTTATAGAAATGCATAAGAATTATAAAATATAATGTCTAATTGTTTAAGGACTTCTGTGTGATTTTATGTATGTAAATTTTTCTTCTACATGAGATTGTTCACACTCTGGATACTCAAATGTGTGGTCTACATACTGGTAGCACTGGAATCACCTGGAGGCTTGCTAGAAATCTAGAAATCCAGAATTTCAGATTATAACTCTGACCTATTGAATCAGAATTTGCATTTCATCAAGATACCCCATTTGATTCATAGAGTTTGAAAACCAGGGGTCTACACTCACCTGCCCTCTTAAGTCAGCCCACTTCAGTCTCCTTAGGCTTTGTTCCTGTGCCTCTCACTCTTCTTTGATCTGGTATCCTTATGTCAATCCGTGACTCTAGCCTTCTTGACTAGTCTTTCCTTGTAGTGCATGTGTTCCCCTCACGTGTCTGAAATTCTACTTTTCCTTATGAATGTTGGTTTACTAAACCAACGTGGTGTCCCTGTTGCTTTCAACATATAAATATATACTGTGTATATTGCAGCTCTACCTCTTTAGAACCCAATCTCACACCCCTTACCCATTCAACACAGCTAGTACTGGGTAAGCCAGACCAACTCCATAGGAAGGAAGGGAATAGGGGAAAGCCAATTCGGCAGCACCATAGATGTTACCTAGAATAGATGGGGTATGCACATCTGAATCTTGCTAAATTTCTTATTCTTCTAGTCTTAGATCTTTAGCAGTCACCTGGTCCTTTTCAGAGTATATGCTCCGGGAAGATATACAGACCTCTCCCTTTACTTTCTTCCCTCTCATTTCCGTTTGTAGGTAGGGAAGTGCTAGGGTAGGCAAAACAAAGCAAGAGCTGATCCATACGTCATTCTAATCTGGCTCTGGAAATTACAAACTTGTTGCAGCCAACATATCGAGATAAATGGCATGCCAGGGAGAATGTGGAGTGTACCTCCCTGCCATATCTTTTTCTCTCATCAGGTGAACACCATGGTTACCTAGCTGCTTCAGAGCTAGTACGTGAAATGTGTTGCTCTTAGTGGGTTAGCATCACATGTGTTTGTGGCTACCCCTTCTCTGGGAAGGGGCAGTTTATAAGCAAGGGCATTCTGTTTTGTTTGTATGTAAAACAGCAGTTTCCGTCGTGTGGTACCACAGAGACTAGATTGTCCACTGTATCCCAAGTTCTAGCACTTGCTTTTCCTTGGTTATGATTATAATCAGTGAAAAACAAATTCATGCACTAAAGAACCATCTTCAGGATCCATGTTCTTAAAGATGAAACTGTCATGGAAAAGAGTCTTTTGACAACACCAACTTCCATTTGATTGCATCTGAGATAAGTTCATCTTTTATTCAATTCTGTTTTGTGGACAATTGTGAAAAGCAGAGGATTGGTGACTCATTGAAAAGGATGCTGGGCAAGATACCTATGGCCATCAGACCATTATCCTTCCTTTGACCACCTTCATTAGGGCATCTTTCACATCCTTGTTTTTCAGAGTGTAAATAAGTGGGTTCAGCCTGGCTGTTACTGCCCCATACAACACTGAAATGATCTTACCCTCATCCTGGGAAGATTGAGAATGTGGGCACATGTACGTGAAGATTGCTGTGCCATAGTAAATGATGCCCACGGTCAAGTGGAAGCCACAGGTAGGAAAAGCCTTGAGTCTGGCCTCTGCAGAGTGGATCTTCAGGATAGCCACAGCATAACTATACCATTCTGGAGCTGAACAGAACTCAAAGAACCAGTGTGAACCATTGGAAACAATACTGAAGTAAGGGCATTTTAGTTTTGGTTTGACCATTTACTTGCTGTGTGACCTAAGTGGGCTGCTGTTTCATTATCTATAGACTGATGAAAACATACATGCCTTCCCCACCTCACTTCACAGAATTGTGAAGCCCTAACAAGATAATGGGTTGGGAAACGCTGTGAAAATTACACACATATGCAGATATAAAAGTGATTATTGTTTCTGAAAGAAGAAATATAACTAAGATTTCCTCTTGTTTAACCTTATTGTTTCTTTTCAAGGTGTAAGGGAATCTAGGAAGTCAGTAGTGCATTTATGAGCACCTTTCCTTCCCCTCTAATGTTAGAAACAATATTCAGCCAGAGAAGAGCTTTATAAACAGTTTCTTTAAGTGCTGGAACAGATTTCCCACCATCTCTGTATGCCTGTCAGTAAGCCCTTAGAAAAGCAACAGAATAGCCCATTCAAGCTAAGGCTTCAGCATTTGAGAGGAATAGCGAGGAGAGTTTAAAGAAATGCAGTGCTGAGTGATGTTCTCCAGGATCCTTCACTCTCTTAATTGAACCTACTAAAGGTAACTGACTCAACTCCCACATATAGGCAGGGGCCATACACAAGTAAAAAGTAACTTTAAAAACTTTAATGGTTTTGTTTGTGAAGCAAAAAAGAGGATTTTAAAATGTTCAACCTAACTTTTTCTTTGTGAACCTAAAAACACTTTAAAAAAAACAAGAAACCTAACACTTCTTTACATAAGACTGGCTGCACAAAAACTAGTTTAAAATATACACTTTTATACATTGTTTTCAGAGCTAAAAATGTGGTGTTCTGAATACATCGATCTGAATACTGATGCCTACATATATCTATACTTACATTTACATATATGTTAAAAAGTGAGGCCAGTTTACTCAACCACTTGAAACTAAGGATATTAAGCATATAAGCATTAAGAAACTTATGTTTAGTTTGTACTTCAGGGCCATCGGTGACAGAGAACAGGAAGTGAGAGGTAGGAATGAGGAATGGAGGGAAAAGAGAGTGGAAGTATCAAGAAGGAGATACGGAAGAGAATAGTTGTGTTTGTGGCACTTGAGGGTAGAACAGGGACTGGGAGAAAGCGAAAGGGAGGCATATTTCAGCTGAGTAGAAGGACAGGTTTTTCGTCTAGAGAACTAAAGTCATTTAATATGATGGAACAAGCAGTTTTATAAATTAGTGAGCTCACTCCCACATTGATGCAACATTCAATTTCAGCCCGGTCAGCAGTACAGTAGATGGATTTCCTGTATTGGATCACAGGCTGAACTGGGCCCACTGTGCACCTGGAGAGTCTATGATGTCATAATTATGAGAAAGACGACATGGCAGGAAGAAATGGGGTTATAGAGAAGGCAAGGGAGAGAAGAGATGTCTAGGAGAACGAGAGATCTAGGGGGCAAAAGTAGGGTGATATGGAGGAAGAGTATAAGCAAAGAGTGATGGAAAGAGACATAAGGAATCATGTTTATCAAGAGAGGCACAGCACTAGTTAAGCAACTTCCCTTTCTCACCAAGTTTTTATTTATTTTTTTAAATGTTTTTAAGAATTTACTTAAATTCAAATTAGTTAACACACGGTGTAGTATTGGTTTCAGTAGTAAAAACCAGTGATTCGTCACTTCCATATAACACCAGTGCTCATCTCAACAAGTGCCCTCCTTAATGCCCATCACCCACTTAGCTCACCCCTCACCCCGCCTCCCCTCCAGCAATCCTCAGTTTGTTCTCTGTATTTAAGAGTCTCTCTCACCAAGGTTTTAATTTGGGGATAAGCTCATCACTCAGCTCCACTTCCACACTCCCGGTTAGCTCCTCAGCTCAATGTGACTTTAAGAAAACACTTTATTGAGGCATGATTGACATACAAAAAGCTGTACATATTTGTTATATACAACTTGATGAGTTTGGAGGTAAGTATATACCTGTGAAACTGTCACCACAAACTAAGCCATAAATATATTTACCTCCAAAAATTTCTTCCTGCCCTCTTTAATTATTATTATTATTTGTGACAAGAAATTTGTGACAACATAAGATCTACTCTCTTAGTAATTTCTTTCAGTATAAAATACACTATTGTTAACTGTATGCTCTATGTGGTATGGTAGATCGCTAGGACTGATGATCCAGCAATCCCACTTCTATATCCAAAGGAATTTAAATCGGGATCTTGAAGAGATGCCTGCACTGCCATGTTCGTTGTGGCATTATTCACAGTAGCCAAAACATGGAAGCAACCTAAATGTCCACTGGTAGACGAATGGATAAAGAAAATGTGGTATATTTGAGGCATTTAGAGTACATGGGCACAAGTCCCGAGTGAAAAATGTTGTGCACCTGGGGTGCTTTCTGCTGGCAACTGTGGTTAAACTGCTTCTCTTGCAGAGCAGAACCAGGATGCCTTGAGGATGCAGTCCCAAATACAAGCCGGACTTAAAACAGAGGACATGTAGCTCCAAAAAGCACCAACGAGCTGCCTGAGTTGCCTTCCAACCAACGAGGACGAGGGAAGTTTCTTTATATAAGCAGAGCCTTCCCTCTGGGGAGACCAGCCTAACTATTCTCTGTTGGTGTTTTGTCTTCCTTTAACTAAAGCTTTAGCCCCAGTGAGGCCTTACCTGTGCCTTTGATTTTAGGATCCAGCCTCATTTTTATGGTTGTTGGGCTCAAGAACCTGACTCTGGTCACATATGCATACAATGGAATATCATTCAGCTTTAAAAAAAGGAGGGGTGCCTGGATGGCTCAGTTGGTTAAGTGGTCCAACTCTTGGTTTTAGCTCAGGTCATGATCTTACAGTTGTGAGTTTGAGCCCCACGTCAGCCTCTGTGCTGACAGTGCAGGACCTGCTTGGGATTCTCTCTTTCCCTCTCTCTGCCCCTCCCCTGCTCATGCTTGCTGTCTCTCTCTCTCTCTCTCTCTCTCTCTCTCTCTCTCTCTCTCTCTGTCTCTCTCAATAATTAATTAATTAATAAAAGGAAATCCTGCCATTTGTGACAACATGGATGACCTGGAAGGTGTTATGCCAAGTGAAATAAGCCAGGCACAGAAAGACAAATACTACATGAAACTACGTACATAAGGAGCCTAAAATAATCAAACTCATATAAGCAGAGAGTAGAATGGTGGTTTCCAGGGCCTGGGAGGATGGAGAAATGGAGAGGCTGTAGTCAAAGAATACAAAGTTTCAGTTATACAAGAGGAGTAAGTCAACTCACAGCTTCTGTTTCTTTTTTTTTTTTTTCAACGTTTTTTTTTTTATTTTTTTATTTTTGGGACAGAGAGAGACAGAGCATGAACGGGGGAGGGGCAGAGAGAGAGGGAGACACAGAATCGGAAACAGGCTCCAGGCTCCGAGCCATCAGCCCAGAGCCTGACGCGAGGCTCGAACTCACGGACCGCAAGATCGTGACCTGGCTGAAGTCGGACGCTTAACCGACTGCGCCACCCAGGTGCCCCTCACAGCTTCTGTTTCTATCACACAACTGAACCTACTAGAAAGTGACCCAATGAACTACTAATGATTGAATCCAATATTCTTTCTCTGTCTTTAATTAATTTCACCTAACACTTCTTACCATTATCCCTTCTTGAAATTTTTTCTTCCCTGTCTTCTAAGATTCACTTTCTCTCAATTCACCTCTCACTTTTTTGATTATTCTTTTACTATGTCAGCTCCCTCTTCTTTCTGATCACTAAATGTATGCATTTCTAGAGGGCATTGAGCAGGGCACTTGTTGGGATGAGCATTGGGTGTTTTATGTAAGTGATGAATCACTGGAATCTACTCCCAAAGCCAAGAGCACACTGTATACACTGTATGTTAGCTAACTTGACAATAAATTATATAAAAAATAATTTAAAAAATTTTCCATAACCTTCGAGATAATCTAGCTTACTGTTAAGCAACAAACAACCCCCAGATTTTGAATGGCTTGAAACAACATGTTGAATTGTGCATTGCCTCTTTATGCTTCTGCCTGGAAGTGACATAAGTCACTTCTTCTATTCATGTTTAGTTGGCTAAAGTAATCATATGGCAGTGATGTCATGTGTCTGGTAAATGGCAATGATGTCATGTATCCGGTGAAACATGAGAATTGGAGTACCTTTGAAAGATTTTTAATGACCACCATATATGCCTTCCTAATTTCTGTAACTCGACTCTTTCCATAGATGGTCATGTCTGGCTTTATGATTTTGCATAATTCTTTGTATTCATGGCTTCCAAATCTTATAGATACAGGCCAGGTATCTAAAATACAGGCCAGGGGCGCCTGGGTGGCTCAGTCAGTTAAGTGTCTGACGTCGGCTCAGGTCATGAACTCGGTTTGTGGTCGAGCCCTGCATCAGGTTCTGTGCTGACAGCTCGGAGCCTGGAGCCTGCTTCGGATTCTGTGTCTCCCTCTCTCTCTGCCCCTCCCCTGCTCATGCTCTGTCTCTCAAAAATAAATAAATGCTAAAAAAATTTTTTTTAAAATACAGGCCAGGTATCTTTCTTTAGCCTAAGAGTCGTAAGTCCATTTGACTTACCAAGCCCCAGACAGTTGAAACCTAACCTAAATTTAAAAAATGTTTTTTGGAATATATTCGTTAGTATCCTATTTTGAAACTATCATTTTTACTTTCCTACTTCTACTAATGGCACCTGAATTTTCCCAATAAACCAGGTTGGAAAACTTAGTTATCATCCCTCTTTCTTTAAATTTCTTCTATCAGTCATTAAGGTTTGGTGATTTTTACCACTGCACTATGTCTTCATTGTGGCTCCTTTGCTCCTTCTTCTTAGAGATGCCCTGGTCAAAGTCTTCTGTGTATCTTTCACATGGACTCCTGAAATAGGTTCCAAAATAGATTTTTACCCATTTTGATACATACATCCTGATGTTTATAGCAGCATTGTCAATAATAAATTATAGAAAGAGCTCAAATGTCCATCGACTGATGAGTGGATAAAGAATATCTATATATCTATATATCTATATATCTATATATCTATATATCTATATATCTATATATCTATATATATATAGTGGTCATTAAAATCTTCCAAATGTGTGTGTGTGTGTGTTTGTATACATATATACATACACACACACACACACACACACACACACATTTGGAAGATTTTAATGACCACTATACATATATATATTCATGTATATATATATATATATACACATATATATATACATATATATGTATACACACATATATATATACATATATATTCATGTATATGTATATACATATACATATATACACACACACACCATGGGATATTACTCACTCATAAAAAGAATGAAATGTTGAGTGGAGCTAAAGAGTATTATGCTATGCAAAATAAGTCAGAGAAAGACAAATATCATATGATTTCACTCATATGTGGAATTTAAGAAACAAAATAAGCAAACAAAGGGGAAAAGAGAGCTAGGCAAACCAAGAAATAGACTCTTAACTATAGAGAACAAACTGATGGTTACCAGAGGGGAGGTGAGTACAGGAATGGGTGAAATAGGTGATGGGGATCGAGGAGGGCACTTGTGATGAGCACCTGGTGATAAATGGAAGTGTTGAATCACTAAATTGTACACCTGAAACTAATATTACACTGTACATTACCTAACTGGAATTTAAATAAAAACTAAAAAAAAATATTTTACCCTTTTCATCTTCACTGGACATTTTTTTCCCAGAATAATCTTATGTTTTGATTGTATCACTCCCTTATCCAAAAACCCTTTCATTCTCTACTGCCTCCAAAGTCAAGTCATAACTTCTTAGCCTGACATTCAGTACCTTTCATTATCCTTTATTATCTGTACTACCTAGTTTTCTGTTTGTTGTATTCACCGATCCTTGGTTTCTCTTTTATTTATTTGCTCTCTTTGATGTAGGTACCCAATGTCCCACACATATTTAGAGTGACCAACAGTCCCTATTTGTCTGGGACTGAGAGTTTTCCTGGGATGCAGGAGTTCCAGTGCCCAAACCTGGGAAATCACAGGCAAACTAGGATGAGTTGGCTTCCCTAGGTTTGATATACACACCATTCTCCAGACATGCCACTTTCTATTTTCTATGACTTTGCTCCCATCCCTCTGACCAGAATGGCTACCCACCCATATTCTCTCCATTAAAATTCTAGCCATTTATCGCTTCTCGGCCTTTTGGCTAAGATCAAGTGTAGTATCTGTTCTTATCAGTTTAAAATTCTAGCCATTTATTTCTTAATCTCTTCCAAGAAGTCTTTCTCCTAAGTCAGAATTAATATTTTCCTCTAGTGTTCTCTCACAGTAGTTCTGTTTTTTCCTCCTCTGTTATAACACTAACCACTTTCTTCAATAAATTGTGAATTGAGTACATATTGTACTATTCATCTCCTTCTCGAGACTGTAAGCTCTTTGAGAGCAGGAACCACATGTCATTTATGTCCTTACCTGGCATACTGTTTTATCTACAATAGGGATAAATAAATACTTGTTTGATGAAAATTAGGGATCAAAAAGAAAGATGAGCGCAAGGAAATAAAGAAATGTGACCATAGAGGGGTTACAGAGGGTAGAAGAGACAGGTAATGGGGGAGTCTCATGCATGTCCCCCTCTTTTCTCCTGCAGTAGTATTCCACCCAAACAGTTTTCCTAATAACTATCCCAAAACAACCAGTAATCTACTTAGATAATTGGTTTTCATCAACTTCTTACTGATTACCAAGTCTTGTTTACTGTTTACCTCTGCTGGAAACACCAATTTATTTACTTACTGCTCTCTACCAACCAACATTATACAACTGTCTATTCCTTATTTTCAGAGGCTCATACCCCCATATCCCTTTTAGCTTGTCACTTTTTACCCATCCATCTCCTACCCCCACCATCTCTACCCCTAAGATTTTCACCAGTTTGTTTCATCTCTTCTAGTACTATCTTCAGTTTCAACCCACTCAACTTATTTCTGGGCCACACAATAATAGTATATTCCCTAAGATTACACTTGCAGAGTAAAGTGTTGGGGTAAAAACACCTAAAATTAAGGAATCGGTTCTTCCATTTTAATATCCTTAGTCTGTGTGCTGGTCTTAATTTGGGGAAGTGGGAGGCATGGGGGAACTTGCACTGAGGGCACTTGGTTTTCGATGCTTACTGTGGCCGTGATCTACCTCATAGGTCATGGTCCCCTTTTACTGAGCTAAACTCCTCTTGAGGTAGATTGAATTTAACAAATGGATATTGAGCATCTGTAATGTGTGTGACACTGTGCTACCTGATGTGTTCGTACCGTACTCTGCATATACTTCTATTAGAGCATTCTGTATATTAAATTGCAGCTGTTGGTTTAGAGTTCAGTTTCTTCAATAAACTGAGACGGAGAATACATTTTTTCAAGTGTATCCAGTGCTCAATACAGTGTCAAGGACACAAAGAGTGCTCAATAAATGTTGGAAGGATAAATGTATAGGTACTTCAGAATGAAAACAGATGTAAATTAAAGACATGGTCCCTGCTTTGGAAGAGGTCACAAACCAGCAGGTAGAAGGGGAAAAGAGCTCTGAATACAAATAACTTTGAACAAGTCAGACAAACACGTCTTACCATTCTGTTTTATAGAACCAAGTGAAAAACTGAGAGATTCATTTTGACCAGGAGATCTTGAGTCTATTTAAATTTGAACTCAATGATACTTTGGGGGATTACTTAATAATGGCTTATGGCCGGTTTATCTTTGTTCCCAAATTTCCCATTTCCCATATTGTCTTCAAATTAAGCTTTTCTTTTGTCTTAAAAAGTCATGATTTGATGACCAGTTTCATTTTTATGCTAACCAATATGTTTTTTTCTCACCATGGACAGAGGGACTAATATTGAAAATCAAAGTAGGTTTGTTGTTTTTCTTGGTAGAGGAAGAAGAAAAATGAGAAGGTACAGGCATGGTAACTGAATTCTCTGAATCTAACACTGATACGGATATTTTGACAAGTATGAGTCAACTCTCAGGAGCATCATGAGGGAATATTAGAGCTGGGAATTATCTCATGTAATTCAATTATGAGGGACAATGTGGTGTTTAAGGCAATGGGCTCTGCAGACAGACATGGTTTTGAATCTCGGCCCTGTCACTTCTATGTAACCTTCGCCAAACCATCTAACTCCTCGGAACTTTATTTTTGTCATCTGTAAAATAATTTTTATGTTAGAGTGATGTTACAAATATTAAATGAAATGCATAAAGCATTATCCTTAGTATACATTAAGCACTCAGTAAATTTATTTTTATTCTTCTATTATTGCAGGAGCCTGAATATGATGCTCAAGTGACACAGGCATTGACTACAAGTTGGACAAAATGGCCTTTTAGTTTATGCCAGGCCTGAGACTCTGAGTTTATAATTCTCCGGCTGGGGGGAAGTAAACTTTACTCACCAATGCCTGTGCTGATCAGATAACCTCAAAGCCCAGACACACTGCATAATTCTCCGACAGCAATAACTCAGCTGGCAGTTCCCAGGCAGAGATGTGGGAGAAAGTCCAATATCCGGGAAGCGCTAGGATCTACAACTTCCTGTGGTCTGCCTAGTGAAATTTGACCAGATAAGAACAGTTAATAAGAAGCTCTTGAGATAGAAAAGCTCCTTTTATTTCTGAATGCGGGTATATTGATGTTAAATACCTGAATGGATGAGGTTAATTTGAATAATCTTCTATTGTTGCAAGAAATATGGAAAAGTATTCAGGAAAACTAGAAAAATTCTTCATACTTGTGGCATGAACTGAAAGAAGTCTTTCACTGTTTTGACAAATGATGACTCCACTGTTTTGTGTGAGGGTAGAAGCTTTTAAGGACTGGACCCCAAGGCACCCCATTGTGGTGCTTAGGAAAAGATCAAGCCTCATATTCTGGACCTTCCTTCTATAACACTTTGCAAGTCATGCCAGATTCCCATCAAGGCTGAACAATTTGCCTTGAGGCCCCCAAATATTTCCAAATGTAGTTAATGGCTTCAAAAAGAAAACAAGCATTGCAATGAAAGCACTTAATGTCTATAAATTCAATTGCCAAGAAGTTCTTCTCTTTTGAATACTCAAAGGACAGGATCCCTGGGCAATGACTTATTGTTTCCCTTGCCTGCACTGCAATGATTACAGAGACTGTCCAGGTAAATATTGTGATAACTAGATTCTGCTAGTGATCTCTCCCTTCTTTATTTTCTTGAAACAATTTTATAACTGTGATCATATTCCCCCTTTTCTCCTGTCATCATGTGGGGATAAGCTTACTATAAAATGTCAGAAGCTGCATTCATGGCTCAAAATCCCTTGGTAAACAAAACCGAGCTATGGGCCTGATAAAGATTTAGCAAGAAAGCAGCATAGCTTAGTATTTGACTGAGAGGTCTGTTGTCAGGCGGATCCTGAATTAAATCCCCACATCTGCCACTTACTAATTGTGTCACTTCTGTGCATCTCGGTTTCTTCATCTGGAAAATGGATATGATAATAGTCATACTTATCTCATAGGATTGCTTTAGGGGTAAAATAAAACAAAGCACAGCCGTGCCTGATTAAAATATTCAGTAAATGGTAACTACTGTTATTATTGAGAAGCAGATTTCCTCATCAAGTTCTTAAGATGAGAGGATGTCGTGGAAGTGGTAACTGAGAGTAGTACTTTATGAAGTATAAGGTAGTTCTGAGAGTATACCATCAATTATCCTGTTGAGTTGGCATAATCTAAGATTAGAGGTATTTGTGGAGAGCTGCAACTGTAGTCCTTTAGGGCCTCTGCAATGCCTGGGACTACAGCAATATTAGAGGATGCTTGGACAGTAGCGATTTTGAACACCTAAATCCTTGGCCACTTGAGCAAAGTAGGTAAAGGATAGGGGTAGCCTTTAGTTACATTACAAGACAGGATAAACACAGGGGTATAATATCTTGTGCCTGTCTTACTGTTTTACTTCTCCAGCAAAAGGCTGACAGCTCACTATTTGGCTTTTGCATCGAATATCATAAACCCAATAAGGTGGTAGAAATGCCTTTATAATTCTTGCTTTGGGGGATATGGCTTGGGTAAGGTGGAGAGCAAAGGTGAGGCATTCTGTGAAGAACTCCCATTCTCTTAGGAGTTTGAAACACATCAGAGTTCTGCACCTGAAGAGAGAAGGGAAGCTGGAAGACACAGTGGATTGGCTTTTCATACATCTGGGATTGGACTGAAGTGGGAGTGGACTGATTGGACTGAAGTGCTAAGAGTATGGAATTGTTCATTTTTGTTGTTAGAGTATCAGTTGCCTAGAATAAAGGTATTTGTTGACACAGTGAGGTCTAGGTCTTAAGGCACATACATGAACTTGACACAAAACTTTGGGGAATCCATTTGCCTCTGCCTCTATGAGACTTAAGTTTTCTTTTCTTTGTCTTTTTTGAAAATCAGTGGAATTTACATATAGTGAAATACACATATCTTAAGCATGAAACTGATGAATTATGACAGACGTGTACACCTATGTAACCACAAGCCCAATAAAGGTATGGAATACTTCTACAATCTCCCCAGAATCTCTTGCATTCCCTTCTAGTCAGACTCTACTTCAGTTGGCAACCACTGTTCTGTTTTCCATTTCCCCAGATTAGCTTTGCCAGTTCTTAAACTTCATAAAAGCATACAGTACGCATTTTTTTGCATCTAGCTTCTTGTACTTGACATAACATGTTTGAGATTTATCCATGTTGTTGCATGTATTAGTTGTTTGTTATTTCTTATTACTGAGTAACAGTCCATGGTATGAATATACCACAGTTGGTTTACCTATTCTTCTATTGATAGAATTTGGGTTGTTTCTGATTTGGAGCTATGTTGAATAATGCTGCTATAAACATTTTTGAACAAGTCATTTTGTGGCCATATGTTTTTGGTTCTCTTTGACAAATACCTAAGAGGCTAGTTGCTGGGTTAGAGTAGATACAGGTTTAATTTTTTTAAGTTTTCAGATGTTTTTTGAAATTGTTTGTAAAATTTTACATGCCCACCAGCAATATATGAAGGTGCCTGTTTCTTTATTTTCTTGTCGAAAATTGGTGTTGTTGGTATTTTTTTTATCTTAGTCATCTGGTGAGTATCTCATTGGTTTTTTAAAACTATTTTTGAAATCATTGGATCACATGGTATTTTTCTATTTTTAACTTTTTGAGGAACCTCCATACTGTTTTTCACAGTGGTTGTACAAATTTATGTTCCCACCAACAGTGTACAAAGGGCATTTACCCAGAGAAAATGAACACACGAATTTGAAAAGTTATCTACATTCCTGTGTTTATTGCAGCATTATTTATAATAGCCAAGATACGGAAGCACCCTAAGTATCCACTGATAGACAAATGGATAAGGAAGATGTGGTATATATACACAATATTACACAGTCATAAAAGAGGGTGAGATCGTGTCATTTGTGACAGTATGGGTGGACCTGGGGGTATTATGCTAAGTGAAATAAATCAGACTGAAATAAATCAAGACATATACCATATGATTTCACTCATAGGTGGAATCTAAAAAAAACACAAATGAATAAACAAACAAAACCCAGAATCAGACCTGTATATACAGAGGATAAACTGTTGGTTGCCAGAGGGAAGAGGGATGGGGGAAAAATGGGTGAAAATGAGTGAAAGGTAGTGGGAGATACAGGCTTTCAGTTATGTAATGAATAGGTCATGTGAATAAAAGGCACATTAGAACGAATATAATCAATGATATTATAATAGCCTTGTATAGAGACAAACAGTTCTCATACAGTTTCATCTTAAGATGGCCCTCTTATTGTGGTTTTAATTGACACTTCCCTGATGACAAATAATGCTGAGTAGATTTCATATGACTACGGGCAATTCGCAATCTTCCTCTCTGTGAAGCATATGCTAAAATCTTTTGCCTTTTTTTTTTATTGGGTTGTCTTTTTGTTGTTGATTTTTAGGAGTTTCTTGTATATCCTAAATATAATAACTTTATCAGATTAGAAATAATGTGAATATTTTTTTTTAAATATATATATATATATATATATATATATATATATATATATATTTTTTTTTTTTTTTTTTTTTTGAGACAGAGAGAGACAGAGCATGAACAGGGGAGGGGCAGAGAGAGAGGGAGACACAGAATCGGAAACAGGCTCCAGGCTCCGAGCCATCAGCCCAGAGCCTGACGCGGGGCTCGAACTCACGGACCGCGAGATCGTGACCTGGCTGAAGTCGGACGCTTAACCGACTGCGCCACCCAGGCGCCCCTGTGAATATTTTTTCTCCCAGTTGGTGGTTTGCCTTTTCATTTCTTTTATTGTATTTTTGAAGAACAGAAGTTTTAAATTTTGGTGAAGTTCAATTTCTTTTGTGATCTGTCCAGGAAATATTTACCACTGCCAGTGTCATAAAGATATTTTATATTTTCTTCTAAAAGCTTTATGGCTTTAGCATTTAGTTTGGTGTATGATCCATCTTCAATTAATTTTAGAGTATGGTGTGAGGTAAGAGTTGAGGTTCACTTTTTATACGTATCTATATTCATTTTTAGAGGTGTCATAACAAATTGCCACAATCTGGGAGGCTTAAAACAACAGACATGTATTATCTCACAGTTCCAGAAGCTAGAAATACAAAATCAAGGTGTCAGCAGGCTCCGGGGAAAAATCTTTCCTTACTTCTTCCAACTTTCAGTGGCTCCAGTCATTCCTTGGCTTGTCTCAATGTCTGCCTCTGTCTTCACATGGCCTTCTCTGTATGTGTCTTCTTTTCTCCTCTTCTTGTAATGACATCAGTTAATGGATTTAGGGCCTTTTCTAATTCCAGTATGGTATCATCCCGAGATCCTTAACTAATGATATCTCCAGAGAGACTTTCTCCGAATAAGGTCACATTCCGAGCTTTTGGGTGGATGTAAATTTTGGCGCGGGGGGGGGGGGGGGGGGGGATGCTATTCAACTCTCTGCAATATCCAATTGTTCCATCACCATTTCTTGAAAAGACTACCTTTTTTTGCTAATGAATTGCCTTGCAATCTTTGTCAAAATTATGGACTCTGTATGCTGATCCATTGTTCTATTTACTTATGCTTAAAGCAAGATCATTCTAAATATAGCTTTCGAGCACGTCTTCAGATCAGGTGGTGTGAGCCAGTCAACTTTTTTTTTTTTTTCAGAATTGTTTGGCTATCCTAGGTCCTTTGTTTTTGTTATGTGTTTTATTTTATTTTTATTCAATTATAATTAACATAGTGTTATATTAGTTTCAGGTACATAATACACTGATTCAACAATTCTATACATTACTCAGTGCTCATCATGATAAGTGTGCTCTTAAACCCCTGTTTCACCCTGTTTGTGATATATATTTTAGAAAAAAATTCCTTTGAGACTTTGACTGGATTGTGTAGAACATACAGATCAGTACAGAGAGAATTAACATCTCATAGAAATGAAATTGGTTTTTGTATGTTGACCCAGTCATCAGTGAACCTTATAAATTTACTTATTGCTACTAGCTTTTTATATTCATAAATGCCTTAGAATTCGCTACCTACAAGATTTTGCTGTTTGCAAATACAGTTTTCCAGTTTGATGTTCTTTACTTTTGTTTTCTTACCATATTTTACTAGTAAGAGCCTCCAGTGCAACACTGAGTATTAGAGGTGTGAGTGGACACCTTTAATTGGGTCCTAAACTCAGGTGGAGATAATTTAGCCTTTCACCTGAAAGACACTAACAGTAGAGTTTTGTTGTTTATGACAGATACTGTTAATCAGGTTGAGGATGTTTGCCAAGAGTTTTTATCGTTAACAGGTGTTGAATTTGATCAAATTCTTTTTCTGCATTTATTAAAATGATCATGTGATATTTCTCCTTTATTGTATTTACATAGTGAATAGCATTGATTTATTTTTTGAATATTGAATCTGCCTTGCAGTCCTGGGATACAGACACATACTCATAACGTAGCATCCTTTTAATGCATTCAATTGTATTCAATTTGCTAATTATTTTGAAAATTTTTGCATACATGTTCTTGGGGGATATTGGTCTGTTGTTTTTCCTTGTAGTGTCATTGTCTGATTTTATTATCAATGTAATAATCATAAAAATACTTTGGAAGTATTCTGTTTTCTGAAAGAGTTTGTACAGTATTGATTGCTCTGTCCTCTGAAATGTTTGGTTAAATTTACCAAAAAAAAAAATCTGATCCTAGAGTTTTTTTTTCTTTTTTAGCTTTACTGAGATATAATTGACATATAACTGACATATAAAAGTGTACAGTGTTGACTTGATACACTTACATATTGCAATATGATTATCACTGTAGCTTAGCTAATACCTCCATCAGGTTACATAATTACATTTTTTTGTGTGGTCTTCGAGGTGTTTGTTTTTGTTTTTTTTTTGCTGGAAAACTTTAAACTACTAGTTCAATTGTTTTAATTGATATAAAGTTATAGAGATCAATTTCTTGTTGGGTTAATTTTGGTAATTTGTATCTTTGTACATTTCATCTAAATTATCAAATTTATAGGGGCACCTGGGTAACTCAGTTGGTTAAGTATCCGACTTCAGCTCGGGTCATGATCTCACAGTTTGTGGGTTCTAGCCTGCATCAGGCTCTGTGCTGGCAGCTTGGAGTCTGCAGCCTACTTCAGATTCTGCGTCTCCTTCTCTCTCTGCCCCTCCCCTGCTTGTGTGCGTGTGTGCGCGCTCGCACTCGCTCTCTCTCAAAAATAAACATTAAAAAAATAAATTATAAATTTATTTGTGTGAAGTCATTTATAATATTCTCCTTTTTCTTTTTTATTGTTTTAGGAACTATAATGATGTCCCTTCTCTTATTCCTGATAGACATTTTTTTTGTTTGTTTGTTTTCCTTGAACAGTCTAGGTGGATGTTTATCAATTTTATTGATATTCTTAAAAGTTGGCTTTTGGTATATAAAATTACCTGTAAGTACTGCTTTAAGTGGCTCCTACAAATTTTGGTAAGTTGTATTTTAATTATAATTCCATTTAAATATATTCTTATTTCATTTGTGTTTTTTTCTGTGATCCATGGCTTATTTAGAATTATGTTTCTTAATTTCCAAATATTTGGCTCTTTCCTAGGTATCTTACTATTATTGATATGTAGTTTAATTCTGTTGTTGCCAGAAAGCACACTATTTGATTGTAATCTTTTAAAATTTATTGTTTTATACCATAGCACACACACAATTCTAGTGAAAAGAATGTGCATTATGTATTCATATGGATTAGTGTTCTATAAATATCAATTAGGTCAAGGTATTTATAGTGCTATACAGATCTTCTATTTGTTTGCTAATTGTTCTTGTCTTGTTGTCTTATCAATTGCTGAGAAGGGAGTGTTAAAATCTCCAACCATGATTGTGAAATTGTCCATTTCTCCCTTTGATTTTTGTCAAATTTTACTTCAGCTATTTTGAAATTCCATTATTAGGCCACATATGTATTTATGGCTGCTATTTCTTCCTGATTAATTGAGGCTGTTACCATTATGATTTTGTCAAATTTTACTTCAACTATTTTGAAATTCCACTGTTAGTCACATATGTATTTATGGTTGCTATTTCTTCCTGATTGAGGCTGTTATCATTATGAAATACTTTTCTTTATCTCTGTTAAAATACTTTTTGTCTTGAAATCTATTTTATCTGGTATTATTTTAGCCACTCTAGTTTTTTTATCTTCATTGTTTGCATTTATATACTTTTATAACCATTTATTTTAACCTATATTTGTCTATATATTTAAAGCGCTTTTCTTATAAACAAAATATATTAGGGTTTTCCTTCTTCCATTCTGAAAATATCTGCAGTTTAATTTGAGTGTTTAATACTTAAGTGTTTATTGTAATTATTGATAGTAATATGTAGTTCATTTTACTATTTCATTGTTATTTTGTCACCTTTTAAAAGTTCTTTTCCCTTTGCTCCTCTTTTAATATATTTTTTGGGATTATTCAAGTACTTTAGAGTTCCATTTTAATTTTGCTATTGGATTTTTAAGCTATATTTCTTTTGTTATTGTTATTGGTTGTTGTAGTGAGTAGACTCGACCTTTGAATAATTTGTATCACTCTGTCTCCAACTTTGTTAATCACTTATTTCTACTTTCTCCAAGCTATTGAATTTTCATTTCAAATAGCATACTTTTCAGTTCTAGAATTTCCATTTGGTTCTTCTTCATAGTTTCAGATTCCATGTTGGGATACCCATTTGTCCACTTATTTTGACCACTTTTTCTTTTAAGTCCTTTAACATAATTATGATAGCTTTTTAAAATTATCCTTCTCTGCTAATTCAATATCTGGATGACTATGGTACCTATTTCTAGTCAACTCACTTTTTTCTTATAAATTCATGTACATTTTTCTCTTTAATCACATGCCTAGTAATATTTGATTGCACAGTGGATACTATTGATGATATTTTATAGAGAATTTTTTATTCTCTTCCTCCTAAGAGTATTTCGATTTTTGTTCTAGCTGATAGTTAAATTATTGGCTAATCATCTTAAGCTTTTGGAGCTCTCATATTACTTTGTTAATTTGAGTCTGATTCTATTTTACCCTTAGTCTTGGGGTACATCTTAATCCTTGGACATAGTCTTTATTCCTAAGGCGTGGTCTTTTGAGAGTTTTAATAGAAAGCCCAAGATATTTAGAAATATTTCTAACTTGGTGGAATTCAGCCTCTAGACTCTGTCTTCTTTCTTGTAAACAACTCCTAAAATCTCTGTTCCAGTTTTTCAGCTTTATTTCTGCTGCCTTCTGTCAGTTTTCTTCTTATTTTTTTCAGTAAACACACAGTTCAGGGGTCATTTAAGTATTTGATAGGAGTTTGTATATAAAAATTGAGACTCACCTCTCTGTGACACTCTTTATTTTAGAGATGTTCCCCTTCAATTACTAGGACTCTGGCAAGTCCCTATTCCATCCTCTGATACCTCAAACCAATATGACTTGAGATTTCTGCTTGTGTTTTAGCCAACTCATGCCAAATCCCTGGGTAGTACTTTCAAAAGAAAAGCCATGTAGATAGAAATGGATCTTACCCATTGTGGTTTTGTTCTTTTAACAGTTGAATGTTGTCTAGTTTCTGACTTCAAATAGTTAATTTTAAATATTTTGTCCAGAGTTTTTTTTTTTTTAAATCTGTGAGATGATTGGTCCAAAAGTGCTACTTTGCCATTATCAGATTCCAAATTGTTTCTTTAAAAAAAACCTCAGGGCGCCTGGGTGACTCAGTTGGTTAGGTGTCCAACTTTGGCTTACATCATGATCTTGTTGTTTCTGGGTTTGAGCCCCGCATCAGGCTCTGTGCTGACAGCTCAG
This sequence comes from Neofelis nebulosa, assembly GCF_028018385.1. NCBI lineage: Eukaryota > Metazoa > Chordata > Mammalia > Carnivora > Felidae > Neofelis > Neofelis nebulosa. The sequence continues at coordinate 108,572,091 of NC_080800.1, read as the reverse complement.
AGCCTGGAGCCTGCTTTGGATTCTGTGTATCCCTCTCTGTCTGCCTCTCCCCTGCTCATGCTCTTTCTCTCTCTCAAAAACAAATAAACATTAAAAATTTTTCAAATATTCAAAAGAAAAAATAATTTTTGTATGACATATTTCACAGGATAAAATGTGCATTTGCATTTATAAACAAAAGTGAGAATGTAGAGTTTTCTGTGTTTTTTAATATAATACATATATCAGTTTCAGGGAAGGGTCTGTGTAACATTGGGAACAATTATTCTCTCAGTAATCTATTTATAAAATGGAAAGTAATATCTATCTGAATTTGACTTCATAGAAAATGCCAGGTTTCTGGTCAGTTATCTGTTCTCAGTTGTCCTGTCAGCAGCATTTGGCACAGCTGATCATTCTCTTCTTGATACCCTTTGCTTTTTTGTTTGTTTTCTAGGATGATGCACTCCCCTGATTTGCTTTATAACTCACTGGCCACTCTGTTTCTGGTTTTTTCACAGTTTCTTTTTTCCATGACCTCTTAATGTTGGAGTTCCTCAGGTGTCAGTTCTTGAATTTTTTTTTTTTTTTTGTATTCTGTAGCTACTTATCCCTTGGTGATCTCATCCAGTCCCATGGCTCTGAATATACTGTCTATGTTTACAATTTCCATATTTCCGTTTCCAGCTCACATCTCTCCCCTGAACTCTAGACTCATGTATTTAACTGAATTATCTCTTTTTTGTTTAATAGGCATTTCAAAATTAATATGTGAAAAACTGAAATCTTGCTGTCTACACTTCTTCTCTCCAAAATATTCCCTGGCATCCCATATTTCCATTCCCATCTTCAGTTGTTTAGAGCATAAATATTTGAATTCTCTTTAACTCTTTCTTTAAGATTCCTGATCCAAATCACCAATGAATCCTGGTGATCTTTCTCCTTCAAATATTTCAAAGGCCCTGTAATTTCTTACTACTTTGATTTCTATCTTGTTCTAAGCCACCATCATCTTTTACCTAGGTTTTTGCAATATCCTTCTAAATAGTCTTTATGCTTCTACCCTTGCCCCATTAAAATAAATTTTTCCTACAACAGTCAGAATAACCCTTTTAAAATGTAAGTCAGATCACTCCACTACACAAACTCTTTTAAAGTGTTAGGATTAATTACTCTTTTAAAGTGTTAGGATTAATTATAAGAGTATGTTGATGGGCTTATAAGGTATAAAGGTGTAATTTGTATGACAAAATTACAAATGAAGGGGGAAGGAACTGAGTTTTATACAAGAGAAAAGCTCATTTATACTGTTGAAATTTAAGTGTTACTAATCCAAACTAGATTTTTATACATTAAGATGTTAATTTTTGGAGGTGCCAGGGTGGCTCAGTTGGTTAAGCATCCGACTTCAGCTCAGGTCATGATCTCACACTCTGTGAGTTTGAGCCCCACGTTGGGCCCTGTGCTGTCAGTTCAGAGCCTGGAGCCTGCTTTGGATTCTGTGTCTCCCTCTCTCTTTGCCCCTCCCCCAGTCACGCTCTGTCTCTATCAAAAACTGAATAAACATTAAGGAAATTTTTTTAAGATGTTAATTTTTGGGATGCCTGGGTGGCTCAGTCGGTTAAGCATTGGACTTTAGCTCAGGTCATGATCTCACAGTTCATGAATTGGAGCCCCATTTTGGGCTCTGCACTGACAGCTCAGACCTTGGAGCCCACTTCGGATTCTCTGTCTCCCTCTCTCTCTCTCTCTGCCCTTCTCCTGCTTGTGCCATCTCTCTCCAAAATGAATAAACATTAAAAGAGAGAGAGAGATAAAGGAAAGAGAAACAAATAAAAATAGATGTTAATTTTAATTCCTAAAGCCACCACTAAGTACATTACTCAAAAATGTATTAAGAGCCTAAATGTCCATCAGCTGATGAATGGATAAAGAAATTGTGGTTTCTGTACACAATGGAATACTATGTGGCAATGAGAAAGAATGAAATCTGGCCTTTTGTAGCAACACGGATGGAACTGGAGAGTGTTATGCTAAGTGAAATAAGTCATACAGAGAAAGACAGATACCATACATTTTCACTCATATGGGGATCCTGAAAAACTTAACAGAAATCCATGGTGGAGGGGAAGAAAAAAAAAAAAGAGGTTAGAGAGGAAGGGAGCCAAAGCATAGGAGACTCTTAAAAACTGAGAACAAACTGAGGGTTGATGGGGGGTGGGAGGGAGGGGGGGTGGATGATGGGTATTGAGGAGGGCACCTTTTGGGATGAGCACTGGGTGTTGTATGGAAACCAATTTGACAATAAATTTCATATTTAAAATAAATAAATGAAAGTTATGCATAGAAAAAGGAAAAAATGTATTAAAAGAAACAATTTAATTAAAATGAGATATAAGAAAATTTATATTTAACACAAAAGAAAACAATAATGGAGGAATAAAGGAACAAGTAAGATACATACAGAAAAGAAATAGCAAATGACAGATCTAAGCCCTACCTTATCAACAATAATATTAAATGTAAATGGATCACACTGTTCAATCAAAAGTCAGAAAGTTGCCAAAGGGATTTAGGAAAAAATCAAAGCATAATCCAACTACATGCTATTTACAAAAGACTTACTTTAAATTCAAAAACACAAATGTGTTGAAAATAAATATTTGGAAAATATATATACCATACCAACAGTACCTAAAATAGAGCTGGTAGACCTAAACTATTATTGGACAAAGTAGGCTTTAAGGCAAACACTATTACTATAGACAAAGAAGAACATTCTGTAATGATGAGAGTGTGAATCCATCGAGGAGAAGTAACGATTATAAACATATTTACATCTAACAACAAAGCCAAAATATACAAAAAGTAAAAACTGAAGAATTCAAAGGAGGAGTAGGCAGTTCAACAATAATAGTTGGAGACTTCCATACTCCATTTTCAGTCATTGATAGAACAACTAGACAGAGGATAAACAAGAAAATAAAAGGCTTGAACAATACTATAAACTACTTGGATCTATCAAGATCTTACTGAACACTGTATTCAACAACAGAATAAAATTTCTCTCAAGTTCACATAAAACATTTCCAAGATAGATCATATGCTAGAACATGCAACAATTTTCAAGAAATTTAAAATAACTGAAGCCATACAAAGTATGTATATGATCACAATAGAATAAAATTAGAAATTAATAGGAGAAATTAGAGTAATTCCCAAATATGGAAATTAAGTATTCTAAATAATCAATAGGTGAAAAAAATGACAAGGTAAATTAGAAGGTACTTTGAAATGAGTGAAAACACAAAAAATACCAAAATTCATGAGATATAGCTAAATCAGTAAAAGGTAAATAGCTGTACACATCTGTATTTTAAAAAGAAATATTTAAAGTCAGTAACCTAAGCTTTCACATTATGAAAGTAGAAAGTGAAGATAAAACTAAACTCAAAACATTGAGAAACAAACAATAAAGGCTAGAATGAAAGTAAATGAAATAGAGAAGAGAAAAATAATAAATTTACTGAAATCAAATGTTTATTCTTTGGAGAGATCCAAAAATTGATAAACTCTTATCTTGAGTTACAAGAGAGACAGAGACAGAGAAAGAAAGAGAAGAGAGAAAGAAAGAAAGAAAGAAAGAAAGAAAGAAAGAAAGAAAGAAAGAAAGAAAGAACTCAAATTTCTAAAATCAGAAATCAAACTTGTGACATCTCTACTAACCTTAGAAACATGAGAATAATTATAAGAGAATACTATTAATAATTGTATACTAAAAATTGATAAACTAAGTGAAATGAACAAATTTCAAGAACCACACAAACTGCCTCAAGAAGAAATAGAAAATCTGAATAAACCTATAATAAGTGAAGTGATTGAATTAATAATCAAAAATCTTTCCACAAAGTAAAGACCATCCCATATGGATTAACTGTGTAATCCTTCCAAACATTTGGAGAATAATTGACGCCAATCCTTCACAAAATGTTCCAAAAGTAGAAGAGAAGGGAATACTTCCCATCATTCAATAGAGCTAATATTACCCTGAAATCAAAATCAGACCTCACAAGAAAATTAAAAACTAGTATCCCTTTTGAATATATAGCTCCAAAATCCTTAAAATATGCCAGCAAAGTAAATTCAGCACTATATAAAAATAATTATTCACCATCATTATGTAATATTTATCCCAAGAATGCAAAGTTGGTTTAAATTAATTCATTAAAAGACAAAAATAATATTATCTAAATGGAAACAGTTACATAATTTGATAAGATCTAATACCCTTTCATGATAAAAAAAAAGCATCAGGCAACTAGAAACAAAAAGGATGTCCTTCAGCCTGGTAAAGTCCATCAATCAATGAAAACCATGCAGCTAACATTGTAATTAATGGTGAAACACTGAAAACTTTCCCCCTAAGATCTTGGAAGATGACGAGGATTTCTACTTTTACCACTTCTATTCAACATTGTACTGCAATTTTTGCCAGGAAAATTAGGCAAGAGAAAGAAATAGAATCATCCAGACTGGAAAAGAAGTACAGCTTTCTCTATTCAGACTTATGATCTTGTATATGGGAAATTCTATGGAATCCACAGAAAAACCTACTAGGAGTAATAATCTCTTTTTAAACAAGTTTTCAGGGTATAAGATTACTATACTAAATCAATGCTATTTCTATATACTAGCAATGAACAACCAAAAAAGAAGTTAAGAAAACAATTCCAATTACAATAGTATCAAAAAGGATAAAATACTTAGGAATAAATTTAACAAAAGGAGTACAATGAAAACTACAAAAAATATTGAAATAAAACCTATCAACATGATACCACATTAACAAAACAACAGATTAAAAAAATCATTTCAATAGATGCAGAAAAAGCTTTTGACAAAATTCAATATTTGTTAATAATAAAAACTGTCAACAAACTATTTAGAGGGAAGATACCTCAACATAATAAAGGCTGTATATGAAAAACCCACAGCTAACATCACATTCAATGGTGAAAAGCTGAGAGCTTTTCCTTTAAGATTAGGAACAAGCTAAGGTTGTCCAGTCTCATCTCTTTTATTCACCCTAGTACTGGAAGTTCTGGCCACAGCAATCAGATGAGAAAAATAAAAGGAATCAAATCGGTAAGGAAAAAGTAAAACTTCCATTATTTTCAGATTTCATGATACTATACATAGGAACCCCTGAAGACTCCACCAAAACCATTTATTCATTTAAAAGTAATAAAAGAAATCAGTAAAGCTGCAGGATACAAAATTAATACACTGAAATTGTTTGTGAATCTATACACTAATAACAAACTAGCAGAAAGTGAAATTGAGAAAACAATTCCATTTATAATTGCACCAAAAAGAATAAAATACCTAGGAATAAACTTATCCAAGGAGGTGTCGGGTCTGTACTCTGAAAACTGTAAGACATTGAGGAAAGAAATTGAAGACAACACAAATGGAAAGATATTCTATGCTCACTGATTGGAGGAATTAATATTGTTAAAATGTCCATACTACTCAAAGCAATCTACAGATTCAATGCAATTCCTATTAAAATACCAACAGCATTTTTCACAGAACTAGGACAAATAATTCTAAAGTTTGTACGGAACCACGAAAGACCTAGAATAGCCAAAGCAACCTTGAGGAAGAAGAACGAAGCTAGAGGTATCACAATCCAAGATTTCAAGATACACTACAAAGCTGTAGTAACCAAAACAGTTTGCTATTGGCACAAAAATAGACACATAGATCAGTGAAATAGAATAGAGAACTGGAAAATAAACCCACATTTATATGATAAATTAATCAATGACAAAAGAGGTAGGAATACACAATGGGGAAAAGACAGGCTCTTCAACAAATGGTGGTGGCAATAGTGAACAGCCACATGCAAAAGAATGCAACTGGGTTACTTTCTTACACCATACACAAAAATGAACTCAAAATTAATTGAAGACCTAAATGTGAGACATAAAACCATAAAATTCCTATAAGAAAACATAACATGCTTGACATTGGCATTAGCAACAATTTTCTAGATATGTCTCTTCAGGCAAGAGAAACAAAAGAAAACTAAACTATTGGGACTACACCAAAATAAAAAGCTTTTCACAACAAATGAAACTACCAACAAAACTAAATGGCAACCTACTGAATGGGAGAAGATACTTGTAAATGATATGTCTGATAAGCGGTTAATATCCAAGGTATATAAAGAATTTGTGCAACTCAACACCAAAAAAACCAAATAATCTGATTAAAAAATAGGCAGAAACCTCAATAGACATTTTTCCAAAGAAGGTATACAACTGGCCAACAGACGCAAGAAAAGATGCTCAACATCACTAATTTTCAGGGCAAATAAAAGCCACAGAGATATCACCTTACACTTGTCAGAATGGCCAGAATAAAAAAGATAAGAAATAACAAGTGTTAGCAAGGAAACGGAGAAAAAGGAACACTTGTGCACTGTTGGTGGGTATATAAACTGGTGCACCCTCTGTAGAATACAGTATGGAAGTACCTCAAAAATTACAAATAGAAATACTATATGATTCAGTAATTCTACTGGCAGGTATTTACCCAAAGGAAATGAAAACATTAATTCAAAGAGATATATGCATCCCTATGTTTATTGCAGCATTATTTACAATAGCCAAGATAATGGAAGCAACCCAAGTGTCAATGGATAGGTGGATAGATAAATAAGATGTTATTCTATCTATCTATCTATCTATCTATCTATCTATCTATCTATCATCTATCAATCATCTATCTATATAATGGAAGCAACCCAAGTGTCATTGGATAGGTGGATAGATGAAGATGTGATTATCTGTATCTATATCTTTATATCTTTAGATAGATAGATGATAGATAGATAGATAGATAGATAGATAGATATAGTGGAATATCAGCCATAAAAATGAGTGAGATCTTGCCATTTGTGACATGTCATGGACCTAGAAGTTATTATGCTAAGTGAAATAAGTAAAAAAAAAAAAAGAAAGAAAGAAGTAACACTGAGAAAGGCAAATACCATATGATTTCACTCCTAGGTGAAATCTAAAAAAACAAATGAATAAATAAACAAAAAGCAGAATCAGACCTGTAAATAGAGAAAACAAACTGATGGTTGCTAGAGGGGAGAGGAATGGGGGATAAGCAGTACGGGTGAAGGGAAGAGGGAGTTATGGGCTTCCAGTTATGGAATGAATAAGTCATGGGAATAAAAGGCACAGCATAAGGAATACAGTCAATGATATTGCAAAAGCATTGTATGGTGACAGATGGTGGCTACACTTGTGGTGACCATAGCATAATGTATACAGAAATTGAATCCCTATGTTGTACACCTGAGACTAATGTAACATTAGTGTTACATTAGTAATGTGTGTCAACTATACTCAAAAAACCAAACAAACAAACGGTGTGGTACTGATATAAGGGTGGACATATTGATCAATGGAGTAGAACTAAACATCTAATAATAAACCCATATATTTTTGGTCAATTTATTTTTGACACAGGTGCCAAGACAATTCAATGGGTAGAATGGCAGTCTTTTCTACAAATGGTGCTGGGACAAGTGGATATGCACATGCAAAAAGATGAAATTGAAACCCCACCACACACCATATACAAAAGTTAACTCAAAATGGACCAAAGTCCTAATTGTCAGAGTTAAAAGCTTGCAACTCTTAAGGGGCGCCTGGGCACCTCAGTCGGTTAAGCATCTGACTTCAGCTCAAGTCATGGTCTCACAGTTCATTGGTTTGAGCCCCGCGTCAGGCTCTCTGCTGTCAATGCAGAGCCTGCTTCAGATCCTCTGTCTCCCTCACCCTACTCCTCCTCCAGCATCTCTCTGTCTCTCAAAAATAAATAAACATAAACATTTTTTTAAAAAAGTTTGCAACTCTTAGAACAAATATAGGCATAAATATTTGTAACATAAATATTTTGGTATAACTATTTGTGACACAGGCCTAAATATTAGGTAGTGATTTCTTAGATATGGTACCAAAATCACAAGGCACACACCAAAAAACCCCAATAAACTTGACATCATCAAATTAAAATGTGTTTGTACTTCAAAGGATACTACTAAGAAAGTAAAAAGACAACCCACAGAATGGGAAAAAATATTTTCAAGTTAGGTATCAAATAGGGATTTATATATAGAAGATAAAGAGAGCTCTTTCAACTCAATAGTAAATAACCCCATTAAAAAATGAGCAAAGGATCTGAAAATACATTTCTCGAAAGCTAAAGGAATGGAAAAAAAAACACATAAAAAGATGCACAACATCATTGGTTATTAGGAAAATGCCAATCAAAATCACAATGAGGGGCGCCTGGGTGGCTCAGTCTGTTACGCTACCGATTCTTGATTTCAACTCAGGTCATGATCTCACAATTCATGAGATGGAGCCTCACATCAGGCTCCATGCTGGCAACACGGAGCCTGCTTGGAACTCTCTCTCTCTGCCCCTCCCCTGCTCACACACACACTCTCTCTCTCTCTCTCTCTCAAAATAAATAAACATTAAAAAAATTACAGTGGGTTACCTATTTTAGTCCACTAGGTGGCTATAATAAACTAAGTGAATATTTTGTTGCATTGGCTAAGATACGGAGTAATTAGCAACTTCATACATTCCTGTGGTATGGGTTCCCACATATCTCTAGTTTTGCAGATACATGTGTATTACATCCTGAAGCTTATTATTTCTGAAAATATAAGGAGAGGCACTGGATGAATTTGGTATATCCATATACTAGAATATTATTCAGCCACAAAACATTAATCAACATAAATAAATCTTGAAAACATTATGCTAAGGTGAACAACCCACATATTGTATGATTTCCTTTACATAAAATGTCTTGAATAAGGAAATTCATAGAGATGGAAAGTACATTTGTGGTTACTGGAGGCTGAGGAAAAGGGAAAATGGGGAGTAACAGCTAATGTGTACAGGGTTTCTTTCTAGGGATGATGAAAATATTCTGGAATTAGTGGTGATGATTGCACATCTTAGTCAAGGTACTAAATGGCATTGAATTGGTCTATTTAAAATGGTGAAATTATGGCATGTGAATTATATCTCAATAAAGCTTTTTAAAAATGCTGAAGTCCTTACAATGATCAAGAAGTACCTATGCAGTTTGATCCCTTGTTCCTCTCTGAGCTCATCTGCTGCTTTCCTCCTTTTGGCTCACTCCCATGCAGCCACCTGGCTTCCTTGGTGTTCTTCAAATACGTTATGTGTTCTTCTACTTTAGCGCCTTTGCCGGGAATATTATTTTCCTACATATTCACACACTTCCCCCCTCATTGTTCAAGTTCCAAATTCTCAGGTAGGACTTTTCTGATCACTCTATTTAAGAAGTGCCTATCCTATCTTTCCCTATCTGTTACCATGCTTTTATATTTTAACAACATACTGTATGATTTATTTTTATGGTTTAGGTTCCTGCACCATAACATAAGCCTTATGAATGTGGAGACATTTTTTACTCATTGATGTGTCCCAAAAGCCCAGAACAATGCCTGGTACACACAGTAGGTTCTCTCTATGTCTCTTTATCTTTCTCTGTGTGTCTTTATTAAGCATTCATTTGCATATTTATGTTTACTTGTTGTTGTTGAAGGAAGGAAGAAAGGAAGGACGGAAGGAAGGAAGGAAGGAAAGGGGGGGAGGAGTGAATGTTATACCACCTACCCATCCCCTTGCTCACTTAGCTCTAGCTAAACTTGTCTGCTTTCTGTTCCTTTAACATGCTCAGTTCTTTCTTCAGAGCCTTTGTATTTTTTCCCTTATTCTAGTGCACTCCCTTTCCTCAACTCCTCAAAGTGTGAACTTTAAGCATTTAATGGATCTTCAGTTTCAGTTGAAATGTTACTTCTTCTGAGAGATCTTATCTTACAATCTGATCCAAAATACATCTCACATTTCACTCTAGCTTCCTGTTTGTTTCCTTCAGAGTACTTATCATGCTTTTTAAAGTCGTTTATTTATATATGTGATCATCTATTTAATATCTGTTTCTCTATCAAAATGTTTAGCACCTAAGGTCAGGAACTTTGTCTTTTTTACTGGGGATTCCAAGTGCTAGCAAATTACATAACACATAGAAGGTACTCAATAAGTTTTGCTTTGAATGAGTAAAGCGAGGAATAAAAAGAGGCAAAGTGTTAACCTCCAACACTTACAGCCAGACACACATACAGGCCTGTGTATGCTTTCCATAATTTCAGGTATGGGATTCAGCCAGGTGAAGTGTGATAACCTTGGTGCACACAGAATAAACTAGGCATTTCAACATACAGGATCTCTGGTGCCAGAGTTATATAATATTTAATATGATAAGGATAGTAAAAATAATTAATATTTCATTGGCTTCCTATTTGACAATACTGTGCTAGGTGTTCTACATTGTTGATCTTATTTGATCCTCATAGCAACCCTATGAAGTAGAGACTTATTATTATTATAATGAATATTACTATTGTTATCAACTGCATAGATGAGGATGGGGGTATGAGGAAGGTTAAAGTAACTTGCCCAAGGATGCACAGCTAAAAAATGGTATTTTATTTTATTTTTAATTTTAAGTAGGCTCCATGCCCAACATGGAACTTGAACTCACAGCCCTGAAGTCAAGAGTCACATGCTCTACCTGCTGCACCAGCCAGGCGCCCCCAAGAAGTGGTCTTTTAAATCTCAAAAGTCTCAATTCAGACGAGGTCTTTCTAACAATAAAGTCTGTGTGTGCATGTCTTTGTGTGTATGTGGGATGGCAAATACTAGTATACAGGGCCATTGACTCAAACATGTTAGTGAAAAAAACTTTAGTGACTGTTTTATTTTTTTATTTTTTTAATGTTTATTTATTTTTGAGAGAGAGTGACAGCCAGGGTGCGAGCAGGGGAGGGGCAGAGAGAGAGGGAGACACAGAATCTGAAGCAGGCTCCAGGCTCTGAGCTGTCAGCCCACAGCCCGATGTGGGGCTCGAACCCACAAACCATGAAATCATGAACTTAGCGGAAGTTGGACGCTTGACCGAATGAGCCACCCAGCTGCCCCTATCGGGTGACTGTTTTAACCAAAACAACAAAAATATTGCAGGAATAAGTGAGCTGTTTTCTGTGTGCTCGTTTCCATATGATGAAAAGAGTAGCTTTAATAGTTCTGCTTTCATGACTTGTTGAAACTCAAGGAGCATGCAACAGACAATTAATTTCACTTTCTTATTAGTATCGGTGTGTTGACAGACTCACTCAAAAGCCAATGATAGTTTCTTAGCTTTTTAAAAATTATAAATTTCTTTCTTTTGAACACTTCCAGGTGGGCTCTCAAGTCTTTCTTTCTTTCTTTCTTTCTTTCCTTTCCTTTCCTTTCCTTTCCTTTCCTTTCCTTTCCTTTCCTTTCCTTTCCTTTCCTTTCCTTTCTTTTCTTTTCTTTTCTTTTCTTTTCTTTTCTTTTCTTTTCTTTTCTTTTCTTTTCTTTTCTTTCTCTCCTGCTGCCAGGACATAGCGCAAAGCTCTTTTCTCAGTTATGTTGATTTTGAAGGGGTCAGTTCAACCTTCTAAGACGTCGCCTGGTGATTTTGGCACACGTTATGAGAAGATGGTGTGCGGGGAGGCAGAGTTGCCCATTATCAGCTGCAAGTCATAAGTGCTGTTTGGCAGAGATAAGAAATTTAAACACCTCCCAAGGCATCGGTACTTCCAAAGTATTGCTTTGTTTATTATAAGTCAAACTTGTTCATTTTGAAGACAACTTTCCCAATACACTTTTAACAGAAAGGCAACTTATGCACATATCTCTGATCAGTTGTTCTTATAATCTCTTACTTACACTTTCTATTCATCCAGTCTTGATTTCGTGTCAGAAATTTTCCTGTGGCTTGTTCTCCACTTCCAGATGTAACATATTTCTCTCTCCAGAGAAAACCCTGTCTAACTTCTTCCTGAGGTAATCAAAAGGGAAGACATTAGTTCACCTGTCTAATTTTCTGTTGCAGCTAAAAACGTCCCTGCCTCTCCCCAATAAATTTCTTTCTGTCAGCAAAAGTCACATCTCATTGCTTGTTCTTCTCTACCTCTTCTAGTCCCTAATGAAAATGATCAAACTCCAATAAGTATTAGGTTTGCAGTTTCACTCCTTTTTTTTTTTTCCTTTTGAGGAATCATGTTTGTTTCCCCCCTCTAGTGTTTGACTTTATCTGTTCACCATGTCTTGTTAGTTAGTTATTAGTACCTTCCGTTTTGTTTCAGGAGTGCTTTAGGTTAAATGAAGAGTATTAGAAACGCCAGAAATAAAACTTACAAAAGAATTTGTTCAAGGTTAAATTGGCAATGTTACAACAAAGTTTGCATAACACCGTAGATTCCCTTTCTAAAAAGTTCTCTGTTGGCATTCCCACACTTTTATTATTTTCATTTTCATTTACAATAGTCTTCTGTCGGCTTGTGTTGTTGACCAATTAGGTATTAATCTCTTACTTACAGAGTGAAATAGAATGGATCAAACTGGGATCTGCCTGTCAGGATTTATCTGGAAACAGTGGTGAAGTGAATCAATGTTGAAATAAATTTGGGGGCTTTTTATTAGTCACAAGCAGCCCACCGCAGCATTTTCTGTTTCCAAAATTGGATTGATTCATTGTCATTTTGACCCAATGACAAAGACCCTGACTCTTGAAATACAATTGACCAATGAACATGGGAAACATATTCAACCTCATCTCTAATAGGATAAATTCACATTAAGACAACAGAACCTATTTTTTTCAGTGTATCATATTCTCATAAATTATTTTAAAAAGATACAGTCATTATTGGTACAGACATAAATGAATGAACCCTCATATAATGGGTATAGATGTTAGAGAGTGAATTGACAGTGTTTTTCTTTTTTGGCTGACATGTATTCAGTGTCCACCACATGCCGAACATATGATAGAAGATTAACATGCATCATCTCATTTCATTCTCAAACCAGCTTTGTGGGGTAGGTACTCTTATAATCCCCATTTTACAGATGAGAAAATTGAAACTGAGAGATGGAAAGTAAGAAATCCCACACGGCCATAAGTCTCAGTCTTAAACACATGTCTGCTGGATTCTAGAACCAATGTAAGCCTCATTGAGTGTTGGGATTACAGGTGCTTTTTTATTTTTTTCTCTACCTGCCTCATGTATTTAAAAATAATGAACATTAGAATTTTTATAATCCAAAAATACAGTACACATTTTCTTGTTCGTTAAGGAGTTTTAAAGGGGTTAGATTTGCTCTGTGAGGTCAACTTTGGAAGCAGCATGCGATTATTCATGACTATGGTACGTTGACAGAGAAAATGGGTCCTGATCTACTTATCCAGACATGTAATTGTAAGTTCCACAGGGCCATCATTTCTGGCCCTCGGTACCTACACAGTCTTGAAGGGCTTTTTGCTTCATCAGAAGGCCTTCTATGTGGAAGTCTTATGCAGCAGTTGAGTAATTTTCCTCTCTGCACACTCACATTCATCTCTCTCTGAAGCTTGGGTAATGATATACCTCATAGAAAAAGCATCAAGAGAAAAAATGTCCGTTTTGCAACTTTGCTCTTTACCATCTACCAAAGAGAATCTTAGAATATTGAAATATTTCTCGTTCAGTAAAATGACATAACTACATAGGATTCAAATGTACTAATTATTATTTTGTTTTATAAATGCTCCCATAAGATTGTCCTGTATAGTTTATTATGTCAATGAATGGCATTGTAAATGTTTAACATATCTTTTTCAGTGGGAGGATATTCTTTATCACATGCTTGTTGGAAATAGAAGGAATGCATTTGAAACTAATAGTCTTATGAAAATATTTTACTATTTATACCTTGTTATTTTTATAAGTCAGTGTCAAGCTGTCATTTAGATGAACCTCCATGGGATATTCATGTCCTTTCTAGGATTCTTTCTTTCAAATAATTTTTCTTAGGACATCTTTCACATCTTTGTTTCTCAAGGTGTAAATGAGGGGGTTCAACATAGAAGTTACAACACCATAAAATGCAGAGATGACTTTACCCTGGTCCTGGGACTCCCTTGATTGAGGTTTCAGGTACATGTAGATGGCTGTTCCATAAAATATGGTGACCACAGTCAGGTGGGACCTATAGGTGGAAAAAACTTTGAGCCTGCCCTCTGCAGAGTGGATCCTTAGCATGACAACCACAATGCGAGTATAGGAGATGAGAATGAAGATAAAAGGTAGGGGCAGAGTGAATATGCCTATGACCAGACCCAGAATAAGTCTGACTGGGGTGTTTGAGCCGGTGAGCTTCAATAGGGCCTGGACCTCACAGGTAAATTGATTGATGCCATTGCATCCACAAAAATGGGCAGGAATTGCAATGATCAGTATTATTGCTAAAAGGAAGGCACTGGCCCAAGTCACCATGGCCAACTGTATGCAGACCTGGTTGTTCATAATGATGGTGTAACACAGAGGATTAGATATTGCAACAAATCTATCATAAACCATGATAGCAAGGAGGAGACACTCTGTCATCCCCAGAAAAATAGTGATTGTCATCTGACCATAACAGCTAGTATAAAAAATGGTAGGGTCATCTTTTAAACCATTGAACAACAAAAAAGGTACTGAATTGCTAGAGTAACAGATATCGAGGAAGGACAGGTTACTTAGGAAAAAATACATAGGGGTGAGAAGCTGGTCATCAACTCTAACCATGACAAGCATTAGACTGTTACCCACCAATGTGATCAGGTAAACTGCTGCCATGGTGCAATAAAAGCAACCTGGGAATTTGGATAGTTGGAGAAACCCACCAGGATGAATTCTGTCACTTCATTGCCATTTTCAGTACCCAAAATAGCCATTTTCTTCTATCTGCTGAGAAAGAAGAAATTCAATTCATTTTAATTTGAGGAACATTTATTGGGGTTCTTCTGTGTCCTCAGTCCTATATCAGGTGATATTAGGAAAAGATGTTTGAGAAAGAAGGGATACTGTGGAAGCTTTATATTCTAATTTGGGAGATAGAACACTCAGACACATCACAAGATTAATTTGCAAAGTAGCGCATTTCATTGTAAGTCTTAATTCCCCCATCTATACAATGAGCACCTGAAACTTGCTTTGAACCTCCTCCTTAAAGAAAATGTGCCAATTCACTGCTCAAATGTAATTAGACTTGAATCATAAAATTGCTAATTGTTTTTCCCCTGCTATAGATATTAGCCTGAAATTTGTTTTTAGGTGGTTCATATCCATGACATAAAATTGTGCCCAGTTCATTCTCATTTCTTCCTCACCCTACACATCCAATCACTGAGCCCTATTGGCTCCTCCTCCTAAATATGTTTTAAATCCACCTATAACTCTAAATATCCACAGCCAACATTTATTTAGTTAGAGCCACCATCATTTAACAGATCTCCCTACTTCTATTCTTTCCTCTCTATAGCCTGTTCTCCATTCAACAGCCAGGGAGACCTTTTACAAACATGCATAATTATCACCATATCTTTCCCATGCTTAAAATCACTCTAGGGTTTCTAATTAGACTTGGAATAAAATCTAACCTATTTACCATGACCTACAAGACTCTGAATGATCTGACCCTAACCTTATCCTACACTGTGTCTTCTTGTGCTCACCATGTTCCAGCCATACTGTCTTTATGAAGCACTGCAAGCTCATTCACACCTCAGAGTTTTGCACATTGTGTTCTCTCTGCTGGAAATATTCTTCCTACCCTCTTTGACTGGTGAAGTCATAGTCATCCTTAATATCTCAGCCTAAAAGAAATTTCATTAGAAAAGCCTTCCCTAACCTCACTAAAACCAAATCATATCTTTTTGTTGAAATTGTTCACAACACTCCAAACTTTTTCTGCGTAGCTCTTATTATAGTTTGTATTTATATATTGTGTAATTATTTAATTTATGCCCCCTTACTAAAATTTAAGCTTTTGAGGGAAGAAGCCCTGACTATCCCGTGTACTGCCTTATTTTTACTACCTCACACAGTGCCTAGTGCAAACCCACAATATATGGGTTCAGTACAGATTTGTTGAATGAATCGAGGCCAGTTGTTTGGCTCTTCTGTCTTACCCAATGCCATGACACTGATTTGACTAGAGCCTACATTGAAGTGGCTGAAGGAAATAAGGTAAAAAGCCCATGGTGAGAAGCAGTATTTCATTTCATAGTATTCAATCTTACTAATGGCTTGTTGCTCAGAAATGAACTTTAAGATCTTGTATTTTTTTTTAGCCCTACAATTTGCTCTTTGCTTGCAGGGAAGATGTTATAGCAAAAAGAGAAAGTGGGTTATTATACTAGAATCTGAAAAAAAAAGTGTTTTTACACTTTTTTGTCCACTCAAATTTTTATTTGCTTTATTTGGTCTAATTCTATCAAGTATGAGTGCTATCACATACCAGCTCATTATTAAGGTCAAAATGTTTATTTATTTATTTTTTTTGATTGTAAGATTCCCATCATGTTCTAGTCACAAATCAGAATTTGGGGCATTTGTAGGAGAATCTAGTTTCAGACTCATGAGGCAGGTGTCACACCTTGGTGAGTACAGGCCATGGATAGGAAGGTTTTCTTAGGAGCTGGTCAGCAAGAAAGTCCATCCAGACTCACGATGTAGGTAATCGCTTCAGATTCTCTTTCTAGAACAGACTCCAGAACTCAGAAGGTATGAGACCTTTATGGACAAGTAATTCAGGAAGTAGAGTAAGACTTTGTAACAGGATCTTCAGTATATCCTAATACAGGATAAGGGAGCTCTGAATAGAAATCGGGACCAAGGGCAGACAGACTGAAAAAATATTGAGGTGCTGCTAAGCTTCTAACTACAGCTGCTTACTTATTACAGTGATCCTATGAGGAGGCTCTTCACTACCTCCAATAAGAATTAGAAGACTCATTTTTGTTCTGTGTGCTCCCAGAATTAGGATCAGAAAACAGAATGAATCTGAAAAGGAAAAGTCTTCTTGGAGTAGAGTTATGAGGCTGAGGCCGAAGTCAGGTGATCTTGTCTTTGTGCAATGGTGACACGACAACCATAATTTCCTAATAGCATTACAAGGAAAGGATTTTCAAGGCACAGCCTTTTTCAAGGGGCATTAAATCTTCACACTAGAATGACAACATGTTTAATCATGAAGCCTTCTTTTAATTTACAATCCTCACCATCTTATAGTCCTGACGATCTCAGAACAAATGCCAGTATGAATAGCTGGAAAACAAAGAACACATTTTTGTGCTTATGTGATTGGAGTAAATCTCACCAGATCAACCACATATATCTTTTAGTTGAATAATTCAGTGTTTTAGTTCAGTCGTGCAGGCCAAAATCTTCCTAAATTAATTAGACATATGTGGAGATACACATATAGTTACTGGTTTTTGATCTTTCAGAAATATTTGGGGCACACTTCAAGACTTTTTTTTAAATGCAGATTTCCCAAAGAAGTTCTTCTTTATCTACCATGCAAAAGCATGCTTCCCAGGAGGATTCATCCTATCTTTAATGCTAAAATTAAGGGACTCTTGGAACATCTTCCTTGTTTTCTGAGCTTTTCAGAAAGCTCCCAGAAGCTCAAAATATACGTAATGGAATGGGTGGTACTTACAGACAGAATTTATATTATCCACACCAGGCAGTGTAGAGTGGTGGTTAACAGCATGAGTTCTGGATCAAAGTTTGAATCCTGGATCCATCACTGATTCACTGTGTAACATCAGTAATTTGCTTAACTTGTTTATGCCTTAGTTCCTTGATTGTAAAATTGGGACAATTCTAGTGTTTATCTCAAAGGATCTTTGTGCTATATACACATTAGCTATTATTATTTTTAAATAAGGCCTCACTTGGGAAGTAGCACCCATGAAAATATGGCCATATTGGTTATCTTTTTTTTTTCTGGAGGGTGGAAAATAATTCAGTAAATGAGAGTAATAAGGCAATATGGTCAGATTATAGTGTGAGCCCTCTGGAGACAGAATTTGCATTTTATTTCTTTAACTCCAGTACTTGGCTCAGTTTCTGACACATGGGAGGAACTTAATATTTTTGAAATCGAATTGATTTTACTCACCTGAAGAGCAAAAAACAAAAGAAAACAAAACACCCCGCAAAACCACAAACAACAACACTAAGGTCTCTAAGAGTTGTGTTGATATAGCCCCTTATGTGTTGCATGATCATCAGCTCACTGAAGTGCTGCAGTCTTTCAGGAGGAGTGAGTTACAGGTGCATGGTGAGATCCATGTCAAGACTGACCATTCCACATATATATGTTTCAAGAGACAAAAATGACTTCCTTTCTTCTTACCAGGGTATATGTTCTTTACTTGCTCTTACAGTGGATTGTGTCTTGATTCCGCTCAGCATTTTAGAATCCAGGACTCCAAATCATTCAAAGTGTAAACAAGGAGAGTGAAGAATATTAAACATTATCAGCTGCTACCTTCTGAGTTTATTCATTATGGTTCCAAAGAAGTGAGTTCACTGAAGAGACTTCAGGGACCAAGTCCCTCGAAGGCAATTAAATCTCACTACTAAATTGAAGCCGTATATTCTTTTGGGAGTGTTATTTCTAAGTCATTAAAGTACAAGTATCTTTGTCCACTAATTCCAATAGTTCACTGGTGACACTGTAAAACTTTTGACTCACATCATCAACTTCATTTCTGCTCTTAAGTTACCAAAGAGTAGATCCAGCTCTAGGGTGATTACGCAGAGTCCTGTGTTTCTTAGGAGGGTTCCCAACACAGGGACTTAAGAAGGTAATCAATGAATGAGGAGGGAGGAGTGGCCACTCTCTATTGGGACTCTATAAAAGCTTTCAATTAAGCACTCAGGTAAATGCAATTCTGTAAACAGTGTTTACTGAAGGTGTCCTCTTCCTCTTTATGTTTCCCTGATGTCCCCCAGTCCATCCCAGCCATCTTTGTTTTGAATAGTTTCTGTAAATCCCACTTTTTCCTAAAATTTTCCTAGATTAGTTTTGAAGTGTCATACAAACTGTTGCTGTCTAAATATAATATTGCATACCTTCATTCACTGCTCCATTGATTTACTTTATCTGTGCAGGTACTTAATGACAATAGCTTTATTTTATTGATTTCCTGCTTAGTTATGCCCTGAACATATGAAGACTTGTTTATTATTTTGACATGTATCCTTGTTAAATTTTTCAACTTGCCTATTAAGATTTTAGGGACTGGGGATGAAGCATCTTTGCAGATAGTCCAGCTGAGTGCTACTCAAAATGTTTACAATGAGATAAAAACAAAATTGAGGGTAAATATTTAGTAACTTTTAAAGTGATTTGACACAGCTGTGACTTTTTATTGTATTTTATAAAATATCAGTCTGTAACAACTGGGAAATTTAAAAGACAACTGTTCTTTACCACCGATAGTCTAGGAAGTATTTGTTCAGCACTCATTCATTTAACCAATTCTTATTGGGCCTATACTCTGTGCCAGAAACTATGCTAGGGAGATGAATATTTATTTATTCAGAAATGAATAAAACAAACTTCTTGTTCTCTATAAGCTTATGATCTAATTGGAATAAACATTCTAAAACAACTAATTATAAAATAACATGAAAGATGTTAAATTTGAGGTTGAACAAAATGTTATTAAGTGAAAGAAATGGAATTAAGTCACCATCCAGGGTTAAACAGAACAGGATAAGCTCTGGGGAGAGCTTCACAGAGGCAATGACCGTAGATCTGGCTCTTAGAGGCTGACTGAGATTTTGTCAGGCACTGCAGGCAAGAAGAACAGCATGTACAGTAACATAGATGCATACAAAGTTTAGAGAAAGAAAAGTATTATTTTCCTGGAGAATGGGGTCTATGGAGATGAAATAGACAGTGAGGATAGAGAGATTAGCAAGGGCATTGGTTAATGTGATTCATGTTGCATATTCTATAGGAAATAGGGAGCCTATTGGAAATTCCTAATCTTGGGGTGAGATTATAAACCAGGGATTAACAGGATGAGATCTTTCCCTTTAGAAAAGTCACTCTGGAGACATTGATTGGATGGCTAGGTTGGAGAGAGATAAGATTGGATTAGAGAAAAATAGTTAGGTGCTTGTTACACTCATTCTGGTAAGAGTTGATGAGTCTGTGAACCAAGACACAAGCATTGAGAACAAAGAAAAGGGGATGGATTTGAAAGACATTTCAGATGAAGAATCAATAGCATTCAGTGAGTGAGTAGTTGTCATAGTTAAGCGAGAAGACATGAAGGCTAATGCTGAGGATAATGAAAATCCCATCATGTAGCATTTGTAATGTGCTTTTAACTTTGTAACATCTAACATCTATGATCTCATTTGATCTTTCAACCATTCTGGGGTAGGTTAAGGAATATATTTTACCCCTGTTTGACACATGCAGTCCAGAGAGGTTAAGTGATTCACCCAGAGTTTCATAGCTCATTAATGGCAGAACCCAGACTAGAATCCAGACTTCCTGACGCCTAATCATGCGCTTTTCCTACTCCATCATGATATTGTACTGAAAAAGTGCTTGACCTGCTGTGCACATTTAACCAGAAACAATTACTATGTATATTCTTTGTGTGTGGGGGAAACAAAGAGGAGAGAGAGAAGCCACCCAGTGAGGTGAGCACCTAAACTACTTTTGAGTCAACTGAAAATTCAATAATGGTAATAGTAACTCTATAATAACAATAATAACAAATAGGTAATGTTTATTGAGGATTTACCATGTCCCAGCTATAATTCTCAGCACTTTATAGAAATCAAAAGATTTAATCTTCTTGATAACCCTATTAGTTCAATCTTATGATTGTCTTCCTGTTACAGATGAGGAAACTGAGGCAGGCAGTTGCCCAACATCAGATAGCTACTAAGTGTCAGGGTCAGATTTTTAACCTAGACAATCTGAAAGCATAGTATTTTTTCCTTTCTCTGCTCAGCAACAGTCTTGCCTTCTTTCTATTCCTCCTTTCCAAAGACTCCCTGAACCTATCAGGCACCCATCAGAAAAAAATATCTAGGTGTCAGAAGAATTGTATTCGTTTTCAAAAAATTAAGTTAAAGTTGAGTTTTTATTAAGGTCGAGTTTTTATTAAGGTATAATTGACATATAACATCATATTACTGTCAGGTGTACTACATAATGATCCTGTAGTGTATATACTGTGAAACAATCACCATGATAAATCTAGAATTGTATTCTAGCCCTAGTCTTGTCACTAACTGTTGACCTTGATAATATTACACTAAATCTTTTCATCTGTAAATGTCAGTTTCATAATACTAATTGTAACACCTGTTTGCTTGTCTCATTAAATTTAGAAGATGATATGAGGTCATAAATATACACCAAGAATAAGATAAATTATGAAGTGGGTAAAGTGCTTTATAAACTTAAGAACTAAGAAGAGACAAATTCACACAGCAAGTTTGGCTGTGCACATGTCTTTCTCTCCACCTACAGAGTGAATTCTTTGAGGGGAGAGAACAGCTGTGCTTTCTTCAGCACTGTATCCCTGGCAATAGCACAACACCTGCTGGATAGTAGGTGATCATTAAATATTGAATTAATGAAGGATGTATGGATGCTAGCATGCACAGGTTAAGGAGTAGTCTTGGAATGCACTATTTAAAAAGCAAGTAGGACTGAGAACAAACTGAGGGTTGATGGGGGTGGGAGGGAGGGGAGGGTGGGTGATGGGTATTGAAGAGGGCACCTGTTGGGATGAGCACTGGGTGTTGTATGGAAACCAATTTGACAGTAAATTTCATATTAAGAAAAAAGCAAGTAGGCATTCTAATACCTGGCATCTTAGGCTTTTGTGATCCAGACATCATAATGACAGCTAATATTTATCATTCTTTGACTATTGTATAGGCCAGGCAATTTTCTAAGTGCTTTACATGAATCGAGTCACACAATTCTCATAACCAAGCTGTGAAGTCATATTTAACACCTTCCCCATCCTTTTCAGCTTTCACCTGTTTAGTAAAACTTAGAAACTACATTTCCCACACTTCCTTGACAGTAACGTTCAGTTTGGGATTTCATCCACAAAAGGTACTACTCACAGGATCTTGACAAGCCTAAGACACCACCGTTGGTCCTCCTGACATTGCATTTAGGTGTGTAGACTTTGCCAAACAAAGATTTAGGTGGCTCCTGAGCATTCTTCTGTGCCACATCTGCTTTGGTGTCATTTGTAGCAGTTTCCTCATTGCTACTAAAACTTCCCAAGACTTTTACAACTGTCTGAAGTTGTTGGCAATGCTCCTTTAACAATGTCCCTTCTCACAGCCCTTCCAAAGGCTTTGTAGGTCTCTAATTCTCTTTATTAAATCCCTCCCTGTCTGAAATAACTGGAGTGGTTTCTGCCTACATGAACAAATACGGAACACTACAGGCAGGTCTTACTATTAGCCCACTTAGATAAAGGGATTGAAGCACGAAAAGTGATTTGAACGAAGAAGTGGCAGAATGTAGATTTGAATCCAACAAGTTTGGCTCCAGGGCCTGTGCTCTGAGTAGTTCTATTCTGTTGCCTTTCCTCAACTGAAATCCCAAATCCTATGAATGGGACATGGTATCTTTTTCTTCAATCCCCATTGGAAAAATATTATTTGGAGCCCATTTTTTCAGCGTGTAAACTTTCTCCTCAATTTCTGGCAGAACTACCTTGGTTTCAAACCAATCTTTATTTCCAGGCTGCCTGAGATGTGGGGTGCACAGTGGAATGTTTTTCGCAGTGCCTATGATTGATCAAGTGAAGAAGCGAGATTCAACCTTAGGAGTTTTTAACAATCCAGAATTGATTTCATTTCATAACATCCTCATAGAGTTCATTTTGTGTTTAAAATGAATTAACATCTAGTCCAAAAAAAAAATTAAAAAAAAAAAAATAAAAATAAAATGAATTAATATCAATGTTGAATTGGATGGCCTTTGGGGTTTAGATGCCTAGAAACAGAATGTTAGTGCTGGAAGGGCCGTAGTTATGTGAACTAGCTGCTATGTGTGCCTACTTTTTCAGTCAAAGCTAACATTTAAAGTCAGGCAGATAGATCTATATATATTGATCTGGAGGAATGTCCATGATATATTGCCAAGTGGAAAAAGCAAGTTGCAAAGTAAATTGATAATATGATTCCATTTTTTTAAGACAAGAAAGAAAATCTATATAAAATAACACCTAGATGCAGAATGTTAGAACTAGAAAGGTCTTTGGGTAACAAAACACAACCTTCCTATTATAAATTAGCAAATTTGAGGGCCAGAGAGTGGTATAACTAAGGTCACACAGCTAGTTAGTAGCAGAATCAATTCCACACCCCGTGTCTCCAGATTCCACTATGTCCATCTGTAGGCTGTGCCCTACCAGCAAATCAATAAAGAGACCAAGCACCTAGTGACAGAGCTACCATTTTGTGGTAGGGGAACCATTAGTGAAAATATGCTTCTCATTTTAAGCTAAAAACTTACCTGTGATAGAGAGTGGAGTATTTCTCCCCCATAAGCCGGAGTCATTAAAATTAGTACTTTTTTCTGGTGGGAAAGTGTCCTTTTTATTTTTTACTATTTATTTATTTATTTATTTATTTATTTATTTAATTTTTTAAAAAAATTTTTAAAAAATTTACATCCAAATTAGTTAGCATATAGTGAAGCAATGATTTCAGGAGTAGACTCCTTAGTTCCCCTTACCCATTTAGCCCATCCCCCTCCCACAACCCCTCCTATAACCCTCAGTTTGTTCTCTATATTTATGAGCCTCTTCTGTTTTGTCCCCCTCCCTGTTTTTATATTATTTTTGTTTCCCTTCCCTTATGTTCATCTGTTTTGTCTCTTCAAGTCCTCATATGAGTGAAGTCATATGATTTTTGTCTTTCTCTGACTAATTTCACTTAGCATAATACCCTCCAGTTCCATCCATGACACGTGGTGATGGATGGTGGCTACACTTGTGAACATAGCTTAACCTGTAGGGATGTTGAATACTTCCTATGTTGTACACTTGAAATTAATGTAACACTGTGTGTCAACTGTACTCAAAGTGTAGCCACCATCCATCACCATGTGTCACTATTGTATCATTGACTATATTCCCTATGCCGTGCCTTTCATTCCTGTGACTTATTCATTCCATAACTGGAAGTGTGTATCTCCTACTCTCCTTCATGCATTTTGCCCATCCTCTCCCTTTCCTCTGGAAACCATCACTTTGCTTTACTTATTTATTTGTTGTTCTCTATATTTATAAATATGACTCTGCTTTTTGTTTCTTTATGCATAAAATGAGTACTCTTAACATGCCTCCTAGTTTCTGAATTTCTCTCTCCCTGAGTGCTTTACTTTGTTTCTCCAAAAATCTTATTGATTCCACCAATTTAACTATTTCACAATGTTAATTTGAAATGTTTACTTTAATTGTAAGATACATTTTGCATAAAGTATGAAATGTGCCCTAGCACCTAGTACAGTGTCTAGTTGAAAGTAGAAAGTTAATATTTGTTGAATGAACAAAGATTGGGATCACTTGTTTTTTTCCTAAATATATATTTTTAAAGGTTTATTTATTTTTGAGAGGTGTGAGGGGCAGAGAGTGGGGGAGAGAGAGAATCCCAAGCAGGCTCTGCACTGTCAGTGGAGAGCCCTACACGGGGCTCGATCTCATGAACTGTAAGATCATGACCTGAGATAAAATCAAGAGTTGGATGCTTAACTGACTGAGCTACCCAAGTGCCCCCTAATTATTTTAGTCTTGATATTAAAACATGGTTTCAGTGGCTAAGAATACCATACACATTTAAAAATATACAATGGATGGAATTTGAATAAATGTAGCATTTATTTGAAAGTTAGTCTATGTTGATAAATTGTTTATTCAGTCTGTTTTCCTCTGCATTTAAGTGAGTACATGTGTGACACAGGTCCTGTGTATGTCTGGTACTCTCTTAGCAGCACCTTCCAGTGTCACATCAACTCCCAGCCCAAAGTAGAGTGAGACCAGTAAACAGGGTATCTGGGTCTTAGGCCTAAATCTGCTTCCAGCAAGTTTCATGATCCTGGGAAATTTACATACTGTTCGCTGAGCCTCTGAACTCATCTAAAACTGACAGATCAGTAGTAGATCGTTGTTTGCTGAAACTTTTTCTTTTATTTTTAGAATTCCATTTTCAAATGAAATTGTTCACAGAAAGCTTCACCTCCATTGATGGGTTCCAGGCATACAACTGAATGCATAGGAGTACGAGATCTAAAGTTTAAAAGCTACCGCATTACATCCATCAACAAGGAATGGATTTTTTTTAATGTGCCAAGTGTGTGCAATGAAATATTATTCAGCAATAAAAAAGAATGAGCTGATGATATAAGAAACAATGTGGCTTAATCTCAAAAGCATGCGCAGTAAGAAAAGCCATACACAAAAAAGTACATACACATATGATTCCAGGTATTGTCAATTCTGGAAAATCAAAACTACCA
The DNA here is from genome assembly GCF_028018385.1 of Neofelis nebulosa. NCBI lineage: Eukaryota > Metazoa > Chordata > Mammalia > Carnivora > Felidae > Neofelis > Neofelis nebulosa. Next base: position 108,546,550 of record NC_080800.1, on the reverse strand, counting down.
TATAGTTAAATAAATCAGATCAGGGGTTGTCAGGGCTTGGGGCAGAGGGTAGGGTAGTCTACAAAAAGGCACAAGGAAACTTTTGGAAGCAATGGAATTGTGTGCTGATTCAGTGGGCATCTGTCAAAATTCATAAAATTACATACTGTAATTGGGTAAAGTTTATTGCACACAAATGATGCCACCATAAAGCTGATTAAAATCACTTCACTATATAATCTCTAAGGTCCTCTACAGTGAATAGGATCTGAAATTAACCATACCTAGATTTAAATATTGGCACTGCTTTTTGCTGGCTCTGTCACCATGGGCAAATCACTTAGCCTCTAAAAGTCTCGGTGTCCTCATCTCTAATATGGATGGATAATAGCATTACTTCAATGAATTGTTGTGAGAATTCTATGTGACAATGGATGTAGAGAGCTTAGCTCAGTGTCTGGTAAATAGTAAGAGCTCAATAAATGTTAGTTGCATTTGTAATTCTAGAATTCCAAATAGTTTTCTAGACAATATTGACAAAGTTCAGAGGTGGTATATATGGGATCTAAATTCTAATTTTGATTCCACTACCAATTGTGTATGACTTTATACAAGTCTCAACTCCTCCTCTGGGCCTCTGTTTTCTCCTCATTAACAGAGGGGAATTATGGATTCTTTCTTAACAATTTCATAGAATTATATTAGGAATAGAAAATAAAATAATAGATTTGAAAGAAGTGTGAAAAAGAACAAGAAAAGAGAAAAACCACTCCACACAAATGTAGGAAATGGCTATGATACAATTCTCTCATGATTCTGAGGTTAAGCAGAGCAAGAAAATTGTGCTTGCACAACAGGGCTTACCCTCAGTCAAGTTGTAAAGTTTCTGACATTTGTCTTCTGGTCTTTTGTGACACCGTTCTTTGTCCTGTTTTCCAACTTCAGTTATGTCTTGCTTCCTGCTAACAGTCATAGGAGATTCTCTTGCTACTTATGTCTCTGCTGTTAGTGAGGAAATGATTCTGATAAGCTGATTTACCTAACGTTAAGTGACCTAACTGGTGACCACTAACATGTTATATGTAAAGAAAGAGTAAAAATAATGCCTCTAGTGAACATTCAAGTCCTGGTAGGGATAATGTTTTGGGGCGGGAGGACGTCCTGAAGCTTCTCAAGTGATAACCACCGGCTCTACCTAGGGGAAAGTCAGACCCTTTAAACAATTTTCACCATCAGTGAGGATGTAAACTTATTTCAGAAGTTTAGGAACAAAGAAGGCTCATGTCCTTTTTGCCACAATTTTCCTCATTGCCCCTTTAACATCCTTGTTCCTCAAGCTATATATTAGGGGGTTCAGCATGGGTGTCAGAGCCCCATAAAGCACTGAAATAAACTTGTTCTGGTCAGGGGATGACTTGGACTGAGGTTTCATATACATGGAGATGGCTGCCCCATAGAAGATTATCACCACAGTCAAATGAGAACCACAGGTGGAAAAGGCCTTGAGCCTACCCCGGACTGAGCGAATCCTTAGGACAGTAGTGGCAATTCGGATATAGGAGAGAAGAACAAATCCAAAGGGTAGGAGCAGGGTGAAGATACCTGTGGTGAGGATCATAAGCTCACTGAGGCTGGTATCAGAACAGGCCAGCTCAAGGAGGGAAAGAATCTCACAGACAAAATGGTTGATGACATTAGCTCCACAGAAGTGAAGTGGCAGGGATATGATGAGCATAGCAGTGAGCACAAATGATGCCCCCCATGAGGTAGCCACCAGCCAGACACACACTGGGCCATTCATGATCATGGAATAGCGCAGGGGATTGCTGATGGCAATCATACGATCATAGGCCATGACAGCCAATAGGAGGCACTCTGCTGTGGCCAAGACCAAGGAGACACTCATTTGGGTCAAACATCGTCGGTAAGAGAGGTAGGGATGGGTATAGAAACAATGCACCAAGGCCTGGGGCATGGAATTGGTTCCATAGCAAAGGTCTAAGAAAGACAGATTAGTAAGGAAGAAGTACATTGGAGTGTGCAGGTGGGGGTCAATGTAGATAAGAAAGATGATAAGTCCATTCCCAAACAATGTGCTGAAGTATGTTATCAGCACCAATGTGAAAAATGTGACTTTCCACTCAGGATAGTTAGAGATTCCAATAAGAAGAAACTCAAAAACCGCTGTAGCATTATCCATGGCCATTCTTCCTGTTGGCCATTCAGTGGATGAGTGCCAATGCAGTTGCTTAATTTTACCTAAAAGAATGAGAATAAAGATGGAGGGATGGTGTGAGAAAAGCGGAAGTAATTAAAGTGAAAAGGATCATTTTCTGTCCTTTTCAAAAGGTAAGGAATACAAACGGGATATCTATAATGAGAACAGAGGCAAAGCTAGAAATTTCCTCCTTCCCTTGGAAAACAGCAAATTCCCCATCCTTTTGAAAATAGTTATATGAACAGTTCTCCATCCCTCTTCCACCAGATACCTTCTTGGGCTTTTTTTTTTTTTTTTTTCAAGTAAGAGAGGAAAGGGAAAGGGAGGCCATCTTCCTGCTTCTCTTACTTGTTCACCATTTCCCCAAACTGAACTTCAGTCAGCTTATGTTACTAATCTCCACAAAGAGGGTACCTTCTGACAGTCTTAGCTAAAATGTTGCTTGTTCTTGTGTCTGTTGGTCACTCCTAAATTGTTCATGCCTCCATTTTCCCATTGTGCCAGTGTCTACCACAGTGCTTGATATAAACTGCTGAAAAATACTTCTTTGATCTGAATTGATATTATGTAAATGGAGTATTTCATGGGATCTTTGAGGTCTGTGAAAACTTGCTACTATTCCTGGCTGGAGTTTTCCAGCTTCTCCTGTGTTTTTTGTGCTGTTGTTGCTGAGCACCAGTTAGGAGCATGAAAATCGAACATGATGTTTCTAAAAGAATGGGCGGAGGGGCGCCTGGGTAGCTCAGTTGGTTGAGTGTCAGATTCTTGGTTTTGGCTCTGGTCATGATCTCAAGATTCGTGGGTTCAAGCCCCATATCAAGCTCCGTGCTGACAGCATGGAGCCTGATTGGGATTCTCTCTCTCCCTTTTTCTGGTTCTCTCTCTCTTTCTCTCTCTCTCTTTCTCAAAGTAAATAAAATAGGGTCACCTGGGTGGCTCCGTCTGTTAAGCATCCGGCTTCAGCTCAAGTCATGATCTTGTGATTCGTGGGTTGGATCCCCTCATCGGACTCTGTGCTGACAGCTCGGAGCCTGGAGCCTGCTTCGGATTCTGTGTCTCCCTTTCTGTCTGCCCCTCCCCTGCTCATGCTCTGTCTCTGTCTCTCTCTCTCTCAAAAATAAATCAATCTTAAAAAAATTAAAAAAAAATCAGAGTAAATAAAATTAACTTGAAAAAAAAAAGTGTGGGTGGTAAGGAGAGGGCTTAGAATGACCAGCCTATCTGAAAAGGATTTCACTTTCCACCCTACCACTCTTTTTCCCCTCAGTTTATGTTTTTCTTGTCGTACATTCCAATACCTGAAATTATATTAATAGTTTTATTACTTGTTTATTATTTGTCTCCCACTCAGCTATAAATTTACTGAGGACAGGGACCTTGTCTGCTTTGTCTACAGGTGTACCTCGTATGGTACCTGGGGCATCATAAGGACCTGATAGATATTGAGTGAATAAATAGATATTTACAGTCATAGGCAGTCACAAATGTTATCCAGATTCTACCTTCTCTTGCTGCCTGGAGTGCCATCCTTTATTCCAAACCATCGCCATTACCACCTGAATTTTGTCAGTAACTTCCTTATTGGTTTCCCTGTGTCTGGCCTTGCCCCCATTCAGTTCAAGTGATTCAGTTAAATCGTAAGCCAGGTCAGGTCACTTTTCCATTAAAAAATTTCCGCAACTTCCCATCTTAACCTAATTGAACACCAATCTCCTTGTTGCTCTAGTCACACTGGCCTCCTCATTGTTCCATAAATACTCCCAGTGCATCTCTTTATCCCCTTCTCAGAGCCTTTGCTCTCTTCCATCGTGTTGCTCCATATTTCTGAAACCCAGATCCTTGCATGGCTTACCATCTTACTTCTCTCAGGTCTTTATTCACAGGGCGTCTTTTTAGTGAGTCCTTTATTGACCACTCTGTCTAAAAGTTCATTTCTACCTCCTGGAACTTTATACCCTTCTTTCCTACATTTTTTTCTCCTTAGAATCATAATTTCCAGCACGTGGCATATTTTGTCCGTTAATTATGTTTATTGATTGTCTCTTTTAATTACAATGTACACTCAAGCTCAACAAAGTCAGGGACTTTGCCCGTTTGGCTTACTGCTGTATGTCCCAAACTTAGAATAGTGCCTGGTACATAGAAGGTAGCCAAGAATGATTTGATGAATGAGTGTGTGAATGGAGCTCTTTGTTCCATATTATAAGACAACCTCTCTTTCTCCATCTGCTTCTTCCCTTGACATTGAGGTGTATATGCCAAGAGCTCCTGAATGTATATGTGCTTCTTCATGAGAGTAACTCTCCCTTCTCTTTCTAATCCCTTCCTTGAAGTTTCTGCTACTCACTGGCTATATGTCTGGATAAGTTTCTTCCCCTCACTGGCCTAAATTTTCATTTGCAATCCAGTTAAACTAAGTGATCTGTAAGAGCCCGTCTAGTTCTAACATGCTAAGATTCTCTCATTTCCCTCAGCTAAAATGAAGACAAAACAAAACAAACCTTAACACTCCCCACAACAAGAGGAACCTGCTAGATTTTTCTCCATTGTTGGAGAGGCATGTGGACTGGAGGAGGAGTTTGATAAGGGATGGAATTTCTCTAACCATCTAAAATGGGAGACTCACCTGTCCTTAAAAGTCTTTAGCAAACAAGACTCCATAACTCCCCCACTTCCCTGTGCCGGCCTCTAAGAACTTATCCCTGTGTCTCATTCTCTACCTTGTTCAGCCTCTCAGGCAGGTGAAGTACATAGGAATGGCAAATCCATGAGTGAAAAGTGTATGCCAGTTAGGAAGTGGCAAACACATGCAAGGGATGGGGAGGATGATGAGTTGCCTTCACAGGAGTGTCCGCAGAGCTTGAGAGACCTAATGCTAGTTCTGTCTTCATGTATCACGGGACCCTGAGAAAGAGGTTTTCCCTTGGATTGCCTTTACCCTTGCAAGTGAAAATCAAGATAATCATCTCCATAGTGGGAAGATGAAGAAAGATGAGAGTCACATGGCTATATGAGACAATTCCCTGAAGACTTTTATACTTTAAGTTAGTATACTCATGCCCTAACTGTCTTTGCATGGTCTATATCTAACTCCTAATTATCTATACATGTAGATAATCCACATGTAGATAGATAATTCTATCCACAGTACAATATCTAGAAATATGATGGGCAGGCTGGTTTTGCATAGAAGTAGACAGCTGATTCATATGCCCTTTACAGGTCTCTGTTGCTCCTAGAACTGTTTAAAACACACTGCTTTTGCTGTTAAATATTAAATATTGATAAATAAATCTTTATTCTCTTTTATAAGACTCAGTGATTCCTAATGAGCTGAACGGTGTATTCTGTTTCTCTGATATGGAGGGGAGGTTTATTAAGAATTGATCCCTCAGTCTTCTATGAGCCCAGTAGAATAAATTGATGAGCTGTTTGACTAAAAATTGGTAATCAGTCTATGGCCTTGGGAAGACTTGTTCTTATATGGTGTTAAGCTAACTGATAGCTCTTGGGATCGAACCCATGACCTTGCCTCCATTAGTACTGTGTTTGGACCCATAGAACTTAAAATTGATGTCAGTTTCCCTCTCACACTTAAAGGCTATTCAGCCTCTTAATTGAAGGGGCTATTTTTCACTAGTCTGGACCTTGCCCTCCAAAGACAATGTTGATCGTCTCATCCTAGAATTATCATTAAAACATTCCTGGCAAACTGGACCCAGCATATTTCCCATTTTAGTCTTGTCACCTGTCACCTTGTCACCTTATACAGCCTAACTTTCCTTTCAACTAATGGCTGCCCTTTGACTTCCTGGAGTTTGCCCACATCTAATAAATGGTTAGAGGGAAAAAATAAGTTGGAAGAGGGAGGGAAGAAATTGGAGTCTTTTCTTCTTAATGACTCACCATTGAAGGCCCTTCTCAAGTACCAGTAGATGGAGTAGAATGAGAATGCCCCAAAGAAAGTTTTCCAAATTGTCAGGTTTGGAACAGTGAAGTTCTTTATGCAAACTTCCATGGTGAGATTCCAAAGCGTTTCCAGCTTCTCAAACTCCCAAATGCCTGGAGACCTCTGACGAAGATTCTTTTGGATTAAGTCAAATCGCAATTGCCAAACACTTTGGTATGCAGCCCTTGGTGATGGTATCTAATAATTTAATTTCTTAGGCAAACATTTATTTCACTGATGTCTGACCCACATACATTCTTGTTCAGTCTGCCTCAGAAAAGTTGTAGCATAAGGAGGATTGAGCTCATTTGAATGTTAAGCATCAAGACCCTTAGGTTGTTTCAATTTTCAATCTGCTGGATTAGACACCTTTTGCCTCTCTGAAATGCTTATCTATCTACTACTATTTTATCTTGATGAACTGGAACACAATTAAACCAAATTGCCACTTACTTAAAAAAAGAGGGAAATAATAAACCATGCTGCACCCAGGGCTTTAAACTAAACTGGATGACTTCCAGGAGGTGGCCGGGGCTCTGTACAGACCCTACCCAGTTTCCTACTCTTTCCCCACCACCTATTTTCGGTGCTGGAGAGTGAAAGTATGCAACTTGAAGACTCCAAGAAACTGTGCATCCCTCTGTCAGCAAAAGACCTAATGACAATCACTTTACCCACTAAAGCTGGAAAACAGACTCAGCCTGTTTCCAAAGCATCCTACTGGAGTTGAAGCCCAAAAGCCTTTTTGTTACCCCTTACTTATCCAGAAAATGTAACTAATAGAACCTGCCTTTCATTGAGCAGTTTGGTTTATAGAAATTGTGCCATTACTCCTCTTCATCTAGGTTCAAAGTCCACCGATGTATATGTTTATCTGGAAGCTGTCATCAGAGCTCTATCTCTGGGAGCATACTTTGATCTGAACTAAATCTATAAATCCTACATCCTCAGCCTACTCATGATGTCTGGGGTCCAATTCTCTTTCAGATTCAATTCCAAATGCAGGGAGCAAGTTGATGAGCTGCTCAGTAACTTAAATAAGTTGAGGTTCCAAAGTGCTACCAGATCATTTATCTCACGCTCAGAGTTCAAAGTTTCTGATCTTCACCAGAAAGAAATAATTAACTTCTGAGAGCTTCAGAGACCTCATCCCAAACAGGCAATTAAATTTTGCCAAACCAGAGCTGTTGGAAAAAAATGTGGCATTTTGTGTAGGGAAAACAAATAAAGAAAAGAGAAAGGAGACTTTTGAGACCATGGGACTTTTGTATACCACTGCTGGGTTTTCCACAGAACTAAGAAATAATTCTTTTTTATTTTGGCCCATAGTCTCTTCGCATTCTTTCTGTATTAAATTGGTGTCGTGACAGAGCCTGCAGCTGGTGGAGAAACGTCTACCAGGGGACGGCTGGGATGGCGAGTGCACAGCAGAGAGTACATGTGTTATTGATTCCCACGTTGAAATAGCCCTTATGTTTGCCTTTTCATTCCCACTTGTGCCACCTCGGCCTGCTCAAACACCCTCCATGGGCTCTGGTCTCTTTCTTTTCTTTTTTTTCTTTTCTTTCTTTCTTTCTTTCTTTTTTTTTTTTTTTTTTTTTTGCAGCTGTATCAAGCCTGTATTCCTTCACGGGACATGCAACGTCAGCTATGGCAGTTCCTTATCTACCATCTAACGTTTATTTATTTATTTATTTACCCATTGATACGTGTATTCAACAGATATTTAATGAGCACCCACCACATGTCAGACAATGCACTTGGCATTGAGGAGACACGGCACAAAAAATCTCCAGATATGGTTCCCACTGTCATGGAACTTATAGTCTGGTCGGGGGAAACTGACATGACCCAAACAAACAATAATGTGTATATGCATCTGTGGTAAGTGCTACACAAACTACTCATTAACCCACGTTATTGATTCCCACATCTACTTCTGTCTCCCATGAGTCTTCACCAAGTTCTCTCCACTTGAATCAAGTTAGTTCCTTCGCTGCTCTGTGAATACCCTAATGCTCGCACTCACTCCTTCTGCACCAATGGTTCTGATGTTCTGCCAGTTTGGAAAGCAAGATCCTGCCCAATCCATCTTTCAACGCTCAGCTTAGTTCTTCTGTTATCTATCCCGTTATCTGGTTCTCTCTGTTATCTGACTCTTCAAGTGTATTATAGGTAACCGGAAGACAGATCATTGGTTTTCTATCCCTGTGACACTTTGTATGGCGATAGGTACTATTTAGGGTAGTGGGAAGCATTCCGAAGTAGGAGTTTAGGCTGTGTACTCAGGGGCTTCCTAGTTCTGTGAACTTGTTCAAGTAATCCAAATAATCTGAGCCTACTTTCCCATATTTAGGAAATGAGTAAATACATATAAAATGCTTAGAATTGTCCAGCACGTGATAAGTCTCAATAAATGCTAGCATGTTAGCTATTTTTACTTTTCCAAATGCATTCACATAAATTGGTACCTATACTTTATAGATGGGAAAATGTCACACAATTAATTAGAGGCAGAGATGGACCGAAAACTCAGAGTTACTTCCAGATCACTGACCTTTGAGAAATTATCCATATGATATTTTGCTTGACGCTTGCTTTGAGGGTAAAGATCTCAGATCTGGTACTCGGAAACATTTCGTCCAGGTCCTTGGGTAACTCAGTGTGACATGATATTGGTACCACATTAAGACACCTGTCGTTAGCTGAGGCTTGTTTCACTGCCAATTAGAAAACAGTAATGGCTAGGATATAGAATCAGTTCCTCTGACAGTACTTAAGTTCTGTCAGCCTCATGACCGCTGAATACATCCCTAATGTGGCATTTCTTAAATTGGTCAGGTGAGAGGACCTAAGGAGAGTGTGGACACCTCACAAGCTGTCTGACATTGGACAACTTATTTTAACTGTCTGGGTCTCAATTTCTTTTGCTTATGAGACCATTTCTGGGGTCTGTTCCAGTTGTGACACCCTTAACTCTAAAGAAACTGTTCCTGTTCAAAACATTTTTCAATAGTAGATCATAAATATCTTTCTTGTATATGTATGACAACTAAGGAAGTTATTTTAAGGCCTGGTAAATGGTTGCAGGAAAGATCTGGGCTAAGGCGAAAAGGAAGGCTTTGTGGATTCTGTTGCTTAGTGTAGGGATGTATCCTGACAGTCAAATGAAGGCTTTAGAACACTGAATAGCAGGAGTTGCTGTGGGGAAAGGGAAAGAGACAGGGGTTGGGGACTGAGCTGGTGGAAATACATTTCTCTGCTTTGGAAAGATTGTGACTGGTATAAGACCTCTTTAGTGACTGCTTCTGGTGTACTCTCGAAAAATCCTTAATCAGAGAATGAGGAAAACAGAGTGTGTTGTGGATTACAAAGGCTAACTGTAATATATGCAATGCCTCACCACAGTCCTTGGGTGCCTGTCTGGAGTTATGCACAAATCTATAATTATAATTTAGCAAGTGACAACTCTGCTCCCTTTTCCTTATGTTACAAGGTAGGCTTGAGCCATGCATTAGGAGCCATGAATTACCAGGAAAAAGGGGAAATGAGATTCTGGAGAGGACTGACTAGCCAAACATCTCATAATAGTCCTTAAGCAGATTTCTAAGGAAATTTATCTCAACACTGAGAAATGATGAGGCCATCTTAAATTGGAAAAGTGTTCTTCCTACCTGTCATGCTTTGAGTTGGTCCAAGACAAACAGAACATTTCTAATAGCTTTGTATCTTAGAGATTCCTCCCTTGGGGCATGATTAGCCTCAGTGTACTGCTCAAAGTTGAGCAATTAAAAACTACTTCTTGCAAACACCCAAAGATGCCACCTTGGGCATTGTTAAGAAGTTGGTAGACTTGGCAGTTAACTTTACCTAAAACTTCCAACTCCATAATGACATACTAATTGTAAACAATGGGGAAAATATAGAATGCTTTCTCAAGATGAGGGCAGAGAAACTTTGAAGGCTTTAAAACAATGAAAAAATCTTCTGTACAAATAGAAGCCAAGCAGTGGGATTTAATTTCAAAAACTTTTTATGACTTTGACACAAGAGAGTTGTACCAACTGTGTTCATCTAAATGATACCCATTTTAGAATATGAGACTTAATCATAAATGACCCTAGCATAAAAATACAAATGATCTGTGGGGAGACCTGGGTTCTTGTCTTGGCTCTGTCACAAACTTGCCTTAATATTATAGTAAGTCTAATAACCCCTTCCTATTTGTGAAATGGTGAATAATCCATGCCTTAGGTTCTGCATATGGGTGTTCTGAGAACCAAATTACATAGTGAATGCAAAGGACACTTGAAGATAAGGAAATACACAAGTTTATAGAATTATTTTAAACCTAGGGTCTGGGGGCACCTGGGTGGCTCAGTCAGTTGAGCGTCCAACTCTTGATTTTGGCTCAGGTCATGATCCCAGGGTCATGGGATCGAGCCCTACATTGGGCTCTGCACTGAACATGGAGCCTGCTTAAGATTTTCTCTCTCCCTCCCTCTGCGCCGCTTCCCCACCTGCGCTCTCTCTCTCTCTCTCTCTCTCTCTCTCTCTCTCTCTCTCTCTCTCCCTTTCTCATGAAAAAAAAGAAAAGGAAAGAATAAACCTAAAGTCTGAATGGAATTAGAACAGGCGTATCAATCTCAGGATTATATCTAAATTTCTGGTAGGATACGCTGGCTTCATTTGATTTCATGAGAGGAAAAATACATATCTGTAGACATACAGATTAGCTCATTTGATTTCACAATAGGCTTATGAACTATACAACACCTTAATTTAATAGATTAAGAAACAGGTTTCAGGAGATGAAATAACTTTCATGAAAAGTGATAAGCATTGTGCCCAGAACATAATAAACAATCAATAAGTGGTGATTAGTATTATGAACATTTTTTATCATATAGTAATTTGATGTATTACGGTCAGAAACACTATAGGCTCCTCAGCAGGAGCATGATGATGAAAGTATTGGCTTAGCATAGCTGGTAGAGGATAGGGCAGTACAGTCTATGCAGAAGTCAAGTTTCTAGAAAATTCAGATTACTTGATCTATTGATTCATTGATTTTTTTCATGAAAATTACATTACTTGACCTATTGATTGATTGATTCGTGTATTCACTTATTAAATAAACATATATGGATTACATACTATGGTTTCAGACAATATGTCAGAAGCTCAATGTACAGAAATAAATCAGTCTAGGTCATCATTTAGTAAGGAGATACAGATATCTATAGTAATTCATGCAAAAAAACTATTACAGGGGCTCTGAAAGGAACACTGACTATAATGGAAAAGAGAAGAGGGGCTGGTTAATTCTACTGGGGATGACAGGATGTCAGGAAAGGTTAATTGAGACGGCAAAGCTTCGGCTGAGTCTTTAAGATAAGTAGGAGTTTGTCAGGAAGCATGTTGGAATGTAGAAAGGAAAATCAGAGAGGAAAAGAAGCATGTACCAAGGCCCAGAGATGTGAAACTTACGTCTGAGTTTGGGAAACCAAAAGCAGCTCAGCATTGCTGGAGCAGACCATGACAGAGAAAACAGGGCAAGTGATTAGATTGCAGAGTTAGATAATGAAGGGTTTCTGTTCACCACACTAAGGACTTGGACTTTGTTCTGAAGGTAATGGAAAGCCACTGAAGAGTTTAAAGAGTGTATAGTTGGTTTTGGTTTCAGAAAGATCACCCTGGGGTTCCTGGGTAGCTCAGTTGCTTAAGTGTCAGACTTTTGTATTCGGCTCAGGCCATGATCTTGAAGCTCATGGGATTGAGCCCTGTATCAGGCTCTTCACTGACAGTAAGGAGCCTGCTTGGGATTCTTTCTCTCTACCTCTTTCTCTGCCTCTTCCACATTCACGTGAGTGCTCATGCTCTCTCTCTCTCTCTCTAAACAAACAAATATTTAAAATTAAAAGAAAGATACTCCTTCCCAGCATTGTGGAAGATGGAATGGGGTCAAGTGTGGAGACAGCAAGATTCATTGGAAGGTTGCTGAAATAGTCCAGATGACGCTTGAATTAAGGCTTCAGTTGTGTCTTCATATGTGAGATGGAATAATAACAATTCATAGGGTTTCGTGAGGATTCAAGGGGTTAACATTCGTTCTTACAACAGTGCCTAGTACTTAGGAAGCAGTATTATGTTTCTGCTAAACAACAACAAAAAGAATGTAAGTTTCTTGAAAGCAGGATTTTGACTACCTTATCTACTAATTTTCTACCTGGTACACATCCTTCTACATATTTTTGTGAAATAATTGAGTAGATGTTAATTTGTTCTTTCTGCTTCTCTCTAACTTCAATTTTTTTTTACTCCAAAGAAAGGGATATTCTTAGAGAGTTTGTGTGGAATTTTATCCTTTAATTCAACAGAGTTCCAAGACTGAGTTTTCTTTCTTTTTTTTTTTTTTTTCTAAATAGGTGTATTGGGATATAACTCAATGTACAATTGAATGTATAATTCAATGTTTTTTAGTATATTCATAGATATGTGCCACCATCACCACATTTAATTTTAGAACATTTGTATCTCTTCAAAAAGAAACCCCAGATCCTTTCCCTATCCCCTCATCCACTTCCCAGCCCTGCCCTAAAGCAACCACTAATCTACTTTTTGTCTCCATAGATTTACCCATTCTGGACGTTTCATATGAGTGGAGTTATATACTATGTTGACTTCTGTGACTGTCTTCTCTAACTTAGCACGATGGTTTTGAGATTCATTCAAGTTGCAGCATGTATCCGCATTTCATTCTTCTATGGTCAAATAAATGGATATAGTACATTTTGTTTATCTATTTGTTCACTTATGGACATTTGGGTTGTGTCCACTTCTAGGATATTATGAATAATGCTTCCATAAACAATGGTTTACAAGTTTTTGTGACACATGTTTTAATTTTTCTTGGGGACATAACTAGAAGTAGAATTACTAGGTCATCTAGTATAACTCCATGTATTATTATTTAAGAAACTACCAGACTGTTTTCCAAAGTGACTGTAATTTTATGTTTTCATCAGCAGTGTATGAGGGTACTGATTTCTCCACATCTTTAACAACACTTGTTATTATTTGACACTTTGGTTTTGGCCATCCTAGTGAGTGTGAGTGGTATCTTTTTGTTGCTCTAATTTGTTATTATTTTCCTGATGACTAATGATGTAGAACATCTTTTAATGTGCTTTTCGGCCATTTGCATGTCTTCCTTGGAGAAATGTCATTCAAATCTTTGCCCATTTTTTAATTGAGCTGTTTGTCTTTTTATTATTGAGTTGCAATAGTTCTTTATATATTCTAGATAAAAGTCCCTTACCAGATATGTGATTTGAAAATATTTTCTCCCATTCTGTAGGTTGAGCTTGCACTTTCTCGATAGTGTTTGCTTTGAAGCAAGAAAGTTTTTAATTTTGATAAAGTCCAATTTGTTTTTTGTTGTTCATGCTTTTGGTATTATATAAAAGAAACCTTTTCCAAATCCAATCATGAAAATGTCCCCGCATACTTTCTGCCAAAAGTACATATATTTTTAGCTCTTACTTCTTTTGGGCTGCTATAACAAAATACCACAGAGTGGTATTATGAACAACAGGGTGAGTAGCTTATACATAACAGACACTTATTTTTCACAGTTCTGGAGGCTGGAAAATCTAAGATCAAGGTGTAGTATGGTTGCGGGAAAGCCCTCTTCCTGGTTCATAGCCTGAACCTTCTTGCTGTGTCTTTACATGCCTTTCTTATGAGGCACTTATCCAATTCATGAGGGCTCCACTCTCATGACCTAAGCACCTTCCAAGTCCCCACTTCCTAATATCATCATCTTTGGGGATTAGCATTTCAGCATGTAAATTTTAAGGAAACATATTCAGACCATAGAAAGCTCTTACATTTTGGCCTTTGATCCATTTTGAGTTATTTTTCGTGTATAGTATGAAGTGAGGGTTGAACTACATTCTTTTGCACATGGATATCCAGTTTTCTAGCACCATTTGTTGAAAAGACTATTCTTTCACCCATTTAGTAGTCTTGACACCCTTATTTAAAGTTAGTTGACCATTGGTGCTTGAGTTTATTTTTGGACTTGTGTTTCTATTCCATTTATCTATATAATGTTTATCTTGTGTCAATAATACACTGTCTTGATTACCGTTGCTTTGTAGTAAGTCTTGGAATCAGGAAGTATGAGTCCTGCTACTTTGTTCTTTTTAGAATTGTTTGGGCTATTCTAGATCCCTTGAAATTACATGGGTTTTAGGATCAGCTTGTGAATTTCTACAAAGAAGTAAGCTGGGATTCTGATTGTGGTATTCAATACAGGGACTGTATTGAATCTGTAGACTTATTTAAATCTTCTTTAATTTAGTTTACCAATATTTTGTAGCTTTCAGAGTACAAGTTTTGCACATATTTTGTTGCATATTCCTAATTATCTCATTCTTTTTGATGCTAGTATCAATGGAATTGTTTTATTTTTTATTTTTAAGAATTTCAGTATAGTTGGCCCAAAATGTTACATTAATTTCAGGAGTACAACATAATGATTCAACAACTCTATACATTATGCTTTGCTCACCACAAGTATAGCCACCATCTGTCACCTTACAGTGCTATTACAGTACCATTCACTATATTCCCTTATGCTGTACTGTTTATTCCTGTGACTTACTCATTCCATAACTGGAGGTTTGTATGTCCTACTCATTTTCACCCGTTTGGAAGCATATTGTTTTCTTAATTTCATTTTCAGATTGTTCATTCCAAGTGATTTTTGTATATTGATCTTGTATCCTGCCATCTTGCTGAACTCATTGATTTGTTCCAATAGTTTTTTTCAGTGAATTTTTAAAGGATTTCCTCTACATAAGATCATGCCATCTAAGAATAAAGATGATTTTACTTATTCTTTCCAAGCCTGTATGCCTTTTGTTTCTTTTAGTTGCCTAATTGCCCTGTGTAAAACCTCCAGTACGATGTTAAATAGAAGTAGCAAGAGCGGACAACCTTGTCTTGTTCCTGATTTAGAGGGAAAGCATTCACTCTCTTCCCATTAAGTATGATGTGATCTGTGGATTTTTCATAGATTCTCTTATCGGGCTGAGAAAGTTTCCTTCCATTCCTAGTTTGTTGTGTTTTTATCATGGAATGGAATGTTGAACTTTCAATAAAGGAATATTATGGGCTTTTAATGATATTTCTATCATTGTTTCCATTTACACATAGACTAGATGAGTACATTTTAACTTTTTTTTTCTTTGTCTAGGACATTAGATAACATGGTTCTTTAATTTATTAATGCACTTTGACGGGCAGTGCCAAATTCTAGTTTTGTTAAGGATATTGTGTCAAATGCTACTGAAATCATTTGGCCCCTAGTTGGATGCTGACAGACATTTTGATGCGTAAAATTTTTCATTACAGTATTTTCTCCAGTGGATTTTGGCCCATGCTACACCACAGCAAAGCCTACTCCAGTTTGATTAAACATTTCTGTGAATGTCCTCATCAGTTCCTTATCCTCCATGCTTGCTGGGAAATGGGAG
The DNA here is from genome assembly GCF_028018385.1 of Neofelis nebulosa. NCBI lineage: Eukaryota > Metazoa > Chordata > Mammalia > Carnivora > Felidae > Neofelis > Neofelis nebulosa. The sequence goes on along the minus strand of NC_080800.1, from coordinate 108,530,859 downwards.
CAGGGACAACTTGGGTTAGGAGTCAAGTGCCTTAAATTGATTTAATCTCTCTGTTCCAGGAAGCTCGAAGGCCTTTTCTTACACTGTGCTGCTTGACAGAATTTCTGGAAAGAAGTGAGGGGCCAATATTATCATTCCTAAAATGCAGATAGAGATGGATCAAGGAACTTAGTCACCCTGTCCATCATTTTGTCACAGACTTCTCATCACTCCAGTTTCAAAGAAAGGAAGCACTTAAGCTAAATCTTCCAAGAAAATTGTTTAGGCCATGTCTTAGTCAGTTTGGGTGGGTATAACAAATACCACAGCCTGGGTGGTTTAAATAACAGATACTTATTTCTCACGGTTCTGTCTGGATGCTGGGAAATACAAGGGCAAGGTGGCAGCTGGGTTGGTTCCTGGAGAGGTTTCCCTTTCTGGCTTGTATACTGACGCCTTCTGGCTGCATCTTCACATGGCAGTTTATTTCTCTCAGGTCTCTTATAAGGGCACTAATTCCATCATGAGGGCTCCACCCTCATGATGTAATTACCTCTGAAAGGCTCCGCCTCCACATACAATCACATTAAGGATTAAAGCTTCAACATGTGACTTTTGGGAGGACATGAGCAAACTGAAAAGAAAGAGATCCATAATTAACACATTATTGCCCTCAAAGATGTTATGTTATGATTAATTTGTGAGAAGCATTGGGGAAAACGGACTCCAGTTGTCCTTTAGAGAACTTCAATTCCACTATTGACATTTAAGGGTAAGAATACTAGCAAAAGAACAACTAATATTTGCATAACCTCATGCAGTGTACAGAGCAGTTTTATATTTACTAAAATGCCATCAATCTCAAAACTGTAAAACATCCATTTTACAATGTACTGGGAGGGGCATTTTCAGATTTGGCTTATAGGATATAATAGAAGTTCCTATATTACAGATTCAGATAAAAGATTTTGATGTTTGCATACAACGTTTTAAAATTTCTATAATAGCTCTTAAGTATTTTCTAGTTCCTTGACTCATCTCTATCTGCATTTTAGGAATGATAAGTATGCTTAATGTCCAGAGACTTGTCACTGTTGTTTTAATATCTATATAAAGTTTTCACTAACTCTCAGAAAAACAAACTCTGCCATTTAGGGAAACCATAGGTTTGCCTTCTGTCTGAGGATGTAGACCTTGGCCTACACTAGGCATCTTGGTGAAAACGTAAAAAGACTAATTTTCCTTCTGATTTTGGGTCCTCCTCAAGGGGTTTATGACCTTTGATGGGAAGAGATCAAGTCTAAAGCAGCAGCTATAACTTTCTTCAATGGCTGTAATATTGGGTAAAAGCCAGCGGGTTTTGGCTTCACATTTGAACCAAACAGATTCAAGGGCTCAGGCAAAAGGCATGAACAAGTTATAAATTTTTACTTTTTCTGATAATGGTTTTGTTGGAAAAGCTATTTTTATGAACACGAGTTGACCAGATTTGATGATAAATTGTATAGACTCTATGTGGTCACAAATTACTTTTTCAAATTGAGATGTAATAGTTCTGTCAGGAAATGTACTTTGCTGATCATTTACAGATTTAGACTCTGGAGTTTGCGAGTTTTTCATTCACTCTCTCACACACTCATTCATTTTACTCAGTCGTTCATAGAAGCATCTATCAAGCGCCTGCTGTTTTCTCAGCCCACTTGCAATTATTTCTTTGAAAGGTGGCTCCTTTAGAAGGCTCCTAAAAAGACTGGTGGTTTGATTGGTATTTCTAAGTGTAGTCTGAAGGTGTGGAATCTGAAGGTGGTCAGACAGGGCTTTGGAAATAGGCTCATCAGTCCTGCCATTTCCTCTGCTGAGAACTTGCAGGGGAGCATCCTGAAAACTAAGGGCCAGGGACAATGCCACCTGTGGGGCTCTGCATTTCCTCTCTCAAATTCACCACACATGCCCGGATGGGCTTCACACTGCTCCTGTTTGCTTATCCACATGGAGCCTCTTCCTGCCCTTTGGTTTCAGCTTTTGTGTCACGCAGGTCCTTGGCAGTTAACATCACAGCTTCCCAGGTGACCGAGTTTGGAAGGTTTCAGACTTTGTATGAAAGTCGGCATAGAATAGAGATTTCAGACACTGGCGAAGGGGACATTTCCACAGCGGGTATTTTGGCTGTTTTGGTGTCCTTTCTTTTGGATGGCAGAGAAGCCAGCTTCTTGGTTAAAAGAAAATCTATGACTTTTCTGAGCAGCTGTACACAGCCGAGAGTTCATGTTCTGTCAATGTACCTTTCCTGTCCATTAAGTAGGATTTATGTGTGTCTCCTCATATAAATCAGGCGAACCAAATTTTTTAGAGAAGATATAAAGTTAGTGAGACGATTTATTTGTGTTACATCATGATACTCACATACCTGGCAGACGTGTTCACTTACTGACACACCTAGAGGTGCCATGTAGAGGTGACTCAGATGTCTATCTGAGCATTAACAAGCATAAAGTGATTTGTTTATATGATTAAGGTTATCATGAAGTTGAGGGTGGGAGTTGGAGGAGAACGAGCAACTTAGAGTCAGTTATGTATGAATACGTTATTTTTGAGGGAACGCTAGTTTCTCTGTTCTCCGCCTTAATCTGTTAATATGGATACTGGCCTATACAGGATACATAGGGTTTATGTGGGGAAAAAAATGTAATGAGTAAACAAGTTGCATGGAGCTGTGTGTGTGTGTGTGTGTGTGTGTTTGTGAATGTGAGTAGTGAGTATGCATGTGTATATAGGGATACTCTGGGTGAGTATCAAGAAAAATTGAGAGCACTTAAAAAACAATTGGGCTTCATTTTTCAAACGTATGTTTGTCCTTAATTATATTGTTTTTCCGTTTATATGGATTTTTATTAAAGTTGTCCACAAAGGGATTTCTTGGCACAGCCCCTAGGCAGGCCTGCCTTATTCTACCCAGATTGCCCCTGATTTCCGGGTTTGTCATCCTCTGCAGCCCTGTCACTTTAAACTGGTCTGTGGGTCAGCAACTTTGACATTTCCTAACTTGCCTGTTAGAAATGTAAAATCTCAGGCCTGACTCCTCACCTAACGAATCAATCTTCATTTTTGCAAAATCCTTGGGTGATTCACAAGTACTTTAAAGTTTGAGAAGTGCTCCTCTGCAGGGCCGTGTTCAAAATCAAAAACATCATCAACACCTCCCAAACTTTTTCTTCTTTTTGTGTTCCTTGTCTCCATTAATGACACTGCAGTCTTTTCATTTGGCTGGGCTGAAAGCGTCAGTCTTATTTATCACCTCCATCTGTCATGTTCCTCACATCCCATCCATTGCCAAAGCCTGGCAATTACACATTTTCACCATTTCTTGACTTTGCCATTTTCTGTCTCTTCCCACTTCTAATCTCCTTGTTCACAGTCTAGTAAGCTTTCACTGGCTATTGAAGCAGCCAGGTAATGTGTGCATGCGTATTTTCTTTGTCTAAAGACTTACTGGCTTCTAATCCATTCTACTGGTTGTTGCCAAGTAGCTTTCCTAAAGCATACCTGTGACTCTATCATTTTATGCTCAGAAATCTTCAGTGGCTACTTGTTACCTACAAAAACCTGTTTCAATCCTTTAACATGACATTTAAGGCTCTGCAGTGTTTCTAAATCCAACCTCTGGCATATTGTCATTCAGACACTGAGTTTCAGCTTTATCTGATTATTTCCTTCCCCCCACCAACAATATCCCCTAATTTTCTGCTGCTGTGTTTTTGTTCATGTCATGTCATGCAAATATTAACTTCCTTCAAGGCCTTCTAAACACATTCTTTGTCTTTCCTCACTGCTCATCATGTGCTTCCTTAGCATTATTAGAACATCCCCCACCTCTACTCTCCCCTTCTGAGCTTTGCATTCATGCCTTACCTCATCTGATTAATTCTCAGGTCCTTGAAGGCAGGAACAGTGTCTTGTTCTTCCTCTAACCTGCCACAATGCCTGGCCAAGTGCTTTATAGAAATAGATATTCAACAAATGCACTATGAATGCAAATGAGTAGAAGCAGGGAAGATAGGATAGTACCCTCCCACAAAGAGACATCCCAGATATCAGCAGACATTTATCAAAGTATTTATTAAATCAGCTGGTGATATTAACAACCAGTAGCATGGGATAAACACAGAGGAGGAGTTAACTGCTAGGATTAGTCCTGTTTCTTATTAGTCCTACAATTAAGTGTTCCCTCATTGCCTCCTAGTTTCTGAATTCATTTGTGTAGGTCCTCCATTTGCACCTGAATGTAGTACACCCAAAGGTGCACTTTGGCCTCTCACTCAGATAGCTGTAGTAGGACTTAAAAGTCTAATAAAAAAAAAAAAGTAGTTAACCCTACCAGTGGTACAAGATAAAGGCCTTAAAGGGGTCACTGTGTTGTAATCGGGATCCTTGGGAAAATTATGCTTGATGATGAGTTCTGGTGTCAGTCCTGTATTAGGTTCCATGCATCATTGTGTATTGGTTTGTAACCCTCTTGAGAGCTTTCCTGGTGTAATCTGAAACTGACCCCTGTACTCAGAGGGCGGGGAGGAACTGAAGAAAGAAATAGGCTACTCCAGCTTGGTGTGGCAATTTTAGTAAGCAAAGGGAACTTACATAGGAGGCTTCTCTTGGGTGTCAGCAAGATGAATGGATCCCCGCACCCGCCGGCCAAATCTTAAAAGTTTATATAGAGAGAGGTCTTAACTGGGTTCAGTGAGGTGTACTGTGAAGATATTCCCAATACCATATCACTATCTCAAGGCCATGTCTTTGAAGCAGCCTCTGGGAGTGGGAAAAGCGAGTGGAACCCACATTCTGTAGACAGGGGATGGAGTGAGGAGCCTCTGTCCAAGTCCAGCCCACAGGTCAGCTGGTGGTCACATCTTGTCAGTGACCTTCCACAACATTGTGAGAGTGTCTTAAGCTGGAATCCGTTTGAAGGCAAGACAGTTTTGCAGCCTTTTCACCCGGCTTAGCCTTGCTCAGTGAGTTCTTTTGTGCTTTTTTACATTAAGGAAACTATGCTAATAAAATGGTAGTGATGTAATCTTTTTCATAACAACCATTTGTTGGGAACCTACTATGTGTCAAGCAATATTCAAAGGATGTTACTCATATTATTTCATTTAACTTTTTATCATAACCTGTCTATCTCATTCTGCAGATGAGACAGCTATGGCTTAGAGAAATTACTTAAATTAGTCACATACACATTTAGAAGGTCAAGAAACCAGGAATGAGATCTTCACTTGTCTGATTTAAGTGCCTATATTCTAATTTCATTAGTATTGATGAGGAAAAATAATCAGATTATTTTTATCTGGCAGTGAATCCTAATCTGATAGAAGGAAGTAACAGAAATTTGGTGATTTCATACTTTCAGGAATTTCTGACATATTTGAGCAGTAGAAATTCCTGTTTATCTCTTTCCAGATGCGTTTTCTGAGCCTAGTCTTTTTCATCAGTATTAGTCCTAAACTCCACACTAACATGTACTCATTTCTTGCCTACCTGTTTTTGCTAGATTCTTTTATGCCTCACTGATTTTCCTAAGGAGGACGGTAGACATTCTGTTTCAGCTTAAGGTTGCCTCATTGCTTTGATGTGTCAAAACTGTTTGTTCATTGTCTCTGTTACAGAACTTTAGCTCTTGATCTCCAAGAATTACCATTGTTAGGCTTTCATTTGCAACTCATTCTCGGCTCAGTATTCACATTAACTAATTAAAAAAAAAAATCTCACTGGTGACTGCTTGTTACAAGGAGAGAATATTTATTTCAATACCAACATCAATTGCCATATTTTGACTCTTATTCAAATAGGTCCAATATGGGGACCAGCATCTTCTGTGATACCCTCCTTTTAGCTTTATCCTGCACATTTGTGACCTTCTAATCTGAGCTCAGCTTCTCGATCCCAGTCCTGGTCTTCATAGTTGAGAGAAAACACTAAAGCTTCCATTATGATTTGTGTCTGTCAGTCATTTTAATGGAGAACTTTCACTTAAGAATATTCAGAATCTATCATTACGGCATGATCACACCCATAGTGAGCTCTATTATCTTAGTTGAAGAAGCCAGGAGGTGTGGCGGCCACTGGAGGGTCTTTTGTAAGTTCTTGTCACGTTAAGAATGATTAATTACAGCCGATCATTTACTCATATACTTTTAGCTCTGTTGGTTCAAAACATAGGGACAGGGCCTCCACACAACCCATTTAATTCACTCTGGTCTATGACCACAAACTTTTCTTTGATTTTAGATTCTCTAATCATCTTAATTTACACTCTATCGATAATACTTTATCATGATGTGCAAATAATTTTATAGCTCCAATTAAATAAAGCACATAATGAAGTTTCTGAATTCCAAATTGTTTAAGTATTTCTCTGAGTAATGGTCTCAGATACTTGCAATTTGTTTACTTTTATAATTGTATCACTAGAGTCTCATTTTTTGGACTCAGAATGTAGACTATTAAATTATTTTAGAAGGGAAGCTTCATTATACCCCCAAATGATAGACCTTATTAGCAATCCATCAACAATGCATCCCAGTCTTCTTGACAAAATTCAAATCTGGGATTCTCAGGCAAGTGTTTTATATGATGAGTGAGTAGGGATGCAGGATGGCTATACATTGGTGACAAATTTTATATTCCTTATCACCTTGTGGGATTATCCACTAAGAAAAGTATAAGATCATTTCTATCTCTTATTGATCGTTGTTTGGCATTTACTACATAGGAAGAAATTGTATATGACTTCAAGTATATGAATACCATATAAAAACCTGGCTAGTGATTCTTCTATAAACCTCTACTGTGGTACCATTAAGAAAGTCAGAAGTCAGTAAAAAATACTTTTTTGACAGATATATGACAGTTTTGAACAGAATTAGGTGGCATGTGTTTTGGCCATCCTTTCTTTTAAAATTATGTCTTCATAACTGGATGCCACTTTGGATAATTTGGATTCATGAACCCTATCATTAAAAGAGAAGGATAACTATCCAGGTACATAGAGGTGGTTTACTTTTATTGCAGAAAACTAAGAGTGGTTTCAATATACATTGGCCCTGCTAATTACTGTCGGTGACAATGGCTTTGTCCAAAACCATTATTTTTAGTAGCAGTCTTACAGCATTTAATTATCTTATATAGCACAACCATGTATCATTGGAAGGCATTTAAAAATATATGCAGGTAGAGATAGAGATAAATATAAAATGGGACATTCACCAGAAAGTTACGTTATCTTGCCTTTGCTTTAAACTGGTTGTTCTACAAATCAGGAGACTATAGATGCTGGAGAGGATGTGGAGAAACGGGAACCCTCTTGCACTGTTGGTGGGAATGCAAACTGGTGCAGCCGCTCTGGAAAGCAGTGTGGAGGTTCCTCAGAAAAGTAAAAATAGACCTACCCTATGACCCAGCAATAGCACTGCTAGGAATTTACCCAAGGGATACAGGAGTACTGACGCATAGGGGCACTTGTACCCCAATGTTTATAGCAGCACTCTCAACAATAGCCAAATTATGGAAAGAGCCTAAATGTCCATCCACTGATGAATGGATAAAAAAATTGTGGTTTCTATACACAATGGAGTACTACGTGGCAATGAGAAAGAACGAAATATGGCCCTTTGTAGCAACGTGGATGGAACTGGAGAGCGTGATGCTAAGTGAAATAAGCCATACAGAGAAAGACAGATACCATATGGTTTCACTCTTAGGTGGATCCTGAGAAACGTAACAGAAACCCATGGGGGAGGGGAAGGAAAAAAAAAAAAAAGGAGGTTAGAGTGGGAGAGAGCCAAAGCATAAGAGACTCTCAAAAACCGAGAACAAAACTGAGGGTTGATGGGGGGTGGGAGGGAGGGCAGGGTGGGTGATGGGTATTGAGGAGGGCACCTTTTGGGATGAGCACTGGGTGCTGTATGGAAACCAATTTGACAATAAATTTCATATATTGGAAAAAAATAAACTGGTTGTTCTATAGTTGTTTTGTTGAAGATTTTATGACTGTAGTGGGTAATTAGTAAAACTTTGTAAATTTTCCATGCTAAAATAACTACTGACATGTTTTATTACTATAGTTTCCAAACTGCATTACATTTTTAAATGAATACACTAGTTTAATGAGAACTTTTAGGAAGAGGATGATAGAAAAGTTGAGCAGAATGCAGCATTGCCATATACCCCATCACCTCCCATACAGAATTTCTCCCATTATTAACATATTGCATTAATATGGCACATTTGCTATAATTGATGAATGAATACTCATACGTTATTATTTATTATATGATATTTTATTTTATTTTTTGAAAATTTAAACCCAAGTTAACAAAACATATAGTGTAATAATGATTTTAGGAATAGAATTTAGTGATTCATCACTTACATGTAACACCCAGTGCTCATCACAGCAAGTGTCCTCCTTAATGCCCATTCACCCATTTTCTCCACTCACCTTCCCTCCAGCAACCCCCAGTTTGTTCTCTGTATTTAAGAGTCTCTTATGGTTTGTCTCCCTCTCTGTTTTTATTTTATTTTTCCTTCCTTTCTCCTATATCATCTGTTTTGTTTTTTAAATTCCACATAGAGAAATCGTATGATATTTGTCTTTCTCTGATTTATTTCACTTAGCATAATATACTCTAGTTCCATCTACATTGTTGCAAATAGCAAGATTTCATTCTTTTTGACATACATTATTAACTAAAGTCCATAATTTACATTAGGGTTCATCGTTAGTGTTTTATATTCTTTGGTCTTGACAAATGTATAACGACATATATCTGTATCCACAATTGCAGTATAATACAGAATGGTTTCATTGCACTAAAAATTTTCTGTACTCCATCTATTTATCCCTCCCTCCTCCTTGCAAACCTTGGCAAACACTGATCCTTTTTCTGTCTGCATCATTTTCTCATTCCCAGCACATTATATAGTTGAAATAATATTGTGAGTAGCCTTCTCAGACTGACTTTTCTCCCTTAGCAATATGCACTTAAGGTTCTTTTATGTCCCTTAGTGGCTTGATAGCTCATTTACTTCTATTGCTAAATAATATTCCATTGTATGGATATACCATAGTTTATTCATTTATCTGTTAAAAGGCATCTTGATTGCTTCCAAGGTTCGGCGATTATGAATAAAGATTTGTATGCTATGAAGATTTGTATGAATATTTTTGTGTGAACATAATTTTTTGTCTCTTTTAGATATATACTAAGGAGTAAAACTTCTGGATTGTATGGTAAGAGTATATATAGTTAGGTTTATAAGAAACTGCCAAACTGTCTTCGAAGTGGCTCTGCCATTTTGTATTCTCATCAGCAACAAGTAAGTGTTCCTGTTGCTCCATATCTTTATCAGCATTTGGTGTTATCAGTATTCCAGATTTCGATCATTCTAATATGTGTGTAGTGCTGTCATTGTTGTTTTAATTTGCATTTCCTTGATGACATATGATATGGAGCGTTTTTCCAAATGCTTAATTGCCATCTGTAGATCCTCTTTGTTGCCCTGTCTGTTAAAATCTTTGGCCTGTTTTTTGACCACATTATTTGTTTTCTTATTGTTGAGTTTTGAAAGTTCTTTGTATATTTTGGAAAGCACTCCTTTGTCACATGTGTCTTTTGCAGATATTTTCTCCCAGTTGATGGCTTGTCTTATCATTCTCTTGACATTGTCTTTCAGGGAGAAAAAGGTTTTAATTTTAATGAACTCCAGCTTATCAATTATTTCTTTCATGGATTGTACCTTTTGTGTAATATCTAAAAAGTCATTGCTAAACCCAATGTCACCTAGATTTATTCCTATTACCTCTTAGGGGTTTTATAGTTTTGCATTTTACATTTTGGTCCATTTTGAGTTAATTTTTATGTGAAAAGTTTAACGTCTGTGTCTAGATTCTTTTTGTTTGTTTTTTTAAAGTGCGGATGTCCAGTTTTTCCACCACCATTCGTTGGAAAGACTACATTTGCTCCTTTGTCAAGGATCAGTTGACTGTACCTATGCAGGTCTATTTCTGGGCTATCTAGTTTGTTCCATGATCTATTTGTCTATTCTTTTACCAATACCACACTGACTTGATTATTGTAGTTACATAAGTAAATCTTGATCTTGGGTAGTATCAGTCTTTTCAACTTTGTTCTTGTCTGTCAATATTGTGTTGGCTGGTCTCAGTTTTGTGCCTTGCTGCATAAAATTTAAACTCAGTTTATTAATAGCTGCAAAATGACTTTCTGCAATTTTGATTGAGATTGAATTGAATTTATAGATCATGTCAGGAATAACTGCATCTTGACAGTATGAGTCATCCATGATATCTCTCCATTTATTTAGTTCTTTGATTTATTTCATTGGAGTTCTGTTGTTTTTCTCATATATATCTTATATATAATGTTAAATTTATACCTAAGTATTTAATTTTGGGGAGTGCTGTTATAAATGGTATTGTGTTTTTAATTTCAAATTCCATTTGTCCATAGAAAGAATTTCAATGTAACGCTAGCAAATACAATTTGGCCACAAATGAAAAAGATTATACAACATAACTACATGGGGTTTATCCCACAAATGCAAGAATGGCTCATATAGAAATATATAAAAGTGGTACATGATATTAAGAGAAAAAGGACAAAAATCACAAGATCATCTTGATAGATTCAGAGAATGTATTTGACAAAATCCAACCTCCTTTTATGATAAAAACCATTCAATAAAATATTAATAGAAGGAAAATTTCTTAACCTAATAAAGGGCATTGCAAAAAATTCACGGGTAACATCATACTTGTGAAATAATGAAAGCTTTCCCATAAGATGAGGAACAAGACAAGAATGTTTCCTCTCTGCTTCTATTTAACATTATATTGAATATTGAAGCTTCTATCCAGGGCATTTAGGGAAGAGAGTGAAATAAAATAGTATCCAGATTGGAAAAGAAGTAAAACTACCTGTATTCATGGATAATATGATCTTGTATACAGCAAATACTAAGGAATGCACAAAAACTATTGATCTAGTAAATATGTTCAGCAAGGTTACAGGTGCTAAGATCTACACGGAAAATCAGTTGTATTTCTTTGCACTCACAATAAAATGTAAAAATTAGATAAGAAAGTAATTCCATTTGCAATAGTATCAAAAAGAATAAGATACTTAGGAATAACTTTTAAAATATGTGCACAACATATATACTGAAAACTGCATGATATCACTGAAAGTAATTTTAAAAGATTTAAATGAATAGTTCATGGATAGGATGACTAACATTAAGATGGCAATACCCTCCAAAGAGATCTACAGATTCAATGCAATCCTCATGAAAATCCCACCTTCCATTTTTGCAGAAATTGAGAAGCTGATCCTAAAATTCATATGAAAGTACAAGAGACCCGCAACAACCAATGCAATCTGAAAAATAATAAGTTGGAGGACTCAAACTTAATGGATTTCAGAACTTAGCTACAGTAATAGTAAGGCAGGATAGTACATGCATAAATACAGACATATAGATCAATGGCATGGAATTGAGAATCCAGAAATAAACTCATACTTTTATAATTTATGTTTTCACAAGTGTGCCAAGATAATTCAATGGGGGAAAGAGTAATCTTTGAGCAAACAGTACTGGAACAACTGGATGGATATCCGCATGCAAAAAAAAAATGAAGTTGTACTGCTATCTCACATCATCTACAAAAATTAACTCAAAAGTTAAAAATTGATTAAAGGTTTTTACTATAATAGCTAAACTATAAAACTTTTATTAGATAGAACCCCAGATGTAGATATTTATGACCTTGAAATATGCGATGGCTTGTTAGATATGACACTGATAGCACAATCAACAACATCAACAACAACGACAAATAGGTAAATTCTATTTGGTCAAAATTGAAAAATTTGTGCTTCAAAGAATACCATCAAGAGGGGCGCCTGGGTGGCTCGGTCGGTTAAGCGTCCGACCGGCTCAGGTCATGATCTCGCGGTCCGTGAGTTCGAGCCCCGCGTCGGGCTCTGGGCTGACAGCTCAGAGCCTGGAGCCTGTTTCGGATTCTGTGTCTCCCTCTCTCTGACCCTCCCCCGTTCATACTCTGTCTCTCTCTGTCTCAAAAATAAATAAACGTTAAAAAAAATTAAAAAAAAAAAAGAATACCATCAAGAAAGTGAAAAAGACAATGGACAGAATTAAAGAAAATATTAGTAAATAACGTATCCATTAAGGGAATTGTATCAAGAATATATAAAGAACTGGGGCGCCTGTGTGGCTCAGTTGGTTAAGCGTCCAACTTCGGTTCAGGTCGTGATCTCATGGTCCCTGAGTTTGAGCCCCACATCAGGCTCTGTTCTGACAGCTCAGAGCCCGTAACCTGCTTTAGATTTTGTGTCTCCCTCTCTCTCTGACCCTCCCCCATTCATGCTCTGTCTCAAAAATAAATAAACGTTAAAAGAATATTCATTAAGAATATATAAAGAACTTTTACAATTCAAGAATAAAAATACAAATAATAGAAATGGGCCAAGGATTTGAGTAGACATTTTTGTGAGGAAGATATACAAATGGCCAGTGATCACATGAAAAGATGCTTAACATCACTGGTCATTAAGGAAGTACAAATCATAATCACAATGAGATACCACTTCACACCTACTAGAATGGCTATAATAAAAAGATGGAAAATCATGTGTGGGCAAGGGTGGAGACATTTGAATCCTACATATCTAGTGAGAATGTAAAATGTTGTGTTCACTTTTGAAAATAGTTTGACAGTTGCTCAACATTTTACATAGAGTTATCATATGACCCAGCAGTTTCACTTCTAGGTATATACTCAAGATAATTGAAAACATATCTCCATGCAAAAACCTGTATATGGATATTCACAGCAGTGTTAATCATAATAGCACAGAAATGAGAAGATCCAAATGTTCATCAGCTGATGAATGAATCAGCACAATTTGCTATATTCACAAATGTTGTTTGGCCATTAAAAAGAATAAAGTACTGACACACCCTACAATATGGATCAATATTGAAAATATCATGCTATGTGAAAGAAGCCAGTCATAACTCCACATATTGTATGATTTAATTTATATCAAATGTCTAGAATAGGCAACTCTATAGAGACACAAAGTAGGTTAGTGGCAGGAGGGATCGGAAATTGGGGAGTGACGGCTTTGGGGGTGATGGAAATGCTCTAAAATTAGATAGTGGTGATGGTTGCACAACCTTGTAAATATATTTAACACCACTGAATTATAGAGGTTAAATTAAAAAAATAAAACAAACACACTGGGTCATAATAGAACTTTGGGACCTTTTGGCCTATTTGCTCAAATTTGGAGAATATCCAATATGTGGCCATCCATTGAGAAATGAGTGATCTTCATGATGTGATATCTATCTCAAAGCCATGTAGGCAACTACTAAAGCTTATGAGTTTGTTCTTAATTGATAACCTGGAAAATCTTTACCCCAGTTGGTAATCAGAAAGCACAGTTTTAATTTGTGTTGCTTGCTTATATTTTATCTAAAGCTGAGTTGTGAGGGGAAAAAAGGATGCATATGAAAACTTAAAGGAAATATGTTACGTTCTCTTCTCTCTTCTCTAGGCTTGTATTTGGTAATCAAACCAAATCATCAAAGAGATATATATTTAGACCACATTATTTTGTCTTTTTGTAGAATTATTTTAATGAGATTGCCTTTTGACAATGCTATCAGCCTGTTTTGAGGTATATCATCAAGAGTTCTATGAAACTAGATACTTACTGTACTTTACTTCCAGGATGCTTTTGAGGATATTATTCTCTATAATGTATTTTCCAATTTTATAAAAACCCCATAGTACAAATTTTTCTCTGGATTTGATACTAAGAAAAATGTTTCTCACAGTGATTTTTTATTTTTTATTTATTAAAAAAAATGTTAATGTCTATTTATTTTTGAAGGAGAGACGGAATGCGAGGGGGGAGGGACAGAGAGAGAAGGAGACACAGAATCTGAAGCAGGGTCCAGGCTCTGAGCTGTCAGCACAGAGCCCGACGCGGGGCTCGAACTCACAAGCTATGAGACCATGACCTGAGCCGAAATCGTCTGCTTAACCAACTAAGCCACCCAGGCACCCCTCTCACAATGATTTTTTTAAAAAAAAAAAATTTAACATTTATTTTTGAGGGGGGGCGGGGCAGAGAGAGATGGACACACAAAACCTGAAGCAGATTTCAGGCTCTGGGCTGTCAGCACAGACCCCGAGGTGGGGCTCCAACTCACGAGCCACAAGATCATGATCTGAGCCAAAGTCGGATGCCTAACCGGTTGAACCACTCAGACACCCCACAATGGTTTCGTTTTATAACATTCTTATAACTACTCTTGTCACTGAGTGTATTTCACCCTTTGCTTCTGGTACTGTGTTGGTCTGAGCCAAATGTGTGGGTCATTTCTTAGCACATTACAGAGATTATTACATACACTTTACACATTAACCTTATTCATGGCTTCATATGTATCTTGTATTTTGTTTAGCTTTGTAATCTGCCTCAAATCATTCTTTTCCAATGATAGAATAATAAATTGCTGGACAAGTTTAGATAGAGAAAGATAGACAAACAGTTCCTGGCCCTGACTACAGATTCATCATGTCAACCACAAACTTACTCTAAATCCATAAAAATCATTACACAACTGCATACCATTGACCCAACAGGAATGAGAATAAGGGATCATGACTTGCTCAGTGCAACACAGCCACATGATAGGAGTTACAATTCACATATATGTCCTATAACCATCAGTTTCATATCATATCTTATTAGGGAGGGGAAACCGGGTTCTCACGCTGAAAGTTAGTCTGTTATTGCAGGTCTGATTTCTATTACTATAATGAGCTTGAAATATGAAGGCAACTTAAATTGCCCAAAGGTGTATAGTGATGTGGAGTTTGGAGAACATTTATCAACCCATTTCAGCAACATTAGCATTTTTATTTGAGATATCCAGTTAAGTAGGAAACTTGAAAGGCAATTGTTTGCCTCAACTATTTTTATCATCATACTAAAAGTTGCTGTAAAAATTCTGGTCATCCCCAAAACAGATGAACATAAGGGAAGGGAAACAAAAATAATATAAAAACAGGGAGGGGGACAAAACATCAGAGACTGTTAAATATGGAGAACAAACAGAGGGTTACTGGAGGGGTTGTGGGAGGGGGGATGGGCTAAGTGGGTAAGGGGAATTAAGGAATCTACTCCTGAAATCATTGTTGCATTATATGCTAACTAATTTGGATGTAAATTTAAAAAAATAAAGGTATAAACTTTGATTCCAAAAAAAAAGTTCTGGTCATCCCTTCAAGATATTAAAAGAATAGGTCACATTATACCCAGCAAGTTGTTTGATCCTTCTGGAAATGGAAGGATTGACTGATTGATTGATTGAATTTTGTACTTTTTATTAAATTGTTTGGCGTCATGGCAACCTAGGCCTTGTCTCTTGCTTAAGAAGGAATCACACCATGACATTTTTATGACATGTCTTAAAGAATGACAGCCTTGACAAATCTTCTCTTGACATGGAAAAGTGTAAAAATATGCCCAGATGCTTGAGGTTGTGGCACTTGCAACATTGGTCAGGCAGGTGGCCAAATAATAGTGATCCTTTGCCATATGAGAATTCCAGAAAGAAACCTTTTTTCTGCTAAGTGGTCTTTAGAATGACCACATAATGCTTATCTTTTCTTGGCATGCTCAAAATATGGTCCATAAGATGAAATATCTGGATCAGAAAAGAAAAAATATCTCAAACATCTCTCTATATATATCTGATTTACACATCTGTGTTTTTAAAAATAAAATTATGTATATTAAAGGTGATGTTTTAAGATTATAAATTCACACAGTGAAAATGATTACTAAAGTTAAGATAATTAAGGTATCTATCTCTTCACACTTACCATTTTGTGTGTGTGTGTGTGTGTGTGTCGTGAAGCCACCTGGAATCTACTCTCTCAGCAAATTTTTCGTATTGAATACAATATAATATAATACAGTATTATTAACTATATCTGTCATGTTGTACATTACATCTCTAGACTTAGTCACCTACATAACTGCAACTTTATATACTTTTATTTATTTTTCTAATTTTATTTTATTTTTTTTAAATTTACATCCAAATTAGTTAGCATATAGTGCAACAATGATTTCAGGAGTAGATTTCTCAGTGTCCCTTACCCATTTAGCCCATCCCCCCTCCCACAACCCCTCCAGTAACCCTCAGTTTGTTCTCCATATTTATGAGTCTCTTTGTTTTGTCCCCCTCCCTGTTTTTATATTATTTTTGTTTCCCTTCCCTTATGTTCATCTGTTTTGTCTCTTAAAGTCCTCATAGGAGTGAAGTCATTTGGTTTTTGTCTTTCTCTGACTGACTGATTTCACTTAGCATAATACCCTCCAGTTCCATCCACGTAGTTGCAAATGGCAAGATTTCGTTCTTTTTGATTGCCGAGTAATACTCCATCGTCTGTATATACCATATCTTCTTTATCCATTCATCCATCGATGGACATTTGGGCTCTTTCCATACTTTGGCTATTGTCGATAGTGCTGCTATAAACATGGGGGTGCATGTGTCCCTTCGAAACAGCACACCTGTATCCCCTGGATAAATGCCTAGTAGTGCAATTGCTGGGTCATAGGGTAGTTCTATTTTTAGTTTTTTGAGGAACCTCCATACTGTTTTCCAGAGCGGCTGCACCAGCTTGCATTCCCACAACTTAATATACTTTGACCAATAGCTCCCTATTTTCTCCATCTCTCCATGCCTAGTAACCATTCTACTCCCAGCATCTATGTACTTGACTGTTTTTTAGAATCCACATATAAATTAGATCATGAAGCATTTTTCTTTCTGTGCCTGGCATATTTAACTTAGCATAACATCCTCCAGTTTCATTCATATCGTCACAAATAGTAAAATCTCTCTCCTTTTTTAAGGCTAAATAATATTCCATTGTTTTATTAATTGGAAATTTCTGAATGGTGAATCAAATTGTGCACAAAGATATCTGTCATTGTGCAAGTATTGTAATGTGACTTATTCCCTTCATAATCTATGTTGAAACCACACAAAAATTAAAATATGGAACTACAGCTTGTGAGCACTGGGTCATGCTAAGCTGGTTTTAACCAGATGAGTTTTCCTGGTAGATTTGATTTATGAGTGGAGGAATATGGTCAGGCTAGTTGCTTGATGAAACTCCTAGTTTTTCACCCCAAAACCTGTTTGCAAGCATAGTCTTCTCTATTTCCAAAAATGGAACTTGCATAAAGTTGGTTATTCAAGCCAAAAACTGGGAGTCACATTTATACCATCCTTTCCTTTTGGCCCTTATTTGAATTTCATCAGCAAATACTGTGTATTCCATTCCCCAAATTTGTCTTATATACAGACCTGTCTCTCCATGTTCCTTTCTCATACTATCATGTATTGCCCCAAACTCTGTGCAGCTCTAAGTTTTCTCTTGCCTTATCTGTGAATCTATTTTCCACGCTGAACAAGAACGATCTTTTAAAAAAACATCTAGATCAGGATATATCCCTGATAGGCTTATAATCATGACAGTGGATTTTCACTGACCTGTGGTAATTGAGTACTTTTATAAGTTTAGATTCACACATATGCTACCATATTTCCAACAATTCTCAATGAAGTGGTGTTTTACAAAAATGTATTTGAGTATAGTTGACACACAATTTTGCATTAGTTTCAGTTGTACGACATAGCGATTCAACTTCTCTCTGGTTTATGCTGTGTTCACCAAAACTGTAGCTACCATCTGTCACCTTACAACACTGTTATAATATCATTGATTATATTCCCTATGCTGTGCCTTTCATCCCCATGAATTATTCACTCTAGAACTGGAAGGCCTGGAACTCTCACTTCCCTTCACTCATTTTTCTCATTCCCTCTGCCCCTCCTCCCCTCTGGCAACAATCAGTTTGTTCTCTGTACTTACAGGTATGATTCTCCTGTTTGTTGATTTGTTTGTTCGTTTATTTTGTGGAGTCATATTTTCTTGGTCTTCCACAAAGCATTCTTTTGGAATACATTCCATCTAGCATTCCTTTTTTAATTTTTATTTTTTATTGCAATATAGTCAGCATATAATATTATATCAGTTTCAGATATATAACACAGTGATCCAACAATTATATACATTATGAAATGCTCACGGTGATAAGTGTAGTCACCATCTGTCACCATACAAAGTTAGTACAATATTATTAACAATATTCCCGATACTGTACCTTGGTTTTAATAGAATTGTGACCGAATCTCATCAGTGTGGATATAGGTAATTCTTTTAATACCATCATCACTAATATGTAGTTTTTACATTGTGACTTAAGCATATACAGGTTGTTTTCTTTTTTTACTTGAGCTAGCATATTCTCTAGATGGTCTCCTTATCTTGCCATCTTTGAGATGGCTGTCTAAACAGTGGTACGGTTTTGTGGGTTACATAGACTTTCTCTTGTATGCGAGGTTCATGCCCCAGTGAAATTATGGACACTCTAGGAAGATTTGCATTTATTATCCTGGATTCAGATTTCAAATGCCTGTTCTTTGAGTGGTTTATGAAGGGTGAAGAGAGAAAAATGTTCTTGCCTATACACATTCAAAACGTTGAACTAATTTCATTCTGTAGACCTTTCCTTTCTTGCGATAAGAAAGAAAAAGCTGTAAAGCTGAGGTAATTGCCTGATGGTATAATTTCTTTAAATAAAGTTTGGCATCTTGTTAGAATTTCTACATTACTCTCAAAGGAATATTAAAAACAATATATAACACAATGTTCAAAGAACTGCAATTACCTGAACTCACAAACTCTTCCGAAGAGATCTTTGTTATAAACATTACAAACTAATATTAAGCATTAGTATTAGGCAACATTTTTATCAAGTCATTAAAAGAGAATCATAGAATGTTGAGGTCAGAAGCAACCTTTGAAGACATCTGGTTTAATATCATTTGTTAACGAGGAATCTTGAGAACGAAGATACCCATGGAGACAGTGGCAGAGTTCAAACCATTGCTCCATGACAACAGGTAATTGGTCTTGTTTATATACTTACTAATTCAGCTCATGCTAGCAAGCCCTATTATGGAGCTTATGACTGAGCCTATTAAAATGTATCCTTAACCCCAGACTTCATTCCCTTTCCACGCTGTAATTTCATACTGCTAAGTAATGTGCTTTGGTACCTGGATGACTTCTCACTGAGGCGGAATTTTTTTAAAACGTTGGTTGGGGGATTGATCTGAGAGATAGATGCGTCACTTGGCTATGTACTAATTGACACATAATAGGTTTTTAAAATGTAGCTAAATGAAAATTTCAATTTTCATCCAATAATTTTGCATGGCCCTTAGTTTTGAACCACAGGAATTTTATAAGGATGATTTTTCAAATCATAATTTAAATAAACATATACTTCTAGAAACCAAACCCTTTGGTTTGTATTCAGTTCATGCTGCTCATCCTTGACTCTGTCCTGTATGGAAACTACTATATCAGGGGTTGCCAACATTGTCCCTCAGAATCACTTGTGGAAACTTTAAAAAGCGATGTTATGGGTACTGTAGGAATTCACTTAGGTGAAATTCTAGGACAGACAAACTAATATGTAGCCAGAGAAAAAAGATCAGTGATTGCATGCCAACAACAGGACAAATTGACTGGAATGAGGCAGGAAGGAACTTTCTGGAGTGAAGTAAATGTACTTTATTTTGAGGTGGTAATTACACTGGTATATGCATTTGTTTCCATTCTTTGAACTGTATACTTAAGTTGGGTGCATTTGGGGATGGCAATTGTACCCCAGTAAAATTCATGACCCTCCAAACAAAAACTGTGATGAGGACCCACATGCAAAGATTCTGACCAAGTATATCCAGTATGGGGTCTTGATATCAGCACATGAGATTCTTATGATCAGCCATGATGGAGAACTTCTCTTCTAGATGCTAGAGTCTAAGGTACGCTTTCTCTGAGTGGCCTGTGAGATTTCAAATCAAGAGTTCTTCTCCATTTAAAGTAACAACATAGAGGCATGTTTAAATTAATTGACCTCTGTGATGGTATTGTTAGCAAAGAGTTCTTTGACCTCTGTGAAAGGCAAAGTGCACATACATATTTTTTTCCTCTTAGCACTGTGCTCCATCACCTCTCAGGAATGTAGACTATTTCCCTGTCTTGGGCTATTGGTTCACCCCATTGTTTTGTGTATACACTGTTTCTGTCATACAAATGCATTTAAGTAGCTTGAGGGGCACTGTCTTTGGGTGTGCCAGAACTGCCTAATATTAAGCAAACATGCATGTTTGGCAAGTGCAAATTTTGCGCAGAAGCAAGTAGGGTACTGTGTATGAAAGCACGGTGTGACATGGTCTTTGAGGGCACAGAGGATGTCAGTTCCATGGTCATACTGGATTAGCAGATCATTTGCCTCAGAATGGTACCAGTCCAAAACAATGAGAATCCTACTTTGAGCTCTTCAGGAGTCTTAAGCCTCTGTATTCCAAAGTCCCACACAGGAGCAATAGATGTAGTCACTACTTTCTCGGACTCAGTGCTCAGATGGTTCCCTACATCACTTTTTATCTTGTATTGTAACTACCTCCACCTCTGTGAGGTTCTTTTGGGCAGGAAGTGTACATTTCATATTTGTTACCAGAATGTAGAGTCAATGAACTTCAGAAATCGAGCGCTTGTAACTAACTGCATATAGGAGTATAAATATACAAGTGAGTTTGAAAATGTAGTGACCTTCAGAATTAATGACCTTGTACTAAACATTGTTTCCCTCTTTTGAATTATTTTGGGGTTACTTTCCCCAAAGAGTATGAAAGTTTCTCAAAGCATCTGCTGCATACACAGCATTAAGCTATGTTCTCTGTAGGAGATGTGAGAGGCTATGGAGCTAATATACTGGGACAATGGACTGATCTGCTTGCCATTGCATACTAACTTAATCAATGTTTTCTAGGTGAGATCTAAAGGTGATCTCTGCTTCGGGCTCCCAGAAATTGTATTGAATCTGTAAATTGCTTGGGTATCATGGAAAATTTAACAATACCATGTGTTTCAATCTGTGATTGAATATCTTTCCATTTATTTGTAACTTCAATTTCTTTCATTAATGTCTTGTGGTTCTCCGTATCCAGGTCTTTCACCTCCTTGATTAAGTTTATTCCTAGTTATTTTACTCTTTTGATGCAATTGTAAATGGGATTGTTTTCTTTCTCTTTCTGATAGTTCATTATTGGTGTATAGAAGGTTAACAAATTTTTGTCTATTGATTTTGGGTCCTGCAACTTTACTGAATCAAGTTATTAGTTTGGACAGTTTTTTGATGGAGTTTGTAGGGTAATCTATACATATTATGTCATCTGCAAACAGTGGCAGTTTTGCTTCTTTTTCCCCAACGTGGATGCCTTTTATTTCTTTTTTTCGCTTAATTCCTCTAGCTAGAACTTCCAATACTATGTTGAATAAAAGTGGCAGGAGTGGGGGCCCTTGTCTTGTTCCTGATCTTAGAGGAAAAGCTTCCAGCTTTTCATTGTTGAATATGGTGTTAACTCCGGGTTTGTCATATATGGCCTTTTTTACGTTGAGGTACATTCCTTCTCTATCCACTTCGTTGAGATTTTTCTCATAAATGGATGTTGTACTTTGTCAAATGCTCTTATACATCTATTGAGATGATCAGATGCTCTAATACATCTATTGAGATGATCATATGATTTTTATCCTTCATTTTGTTAATGTGGTGTATTACATTGACTGATTTGCAGATGTTGAACCATCTCTAGAATAAATCCCACTTTATCATGGTGTATGATCTTTTTAATGTATTGTTCAATTCATCTTGTTAATATTTTGTGGAGGATTTTTGTATTTTTCCGCTGATTCTTTATACCACTCTTCTCTTTCTTCCATGTCTATTTTTATTTTCAAATTATCTTTTTTACTTTTGGAAAGTTCTGTAAGTCCCTATCATCTTTGATGTCAACTTCCATAAGACTTGGAACAAAGTTCATGTTCTTTTGGACCCTCAGGGTCTAGACATGTAGGAAGGAAGAGAGTATATTCACATTTACTAAGTAAGCATGTATCATGTGCCACTTTATATCCAATATTTGATTTAATCCTTGAAAGAAATTGCTGAGATAGGTATTATTAACCTCATTTTTTAATTTTCTTAAGATAGATAGATTGATTGATTGATTGATTTAGAAAAAGCATGAGTCAGGGAGGAACAGGGAGAGAGGGGGAGAGAGGGAGAGAGAGAGAATCCCAAGCAGGCTTCACACTGTCAGCACAGAGCCTGATGCGGGGCTCGAATACCTGAACCATAAGATCGTGACCTGATCTGAAGTCGGACACTTAACCAACTGAGACACCCAGGTGCCCCTAACCTCACTTTAGCATGAAGAAATTCGAGGACTAAATAAGTGAAGTGACTTAATCAAGATCACATAGATAAAAATTGGAGGAACTAAGACTCAAAGCTAGGTCTGTTTGATTCTGTGACCACTAATGTACTCTCAAAGAAAAGCTCTCCACCATAATTTTCAGTAGGTATCTCTTTCTTTGCTGACTCAGAGTGTAAAGGCATCATTCATTTATCAGTGTATTTTATGAGTGTGTTTTTTCTTTTGTTGAGTGGTCTGCATCAAGATAGTCTGTCCCAGACTACTATAAGCTACCAGTATTATAGGAAACATTTTCCTAATCTGGCATTGAAAACATCATGATCAGATATATATGTAATAAAAGTGGTGGGCTTTCTCATTTCTTCATATACAGTCCCATAAGTATGTCACATATGCCTTTTCCTTTTTGTCTTTAAATTTTGTTTTCATTTTATTTATTTTAGAGAGCATGTGAGTAGTGGAGAGGGGCAAAGGAGGGGGAGAGAGAGAGAGAGAGAGAGAGAGAGAGAGAGAGAGAGAGAGTATCTTAAGTAGGCTTCACAGTCAGCACGTAGCCAGACACGAAGCTCAATTCCATGACCCTGGGATCACGACCTGAGCCGAATCAAGAGTCAGAAGCTCAACTGGCTGAGCCACCCAGGCACCCCTCTTTTTGTATTTTTGAAATGTCTCAAGTCATACTCCATAAGTCACTACCTATCTTATTTACAAATAAATTTGTTCTGGCCGTAGAATATGCCATCAGATCTGCTGAAGCTTCAGATGTTTCTGGATAGGATGATTGATTTATCTCAAAACCCAGACTCAGGTAAAATTCTGCCCCAAACCTTGGGCCTATATGCAAATGTTTACTCATTTATTTCAGAGGTAGTTTTAGCTCTTGCTCTATGAAAGGCACCAAAGTGGAGAGTAGGGCCTCAGAGATGAATAAGATATAGTTCCTGCCTATGGAAGCCACGTATTCCAAAGAGCTCCCTTTTCTCCAAAGTAGTAAAATCAGCAGCATACAGTCGGGGCCTTCTCTTAGATAGTCCCACTTGCAATTCAGGCATTACAAAAGCTTTTTCTGTCATCTCATCAACAGCTTAGGCTAAACATTATCTAATTTGGTTTCTTCTGGCCTCAAGGTGTGACCTGGGACCTGACATCTAATTTCGTTTGTGTGTCAATGGTTCCATCCCATTACTTTCTGTTCTGTATACTATTTTTGCTTATCCCTCATCAACTTGGTGAGTGTGTTTTGGGGGTGGGGATCAATGATATATATATATATATTCATCTTGCAACAACAATCTTTGTTAGTTTAAAAAGGGCAAAGGAGGAAAAAAATATTTCTCAGAGCATGGGCACCCTATAGTCAGCTGCTGGTATCCATTCTTGCTTCCAATTAGAGACCAAGTTTCTACAGATGAGCCAAGATAAGGTGAGGAGCAGACTGAAAGGGCAGGCTCTCAGGTCCCCTGCCTCAGCTTTAACCATACCAGCTTTTATCTTTTGAAAACATTGACCTCTCTCTTAACTGATCTGGACATAAATAACTTGAGATTAGAGACACTCTGTGTTCTCTGCACAAATCATTCTGGGTAATGTCCATACCCTGATAAATACCTGTAGCTAGTCAGCTACTCTCTATATGCCCACACAGTTATAGTTTTGTCCCACCAATTCTGTGTTACCTTACCAAGAGTCAGCTTTGTTTTTCCAAAATCTATTTGTGTTAGTGGCACTTGTTTTTGCAAGTCTAATTTTTAGTAAGAGTTAATAAAATCACATAAGCCAACACAATATGAAGGCAAAAGAAAGTTGTTTCTATAAAAACTAAGTTACATGCATTAAGAAGACTAATTAAGGTAAGTCACTAAAAACATTGTTATTGATTATTTAGATATAAAAAATTGGAAACAAAATTAAAAACTATCCAGGGAAGATTATGCACTTAGTTTGCTTTGCAAGTGTCTTCAAGTTCTTGCTTTACTTTATTTATTTTTTAAACTATTTTTTGCTTCACTTTAAAGAAACTGAAGCTAGAAGTCAAAGAAGATGCATTAAAGGATAAGGTTTATGCAAGAACGATTGCACAGAACTCAGTCAACCTGCAGTCAAAGAAAAGGTCTTGGCCTTAAATCAAAAGATTAACTAAGGAATATATATTTCATGGAGTAAGTGAAAATAGAGTATCCTGAAAAATAAGGTCTTAGGGTGTGTGTGTGTGTGTGTGTGTGTGTGTGTAATGACTCTGCTTTGACTGAATTTTAAATTAACCAATATCAGATTCTGATTGCATTGGCTAAAAAGTACTCATCATACAGAGCCCTGCTTAAGATTTTATGTTGAAGAAGACAAAGGAGAACAAGGAGGGGAAGGAAAATGAAGAGGAAGAGGAGGAGAATGAGAAGAAGAATCTAATGCTTCTAGTTTTTTTTTTAATTTCCAAATTTTTGTAGACTGGTCCTTTTGTAAAATAAAAATTTCATGGCAATGTGAAATTGATCTACATTTTAAATATTCATCTCAATTTATAAATTTAGCTCAATCTCTCTGCTGACCAGTAGTAACAAAATAGTGTTGTGATTAGCACAAGTTTGCAAATTATTGACTAGACTATTGCAGTGCTTGTGTAGCCCACAAAATCACAAACCCAGCCCTGAAAGTGTCATTCAACCCAGATGGTATAATGCAATGGGATACATTTTAGCAATACTAGATGCATGAAAACCCTGCAGTCTCCTCTGTGATCAAGTGTTAAGATAATGCACAGATACACCATAAAAGGGACCAGGTATCATGTTTTAGCTTCTATACCCACACAAAAATGCTTATTACCTCAAGCTCTCATATTCTTGTATACCTTTAATACTTGATTTTCTTTCTATTTCTCTGGATTTATTTTGGACTCCTGGCACCTACCCAGTATGGCATTTTCAACAGCCTTCTGTCTCAGAATGATTTAATCTCAAACAGGTCCTGTATGGTCCATGTGGGTAGCTAGTATGCAAAAGTTAGTATACTGTTTCTTGGATGGTATCAGTGGGGCACTAAATCTCAGAGATATTATTAGTTGATTCCTCTAATATTACTCAACAAGTCAGCGCGAGATAAACTAAAACTAAATTTTCTCTTTTGAAAGACTTTTTTTTTTTTTTTGTAATTTTGCTTACTGAGTACCTACTCTGTTCCAGGAATTATACCAGGCTAGAGCTACAAATATTAATAAAAACTAGTTCCTCCACACCACAAAGAGCTCAGATCATCTTGGATAGCATCAACAAATGTCCTGATCATTATAATTTATTGTGATAAATGATACAATGACAAAATAAAGTGCTGCAGGGGCCTAGAGGAGAAAAGGGAATAATTTTACCTAAAGAGATGGGAGAATTATGAAAGAATTCACACAGAATGTAAGACTTGAGCTGGAGTCTTTTAAAAAGTGTCAAATGTCTATAGGAAGAAAGTGGAACTGATAATCCAGAGAAGATGTAACATGTACAAAGACAAGAGTCATGCAAACCCATAGACTGCTCAAAGAATGATAAGGTGTTCACTGTAGCTGGAATGTAGGGTGTTCTGAAAGTGGTGGGGTAGGGGTTAATGAATGATGGTTCAAACTCCTGAAAATATAAGTATATCCAGGTGGTAAAAGTTCTTAAATGCTTAAAAGACGTTTATCTTTGGTGGGGAGCATCTGTAGGGTTCAGAGCAGGACAAGTGACATGATTGTGTTCCTCTTAGCTTGCTTTTCTTCTGCTCGCACATCTTTTCTCTTGCCTAGTACATAAGAATGATATGGTATTTACCTCAAAGAGTTATTGTGAGAATCAAGTTATTTGGGAGTTGTGAACTTTAATATGGTATTGTCTATAAGATATTGGGCTATTACCAATTCTTCCCTCCCTCTCTTCCTTCCTTTCTCCATCCCTTCCTTCCTTCCTTCCCTCCTTCCCTCCTTCCCTCCTTCATCCCTTCCTATCAATGATCTAACATATAGAGTTTGGTAGAGATGAGAGGGAAACACAAACCAAAAATTAGAGAACAAATAGTAAGTACTGACTATACAGCCATGAGCTTATTCAGGGAGAGCTCTATGTAACTGGTAAAAAATTGTGGAATAAAGGCATATTTTTGTTCTGTTTCATTATTGTTGTTTTTGATGGAGAGATGAACCTGATCTAGAATCTTGGACCTGGATTGGGGGCAGGAAATGAATGAGCAACTACCATAGTAGCACAATAGCCTGAGGCTTTGGACCCTCTGTGTGCTAATCCAAGTCTAGAAAGTTGATCGAGGTGTCTCTTATGGCAGGGCTAACCACCTCCAGAAAAAGGTTTTCTTGCTGAATAGTCTCCTCAGTGCTCCTTTCATGTCCTTGTTCCTCAGACTATAAATGAAGGGGTTCATCATGGGAGTTACAATTGTATATATGATGGCAGCTACCTTATCCCTTTCTGCTGAGTAGGCAGAAGAGGGGAGAAAGTATACCCCAACAATGGATCCATAGAAGAGGGCCACAGCTGAGAGATGGGAGCCACAAGTGGAGAATGTTCTCCACTTCCCTTTGGCTGAAGTAACACCAAGTACAGTGCAACAAATAATGGCATAGGAGACAATAATGAAGGTGAAGGGGATAAAGATAACTGCTCCCCCAACAACTAAGACTGTCAAGTCGTTGATTTGAGTGTCTGAGCAAGCAAACCTTAAAATGGGTTCCAGGTCACAGAAAAAGTGTGGGATTTTTCTCTGATCACAGATAGTCAAGAGACTCAGCAGACTGAGATGCAGTATTGAGACAAGATTGGAGATGACCCATGGAGTCACTACCAACAGGGCACAACGCTTGGGGTTCAGTAATGCAGCATAGTGTAATGGGTGACAGATGGCAACGTACCGGTCATATGCCATGGCTGCCAAAAGGAAATTGTCCAGGTCCACCAGCAACATAAAAAAGTACATTTGTGTGAGGCATCCTGCAAAGGAGATGGTTGGGCTTTGGCTTGGGATGTCTGCCAACATTTTGGGGATTGTGGTGGTTGTGAAGCAGATGTCATTGAAGGATAGATTGGCAAGGAAGAAGTACATGGGGCTATGAAGGTGAGCATCATTGATAATAGCCAGGATGATAAGTAAGTTTCCTACCACGGTGACCAGATACATGCACAGAAACAGCATAAAGATGAGCTTCTGCTGTTCAGACCCCACAGTGAGTCCCAGGAGGAAGAATTTGGAGATACTTTGGTTTCCTTGGTGCATGGTTCTGCTGTGTCTAAAAAGGGAAAAATTCAGCCTCATTGTAAAATAGTAACATCACACAAGAACTGGTCAGAGACATTACATTAGATTATAGAATGGAATCAAGTCCTTGGAACCAGACAGTCCTGGGTCATATTCTCTTCCTATTAAAATACAAGCTCAACAAGGGCATGAATTTTATCTACTATGTTCAGTGCTGTAGACCAGTACTAAAGACGATGCTTGCTTGGCACATGATAGGTGCCCAACAAATATTGGTTGGATTTATATAAGAATGAGTGAATAAATGAAAAGATTAATATTCTGAATTTATTACTAAATATTTTCATGACTTTGTTATTTGTGCTTTTATAACCCAATTTCATCAATTTTAAAATGTGGAGAATACTCACTTTACAAGGTCTTTGTGAGAATTGCAAGGGTACAAATACAAGGATGCAAAATGCCCACACCTATATTTTAGCTATTGCTGCACAAATGGTAGCTGGTATCATTCACTAATTTGGAAAAATCATAGGCAAAAAGAAATATTCAGAGAACATCTAACCCAGCTTCTGTCTTTGGGCAGTTGAGTGTTCAAAACACATAGGATGCTTTAGGTGATCATGTTTTAGTGTTCCCAAGACAGAGATGCCGCAATCCCTTTCCAGAACCTGATCCAAAATTTTATCCTTTAAGCAATTAGCTCTTCCTCACATCTTCCTGAAATCTCAGTTTTTACATTTCAAAAAGGGGAAATTAATCATCTGAATTAAATGCTGCCGAAGTCATGTAGGGATGTCCACTGAGTTAAGCAACACAGAGGTAATGTTTAATGTTCTTAACAAGACAATTTATAGTGGAGTTGACTGGGCATAAACCAAAATGAAGATTTAAGGATAACACTTTAAGATCTAGTGTTTATTTAGGGCTTAGTATGTTGCCCACATGCTGCTAAGTGCTTTTTGTGGATCATCTTATTAAATATTCACTACGACTCTATGAGTTAAGTAGGACTACTAAGATGTTCCATTTACAGATGAAGAAATCAAGGATTAAGAAGGTTAAATAACTTGATGAAATGATACATAGCTAGTGTAGTGGTCAGGATGCTGAGCTCAGTTGGTCTGACTTCAGAGCCCTCTTGTTTAACCACTATGCTATATTGCCACTATACTGCTTATGTCTTCATGTTTGTGAAGAGCAAAACCTATGTTCTAGGCACAAAAGAGCTTGCTGAGCCAAAGTCAAAAGCTAGTAAGCAATGGAGCTGGACTTTGAGTCTTGATGTCAAAGTGTTTTTGCTATATGTGTGTAAGTTTAAATGAGAGCAAATGGGTTTACAAATGGGAAGGTTTGTCTTTGCATATTCCAATTTGCACCTTATCTAAGCTGCCATGAGATCCATTTTACATATTTGGTACTTACTTAAAGATCTTCCATGTATTCATACCATCTTCCCAGTCCAACACAACTGGACTGCCATTATATAAATTCACATACTTCTGCTGGTTTGCTGTTTAACGTACTCTCTGAAAAAAAAAAGGGGGGGGGGTTGGCAGCACTAATGAATAGTTGGAGGAAAACTGTGTGAGGAATGCTGCATTTACTTAACCACACAATTTTTCCCAAGTACTATAGCAGTACTCATTTGCATACTAACAAATAAATATGCTAATTATAAGTCAGGCAGGATCAGGTCTGGTGGGACCTCTGCTAGGCAACATTTAGCCATTTCATATGTACAGAATGCACTGAAAATAATAAAGTGGCATATTATTATGTACATGTAATTTAGGCTTTTCACTAATGCAAATTCTATTAGCAAAGTTTGACAGTCCACATTTCTGTTGACCTTCTAGGCACCACATAAGCTAAGTTCCATTTAACTGCTTGTTCTCTATTCTCAAGCTGGCACCATATCTTACAACCAAACACATAAGTATCTTCAGTCTTTCAAACTTTCTTGCAAGTTGCTAATTTTTAAAACTTTTTTTAAAAAGTTTACTTATTTTATTTTGAGAGACAGAGTGAGAGAGAGGGCACAAGCAGGGAAGGGCAGAGAGAGAGGGAGGGAGGGAGAGAGAATCCCAAGCAGGGTCTGTGCTGCCAGTGCAGAGCCCAACGTCTCAAACTCATGAACCCATGAGATCATGACCTGAGCCAAAATGAAGAGTCACATGCTTAACTGACTGAGCCACCCATGTGCCCTGCAAGTCACTAATTTGGCACAATTTTCTTGCAGTAAATGTGGGGAGCAAACGTTTATGTATTTAGGTTGGGGTCCCCTTCCTATGGAACTTACCCAGATGTTTTATGGCTATTTCCAAAGCTATTCCAGAAAGAAACACTTCCAGTACTTCCACGTAAAAAAAAAAAAAAAATCAGTGATTTTTGCAGACATGAATGTGAACCTTTCCTCCTAAAACAGAATAAAGAGAAGAGGGCTGGAGTAGAATTGAAACCTCAACTGGTAGTGGTGTTTCTGCTGCTGTATTTAGAAAAGCATCACCCTAAGGCTCGGGCAATCCTCTAGGCTCCTGATTAGAGACTACTCTCAAGTCTATCCTCTATGGACCAAGTCCTCCCTACTGTGATATATTGGTATTCACGGACTTCTTGGGATTTTTGTATATAATATATAAATTGTATATTGTTATATTTACATATAAATATCAAATATAATATATAAAATAAATATATGTAATATATATACATACATAAACATGTATGTAATGTGTATATATGTATGTATATATTATGTGTGTGTATGTGTGTGTATATATATACACCTATATATATACATCTATATATATACACCTATATATACATGCAAACCTTATGCCCCTGTTGTATTTTTACTCTAGTTAGAAAATGACAATATCAACTACTTTTGAAGAAAAACTTCACCTTCCCTCATACCTAAGAGTTGCCTTTTACTTCTCCATGTGATCCAATAACAAACTGACTCAGGTGATATTTGGAGCGGATTACTAATGAAAGCAACACTAGAGTGCTTATTATTTGTCAGGCACTGTTCTAAGCCCCTCATGTATATTTACTCAATTTTTATAATAAAATTGATGGAGGTGAAAATATGACCCCTTTTTTCACAGATGAGGAACCTGAAAAAAAAATTAAGCGATTTGCACAAGGTCATACAACTAGTTGATGTTAGAGCCAAGGTTCTTACCAGAAACTCTTGTTCTTGCTCCCGTTTTATTACCTACTGCATTACACTCTCCCCAGTAATCATGGGGGAGCTCTAGAAAAAGAAAGGTTTCTGGGAAATTGGCTAAAAATTATCTTCTTAAAGTTGTCTCCTGTCATTCTCCCTCTCTGGAATCCCAGCAGAATTTGTCACTGCCTATTCAACTCTACTCCTATGTGCATTTCAGCTACCTTCTTTTCTTAATGTTATCATGGGAGGGATATCCTTCCTTTTATTAAAAACCAATCCCTTCATCTGTATTCTGGATCCCTTCCCCTTTTACCTTCCCAGGAGACTTATGCCATCAGTTGACTTCTTTCCTATATCTTCAACCAGTTCTTCTCTACTGGATTCTTCTCTCAGGTTTTAAACACATTATAGTCTCCAATATTCAAACAAGTGAACACTCCACCCCACCCCGGATCCCTTAGCCTTCTCAGTTACTGAACCATCTTGTTCCTACCATTAAACACAAATTTCTTGAATTGTCTACATTTCTGTCTCCGTTTCTTCACCTCAACCCACTCCAATCTGTCTTCTGCCCCACACAACTCCACTGAAATAGCTCTTGATAAAGTCACAATGACACCCATGTTGCTAAATTCACCCTTCTTGGCAACCCAACGCCATTCACCTCAGATAAACGCCTTCTTTCTTGATATACCCTCTTTCCTTGGATTTTGAGAACTTCACTCCCCTGGTTTTCCTTTTATCTTTCTGACCGTTCTTTCTCCATCTCCTTTTGTGGCTTCTCTATATATCATTGAAATGTTTGTTGTAATGGGGGCTCCTGGGTGGCTCAGTCGGTTAAGCAGCTGACTTCAGCTCAAGCCATGATCTTGAGGGTTTGTGAGTTGGAGCCCCACATGGAGCTGGCTGCTGTCAGAGTGGAACCTGCCTTGGGTCCTCCATCCCCTTCTCTCTCTGCCCCTCCCCCTCTCGCTCTCTCAAAACTAAATAGTTAAAAAAAAATGTTTGCTGTGATATCACAGAGTTTTTTGTTGCTCATTCTACTATCCCTAAAATAAAATTATCCACTTTCATGACCTCCATTACTATTCTTATGCTGATGATTCTGTTTCTTATCTTTAATTTAACTCTCTCTTCTGAGTTCCACAACCATGCACCTATTTGTTATATTCATTTGTACATCTCCTGAGCATCTTAAATTCAGGATTTTCAAAACCAAACTCATTGTCTACCCACCCCACTGCCTGAAACCAATTTTGACCCTCCTCTATTTTTCCTTCCCTCAGTAAAATATAGCATTATTAATTTTTGTCATTTTGAAGGCTCCCATCTTTTTTTCTTAAGATCCCATTATTTAAGTCCTATAGATTCCCCATCTTAAATATCTTTCAAGTGTATACACTTCTCTTCATCATCCTATTCTGGGCCATTAACATGTCTCTGTATCTAATTTCTTCCTTCCAAACAGTTCCAGGTTAATAATTTTTAGTGACTTCCTATTCCTCTTACTTTAAGGTCCAGAATTATTATTTTTTTCTTCTCAGAGGCCCACTTTATTCAGTTCCGTACATATGGGACATTGGCGCAAGCCCAACCCATCTTAGCATGTATCACTCTGTGGAGAATAAAACATAAGGTCCAGAATTATTAATGTAGCCTACGATACCTGGCCTTCTCCTGAATTCCCATGTTGTGCTCTCCTTCTTTCAGTTCCTTGAAACTCCCACGTTCTTTCTTGCCTCATTGTTTTCTCATATGCTCATGTTCTCTTTCTAGAAGACAATACCCTCTACGTGTAGCTTGCTCATATTCCTACTTCAGATCTCAATTTAAATGCTTTGTATTCAGGTTAGACCTTCTCTGACCTCTCAAGTCTATGTCAGCTCCTTGCAGTGACATCCTATAGCCATCTACACTTCTCCTACAAAAAGTCTTTATTGGAACTACTTATCTTTCCTATTATCCTATAAATTCCATGACGACCTCCCTGTCTTCTTCTATATTCCCGATGCTTAGCAAAGTCCCTGACAAGTCATTGGTACTCAAAAATTTGTGAATGATTGAATTAATAGGAGAATAGAAGTTATATGGAACAATTAATTTGGGTTTTCAGTAGGGGTCATGGAAGACTTTAAAGAGAAAATGACTTTTTAAATGAGTCTTGAAGAATAAAACGGGGTGGAGGCATTCTGGCAATTTGAAACACTATTGTAAAGATATAGAGGAAAAAAGCGTGAGGTCTCAAAGTACATGATGTGTACACTAACTTAGACTTGTCTGGTGTGGCTGTAGTACGGGAGAGAGTGGTAGAAGGTAGTAGTTTGGGTATAATTATGAAGATCTTTGTGTGTACCACCTGATTAATGACATTTACAGGATCTAGGAGAAATAGCAAGCATAATTTTGTGTTGTGGAAAATCCAGAGTTCAGAGCAGACTAACAATTACCAGGGAAGAACTAACATCAGAAATACTAGGCAAAATGGATATAAATAAATACTCCTTTCCTTTGTGGTTCTACTTCTCTGTTTGGAGGCTCCCTAGAGACCTGTATCCTTATTTCTAGTGACCAGAGAGTATGAGTGGAGCCTGCCTGACTTTCCAAGGCATTAGAGAAATGGCTGAGTGTACTGAGGAATGAGGAGTTGTGTTATCCTCGTGCAGGCGGAATCCCCAGGCCAGTAGAAAAATGGTGTCTCTTCATGCCCTCTCTGTGATCCTTTTTCAGTTTGGTAAATCACATGGTAATTTTCATTGGGTTTAACATTCTTTCAAGAGCCTTGGACTTTCCTAGAGGAGACTCGTAAGTCTTTAGGCAATTGGTATTCAGTATTGTAATGTCTGATTTTTTTGAAGGGGCATATTTGGCAACGGAACAATAATACTGACACTGACCTTTTCGTTGAGTGGCTGCCTTGGCAAACTTCATAGCAAATGCATTTAGGAGTTGCTCATTCATGGGGGCTGTTCAGAGTCACGGGAAGAGAAGTGTCTTGGGAATTGACAACAGCAGCAAAGCAGTACAGAAAAGAGCAGAGAGGTTCAGACATGATGAATGGGGTCATTTTTGCTTTGAAAAGATTGACGCTTCCTCATCTGGAGGATGAATCCATATGCTCTTAAATTCTTGGTTAAATATTTGTTTGTTTGTTTTGACACAGAGGATCATAAACATGACCACTGTTTTAGTCTCATCTTTATCAACTACTTGAGTGACCTTTGGCAACTCCTCTATCTGGGTAGTAGTTTTATCCCCTGTAAAATGAGGCGGTTAGACTAAATTCCCACTCTAACATTTGACAATTCTGTGATTTCGAATTGGATATATTTATACATATTGTGGTAGAAATGCAATTGTATATGACTAGAAGGTGGGTAGTACAAATAGTGTAATTTCTTCTCAACGAAC
Organism: Neofelis nebulosa; assembly: GCF_028018385.1. NCBI lineage: Eukaryota > Metazoa > Chordata > Mammalia > Carnivora > Felidae > Neofelis > Neofelis nebulosa. The sequence continues at coordinate 108,496,517 of NC_080800.1, read as the reverse complement.
ACAATGGGTTTTGTGTATGAGTTTTGATGTATAATTCATGAAGTTTCCAAGTTTCCCGCTTAGAGTTCATGACAATAAAATTGCCTTCCGCCTAATCATTTCGCCTATGTTGTGTGTGTGGGTAGGGGGTTTATTACTGAAGAGTGCCTTAGCTAAGAAGGGTCATCTGGAGGTAGTGGTAGAAGTAGGCTTCTTTTTGAGATGAGGAAACAGAAGAAGGGGAAGAAAAAGTTTAAGCATAGCTTTATGTGGTCTGCTTAAAAGTTTTTAAAAAGCAATAGGAACAGTTATCAGCTTGTCAACTAACTTGAAGCCAGTCTCTCCTTATACCCTCCTTGGAAACTTCTTCAAGATGAACGACCAGACTATCCATTTATTCATTGTTTCACCAATTGGAAAAGGAAGCAGTATGAAAGCTCTTGTTCAGGATTAACGAAAAGGAAATGAAGTGAGAACAGCAACCCATAGGTCACTTCTCTCTCATCCTGTTGGCAAAGAATGCCCAAGAATCCAGTAACCCCCTCCTTTGCCTTCTTCTCTTCCACCCCGACAAACGTCTCTAACAGCAAGGGGGAAAAAAAGAAAATAGGGTGTTCCTGCTCTATCCAATTATCAGCTCTATCAAGACTTTGTTGGCAATTACATAAGGGAGACTTTGGTACAAAGGAGGACTATGGAAGGCAGGTCAGGAGGGAGGTATGTGGGCATCAAAGTTGAACCACTTAGCTCCTTTTGTTGCAGAGAATCATAGCAGATGGTGTCACACTTTACTATTCAGCTTGCTATATTTGGTGCATGAGCCATATTTTGCCAATCCTTAGCTCTCATGATTCTTCATAATATTAGATTGTTGTGTCTGTGAAAAGAAATGTAAGAGAGTAACATTTAGAACACATAAAGCACAGGTATTCAAAACCACACTCAGAAACAGGTATAGGGAGCCCACAAGTCAGTTAGGGAGAGCACACTTGCACAATGACAACTCTGAATCCCAAAGTAGTGTTTTCAAAGCAACACCTTAAAGATGGCAAACAATAGAATGCAAAGTGGATTAATTGAGTACTCATCAAAGTAGTCAATTTTATCATCAAAGTGTTTTTATCATCAAAGGCTCCTTGGAGAACATAAGTTTTGGGAAGGTGACACCCTCAACTGCTTCATAATCATTAGATCTGTGGGTCTGTTTTCTGGTCAGTGCTTCAATCTCAGTAGTAATCTTGATATATTCAATGGTGGTATGGAATTACTGGTCTGTGTTAGGTAATATTTATTGGCATGTGGGTCTTAGAGAGCACACTGTCCTTGAATACAGCTGGCAGGGGAACAAGGTGCTCGGAAGCTTCTAATTGGCCTGGGAAAGAATGAAATTTGCCACCTGAAGCGCCAAGGGAACAAGTACATAGTGTACTTATTCCTTAATGAGATTCAAGGTTGAAGGAAGACGGGAACCTCCCTGATTTTCATTTAGTTGGATAGAATGTCCAAGAAGATGGAATTGAACAGTGAAGCACAGACTAAGGGTCACAGTGACCCAGCATTTTAGCAGCCCTTAAATATCTATTGAATTCTCCCAAAACCAACCTGAGGCATGGGTCTCTTAAAACAAAGCTAAGTCTGTAGAGGGAAAAGAGTTTTGCTGGGACACAAGAGCTCTGTGTCTCAAATTCGGCTTGAAATCTTCTCTTTAGAGTGACTTTTAACATATCACTTCCCTAATATAGATATTGGATTTATTATCTATTAAAAACAAAGGAATTCCTTTTCTGGCAATGTAACTTGATCCCATCAGATGACTTTATAGTACAATAATCTTTATATTTGTCACATGGTGGTTTGGAAGGGTGTTAGGATGGAGAGCGGAGTGCTTTAGTGAGCTTCACAGGTAGATAAATCTGGAAGGGAATATGATTGTAGACTCTATTCACTCAACTGTATCATCTAGTGGGACTGCCTGATGCTTTGCCTCTTTTGTCTGCAAGTTTCATTATGGCTACGGACTGAATTGTGCCCCCCCACACACACCTGCAAATTCTTGTGTTGGAGCCCTAACTCCCAATGTGATGGTATTTGGAGATGTGACCTTAAATTTGGATAATTAGGGTGGGAACCTCATGATAGGATTAGTACCCTCATAAGAAGAGATGCCACAGGGTGCTCTCTCTCTCTCTGCCATGTGAGAACACAACAAGAAAGTGGTTGTTTGCAAGTCAGGAAGAGTGGTCTCACTAGAAATCAACCATGCTGGCACCTTGATCTTGCACTTCCAGTGTCTAGAACTATGAGAAAATAAATTTCTGTTATTTAATTTACCCAATGGCATTTTGTTATGGCAGCCTGAGCATACTAAGAATATTACTATCTCCTAAGTAGGACTTGTCATGTGATCTGTAAAGAGAGAAAATCTAATATGACCAATTTGAGTTTATGTTCTTGAGAATCCATTAGAGCCCAGCTCTTCCGAGGTAGGGCAATACAAGTTATTTGTTGCATCATTATAGTGAGAAACGGCTTGATTACCCTCCTTTGTATCAAAACAACCCTCCCTTTATTGCACATACACACTTCATTTCATGGCATTTGTATATTTCTTCCTCAATAGTGTGCTTTTTCTCCAAGTTTGCTGCTCCTCAAGTCATGGACTCAAAGAAGCTGGAGGACATTAGAGCAGAGTTCAAAACTGTTGGTTTCTCTTCAGGTGTGACCTTGATGAACCTGTTTATTATTTTTTCCCTCGTCCATGGATTACCTTTTGGATTCCCTAATACATGGCCACTATATGACCAAGTGTATCTACAAGTATATTCTGTTACTGTGTTAAGGACTATCAACTCTTGGTGGTTAATCCATTAATAAATTCAGGCAATATTTATTGAGCACCTATGACATGCATCTGCTCTAGATGCTGAAATACAATGATAAATAAAAAAGACAGAAGTATTTTTTGCCCATATAGAGCTTACATTCTAGTAGGGGAAGACAGATAATAAGTATATAAAGAAATGAATTTTAAAACCTAATTTTAACTGGTAATAGCTGCTATGAATAAAATGGAGTAGAAAACTGTTGGGTCAGTGGCCACTTTAGATAAGTTGACCGGGAAATTTTTCTCTGACAAAGTGACAAATGAGTTGAGATCTAAGTGATGAGAGATGAGAAAGACGTAGAGAATTGCAGGTAGAGACTAGTGCAAAAGACCTAAGTTGGAAATGTACTGGGCATATATATAGGCCGTAAAAATAATCAGTGTGGATGAAAGTAGTGAGAGAGACAGATGATGATGTCAAAAGGTATTTATGGGCCATATTATGGGGAAGCTAGAATGCTATGGTGAAAAGTTTGAATTTAATTTTGGATGCAGTGGAAAGCCATTGAGGGGATTAAGGAGAGAATAGAGAGGGTCTGATTTATACTTTACAAAGATGCTTCTGGGTGCTACCCAGAGAATGGGCTATAGGGAGCCAGAGGAAAGGCAGAAATCCCAATTATAGAAAATTGTAGTACTCTAAGAGAAAGATAATAGTGGATTGAGCTAAGATGGTACATTGGAGGTAGGGAGAAGATTTTGGATACTGGATATCCTTTTAAAGTAGAGCAGACAGTGTTTGATGGATTGGATATAGTGGTTTATGCAGTGCCATGATTATGCCCATCTCTGTGGCCCTCACTCCTCTTTGCTTTCCTACTCACCTCCCATCATTCAGGTACAATCTCTTGACCTCTGATGTTCTTATGTTTCAGTGTGGAATGCCTTAGTGTGGATCTACTTTCATCAGTTTTGCTGGGAACTCAATTGTCCCTTTTAATCTGGAAATTATTTATTCAGTGTTGAGAATTTTTCTCAAATGATTTCTTTGGTAATCTCTACATTATTTTCTCTGTTCTTTTTCAGGAAAATCTATAATTGCTATGTTGGACCTCCTGGTTTGATCTTCTAAATTGGTTTTTTTCTTATTTTTCATCTCTGTTTCTTTGGTCTAGTTTTTGTGAGAATTCCTCAACTTCATTTTCCACTACTTCTATTGAAGTTTTATTTTTACCGTCTCTTAAAATATCCAAGAGCTCTTTTATTTAATATTTATTTTTCATAGTATACTATTCTTGTTTAATGACTACATATCTTCTTTTTTATTTCCCATAGTAATGATTTTGAAAGTTCTCATCTCCCTGAGATGAGTTTCACCCAAGTTGTTTGGTTTTTTTAACTTGTTTGTTTTGAACTCTTCCTTTTATGATAGCCTTTTAAAAAAATTATATGTCTTGGAGTCCTTGACTGGTTATATTTGAGTGGGAAACAAAAAAAGGTGATTAAAAGTTTTTGTCATGGTGGGCCCTACTATATAGGATGATTTGGCTGCATCCCTCTGTTGGTGAACTCCTGATTATTTTTAGAAAATTTTTTATAAGGCTGATCAGATTCTCTCAGAAAATAATCTTCTGAACTTCTACCTGGGGATACAAGCCTTAGCTGCAGGTTTGTAGGAACCAAGTAGGAGAAGAGGGCTGGTAGTCTCAACATGCTATAGATAGCCAGATATTCACCTAATTGCACACTCAGTTCTATCTGAGACACTCAGTCCAAACACCTTGTATTTTAATTATCACATTAAGTCTCTAGTTTTCTGTTAGAGGGAAGTATGTAGGGGAATTACCCCACTGTGGAAAATAAAGGAGGGGATTTAGAGGTGTAATTGCTTCATAAACCATCTTTCAACCAATTCCTATGTTTTCAGCTCCACTTTCACCCTAACTTATAGAAGTACCTGATGCTGACTGGATGCTGCCAATTTCTGAGCCTTTTGGGAGATCACTGGTACAAATTGTGTTGTTCATTTTCTCACTGTTGGTTTAGGATTCAGGTTTCTTGGTCTCCGAATGAGTTAATAGTTGCTCCTTTGCTTTCCTTTTCCTAAAATGCTGTTTTTATGCTGTTTCCTGTTTGTTTTTCCTCATGAGTCTATGCCTATAAAATAGTTCATTTTGTGTCATTTAGAGATAAATGTGAATGTCTAATCCACTGCATTTAACCGGAAACTCTTTTTTATTTTTCATCACATTTAACGTGTTTATTCTGTAGCACTTTTATTATATTATATATTTATATATTTGGTTATCATATGTCTCTGTCCACAAGTATGCCTATTGTCTATCTTGTTCACTATGCATCCCTAGTGCCTAGGATGTAATAGACACTCAGCAGGTATGTGTTGAATTATGTAATCTGATATATTTTATTAATTAAAAATGATATTTGTAGTCATAACATCTGATAGTGGTTGTGGGAAAAAAAGAAAATAACTACATAGCAAATTAGTTGAATCAAAATGAGATAATTAGAGACTCAAGGAAAAATATAAGACAAGGTACATAAGAGCACATACATTTTCACTTTCGCAGCACATATTCCAATTCTCATTTAAAAGATCAACTGGATATCCATAATAGATTTATTTTAGAGGAGTGATCAAAACCAAATGGAAATCAGTTAGCATATAGTTGCCATAGTCCAGGTGAGAAAACATGATGACCTAGTAGAGGGAGTAGAAAGAATTGAACAGAGACAGGAGTAATTTAGAAGGTCGTGGTTACCCTTGGGTAAAGGAAGAAGGAGAAAAGAGGAAGGATTAAGGTATTAAGGGTGACTCCTACATTTCTGGCTAGATGGACAGTAGCTCTCTTCACTCAGGTGGTCAGAGTAACTGGAGGAGAACAAGAACAGATACCGGGAGATAAGCATTGACACTCACTTGCCTTGCTTCTACAACTGCCAGAATATTTTAATTTGGCTATTTGGTCTCAAAACTTAGGAGAAAAGGTTTAGCCTGAGTCACTCATTTTTCCACTATTTTATTTTGATCACCTTGCATAGACTTAGCTAAGCAACACAGTGAATGAAACTCACTATTATTATTTTTGCCCTATACCACAAACTGTTAATAGTAGTACAGCCTAGTCTAAAGAATATCAGTTGAGTGCTTAAAATCTACTGACCTGGGGATGGCATGACCTGGGTTCTACATTCAGTTCTGTCATTAACTTGCCGTGTGACTTTGGACTAGACATATAAATTTGGGTTCCTTATATGTAAAATCAGGCTGCTAATATAATAATTACACTCTTGCTAAGTATTCTTTAGGAAAATAGAGAAGACCCATGTTTCTCTTGGGAGCTAGAAAGATTTATAAATAAGTAATGTACAAATATGTTCTGAAGAGAAAGTTACAGTGTGTTAGCCTATATAGCAGCTACCATTTATTGAGAGTCTATCATGTACCATGTGCTTTACCCATGTGTTCTTATTAAATCACCACAATAATATGAGATTAGTATTAGTATCTCCTTTTTAGAAACGAGAAAGGTGAATGTCAGAAAGGGCAACGGGCCAAAGTAACACTGCTGGTTAGTGGTAAATCCAAGATTCAGACTCAAGTTTATTTTACTGCAAAGCCAATATATTTTCAACTTTATAATGCTACATTTTGTACATGGTGGGCTGCCTCTGAAACATGTCTGTGAACTTAAATTCATTGAATCTTAGAAATGGTAAAAAGAAAAATTCTAAATGATTCAGTTCAATATCTTATTTTACACATAAGGAAACTGAGGACCAGAAAGCGGGGAGTTATTGGCCAAACATCAGACAGTTAGTGGCAGAGGTGAGGCCAGGGCCCATCTCTTCAGACCATCTGCCCAGTGCTGTTTCTAATTTGGAGCCTGAAGATACGGCCTGATCCAAATAGCCCAGATGTGTAAGTGTGCATCTTCACTGGCCCACTAATCTCACAGGAGTGTTAGCACAGTAAAAGTATACAGGGTGCCTGGGTGGCTCAGTTGGTTGAGAGTCTGACTGTTGATTTCAGTTTAGGTCATGATCTCACAGGTTCGTGAGTTTGAGCGCCACATCAGGTTCTGCACTGACAGCGTGGAGCCTGCTTGGGATTCTATCTCTCTCCTCTCTGTCTGCCCCTACCCTGCTTGCTCTCTCTCCCAAAATAAACAAATAAACTTAAAAAAAAATTTTTTTAAGTGCAGTAATAGATTTGAGTGGGATTTGGATAAAAAAAATTAGTGGCATGAATTTTTTTAGACACACAAACATAAGAGGATACAGTTTAGGAAAGAGAGATTATTTACAGAGTGGTATTTCAATTAGCCTCAGATTCCCTCAGGGGAGAAAGATTCTGTATTATGCGATGTATATTGCTTGTGTTAAATACCACACAGTTGGCCCATGAGTGGCTATTCATGTGGGTAGAAGTCCAAGAAGCTAACAGCCTCGGTCCTTCAAGCAAAAACCACTGGGGGAGACTATTGAAATGCCAAAGGCGACCTTGATAAAAATAACAAGACATAGCAGGTGAGTTTACTGGCATCTTGCATTTCATTAAAATCCCTCCATTTGGAGTTGAGGGGACCAAACAATGGGGCAGGCCCTTTCACAGAGAGTCACTGATTTTGGCTATATGGTAAAAACCGATCTGTTTTCATGTATCAGCCTGAGGCCTAGAACTTGAAAAACCTCAGCCAGAGAGACAAGATTTTCTTTGAGTAACTAAATTGCTCTTCACATTTCTATTGTATGTCTGCAGAGGGAACACACAATAAATTTGGGTAAGAATGTAGCAGGCAGAAATCAGAGCTGATGAATTCTAAGCTTACATAAACTAAGGTTCCCAATCCTAGGTGCTTTTGTTTTTTCCTTTCAGTAGACTTACTAAAACAAGACAGATGTTCTGAGTCCTCCTAACTCCTGTCCCATTACTCAGGGATTTTGGAGACTGGGCATTGCAATTGCTTTGTTGAAATAGAAGAGGATTTAGTGGCCTAGGATGAGGAAGAGAGGGTGAAGAGCGTGGAGAGCAGCACATCAAGCTGCTTGTTCATAGGAGATGATTTGTGTTCATTCATAGGAGATGTGAAAGTGGAGGAAGCACAGAATCCAGCCCTTTTCAGTAACCACAAGCAACTTTCACTCTTATTTTCCTGAAGACACTGCAGAAACCCAAAGTTCACAGCCCTCCTGACTCTGAGAGTTTAATCCCAGAGAAGGTTCATAGCAAATGCTTGTAGGTTTGCTTTAGTCCTCATATTTATATAGTGTTGTTGACTTTTAAAAATTATGAAACTTGAGCGACTTTTCTGAATCAAACATGGATAGAGAGCACCTTGAAGGCCTGCCTGACTTTTTTTTCAGGTACAGTTATGGTTTTATGTGGCTTGAGGTCATTTCACAAATATATTTCTTTTGGTTGATTCTAGTAACAATCATCCAGCCTGTTAATATCCAATAGTGTGTTTAGCCATCCTCCAGTTATTGACCATTTGGAATCGTCCATGGAATGTCTTTTAACCCCGCCCAGTTTGCACTAAACTCTACTCAGATTTCAAGGTTCTTTTTCAATGCTACCTCCTCCATTATACCTTTCTTTTCCCCACACCCGCCATCCTCCAGCCACATGGAATGAAATCAGTTCTTCTTTTTTGCTACTGTAGTGCCTTGTCTTTATTTCCATGTTAGAACATGTTACACATACAGTTGCCTTCCCTGTTATATTGTAGGCTCCTTGAGGGCAGGGATTGGGTCTTACACATAATTGAATCCCCTAAGCACACGACATAGTGATTTACAGATATACTTATATACTAGATGAATACTTAAATAGCAATATAATGAATATTTTTGCATAAATTATTTTCATTTATTTTGGATTATATCCTTGGGGGTATATTTCTGTAACTGGAATTACTTGGGCAAAGAACAGTTATACATTGCTATATTCCAGAAATTTCACCAGCAATTTACATGGTGACCTGTTTCCTGACAGTGGCCTTTATGACATACATACTACCAAGCTGGGGGACATTGTTTTAATTTGCATTATGCTGAGGTCACATGTTTTGTCATGTGATTATATACTGAATATGTTCGCTATTGTGCATGTTGTCATTTTCTTTGGCCACTCATCTAGTGAGTTTTACAAAGTGATCTCATATGTTTCATTATTTATTTATATGTTCTGACTGGTGTATTTTAAAAGTTCTCAACCACATATATTTTCTCATTTGGCTTTTTCCTTTTTGATCTTCATTTTATTATAATACAATGTGCCCAAGAGTTTTAGTCATATATTTGAACCCATCCTCCTCGTTCTGATCATACCCTCTATTTTTTCAATGGCTACAATAGCTAGATAAACAATGCTGTTCTGTTGTTTTTTTCTTTTTTTTTTTTAAGTCAAGAAGTGGGTTGGTCTGCTTTTTTAAAATGTTTATTTTTGAGAGAAAAAGAGAGAGAGAGACAGAGCATGCGTGGGGGAGAGGCATAGAGAGAGGGAGACACAGAATCCAAAACAGGCTCTAGGCTCTGAGCTGTCAGCACAGAGCCTGACACAGGGATCGAACTCATGAACTGCAAGATCATGACCTAAGCGGAAGTCGAATGCTTAACCGAGTCACCCAGGCACCCCCTTTTTTTTCTAGTTTCATAGTTTAGATTTGTATATCTAACTTTTTGATTTATCTGGAGTTTATTGAAGCATATGATGTGAGGTATATAATCCAAATTCACTTCTCTTCTTATGGATATACAGTTTTCCCAACAATATTTATTTGTTAATTTGTTAGTGTTCCCTTTAGTACGTGTGTGTGTGTGTGTGTGTGTGTGTGTGTGTGTGTGTGTTCTTTCTAGCCAACTGGAGACATTTTTAAGGGTTTGGCTCTCTTTCTTTAAAACATGCTATTTCATTGATCAATCTTTGTTTTTAATTCAATGCCAAAAGATCTTTTTTATATGCATAGTTTTGTAATAAGTATTAAAGCCTGAGAAGCTATATACCATCATTATTTAAAATGGTATTTTTTTGGAATTTTTGTCTTCTTATTCTTCCAGGTGAATTTCATTATAAATATGTCATGGTCTGTAAAACATCCTGTAGAATTTTTAATTGATATTACATTAAATCTATACATTAACATAAAGAGTCTTATCTTATATTTTAGCCTTGCCAGTTGGGAGCAAAGTGTCTTTTCCCATTTATTCATGTCTTTCTTTATTTCTTCAGTTATGATTTTATTATTTCCTTTGAATACATTTCTTTTGCCATTGTTAAATTTTTCAAAGTACTTTTAAATTGATGATCTCATTCAGTGACTGTGCTGTAGGTCAGTAGAAGTATTTAGACACAGCCAAGCATGACTGACTTGTAATGTATATTTTTCCCCCAGCATTCATCAGGATTCCTTTATTTTGCTAACAACTTTATTGGGATATAATTCACATACCATACAATTTACATGTATACATATAAATGTGTATACGTTATACAGTATTTAGTATATTCAAAATGGTGCAATCTTCACCACAATCAATTTTAGAACATTTTTATCACTAAAATATGAAAGAGTAAGAAATCTAAACATATAGGAATATCAAATCATGGTGGACATTGAACTAAAGGAATGATGAGGTTTTTGGCAGCATGAGTGTTAAATGTTTTAGTCATATTAAAAGTATAAGTCCATAAATTTTGATTAGATCACATAGCTAACAAAAAACAAACAAAGCAACCTGTACCAGCCATTCCTGCATCACTTCTCAAGACCCTAGCAACTACTAGTCTACTTTTTATAAAATGATTTCTCTATAGATTTGCCTAGCCTGGACATTTCATATGGATGAAATCATAAAATTAAAAACTGGACTTTTAAGGAGAAGCAAAAGTAACATTTATTAAGCACTTACATATCTGTTAAGCACTTTCTATATTTTTTCTCATTTAATCTCTAAACAGCCATTTAAGTTAGGTAATATTTCCATTTTAGATAAGGGAATCGATGGTAGAGAGGTTGAGCAATCTGTTTGAGATCGTAGGGTTAAGATCCAGATGGTAATCTGGATGCTTTGACCAGATCTTTGTCCAAGCTCTTTCTGCCTTAAGGTAGTTAGGAATTTTGGAAAATATGTCTCCAATACTCATGCCTCATTGATCCTCAGTGCCTTCCACAGAGACACAACACCAATATGACATTTCTGACACTGTGAGGGCTGAAAGAGCAAAGTAGAATAGTGTTTTCTATAGCATAGACTCATGGATCTACAGATGCTCTTTCAACTTCCCTCCATCAGGTATTGAGAATGACCAATGATCTGTGTGCAGTTTGACTCACAGAGCCATGGGAAATTAGAGCTCAAAGCTGAAAAGAGCCTCAGCGACCACCGGGTCTAACTGCTTTATTTTATTGATGAAGAAACTGGGACCCAGAAAGAGCAAGCTATTTGCTGAAGATGATATAGCTCAAATATAGTGACAGAGGATGACCTTTCATCTGTTATTAGAAAAATAAATGTACGAAAGGTGAAAGTCCCATCCAGAACAACTGCAGGAAACAAATTAAGGGGAAAGCAAGATAGCGATGTGGAAAGGTCACCGAGTTAGGTCAGAAGGTCTGGGTTCCAACACCAGCTGTGCCACTAATTCACTGTGAGACCTTAGACATGTCACTTAACCTCTTTGGACATCTGTTTGTTCATCTGGAAATGGCTGGGTTGGAATATATGATCTTTTGGAAGATTGCATTTATTAAACACTCCAGAAATTTTGTTGAATAAGTAAATAAGCGAACCTTTATATACATGCTAAATGTTAGGCTATTTTGGGAGGAGACTCAATGAACTACATAAGTGAAAAACTGAAAATAGGGGTAACCAAAATATTTTTTAAAAGAACCAGTACTGTAAATTTACATGCCTCTAGGGATGAATGCATTAATGCACATTCTTTAAACATAAAAGATTACTTTTTCAATAAGTGAAAGGAGTGCCTGATTATTTCCAGTAAGTAGATATACAAGACACATTAGCCGAGTTAATAATACACGCATTCTGGCTGCAATATTGACACTAGTTAATGCAGGGGCATGTGCAGATGGGGTATATAAAAATCATATCCCTAATAAAGTCTTAATTTTGTGTGTTTATTTCCTTTGGGAAGAAAAAGCAATTCAATCTTATTTTAAGGAAGAAAGATTTCACCATGTTCTAAGACTAAGAGAGAGGCATTTATTCACTCAACTAGTATTTATTGAAAGCCTACAGTACATGCACACGTCAAGGAACAGAGTTATCCTAAAAAGGGAAAATTTAAAACTGATACAAGAATGTGAAACTAACATTGAAAACCTGTCTTTTTTATGACTCAAGTTACCCGTACAGCCGAGAGCTGTTTGTTTAAACCTTCACAGGCTGAAACTTGCACAGTGGAGAGGCAGAGCGGATGATGTGTGTGTAGGGGGTGAGTGGGAGGGCAAAGAGTGCAGCTCTGTAAGCAGGAGCTGAAGCACTCAGCAGAAAATGATCATATTGATGCGTTCCTCCTCCCTCTCCCACCTTCCATGATGGAATAATAATAGGGATCCGTTCCATGTGTATTGTATCACCGTTCAGAGTTTACAGAGTGCTTTCACGTTCATTATCTTATTTGATCCTCATGCCAGCCCTAAAAGGGAGGCATAGCGGGTATTGTTTTTTCTGTTTTCGAGATGAGAAAATAGGGGTCTCCAAAAGGTGAAGTGACTTTTCCACGGAAAAACAACACAGATTAGTGCCAGGACTAGAACTCAGGTCTTTGGTCTCTGAAAGCAGTGTTCTTTACATTATCTGCAATCAACCCAGTATTTTCTCCTCCGGTCTCCCTATTTGGAGGTATAAGTTGCCGAATGTTCCCCTGGGCAGGCTGCTGTGCTGAGCAGCAGCAGCAGCAGCAGTTAACTCTAACAGTTTCGGTAGAACCATAAAGAGTGAATTATTAGTACAAGTAAAAGATGCCTCTTACATCTGCTCTGGTCAAACTGTGTGTGTGAGTGTGTGCATGCGTGCATGTGTGCATTGTCTGAGGGATGGTTAGAGATTGGAGCATGAACATCATATTTCAGCCAGTCTCTCTAGAGCTCACTGCTATTGATCCAAAATGGTAATAACGTGCACACACAATACCTCCACTTCCATTTGGTGAAATGGAGAGGAAAAAAAAAGTAATAAGTATATAAGTAGGAGTGGTCATGAAGGAATGAAGAAAGAATTCAGCAAGCACCTAATATACACCAAATGCTTTCCTTGCAATATTTCATTTAATTTTTACTATTGCCCCATGACATAGGTCCTATAGTGTCCTTCTTTTACAGATTAGTAAACTAAAGCTCAGTAGGTCAAGTCCTAAGTTGAAGAATCAGTGATCTCCTAAGCCAGGATTCAAATAAGTCCATATGGCTCCAGAATCAGACATCTTAACTACACCAAATAAAGAACCTTTGATTTCTGGTGAATTGAATCACACATGTCTTTGTTTTACACCTGTCTTTCTTTTTAATCAAAGTTGTGAGAGCCCTCCAAAGTCTCCTTGCCTAGCCTCTCACCAAATATAGGAATCCCTTCTAGAAACCCCTTACTGATGACCATCCAGTGAACCACAGGGACTCTGATTTAGTTTAGATTCTATAAATGGAGATAAATCCTCATGGATTTATCCTTTCTCTTGCCTGGTGCTTCATCCAGAACAAGACCCAGGCAATTTCATGAGGCAGCCAGCCTGTATTAGAGATATCCTAATAGAGAGACATAGAGACAATAGAGAGACGTAGACTTCATGCACTCAGCCTCAGTGCCATCTGACTCCAACCATTTTGTGACCTGGTCCTTTGCTCAGATGGATCTGACCGACAAATCTTTGTGGAATTCATAGTTAGTTTTGGACAGCTGCATTATTTTTGCCCCATGCATGGTTAAAGGAATCAGTAAAGTGATGATCAGCCAGGAGCTGCCTGAATCCTTTGGTTGCTCTTTCACAGGATCCAAATGGTACCTTCAGACTTGAATTAGGTTTCTGAGGGTCATTTAGAAACATTCCAATTCTGCAACAATCTATTGGTGAAGAATTGATCAAGGTCCCAGAAAACCCTCTTCTGATCAAACAGAATTGTAAGTATTGATGACTTCCACTCTTTCAGAAATAATGTCACAAAAACTGAAGAAGGAGACTTGTCTGTCAAGATGAAGTCAGTTGACATGTTTATCCTCTTGTTACTTTATCTGCAATAATTCCTTGGGCTTGATTTGGAAAAGTGGAGGAGAGTGAGATGGAATTCCTTACCTCCAAATTTTCTTAGTTTGTAGCCCTGTATCAGTGAAGAACATCTCTTGATGACACCTGTTTTCTTTCTCCCTCCCTCATTCATTCCTTCAACAAATATTAAGTGCTTTTTGCATCCTAGACCTTTATTCTCTTCCTTATCTGTGTTCTTTTTACTTTCTGAATTTTCTTTACTTATTTTTCTCCTTCCCCTTTTTTCCTCCCATCTTTACTGTCTCAATATTATGTTTGAGAAATAATGATACTATTTGGGAAGGCATTTAATGTGAGAATATAGATGAGGGGAAGGGTTAGAGAGTGTTGTGGATTTATGGGTTTTGAATGGGACGGTGTTATCCATATCATCTAGTTTCCCATTATTTCCTCACTTAAAGCATGTCTAAAGAGCTCTTAACTAGTCAAGAATAATACCCAGCTTGGGTTGATGGAGAATTCATCCATGGTGACGGACTTCATTCTTCTTGGCTTGACAGACAACCCTCAGCTTGGAGTCCTGCTATTTGGAGTCTTACTTATTGTTTATACTGTCACTATGTTGGGGAATCTAGGCCTGGTGATCCTGATCAGAGTCAGTCCCTGCCTTCATACTCCCATGTACTTTTTTCTCTCTAATCTGTCCCTTCTTGATGTCTGTTTCTCTTCCATCACGATCCCAAAGACTTTAGCAAATTTGCTATCTAAGTTGCAGGCTGTTTCTTTCCTTGGATGTGTGACTCAAATGGGCTTGTTCATTATCTTTGCCTCTGCTGAATGCAATCTTTTGGCTTCCATGGCCTATGACCGATACACTGCCATCTGTCACCCATTGCTCTACCATGTCACGATGTCTAGAGTCCGTTGTCTCCTCTTGGTAGCAGGATGCTACTTTGGGGGGTTAGTTAACATGGTTTCTGTGACAGCTTCCATCACACAGCTGTCATTCTGCCAACCACGTGTCCTTCCCCACTTCTTCTGTGACATCCCTCCACTGTTGGCACTGGCTTGCTCAGACCCCTGGATCACGCAGATACTGGTTGTTGGCTGTGGGGGATTCACCCTGGTCACCTCCATTGTGGTGATCCTTGTCTCCTACATGTCTGTCCTAATGACTATCCTGGGAATTCCTTCAGCTTCCAGCAAACAAAAAGCTTTCTCTACCTGTGCTTCCCACATGACTGCTGTTGGCCTGTACTATGGAACAACCATGTACACTTACTTGCAGCCCTCACAACGTGGATCCCAAGCAGGAAATCAGATGGTTTCAGTGTTTTATACAATGGTGATCCCCATGTTAAATCCTCTCATCTACAGCTTGAGAAACCAGGAAGTAAAAGCTGCCTTATGGAAAATATTGAAGCAGAGTCCCTAATCTTCCATTCTGTGTCTCAAGAATGTAATATGTTCTATGAAGATTTGCCTACAGTTCTATTCATAGTGTTTTCCTCGCATGCAAATAAAGCCTTTTTAAGAACAATTGAATTGCTCTGGCTAAGTGTTTAGAAGTAGTTGTTTAGATAAACAGCAACACAATAGGAAATTAAGTGGAGAAAATAATGTGTATTGTCCGAAGCAACTGTCTGATAAGAAATATTTTAAGAAGGAAATATGTATGTAGGTATGAATATGTCAATCTGAGTTGTAAACTGGTATACAACACTAGTCAAAAGTTAAAATAATTCCATGATAATAAGGTTAAAAAACAGCGTAATTTGACTATAAGTTATAGAAGAGAGCATGAAAGGCAACCAAGATGCAAAAGTCTTTGCTTTACCATTCATGGGTTTATATGGAGGGTTTACTTGGTATCCCTTAGGCTGAATTAAATTCAGTCCATATTTTTCAAAAGGACTCAGAGGACTCCTAGATGTGTGTTCTTCAAATGCTGTGTACCATCAGTGCCACTGTGAGGCTATAAAATGTGAGCGTATATATGAATTCACATGTGCAATTATTGAGATTTATAAGGGTAAATCTTTTTTAAAATTTTTTTAATGTTTATTTATTTTGAGAGAGAGAGAGAGAGAGAGAGAGAGCGAGCGAGCTAGAGTGGGGGAGGGCAGAGAGAGATGAGGGACACACAGATTTCAAAGCAGGCTCTAGGCTCTGAGCTGTCAGCACAGAGCTGGACCTGGGGCTCGAACCCAGGAACCGTGAGATTTGACCTGAGCCGAAGTAGGAAGCTTAACTGCCTGAGCCACCCAGGCACCCCTATAAGGGTAAATGTTAAAGATAGCAATACTCAGACAAACAAGAGACTAGGTTTGCTAATTAGAGTAGGATTTGAAAGATTCTTTGTAAGGGACAATGGACCATTGATTAGTGGGAATTCTAGGCCTGAATTACAGCAGTGATTTCTTTTGTATGTAAATACTAAGAGGACTATTTGTATGCAAATTATAAATGAGCCAAGCCTGAACATACTTCCAACAGACAACACAAGTGTGAATAGAACCTGAATTAATTTATTAGTCAGTCCATGGCTAGCCCTCAGAATTTGAAAAGATGCATGAAATTTGTAGATATTACTATCTTGTCTAAATATATTGAACAACAGGCTGTCTATAAAAGCATATCATCCTATACCTGAAGACTATGAAAACTTAGTATCTTTTATAGTTGAGGAAACCAAGTCCTGGAGAAGAGAAAGTGACCAAGATCAAACAGCTAGTTAGGGGGAAACAATCAAATTGGTTCAAGCTGCAAGAAAAAATGGAAAGAAGTATTTATTTATATCTAGGTAAGACACAATTTGGGGGCCCTTAGATGGTTCTGTTTCTGCCTCTATTCCCCCAAACTTTCTAGCCTTAGTAGCCATCTGCCAAAGACTCCTAAGCCCCAGTTGTGATGAAGCGTGGTTTACTTGGTAACCACGTGAAAACCAACCCCCTTAGAGTTCCAGATCCTTATATATCCAGCTATACCGGCTGGAACCTCTGCTTGAAAGTTCCTTGGGCACTTCAGACTTAATGTTCAAAACTGAACTCTTCTAAACCTGCTCCTCCTTTTCCCCTGCCCCCTATGTAAATTAATGGCACAACCGGTTTCTTAAGCCCAAAAGCTAAAGTTAGTCATTGACATTTTCCTTCCCCTCAACTCCCTACATTCAATAAATTACCAAATCCTGCCAATTCTACTTCCCAAGAGCCTTTTGAAGTAGTTTCTTCCTCACTGCCACGGGCACTGTCCCAGATCGCGATATGCACTCCTTTCTTGCCTAGATTAGCAAAATAATCTTTTATCCCTTCTCTCTGAATCCACCCTTGATCCTACTAAATCTACTTTTCACATAACAACCACAGTAGTTTAAATGTAAATCCAACCAGATCAGCCTTCTCCTACTCTCCACAATGCTTACAACTCTTCCAATGCTCTTTTTGTCTAGAAGATAAATGCCAAACTCTTATGTTTGACATGTAAAGCTTTCCATATCCTGTCTGTCCAAGTCCTATCCATTTTATAAAGTCCAAACTTAAATCCCATCTTTTTTCTGGATAGCTTTTCCTGATTTTTCAGATGGAAGTCAGGATTCATACCCTGTTTTCTCATTGTACTTTGCACCTCTATTGTAACATTATGACGCTTGGCCTTATGATGAAATCCTCTGCATTTTTTTCAGAATTTATGTTTTGTTCACATACACTGAAACCTTTCCAAAGGATGGAGACATATTTGGTTACTTTTTCATCTCCCACCCTGGGTCTAGCATAGAGCCTATTACCAAGAAAGACCCAAAAAAACATTGGCAGAGTTAAAATTCATTCATAACTAGCCTTTTTACCTGTTTATTTCATTTTTCCATCAGGTATTCTTATATCCTATTGTGTAATGGAAGAAAAGTAGAAAATTTACCTCCTGGGGCATGAGCTTCTAGCCAAATCTCCTGGTTTTGTAGATGTTTCTTGTTGACATTCACCCCATAATAGCGATCCTGAATCTCATCTACATTGTCCTTATCTTTCAGCTCTATACACCCAGGTGCTTGCCCTCCAAACCCTTGTCCTCCCTGGATTTCTGTCCTCTGGCCATGGGTCCAACCAAACACATGGCAGATGCTTTCTGGAAGAAAGATAATCCTCTTTGTAGGGTTCAAGGTTAAAGAGTCTCAATCAGAAATCAGAGGTAGAAGGGCTCATAGAGATCATTGAGAATGATGGGTTTTAATTTTTTAAACACTGTAATTATTTCTTTAAGTTAAATCCAATAAAAGAACAAAAATATATAAAACATCAAAGTGAGTGGGACAGCTTTAGCTGGAACCAGAGTGAGACTCCTATAGCCCCACTGTCGAGCACTGACCTCTCCCGCTATGAAGCGCCTCTCTAGAAACTCAACCACAGTTTGGAAACACTAGGTTAATCAAAACTGCTCTTTTGACATATGAGGAAATAGTGTCCCCAAGGGAAATCAACATTCTGGAAATCACCCACCTAGTCAATGGCAGAGGTAGATTTAGAATTCAGGTCTCCTGATTCATACCCCAGAATATAATGTACTATCACATTTTCATAGGCCTCTCTCATGATATGAGATACTTAACACAGCTGGGAGGGTGGGATGAAATGGGCCTCATTAGACGAGACTGAACTGCACACATTGACTTAGTATCTATCTCCTTGGCACATAGCAAAGTCTCCTACCCTCTAAACAGCTCCAGCAAAACTAGAGACAGCTACAACCTCATCATCTTTCACAATTTCCATGTGAGAAGTGGTGGATCTCAGGAGATACCAAAATACTTCAGCGATGGACAGTCCTTGCAGTCAGCACTGGCCAAGTAATTTGTTGACCCAGTACAAAATGTAAATGTGAAGTCCCGTATACAAAAAGCAAAAAGATGCCATTAAACACCCTCAAATATAAAGGTTTTCATTTCTACTGCAGTCTCTCTTTCAATCTGTCATGGCGCTTTAAATTTGCGATTTAGGGGCGCCTGGGTGGCTCAGTCGGTTAAGCCTCTGACTTCGGCTCAGGCCATGATCTCGCAGCTCGTGAGTTTGAGCCCCGCATTGGGCTCTGTGCTGACAGCTCAGAGCCTGGAACCTGCTTCGGATTCTGTGTCTACCTCTCCCTCTGCCCCTCCCCTGCTCACACTCTGTCTCTCTGTCTCTCTCAAAAATAAATAAACATTAAAAATACATTTATGATTTAGTATCACACACTCGAAGGCACAGGGATACCTGTAGGGCAAGGGCAACCACACACAGGTTCCTAGTGACTCGACCCTATGACTCAATGCACGTGTGTATGGTCCCCTGGCCAGTTTCCTCCTCCCGAAAACTGCCAGACAGATGCATTTTACCCTGGTCAAGAGTAAGTCGAGCCAGGCATATCCCCTTCCCATTGGCCAGCTGCTCCAACCCATGGTGGACAGGTGGCGACCACAGGTAGTGCAACCTCTGCACCAGGATGCACTAGGTACCTGGATCAGGGTGGGCAATGAACCCTGCTGAGTCATCTGCCAAATGTACCATGGCACTACTACCCTGGGGCCAGGATGGCTATTACCAAAACCAACCCTGAGACGTTGCAGGACATATATGCCTAACCCTAATCCTTCCAAGGCTCTTGCCCAGGCCCCTGAGAGTGAAGGCTTGCAGCTGTCACCGGGTTTGACAGAGAGAAAAAGGCTGGGCTGGGTACTGGGTATAAAGGGGCAAGGAAGTGGGTAGCTGAGAACTGTCTCAGGGAGGTGGAGAGGCAGTGAAAGATGTCTCTGTGCTAGCAGACTCTCCAAGCTCCCAGTGCATACTCAATTGGCCCATCACACTTTGGATTTCACTTACAAAGCACAAATTCAAATTATTAAAAGTTTAACACAGTAACGTTAAACCCCAGGTGCAAGGACCTTCTGAACTCGGGCCCTGTACCACTGCAGAATTCACATGTCCATGAAGCCAGTTCTGCTTAGAGAGAGGGATTTCTTTGACCTTTATCAAGCAGTATAGTGTAGTGGTTAAGGATACGACCTCTGAATGAGACTGCCAGACTTTGAGACCCATCTCCCTCACTTCTTAACTCTTTGACCTTAGACAAGTTACATTTCTATGTCTCACTTTCTTCAACTGTACAATAGGAATGGTAAGATGATCTATCTTACAAGGTTGCTGTGAAGTTTTTATGAGGTGATGCATGCATATTGGTTAGAATGGTGTTCAGACATAGTATATACTCAATAGATCTTTTTATTATCATTTTTTTGCTTCTAGGATTCCACATTTTTCAGATATCCAATACAGGCATTAGGTTTTGTTTGCTCTGGATCTGCTGAAGGCCTGTGTTCCAAATGGTATTTACCCAGCTTACACTGCATATAATCAGATTGGATTCTCCAGTGTCCTCTCTGGCTTGAGGGGAACTCCACCAGATCTGTACAAACTGAGTGACCCCTGGTCAGTTGTCACTGGTACAATTTAGAGTTTTTACTTCCACAGAAGCAGGACCCATCAAAGTTGGTGTTAGGCCTTACTCAGCTTGGTCTCGGGACTATCAAATTCAGCCTTGGGGACCTCGCATCCAGTTCTGCTGCCTCTCCAATAGTCTTTCAAGAAGAGGTTATCTTCATTATCTTATAAATAGTCATTCCTGGTTACTGGGCTAATGAAAAGACTATCCAAGGCAAACTCTGGTGCCCCCATCCCAGTCCTGCTGCCCCAGCACCAACCATTAGGGTCATGGACATTCAAGGGGACTTGGAGTCAGAACAAGATCTGAAACCAGTGGAGCTTAGGGGGATGAAGGATGGTGAGTGGAGGAGAGCCTCTAGAAGTTAAGGCAGCAACGCTGTCCCCTCAGGGGTTACAAGAGAATAATCGTTGACCTCTTTCTGCATCTGCCATTGTTGCTAGAGAAGCTGAGCCATGCTATCCAGGGAGCTCTCGGCACACCTCCACGCCCTCCATCCCACCCCGTAGTCAGGGTGGTCTGAAGTCAGCTTCACGTGGGGGGTGGGCTTCTCCAGCTCTTCTGGGCTAGGTGTCCCTCCCGGGCACTGCTCTTGGTGGTGTGCTCAGAGCAGGATCTGGTCCTGGGCTGTCTGACTGAAGGATCCTGCTGAGATAGTCCTCTGCCTCATGAACTTGGCCAGAGCCAGTCGTCAGGCTGAATGTGGGGGCCTGAGCAAATGCACAGATGCTGGGGGATGGGTAGTTCTGGGGGGCCCAGTGACAAATCCTGTAGCCCTAAAGGCTGAGCAGCAGAGTCCACCTGGCTGCGTGGTTCCCAGCTTATTGTCTAGGGCAAGGACATCTTAGGGGGTCCTTTGTCCCAGAGCTGACACTTCTGTCAGCCACTTGGGCTTCTTGGAAGAATCTGGCCAGGGGCATCCCATTCAAGGAGGAATGTCCCACGCTGGCCACCTGGCTATTGAACAGCCTGCTGGTCAAACCTCTGTGGGAGACTGGCTAGAGTAAACCTGCAATCCCTACAAGGGGAGCATTCCTGGAAGTTGGAACTAGCTGAGGTCTATCTCACAGTGCACTAGTGGAGTTCAGGGATCCGGAGCATTAAGCAGGGGCAGTAGAAGAGGCAGGATCCATTTTGTACAGTCCTGAGAACATGGATAGGCTAGGGTTAATGTAGAATAGAAATAAGCAAGCCACGGGGGTGCCTGGGTGGCTCAGTCCCTTAGGCGTCCGACTTCGGCTCAGGTCATGATCTCGCGGTTTGTGAGTTCGAGCCCCGCACTGGGCTCTGTGCTGATAGCTCGCAGCCTGGAGCCTGCTTTGGATTCTGTGTCTTCTCCTCCTCTCTCTGCCCCTCCCATGCTCATGCTCTGTTTCTCTCTCTGTCTCTCAATAATAAATAAATGTTAAGGAAAAAAAATTTAATAAAAAAAAGAAATAAGCAAGTCCATGAACAAATGATTTATGAGTGCACATGGCATGTGTCAACTGATTCTAGGCAGTATAGTAGTACAGAGAAGGGAATGGGGAGAGAGGTGGGAGATACCAAAGGAATAGAAGGCCCTTTCTCTTGGGGGGCATAAAATATGGAGAAGAAAAAAAATATGGAGAAGAAAACGTTTAAGCACTTAAAGTCAAATGAAATGGGTTTTACTATAAGGTTTTTTTTTCCCCTGAAAAGTGATATGTAAAATGATACTTTCAAACTCAGTTAGGTCCCACTGACTTCTGCTTTAATTTTAGAGATAAGTTCCTACTTAAAGAGATGTAACCTCAATTCAAAACAACAATAAAGGTGTTGATTTCTTTTCAGTAAGAATTGCCACCTTTTCCACACATGCTGGTTGACCCTGATAATGAAATGAATTATCTACAATTACTTTTTACTTGATTATGGAAGAATTACATGTTCATTATTGAGAAATTGAAAAGTATGAAAAATCTAGAAGAATATATAAATCAGCACCTAGAAAAAAACCACAAACACTTTGGTGTACATCCTTTTAGTCTTCTTCTTTTTAATACATGCATATGTGTGCTTATGTGTGTATAGCTGTATTTGTAGTAGAATAATAATGGTAATACTATTTTGTACCATGTTCTTTTCACTTAAAAATATATTAGAAAAAATATGCATGTCAGTAAGCATTCTTCCTCTTAAGTTTAATGGTTGGATAATACCCCAGTATATGGATGAACTCTCATGACTAATTGTTTTTTTTTTTAAGTTTTCATTTAAATTCCAGTTAGTTAACATAAAGTGTAATATTAGTTTCAGGTATACAATGTAGTGATTCAACATTTCCATACAACACCCGGTGCTCATCACAAGTGAATTCTTTAATTCTTATCACCTATTTTACCCATCTCCCAACACCCAACCCTCTGGTAACCATTAGATTGTTCTCTATACTTAAGAGTCTGTTTCTTGGTTTGCTTCTGTCTTCCCCTCTCCCCTGCCTTTGCTCATTTGTTTTGTTTCTTAAATTTCACATATGAATGAAATCATATGATATTTGTCTTTCTCTGATTGACTTATTTCACTTAGTGTTATACTCTCTAGCTCCATCCATGTCGTTGCAAATGGCAAGATTTAATTCTTCTTTATGGCTGAGTAATATTCTGAGTAATATATATATCTATATATTTATATATAAATTATTTATATATTTATATATATTTATCACTTCTTTATCCATTCATCAGTCGATGGACATTTGGGCTGTTCCCCATAATTTGGCTATTGTAGATAATGCTACTATAAACATCGGAGTGCATGAATCCCTTTGAATTAGTATTTTTGTATTCTTTGGGTACATACCTAGTAGTGTGATTGCTGGATCATAGGGTAATTCTATTTTTAACTTTTTGAGGAACATCCATACTGTTTTCTACAGTGGATGTACCAGTTTGCATTCCCACCAACAGTGCAAGAGAGTTTCCCTTTCCTCACATCCTTCCCAACCCCTGTTGTTTCTTGTGTTTTTGATTTTAGCTATTCTGACAGGTGTGAGATGATATGTCATTGTAGTTTTGATTTGCATTTCCTTGATGCTAAGTGATGTTGAACATCTTTTCATGTGTCTGTTGGCCATCTATATGTCTTCTTTGGAAAAATGTCTATTTGTGTCTTCTGCCCATTTTTAATTGGATTGTTCATTTTTTGGGTGTTGAATTTGATAAAAAGTTCTTTATATATTTTGGATACTAACCCTTTATCAGATATGTCATTTGCAAATATCTTCTCCCATTCTGAAGGTTACCTTTTTTTGATTGTTTTGTTGATTGTTTCCTTCACTGTGCAGAAGATTTTTAGCTTGATGAAGTCCCAATAGTTTATTTTTGCTTTTGTTTCCCTTGCCTCAGGAGACATATCTAGAAAGAAGTTGCGACGGCCGATGTCAAAGAGGTTACTGCCTGTGTTCTCCTCTAGGATTTTTACCATTCAGGTTAACAAAGAACTTTGAATAGACTGATATAAAGAACATATGGCTAACAATAGCTGCTATCAATGTGCTCAAAGCAAGAAATAAAATACGTAATTTGGAACCTGTTAAATGAATAAATAGGAGCCTAGACTTAAAGGATTTACTAGGAAAATTATCTTCTATGATCAAATCTCATGTGAATACAAAGGCTTTAAATGAAACTTTTATTTGAACAGGTAGAAAAGAGAAAAGGCTGATATTCTGAAAGAATTTACCAGACATTTTGTTCTCAGATTATGTAGTTTAATGTGCACAATATCTCAGTGTAGAGCAATAATACCACCAGCCTATGCCAACTCAGTGAGTGTCCATCCCATGTGTGGAAAATGGTGAAGCATGAAAGAGTCTTGGTTCTATAACCTAAGCTGAGAGTAGTCAAGTGGGAAAGCCAGGGCAAGAAGGACTTCTGCTTGCCCTGGAGCCAAGAGCCTTCTGAGGATGGAAAGGATGATGGATATTTATGGATGTAGTGCAGAGGGGATTAAAGGCTTCCAAATCACAGAGAAGGAGGAGAACCTACCGGCTTGACCAAAGGAGGAATATCATAGAAGTGGTCAATAGTGGAAGTTGCAGAATGGAAGGAAGAACATGGGGGCTGGTAAAGACACCGGAGTTGATAGCCCCTCTGGTGCTTTGGAAACAGGTTGAACAAGACACTGGCCATGTGCACCGTGAATGGAGAAATCTAAGCAGGATAGAGAGATAAATGGGGACTGACCCCAGAGATGACAAGCCAGTTTCTCCACTATTGCAATAGCATAGAGGAGCATAGGCAGTCCAAAGTAAAGGATGAAAATAAAGGTAAATCTTAGGAGTATCAGTCATCTTTAGAAGGAACATTGCTGGCACACTGGAATTTCTTTCCATAGTTCCCAAAAGGCATCTGAGACAGACCTCCTAAGACACAAAGTCAGGGACATGATACATATTCTGGTTCAGTCCTCTAGCTTTACTTCCTAATAATACTCTGAATTGTCACAAAATCAGGATAGACAATTTACGGTTATCCCAAGGGGTAAAACCAATTCACATCATTTAAAATTCATTTAAAGTGATGTTTAATTAACATAATATTTAATTCTACTTTAATTACTTTTAAGAACCCACATATTGCTTTGGAGAATTAGTGAAATTAGAAAAAATTAGTGTGTCATAATGTGGAATATGTTGGAAATCATTAGTTTAAACCATCTGGATATGTGGCTGTCTCCATTCTGCTTGATAATTGCCAGCATTGAAAACCCTGCATCTACCCACTCTCCCTTCCACCCACCACCAATATATACTTTCTTTAACTTAACAATATATACTTTTCTTTAACTTAACAAGCCAAAGGCAATATAGCCTCTGTTTCCTCATATATAACTCAGAAGTAACCACAGTTTCTTTCTTTCTGGATTATTGTGGGAGCTCAATAAGATAATGTACACAAAAGGTATTTCATAAAAAAATTGCCACTACTAGTCAAACTCATACCTAAGAAAATGCCAGGCAGTAGGTCTTCATTCACACAGTGGAAAAAACAAGAAGCAATAACAACGGCCACTAACAGAAGAAAACTATGGGAAACCTTGCATCTCAGTTCTATGAAAAAGATCCAATGGGTAGCAGAATTCAAATACTTCTTTAAATTTTTAATGTTTATTTTTTAGAGAGAGAGTGTGTATGAGTGAGTGCACACGGGGGGGGGGGGGGTAGGGGCAGAGAGAGAGAAGGAGACACAGAATCCACAGCAGGCTCCAGGCTCTGAGCTGTTAGCACAGAGCCTGACGTGGGGCTCAAATTCATGAACCATGAAATCATGACCTGAGCCGAAGTTAGATGCTTAATTGCCTGAGACACCCAGGCACCCCAGAATTCAAAGACTTCTTAACTAAAGAATATGATTTCCACTTTCTTACTCTCCAGACACCAACACCACCTGTAATATCTACCAACATTAAGCCTGTGATGTTCTGGTCTTAGGTTCCAGGAATACAAGCGGGGCATTTTCCAAACTATAGAGCCCTTGTGAGTGAGAAATCCCAAGTAGGGAGAAGCAGGATCTTGGATGAGATGTTACTACTCTTTTCTATCTGATTGCAGGTGATGGTGGCAAGATAGTGGCAGATGAGAGAACATAGCTTCAAAGGATGAATCATCCTTTCTTCAAGTGTTGCATATGATTTCCCAAATCCCGTGCATAAATGGGGCTTTGTTATTTTTGCTTCAATAAAGAAAGGATAATCTCATTAGGCACTTTCTTATCTTCTTTCTCTAATCTCACTTTTCCCTTATTTCTATCTTCTGTTTCTCATATAGAAATAATAGAGGAAAGAGTGGGGATTTTGAATCCAGACAGGCTTAATATCTAAACTTCTTGAAGTCTTCATTTTTTTGAAACCACCAGCCTTCATATCCTTTTTGTCTATTTCCTGATCCCTTCACCACTTCTCTTTCTCATGACTTTCCTTTGTGTCTAGGTCTTTGTTACTTCCTTTAATAACCAGTTTATTGGCAAGGATGTGGAGGAATTGGAAACTTCATCAACTGCTGGTGGGAATGTGCAATGGTGTAGCCACTGTGGAAAATAGACAGTTTCTCAAAAGGGTTAAACATAGAGTTACCATATGACCCAGCATTTCTACCTCTAAGTCATACCCAAGAAAAATGAAAGTATGTACAAAAACTTGTACATAAAGTTTCATAGAAACATCGTCTATAATAGCCAAAAGACAAAACTGAGTGTCCATCAAAGGATAATGAATAAACAAAATGTAGCATATACAGATAATGCAATAGTATTCAGCTTTATGAAGTATGAAAGTACTGGGGCCCTTCGGTGGCTCAGGCGGTTGGGCGTCTGACTCTTGATCTTGGTTCAGGTCATGATCTCATGGTTCATGAGTTTGAGCCCCACGTGGGGCTCTGCACTGACAGCGCAGAGCCTGCTTGGTCCTCTCTCTCTCCCTCTTTGCCCCTCCCCTGCTCTCTCTCTCTCTCTCTTTCTTTCAAAATAAATAAACTTAAAAAAAAAATGTAAGGACGGAAGCACTGATACATGCTATGGCATAGATGAACCTTGAAAGCAGCATGCTAAATGAAAGTAGCCAGATACAAAAGGCTGCATATTGTACAATTCCACTTATATGAAATGTCCACAATAGGTAAATCTATAGAGACCAAAAGTAGATTAGTTGTTGCCAGAGTCTGGGGGTGGGAAGATGGAATGGAGATTGACAAAAATATACAGGGTTTCCTTTTGCGGTGGTGAGAATGTGCTAAAATTAGATTGTGGTGATGGTTGCACAACTCTGTGAATATACTAAATATCAGTGAGTTGTACACTTTAAGTAAGTGGATTTTACGGCCTGTGAATTATATCAATAAATCTGTTAAAATCATAAAAATTGTCACATTCTCACCCTTAGTAGTCAATGACAATATGTATCAAGTCACTATGACTGGTTTAGAATAATAAAGATTTCCCTGAATACTATGGTTGGATGAACATTTCAGAAGGATAGATATCTAAACAAAATTATTTTCTAGATTTTGGGGAGGAAAGAGTCTGTTAATATCATGGACCAAATTCAGGTATGTAGGAGTTCAGAGTCTGCACTCCTAACCTCTTATACTCTTTACTCCAAATTTTAATGAGCACAATTATCAAATAAATCATTAAAATTAAGTTAAAAAGCAATCAGTATAATTACTACATTAACAGAAAAAAATTTTACTATGTTAACAGAAAATGAAAAGCACTTGTTGTGATGAGAACCAGGTGTTGTCTGCAAGTGATGAATCACTAAATTCTACACCTGAAACTAATATTACATTTTATGTTGACTAACTGGAATTTAAATAAAAACTTGAAAAAAGGAGAAAAAAAAAAGAAAAGGCAGGGGCGCCTGGGTAGCTCAGTCATTTAAGCGTCTGACTCTGGCTCAGGTCACGACCTCACAGTCTCACGGTTCATGGGTTCGAGTCCCGTGTCAGGCTCCGTGCTGACAGCTCAGAGCCTGGAGCTTGCTTTGGATTCTGTGTCTCCCTCTCTCTGTGCTCCTCCCTAGCTTGCTCTCTCTCTCTCTCTCTCTCTCTCTCTCTCTCTCTCTCTCAAAAATAAATAAAACATTTTTAAAAATTAAAAAAAAGAAAAGAAAAGGCAATACATAGAATGAGAGAAAAAAATTGCACATTGTATGTCTGATAAGGGTCTTATCTAAATATCCAGAGTATACAAAGATGTATGAGATGTATCACTCTACACCCACCCATTAGGTTGTCGTAATTAAACAGACATATAATAACAAGTGATGGCAAGAATGTGGAGACATTGGAATTCTCATACATTGCTACTGGCAGGTAAAATGGTTGCATCACTTTGGAAAACAGTCTGGCAACTATTTTTTCCCTTTCCCTTCCCCCATGGTTTTATTTTAAGTTTCTCAAGATCCACATATGAGTGAAAACATATGATACCTGTCCTTCTCTGACTGACTTGTTTCACTCAGCGTAATACCTTCCAGTTCCATCCACGTTGCTACAAATGGCATGATTTCATTCTTTCTCAATGCCAAGTAGTATTCCATTGTATACGTAAACCACATCTTCTTTATCCATTCATCAGTTGTTGGACATTTAGGCTCTTTCCAAATACAGAGAGCAAAGTGAGGGTGGATGGGGGATGGGGGAGAGGGGAAAATGGGTGACGGACATTGAGGAGGGTACTTGTTGGGATGAGCATTGGGTGTTGTATGTAAACGATGAACCATGGGAATCTACCCCAAAAACCAAGAGGACACTATACACACTGTTAGCCAATTTGACAATTAATTATATTTTAAAAAAGAAGAAGAAGAACAGTTCTTTTACTTTTCGGAAAAGACATCAGCCATATTATTAAACATGGTTTTAGAATCTCAACTGGGTGTCTGGGTGGCTCAGTCAGTTAAAGGTCAGACTTTTGATTTTGGCTCAGGTTGTGATCTCATGGGTTCGTGAGTTCGAGCCTCGTGTGGGGCTCTACGTACTGGAGGCATGGAGCCTTCTCGGGATTCTTCCCCGCCCCTCTCCTACTCGCATTTTCTCTAAGTAATTGAACTTAAAAATATTTTAATGAACAACAACAAAAAAAAGGAAAAAAGTCTGGCAGTCTCCAAAAGATTCAACAGAATTACCATATAAAGCAGGAATTCTACTCATAGGTGTATATCTAAGATAATTCAGAACATATGTCTATACATAAACTTGTACATAAATGTTCATAGCAGCCCTATTCATGGGCATACTAGCCAAAATGCAGAAATGGCCCAAATGTCCATCAAATGATGGATGGATAAACAAAATGTGGTATAGACATACAATACAATATTATTTGGCAATAAAGAAATGGAGTCCTGATCCATGCTACAACATGGATGAATCTTCAAATCATTATACTAAGCAAAAGAAACCAGTCACAAAAGACCATATAGTCTATGATTCTATTTAAATGAAATGTCCAGAATGAGTAGATCTAGAGACAAAAAGTATACTAGTGGTTGTCAGGGCCTAGGGGAGAGTAGACTCAGGGGTAACTGCTAATGGCTACAAGGATTTTTTGGACGGATGATGAAAACATTCTAAAAACTGTGACGATAGTTGCGTAACTCTGACAGTATAGTAAAAATCATTGAATTGTACAACTTAAATACATGAGCTGTATCTAAGTATATGAATTTTGTCTATATAAGGTTGCTATTCTTAAAAAAAAAATCGGTCTATCTAGTTCTGACTAGGTGTTATTATAAATAGTGTCCTTTTTAGAAGGATTTCCTTTTTGGAAAGACTCCCTGAGGCTGACATTTCTAACCAGAAAGAAATAATGGAATGTTTGCTTCATAAAAGCAAGTTCTACTTCTAAATAAATTCTATCTCTGCTTCATAAATGATACAGGGTAAATTTAAAAATTATTTTTAAATACCACATGCACATGATAAAGCATTTTTATTTTTTTTAAAAATTTTTTTTTTCAACATTTATTTATTTTTGGGACAGAGAGAGACAGAGCATGAACGGGGGAGGGACAGAGAGAGAGGGAGACACAGAATCGGAAACAGGCTCCAGGCTCTGAGCCATCAGCCCAGAGCCTGACGCGGGGCTCGAACTCACGGACCGCGAGATCGTGACCTGGCTGAAGTCGGACGCTTAACCGACTGCGCCACCCAGGCGCCCCGATAAAGCATTTTTAAATGGTAGTGTTATACAGTGAAACATTTCTCTCTCATCCACCTGTCTCCAGTCCTCCATTTTTTCCCCAAAGAGGCAAGTAACTATTCTTATGCATTTTTATTCAGCTTTCTATGTTATAAATATGTAAAAACATGCCTTTGGAAAAATGTAAAAGGTACTTCACTGTACACACTGTTCTGTACCTTAATTTTTTCACTTAAAATTGTACTTTGGAGAGTGTTCTGTATCAGCTATTCCAGTTATTCTATTCAGGCATAAACCCCAAAAGAGAGACTTAAAACAATGACAATAATTTATTATGATCACGGATATGGGGCTGACCGGACTCCAGCAAGAGGTTTGCACTCAGGATCCCTCTTGTGGTTGCAATCAAATGGTGATTTGGGGTGGAATCGTTTTATATCTCAAAGGTTTTATCACCTAACACATCTGGCACCTGGGGTCAAGTACCGATTCCCCTTCAGGCATATTTACTTCCCTTTTGGTTTCTCTGTGTTTCTGCCTCTCTCTCTCTCTCTCTCTCTCTCTCTCTCTCTCTCTCTCTCTCTCTCTCTCCACTCTTCTGTTCCCTCTTTCCCCCTCCCCTGTTATGTTGGCTTCATGGTAACCAGGCTTCATGCATGGTGACTAGATGCTCCTAGAGCAATTGTTTTAAGAGAAACCTGCAGAAGCTACATGATCTTTTCTAATTGAAGCCTAGCCTCAAATGTCATGCACCATCATTTCTGTTGCATTCTTTTTTTAAAAAAAATTATTTATGTTGAGAGAGAGCACAAGCGCATGAGCAGGGGAGGGACAGAGAGAGAGAGGGAGACAGAGAATCCCAAACAGGCTCCGCACTATTAGTGCAAAGCTGGACAGGAGGCTGGAACTCCCAAACCCTGAGATCATGACCTGAGCCAGAATCAACCAACTGAGCCACCCAGGGACCCCTGGAGTGACAAGAATTCTTGAACATGTATTCAGTCTACCACAACAAATGATGTAGAGAAATCTTAGTTTTTGATTAATGATTGTATGGTATTTTGTAGTATGAATGCACAGTAACAGAATCAGTCCCCTATTAATGGATATCTAGGTAGTTTTCCATCTTTTGCTTCTGCAACAATGTAAAATAAATATCTTTGTACATAAACCTTTGAAAATATGTGTAGGGTATCTACAAGATAAATTCATCAACCAGAGTTGCTGGGCAAAAAAAAATGTTACTTCAAAGACTTGTTACACCTCCACTAACGATATATGAGGATGCTTTTCTCACATGTTTTTGTTCATGTAAAATGTTATCAAACCTCTTAATCTTGGCTTTACACTTGTTGTATTTAAAGATATTTTCAATTGTCTGTGAACTGTTGTTTATTTTCTTTTGCCCATTTTAAAAGTAGGTTGTTGATCCTTTTCTCATGGACTAGTACTTTTTATATGTTAAGGATATTAGCCCTTGTGAAAGGTGTTGCAAAGATTTTCCCCAGTTTTATATTTTAAACTTTGATTATTATACCAGTATTTATTATGCTAACAATGATAAAATGCTTAGTATTATAATCATATTATAAGTTATAGTAATTTTTCAAAGAACAAGTTTTTGTTTCATTGATTTTCTGTGATGTTTTTCTCCTTTCAATTTCATTGGTTTTTGCTTATATCTTTGTTATTTCCATCCTTATGCTTGCTTTGGGTTTATTTTACTCTTCAGTTTTGCGTTTCTTGTGGTGGGAGCTTAAATCATTGCTTTGAGACTTTTCCACTTAGCAAAAATAAACATTTACTGCTATAAATTTCCTCTTGGCACTGCATTAGCTGCATTCCACACAAGTGTTTGAGGAATTTTCTGTTATTTTTATGAATTTTTTCTATATTGGTTACATTATGGTTAAAGAACATATCTGTATGATTTCAATTATTTTAAATTTGTTGAGAATTCTTTTATTACCAAAGATATGGTCTCTTTTGGTGAATGTCCCTCAGGTAAATTATTCTATAAATGTCAATTAGACAAAGTTAATAGTGCTATTCAGGTCATCTATACCCTTACTGATTTTCTGCCTGCTTGCTTTATCAACTACTGACAGATATTGAAGTCTCCAGCTATACTTGTGGACTTGTCTATTTCTCCTTGTTATTCTACAGCTTTTGCTTTGCATATTTTGTACCTCTTTATTTGGTGTGTATATATGTAGGGGTACTGTGTTTTTGTGAATTGACATTTTTATCATTATGCAATGTCACTCTCTGTCACTGGTAAGTTTCTTTGCTCTGAAGTTATATTAATATGGCATCTTTGCTCTCTTTTGATTTATCTTAGCATAGTATAGCTTTTTCCATCTTTTTCCATCTTTTTTTACTTTCAACCTATTACTACCTACACTGTTAGATTTGAAGTAAGTTTCTTATAGATACCATATAGTTGGGTCATTTTTTTTTTTAGTTCATTTTGCAAATCTGTCTTTTAATTTGTGTATTATGTCATTTACATTTAATGTAATTACACTATGTTAGGGATTAATCATACCATTTATTGTTTGTTTTCTCTTTGTTTATTTTTTTCCCTGACTTCCTTTGTGTTACTTGAACATTTTTCAGAATTTCATTTTGATTTATTATAATGTTTATATAACTAAAACTTTATACACATCTAGCAGCAATTCCCCGTTTCTACTAACTCCCAGACCCTGGCAACCACCATTCTATTTTACGCCTCTATGACTTTAACTACTTTAGATGCCTCGTGTGGAATCCTGAAACATTTGTCCTTCTGTGACTGGCTTATTTTACTTAGCATAATGTACTCAAGTTTCATTCATGTTGTCATATATGACAAGATTTTCTTTTTTAAGGCTGAATAGTTCATTATCCATTCATCTGTCTATAGACATTTAGGTTGCTTCTACATCTTGGCTACTGTGAACAATACTGCAATGAACATGGGAATGCAAATATCTCTTCAAGATTCTGATTTCAATTCTTTTGATAAATACCCAGAAAGTAAGATTGCTGGATTATATGGTGGCTCTATTTTTAATTTTTTCAAGAATTCCATATTATTTTCCATAGTGGCTGCACCATTTTACATTCTCAGCAGTGCACGAGAATTCCAATTTCCTCACATCCTCAACAACATTGTTGTTGTTGTTGTTGTTGTTGTTGTTGTTGTTGTTGTTTTGATAATAGCCATTCTAATGACACCTTGCTCCTAAGGTATGAGGTGATGGCTTATGTGGTTTTGAGTTGCATTTCCTTGATGATGAATGATGTTGAGCATCTTTTTATACATCTGTTGGCCATTTGTATGTATTCTTTGGAGAAATACCTCTTTGAGTACTTTTAAAAATTAGGTTTTGTTTTTTTGCTATCACATTATATGAGTTCCTTATATATTATGGATATTAACCCCTAATCAGATACATGATTTGCAAATATTTCCTCCTATTCCTATTCCATAAGTTGCATTTTCACTCAATTGTTTCCTTTGCTATGAAGAAGTTTTTTAGTTTGTTGTTATCTCACTTTTCTACTTTTCCTTTTGTTGTCTGTGCTTTTAACATCATATCCAAAGGTATTTGCCAAGACTAGTGTTATGGTTCTTCCCCTATGTTTTCTTCTAAGAGTTTTATTAGTTCAAGCCTTATGTTTAAGATTTTAATCCATTTTGAGTTGTTTTTGTATATGGTGGAAGATAAGGGTTCAATGTCATTCTTTTTTGCCTGTGAATATCAAGTTTTCCCAACATAATTTGTTGAAGAGACTTATTCTCTCCCCACTGTGTACTCTTGGCACCTTTGTTGAAGATCAAGCGACTACTTATGTTGGAGTTTATTCTGTTTATTCTAGGCTCTTTATTCTGTTCCATTGGTCTATATGTCTGTCTTTATGCCAGTACCGTAATGTTTTGATTACTGTAGTTTTGTAATGTGTTTTGAAATCAGGAAGTGTGTGGCCTCTAGCTCTTTTCTTCTTTTTAAATATTGCTTTGGATATTCAGGGTCCTTTGTACTTCCATATGGATTTTAGGATAGCTTTTTCTATTTCTGTAAAAAATGCAATTGGAATTTTGGTAAGAATTGCATTGAATCTGTAGATCACCTTAGGTGGTATGGATATTAATATTTTAACAACGAACATTAATATTTTAACAGTATTAAGCCTTCCAATCCAGGAACTTCCACTCCATCATGTCTTTCTATTTATTTATGTCTTCTTCAGTTTCTTTCAGCAAAGTTTTGTAGTTTTCAGTGCACAAGTCTTTTGCCTTATTGGTTAAGTTTTTTCTGAAATATTTTATTTTTTGATGCTATTGTAAATGGGATTATTTTTCTTCTTTTTTGGATTGTTCATTGTTAGTGTATAGAAAGACAACTGATTTTTGTATCTTGATTTTATATTCTGCAACTTCACTGAATTCATTAATTAGTTCTAACGTGTGTGTGTGTGTGTGTGTGTGTGTGTGTGTGTGTAGTCTTAGGATTTCTTTGTGTTTTCTTTTAAATATAAGATCATGTCATTTGCAAGCAGAGATAGTCTCACTTATTCCCTTTCAATTTGATGACTTATTTCTTTGTCTTGTCAGATTATTCTGCTAGAACTTCTAGTACTATGTTGGCAAGAGTGGGCACCCACGGGATGCCTATGTGGCTCGGTTGGTTAAGTATCCTACTCTTGATTTCAGTTCAGATCATTGTCTCAGAGTTTGTGAGTTTGAGCCCCATGTCAGGCTCTGCACTGACAGCACAGGGCCTCTCTCCCTCTCTTTCTGCCCCTCCCCCACTCACGCTTGCTCTCTCTTAAAACAAATAAACTTCAAAAAATTAAAAAAAAAGAGTGGGCATCCTTGCCTTGTTCCTGATCTTAAAAGAAAAGCTTTTAGTTATTATTATGTTAGCTAAGGGTTTTTCATATACGACCTTTATTAAGTTGAAATAATTTTCTTCCATTCCTAGTTTGTTGAGTGTTTTTTCATGATGGTGTTGAATTTATCAATTGTTTTTTCTACATCTCCTGAGATGATCATGTGATTTTTATCCTTCACTCTGTTGATGTGGTGTATCTTATTGATTGAATTTCATATGTGGAACTATCCTTGCATCCCAGGGACAAAACCCACTTGGCCATGGTGTACCATGTGCTTTTAATGTGCTATTGGATTAGATTTGCTAGCATTTTGTTGAAGATATTTGCATCTGTATTCATTAGGGTCATTGG
Organism: Neofelis nebulosa; assembly: GCF_028018385.1. Taxonomy (NCBI): domain Eukaryota; kingdom Metazoa; phylum Chordata; class Mammalia; order Carnivora; family Felidae; genus Neofelis; species Neofelis nebulosa. Next base: position 108,461,095 of record NC_080800.1, on the reverse strand, counting down.
CCTGCAATTCTCTTTACTCAGAGTGCCTTTTTTCTGGCTTTGGTATAGAGATAGTGCTGGCCTCATAAAATAAGTTTGGAAGTGTTTTCTCTACCTCAATTTTTTGGAAGAATTTGACATGAATTGGGATTAATTTTTCTTTAAATATTTGGCAGAGTTGACGGCTGAAGCTGTCTTGTCCTTGGCTTTTCTCTTTGGGATGTTTTTGATTACTGACCCAACCTTCTTACTAGTTATAAGTCTCCTCAGATTTTCTATTTCTTCATGATTTAGTTTCGGTAGGTTGTATAGCCTTCTTACCAGTTATAAGTCTCCTCAGATATTCTATTTCTTCATGATTCAGTTTTGATAGGCTGTATGTTCTTAGGAATTTCTCCTTTTCTTCTAGATCATTCAATTTGTTGTCACGTAATTGTTCACAGTAGTCTTTTATAATCCTTTTGGGTTTTGTGGCATCAGTTATAATGTCTTTTATTTCTGATTTTATTTGAGTCATCTCTCTTTTTTCTCTTAGTCTAGCTAAAGGTTTGTCAATTTTGTTAATATTTAAAAAAACAACTTTAGTGTAATTGATTTTTGTATTGTTTTTCTATTGTTTATTTCATTTATTTTTGATCTTGCCTTATTTCCTTCCCTCTGCTAACTTTGGGCTTTGTCTTTTTTTCTGGTTTCTTGAAGTGTAAAGTTAGGTTGTTTATTTGGGATATTTCTCTTTTATTAACGTATGCATTTATGGCTATAAACTTACCTCTCAGTCCTGCTTTTGCTGGATCCCATAAGTTCGGGTATGTTATCTTGTGTTTTGTTTTCATTTGTCTCAAGATATTTTCTAATTTTCTTTTTTATTTCTTCTGTGACCTATTGGCTGTTCAAGAGTATGCTGTTTAGTTTCCATATGTTTGTGAATTTTTCGGTTCTCTTTCTGCTATTGATTTCTAGTTTCATTTCACTGTAGTCAGAAAAGATACTTGTCATGATTTCAATCTTCTTGAATTTGTTAAGACTTGTTTTGTGACCCAACATGTGATTTATTCCAGACAATGTTCCACGTGCTTAAGAAAAATGTATATTCTGCTGCTGTTCAATGAAATATTCTGTATATGTCTGTTAGGTCCATATATAATGTTTTTTAGTGTATCTTTGTATAGTTGTCTTACTGTTGGCAACAGGCATTACAGTATATATACATAACTTACATAAGTCTACTCATGTTAACATTTTACCTATTCAAGTGATGCTTAGAAGGATTACCTCCCTTTACCCCCATTTACCTTCCTTCATTTATTATATAATTGTCTTAAATATTTCCCCAACATATTTTAAGACAGAGAGAGACAGAGAGAGAGAGTGAGTAGGGGAGGTGCACAAAGAGGGAAAGAGAGAGAATCCCAAGAAGGCCAGCACGGGGCTCAAATCCACGAACCATGAGATCATGACCTGAGCTGAAATCAAGAGTCAGATGCTTAACCGACTGAGCCACCCAGGCACCCCTCCTCTACATGTTTTGAGAACCACATTAGGCAATGTTAAATTATATTTGCCCATATATTTTCTCTTTCCATTGTTCTTTCTTCCAAATATTCTAAAATTCTTTTGTTTAACATTTCCATTCTGTTTAAAGAACTTTCATTAGCCATTCTTTAGGGTAGATGTACTGGTGAAAAATTATCTTGGTTTTCCTTCATTTGAGAGCATCTTGATTTCTCCTTCTTTCCTGAAGGATATTTTTACTCAGTATGCAATTCTGAGTTGACAGTTCTTTTCTTTCAGCATTTGAAAAGTATTGTGCCACTTCCTTCTGCTCTCCATCATTTCTGAGGAATGCCACTTCATTCTAATTGCTTTTCCCTTATTAGTAAAGGTGTTGTTTATCTCTAAAAGCTTTCACAATTTTTTTTGTCTTTAGTTTTCAGAAGTTTATCATAAAATGTCTTGCCATGAATATTTTTGTGTTTCTCTTATTTAAAGTTTGTTCTCCATGAATCTATTTTATGTCTTCTGCCACATTTGGAAATTCTTAGCCATTATATCTTCAAGCTTTTTGCTTTTTACTTGAAACTTCACATTTTCAAAACCCCATTCTCTTTTTCCACTCTTCTGAGACTGCAATGAAAGGAATGCTAGTTCTTTTCTTATAGTCCCACATATTCCTGACGTTCTGTTCATTTTTTTAGCTCTATTTTCTCTCTGTTGTTCAAATTGAGTAATTTTTATTGCTGTATCTTCAAGATCACTGATTCTAACATCTTGTCCATTCTTCTCCTGAGCCCATCTATTTACCTTTTTATTACAGCTATTGTATTTTTTAGTCCTAATATTTCCATTTAGTTCTTCTTTATACCTTCAATTTATTTGCTGAGAGTTTCTATTTCTTTGTTGAGACTACCTAATTTTTTCATTGGTTTCAAGAGCGTTTGTAATTTTCTCTTGAAGCATTATTATAATGATTGCTTTTAAATCTTTATAAGATAATTCCCAGATCTCTGTTATCTTAAGGTTGGCATCTGCTGATTGTATTTTTTCATTCAAGTTGAGATGTTTTTGGTTCTTGGTATGATTTTTAATTGAAACCCAAATATTTTGGTTGTTATGTTACAGTACTCTGGTATTTATTTATTTATTTATTTATTTATTCATTCATTCATTTATTTTTAAGTAATCTCTGCACCCAACATGGGGCTCAAACTCACAACCCCAAGATCAAAGTCACATACTCTATGGGGAGCCTGGGTGGCTCAGTCACTTAAGCATCCAACACTTGATCTCAGCTCAGGTCATGATCACACAGCTCGTGAGTTCAAGCCCCGCATCAGGCTCTGCACTGGCAGTTGAAAGCCTGCTTGGGATTCTTTCTCTCTCCCTCTCTCTGCCCCTTCCCTGGGAGGGGTGCTCTCTCTCTCCCTCTCTCTCTCTCTCTTTCTCTCTCAAAATAAATAAAAAACATTAAAAAAAAGAGTCACATGCTCTACTGACTTATCCAGCCAGGCTCTCCCTCGCTGGATTTTATTTAAATCTTGTGTTTTAACAGTCTTCCTCTGATATTGTTCTGGTATGGGAAGGATCCTGTCCTATTACTGTTAGGTAGGGGTGGAAGTTCATGTTCCCGCTGGGCCTCTATTCACACAGAGAGGGTGCAGATAAGTTCCTCATTATCACTCATCACTGGTTGGGTGTGGGAGTTTGAGTTCTCTACTAGGCCTCCAATGATACTACACTGACTGTATGGGAGAAGGACATCTCCTTACTGCTTCCCATGTGGTTTCCACAGACACTGTGAATGAAGAGGACATCTCATTACTGCCAAGTAGGGATGAAAGTCTTGACTCCCCACTGGTCTTATCTGACACCACCCTGACAGGGTTGCCAGGGCACCTTTTTATAACCTGGGGAAGGTGTGTATCTACAGTTTTCATTTGGCCTTTGCAGGCAGGAATGGGAATGGAGCCAATGATTTTCTGTGGTGTGTGGCCAGAGTAGAGCACTTATTTTATACACATTTCTGTTGTGTTAGGCTACCCCTTTTCTGTTCCTTTAGCTAGGGATAGTAGGCTTTTCTTATTGCTTTCTTTTCTTTTTTTTTTTTTTTATCAGTGTCCATTAGTATTTCCAGATTTCTAGGTTCTCCATTACGTAGGCTGAGAATATGAAGAATAAAGAATACCTAGGTAACTCTCTGTAATGCCACTCCTTCAGTCTTGAGGTCCCAAGCCTGTCATTTTCTCTCCATCTTTCAATATTTTTTTTCAATATCTTTATGGTACACTACACACACACACACACACACACACACACACACACACACACTAGTATTTTGTTTTCACTCTTTAACTTGCATCTTTGATCCACCTGAAATTTATTTTGGTGCATGGAGTGAAATTAGAAGTTAACTTTATTTTTTCTAGTGGGAAATCCATTTGTCTCAGAACTATTTATTAACTAAATCATTTTTTCTTTTTCCTACTTATTTGAAGTGCCATCTTTTCCATATACCAGATCCCAATATGATTTGGGTGTGTTTTTGGCTCTTTATTTTGTTTCATTAATCTCATGAATGATTGCTACATGTTTTAATAGCTTTACCTTCACTTTACAATATATAAAATGTTGTATGCTGGCTCCATTTCATTTTTATTCTTTTTCAGAAAAGCCTAGGTTATTCTTCAATGATTTTTTTCCAGAGAAAGTTTAAAATAAACTTGATTAACTTAAAATTCCTATAATGATGGATATTTGTCATTATACATTTGTCTGAATCTAGAGAATGTACAACACCAAGAGTGAACCCTAAGATAAACTATGGACTTTGGATGATTATGATGTGTGAGTGTGGGTTCATTCTTGGTAAGAAAAAAGCTGTACCATTCTTGTGAGTGATGTTGATAAAGGGGGAAGCCATGCATGTGTGGAAGCTGGGAGTATATGAGAAATCTCTGTAGCTCTCTCTCAATGTTGCTATAAGCCTAAGACTGCTTTAAAAAAAGGTTGAAAAAATTCTTAGTGTTTCAACAGAATGATGTTAATATTATATATGAATTTAAGGAACAAAATACATCATCCCATCCATTAAACGACTTTTATGACCCAAAACAATGTTTTCAATTTTCTTTATATAATCTCTGTACTTTCTAGTTAAGTCTATTCCTAGAGTCTGTTTTTGTTTCTTTTCTCATAATTATAGTTGCAATTGTAAAATGTTATGTCTTTTGTGACATTTAAAATATGTGTTTATATATGAATCTTTTGTTTTTTAATTTTTATTTTTGTTTCATACATATCATTGATTTCTGCTATATTTTAAAGAATAAAATCTGCTTATTCTTAGGTAAATAAACTATAAGTTTAGATTAATTTTGAATGATATTATAACTCTTAATACAGAATACTTGATAGTACTTTTCTGTTATAGAAAAGGTGATTTCAAAATATTTATGGTTCTTATTCTTTTCTATCTTACAGTATATTTATTCTAATGATCTTCTTAGGTTTAAATTAGGAAGTTGTGTGGTAGGCTTATATTTTGATAGTTTATTTTGAAAATTTCAACCTTACTAAAAAGTTGAAAGAACAAAGAACTCCTGTATCCCCTTTACCCATATTACCCAATTGTTAACATTTTAACATATTTGCTCCACTTCTCTCTCTCTCTCTCTCTCTCTCTCTCTCTCTGTAGACACACACACACACACACACGCTCATTAATCTTTTTATGATCCAATTTATTTGATAGCATGGTTCAGAAATTGTGACCAATCATCCCCAAATACTTCAGTTTGTACTTCCCCAAACCAAGGATGTTATCCTTCATAGTCAAAAATAGAACCATCCAAATCAGCAAATCAACACACACCACTACCATACAACTCACAGATTCTATTAAAAATTTTCCAAGTGTCCAACAATGTGTCTTTTTATTTTCTGGTCAAGGATCACATGTTACATTTAATCTTCATTTATTTTTATTCTCCCTCAGTCTAGAACATTTTATCAATCTTTTCCCATTTTTTATCACCTTGACAGTTTAAGAAGTGCATATCTTCCATTTCATATGATGTCTTTTAACCTTGGCATATGTGCTAATTACTCCTGTCCAAACTCAAGCCATGCACTCCTGGGAGGAAGACCACCAAAATGACGTGTGCTTTAAGCAGAGCATCAGAAGACATATGATGGCAATCCTGTTCCACCAGTGGTGATGGTAATCTTCATTACTTGTGTGAGTGGAGTCTGACAGGTTTCTCCAACGTGGAGTCATCATTTTTTCTTTTATAATCATTAAGTATTTTGTGAGGAGACACTCTGAAACTATTTCACTGCCCTGCCCTTCAATTGAACACCTTGACTTAATCGAAGTCACTTGACTTAATGAATCCTGCCTAAATCAAATGGTGATTTTCTCTTTACATCATTCCTTCTACATTCATTGGTTTATATTCTTCTCTAAAGAAGAGCTTCAGCTTCTTCTCCATTTCATTTTTTTGTGTCAGTATGGACTTATGGATGGATTCCTATATTCCTCAATTGGTTGTAATGCTTTACTATTCTTATTTTTTTGATACTCAAATTATCCTATATTTGTCTAGTGGGAGCCCTTTCAGGTTTTCTCCAGTGTCCTGTTGACACATCCCCTTTATTCCTTGATCACATTATTGCTTGCCAAACACAATTAGATGTTCCAGGATAATCTTGTACTTTTCCCGCTTCAGTCTTAGAATTAGTCATTTTTCCAAGAAACCCCAATTCCTTTTAGAAGAGGATGATATTTGGAAACCAAGATCTGTGCACTCAGTGCCCTCTAGCAGACAGAACCAGGAAATATTTGTTTGTACGTGTGTGTGTGTGCACGCACACAACACCCTCACACCCCACATACATCTATATCTATTTTTCTTTCTGTGTATGCATGTGATGAATACAAACATCTCCAATTTAAATCCAACTTTCCAGGATTCTTTCTAGCCTTCCCCCTTTCCATATTTGTAAATCTCTTCTTGGGCAATAAACAAACAAACAAACAAACAAACAAAAAACTAGCTCCCATTACTTTCAATATATTTACTGATATGTTCAATATTCTTGCATATAATCAATCTCCCAACTATGCTGGTAACCTCCTTAGCCAATGACCCCATTGCCATTTCCTCAGCCCACTGACACCTCAGAACTTAGAAGTCATCCCTTCCATCCTAACAATAAGAAATAGCTGAATAAATGAAAATCAATGAATTTTTGTGGACTCTTCATAAAATTGAGTTTTCTGGGCCAACTATCATCCCCAAATCTGTATAAACAGGTAAATTAAAGGAGTCAAAGCCAGATCTACTCACCTGAAACAGAAGCTGCTGGAGCCATAAACTGGTAGTAGCACTTAAATAGCAATTTTGACAAAGTGCTTGAGGCTGTGTATGGACTAGTGTGAGAGTAAAAAACTCCTGGGGGCACACTTTTATAGATTTTTACTTCCAGGAACCTTAGTAAGTTCTTATGGTGAAGAACTAAGAAAGATCCCTTTGTGGATCTGACTGGGGAGAAGAACACTAATCCTTATGAAATATGTCCAGAGTATTCTCTATAACAAATGCTTACTATGCAGGGCATACACCTTTACCAGAGCCTTATATCAACTGGGTGAAGGGGATTCTTGTCATTCCAGTCCTCTTAGGCTTCTTGTCTCACCAAAAAGAGGGAAACTATACCACTGGAAGAAACACTTATGAAGGTCACAACCTAAAGAGCACACCCACTAGAAGACTAAAATTTAATAGTAAGACTTTATAACACTATCCCTCCCCTACACCTTACCACCACACCAATAAGGTGCCAGTATAATAACAATGGATCACATCTAAAAGAGCTGCAAAACAGACTCTGTCTGAACAGGACCCAAAATCAAGAGAGGAGATGAAAACAAGGATGTCAGAGGAAGCCGAGGCTTCTGGCACCTATGCCTACAGCAAACAGAAAATCCAGTCCAACTCCTAGTTGGATTAACAAAATCACTTCACTAAAGTCTCATACCTCTGTTCCTATTACCTGCTACAACATGTCTGGCTTTCAACAAAAAATTGCATGGCATGCTGAAACACAAAGAAATACACAGTCCAAAGAGACAAATCAAGCATTAGAATCAGACTCAGATATGGTACAGTTGTTGGAATTACCAGACAGGGAATTTATTTAATTTTTTTTTTTTACTTTCAAGTTTTTATTTAAATTCCAGTCATTTAACATATAGTGTAATATTACTTTCAGGTGTAGAATTTAGTGATTCATTGCTTACATACAACACCCAGTGCTCATAACAACCATTGCCCTACTTAATACCCATCACTCATTTAACCCATCCCTGCCCACCTTCTCTCCAACAAACTTCAGTTTGTTCTCTATAGTTAAGAGGCTTTTTTGTTTTGTCTCTCTTTTTTTTTCCCCTTTGTTCATTTGTTTTGTTTCTTAAATTCCATATTTGAGTGAAATCATATGTTATTTGTCTTTCTCTGATTGACTTATTGTGTTTCACCATAATAGTTTCTCTCTCTCTGTGTGTGTAAATATATATATATATATATATATATATATATATATATATATCTTCTTTATCCATTCATCAGTCAATGGACATTGGACATTTGGGCTCTTTCCATAATGTGGCTATTGTTGATAGTGCTGCTGTAAACATTGGGGTGCATGTGTCCCTTTGAATCAGCATTTTTGTATCCTTTGGGTAAATACTTAGTAGTGCAATTACTGGATTGTCAGGTGGCTTTATTTCTAACTTTTTGAGGAACATCCATACTATTTTCTACAATGGATGCACCAGTTTGCATTCCCACTAATAGTGCAAGAGGGTTCCCCTTTCTCCACATCCTCACCAAATATCTTCTCTCATTCTGAAGGTTGCCTTTTAGTTTTGTTGATTGTTTCCTTCACTGTGCAGAAGCTTTTTATCTTGATGAAGTCCCAATAGTTCATACTTGCTTTTGTTTCCCTTGTACTGGGCAGGAAATTTAAAATAACTATAAATTAGTATGCTAAGGATTCAAATGGAAAAAATAAACAACATGCAAAAACTGATGGTTAATATAATCAGAAAGATGGAAATTTTATAAAAGAATAAATGGTAAATGCTAGAAATGAAAAATATTGTAGCAGAAATAATAACTTTGATGGTTTCATTAGACTGGATGAGACAGAGGAAAAAATCAGTGAGCTTGAAGACAAGTCATTAGACACTTTCAAAACTAAAATGAAAGAGAAGAAAAGAATTTAATAAAACATAACAGAACATTCTTGAATGACAATTTCAAAGGGTATAACATTGGCACAATTGGGATACCAGAAGTAGAAGAAAGAGAATAGAAGACGTATTTGAAGTGATAAAAGCAGAGACCTTCCCAAAATATATGACAGACACAAACCACAGATCTATAAATCAGAGAATACCAAGCAGGTGAAATACCAAAAACCCCACAACTACACCCAGACATATCATATGAAAACTTTAGAAAACCCAATGACAAAAAAAAACACCTCAAGATTATTCCCAATTTCTATAAACTAGCAAACATCTACATGTCCTTCAATGAGTGAATGGATAAACAGTGGTACACTCATACAATGAGCTATTATTCAGTGATTTAAAAATCAAGCCACAAAAACACATGAATGAATATTAAATGCATGCTTCCTAAGTGAAAGAAGCCAATCTGGAAAGTCTACACATTATAGGATTCCAGTTCATTAATATTCTGGAAAAGGCAAAATTATAGATGTTTGAAAGATCAGTGTTTGGTGGGGCTTTTGGTGAGGGGAGGGCAGGAAGGTGGAGAGTGTTGAGTAAGTGAAGCACAGGGGATTTGTTAGGGTGGTGAAACTATTCTATGTGATACTGTAATGGTGGATACATGACACTATGCATTTGTCTAAACCTATACAACTTAATGGCACAGAATGAACCTTAATGTAAGCAGACTTAAAAATGTCATTTAGGAGGTCCAGGGATTGCATAAAAGAATGCAGACTGTGACAAGAGAATCTAACTGTATTATCAATATATGAAACGACTTCACTGAAGGGAGAGTGGGAAAAAGAGGCTGACGTAAGTAACTTTGGCAATGAATCAAGTCTGGAACGATATGGCAAAATGAAATGTATATTAGCATTGTATTCTAGTTAGTCAAGTTTGTCCCATGGGTGTACAGGTTAACCATTCTGATACTGCTATATATGTATGCTGGCATTGAACAATTAATTAATTCAATGGATGGTGCATAGTAGGGGCCATGTCTCTCACCACTGAAGCGGGAATTTATAGGTAAGCAAGGAAAAGAGACCAGAATGATCCATGTACAAATGAATTAGAGTCAGAGATATAAGTATAAACTCATATTTAATTTAGATACAGATGGCTACATACAGAAATATTTGTAGATATATGTGTATGCACAGGCTAGTATAAATACATATCAGGGATCCCTGAGAAAATTTCTGATTCTAGGACCAGGGCAGGAATTATACAAAATGAATCTGACATGTCTTGTAGTGCCAGGAGGTAGGAAAGTACTAAAAACAATCCCTAAAATGATGGAGGCATTATGTCAAAGGGCCATAGGAGTCAACTAAAAGAGCTCCTGATGTCCAAAGCTGAGTAATTTAGCAACAAAATAAAGTCGTATTAGCTTACAACCTGAAACATAAAATAAATATCCATGAGTCCATCCATACTCCTATAAATATATGATCGAATGAGTCATTATATGAGAAAGACACGACAGATGTGTGCAGAATTCCAGATAATTACTTAGCTGCTTCACTCCCAAGTTACTTCTCACTAAGCATGGGCTGCACATAGTGACTTCCTTCCAAAGAGCACAGTAGGAGAAGATGGGAGTGGGGAGAATAACTTTGTGGCAGAGAAACCTGACAAATACGTCAGCTAGGTAATCAAGGTTAATATCTACAGTGATAAGTCATGGTGATAGCATGTACGCTTCATGTGATGGGATGAGAACGGCACTTCCAAATCCCATAATCCCAGTCTAATAATGAGAAAAACTGTAGAAGTTCCGATTCAGAGATATTCTACAAAATATCTGACCTGTTCCCCGCCAAACTGCCAAGACCATCAAAAACAAGGAGTTTGAGAAACCATTACAGCCAGGAGGAGCCTAAGGAGACATGATGATTATATGTAATGTGGTATCCCTGCTGGAATATCATGGAACAGAAAAAGGACATTAAGTTAAAACTAGACAATTTGAATAAAATATGGATGTTAGTTAATAATTGGTTCTTTAACAAATTACAATACTAATGTAAGATGTTAATAATAGGGGAAGACTGGTGTGGGCTATTTGAGAACTCTCTGTACTATCTTTGCAATTTTTGTAAATTTAAAAGTGTCCTGATATTTAATGGAAAAATATTTTTTAAAAATCTAATTGAATTTACCCATGACACAATTTGGGCCTGGTGCTTCTGGGGGAGAATTTCTCTTTGACAATTTTCCCAGTGTCTTATATGGTAATTGTTTGGTTACGTATTCTATCTATGTATTATTGCTGCAGAAAATAAAATGTAAGATTCCAGGTTTTCAAGTTTGTTTGTATGGAGCACAAAAGGATTCTGAGGAATGCAGTCAGGGTCAGCCCCCTAAGCTTCCAACTCAATTCCTGGGCTGTTTATAGCTCCTCCAGAGGAGGCAACTAAATCCCTCACCTGCAAGCTCTGTTTCACTCTTTTCTAAACTCTTAATGCTTCCAGCAGAAATCCTAGCAGCCATTTCAGTTCTTCCATTCCAGACTGGGTTTTCTCTCTAGTCTCCCTTGTTATAAGTCAGTCTTACAACCCGGTGTCTCAAGTTCCTATGTTGACTCTCTATCACTACCTCCACCTTCCCTGGCAATGCATCAGTACCTTGGACTGGGCTAGCTTTTTCGGACCTCTGGTGGATTCGTTTGCCTAGACTCCTGCTGAGCTGGAACTCTATGCAGACACCCACCTCAGTGCTCACTGATTTTCTTATTCTGAGCCACTGCCTGTCCTACTCTGGTTTCAACCTGTTTCCTAGACCTCCTCCGGGCCACCTGTTTTCTTTTGCTACCAGGGGACCATTCTTTGGAGTCTTCTCCATATCCCTCCAATTGTTAAGCGATGCCCCCAGAGTTATGAAACATGATGGTAACCATCCCTTTCCTCTCCCCAAGGAATCCTTTCTGGCTCTCAAGAGTTTTCAATTCAGTACCAATAAATGAATCCTTATTTTATACCGGTTAAGACAAGGCCCTGACTAGTGATTTTTGCAAGGTAAAAGGAGGATTCTTTCCATCCACAAATTTCTCTTTTCTGTTCCCACCTTTAATGTCAATTTATGATTCCAGGGGTCTGCACAAGACAGGTGTTTCTTGGGGTTTACATGCACAAATTTCCCTTTCAACAGAAGGTGCCTTACAGCAACTAGCAACAGAGAAGAGCAATTTAAGAAAATTCTGTCAAAGCACAGAAGCTAAAGCAGATTGATTTCAGTTTCCAAGCTGCCCTCTGCAGCTGACCACCAATATATCTGCCTGTCCAGGGATGCTGGAAGGAATTTAGCATTTTGTTTGGGCTTTTGTAGCAAGGATTCTGAGATCATTGCCTTAATAGAAGACACACACCCGGGGGAATGACTTCAAACCCCTATAGCAAGAGAATTTCTACAAAATGTTTTCTGTAACAGACAGCATTGCTTTCAAAGTGAAGTACTTTTTAAACAGAAAACTTTGCAAATGTTTTAAACAGTTTTTGTTTAAATGTTACCAATTCCCCCAGTGCGTGCAGACTGTAACATGGGAAGATTTGAGATCAGTGGGATAAAGGAGACCTTTCGGCCACTAGGGTTATTAATGGAGGTGATGGGGGCCGGAATAGCTGCCTGGTGAGATGGTGGGTCCCATGTTATCTGAGGAGTGAGGAGGGGTGGTAAGGCAGGTGTCTGTACTGAGCATGCACTGGGATCCTGGGGAGGGTATTTCTGCACCAGGTAACCATTTACTGATTGGTTTCTGGAGTCTTTTAAAAGCCCACAGTTCTTGATTTTTTATTTCAAGAGTTCAAAAGGAGGAGAACATCAATAAAGGCTGATAAAACTGGGAAAATTTCTTGGGGGGGGGTAGTACTGGAAGTGCTGGAGCATAATCCAGTCCAGGGTCTTGTCTGATTCAGAGCAAACTGGAGGAGTTTTGTTAAGATACAGATTTGCAAGCCTCACTCCTCCACACTCTACCCCCCCCCACCCCGTAACTTAGGAGGAACTTAAAGTAAGATCCACTTTTAAATCTAATCTGTTGTACTCACCAGAAGCTTGGGTTTTGGAAATTGAATGCCCAGGTCACAGCAGGAGGACCGCATGGGTTCGAGGTGGAGTCTGGGCATGAGCAGGAAGCTGGGGCTCTAAGAGCATGATGCAGAGGTGGGGAATACTGGGTGGGTAAAAATCTGTGATTCCAGTAGAGCTATATCCACTTATGGGAAAGGAAAATGTCTAATGCCTGCAAGGCATTTTCAAGATCTACTTCCCCAAATGTGGTGCAGTAGCCCAAAGCCTACACCTGCAGGCCAGTGTGCTTGAGGAAATCTGTCCACAGGCTGATCTTTCAAGCTTGCCCCTAACTGAAGTACAGAAGGCCTCAGCCACCCTGGACATTTTGGGCTTAGCACTTGTTGCCCTGTCTCTGGCATTGGGGGTGTGGTTGCTCAAATTCCTAGCTCAGATAGCTCTGACCAGGAACTGCCAGACTTGTACCTTGGCTCACCTGATGTTCTTTTTAGCTTTGGATGCTCAGAGTAGAAGGTGCTTAATCCAGCAAGCATGTGTATATGCGAGTCTGGAGCTAAGAAGGTCTTTGTGTCACCGTGGTGAACTTGGACAATTACCTTCTCAAATTATTTTGTTAATGGGGGGGGGGGGTGTGCCATGTTGTTGCTAGACTTCATTGTGTCCTCCTCTCCTTCCGGCCAGAATTCTCCCTGGGATTTTCTTCTTTACCTTGTTGTGGCTCTCTGTCCTGCAGCAGCACTCCTGTATGGATGTTTCAACAGCATGAGTCAGTTGGGAGGGAGTTAATCCTGCTTGCTGTGGTCTCTAAATATTATTTTATATGCTTCCTGTAGGCCTGGTGCTCTCACCTCCTGCTGTTAATCAAAAGTTTTATTATTGTCTCACTTAGCCAATATGCAAAGCACTAACTCTCCTGTCCCCAGACACACGTCACTGTCCCTAGCCCAGGGCCTCTCACGAAGCTGGTGCTCAGCTGTTGAATAATTTCATGACTTCAGGGCTTCTGTGGCCACTTGTAAAGGCCACGTTTTCAGTTTCTCAGAAAAACAAAGTGTAATTTAGGTACACTATCGCTAGGTGGAACTCGTCTGTTAGAGCAACTTGAAGCCAAGTCCGAAAATTTGAGCTCTGGGTATGTTGCAGATAAATAAGTACACTGTTCAGACTTTCTCTGGAATCATAAATAAACCTCTTTCTTAAGACTTTTGAACTCCAATTTAGAAGGAAAAGTAGATAATTCTTTTAAATGCAATAGATGCCCCAGGTAGAGTCTGTTACTTTATTGATCTCTTCCTTTCCCTTCATCAACTCAGTTGGAATCTTAACTTAAAGTCCAAATCTCTTCCAACAGGTACTTCTCATTCAGACTTGGAGCTGCTTTGACGTCGAAGCCCCCCACATGCTTATCCCTCAATGGCTAACAAAGACCAAACTATTCATCTCAGCCACAGGCTGTCTATTCACCTGGCCTACATTGTTTGAGCTAATTATAGTGAACAAACTCTTTGCCCACTAAGGAAGAGAAATAAGCTTCGCAGAGGTTGATGGTGTCGAAAGTGTACAAGCCACCCCCTCCCCTAGTCACTTTTCCTCATATCAGAAAAGATACTTTTACTTGACACCTTCTAGATTCCCTTCTCCCATTTGCTCTCTGAACCCGCTGGGGGCTGCTGGCTTAATTTCCACAATAGCTGCAGTTAATTAGTATCCCAGGGTAACTGACTTCCCTTAGCAACAGAAGTAACAATGGCTTCAGCTCACAAATTACCTTAGCTACAGTTTTCTTCTACTGATGAAAAACATATTCAACAATATTCAAATACAGGTTTTAAACAAAAAATTAATCTGATATCCACTCATTAACAAATATTTATTAAGCTCCATTTGTGTGCAAAATTACAGGACTGGCCACTGGCTGTACAGAGTTGAATCAGGTATGGTCCTTTCTCTTGGGGAACTCAAAAAGAAATTGGAAGGAAAAGATAGGAACTAAAAGTCCACTATAAGAGAGTGCTAAATGTGTGGTTGGTTGAAGGCCTGGAGGGTGTGAGGAAGATGGAGGTCTTTGGGGCTGGGAAAGGTGGGTCTTGAACTTGAAAGCCCAACTATGGAGCCTGACAGAATTGAAATCAAACTCTAACTTTGCCACTAGCTGTGTGAGGTCTGACAAGTTACTTAAACTTTCTGAGCTTCAGTTTCCTTTCCTGTAATTGGCGAAGACTGAGGCCCACCTCAAAAAGCTTATGTAAAGGTTAGAAATTACACAGATAAAGCACCTAGTCCACTGCCTGGCCAAAAGTCCCTCTTTTCATTGGTAACTCAGTCTCAAAGGTTCAATAGGTTTTAGCTATGTGAAGAGGAAAAGGATGGAATTTCCATTTGGAAAGAAGGACTTCAAAAAGCCTATGGCAACTGAAACCGGGAAGGGAAGGCAAAGGAAATTAGTTTACAATGTGAGGCTTGGGGTAGGGGGAAATTGGATCAGAAAGGTAGCTGAGATTTTGTCACAAGGATTTTTGGCTAAAATGTCAGAGCTGGAAGAGATCTTTGGAAATAATCTGTTGGCCCAGGCTCTTTATTTGATTGATAGCATAACTTTCCTTTCATTGGTTCTAAGTCAGATGACTTTTTTCATTGTGAAATAAAATTTTATTTTCAAATTAAATGAAAAAGTGAATGGTTTCAAACTTCCAGGAAGTTCTGTCTCAGCAGAGCATTAATGTACATCTAGCTATTGCTATGAGGACAACTATGCCTTTATCAGAGACGCTAACAGAAAAAGACTCCTTAACCTGGACTGGGCCATGAGCCTGACTGGAGAAAAATCAGTGAAGAAAAGGTGATGAAAGAATAATTTGCTGCTCCCTCAGTTTCCCAAGAAATCCCAAGTTTGCATGCTACCCAACGCCATCTTTCTTTACCTTCTATCTAAATCAAGAACATCTGATGGCTCTTGATTACCATACTAGCATTACTATCACTGTAAATGATGATAAACAAAAAATATCTGCACTTGTATTTACATAGTACTTCTTGCCTTTTCAAACAACACTGAAGTCCATTCTCTTATTTTCTTCTCACACCAGATGTGGAGTTAGTTAAGCAATTCCCACCTCCACCTCCACATGCCACCTCAGTGCCATAGATGAAGAAAATGAGGCCTAGCATTGCCTGTAATTGGGAGTAGAGCCTATGTAGGAGAAAGTGACTAGTGATAATCTATGGGATGTTCAAATTTATGTCTCTGGAAAGCTTTGCTCCTCATCACCCTCCTCCAGATGTCTCTTGGATATCACACATTCTCACCAGCAGCCTTCCTACTCCTATAGATCATCAACAATCATCCTGAAAGCCTAAGGCCAGGTACAGTGTTTGGGCTTTTTTCCCACATCTAACCATTCCACAGCATATGACAAATCCTTGACAAATTTCCAATGAGAAAAAAACTAGCAGAAACCAAATGCCCTCCCTCTGTGACTTGATGTGGCCAAGCATAGGCTCCTTTCAAAGGGTGCACCGTAGAAGAGTCATGAGGCTCAACCTCCTAACCCCCACCCCGAGTCTGGCTGGTGTTTTTTTCTCCCATAGTTAAGAGGATCTTCTTGGAATCTTATTTTTACCAACAAAGGAAAACATCATTATTACAATTCCACAAATTTACAGAAGGAACACCATTGATACATGTTGTTGTATATTTGAGTGGTTTTTGTGTTTCATACTGATCATACCAACATTACATCATTATATTTATCTGGTTTTTCCCCATACTTTTGAGATTAGAGAACTCATCAGCCTTTAAAGAGAAATCAAATGCCAAACAAGATTCTACCTTCTAGAAAAGTATTAATGGAAACAATTTTCCAAATATATTTAATTTTTAATATTTGTGTATCTATTAATAAATTGACATTTATTGAATATCTACAAAGTGGCATGCAAATTGCCTGTATACTTCGTTTAATTCCCAGTCTGTATAAAGGAGAGATTATTATGCCCCTTTCATGTGTGAGGAGACTAGGGGTCAAAGATGGTAAGCCATTTACCACACATTGACAGTACAGAGCTACTAAGAGGCAGATCTGGGGCTTTGATCCAGGTCTTCTAACTCCAGAGCCAATGGTTTTCTTACTATACTACAGCAGCAAGTACAGGGGCTTGTCCAAAAGTAAACTTGATTTTTAGAAAAGGACTAGGGAAGCAAATATCCTTGAATTAGAGAATGTCCAAATTTCAGGTCCAAATCACGTGGCCACTTAAAAAATAAAGGGCTTAATCAATCATAAAGAATTCCACTTAAACTTATTATCTAAAGTAATTAATAAGAATGTCATTTCCCCACCAACCCCGAATGATAAAATCAATTTGGGAACTTTCCCAATAATTTGAACTCAAAATACTAATCTTCAGAGAAAGCCTATATATCAAAAGTCTGTATAGTATGACACAAATATAACAGAATCTTAATTTTCAATTTCTATTAAACTGATTTTTCTTTTATAGCAGAGTCGGAAAGCCAAAAAACCCTTCAAATCCATTGAGCCCCTTGCATTTTATTTAAGAGGTTTCATTTTTCAAGCCAAAGCCCAGAAGACAAAACAAGCTCATTTAATTCACACCCCAGAATTGTAATTGCTCTGCTCAAGCCAATGTCTAAGTGCCTGTATTAAGGGCTTCCCACTGACCAGAGAGTGTTAATTCGTCAGCCCATGCAACTTTCTTTTGTGCTTTTAAGCTACTGCTCATTTTCCTCTTGGTTAGGGTTGTCTATAAAACAGAACATGCCAGTAAATTAAATTTCAGATAAACAACAAATAACCTTTAGGTAAGTATGTCCTGTGCAATGATTAGGACATACTTATGCTAACAAAATTCACTGTTTTTTTAATTACAATTTAACAGGACATACTGTATTTCTATTTGCTAAATCTGGCAACCCTACTCTTGATTTATTATAATTATCCCAAAGATTTCATGTCTAAACTATTGTAGTTTTAAAATGCATTATTTGTATGTTTTTGTAAGGTGAGCGAGTGTGTGTGTGTGTGTGTGTGTGAATGTTTCTCAAAATAAAAGTTCTGGAGCACACTCTTACTCTTGAGACAACAGCGAACAATCACTTTGATTAACAATGTGTCTTTTAACTAAAAAACGTTACAGAGAGGAAGGGAGGCAAACCATAAGAGACTCTCGAATGCTGAGAACAAACTGAGGGTTGATGGAGGGTGGGGGAGTGGGGAAAGTGGGTGATGGGCATTGAGGAGGGCACCTGTTGGGATAAGCACTGGGTGTTGTATGGAAACCAATTTGACAATAAATTATATTTAATATAAAAAAAGAGAAAAAAAAATATATACTTATGGGACACCTGGGTGGCTCAGCCATTTAAGCGTCTGACTCTTTGATTTCAGCTCAGGTCATGATGTCATGACTCATGGGATCAAGACCCACATCAGGCTCCACTGAGAGCATGGAACCTATTTGGGATCTCTCTGTCCCTATAGCTCTGCACCTCCGCAGCTTGCGCATAAGCTGGAGAAGGTGTGTGAGACTAGGACAATTTAAAAGAGAAAAATAAGTGGTGGGTGGAAGGGGGAGTGTGAGGAAAAACCTTCATGTACCATATATTAAAAGGTATTATAAATCTATACTGATTTAAAAAGTTTGACTCTGTTAGTAGACAAATTAATGCCATGGAATAGAGATTGTCCAACTTATCACAAAATAAGTTCTGAAAGTGTCAAGGAGTTAAATGGCAGAGGAAATTGCAAAGGTACTAGGAAAAAACATGGAAAAATTATATGCAATCTTGAAGTGGAGAAGACCTTTCTAAGGAAGATACAAAGCCCAAAAAACAAACAGAACAAGTTTCATAAATGTGACTACATACAAAATGAGATATTCTTTTGCATGGAAATATAATAAACACAGTTGAAAAGCAATTTAGAAAAACATCTTTAATACATCTGACTCACAATGGACTGTTACTTAATATGTAGAGATCTCTTACAAATCAGTAGATAGAAAAGAAAAGGTGTAAATAGAAAAATGAATAAAGGCCATAAATGCACAGTTTACTGAAAAACAACTACACATGGCAAGAAATACACAGAAAAAGGTGTTTAACCTTATTAATAATTAAGGCAACATAAAAGAAAAAAATAGTGAAACATTGTTTCCCTCTGTTAGGTTGGAAAAGATCAAAAGTTAAATAATGCCTAGTGTTGATGAGAATAAAGAAATGGGCAATTGTACCTTGTAGGCAGGATTATAAATGGATGCAACTTCTTTGGAAGGCGTTATTTTGAAATATATATAAATGTGAAAATAACATTTATTCCTGATTCAAAAACTCCCATTTTAGAAATTTATTTTATGAAAATACTTGCACAAATAGGCAAAGGCATACACATATCCAATGGTGTTCACTGCAGCATTGTTTGTATCAGTGTAAAACTGGGATCAAGCTAAATATCTGTTATTGGACAATGGGATAAATAAGTTAGTGTATATTTGTATATTGAAATAATACTCAGTCAATTAAAAAATAAAAGCAATTTACACATGCTAAAATATAATGCTTTCCAAGTTTAATTTGTTGAGATAAAAGAAAAAGTACAAGAGAGTATATGGCATCCTTCCTTTCTCGATAAAGAAAGATGTATATATGTGCATATGTTTGTATGTGCAGAGGTAGACTCTTCCATTGTTATACCCTTTGTACTCCTTGAAACTTTTTGTATAAAGTGCATGTATTACTTTTTCAATAAAAAACCAAATCTATAAAAGATACCTAGTTTCGGTCTTTTTTTTTTTTTTTTTTTTTAAAGCTTGCTTATATCATCTCTCATTTCTTCTCTTGTTCTTATCTCAGGGTCTATTTGCCAGTTATCACTGTTGTCCCAGTTGGGCCCTGCAGGGAGCTGATGGTAATCGGTGGCTTGCTCCCTTTCATAACACAGTCCAACAATCAGTAATTCAATTTCCTTGTACCAGAAAGGCCTTCACTTGATGTTAGCATCCAGGAAAGTAACTTTTCCCAAACTCAAAAATCCCAGGGGGCAGAACGTACTCCTCAAACGGTGAATTTACACTGCATTTCTTAGATGGTAGCAATCAATTACACCCACGATTCTTGGGTTCTTTAATGACTCTCCAGGAGGTGCTGCTCTCCTCAGTACCTTCATTCAGGTTGTTACCCTTTCCTGAAATGCTCTCCCTGGCCTAGTTGGTGCTACATATTTTACCTATCCCTCAAGACTCAAGTCCCACTTGTTCATGATTGAAAAAGGTTGGTTTTCATGATTACTTCAGCTTTGCTCAGAACACTGTTCTCTTCTTTCTCTAACTTTGTGTCTTACTTTCATAAAAAGATAATCAACAGTCCAAACGATACTTCCATAAAACATTTTTCTTAATGGTACCTAAACAGCACTGGTTTTAAGTTAAACAGAACAGAGTTCAAATTCTTTTCCAACATTTACAGACCCTTAGGAAAATTACTTAAACTATCTAAGTCTCAATTTCTCCATTTAAAAACTGTGGATAAAGATGCTCAACATCATTCATCATCAGGGAAATGCAAATCAAAACCACAATGACACCTTACACCTGTCAGAATGGCTAGAATCAAAGACAAGAAGCATCAAGTGTTGGTGAAGATGTGAAGGGAAAGGACTCTCAGACACTGTTGGTGGGAATGTAAATTGGAGTCACCACTGTGGAAAAGAGTATGGAGAGTCCTCAAAAAAATTAAAAATGGAAAAACTATATGACCTAGTGATTCCACTACTGGGTATTTACCCAAAGAAAACAAAAACAATAATTTGAAAAGATATATGCACCCTATGTTTATTGCAGCATTATTTACAATAACCAAGATATGGAAGCAACACAAATGTCTCTTAATAGATGAATAGATAAAGAAGATCTGGTATATCTATATATCTATATATCTATATCTATATCTATCTATCTATCTATCATCTATCTATCTATCTATCTATCTATCTATATAATGGAATACTACTCAGCCATAAAAAGGATGAGATCTTGCTATTTGCAACAACATAGATGAGCCTAGAGGATATTATGCTAAGTGAAATAAGTCAGACAAATACCATATGATTTCATTTATATGTGGATTCTAGAAAATAAACAAATAAAGAAAAAAGCAGAAGCATACTCAAAAGTACAGAGAACAAACTAATGTTTGCCAGGGGGAAAGGGGGTTGGGGGGATGGGCAATGTGGGTGGAGAGTGGGAGGTACAGGTTTCCAGTTATGGAATGAATGTTATAGGGGTGGGAGGTACAGCATAGCGAATGTAGTCAGTGGTAGTGCAATAGCGTTATTTGGTGACAGATGTGAGCTACACTTGTGGTGAGCACAACATAATGTATAGATTTGTCAAATTACTATGAAACTAATGTAACATTGTGTGTCAACTATACTTCAATAAAATTTTTTAATTAAAAAACTGTGGATAATAATACCTACCATATAGGGACATCACTGGTATTAAATGCAAAGCGACTTTCACGATAACTGGTACATCATAGATAATCAATGACTCTTAGCCGAGAAGCATCCCTTTCTCTCACATATTCCCTTTACTATCACTGAGAAAAGACCAACAAACTTTAAGTTAATAAACTCCATAATGAAATTTAAGTATATATTGTGGATTTCTTTCTTTACTTTCCCTATTCTTTTGGTTTTATCTCATTTCTTCTCCCTTTATTATCTCAAGGCCTATTTCTGTTCTGACTCTGCCACTCATCATGTGTGTGATCTTGGGCTAGTTGCTGAATTTTTTAGAGCCTCGGTTTTCTCATCCTAAAACAGGGTTGATAATCCTTTCCTTATAGAATTGTTGGGAAATTTAAATGAGATTATATATGTGAATGTGTAAAGTGGTAAAGTGCTACAACAATTTGAAGTGTTCTTATTAAATGTTCATGTAGAG
Organism: Neofelis nebulosa; assembly: GCF_028018385.1. NCBI lineage: Eukaryota > Metazoa > Chordata > Mammalia > Carnivora > Felidae > Neofelis > Neofelis nebulosa. The sequence continues at coordinate 108,439,320 of NC_080800.1, read as the reverse complement.
TGATATTTTAAAGGGAATAAATCCTTTGGAGTCCCAGCGATTTATTTTGCACCTCAGATTGATGTGTAATTTCTAGTTGGTTCACAACTCATATTTCCAGCTGTCATCCATCAACACTTTGGCCACAGACTGTTCTTGGCTGCCTGTCTGTATGGAATTAGTTATCCTTCCTAACATAGTCTAGTTTTCTCCAGACAAAACCCATTCTTCCCAAGGACAGAGATCCCCTCACTGAGTGTGTTCAACTAACAAACCCCCCTTTAAAAAAGATCTGCCTCATTCTTTCTTCCTCATTTTTCTGTCTTAGAGGTGTTGAAACATTTTTAACATTCACTCATTCATCGACTCCATCCACAAATATGTATTGGGTACCTACTCTGTGCCACATGCAGTGGTTAAGTTTTGAGGATACAAAGGTTAATAAGGCACATTCCCAGCCATCGATGACTTCACATTTGAGAAGGGGAGAGACGTGTAAACAAATGCTTATAATTCATTTTTTTCAAGTAACAATAAAAATTTTTACCAGCTACAGAGACAACAGGTTTAGGAAAAACTTCCTGAAAGAGGTATCATTTCAGTTTTGAAGGATGAATACTATATATATATATATATATATATATATATATATATATATAATAAATCTTATTTATTTTGAGAGAGAGAGAGAGAGAGAGAGAGAGAACACAAGCAGGTGAGGAACAGAGAGAAGGAGACAGAATCCCAAGCAGATTCCATGCCAACAGCGCAGAGCCTGATGCGGGGCTCAAACTCACAAACGCTCACAAACCATGAGATCATAACCTGAGCTGAAATCAAGAGTCAGACACTTAACCCATTGAACTGCCCAGGTGCCCCAAGGATGAATAATATTTTAACAGACAGATAAAGAAGGAAACAATATTCCATGCAGAGGATACAATGCATGTAGAGGTACAAGGTTATGAAGCAGCACTGCTTATTTAGAGACTATATTACAAGATTATGAGGAGTGACATGAAAAGTGTTAGGAGATGAATCCCATGAAGTCACTGTAGCCATGCAAAGAGGTTTGGGTAGAGGGGACCACAAGACGGTAGAGTTTCAGATAGAGGACAGGCATAGTCTACAGAAGTTAACTCTCATGCGTCAGAATTAAGGGGGATCTTCAAAAATGCATAAATGCATGCATGTATAATATGTATTTCTGTCTTAGTCAATTCCAGCTGCTCTAACAAGATACCATAAACTGGGTGGCTTAAACAACAGAAATTTATTTCTCACAGTACTTGAAGCTTGAAAGTCCAAGATTAGGGGACCAGCATAGTTGGGTCTGATGACAGCCTTCTTCCTGGTTTGTAGATGGCCACTTTCTCATTGTATACACATGGTGGAGAGCTAACAGAAAGAGAGCAAGCTGTCCTGTCTCTTCTCATAAAGGGCGCTAATTCCATTCATGATAACTACACTCTCATGACCTAATTACTTCCCAAAGGCTGCACCTCCTAATGCCATCACATTGGGTGTTAGGTTTCAACATATGAATCTGGGGGGGGGGACACAAACATTCAGTATATCTATATCTATATCTATATCTATATCTATATCTATATCTATCTATATCTATCTATATCTATCTATATCTATTGAGAGTGAGCAAGGGATGAAGGGAGGAAGCAAATCTGGCGAAATGTTAGCAAAGAGTAACTCTAGGTGAAGAGTATATGGGCATTTATTGTATTTCTGTATAGTTTTGAAATTTTTCAACATAAATAGTTGGCAATCACACAACCATATACATAGAAATGGTTAAAATGGCAAATATTAAGTTATGTGTATTTTCCACAATAAAAAATTAGAAAAAATACACACAAACTACATGGATGAGGACAAAGACAAATAATCAAATAGATGACTCAGATGACTCAAGGCTTGGTATAGGAGCTGAAAAGGTGGATAATAAAATCATGATAGTAACAATTATCAGGATAATGGAGTGATGAGTTAAAATTAATAATTTAATAGGTCTTTGAAACTCAGAATATCAACAATACATATACAAGATGGTTTGTCATGACTGCAATCGGCAGGAAATGCCCTTGGGTTTTTCACTTGCCCGTAAGCTGATGTGAGGCAAGGGTGGGACACAGTTGAGCTATCAAGAATAGAATATGAATGTGTAAAACAATAGAGGTTTGAGTCTAATAGCTCTTTCTATGTCCCAAGCCAAACATTGTGTTAACTGAAAACAGAAATATGTCTACGAGAGAGCCATCAATATGGGGAAAGCTTAAAAAGTCATTTCCTCCGAGACATGGGTGTGTTGCATCTAATCATTGGTTTGCTTAAGAAGGGTTGCCCAGAAAAGATGAAACATGTGGGTAGGTGAGTTTTCTGTGTTGCTTACCCAGAAACCAAGAAGGTAAGAGTTAGAGTCTGAATAATCCATGCGGTTCTCAAGAACTAGGCCCAAAGAGTTAACAATGCAAAGTTCTGAAAAGCCTGGGTAGCAGCTACGAGGCAGGCCTGCTGCAGCTGCTGCTCAGGTTTTGGCCCTACAACCTTCTTGTTGCTTCTGCCACTGTCTGCCAATGCCTGGGTAGGGCCCTGAGAATCTAGAGATTAAAAGACATAAAAGGGACATGAGAACTTTCAAAATCTATAGGGCTGAATGGTGATTATGCCCAGTTTACAGATGAGGAAACTAGAGCTAAAAAGTTTAGGTAACTGGCCAACAGTCACATTGATAAGGAGTGGAAGAAATGGAATTCAAACCCAGGCTATCATTCATTCGTGACTTTATGTAATATTTCTTGAGACCTGTTTGTGGAAAACACTAGGATTACAAAGGTAAAGAATGCATAGTCTTTGCCCTCAAAATTCTTGTATAAACCTCAAAACAATGCAATCAGGATTAAAATAGAGGATTTCACAGTGTGTAATATATTCATGTGCTGGAGAATTGTAGCTTAAGTGGAGCTGGAGTGTAGGGCCCATGGAGGGAATGATGGGAAGTGCATCTGGAAAATTGGTTTGAGTCTAGATTGTATTGGCCTGAAAATGTTATGTCAAATTGGGTGGGCTTTATACTGTATATAGTGGATAATTCTAAGCATTTCCAAAGAAGAGTAATGACATGGTCAACTCCATGATAACTCTAGGAGCTGGTGGAAAATGGATCTGGGGAAGCTGGAAGAAAGATAACTAAAACCACTGTGACAATAGCCCACATAAGAGAAGATGAAGGCTAGAACTAAGGCAATAACAGTAGAGACATGTAAAGATGTGGATAAACAGATGTGAGAGCTTTTTGAAAGTTTGAATCAGTAAAATTTTGGGACTGATTAGACATAGGGGGTAAACATAAGGAAGCCAATAATGGTTTTGAATTGGTAAAATATTAGACAATTAATGGAAATGAGGGATACAGGAAGAGGTCCAGGTTGAAGGAGATAGAAGATATTTGGTTTGGGACACATTGATCTTAAGATGACCACATGACATCCAGGAAAGAATGTCCAGTAAACAGCTAGAAACAGGACTGAAGTTGAAGGGAATATTTGGGTTAATGTTAAGGATTTGGGAACATCAACTCTTTCGAGTTGGTTGAAGCTATAAGAAAAGATGGAGAACAAGTCTGTTTTGGAAAGCACAGAAGAGAGGAGAGGAGAAGAGGGGAGTAGAGGGCAAGAGAAAGGGGAGGAAGGAGGGAAACACAAAAGGAAGGGAAAGGAAGGGAAGGGAGTCATAAAAAATATGCACAGACTATGTCCTGATATACAGTAGGTGCATCATAAGTGTAATTGTAAATTAAATTAATGTATAAATGAGCGAATTGAAAGCACCCCCAAAATTAAAAATTGGGTATGAAAAGAGGAACAAGCAAAAGACTGGAAAATATGGTGAGATAAATAGAACCTCCTAGAAGGAATGAAGGTGTGCATGCCAAGAGACAATAAAATTTGGAGACTGGACCTGGATGGAGACAGAACTAAAAAGGCCATGGAAGATTGCCTTGAGGGGCTTGGGATCTAGGTGGGGGCCTGAATTCAGTTACTCGTGGTAGAAATATACGTATGATTGTTAATAAATTCCAGAGACAGCAATGAAAGGAAAGTAGGTATACAGAGAAAGCAGCAATCAGAGACACTGAAAACATTTTGAGCCAGAATATAAAGGAGAATTTGGGGGCTGCTGAGAGGAGAGGAGAGGAGAGGGAAATGCACCTATGCATACTGGCCAGCATGAAGGCACAGAGGCTGGAATGAACCTAAAGAAAGTGAGAAGTTGGAATGCCCCTAATAGTTGGGTTAAGAAAACCCACATGCACTCATGTAGACTCCTTGTAGCACCATTACTGGCCTGATGGCCCAGTCTGATCACCGAGAGATTTGCATTAACTGTTGGCATCGTGGTCTTCTCCCCTCAGGCTCTGGTCCCCAGCATTTACCCTAGGGACCGTTACACAGGGTCAGGATGGTGGTATCACTTATCCCTCATGTCTTAATTTTTACACCTCAGCCAGAGAAAGAATGTAATTCTTATTGGTTGAAACCCCCACCGTAGGTTTTGTAAATGTGGACAGTAAAAACCAAGGCTGGAAATAATTGGAAAAGGGCTGTGAAAAAGAGAGCCTTGAATGTCAGGCTGTGAAATTGGAACTTCATCTGGTAAGAGGGGGAAAGGATCTGAGTATATTGAGAAGGATGTGACACCATGAGAAGTGTGTTTTATTACCAGGAAATACAAACAGAACTGATTCTGAGGGTCCTTAACTTTTAGGTGTGGGTTATTACACAAAAGCCCCAGCAAGATTGGGCCCCAGATCTGAAGTCTTCCTACTACCTATGCCAAGACAGAAGTTGCAGCAAGGAAGAAAGGCAAGAGTGAAGGATGCAGTATATCTGGTCTCTCTCCCTCTTTTAAAAAAATTTTTTAACGTTTATTTATTATTGAGAGACAGAGAGACACAGAGCGTGAGCAGGGAAGGGGTAAAGAGAGGGGAGACACAGAATATGAAGTATGCTCCAGGCTCTAAGCTGTCAGCACAGAGCCTGACGCGGGACACGAACTCATGAGCTGTGAGATCATGACCTGAGCTGAAGTCGGTTGCCTAATCAACTGAGCCACCCAGGCGCCCCACTCTCTCTCTTTTTAAATTCAAATAGAATTAACATACAGTATTATATTAAAGGTGTACAATATAGTGATTCACCAATTCCATACATTACTCAGGGCTCATCACAATAAGTGTACTCTTAATCCCCTTCACCTATTACCCCCAGCCCCCTACCCACCTCCCTCTGGTAACCATCAGTTTGTTCTCTGTATTAGGAGTCTGCTTTTCATTTGTCTACTTTTTTCTTTGTTTTGTTTCTTAAATTCTACATATGAGTGAAATCATATGGTATTTCTCTCTTCCTCTCTGTCTGACTTATTTCATTTAGCATTATACCCTCTGGATACATCCATGTTTTTGCAAATGGCAAGATTTCATTCTTTTTTGCTGACTAATATTCCACCTCTTCTTTATCCATTCATCTATTGATGAACATTTGGGTTGCTACCATTATCTTGGCTATTGTAAGCTCCTTTGGCAAGGGAAACAAAAGCAAAATTAAACTATCGGGCTACACCAAACTAAAAAACTTTTGCACAGTGAAGGAAGTCATCAGCAAAACAAGAAGACAGCCTACTGAATGGGAGAAGCTATTTGCAAATGATGTAACCGATAAGGAGTTAATATCAAAATACACAAAGAACATATACAACTCAACATTAAAACAACAGTATACCTGATCTCTTTACAATCTCTTGGGTTCTGCAGTCTTCTCCTCCCAGCTTCACTATATTTCACTGTCATTTCCTATAATTTGGTGACCAGCCCTTCCTAGAAGGAATTTTAAATGATCCATAAATGTAAATAAATATGGAATTTAAAACATTCTTATGCCCTAAAAGATCGTTGAGGTTGACAGTGTAACAACAAAATTCCTTCTCTAAGGGATGACTGATCCTCCTCAGTGTTACCTTTAGCTTAGCCTCCTCTCTTTGGACTGTTCATCTTCTTGTATACTGTCATCAGAATGGAGAACCTAGGTATGTTCATTCTCATTGGGGTAGTCTCAGCTGATATGTCTGTTTTGCCTAGATTTCTGCCTTTCACTTTTTCCATGCTCACAGTCCTAGCAAAGATGTTTTCCAAGCATTGGGCTGCCTCTCTCTTTCTGAGGTCCTGAAGCACAGATGAGACTCTTCAGCATCTTGTGTATTACAGAGTTTTTTCTCTTGGCATCAATGCCCTATGATAACTATATCATCATCTGTGACCCTCTATTATCCCTTGTCACTAGTTCAAGGTACTCAACTGGCATTTGGTTGAGGAAAACTATATATCAGGTCCATCAGCTAAGCAGTCCTCCCAGCTCTTACGTTCCACTTTCTCTTCTTCAGGTCCTAATTTTGCTCACTTTAGTGCCATTCATTTCTAGTTCAAGCTGACCTCCAAAACATGACTTCCAGCTTTGCATTCTCTGGTTCATTAACTCCAGTGACTGTTCTCAGGCTTGTACTAAAGAATCACCTGCCCCCAACCAGCCATCTTGAGACGGTTACTTCCTGGGAAAAGAGAGGTTGTTTTTCTGGTTCTACACTGAGGTCAACTCTATGCCAAATCAAAAGATCTGGAGAACAAAGTTTTGAAAAAAAATTTTTTCAAAATTCCATCTGTCATTCTTTTCCACCTGTTCAGATGAAACTTTCATTATAACTTTTGAGGGAACACTAGACTAGTTTATTAAAAGTAAGCAACAGTTTGCACATACTCCCTTACTGCAGACTATCTGTAGATTTTATAAAGTTCAGTGAAATAACACATTTCATCTCACAGGCATTTCTTTTAATACACTACCATTAGTGAAAGGTTTTCTTAAAGGTAAGAGATGTTTTCAAATATTTGTTATTAAAATATTAATGTGTAGATAAGGGCCTGGTTTGTTGTCTCTGCTGAGTCTCAGAAATTTCTACATGATTTATATAAGTACAAACTTGTATTTTCTACTTCAGTAGCATAACTGGTTCCTTATATACATGATTCTATGGAACAAAGGCCATTATAGAAGAAACCAAGGCTCATAGAGGTTAAATCCCAAGGTCACACAGATGGTATAACGGTAGCAGTGGGATTCTAATCCGTTTTCAGAGCGTGTGCTCTTTGCACTACATGTTTCTTACTTGAAATCAGGGAGAATTCCCATCAAATGGGAATTAGCTTGGAGGTATAACACTCATAGGGTACTTTAAAAGATCTTGAATTTTTAAGTGGCTTGATTGACCATTTGGAACTTGCTTCTGACAGAGATAGAGACTTAAACCTCACGTATAGCCACAAAGGCAGCGTGCTTTTTGAATCAACCATTTGGAGCCTGAAATGTGATGTTTATTTTAGCTGAGGTGAAGTAAAAATCCTACATCCCTGCGGTCATAATGAAAGACAGTGAGAAAAAATGATTTTATATATGGTGGGCTATTCACTTTACACTCAACTTATTATGAATGCACTTAATCTATAATCCCTGCATGGCTAGTACTTGATTTCCTCCTGTAATCATGTACACATTTCCTTGTACAATACATTTTAAGTTCACCAGTCCCCATTGCTAGGATAGTGCACTGCCTGAACTCAGAAGGCACTCCATAAATATCCAGTGACTGTCTCCCTGGCTCATGTTTCTCTATTTCCCAAGTTCCTTCCATTCCACCACTAGAAAGTCTCAGCCACAACATGGTAATCAAATCATCTTGGCCTCCATATTCATTTGTCTAAGCCTTTAAGAGCCTCCAGGGCAGAAACCTTCCCTTCCTCCCTCCCTCCCTCCTTCCCTCCCTTCCTTCTTTCCTTTTGTTGAGTAGTATTCCATTGTATGGTTGTACCAAAGTTTGTTTCACTACTCATCCATGGAAGGACATTTAGGTTGTTTCTAGGTTTTCATTATTATGAATAAAACTGTTATAAATAATCATATATACTTTTTTCTCTGAATATAAGTTTTCATTTTTTAAAGAAAAATTACCAAGATGCAATTGCTTTGTTGTGTGGTATGTGCATGTTTAACATGATAAGAAACTTCCCGTCTGTTTTCTAGAGTGGCTGTACCACTGCGTTCCCAAGAGGAATGTATAAGAGTTCTAGTTGCTCTACATCCTCACCAGAACTTGTATTCCAGTATTTTTTTTTTTTTGTATTCCAGTATTTTTAAAGACATTCTAATAGGTGTGCAATGTTACTTTATGTTGGTTTTAACTGGCATCTGCCTAATGGCTAATGATGTTAAATATCTTTTCCTATACTTATTTGCCATCTGTATATCCTCTTGAGTGAAATGTCTGCTCAAGGCATTTTCCACATTTTCTAATTGGATTGCTTTTTACTGTTGAGTTTTCAAAATTATTTTCTATCTCCTGGATACAAGCCCTTTGTTGCATACATGAATTGCAAATATTTTCTCCCAGTCTTCAGTTTGTCTTTTCATCTTCATAACAGTGCCTTCAACAGAGAAAATGTTCTTAATTTTAATAAAGAACTTATTTATCTATTTTTACTTTTTATATACCATGCTTTTGGTCTCCTTTCTAAGAACTTTTTGCCTAAACTCAGATTACATAGGTTTTCTCTTATGTTTCCTAAAAGTTTTGAAGCTTTATGTTTTATATTTTCATATTGCACCATTTTGAGTTTATCATTGCATAAGGTATGAAGTTGAGGTCAGGATTCATTTCTATTTTTCTTTTCTGTTCTCTTTTCCTTTCTTTTTGCATACGGGTGACCCTTTGTTCCATTTGTTGAAAAGACTATCATTTATTTTTCCAAGGAATTGCTTATACATCTTTATTAATGATCAGGGCACCTGGGTGGCTCAGCCAGTTAAGTGCCCAACTCTTGACCTAGGCTCAGGTCATGATCTCACAGTTTGTGGGCTGGAGCCCCACATCAGGTTCTGCGCTGATGGTGCAGAGCCTGCTTGGGATTCTGTCTCTCCTTCCTTCTGCACCTCCCCTGCTTGCACTCTCTCTCTCTTTCTCTCAGAATAAATAAATAAACATATTTTTTAAAGACCAAATCTCCACATTTATGTGGGTCTATTTATTTAAAAAAACTTAATGTTTATTTATTTTCGAGAGAGAGAGAGGGAGAGAGAGAGAGGGAGAGCAAGCGAGCAGGGGAGGGGCAGAGAGAAAGGGAGACACGGAATCCGAAGTAGGTTCCAGGCTCTGGGCTGTCAGCACAGAGCCCATGGGGCACTCAGACTCATGAACTGGGAGATCATGACCTGAGCCAAAGTCAAAGGCTCAACCAACTGAGCTACCCAAGCGCCCCTTGTGTGGATCTATTTCTGAACTCTCTATTCTGGACCATTGATCCAAGTGTCTATTCCTTTGCCAATGCACACCATATTCATTACTGTAACTTTATAGTAAGTCTTAAAACACAGTAGTGATGAATCCTCCAACTTTGTTCTTTTTCTTAAAATTGTTTTAGCTCTTTTTTTGTCTTTCATATAAGTTTTAGAATGTAGAGCTTTAGAAATTCCTAATGATTGTAGTAATGATAACCACAAGAAACCTTTTGGGATTTTCATTGCTATTGCACTTTGGGGAGAGTTGGCATCTTTATTATACCAAATCCTCCAATCCATGCTCAGGGTACATTCCACCATTTATTTATCTCTTCTTTGATATCTTCCCTTAGCATTTTGTAGTTTTCAGCATACAAATCTTGTGCAAGTTTGTCATATTAATGCTTAACTCTTTCAAATTGTATACATATATATTTTTATAATTTTGACTTCCAATTGTTCATTGATTGACTTTAGAAATACAGCTAAGTGTTGTGTATTGATCCTATATCCCATGACCTTGTTAAGCTCATGTATTCTTCTAGGAAGTTTTCATTTTACATCCCTGAGATTTTCTACATAGATAATAATATTGTCTAAAAATGGGGCTGTTTCTCCTTTCCAATCTGTATGTTCTTTTTTTTTTTCTTATCTTACTGTATCAGCTAGAATTGTTAGTATGATGTTGAATAGGAGTTGTGAAAGTAGGTATCCTTGCCTTATTCCTGATCTTAGGAAGGAAAGCATTTAGTCCTTCACCATTATGATGTTAGCCACGGAGTTTTCATAAATGCCTCCTATCAGGTTAATGGAATTTCCTTTTACTCTTAGTTTTAGAGTTTTTTTTTTTAATCATGAATGGATGTTGTATTTTGTCAAATGTTTTCTGTATCTAATGATATGATCATTTGGGTTTTTTCTTCTTTAGACAGTCAAAATGGTGGATTATATGATTGATTTGATTGATTTTTGAATATTGAACTGGTTTAGAATTCCTATATTAACCTCAGTTGGTTGTGATGCTTTACTCATATTTGTGGTTCCAATTTTTTAATATTCTGTTAAGGTTTTTTGCCTCTATGTTCATGAGGGATATTGGTTTGCAGTTTTAATTTTTTTGCATTATGTTTGGTTTGGGGATCAGGGTGACGCTAGCATTGTAAAGTAAATCAGAAAACGTTTACTGCTATATTCTGGAATAGATTGGTATTGTATCTTCTTTAAATGTTTGGGAAAAGTTACCAGTGAATCTATCTGGGCTTGCAGATATATTTTTTAGAAGATTTTTAACTATGAAATTAATTTCTATGATAGTTAAATAACTAGTCAAGTTATCTATTTAATCTTTAGTGAGTTTTGTTAATTTGGATTTTGAGGTGTTGGTGACTTCATCTAAGTTGTTTAATTTCTGTGTGTAGAATTGTTTATCATATATCTTTATTTTCTTTTTAATATCTGCAGAGTTTGTAGTAACACCCTCACTCATTCTTGATATTGATAATTTGTGTTTTGTCTTTTTCTCAGTATTTTTAGACAGTTATCAATTTTATGACTTATTTTCAAGAAACAAACATTGGCTTCATTTTTTTCTTTCTCTCTCTTTAAACACCATTGATTTATCTTTTTATTATTTCCTTCCTTTTGCTTGATTTTGGTTTAATTTGGTATTCTTTTAGTAATTTCCTAAGACAAATACTTAAATAATTGATTTAAAACCTTTCTTATTGTCTAATACACACTTTCAATGATATGAATTCTCTCTCTAAGCACTACTTTAACTGAAATCCACAAATTTTGGTATGTTGCATTTTCCTTTTCCTTTTCATTTCATTCCAAATCATTTCTAATTTCCTTTGAGATTTCTTCTACAAGCCATGAATTATTTAGGTGGTTTAATTTCCAAGTGATTGGAAATTTCTTTTTGTTGTTTTTCTGTTATTGCTTTCTAGTCTAAATCAGTTATGGTCAGAGACCATACTTTATATGATTTCAATTCTTTTGAAACGTGTTATGGTTTGTTTTATGACCCAAGGTATGGTCTGTCTTGGTAAATGTATTCTGCTATTGTTAAGTGGAGTGTTCTATTAATATCAGTTGGTTCCAGTTGGTTGATGATGTTGTTCAGTCAAATACTTTTTAGCTCTTTCTTTAAAATTTTATTTATTTATTTTGAGAGATAGAGAGAATGAGAGAGAGCATGAGTAGGGGAGAGGAAGAGAGAGAGAGAGGGAGAGAGAGAATCCCAAGCAGGCTCCACCCTGTCAGCACAGAGCCCAACATGGGGCTTGAACTCATAAACTGTGAGATCATGACCTGAGCCGATATCAAGAGTTGGATGCTCATCTGACTGAGCCACTCAGGTTCCCTTTTCAGTCAAATACTTTTTATTATATAATACTGTTCTTAATGATAGAGAATGCTGTTTACTTAGCACTATCTATTGTACAAGTGCTGAACTGAGCAATTATTTGTAATACTAATTTAAACTCTGTAGTAAAATCCAATTTTACAGATTAGAAAATTGACAGAGACGTTGAGAACTTCTGCCAAGGTCACACAAAAATAAAACTTTGAGAACAGAATTTGAACCAAATTCTGTCTGACTCTGTTCTTTTCATTTATGCCATCATACTTTTGCCTTAATATATTTACTGGTTAGGATCTTGTTTGGAGTAATGTTCCTTTTTTAAATGTTTATTTATTTATTGAGAGAGAGAGAGGGAGAGAAAGAGAGAATGAGAGTAGGGGTAGGGGCAGAGAGAAAGAATCCCAAGCAGGACTTTGAACTGTCAGTGCAGAGCTGGATGTGGGGCTTTATCTCACCAACCTTGAGATCATGACCTGAGCCAAAATCAAGAGTCAGACCCTGAACCCACTGAGCCACCCAGGCACCGCTGGAGGAATGTTCTTAAATCTTATTCCTAAGTATATATTTTGTCTCTCCAACTAGATTGTGAGCTTTCTGAAGTTAAAGATTGTCTTCTTTTCCTTTTACACAGTGGCTGTTAAAGCTAAAGTGTACAGTAAGTGAGGACTTGAAAGTTGCTGACTGACAAATTGACTGAAAAGTCCTTCAAAAAGTCTCATCAGGAAGAAGATGGTGATGATATAGCCACTGTCAGTGAAGGGACAAGAAGTCAGATTCCAGATCTGGACTATATATTACTTCTCAATAACGGTGCTATTGGTATTTGGAGTTTGAATATTCTTGTCATGAGAATTGCACAAGACTCTTTTGAGCACTATAGAATATTTAGCATCCCTGGCCACCTCTGACTTAATATCAGTATTTCTTAATAATTATTTTCACAATCAAAAAAATCTTTCATTGAATTCCATGTGCCTTTTATTAGGGAAATGTCACTCTAATTGAGAGCCACAAACAGTTCCTGGCACATATAGGTGTTCAGTTAAAGTTTGTTGTATAAAAGAGAGAGAAAGAGCACCCCTCAATAAAAGTACCTCATAGCTTTGAGAATTATGGTCAAGGATGTGTCTCTTCAGATCTCCTGGTGGGAAAGGGATGAAAATGCTGTCTATAGTCACTCCTGAAATGCCATCATAAGATTCCTTGGCTTTGTCCAAGATCACAGTTCACTGTTTCAGTGACAGTCAAGATTCTATAGATAAGGAGAGAGCTGTGAAGATCCAAAGGGAGCAGTCCCTGACCATTGTGCATAGAGTTCTCCCCTGTTGTTGTATTGAGTGAAATCTCTAAATTCTTCCTCATACACTGTGAAGAATCAGGCAACTAGGGTTAGGTATGCTACTTATAACCAGGAAACAGGAAAAGGAACACAGCACAAAGTTCCAAATTTGTGGTTTTTGACTCTGGCAATGCATTGCAGTCACTTCGAAAGTTTTTTTAAAAATATGATTTCCCATGCCTCTCCTCAGACCAATTAGATCAGAATCTGAGAATGGGACCTGGGTATGATACATTTTTAAGCTACCAGGTGATTTTAATATGCAACTAGTGTTGAGAACCACTAGGTTTAAAGAAAAAGGATGAGTAGATTAGCAAATAATGTTTTCTAAAGATTATTTCAATGTGTTATGGCACAAAGAACATTGATTGACAGACTGTAGAGTCAGGGGGACCTGGGTGACATTAGTTACACATCACCTGTGTGATTCTGAGAAAAGTATTCACTTTCTCTGAGCTTCACTTTCTTCTTCTGTAAAATAGAAATAAATATAGTACCTACCTCATAGGCTTGTTGTAAAAATAACATAAAGTTTTGTTATTGAAGTTAGCACATTTCCTTATACTGACTCAGTGACTCTTTTTAAAAATATGTAGCATGAATTTGTAACTTTTGAGCTACACAATACACATTGTGCAGGGAAAAGTTAGAGAAAATTTCATTTGGGACAGCAAATGGCCAGGATGACATAACTAAGGTGGGGGGGACCCTCATTTCAAGGAGAATAGTAAAACTTCCCATGTTCCAAGTTCCATGAAGATGGATCCTCTGACCTCATTCACTGCAGACTGGTGAAAGAACATCCCCCAGGATCTGTAACCAGGATAGGTGACTCCTCCATCAAGCCATCAGCACAGTAATACAAAAGGGGGAAATACGTTTGGGTATCATCAAGCCTATTCCTCACGTCCTCCCGAAATGCATGGCACAGATGGAGAAACAAATTAAAGTCAGAAAGGTCACTCTTTTCTACATTATGAAGACAGGAATGCTTTCATTTAGGCCTAAATCCATAGCCTTTACAATCTGGAGGACTAATTTACTTCATTGCCCCCATCAAATAATTTGGGATGACACAGTACTCCCTAGTAAACACTTATGAAAATAAAAGCAGGGACTGCATGGATGCCATAATTTGAATCCTTATAAATTAGTTTATGGCAACCCCAGAATTTTGCTCTAGTCACTGAGAGATCCTTGGAGTTTGAGAAATTGATTGTGCACAAGGCTGAATGCCCATCAGGTATTACATCTACATTATTCAAATGTCTACAGGCAGTGACAATGGATAAAGACATCCCCATTAATATAGCACAACATGGGAAAGAGATACAGGTCTCTAGAAGAAAACATTTGGGCACCAATTTGGTCTGCTGGCACATTACCTCATCCATCCCTGAGCATTAGAGAGTTAGCCTTTAAGTTGTTATCCCATAACCTCCATTTTGGTAAAGGCTGCAGTCGTGATGAACAAAATGGTTCATTTTATCCTGGGTGGTGCTGATGCCCCAAGATAATTAAATCTGGGGACAGTGTTCTTTAATATGTAGAGTCAGCCCATCATGTCATAGCCGAAGCTCATAAGCTGGTTGAAATACCACCTAATGTACCACAATTTAACTTGAAAAAAAAAAGAGAATAATTTCTCTATTTAAAGTGACTATGAAATTCTGCATAGCTAAGCAATAGAATTAAGTGAATCTGCCCACAAAATACATGTCTATAAAGTCTACTTTTTAAATAATTTCCTTGCTTCAAAATCAATAGCTGTAGCCCTTAAAATGCATAATAACTTAGTATTTTCTATAAAAGCTGCTAATGAGCCAGCACCAAAGGAGACTGAGGCTGTTTGTGCTTTCCAAATGAGAAACTGTGTGTGTATTTGTGTGAGCACACTCACATGTGTGCATGTATTAGGGAGTGGGAATGGAGTTTATCTAAGGATATTATCAATTTGCTATTGATTTTGTATTTCTGGCTCTTCACACAATGACAGGCACATGATAAATGTTTGTTAAACATTTATTGAATGGAAAAAATAAAACAAGTGCATAGAAACAAGTCTTTCACAACTCAAACCTGGTTTAATAAAAAATGAAAAAGTGTAGTTCAAGGCAGCTGGCCACCACATACATCTCAGGTACAAGACTATTTTATTAGAATGCTGACTGGCAATCAGAGGCT
Source organism: Neofelis nebulosa (assembly GCF_028018385.1). Lineage (NCBI taxonomy): Eukaryota > Metazoa > Chordata > Mammalia > Carnivora > Felidae > Neofelis > Neofelis nebulosa. The sequence goes on along the minus strand of NC_080800.1, from coordinate 108,424,055 downwards.
TTATTGACCACATAAAAACGGATTAAATAATTCTTTGATGTTTAAAAGTGATTTATAGTTTATAATTAGGGTAAAGGGTTGAGTAAACAAGATGATATGATAGATAATAAAATGAGAAATACATCCCTACAAACATCTTCTGTATTGGCCATTTATCCATAATTCCTAGAATCCCAATGTTTGGGGAAACAATTGCTATTTTAATTGTGACCAAGACTTTTTAATATGACTAAGAATGTATTTTACATAAAAAGTTTGTAACACAATGTATCTCATAGTCAATTTGATTCTTCCAATTGTTCCCCAAAATATCTCAGTGGTGACTGCAGGTCCCCAAACTCTCAGTATGAGTCAGTGAAAATACGCCATTGGGAATGACCATTTTGGATGTCACAACTGCTTGGCCCCTGGGCTTACTTTTCTCCGCATCTCAGGAGACCAGTCAAGAAGGGAGAAACTTTCCTATATGAACTACTCTGCCAATTACACAGAAATTGCCAAGCTTAGAGGGGCAGTTGGGGAAGGGAGTGTTACCTAGAGCTTAGTTCCAGAGGCTTTACTGTTGTGGGCACATGAACTTTTCTGTGCCTGTTAAGGGAACATCTGGAAAGATCCCAACAACTAATGCTGGCCTGAAGCATTTGGGATGAATACAGAAACAGAAAAATAACTGGAGAAAACTTGTGACTTCTAGGGACATTTAAAGAAGAAAGGGGGGGTGATAAAAGAGATGCTTGTAGACAAAAGTTTGAAAGTCCCACATATCAGGTCATATCCAGTCAGCTTCTACTTGGGCCTTACTTCCAATTGGAGACAGCAACCCTAGGTAGAATTTAGGGGTGCTGAGTTCTATTCTTGACAATATCACTAAGTGTCTGTGTGTACTCTGAATCTTTGTACGCAAGCTCCTCTCCATTCAGACTCCTGGTTTTAATGTCAACTCCCTAGAGAGGCTTTCCCTTCCACTCTACCTAATGCTGCCCTTCCAAACCCTGAGCTCTCTCTATTTCATTAGCTTGTTTTGTTTTCTTTATACTTTTATTTAAACTTTTAATTAATGTGTTTGTTTGTTTGCTGTTCATCTCTTCCTTCAGATTGTGAAATCCATGAGAATACCTCTAGTGCCTATCATGTTGCCTGGAACACACCAAGCACCCAATGATATTCTTTGAATGAATAAATGCCCAAGAACAATGTACCTAACTTTTTTGTAGCTTAGATTCACCATCTGTAAAATTAAAAGAAATCATTTTAATTGTTTCTAAGATTAGCATGATAACAAAGAATAGGTTTGTAAATCCCTTGAGAAAACTTTAATAATCTTTAATTATATGACTCTACATTTGGAAAAGACAGCATGGATACGACAGTAGCATTAGAATATTTAAATGTATTCTGTATTTAAATGTAGATTCTGCCATTTAACCAGCTATGAGATCTTCAGCAAAGCATTTCAGTACTCAAGCCACAGTTGCCTGGTTTGTAAGATGGGGATGATAATAGTGGTTATTTCCTAGGGCTGTTAAGAAGATTAAGTAAAATAGCTTATATTAATTACCCAGCATAGTGTGGCACTTATTAGGTACTTTATTGGTAGCTATTGATACAGTCAGTATAATATTTAAAAATTAAAAACCAGTATTATTTACTGTGGAAACTTCAGTTCCCAAGATGGCCATAAAGGTAACTCTAATGAAACACCAGCCACAAGCAGGCAGCCACAGCCTGAGAGTGGCAGAAGGGCATCAGACATTTACTTACAGGTTGTCAGAGGCTAATCTAGTTTTCTCTTTCAGGGTCTGACTTGGAGGCCACAAGAAGATGGAGGCCAGTGTTATAGAAACCAAGGAGGACTGGCAGGTGCCAGAGCAGTTTTTAGGGAGGATCAGGCTCCAGAGGAGCAATTTAACAATTGTCGTAGAAGTTTGTAAAAGTTTATTTGGCTTTCCCAGTGCATGCTTTCTGAGTATTGACCATGACCATACTTAACACCTTACAAGTATCTTCCTACAGACTCTCATTGGATATTTACAGCAGTCCTGTGAGATCAGAAAAGCAAGTGTTATTCCCATTTTACAAATGAAGATCTTATGACTCAGAAAGGACTTGCTGAAGACTATAGACCTAAAATAGTATGGAATCTGATTTCAAACCCAGGTGTTCTGACACTAAATCCAATAGCGTAAATCCTTTGTGCAATGCTATATATTGTTCTTCACTATCCCAGCTCTTAACAGGAAAAACAGTATTAAAATAAAATACAGTTAGACATTGGCCATCTCCCTGATTAAGAGAAAAGATAGAAATGGCCCTAAGAATTCAACCTCATAATTTTTCAAAGAGCTGTGGGTGAAGCAGCCCGCTATGTTCTGATAAGGACATGGGTTCCATGTTTATGAAAAAGGAGATGTCAGAGGCTGTTACCTCCTCCAATTGGGAGGAATACTGTGGACAGGACACCTGGGTCCAGTTCTGGCACTTAAACCAAATCTCAGGGAAACTATGGGCAGTTTGCCTTCTCTTTTGAGGCCCTGACTTCTGGGTTTCTCCATCTTTAAATAAGTATTAGATGAACGTGATAGATCTCACTGCCACAACACACTGGAGAATTACAACACAATGATTGGTAACAGGAGCTCAATTAGGAAGGGATACTTAGCAGGGGGCAAGTGGGACAATCTAAGAGGCTTGCATGTGGTTTCAACAGACCTACCAGAAGTTCCTGATATTTCCCACATGCTTAGTGTATGCTAGGTGCTTTACATGAATTATCTTTAATTTTCAGTCAATTAATGAAGTAAATATTTGGTACTCTCATCTTAAAGATAAGGAAATTGAATCTCATATAGGATAAGCCCAAGGTCACACAACTAGCACATCATAGAATTGGATTCTAACCCAACATATAATTGACCCTGGAGCTTGTCCTTTTACCTCTATATTGTTTGATATTCCTCCTCCACTCATTCCCTGCTGTTTCTCAAACACAACAGCTGATAATGAAAGAACGAATAAGTTTCTAGAGTTGCTCCCTTGTCTAAGATTTCTGTCCTGGACTTTATACTCAGGTTAAGCTTTGTCTGAGGACAGGCTCGGTGTTCAAAATAAGGGCACAGAAGGAGGAAGGAAATTAGACTTCATTAAGTATTTGCTCTTGCTAGACATTGTACACATACATCATCACCCTTAGGTTTTACAATCTGTCTTACAAGATTGGTGTTTTATCCCCGTTTACAGAGAAGATTCCAGTTAAGACACTAGTCCAAGGTTACAGAGACAATAAATGGCAAGGTTGAGGTTCAGACCCATTATTCTCGCTCCAGATTCCATCCTTATGCCTTTAAACCTGGTGTCCAATAGGCTGCGGGATGGCAAGAGATGCATAAGCCAAGATGAAGCCATAGCCTATATACACAGTATATTATGTCCTAGGTAACCAGGGCCAGACCCTGCTGGTCTCTGTTTTAGGACTTGAGCTGTACACCTCTCACTATTGCCATGCATGTTCCTTTCACAGACCTGTAATGGCCCAATGGGTGCAGGCAACACCAGCAAGTTGAGTGAATTCTTCATTGTGGGCCTCACTGACGATCCTCACCTTCAGCCTATCTTCTTTGCTCTCTTCCTCCTTATCTATGCAATCACAGTTGTGGGAAACCTGGCCTCCTTGCCCTCATTGTGGTCAGCCCTCTACTCTACGCTCTCATGTATTTCTTCCTCAGCAATTTGTCCTTTATTGACTTCTGTTATTCTTCAGTCACAATTCCAAAAATGTTGATGGGTTTTTTCTCTGGTTGCCAAACAATCTCCTTCTCTGGTTGTGTGGTACAGACAAGCTGTTTTGTGTTCTTTGCTGTCACTGAGTTCTTTCTCCTGGCTTCCATGGCCTATGACTGCCATGTGGCCATCTGCAGCCCTCTGCTCTACCATATCATCATGTCCCCAAGGCTCTGTTTGCAGCTCGTGGCTGCCAGCTATGCAGTGGGCCTGATGAACATGGTGCTCCTCACTAGCACAACCTTTTATCTGACCTTCTGTAAATCCCATGTCATCACGCATTATTTCTGTGCTATTCCTCCCCTTTTAAAACTCTCCTGCTCTGACACACAGATACTCCAGCTTCTCCTCTTTGCCTGTGGTGGCTTTAATGTGTCTGTGTCCCTGACAATCGTCCTGGTCTCCTACACATATGCCTTCTTGGTTATCATCAGAATTCCCTCAGCCAAGGGTAAACACAAAACATTCTCCACTTGTGCTTCTCACCTGACTTCTGTCAGCCTATACTATGGAACCACAGCATTCATTTACTTGCGCCCATCCTCTGAGTACTTGCTAGGCAGGGACAGGCTGGTGTCTGTATTCTACACAGTGGTCATTCCCATGCTTACTTAACCCCATGATCTACAGTCTGAGGAACAAAGATGTGAAGGAAACACTTAGGAATGTTCTTAAGAAGGCCTCACAATTCTTCTCCCTCCACATGTCCAGATTTCCATGATGTCAAATGCAGTTAAGAAAGGGTAATAAAGGGAAGGACAGGGAGGTGACTATATTTGGCTACTCACCATGTCTCAGGCATTATTCTAGGAATTTTAAATAGCTTATTCCTTGAATATTCTTCATAACTCTGGAAGTCAAATATTATTTTCATTTTTACAGATGAGGAATCTGAGACCCTGAGAGCTTTGGTTATTTGCCCAAGGTCATCACATAGTTTGTATGCAGTGGAACTTGGATTTCAATTCAGGACGGTCTGAAACTTCATTTCTATTACAATTACACTGTTTCACTATAAGACAAAATGTCACACTCTCTCTTTATCCTAAGTCTAAGGTTTCTAAATTTTTTCCCTTTCTGGTAAATCTGGTCCCCCAAATTTATACTAGATTCAACCCCCTAAGACCTATTTCCTTTCCCGTAGCCAATTCTCTACCTGGGGCTTTGGATCATGTCTAATCAGGTCACTGAATTAATTGAATGCCTATTGCATACAGAGCCCTATACCAGATGCAGGGGTGTAGAGGAATCACAAGGAAGAAAGCTATGGCCATTTATCTTTTGGCAGATTCCAACTCATTTAAGGAAGACAGGAGATCCCATCCAAAAAGGAACTGAACTATGACTCTTTATTTAAATAGACATTTGTTGATTTTTTTCTATGTGCTAAATGCTAAATCAGTTCTTTTATAATCCTCCCAAGAACTCTTAATGTAGGTACAATTGTTGCTCCCATTTTATGGATGAGAATACTATAATTAAAAATGATTAGGGGCACCTGGGTGGCTCAGTTGGTTAAGCATCCGACTTTGGCTCAGGTCATGATCTCACAGTCCATGGGTTCAAGCCCTGCGTTGGGCTCTGTGCTGTCAGTTCAGTGCCTGGAGCCTGCTTTGGATTCTGTATCTCCCTCTCTCTCTTCCCCCACTCACACTCTGTCTCTGTCTCTCAAAAAATGAAAAAACGTTAAAAAGTTTTAAAAAATGATTAAGTAACCCACTCCAGGTCACACAGTTCATGAATGGTTAATATAGGATTTGAATCAGGCCTGTTTGTCCAAAGAGCTTATGTTATTTCCACTTTGCTATATCACCTCCTGGATTGCTAGGATGCCTATTAACAACTACCAAGAAATATAAGCTGTCAGTCTAGGACTCAAGTCAATGGAAGCAGGATGGTTTGGGTTCATAAGAGAACCTCTACGAAGAGGTGGCTAGTTTGAATAAAGTCTATAAAGAGTGGGGAGTGGTAAGAATGGCTGAGGAATGAAGGGAGTGAGGGGAACTGGGAATCAAAGACTAAGACAGAAGAATCTAGATGCATGGAGGGCCAATTTGGCAGTACAGGCAAATTTAGAAGCAAAAGATTGAGGAAAAGGGGAGATAGTTGGGTAAACACAAAATATATTAAGTAAATGCCCATTTACTTAATGGCATTAAGTGGCTGGATAGGCATTAAGTGGCCAGATGGCTGGATAGGATTTATATACCTTCTTTGAAGGTCTTACTAATACCCAAACAATCCCTTACCACTATAGGTTGGGAAGTTCCAAACAGAGCTCCAGTTTCCCTAATTTGAACCACGATGGCTTTGAGCATGTGGTTGCTTAGAGTTGTGATAAGAGTCATATTTTACGGAGGCCAAGACCCCTATAAAACTTTACTCTTTTCTCTGTCTAAATTTCATACTCCTTAAATCGGCTAGCCAACCAACAAATTTGAGCCCTTGGTCACAAGGGGCCACCAAGGGATTACTTCCTCACTCAAAATTTGTGTTCAAAGTAGGTTTGGGCAAGATCTAAACAAGTATGACTTAGTGAAGTCACTTCAAGTCTAAAGGCAGCCAGACATAAAGGAGGATTTTTGCATGTTGACCCCTTGCTGGAAATTCCTCTGTCCTAGAGCAGACTTTTCTCTATTTTATCATTTGCCTGGACCATTGCAGTAGCTTCCTAACTGGTCTCACTGCCTCCAGGCTTGACCCTGACTGATTTATTCTCTACACTCCTGCCTTATGATTATTCTAAGCAGAAATCTGACCACATCACTGTTCTACTTTAAACTTTTCAGTGGATTTTAATTGTCCTGAGAATAAAGCCCAAGTCCCTTAACTTACAAGGCTTCCACAATCAGAATCTTACCTCTCAAACCTTATCTTTTAAAGCCTCTTTTCCCTTCCCTGCATGTGATATCCTCCCCTTTGCACTTACAACTTTCCTCATTTACAAAGCCCTTGCTTTTCATCAGTGAAAAATCCTCCTCTTATCTCTAATCAAAAATATTTACTCCTTCCTTGGAATTTATTTATTTATTTTTTTATTTATTTATTTATTTTTTTAATTTATTTTTGGGACAGAGAGAGACAGAGCATGAACAGGGGAGGGGCAGAGAGAGAGGGAGACACAGAATCGGAAACAGGCTCCAGGCTCCGAGCCATCAGCCCAGAGCCTGACGCGGGGCTCGAACTCACGGACCGCGAGATCGTGACCTGGCTGAAGTCGGACGCTTAACCGACTGCGCCACCCAGGCGCCCCTCCTTCCTTGGAATTTAAGGACCAGTGATTGTAGCATGCAATCATCCTATACTCCTATACTGCCTTATTCTAGTCCACTTTTCTTATAACAATATCTTGACTCATCTACTAGATTGTATGCCTTGGAGAGGAAAACCAAGGTGTCTCAGAGCTATGTAACCTGGTGCCTGGGACTAAGTTGGCATTTAATAAATGTTTTTTTTATGGGAAGAATAATGAATTTGTGTATACTGCATCTTTGAGCTTTGTCATGGGCATTTATGTCTAGTTTTGAACCCTCCGAAAAGTCCAGAGGTGTGTTAATAATCCATCCCCTTTCCTTTTTCAATATTCTACCTCCTCTCCAATATTTACCTCCAGTCTGACCTTTTCTTATGCCTCTGCCCCAAGCATTATAACTCAGCATTTGCAAATCCATTGCTTTCTATTGATTTGATGTATGTGTATGTGTATGTGTGTTGTATTCCTAACAAATTAAAGTTCTTTCAAGAAATGGGTCACATCTATATTTGTCTTTTCCAGTAAAAGTTTTCCATGTAAAATAAGTGCACATTAAGTGAACAAACATGTGCCTGTGGTACATAGTTGATGCAGAATTGAAGAGGGTTTGTGTGGAGTTCAAAACAGGGCAGAGATAACTAGCTATGATTTTAAGAAAGAAATAGGGGGTTAGCACTTATTGTGGGCCTACTAAATGCCAGACAGTATGACAGATCCTCGGATTATCTCATCTAATCATCACAGCAACCTGATTTAAAAATTTTTTTAGGGGCGCCTGGGTGGCGCAGTCGGTTAAGCGTCCGACTTCAGCCAGGTCACGATCTCGCGGTCCGTGAGTTCTAGCCCCGCGTCAGGCTCTGGGCTGATGGCTCGGAGCCTGGAGCCTGTTTCCGATTCTGTGTCTCCCTCTCTCTCTGCCCCCTCCCCCGTTCATGCTCTGTCTCTCTCTGTCCCAAAAATAAATAAAAAATGTTGAAAAAAAATTTTTTTTAATTGAAACTTTGTTTTTAGAGCAGTTTTAGGCTCACAGCAAAACTGAGGGGAAGGTACAGAGAGTTCCCATATTCTTTCTGCCCCGACATACACATAGCTGCACCCCCAACCATTACCGACATCCCACAGCAGAGTGGTACATTTGTTACAGTTGTTGAACCTGCATTGACACATCATAATCCAAAAGCCATGGTTTACATGAAAGTTCACTCTCGGTGTTGTACATTCTGTGGGCTCAACAACCTAATTTTATCTTGATTTTACACATGAGAAAAAGGAGGTGGTGATATGCTCAGTCACACATACACAGCCATTATGGGATACAGTAAGAATTTCAAACTGAAGACTAAATCCAGAGCTTGTGTGTTTAACTATTTTACCAGTCTGCATTGGGGTGATCATTTCCCTTTTCTGAAATCTTAGATTTGTGATATGCACTATGTCATCAAGGCATTGTGAGGTGAACACTGGACTGAGGGAATAGCAACATATTTTGTTTAGATTGAGTTCTCACATAACATATCTGAGGTACAGAGAAAAGAAAAGGAAGAAGGCAGGCAGGAAGGAAGGGAGTCAGGGAGAGAGAAAGGGAAGGAGGGAAGGAGGGAGAATGGAAGAAAAGGAGGAAAGAAAGAATACCCTGAAAAGTCTTACCATTCCATTCTTTCAGAAGGTGTACATGTGGGAGTGGAAGGTCACCACATCATCTCATCTCTTCTTAGGACTCGTTCCTGAAACTAGACCCAGGTAGGAGAAAGAGAATTTTTCAGTTTCTTGCTCAGATATTCCAGGAAATACCATTTCTCATAGGAAAAGTGTCAAAACATCTAGAAATATATTTTAAGAAAATATCCCTTGGTAGTGTTTAGAATCTTTAAATATTTTATCAGTAGCCATGTGTTCCTCACCTTCATGAGGCTCCAGGGCCCTAGATCCCCACTTAGCTAAATCAAGGATTCTGAGTTCTGGACCCTGTCTTGCTCTATCATTGGTCACTCTACCCCTAAACGTTGAAGAGCGCTCATAAGACATGCTCATTCTAGAAGGAACTGCTTTTCCTGGTGAACAGGATGACTCCTAATTGGCACTGGTCTTGCCTAGGTGATATGACTTAATCAACTTGATTTTTTTGGTAGTATTTCTTGCTTGGGTTTTATTCTGACTGATGTGCCTCACCCTCCAAAACTAAGCCATCTTGATGGAAGGGCTTGGATTTATGAATAATATGTATAGTAGTAATAATGACCAAACAAGAGCACCTTTGGCTGATTGAATGCCTACAGTCCCAGTATCTATTGTTTTGCCCACAATTTCTCATTTCATTTTACAAATGAAGAAAATGGGACTCTGAAAGATGAAGCAATTTGATAGAGCAAGAAATTTGACAAATCTTTACTACTAAAGAGGAGATTTCAATATAACCCCCTCAGAAACTGATAAAGCAAATATGTAAGAATATATAATATTATTTGCCTCACTCCCTGTCTGTCACTTTTTTCCCCCTTCTCCTCCCCCATGGTCTTCTGTTAAGTTTCTCAAGATCCACCTATGAGTGAAAACATGTGGTTATCTGTCTTTCTCTGACTGACTTATTTCACTTAGCATAATACCTTCCAGTTCCATCCACATTGCTGCAAATGGCCAGATTTCATTCTTTCTCATTGCCAAGTACTATTCCATTGTGTATATAAACCACATCTTCTTTATCAATTCATCAGTTGAACAAACTGAGGGTTGATGGGGGGGTGGGGGAGAGGGGAAAGTGGGTGGTGTGCAGTGAGGCGAGCACTTGTTAGGATGAGCACTGGGTGTTGTATGGAGACCAATTTGTCAATAAATTATATTAAAAATAATAAAAATAAAAGAATATATAATATTAAACAGCACAATTATGAAGTTTGAGTTAATACACATACACACATACATATCTAATCCTGGGCCCCCAAATATAAGATATACATTATTTTCAATCACATTTACAAAACTACAGCACAAGTATCAAAGGAAGTTTCAACAAATTCCAAACAAACAATATCATGTTAATAACATTCTCATCAAAATGCAATAAAATAGACGATAATAAAAAACATCCAAAATGAGGATGTAGAAAAAAAGGAACCCTTTTACAATGTTTGTAAGAATGTAGACTGGTACAACCACTGTGAAAAACAGTATGGGTTCAACAATTAAAAATGGAAATACCCTGTGATCCAGCAATCCCACTTCTGGGTATTTACCCAAAGAAAATGAAAACACTAATTTGAAAAGATATATGCACCTCCATACTTATTGCAGCATTATTTTTTTTTAAAAAAAAACTCCATATATTTGGACAAAAATTATTCTAAATGGAATAAAGAAAAAAAATTAATTACATACAAGTATTACTGAATGATGTATATCAGATTGTAGACTGTGACTGATGTGATATTTCAACTGATTTGATATAATGTCTGTAATAAGAAACAAAATAACTAAGTATTAATATATTAAGAATTCAACTCAAAAAGTTAGAAAAGAACTATGAAGCAAACCAGAAGAAAGTACAAGAAAAAAAATATAGAAACATAAATTAATAAAATAGGAAACAAAATTTAACAATGCTTAATAAAGCCAAAATTTAATTTTTAAAAAAGCTTACTAAATAAGCAACAGTCTGATAATCTCAAATAAGTGAAAAAAGAATCAAGACCTGAATAACCATTATTATCAACAAAAAATGGGGACATTACTAAATAAATATTCGTATTTTTAAAATGGTAAGGGTATGCTATAAAATATTTTATGTCAAATAAGAAAACTCTGATAAGATGGGCAATTCTGCGAAAAAATACAAATCAACACAATTGTATTCAAGAAGTTGTAAACATGAGTAGGCCATTAGATGCTGAAGAAATTCAATCAGTAACCAATACCTGTGCCATCAAAGATACCAATCCCATATTCTTTTGAAGGCAAGTTTTAGCAAACTACTAAAGAACAGACAATCTCTACATTATATAAAATATTCCAGAGAATGGAAAAAGAAGAAAAGTTCCTCAATTCATTTCATGAATTTAGTAAAACCTTGGTACCAAAGCCAGGCAAACTTGTTAGAAAGATGAAAAATTATACTCCAATCTCACTTTTGATAAGTCTCAGAAGTCCTAATTAAAATATTAGTTAATTGAACTCAACAGACGTATTAAAAATACAATATGATCAAATGGGTTTGATTTCAGGAATTAAGGGATAGTCTAATTTTAGAAAATCCATTACTTCAAGTCACTACTTTTAAGCCGACCAAAGAAAAAACAATATGTACTCATCTCAATGTGTTTAAAAAAATTAAATGAAATTCAGTATCTATGGGCAAAAAAACCCCTCTCTAAACAAATTAACAATAGAGGGAAAGTTTAATCTGACAAAGGATATCTACCAAAACTTTCAGTAAACATTATACTTAATGTAGAAACTTTAGAAACATTTTCATCAGAGCCATGAGCAAGATGAGGACATCCACTCTCCAAATTACCATTTAATGTTGCATTGGAGAGATCATTGTCAATTCCATAAGACAAGAAATAGAAATCGATTTAAGCATTGGAAAGGAAGAAAGTGTCATTATTCATGGACTATCTGACTAGCTACACAGAAAACCAAAGAGAATTTTCAGACAAATTGTTTTAACTTTTTAGGGAGTTAATCAATGTTGCTGCATAGAAGATGTTTTTAAAAAATCAATAATAGTCCTTTACAGTAGCAAAAGCAATTAGAAAATAAAATTTTTAAGAAGTTACCATTCACTGGCTAAAATAAAAAAAAAAAAACAACTTATAATCCCAAGTGTTGTTGAGGATGTTGCTTGCATACATTGCCGGTGGGAATGGAAAATGGTATAGCCACTTTATAAAACAGATGGACAATTTCATTAAGTTAAACGTACAGTTACAATGGGACGCAGCAATTGCACCCTAGGAATTTGCCCAAGAGAAATGAAAACATGTTCACACAAGGACTTGTCATGTGAATGTTTGTAATAGCTTTATTACAGCCAAGACCTGGAAACAATCATGAGCTGGTGAATGGATCAACAAACTGGTACATCCATACAATAGAATACTACTTAGCAATAAAAAGGAAACTACTTATCCAAACAAAAACATGGATAATTTCAAAGACATTATGCTGAGTAAAAGGCACAAAAGACTATATATTATACAATTCCATTTATATGAAATTCTTGAATAAGTTATATTATTTTGACAGGAAACATTAGTGGTTGCCAAGGACCCAGTGTGGGTGGAAAAGACTCACTTCAAGGGGCATGAAGAAACTTTCTGGAGTGATGGAAGTGTTTTATGTCTTAAATGTAGTGACAGTTACACAACCGTATACATTTGTCAAGACTCATCATATTATAATTGATTAACTTTATTGTTTGTAAGTTATACCTCAATAAAGCTAGTTAAAATATAGCTACCGCTTGCAACAACAAGCAACACTATTAAGTAACTAAGTATAAATCTAACAAAAGATGCTTGTGATCCTTATGGAAAATATTGTAAGCACTACTGAAGGACATAAAAAGACTTTAATGAAGAGAGACATATATCATTTTACATATAGGAAAACTCATTAACTTAAAGATGTCCACGGTCACCAAAATTAATCTATAAATTCAATGGAATTCCAAACAAATTTGAAAAGGATTTTTCATGGAACTTAAATTCGTTCTAAAATTCATATGAAAAATTAAAGGACCAAGAATATTCAAGACAATTATAAAGAAGCACAAATAAGAAAGACTTATCCTATAGATATCAAGACTTAGACAACTAATTAAAAGAGTGTAGTATTTATGTAGAGAGAAGCAAACATATTGGTTGGAAACAAGAGAGACCCACACACAAATATAAGAATATAGGTAACCTTGATATAACCTTGATAGATGATAGAACAGGAATTGCAGATCATGAGAGGAAAGGATGGATTAGTCAATAACTGGTATAAGAATAACTGCGTATTTACATTGGAACAAATAACATTAGTTTCCTAATTGCATCATGTACATAAATAAATTCCAGATGATTGAATAACTAAATGTTTAAAATTTTTTTTAACATTTTAAAAGAAACTTAGAATAATATGTGGTATCTAGTTAGGAAAGGATTTCTTGAATAAGACGCAAAAAAACACAAATAGTACATGATGGATGAAGTTGGCCACATCGAAAAACCCTCTACCCTTCTAGTTATATTGTAATAAACGAAGTTAATAGGCAGCTGACAGACCTGGAGAAGACATCTGCAACAAATATATACCAGACAGATACAGATAACATAAATGACTACCTTTCATAAAAAAATAAAAACAAAACAAAAAACAAACAAACAAACACTTAACAATGGGCAAAATATTGGATGATGCACAGAAGAGAAAACCTGAATGGCTAGTATATATATGAAAACATGCTTTTATCCTCACTAATAATCAGGGAAATGAAAATTAAATTAGCACAGAGATACTACTGCATAGACTTCAGAGTGCCCCAAAGAAAAGCATCTGCCAATATTAAATGCGAGGAAATAGATACTGTTATACACTGTGTGTGGGAATGTGTGTTTGTACACCCACTTTAGAGAGCAATTTGGTAGTACCTAGTGAATATGAAAATATGAGTATACTCTGAACCAAAAATTCAGCTCTTAGTTACCTCAAATAAATGCAAGAAATGTTGGGGTGCCTGGGTGGCTCAGTCAGTTAAGGGTCCAACTTCGGCTCAGGTCATGATTTCACAGTTTGTGGATTCGAGCCCAGCATCGGGCTTTGTGCTGACTCAGACCCCGGAGCCTGTTTCAGATTCTGTATCTACCTCTCTCTCTGCCCCTCCCCAACTCATGCTCTATCTCTTTTGTGCTCTCAAAAATAAACAAACATTAAAAAAATTAAAAAAAAAAGAAATACGAGAAATGTATTCAAGGATATTCAGTGCAACATTGTTCATAATGACTAAAATTTATTAACAGAATTGTCCCTCCTTTTCTAGACCAAAACAGTTCTAGATTTTAAATTTATAAGAATCTTTCATCCTTTGATTAGTCCATCCAGGGCAACCTCAAAGCAGGGATCAGAGAACAATAATTCCGGCTCCCGGACTCTTCTTTTTAGCAAGTGAGGTATAAGGAAAAACAAATCCACAGTATTCCATATAAAAAAGAACAAGGTAGAACAACCATGAGTAAATGGATCAACAGGAACAGGTATGAAAAAAAAAATGTAAAGTAGGGGGAGGAAAGCAAGTTGCAAAAAGTTATGATGCCATTTGCGCAAAATTTAAAACATACAAAATATTACCACATGCTGTTATGGATACATTCATATGTAGTAAGAGGACCGATACATAAACATGGAGAATGTACATCAACTATAGGATAATAGATACCTCTGGGGCTCAAGAGATATTGGGTTGGGGACAAAAGGAATTTTCACTATACAGGTAATGTTTTATTTCTTAGAAAACAAGCTCCTGACAAAAATAAATAAATAAATAATGCCTTACCCATATGCTGGAGCACTATGCAAATGTTACAATGAATGAGACTGATTTATGTGTGCAGATACAGAAAGATCTCCAAGACAAATTAAAAAGCTCTGTAGAATTATTATGCATGTGCAATGTCTTTTGTGTAAATATGAAAAATTGAAATGTATATAAATGCTGGTATAAGCATGCAAAATTTTTGGAAGCACCCACAACAAAGTGTTTATAGCAGTTGCCCTCGGGGAGGGAGACTGGTGGTCTGGAGTTGAAGGGAAGCTTAGTTAATCCTGCTTTAACTGTCTGCCATGCACAAATTATGTATTGTTCATTAAACTTACTTTTGAAAAATTTGCAAACTTGAAATCAAAGACCTGGTGCCTTGTGTGATCTTTAGGTTAGTATTCTTTGTATATTGAAGATTACATAACATTTATTGGATTTTCTTTTAATAAAACTTCCTGCTGGGCCTTTGTGACGAGCAAGCTGGCATTAAGGAAGAGGTGTCACTTTGGTGAGCTGTCCAGCTAAAAGATTTTTTTTATTTCCCTTAAGGCCAAGAGCTATATCTGAGACATCTTGGCACCTCCCCCCAAAATTAGTACAGGCCCTTGCCTGTGTTAGTAAATTATACCCATACATTTATTCCTTCATTCGTTCACTCATCTATTCATGCAACAAATGTTATTAGAGAACAAGTTTCACTGCAAACAAAGTTTTTCAAGTACTTTGTACTTGAAAATTTTTCTCTTGGATTTCTCTGGGATGGCCAGGGATTTGGGACTGTTGTTGTTTTATGGGAAATATGACTTGATATTAAATAACCAAGTCACACATGAACTTCAGAGTTATTATCCATTTGTATGTTTGCAAATACTAGGAAAATTATTTTCCTCCACAAATTACTTTTGATAAATTTGAATGATGGTGAAAGGAGAATATATTGTATTAGTGAAAATGACAATATTGTTATTATTGTCTGAAGCCATTGGCTCTCTTTTCCCAATGACCACCATCCTCTCCTGAATTGAGATAACCCACTCCTCCCTGGACTTCCTGCCTTGAGTCTCTTCCTTTGCTTCTAATATCATTTGCATAGCCACTCAAAATATATAGCTTTCTAAAATACAAACATGACTATGCTGCTTTCCTATTTAACACCTCTTTAATGGCTTCTTATTGACTTCAGGATAAAGTCCACACTCTTTAAGACAGTGTACAGGGACCTCCATCCTCTATGCCTGCCTATTTCCCTGCCTCTTTTCTGCCACTCCTTAGTGGCATGCATTATTTTCTCTGACTGAAACTCTTTCCATCTTCTTATTGGCTTGGAATACTTCTATTCATCCTTCAAAACCCAATGCATTGGAAAGATTAATGAAATAATAGATGAAAAAGTGCTTTGAAAAGAACAAACAAAAAAATCCCAATGCATACGGCGGGCCCTCCAATAGACCTTCACTGTTACTAGTTCCTCTGCAAACTGATCCCAAAACTCTTTTCTCTATGTTATATCTACATCTTATACAGTCTTATTGTTGCATTCATGATGTTGCAATTCCATCACTTTATGCATCTGTCACTTCCGCTAGTCATTGAGCTCCAAAGTCAATAGTTCAGTTTTCCAGGCTTTCTTCATCTTTATATCCCCAGCATTTAGAGTACTGCTTGACACAGAGGGATCCAATATTGTTTGTAAACTTCGAAACCAAGGGATGACAATGACGGTGGCCTGGAATACCAGGCAATGGTCCTATCTCTGCAAAGACTCTGTTTTATATGATGTTTACACAGCATTATAGGATGTTCACACAGCCATTAAGAAACTGGAGAGAGGACTCACTAAGTGCTATACAAAGAAGTTTTACTACCTCCAACCAATAACTTTTCTGTATAACCTGGAAAGCAGGTAAAGCATATAGAACCAGCACTAAAGAAACTTATAGAACCAGCACTAAAGGAACTTACTCAGGAGGCCAGATGTAATCTGTTTACCAAGGATGGAAAAATGACAAGGTAACTGGTTTAAAACACTATCTCCGGCAGCTTGTGTAAGAGGACTTTTAATTTGATTATGAAAACCAAACTATAACAGTTGTGCTGTTAATTAGAATGTAGAATCACTTAAGGTTGACTGAAAGCTTTGGGGGAAGGGGATTTAGAAGTTTTCAAATTATATTTAATGATATAAAAAAGTAAGAGTATTACTCCCACCTTTAGGAATCCAGATATCTTTGAACTTAAAGACAAAACTATCTCCAACTTCCATGATCAGCAGCATCATTCATGCTTCTCAAATATGATATTAGCACAGAGCATGTAGATTTATAGTTGACAAAGGCTTTCCCACACATAATCTCATTTGAGTCCCGCAATAACCCTGTGGAGTCAGTAGGGAAAGGATGATTGCCCCCATTCAAAGTAGAAAAAAACGGGATTCAGTAAAGGCAACTGATATACCAGATTGCACATGCAGTGGGAGATCCAGGTCTAGAACCTAGATTTTCTGTCACTAGTTCTAGTACTTTTCACATTGTACCCTCCCAAGCTACTGCCTAGTGCTTCCAGGAGCCTCTGGAGGCTGGCCTAGATGGATTGTGGCTCTGACCCATGTGACATGTCAGATATTCCAATATCCAATTTCACACCACTTAGTCAGTAGTCACTGAATGGAAGTTCAAGATGTCATGAGAAGCAAACATTGATCTTTCAATTAAAAAGCAAAACTCCCTCGGGAGCCAAACTTAAAAATAATTGGTTTTCTTGTTTGAACTGTATCTTACCAGTCCCTGCTTACAGAAGGCTAGGAGTGTTTAAAAGATAGATACATTGGCAAGCACTACGCTCTTTCTAAACCCAAAGGGGCTAAAAATGTGTTGGCCACAACCACCTGAAAACTAAAAGTGCCTTCTTGTGATGAACTCTTAGTTCTTCGTTTTGGAAGGCTGTTGGGCCTCAGGGAAGTTAGAGATGAAAGGTTGGAAAGCCATGATTCTTAAGGTCCTATTGAATCTTTTTAAAGGATATATAATAACATATCTGTCATGCTGTTACTGGATCTACTGGTCAAACAATATAGTAGTGGTACAGCACACCAGTTACCTGTCTTAGCAACTCACTTTGGTTTCCACTAAGTATTTTGGGCTCCACATTAACAAATGAAACCAGAAGACAAGCTCTGAGGAAGCAAGGAGAACATCTCTTCCGTGGGCTCATCATAGTCATCTAGGGATGGCTTAAGTTTCCAAACTCAAATGGAAGGAAAATGATGAGGTAATTATCTTGATAATCACTATCAACACCCATTTTGACCCCCTCTCCTCTTCTGAAAGACTATCCTTCTTTCTTGCTTGAGGATCATGCCTCCACTTGTGTATTTCCCCATGCCATCTCCTCTAACCTCCTCTGAGACACTCCTTGCTCCATCACTTATCCTTTACATGTCGTTCATATTTCCTTCTTTCTGGACTTAGACTCTTTGGCTAGAATCTTGGTCAGGTTTTTCCTTTACTAAAAAACAAAAGCAAGAATAAATATGAATATCTTCTGTCAATCCTCTTTTACCCCTGTGTGGGTTTTTTTTTTTTGCTCTCTCCCTTTCCTTTACTTCACCCAGTCTTTTTGAAATAATAGCCCACATCCGTTGTTTTTATTTTTCACCCCATCCCTCACCTCAGTGCAGTCAGGATTCTTGCCCCAGTGCTCCAATATTCGTTGCACCCTCTTTACTAACGATTTTGATGGTTTCTTTCCTCCCTTGCACCCTGTGATATCACCCTCTTGGTTTCTCCAACTTCTTTGACCCATTTAAAAAATCTTTTTCTACTCTTTCTTTCTCCAAAAATATGTGTGCTCCTCCTCCCTTCTCTGTCTTCAGCCCCTTACATATTTTTCCCAGTGTTTCCAAAATCAATTGTCAACACGATCCTCAGGTTTCTGGTTGTTTACTCACATTATTCCCTCTTCCTGGAATGCCTTCTCTCTCTTCTCCTAAGAAGGTATTACTTTTGTTGGACACCCACCATAGCTCTGATATAGTTTACTTAATCCTGTCCTCCAAACTCCTTTTTGCTAAAGCAGGTTTTTTTTTTAACATATCCATCATGGAAATCTGCCTTAATTTCTTAATTTGTTGTTCAGCTTGAATGATGGCAATCTCTATATGGCTCCTATTATCCAGTTACCTGACAAAAAACTCCTGTCTCATAATATAATTAGCATCTTGTAAATTTACATTTACATCAACATGCATAAGATTAACTTTTTATCTCCAGGAGAAAGAGTTATAATTGAAATACATGTACAATATAGTAGTAACATTATCATTATTCTCAGTTTTTTCATCTGAAAAATCAGTTGAGACAAATCAAAGACCTACTCCCAAATACCTGACAAGATAGTTGGGAGTATTAAAAATGATGATGGATCTAAAAGTTCTTTGAAAGGTATTAAACTCCCGACATGTAAATTACTAAATTGAAGGTAAGTCTTTCTTCAGGTATTTACATATTATACATAAGGGCAGAGCAGTTCCTTCTCTGTTACTGACTAGATCTGAGATGCAAAAAAAAGACAGTTTACCTGCCTGGATCTTCTTTCTCAGTTACAAAATTAAAGTGTTGGTCAGATGATATTTTTAAAGTCCTTTCTGTCTTTAATAATCCATGGAAAGAAGTGGAAGAGACTTAACACTTATCATATGGTTCTTCCTTACAACTGTTTTTTTCAAATATCCCCCAACTCTCTTGCCCCTCTTTTCTTCCATTGTTTTCATTTGGCCAAATTCCAAACCTTATTGAAACCAACTATTTGCCTACTCCACCCTGGAAGCTAACCATTGCCAGAGAATATCATTCAAGAAAGCAGTTTGGTTTCACCTTCTTAAATTTATGATCTCAAAGATCAAATTGCCACTCCATACTGTCTGGCAATCATAGTATTTGTTCTAGTAGGATACTCTTTTCATTTCCACTCCCTCAAACCTCCCATATGTTCTTCTCTACCCTCACTTACACGGTCCTACTTCTTTGAGAAAAGAGAAACCGTTAGAAGCAAACTCCATCATCTTCCTAAGATTAAATCTAGCAACGTAACTACAAATGTGTCTGTTTTATCTAGCTTTCCTCTTGTTAAAAAGATGAAGTGTTCCTGTCTTTACCAAAGATTAACTTGCGCCCTGTAACCCATCCCGTCTCACTAAGAGATTTCACTCCCCAAATTTGCTCCTTATTTACTTGTGCATCATCAATATCCCCTCCGTGCTGGATCATTTCATTAGCATACAAAAAAGGTAGGGTCAATTCTCATTTCCTCTTGGTTTTCATTCTACCTCAGTGACTCCTCTTTTTCAATATACTTTTCTTGTCCTTCTTTGTCAGGTCTAAGAGAAAAAAGTGTGTTAAAGCTTAGTGTAAATCATTCTTATATACCCATAATTTCTCTGTAGGTCTTGTCTGTTATCATGGCTTGAATATTATCTATATTCTAATAATTCCTAAAGTTATATTTCATTCCAGCCCTCTTCTCTGGGCTACATACTCTCAAATGCAGCTGTCTGCTTCTCCTCTACACTCAGGATTCTCATAAACATCCCAAACATATTACCTCCAAATTGAACTTGTGTTTCCCCTAAACCTTTCCTCCATGTTATCACCATCTAAATAAATGAAACCCGTAACTCAAACCAGATACTCAGGAGCTATCTTCGATACCTCACTTTTTATTACTCCTTACATCTAATTTATTAGTAAGTCCTGGCATTTCTACCTCCAAAATGTATCTTGAACCTGTCCTCTCTCCATTTTTTTTTTTGCAAAACACTTTATTCAGGATTACTATCACCTCTCACTGAAATAGTCTCTTACCCATCTTATTCTCATTCATTAAAGTTTTTCTCTAATTCATTTATTACACAGAATCAAAAGTGATTTTAAGCTCTAAATTTGATTACAATATTGCTTAACATCCTCCAGTGAATTCCTATAATATTTAAGTTTATTTTTTACTTATGTATTTTTAAGTAATCTCCACACCCAATGTGGAGCTCGAAATCACAACCATGAGATTAAGAGTCACATGCTGTTTCAATTGAGTCACCAGCCAGGTGCCCTCCTATAGTATTTTTTTTTAATTTTTTAAACATTTATTTATTTTTGAGACAGAGAGAGACAGAGCATGAACAGGGGAGAGGCAGAGAGAGAGGGAGACACAGAATCTGAAACAGGCTCCAGGCTCTGAGCTGTCAGCACAGAGCCCGACGCCGGGCTCGGACTCACAGACCGTGAGATCATGGCCTGAGCCGAAGTCGGACGCTTAACCGACCAAGCCACCCAGGCGCCCTATTATTTAAAATCTATGTTCCATAGCATGGACTAAAAGAACCTAAGTGATCTGGCCCTTTTCTATTTTTCCTACACCCCTCTTCTTCATTTCTCTCTTTGCCTCTTTCTGTTTATTTCTCTCTCTATATATCCAACTCCCCCTCTACCATATATTGTTTTTTCTCTAGTTTATTTCAGTTTTTCTAAGACTTTAAATCATTCCCTCAAATCCTATTACCTCTGTCTAGAATACTCTCTCTACCACCCTCACCCTCAACTCTTACATGACTATCTCCTTCCAATTTTTTTAGGTTTCAATTTTTTTATGCTTTTCTTGACCACTGCAACCAATATACCCCTCTCCCAAACACACATACATATAGCATATTTCCTATTTGGGGTCTTTGTTTTTTACATTCATAGTAGACAACTCAAAATTATTTCATGTGTCTCTTTCTTCATTTTTATTCTTTATTTCCCACTAAAATGTTAACTCCATGAGGTGTGGAGAGTATTCCTGACTTGTTAAAAAAAATCTTGACTTTTTCCTTATTTTATTCTAAGCACCTTTCAAAGAATTTAATACATAGTAGGCACTTAATATTGTTGAATGGATTAATGAATGTATTAAATAACTAATATGGACCAGTGATTGTGAAAAACATGTAATACAAACCTATATGCTATTCCACAGATGGGGTAACTGGCTGTCAGATAAGTGATGTGATTTGCTCAAGGGCACACAGCCATTAAGTAGCAGAGCTGGAATTTGAATTCAGGTAGGACTTTTTTTACTATAACTAACCATCACCCTACTATCAGTAATTCCCTTTCTTGCCACTATGCTTCCTCTAGTAATGTTTAGAGAACTTATTATCAAATAAATTTTAAGGATTAAACATCCTTCGACATAACGAATTTCAATTCATATAATTTAATTAGTAAGGAATTTCTAAAACAGGAAAGAGATTTGATCATAGACCTTACACAATTTACACATAAGTGATTCAGAATACTCACTACTGATAAAAACACCAGGAAAACTGTAGGAAAAAAAACAGAATAATATCTCCAAGGATAGAACACTTTTCCCTCTGTTTTTTTAAAAATAAATATCAGGAAAAATCTGCATATTTATGTGTCACAGTCACAGTTTCAAGGCCCCATACATTCTATATATTATGGGGTAATTGAAGTCATGGATTAGCTTTCCAAATGGATCTTGGGGAGACTGTGGTCAAATTTATTAATTGAGATTAAGAATCTTGAACTTCCAGAAGAAGGCAACTATGCTTGATATGTATGATGCTTCTAAGCAGTTTGATCAAAAATAATATTTGATCAATGGTCATTCTTTATATTTATATTTTTATTTTTAGATCTAAGTCATGGCTAGCAATGAAGAAGAAAATATGACTCAAATTTCAGAATTCATCCTTTTGGGTTTTGGGGATCTTCATGGCCTTCAGTTTCTTCTTTTTGGGCTATTTCTGGTCATCTATGTGGTGACTGTCATAGGCAACATTGTAATCTTAACTGTGGTGTCAGCTGATTGCTCCCTTCACACCCCCATGTATTTCTTTCTTGGCCATTTCTCCTTCCTAGAGATTGGCTACACCACTACCATTGAGCCCATGATGCTGAGGACATTGTTATCAGCTCACGTGCCTATTTCCTTCCCAGGATGTGCTTGCCAGTTTTATTTTTTTGCTGCTCTAGTAGCCACAGAATGCTTCTTCCTGGCTGTAATGTCTTATGATCGCTACATAGCCATCTGTAACCCATTGCATTACTCCAGCATAATGGACTACCGGGGTTGCTTACAGCTAGCTGGTGCCTCTTGGGTGGCTGGATTTCTGGCACCCATCCTTCTCATGATCCTCACTTTTCAGTTAACATTCTGCACGACCAATGAGATTGACCACTTCTTCTGTGATTTGAAGCCCATCATGAAACTGGCCTGCACTGATACTCAAGTAGCTGAGATGACCTCTTTTATATGTACCTCTTTATTTGCCCTTGGCCCCTTCATGCTAACTCTAGCATCTTATACTCACATCATCTCCACCATTCTGAAGATCCCTTCTACCACAGGGAAGCAGAGGGCCTTCTCCACCTGTTCCTCCCATCTGATAGTGGTCAGTCTGTATTATGGAACACTGGGCATTGTCTATGGCTTCCCATCAGGGCCACAGTATGAAGACTTATTGAAGTTGCTTTCCCTTCTGTATACAGTGCTCACCCCTGCTCTCAACCCTATTATTTACACCCTAAGAAACAAGGATGTAAAAGTAGCTCTGGGAAAATTGGTGAAATGAGGAATGTAGACCTCACTAAAAGAAAGTTTGAGTTTTCTAGTTGTTCTTGGCACTTTCTGAAAACTCTGGCAAAGTGGAAATCTTTCTACAGTGTCAAGAATAGTTACTACGAAATTGATGAATTTTCCTTTGTTTCATCAACTTTATCCACATTAACGAACAAGAAGTGTGTTAAACTTTGATTTGTTGGATATTATGTAGGTTCTAGGCACTGTGCTAAGTTCTTTGCATGGACTATTGTGCTAAAGTCTCATAGCAACACTGTGAGGTAGCTACTGTTATTTTCCCAGTTTTACAGACATCACAACTGAGTCCCAGAAATTGATTCACTTGTTCAAAACAATCCAGCCAGACAGTAATAATACCAGAATAATAATTTGGACCCAAGGTCTGTTTAGCACCAAATCCATGATCTTTCCACTAACTCAGGGGAGCTCAGAATCTTGGAGTGCCCAAAATGGTTGTCTTGGACCATAGAGGACATTACTGTAGATGACTTGTCTTAGGAAAACATGAGTTAGATGTGAAGTGAGAAGAAGTAGAAACATAATGTAATGCAATCTAAATCCAAATCTGTCTCCTTTTCCCACCTAAAGTCTTGATAAAAATGCATGAGTTAAAAATATCATGGGATTAAAATTCATTTTAGTTTCTCATTCCAGGATTATTTATTAAAATAAAAGATTAAAATCAACTTAACTGGCTCAATAAGTTAAATTACATCCACACAATGGAATACAGTACATCCATAAACAAACAAACAAACAAACAAACAAACAAAAAACAGCATAAAAGAATGAGTAAGCTCCACATGTGCTAGTATGGAAAGAGTTCCCTGGTATATTGTAAGTACAACAAAGTGTAGTGCAGTGTGTATAGTATGATACCATTTGTGTAACAAAAGGTAAAACAAATAATATTTATACTTAATTATAGATGTATAGACTATTGAGGAATATGAATCAGTGATATTAATTGCTTCTTGGAAGAGAAATTAGGTGGAGTGGAAGTGTACCTTTTGAGGTGGGAATCATGTAAATAAATTACTTACTGAAAAGTCATCAAAGTCTAACATATCATTGTAAATTGTACAAGAAGTAGAATTTTTTTATTTTATTTTTTATTTTTTAAAATTTACATCCAAATTAGAATATAGTGCAACAATGATTTCAGGAGTAGATTCCTTAATGCCCCATACCCATTTAGCCCATCGCCCCTCCCACAACCCCTTCAGCAACCCTCAGTTTGTTCTCCATATTTATGAGTCTTCTGTTTTGTCCCCCTCCCTGTTTTTATATTATTTTTGTTTCCCTTCCCTTATGTTCATTTGTTTTGTCTCTTAAAGTCCTCATATGAGTGAAGTCATATGATTTTTGTCTTTCTCTGACTAATAGAATTGTTAAACAGCCCACTTTTTAAATTTATTTATTTTTATTTTTTTAAATATGAAATTTATTGTCAAATTGGTTTCCATACAACACCCAGTGCTCATCCCAAAAGGTGTCCTCCTCAATATCCATCACCCACCCTCCCCTCCCTCCCACCCCCCATCAACCCTCAGTTTGTTCTCAGTTTTTAAGAGTCTCTTATGCTTTGGCTCCCTCCCTCTCTAACCTCTTTTTTTTTTTTCTTCCCCTTCCTCATGGACTTCTGTTAAGTTTCTCAGGATCCACATAAGAGTGGAAACATATAGTATCTGTCTTTCTCTGTATGGCTTATTTCACTTAGCATAACACTCTTCAGTTCCATCCACATTGCTAAAAAGGGCCATATTTCATTATTTCTCATTGCCACGTAGTACTCCATTGTGTATATAAACCACAATTTCTTTATCCATTCATCAGTTGATGGACATTTAGGCTCTTTCCATAATTTGGCTATTGTTGCGAGTGCTGCTATAAACATTGGGGTACAAGTGCCCCTATGCATCAGCACCCCTGTATCCCTTGGGTAAATTCCTAGCAGTGCTACTGCTGGGTCATAGGGTAGGTCTATTTTTAATTTTTTGAGGAACCTCCACACTGTTTTCCAGAGTGTAAACAGCCCACTTTTATATAGTAGCATGGAAGCATCTCTAGACACTGAGGAGACTTCTCTCACAGGTAAGTTATAAGCTCTCTAAGGGCAAGGACCTTGTCATTACTACTGTATTCCCCCACAGTGCCCTAAGTATCAAAAAAGTGTGAATAGCATAGATGTTAAATTTAACATTCGTTACTATCATCCAAGACAGGGCAGCTCAATATCCATTGAGCATAACAATGCCTAGCAATGTATTCCCATATCTATAACGGAAAACCAATGGGGAAAAGTACAAGCTGTTTATCTGGTGTTCTTTTCATTCCCCTATGGTAGTGCAACCATAAAGGCTGGCAAGAGGTTGGGCATGAAATGAGAATGGTTTCCTAGGCTCTTACTTACACTGTCACTAGAGTGATCTTCCTGCAACGAAAATTTGTCCACATCCCTCCTGTGTTTAATCAACCTCTGCCACAAGGATCCCCAATTAAGAACAGAATGAAGATCTCATACTCTTTATGACTCCATGACTTTGCACATGATGCTTTTCTTTTTACCTCTGCCTCACCTCTCCTGGATTTCCCCTCCTGTTTCCATCCTTCAAGCCTAACTCAAGTATCAGATGTCAAGTGTTGCAAATTCTGTGAAACATCCCTGATCCTTCACCACCCCTCTAAAGTTAGGCCTTCTTTTTCCCTATGCTACTGAAGCACTTTGCATATATTTCTATTTTAGCATTGATCACGATACAGTAATTATTTGCATATGTGTCTTTTTTCTCCACTTAATGAGTTCCTTAAAGTCAAAGAGTATGTCCTATTCATTTCATTTGTCTCTAACCCACTTTCATCTCCAAATCTTCCCAGCACCTAGAACAGGGCCTGACACAGAATGGGTATTCAAATGAACACTTAAAAATAAATATGATTGGGACACTTGGGTGGCTCAGTTGGTTAAGCATCAGACTCTTGATTTCGGTTCAGATCTCAAGGTTCATAAGATGAAGACATGTGTCAGGCTCTGCACTGTCAGCACGGAACCTGCTTGGGATTCTCTCTCTCTCTCTCTCTCTCTCTCTCTCTCTCTCTCCCCTTGCCTTTCTCTTTCACTCTCTCTCTCAAAATAAAATTAAAACACTTTTAAATAAATAAAAAAGATAAGATTATTAAATAACTTAAGTCACACAATTAATTAGGGGATGGTTATACCTCTGTTTGACTCCTAGTAAATTGTTCTTCTATTATATAATGCTGATATTTATCCTGCAGGGTAGTGGTTCACCTGCCTAAAGTAGAAGCTGAACTATATAATGTCATAAGGTTACTTCCAGTTCTTATAATCAGAGATTGTCTTAGGGCAAATTTGACAGTAGAATTTGTGGTAAGGAGTAGAGAACCTTCAGCATTTCCTCGAGGGTCAGAGAATAGCATTGCCATGAGTCCTTGGAAAGGCAGCCTGAAGTATTCGCTTATTCATATTTTAATACATTTGTTAAATATAAATTTAATATATAAATATGTTAAATATAAATTTAAATATAAATTTAACATATAAATATGTTAATTAGAAATCTAAAGTAAATACCCACTATGTATATAGCACTATTATGAGCACAAAAAGAATATGAATTTACCTTGAAAACTCTTCAGTCTAACTATTGGACCACCTACACAGTCGCAGACATACAGCCTAAACCCAGTAAATATTTGTTCAACTAAGCCAAGCCAAGGGAAGATCCAGTAGCCTGACTTTCTGAGAATGGGACTGGACTCTACTGAAAAAGTCATTAATTTCTAATACCCATATTCCTAAATCTAGAGTCATAGGTCTTGGAGATTTGTAAGGTGTAGAATACATTGAAGGGGAAAAATGCGAAGAAGAGGGAGGGATATCTCCACCTGGAAAATTTAAGAGTTATTGCCTCTCCCACAACACCAGCTGCCTGCCATCTGCCAATGAGAAGGCAACACATCTATGGAGAGCAGCAATTAGAGCTAATTGGGTTTCTTCTTTTTAATGCCTGAAACAGTGCCCCATTGAGATCAGGTAAGGAGATCTATTAAACGCAGGCTGTTCTCTGCATATCACTTAATTCAAAGTACTTAAGGAGGCTGATTATATGCCATGCTCTCCAAGGAGAACTGAAGCTCAAAATGGTGGTTTGTGTAAGTTTAAGGACTTGATTCTTAAACCAGAATACAAATAAGAAATCCTATGAGAAAAATCTGAATTAGAGTATGAAGGCAATGCCTTGAGAAAGGGTAGATACTTTTGCACAGGACACAGTTCAATTTGGCCTATATGAAGATAGGCATCTGGATAAAAGGGAGAAATTCAGAAATATTCAGCTTTAGGGGCACTGCATATGCAAAATTTTCAGGGACCTCTTTGTATTTTTCACTATCTGAAAAAATTGCAGTATTTAATTATGCTTAAAGAGTGGGATTAACACTAGGACAGACTAGTTTGTGAGTCCTAGCTCTGTGACCTTAGACAAGTAAATTAGCCTCACTGATCTTTAAATCCCTCATGTGTAAAATGGCAATACTAGTATCTATCTTACCTTACTAGGCTTTTATGAGCATTAAAAGAGATAATGTATACAGGGCTCCTGGGTGGCTCAGTCATTTAAGTGTCAGACTTTAGTTCAGGTCATGACCTCATGGTTCGTGACTTTGAACCCTGCTTTGGGCTCTTTGCTAACAGCTTAGAGCCTGGATCCTGCTTCAGATTTTCTGTCTCCCTCTCTCTCTCTCTCTGCTCCTCCCCTGCTCACATTCTGTCTCCTTCTCTCTCAAAAATAAACATTAAAAAATTTAAATAAAGAGATAATGTATGTAAAACCCTTGGCGCATTAGAGATATTCAATACATGTTAATTATTTTGTTAGAAGTTATAATGATGATGATAATGATGATGTTGTCATTGGGCTCTTTTCTGCTTTGATATAGTAAAGAAATATTGATGAAGGAGGTATGCAATTACTATATAGTAGTCTGACAGCTGAAAGCAGAAGCTAGAAGCCAAGCTTTGAAGCTTCTCGGTTTTACCAGAGCCCACTATCATCTTTGGCAAGTAAAATACAAGCTGGGCACCAAGCTATTTCACATATTAGTTGATTGAGCAGCTTTTGGAAATTTTGAATTCTGCTGTCCGACATCTGGCTTTTTTTTTTCTTTTTTAATATATGAAATTTACTGTCAAATTGGTTTCCATACAACACCCAGTGCTCATCCCAAAAGGTGCCCTCCTCAATACCCATACCCACCCTGCCCTCCCTCCCACCCCCCATCAACCCTCAGTTTGTTCTCAGTTTTTAACAGTCTCTTATGCTTTGGCTCTCTCCCACTCTAACCTCTTTTTTTTTTTTTCCTTCCCCTCCCCCATGGGTTTCTGTTAAGTTTCTCAGGATCCACATAAGAGTGAAACCATATGGTATCTGTCTTTCTCTGTATGGCTTATTTCACTTAGCATCACACTCTCCAGTTCCATCCACGTTGCTACAAAAGGCCATATTTCATTCTTTCTCATTGCCACGTAGTATTCCATTGTGTATATAAACCACAATTTCTTTATCCATTCATCAGCGACATCTGGCTTTTAATGGCAGCCCAAACAATAAGACAAGACTGGCTCCACCCTATTGTTTTTGCAAGAACCATATTTCCTTCTCTCTTTACTTAACTGTCATGTTTCCCTTACTAAAATCCTTCTGGCAACAAGTAAATTGCAGAGAAACAAAGAGGGTGCTAATAAAAGGCACAGCATAGAAAATATAGTCAATGGTATTGTAATAGTGTTGCATAGTGACAGATGGTAGCTGCGAATGTGAGCACAGCATAATGTATAGAGTTGTCTATCACTATGTTGTACACCTGAAACTAATGTAATACCCTGTGTCAAATATACTCAAATAAGAAAAGGAGGGTGTGTGATAGGAGAGGAAGGCAGGCTAAGGGGGAATGAATCTGTTAAACTGCTAAGAGTTTGATCCCAACTTCATCGTATATTGTTATTCTATGTTCTGGCCACATATGGGATCCTCTTTCAGTTTCTTGAATCTGTAAATTATTTTCTGCTTCAGAATGTTGGCACATGCTATTTCCTCTGCCTAAAATGTCCTTCCCCCAAACTTGATGTAGTTAGCTCTTCCTTATCCTCTGTACTGTCCTTAAATTGACATCAAATAGACAATGTCTGGTTGCCCCATCTAAATTAACTTTCCTGCCAATACGATCACCTCCATCTAATTAGGTTCCATTTCAATATATCATCATTTTTCTTAGCACCTAGAAAATGGTAATTATGTAATCATTTATATATTTATATTTCTCATGTCTGTGTCCCAGAACCTATGTGCCTGCCTCATAGTAAGCATTCAATACATATTTAATGAATAAATGAACAAATGCTTTTAGAATTCTTGCCCCTTGTTTAGTCAATGGGTGGGTATTCAATGGTTGCGGCTTTGAAGGATGGATAGCTAAGGAAGGTTTGAAACATATCCAAAATTCGTTTATGTTCCTCCTATCAAAAGATAGAATTGATGTCATCTCCTTAATCCTAAAAGGATTGTGAGAGTTTGGAACAATGGAGAATGACTAGGGCATGTGGGCACAATAGTAGCTCCCAGAATGTAGCTTCCAAGGCTGGGTCATAAAAAGTGATGCAGCTTTTGCCTTGTTTTCTGTAAATTTGCTTTTGGGGCACTTAGATAACATGTGTGAAGTTCAATAATCCTGAGGCCACTATTCTCTGAAGAAAACCAAGTCACATGGAGAGGCCATGTAGAGGTGTTCTGGTTGACAGTTCTTGGGAGACAGAAACGAAGTCCAAACAAAATGTGTAGGGTGTACTTCATATCTTCAAATTCTTCAATATTCTATTCATTGATAAGTGACATCTAGGTCCCCTCCCTTTGAAAATAGAATGGCCATGACATCTTGGACCAATAGAGCATTACCAGAGCACTAACAGAAGGTGACAGTGACAATCAGCATCAATTGCCAGATATGTGAGGGAAGATGCCTTGAGATGGTCCCACTTTGTAGCTGTCTGGTACCCTCCAGTCATAAAATTTTCCAAGGTGAGGACCCTAGACATTGTGAGGCAGAGACAACCTATTCTTGCTGTGACCTATCAAAATTCTCACCCCATAGAATTCATGAGTATAATTCAATTGTTGTTTTATTTCACTAATTCTTGGGGTAGTTTGTTACGGGGGAATGGTAACTAAAATAGTAGCCATAGCATCCATTTCATTTTAGGAGGCAAAAAGTAAGTTCAGAAAATTCAGCTATATAGCAAAATGCCTTTTGACTTTTACTGGATTTTAAATATGTATATTATACCATTTAATACATTCCCACATTTCCTTTAAGGCCTATTTCTCTGAAGAGAAGCTTTCCTGAGCCTTCTGAGCAGAAAGGAATACTTCATCCATCCTGGGTGCAATCACCCAGGATGGGTGCCTTTGTCAGACTCAATGGACATGTTCTCTCTCCCCTCCTAAAATATCCTGTCTATATCACTTCTGTCTCCCCAGTGCCTTGCACTGAGGGTTCAGTTAATACATTTTTGGTGATTAAGCAAATGTTTCTAATGATCATTTTAATATGGTCTGACTTTGATCTCCTCCTCTAAATACCAGTTTCCACCATGTACCAGGTCAGCACCAACCTCCCTCTAACAAAATTGGAATATAGATGAGGGTCTGAGCCATCTGTGCTGTTCAGTTTATTTAAGGTCATCTGTGGCTTCAACATCCAGATTTCACCACTAGCATTTCATCCATTCATTTCCGGCAGTTCTTCTTCCTACAGAAGTAAACACATGGAGGGATGGTCACAGTAAACAGAAAGTCATGGCTACAGCTAAAAGCAACAGTAACGAGTATAATAATAAATGCAGCTAATAGTTAATAAAATTTTACTATTCTCCAGTCAGTGTACTAATGTTTTATGTACATAAAATCTTCATAAGAAATCTATAACAGCCATACATTGCAGACTCAATTATTATCACAATTTTACAGATGAGGAAATTGAGGTTCAGAGAGAGTAAACACCAAAATTTCACTGCTAGAATGTTGTAGCATCCAGGTCTATCTGATTCTGAAGCTTAGTCTACTGACAAGTACTTCCATCAATATTCTGGCTTTTTTGGGGTTTTTAAAAACCATTTATTTTTTTTAAATATGAAATTTATTGTCA
Organism: Neofelis nebulosa; assembly: GCF_028018385.1. Classification (NCBI taxonomy): domain Eukaryota; kingdom Metazoa; phylum Chordata; class Mammalia; order Carnivora; family Felidae; genus Neofelis; species Neofelis nebulosa. Next base: position 108,392,643 of record NC_080800.1, on the reverse strand, counting down.
GATTGGTTTCCATACAACCCCCAGTGCTCATCCCAACAGGTGCCCTCCTCAATGCCCATCACCCACTTTCCCCTCCCTCCCACCCCCATCAACCCTCAGTTTATTCTCAGTTTTTAAGAATCTCTCATGGTTTGCCTCCCTCCATCTCTAACTTTTTTTTCCCTTCCCCTCCCCCATGGTCTTCTGTGAAGTTTCTCAGGATCCACATAAAAGTGAAAACATATGGTATCTTTCTCTGTATGACTTATTTCACTTAACATAACACTCTCCAGTTCCATCCACGTTGCTATAAAAGGCCATATTTCATTCTTTCTCATTGCCAAGTAGTATTCCATTGTGTATATAAAACCATTTATTTTTAATGGACAAATAAAAGAAACTCGAGTCTGAAGTTTAAAGGCATTTCAGGTAATAACTTCATTGAATTAAGGGAAGGATGTGTTGAGGGTTAGGCTGGAGCAGGGTTTTCTTTTTAGTATGAATCTATCCCCTTAAGGCCAGCTATGAAGATGACTGTAGATCAGGGGCAGAGAGGAGGATGTATGTGTGTTGAATTCAGCCATTTTCCCTTGCCCTGTGATCCACTTGCCCCTGGTGTCCCAGATAATAAGATTCAGAACCCATTTCTTCCCCTATGTTGCCACTAGTCAACAAGCTTTTCTCCTCTGTCCCCACCTGAAATCCCTTGTGAGGGGGTAGGGAAGACCCTCTGAGTTTGGCAGAAGGCTTCATGAGAGAGGGCTGGCTCTTGATGGGCACAAGATGAAAGGACACTAGGAGTGGCAGCCAGAGATAGTTATTTGGTGAGAAGACCCCAGATAGCATCTTCTAATGATAACAAGTGCTTGATGAAGGTGGTGGATTAATGCCAACTCTGTATCTGCACTGTTGAGGTGGATACAGTTGAGGGATATACAAGAGCTGACAAACTCAACAAAGAAACCAAGAATTTAGTTTAACTGTGTGGAAGTAATTCTAATTACAGGCATTTATGTGAACTGTTTACAATTTATGCCTAATTGCCACCCAGTACAATAACAATTATGCATATCATTAAATATGTGTCAGATTAATTTTGTTGTAAATTTTGATTATAATAGCCAACCATGTATGTGTATACTCTGTCTTCATAATTTGTTGCTCAGATTGCCCACAATTTAGGAAAACATGAGACAGAACATTGGCTAGGGGGCCGAGAGCGGGGAGGTTGCAGAGGCGGCTGCCTGGGGTTGAGTATTTACTATGGGTAGCGTTCAAAGTGGATAATCAACAAATGCATAAATCCCTGCAGCTTAACTTCACCAGAGCCCTGCAGGCAGCTCCACAATCTTTTATTCATCTATTGTTGATTCTTTGGCTTTATTTATGCCCACAGCATGTCCCAAACCTTTTCTGGTCTTTTGGCCTCTCAACTTACCCCTCCTCTATTGACTCTTGCTCAATGGGTAAGGATGACTTCATCCTGGCCTTTGCAGAGCAGGGCTGACTGGTGATTCCATACTCTGCCTCCCACATTTCTTTCTTTTTGCAATCCCCTTCTCCTGTGGGCCTCCGGACTCTGACAAATAGGTGTGCCCTTACACCTGTGCTCTGGCCCCATCTCCTCCCACCTCCTCAAAGACTGGTTTCCTGCCCCATCATTTCATTAGGTCTTCAACCTCTTTTTGTTTTTTACCATGCACATAGTGGGCACTCAGTACATCTTTGTTGAAATTTCCTTCAGACACACATGGCACATCTCTCTCTCTCTCTCTCTCTCTCCCCCCCACACACACACACACACGCACACATACACAACTGCCCTTGCTATTCCTCCAGCTATCACCATTTTCTCTCCTTCCTCTAATTTAACCTTGTACATATCATACATTTTATGTATCCAATTAGGTTAGAAATTCATTGACAGGGGTTTCTGTGTTATTATTTTATGATTTCTTAGCACAGCTTAAAGCTCTCAAAAAATGCTGTAAGATCCTCACTCATGTATCTTCATGGACTGATTATTCTGTAGAGGGATGGGGATGTCCAGCACTTTCTTCTCCAGCTTGCTCTTAGAGAGCCTGAGTAAGATAATAGAAAACATGTGTCTTTGGCATCAGAAAGACTTGAGCTCTACTCTAGGCTCTGCCACTCAATGATTAAGAGAACTTGAGCAACTTCATCTTTTTCAAGTCCAATGACCTTAGCCAAAAAATGGGGATAACAGTACCTGTCTTATAGGGTTGTTGTGAGCATGAAATGGCAAGCTGGAGAAAAGAGCCTGACACACACTAGTAATGGTTCCTTTAGGCAGAAACTTTCTGCTCTAGTGGTTCACTCATACTGATGATTTGTTCCTTCTACTTTGGTAATAATAAGCCAGGATTTCAACAACCTCAAGCCTTACTTATTATCCATATTCATCTTGCCTTCTTAGCACTAGATCAGTGGTTTTCATTCCTATGAGACCTAATACTCCCTCTTGATAACAAATATTTTGTGACTCCCCCTTCACTATCTTGAAATGAAGTTCATAGATAATATAACCTACCTACATTTATAATTTCAAAAAAATCAATATAGTGACCCAACTGAAATATGAATGAGAAATGAAAGAAAGTAATTTACAATAAAATGATATTTATTTCAATATATAAATGCAATGGCATGACTACATCAGACAACATAATGATATACATGATTGCACCAGCTTGAAGTGAATAAGTTTATATTTAAGAAAAGTAAGAGGATTGGGAGCCATTACATGTAAGAAAGTAAAATATAAATAACAGGAAAACAGTACAATAAAAGCTACTGTTGAGGTAAGACAAAATTCAGATAATTACAAATGGTTTTTTTCACCTATATTCTTTTTTTTCGTCTATATTAATAAAGCTTGCTAGAATATTTTGAAAACTGTGTGGGATACAGAATAACTGTTTATTCTATGGCATTATCCCACACATTTCAGAACAACTAGCATCACTGGCCTCCATCCGCTAAATGCCGGTAGCACCTTCCAAACATTGTGACAGCCAAAATATCTCCACAATTTTCCAAATACATCCTAATAGATGGAACTCCCTTAGTTAAGAACCACTACTCTAGAATGTACCAAGTAAGGAAAAAGCAAGTCTGACAAGGGCCATGGAACTTGCTTTCCTAGGATGTGGGAATCTCCATGGGTTGGAGTTCCTTGTCTTTGCAATGTGACTTCCTTGGGATTCTGGGACACAATGTCAAGATCCTGATAGTGATATCGAACAACTACAGCCTTTGCTCTCTTCTGTGCTACTCTAACCCTTCTTTATCCTTTTGAATATCTGTTACCAATTCAGCACTGTCTCACTTATTCTGCCCCTTTTTGTCCCATGAAGTAATTTATTTCTCAGGATATAACAGCTAGCCAACATATAGCAGTAGCTTGGTAATAATTAAATGTTGTCCAATGGCCATAATGTCTTTGGTTACCATTTAAGTTTGTACCAACTTTAAACACTCTCACCTTCAGCCACTTTGACACCAAGCCTTTGGCATCCAGCTAGTAAACATTTCATGGCTTATGTGTCTTCTTAATTCCAGCTTGACAATTATTTAGGTGTCAAATTTTTATTTTGTTTTAATAGTAACATGTCCAAAATATACTCTGTTTTATTAAAGCGATGGCACTGAACATTATTTCTTTGATGTTTTATGTATACCATTCAACTGAAATTGTTAATTTAATAACTATGTATTTTTCCAAAATTTTAATATAAGTTTTTTCATAATTTTCAGAACAAAGTTGAACATATTTAAAAATGAACACCTAAAATTCCACAACCAAAATTCTACTATTAACATTTTACTATACTTGCTTCATCAGATATGCATCTGACTCCCCCTCCATCCATCAACCCATCTTATTGTTTGACACATTTCAAAGTAAACTGCAGACATTAATACATTCATACCTAAATTCTTCAGAATGTATATCATTAACCAGAGATAAATATTTGTTTATAGATTTTCTTTTGATGTAAATTTTACATACACTGAAGTACAAAAGCCTTAAAGCCACATTTGAAGACATTTTACAAATGCACACGTGTGTGTAACTTCAATGCCTTTAAAAATATAAAACGTTACCATTATCCCAGAATTCTCTCATTCCCTAACCCAGTCAATCTTTGCCCCATCCCTCCAGAAACAAACATTGTTCTGATGTTTCCCTATAATAAGTTAATCTTGTAGGCTCTGGAACTTCATATGCATGTAATAAGACAGAAAGTACTTTTGTATGTGAAGTTTTCTTTACACAAAATAATGTTTTTGAGATTCATATATATTGTTCCGTGTAGTCTGTAGTTTGTTTCTTATTATTGTAATGCTTAATTTTATGAATATGGCAAAGTTTATCCATTCTCATATTGATAGACCCCTGGGTTGTTTCCAGTTTGGGGCTATTATGATTAAATCTTTTTTAAAATTGTATTAATTTTTTTAATTTTAATTCCAGTATAGTTAACATACAGTGTTATATAGTTTCAGGTGTACAATATAGTGATTCAATAATTCTATACATTACTCAGTGCTCATAATGTTAAGTATACTCTTAATCCCTATCACCTGTTTTACCCATCCCTTCACCCACATCCCCTCCAGTAACCATGAGTTTGTTCTTTATATTTAAGAATCTGTTTCTTGGTTTCTCTCTCTCTCTCTCTCTCTCTCTCTCTCTTTTTTCCTTTGTTCATTTTGTTTCTTACATTCCACTTCTGAGTGAAATCATATGGTATTTGTCTTTCTCTGACTGACTTATTTTACTCAGTATTATATTCTCTAGCTCCATCCATGTTGTTGCAAATGGCAAGATTTCATTCATTTTTATGGCTGAATAATATTCCGTTGTATATATACCATATCTTCTTTACCCATTCTTCTATCAAGAGACATTTGGGCTGTTCTATAACTTGGCTATTGTAAATAATGCTGCAATAAACATAGGGGTGCATATATCCTTTCAAATTAGTGTTTTTGTATTCTTTGCATAAATACTACTACAATTACTGGATCATAGGGTAGTTCTATTTCTGACTTTTTGAGGAACCTCCATACTGTTTTCCACAGTGGCTGCACAAACTTGCATTCCCACCAACAACACAAGACGATTCCTTTCTCTCCACATCCTTGCCAACACTTCTTGTTTCTTGTCTTGATTGTAGCCATTCTGACAGGTATGAGGTCATAACTCATTGTGGTTTCCATTTGCATTTACCTGATGAGGAGGGATGTTGATCATCTTTTCATGTGTCTGTTGGTCATCTGTATGTCTTCTTTGGAGAAATGTCTGTTCATGTCTTCTGCCCATTTTTAATTGGATTGTTTATTCTTTTGGTGTTGAATTGCAGAGTTCATTATGTATTTTGGATACTAACCCTTTATCAGATATGTCATTTGCAAGTATCTCCTCCTATTCAGTAGGTTGTCTTTTGGTTTTGTTGAATATTTCCTTTGTTCTGCAGAAGCTTTTTTATTTTGATGCAGTCCCAACAATTTATTTTTCCTTTTGTTTCCCCTGCCTCAGGAGACATATCTAGAAAAATGTTGCTATAGCTGATGTCAGAGAAATTACTGCCTGTGCTGTCTTCTAGGATTTTTTATGGTTTCAGGTCTCACATTTAGGTCTTGAATCCATTTTTAGTTTATTTTTGTGTATGGTATAAGAAATTGGTCCAGTTTCCTTCTTTTGCATGTAGCTGTCCAGTTTTCCAAATACCATTTGTTGAAAAACTGTCTTTTTCCCAATGCATACTCTTGCCACTTTTGTCGAAGATTAATTGACTATATAATCATGGGTTTCTTTCTGGGCTTTCTATCCTATTCCTTTGATCTATGTGTGTAGTTTAGTGCCAGTACCATACTATTTTGATTACTACAGCTTTGTAGTATAACTTGAAATCTGGAATTGTGATACCTTATTATGGTTAAATCTTCTATGAAAGTTCATGTAAAATTTTTAAATGGGCATGTATTTTGTTTATATTGAGTAAATATGTAGGAGTGCAATTGCTCGGTATTAAGTTAATTTGGTTTTGTAAGAAATCACAGGACCGTTTTCTAAAATTATATCATTTTATACTCCCAATCAAATGTAGCAAAGCTTCGATTGCTCCACATCGTTTCCCACATTTGGTGTTGACAGTTTTCTTAATTTTAACTGTTCAGGTGGGTGTGTATTGATTATCTCATTGTGGTTTTAATTTGCCTTTCTCCAATGACTGATGATACTGAGTACTTTTTCACGTGTATTGGCCATTCGTATATTTGTCTTTGTAAAATATCTGTTCAGATCATTTGCCCACTTAAAAATAATTTAAAATAAGTTTAGATTTATAGAAGACTTGCAAGAATACTATGGAGAGTTTCTGTATAATCTTTATCCAGCTTCCTGTAACGTTAATACATTCCATCACCATGACACATTCACCGAAATTAACATTGGTAACATTACTATTAACTAAACTACAGACTTTATTAGGATTCCAGTTTTTGCACTGATGTCCTTTTTTCTGTCCTGGAATCAAATGCAGAATGCCACATTGTATTTGCTTGTCATACCTCCTTAGTCTCCTCCAATCTGACAGGTTCTTTGTCCTTCCTTGTCTTCCATAACCCTGGCACATTTGAGGAATGTTGGTTAGTTATTTTGTGCCATGTCCCTTAATTTGGCCTTGTCTGATGTTTTTTCAAGATTAGACTGGGGTCATATGTTAAGAAAAAGAATACCACAGAGGCAAAGTGCCTTTTCTCAGTTCCTGATATCAGGGGGTACATGATATAACACTGGTGATGTTAGCTTTGGGCACTTGGCCAAGGTGGTGTCTTCTAGGTTTTTTACTGTGAAGTTACGCACATAGTACATACATACTCAGTTATACTTCATAGTCTTTCTGATATAAGCAAGTCACTAAGTCTAGCCCATATTTAAATGGAGGAGAATTAAATTCTATCTCCTAGAGGGAGGAGAACCAAGAAATTTGTAAATATATCTTAACCACAGAAATTTATAATATTTGAGGGAAATGCAAATATCCCGTTTATCCTTAAGGTTTCACTCACTAATCTTGGCAATTATCAGTACATCTCACCTACAGAAATTATTGTACTATTCTAATGGTAATTTTCTATTTCCTTCATTCCTTCTATTTTATTGGAATTCTCCTGTAATACAAATTATTCAATTATTTATTTATATCAGTAATCTTTGAGTTAAAATACAATAATATTATTTTATTGTTGCTCCAATTTCTCCAGCTTCAGCCATTGGGAACTTTTCCAGGTTGGGTTCTACATCCTTTTGACATAAGCCTATTGTTTTGGAGTTTTTTAAAAGCACTTCCCAGCACTACAAGATACTCTAGCTTCATCTTGTATTTTACCTGCCCCAGCCCTAGAATCATCCATTTCTTCAAGAAGCCCTGGTTGTTTTTATTGGAGAATGGTGTTTAGAAAACAAGAGCTGTGCCTAGGTGTGCTTGTTCCTACTGGGGTGTTATTATTTCTAGGCCCTCTTGGTGGACAGAACTAGAAAATCTATGTATATACACACATATCTATATTTTATTCTATATCTGTGTACATGTTTTTTACCCTTATTTATTTATTTTGGGAGAGAGAGAGATTATGAGCAGGGAAGGGGAAGAGAGAGAGGGAGAGACAGAATCCCAAGCAGGCTCTGCACTGCCAGAACAAAGCCTGATGCAGAGCTCAAACTCAAAAGCTGTGAGATCATGAGCTGAGCCAAAACCAAGAGATGGACACTTAACTGACCGAGCCACCCAGGTGCCCCATATCTGTGTACATGTTAAAATAAACATGAATTTATCTGATATTTCTGACTCTAATCCAACACTACACATTTATTTTATTAATCCTCCTGTGGTAGGAAGAATAATGTACCCCTCCATAGATGTCCACTCCTAATCTCTGAAACCTGTGAATATGTACCCTACATGGCATAGGCGAATTAAGGTTGTGGATAGAATTAAGGTTTTTAATCAGGTACCTTAAATATGGATATTATCCTAGGTTATCTGAAAGGGCCTAATATAATCAAAAGAGTTCTTACAGGTAGAAGAGGGAGGCCAGAGAGGGAGTCAGAGGGAGATGTTACTATGCGAGAAAGACACAGAGAGATGCAACATCGTTGGCCTTGAAGATTGAGGAAAAGAATATGAGTGGCCTCAAGAAGTGGAAAAGGGCAAGGAAACAGATTATGCCTATAGCCACCAGAAAAGAATGCAGCCTGCTAACACCTTCATTTTAGCTCATTGAGACCCATGTTGGAATTTTAGTTTATGAAACTCTAATATAACAAATTAGCATTATTTTAAACCACCAAGGTTGCGATAATTTATTGTGGCAATAATAGAAAACTAATACACCCTCAGTGCTTATGTGTAACTTCTTTGATAGAGAAATCTGGCTCTCACTATCTATAATACACTGGCTTATTTTTTTCTACCCTAGTATAGTCGTAATAGAGTTTCAGAATTGCTGAATCATACTGCTGTAAGAAGTATACTTACCAACTAGAGTACAGTGTTTGTGTACAGGTATTTTTTCCTTATCTTTAAAACAGTATCTAGACAAATAACTTTTCCAAATTTATTGTCAGCTCCTTTGGTCTCTACCTCCTCCAATGAAGTTATACCATACTTGTAATAGAATTAGATTCATTTGCCATAATCTTCATTCCATACTGGGTTTCCTAGACATCCTGCTTGATTTTTTTTTTAATCTGCATACAGTAACTCACTCTCCATGGGGTAAAATTGTATGGGTTTTGACAAATGCATAGTCATGCATCCACAACTATAGTACTATATAGAATATTTCCATGACCCTGAAAATTGTCTTGTGTGACGGCTTTGTAGTCAACTCCTAGCCCTCTCCCAACTCCTAGAAAATACAAATCTGTTTTATGGCCTACAGTTTTACTTTTTTTCAGAGTATCCTATAAATAGATTTATACATATAAATAGATCTATGTAACCTTTGTAGTCATGTGACTTTCACCTAGCAAAATGCAGTTAAGATTCATCCATGTCATTGCATGAATCAATCCTTTGTTAATTTCGATTACTGAGTAAAATTCCATGGTACTCCATTCACCCCTTGAAATACATCTAGATTGTTTCCAATTTGGGGAGATCATTATATCTCCAATAATAAATGAAAGAAAGAAAGAAAGAAAGAAAGAAAGAAAGAAAGAAAGAAAGAAAAAGAAAAAGAAAGGAAGGAAGGAAGGAAGGAAGGAAGGAAGGAAGGAAGGAAGCACTTCACACCTTCATGCACAGGAGTGTGATTGCTGGGTCATACGGTAACATTATGGTTAACTTTATAAGAAACTACCAGTTTTCCAAGTGGATGCACAACTTCTGTCCATTTTTAAATTGCTTTTTTGGTCCCCTAATTATTGAATTGTAGTAGTATTTTGGTAATTTATATTCCAAATAGTAGCATTTAAGATATATATATATATATATATATATATATATATATATATATATATTAGTTTCTTCCAGTATATGACTTTTCTATTTGTAACAATGTACTTTGATGAGCATCAGTTTTTAATTTTGATGGACTCTATCTATATTGTTATTGCTTTCTGTGACCTGTATAGGAAACTATTGCCTACATACTTAGTAACAAAGATACCCTCTCAAATTTTTTTCTAAAATCTTTATGGTTTCAACTTTACCATTAAGCCTATGATACATCTAGAATTAATTTTTGTGTATACTATGACAAAACGTTTGATACTAATTGTTTTTACACATGGAATTTTTGTATATGCTGTCACAAAAGTTTTTTCACTTTTTCCCATATGGATGTCTAGTTGTTCTAGTACCATTTGTTAAAAAGCAAATCAAAGCAAAACAAAAAAAATAATTCTTTTCTCTCACCAGATTGCTTGGGCACTTTTGTCAAAAATCACATGATCATATAAGTTTCGGTTGCTTTCTGCATTTTCTGTTCTATTCAGATAATGTATCTATCACTCCTAACATGTGTACCACACTCTTGATTATTGTACCTTAATATTAAGTCTTTAAATCAAGTGATGTATGTTCTTCAGTTATGTTCTTTTTCAATACTGCTTTGGTTTTTCTAGGTCTTTTGAGTTTTCATATTAACTTTATGGTTGATTTGTCAATTTGTATAACAAGGTCTACTGATATTTTTATTGTGGTTGTGTTGAATCTGTAAATCAATTTTCAGAGAAATTATTTCTTAACAAGGTCTTCTAAACCATAAATATGGTATATTTTATTTAGTATTTCTTTTATAAATTTTTTTAATGTTTACTCATTTTTGAGAGATAGAGAGAGACAGAGCATGAGCGGGGAAGGGGCAGAGAGAGAGGGAGACACAGAATCCGAAGCAGGCTCCAAGCTCTGAGCTGTCAGCACAGAGCCCGAGGTGGGGCTCGAACTCACGAACTGTGAGATCATGACCTGAGCCGAAGTCGGACGCTCTACTGACTGAGCCACCCAGTTGCCCCTATTTAGTATTTCTTAAGAATTTATACTTTCTGGTGTAGAGTTCTTGCACATTTTGTTAAATTTACTGTGACTTATTGCAAATAGAATTGCTTTTTGATTTCATTTTCCAAAGTTTTTTTTGGGGGGGGATGTTATACAAAAATGAAGTTGATGTTTATAGTAATATTGTATCCTGTGACATTAATAAATTCCATGGGATAGACACATAGGTCAGTGGAACAAAATAAAGAACCCAGAAATAGACTCATGCAAATATGCCAAATGAGTTTTGACAAAAGTACGAAAGAAATTCAGTGGAGGTAATATAGCCTTTTCAAGAAGTTGTGTTGAAACAATTGGACATCAGTAAGCAAAAAATAAATAAACAAATAAGTAAGTAAATAAGCAAATAAATAAATAAGGAATCTTGACCTAAACCTCATGCCTTATACAAATCCCAAAATAAATTCTGGATATAAATATTACATGTAAAATTATAAAACTTTAAAAAAAATCATAGGATAAAATATTCAAAATCTAAGGCTAAGCAAATCATTCTTAGACTTGACAACAAAAATATGACCCAAAGAAAGAAAAACTGATAAATTGGACAGTATCAAAATTTTAAAATTTACTCTGCAAAAGTCACTGTTAAGGGGATGAAGAACAAGGTAGAGATCAGGAGGAACCATTTGCAAACCATATACCAAAGAACTAGCATCTAGAATGTAAAAAGAACTGCCCCTTTAAAAAATCAATCTAATTACAAAATGTTCAAAACACATGGATAGGTATTTCACCAAAGAGGATATAGAGATGACCAAAAAGCACATGTAAGATGTTGGATATCATTAACCATTGGGGACCCCATGAGTTTCTATTACACAACTATCAGAATGGCCAGAATAAAATATAGTAACAATATCAACTGCTGATGAGAGTGCAGAGGAACTTGACCACTCATATGTTGGTAAGAGGAATGAAAAGGGCCTAACAACTCTGGCAAGGAAGCAGTTTCTTATAAAACTAAACATGCATCTACCATACAAGCCAGAAAATTTGAGGCATTTATAACAGAGAAACAAGAAGTTCCATTTACACCGAAACCTAAACATGGGTAGTTTTAGTAGCTTTTTTGTAATAGCTAAAAATTGGGAGCAACCAAGATGTTCATTAATGGATGTGTGGATAAACAAACTGTGGTACCTCCATAGTATAGAATACTACTCAGAAATAAAAAGAGCAAACTATATGGGCACCTGAGTGGTTCAGTCAGATAAGCATCTGACTCTTGATTTCAGCTCAGACCATGATCTCGTGGTTCGTGAGTTCGAGCCCCACATTGGGTTCCATGCTGACAGTGCAGAAGCCTGCTTGGGATTCTCTCTCTCTCTCCTTCTCTCTCTGCCCCTCCCCACTCTTGCTGTCTCAAAATAAATAAACTTTAAAAAAGAGAGCAAATAATAGAAACATGCAAACATTTTGACAAATTTCCAGGGAATTATGCTGAATGAAATAAGCCAAACATGAGAAGTAATATACTGTAAAAATCTATGTAACATTTTTGAAAGTACAGCATTATAGAAATGAAGAACAGGTCAGTGGTTGCCAGAGGTCAAGGATGGGGAAAGAGGTACAGAAGTGAGTATGGCATCAGGAATGATCCTGTTGAGATGAAACTGTTTTGTTCCAATGTCAATATCCTGGTTTTGACATTGTTGTATAGTTTTGCAAGATATTACCATGGGAAAGTGGGTAAAGGATATCTTAGATTTTTTCATATTATTTATTATACTTGCATGCAAATCTGTTATTTTAAGATACAATGTTCAATTTATAAATGCAATTGGTTTTGTGTAGTAGCCTTGAGTCCTGGGACATTGCTAAATTCACCTATTAGTTCTATTAGATATTTTATAGGTTCCTTAGGACTTTCTATGTAAATAATCATGTCATCTGCAAATAAAGACAGTTTTGCATTTTCCTTTCTCATCTTTATGCCTTGTGTTTTTATCTTGTTTTATTGCAATTAGTAGGACTTTCAAGACAGTGTTGAATAATAGTTGTGAGAGCAGACATCTTTGTTTTCCCAATATTAATAGCAAAGCATTCAATGTTTTAGCAATGAATAAGATGTTATCTACAGATTTTTTTAAAGACACATTTTTATCAAATTGATGACATTATCTTCTATTCCTATTTATAATGAATTTATGTTTAATTTTGTCAAAGATCTGCATCCCTTAAAATCATTATTTCTTTTCTCTTTTGGTCTCTAAATGTACTGAGTAAATGATTACTTTTTGAATGTTAAATACATCTTGCATTCTTGGGATAAGTTATACTTGTAATGATATATTATCTTCTTCATACATTGATGGATTTGATTGTTAATATTTTGTTAAAGACTTTTGTATGTATATTCATAGGGGATATTTATCAGTACTTCTCATTTATTTATAATGTGTTTGCAGGTTTTGGTACCAGAGTTAAGTTGCTCTCATAAAATGAGTTTGGTTATGTGCCTTCTTCTATTATGTTAAAGTGTTTGTATAAATAACATTCCTTAATGTTTTGATAGGATTCACAATGAAACCATATGGCCGTGGAGTTTCACTGTAGAAAGGTTTTTGATACTTCAATTTAAAAAATAGATTTAGGAATATTCAAATTTTCTTCTATCAGGTTCAACTTCAGTCAATTTTGGTAAGTTCTGTTTTGAAGGACTCTGCCAAATTTATTGGCATAATGTTATTTAAAATATCTTCTGATCTTTTTCCAGTTCTGGTGAGGTTTAATTTACATACCATAAAATTCCCTCAGTGTATGTGTATGTAACAATTCAGTTATTTCATTAGATGTATACAATTGTAGGGGCGCCTGGGTGGCGCAGTCGGTTGGGCGTCCGACTTCAGCCAGGTCACGATCTCGCGGTCAGTGAGTTCGAGCCCCGCGTCAGGCTCTGGGCTGATGGCTCAGAGCCTGGAGCCTGTTTCCGATTCTGTGTCTCCCTCTCTCTCTGCCCCTCCCCCGTTCATGCTCTGTCTCTCTCTGTCCCAAAAATAAATAAATGTTGAAAAAAAAAATTAAAAAAAAAAAAGATGTATACAATTGTATTCTCATTGTGACAATCCAGTTTTAGAATATTTTATCCCCCTAAAAATTGAGTTCCCTTATGTTCATTTAGTTAAATCTAGCTGTCTATATAATTTTAGGATTACAGTTAATCCTAACCTTAGACAACCATGATCAGCTTTCTGTTACTAAAAATTTACCTTTTTACTAGGTTTTTCCTATGAACAGAATCATGTGTATGTAACTTTTTTATATTGCTTCTTTCACTTAATATTATTGAAGTGCATCCATGTTATAATATGTATCTGTAGTCCAATGTTTAAATTGCCAAAAAGCATTCACCAAATGACAGATACTTACAATGCTGCCAGTTTTGGCCTATTGTGAACAATGCTGCTATGCACATTGCTGTACATGCTTTGTCTCAGCATATCTTTTTTACTTCTCTTGGGTAGATGCTTATGAGTGGAATTGCTCAGGTAGATTATAAGTTTAAGCTACATGTAAAAGAAACTGCCATACTGGTTTCCAAAATAAGTGTACCATTTTGCATTCTCATTAGGAATGTATGAGTATTCTAATTTCTCCACATCCGTATTAGCACTTGGTATAGCCCATCCTTTTTGTAACATATATTCTAGAGGACGTGTATCCTCTAGATATTGGTATTTTATCATGGTTTCGTTTTGTATCCCCATAATGACTAATGCTAGTCAGCATCTTTGCATGTGCTTATAAGCCATTTGTTTATTTTCTTTAGGGAAATGTCTATTTAAATCATTATCCAAGTCTTTAATTGTGTTGTCTTCTTATTATTGAGTTATAACAGTTCTTCATATATGCTGGAACAAAGTGCTTTAGTGGATGTATGATTTGCAAATATTTTCCTCTAGTCCAGGCTTGTCTTTTCATTTTCTTAGTGTGTTTTAAAGCTGGAATGTTAATTTTGAGGAAATGTAATTTATAAATAGTTTTCTCAGTTATGGATCATATCTTTGGCATTATGTCTAAGAAATCTTAGCCTAACGAAGACTATGAAGATTTTCTCAATTTTTTCTATAAATTTTTCAATTTGGCTCTTTAAATTTAGATCTAGGATGTACTTTGAGTTAATTTTTCTGTGTGGTGTAAGTATCTACCCTTTCTATTCCTAGACTATTGAGGGTTTGTTTGTTTTTTTATCGTGAAAGGGTGATTGATCTTGTCAAATGCTCTTACTGTGTCTACTGAAATGGTCTTGTAGCTTTTGCCCTTTAATCAATGGTTTACTAGGTTGATTTTTGCATGTTAAACCAACCATTCATTTCTGGGATAAATTCTCCTTGGTGGTGATTTATAATCCTTTTCAGTTTGCTATTTTGTTGTGGATTTTTGCATCTAGATTTATTAGGAATATTTATTTGTAGGTTTGTTTCTTTATTAATTCAGGTTTGTTTCTTTATGATGTCTTTGCTTGATTTGGTTTTGGGTTAATACTGGCCTTACAGAATGAATTGGGAAGTGTTTTTTTGTCTCCTATTTTTTGAAAGTGTTGTGAAGGATTTGGTGTTAAATTTTTTTTAATGTTTGGTAAAATTCACCAGTAAAGCTGTTTCTGAGATTTCTTTTCTTTGGAGATTTTCATTATTAATTCAATCTCTTTAATTGTTATATGTCTGTTCAGATCTTCTATTTCTTCATAAGTCAGTTTTGGTAACCTGTTTCTGGGAATTTGTCCATTTCATTCAGATAATCTAATTTGTTTACATACAAATGTCATAGTATTCACTTATAATCTTTTTTTTTTATTTCTGTAAGGTTTTGATTTCCCCTTCTGGCTTCATTCAAGATTTCCTTTTAGTATTTTCATTCTTCAGTTAGGATATGATATGCATCTGTGTGTGTGTGTGTGTGTGCACGTGAGCGCACGTGCAAACTTAGTATTTATCTTGCTTGTGTTCTCTGAGCTTCCTAAATCTATGGTTTGTTATCTTCAATTTTTGCAAAGTTTGTAGCCATCAATGCTTCAAATACTTCTTCTGTTCTGTTTTCTCTTTCTCTCTGGTATTCCAGTCATATGTACATTACTCTTTTTGATGTCCCACAATTTTTCCATATATATTTTTTCTTTTCCCCCTCTCTATGACAAAGCCACTAGAGGATTTTTCCTGATCTTGACTGTGAGAATATTATGGGTTTCCTAGAGGAAAAATACACAAAATATACGGAGACCCTTATGTTTGTGTCTTCCTGGAGTTTTTCACTCCCACACTAGTCCACCCTTAATCTCCAACAAATTTTTCATACTGTTAGTGAATTAAGCAGTCCTACTGCTGATGGCTTGTAGCAGGTCTTCTCCAGGTAAGCATATCTGATGCATCTGTCACTCCAAATTTTGAGATGTTTGGTTTCCCTGCTACCTCAATCTTCTGAGTCCAAGGAAAGTAATTGCTTTTATGTTTGTCCAGCATTTTCTTATTGTAAGGATGGCAAGACAACTGCCAAGCTTTTTACATGTTAAGGCTGCAATTAAGAATTTCCTGTGTCTTTTGATTAAGAGAAAAAAAGTATTTTATATTTACTAAGAATTCTATCCTTCCCAATAATCTTTATTTCTTCCAGAGTATCTGAGTTTCCAATCAGTATTATTTCCTTTTTGTTTGTAGAAATTCCTTTATCAGTTCTTGTAGCGTAGGTCTGATGACTAAGTTCCTTAGTTTTCTCATGTGTGGAAATATTTTTATTTTTGCCTGCATTCTTGAGGAACATTTTTACTTGATGTAAACTTCTTGTTGATTGTTTGCTTTTGTGTTTTAGTTTTTTAAGATGTCATCTTACTCTCATCTGGTCTCCACAGTTTCTGATTAGAAATCCATGGTCATTTGAATTATTCATCTTTATGTAATGTGTCATTTTTCTCTGGTGGCTTTCAAGATACATAGGAGTGGTTTTCTTGGTATGTATTCTGCTTTTAGTTCATTGAAATTTTTGAATCTCTAAATTTATGCCTTTTATCAAATTGTGGGAATTTTGGGGTACTATTTTCCCCAAATATAGTTTCTGCACCTTCTTCACCTGGCACTCCATAGAATTAAGATTCTGTTCATTGTTCCTCAGTTTTTCTCTCTTCTTTATATTGGATACTGTCTATTAATCTATCAACAAGTTTACTGTCTCTTTTCTATGTTATTGTGCTTCAGTGAATTTTTATATTTCAAACATTGTCTTTTTAAGTTCTGGAATTTCCATTTACTTCTTTCTTATAATTTTTGATGATTTACAATTATAATGAGATATTTTTCATTCTTTATAAGTGTATTTTCCTTTTTGTCATTGAGCATGAATATAATAATAGCTTAAAAATCTTTTTCTGATAATCTAACATCTGGATCATCTTAAACTTGGTCCCTTTTATTATTTTTTCTCTTCTTCCTAGGTCACATTTTTCTGGTTGTGTGTCAAGTAATTTTAGGTTGTATTATGAACACATATTATGTTGTGGAGATTCTAGATTATTTCATATTCCTCTGAAGAGGATCAGTATTTTTGTTTTAGCAGGTATTAACCTATTTGGATGCAAACTTTGATCTCTGTCGTTTTGATGACAGATTACATTTTGATTAAATTATCTTATCCTTGACTGTTCTTCTTGAAGTCTTCTCTATACAGATATAGTTCAGGGTTCACCCAGAGATTTTGGCAGAGATTAAATACAAAATCCCTTTATGGGATTTTCCTTTCACCTTTCAATGTCAGTATTTGTCCCAACTTTGTGGTGTGATTCTTCAAGACAGAAGGACTGTGGGTTCTCTACTAGAATTCTGTTTTTTCCACATGGTACTGACTGCATATGTCTCTAAGGCTAAAAAGTAATGAAAATAGGTAACTTATCCTATGTTATCCCCCTTTTCCAAGTGTTAGCTCCATCTGCTTGCTTTTGTCCACCCTACAGAACTTTTAAGACACTGTTTCTTGTATTTTGTCCAGAATTTATAGTTGTTATCTATGTGAGGGTAAGAACTTTCCTGGACATATCAGAGGTGAAACTCTTTCATTATTGTTCTGAATTTCTAGTTTCCCTTCGCTGTTATAATAAGACATAAAATTCATCATGAAATCACTTGCTTTTTATCAATCTGATGATCTCATCCAGCATCGGATTTCCACCTGCCTTTTTTTTTAAATATAATTTATTGTCAAATTGTTTTCCATACAACACCTGCCTCTTTTAACTAACAGCCACAATCTCTACTATGCTACACTGTGATGTACCTATGGGACTTTAGAATACCAACCAGATTAATTTACCATGGTGTTATTATTCTGATCTGTACTATTGTCTTCCCAATTATGAACTCAATCATTTTCATATTGACAAACAAGAGTGTGGAAAAGGTTTGTGAGAAAGGTCTTTTGAGTATGATTTAGGATTCCAAACTGGCTTCAATATGACCAATAAGAGGTCACATATTACTGAGAAATAGTTAAGATGAAACAACTACAAGTAAAACAATTTTAACTTTCTGTGCTGTTTCTAGACAATGTCCATCTTTTATTCAAATAACCAGACTTCCATTGAGCTCTGATAATGTGCCAAGCACTATGCTAGGCTGAGGCTCTATGTTAGTCTGCTTAGGATGCTGAAACAAATTACTACGTACTGACTGGCTTAAACAGCAGAAATTTATTTTCTTACAGTTCTGGAGGCTGGAAGTTCAAGATCAAGGTGCCAGCATGGTTGGTTTCTGATGACAGCTCTCTTTCTGGATTCTAGATGGCTGCCTTTTCTGTGTCCTCACATAAAGAACAGAGAAAGAATAAGCTCTCCGATGTCTCTCTTATAAAGACAATAATCCTATTGTATTAGGGCCCCACCCTTATGACCTCATTTAACCTTAATTACCTCCATAAATGCCCTATCTCTAAAAAGAGTCATATTGGGAGTTTAGGCTTCAACACTTGAATTTTGTTGGGACACAAACATTCAGTCGATAGCAGGCTGCAAAGTGAATCTTTTTTTTTAACATTGTGTATAAACTATACTTTAATTTTTAAAAATCTGTAGGAATTTACAATATAATCAATATGGCATTTCATAGTCATTAGTTAAAGAAAGGAAAAGCTAGTCATTAGATAATTTTTGGAGACCAGGCAATCCATTTGGAAAAAATAAATTAGATCTCCAACTGTACCATTCACAAAAATAAATCCCATATCCATTAAAGATGCAAATATGAAAAACCCCATCTAAAACCATAAGCAGAAAATATAAGAGAATATATTTTTACATAGGCATAGACAAGATTTTCCTAAACAATACACAAAATTAATTATAAGGAAAATAATACATTTGACTAAATAAAAATGAAAATTTTCATATATCAAAAATTATCATAGTCAAAGTCAAAAGGCCAGAGAAAGATTGGGAGAACATTTCCAGAATGAATAAAGAACTCCTAAAACTCAACGACAAAAAAACCAAACAACTCAATTTAAAAATGGGCAAAAGACTTGAATAAACATTCCACTCTTGCCCCCTGTCCAATAAGTAGATACCACTTAAGATACGAGTCTACTTCATGGGGAAAAAATACGAAGAGCTTGTATTGTCATCTTAATCACCTTACTAGCAGTGTGTGGCTTTAAGAATTTTAGAGATTTTCAGCCTTAGTCTGCAAATTGTTATTTCAGATTTACCAAGATAAAAATCCACCTGTGTCTGCTGAATATGTATGTGTTCGGTGTGGCTTTTCTACCAGTTTTTCTCTTGCCTTTTGAATTTGCCCGTAATGAATTTTTTTCTTTTTTTTATTGTGGTGAAAAAAACCCCCACATAACATAAAATTTACCATTTTAACCCCTTCTATGTCTGTGGTTCAGTGGTATTAAATATATTCAGTTTATTGAGCAACTATCACCACCATCAATCCCCACAGCTCTTTTCATCTTGTAAAACTGAAACTATATGCCTATTTAACAATAACTCTCATTTTCTCCTCCCCACAGCTTTCTGTCTTTATGATTTTGACTACTCTGGGTACCTCATATAGATGGAAATCACACAGTATTTGACTTACTTTTTGTGATTGGCTTATTTTGCTTGGTGTAATGTCTTCAAGGTTCATCCATATCGTAACATGTGTCAGAATTTTATTCATTTTGGAGGCTGAATAATATTCCATTGTCTGTATATGCCACATTTTGCTTATCCATTCATCCATTGGTAAGCTTTTGCATTGCTTCTATATTTTAGCTATTGTGAATAATGCTACTTTGTTTTGTTTTGAAAGAGAGAGGGGCAGAGAGCACTCACAAGCAGGGGAGGGGCAGAGGGAGACAGAAAGAGAAAATCCCAAGCAGGCTCCACACCCAGCATGGAGCCCAACATGGGGCTTGATCTCACTACCATGAGATCATGACCTGAGCTGAAATCATGAGTGGGACACTTAACTGACTGAGCCACCCAGGTGCTTTAAATAATACTGCTTTGAATATGGGTGTGCAAGTATCTCTTTGAGATCCTACTTTCAATATACCCAGAAGTCTAGTTACTGGATCATATGTAGTTCTATTTCTAATTTTTTGAGGAACCACCATACTGTTCTCTTTCTTTTTTTTAATTTAATTTTATTTATTTATTTTGAGAGAGACAGAGACAGTGCAAGTGGGGGAGTGGCAGAAAGAGAGGAAGAGAGAGAGAATCCCAAGCAGGCTTACACTGTGAGCACAGAGCCCAATGCGGGGCTCAAAACCACGAACCACGAGATCATGACCTGAGATGAAACCAGGAGTCGGAAGCTTAACCAACTGAGCCACCTAGGTACCCTACCATACTGTTTTCCATAGAGCTGTGCCATTTTACATTTCCACCAACAGTGCACAAGATAAAATCCTAATTTCTCCACATACTCATCAACCTTATTGTTTTCTGGGTTTTTTTAGATAGTAACCATCCTAATGGATGTGACGTGGTATCTCACTATGGTTTTGGTTTGCATTTCTCTGATGATTGGTGATGTTGAATATTTTTTAATGTGTTTATTTGCCATTCACTTATCTTTTTTTGTAGAAATGTTAGGCCACTCTGACCCAGGCTGGCTGCTCATTGAATTCACAAGGTTTCCCCCGTCCTGCAAGGTGAATCTGACACAAGGATCACCACTATATACAATCTGTATGTACCTAACAGAAATAAACAAATGAGCTTCAATGAAGAGAGATGTAATATACTAATTTTAACTTTAAAATTTAATAAAATAAATGGGAAAAGAGGGAACTTGAATTGCACATTGAAGTTTTCACTTGGTACTCACAGATCATAGCTTAGCAGCAGTGCATGTGAAAAAATGTAGAGTAAGAACTCAACATTCACTCAGTATATTTCCACATTAGCCACAGATTAAAAAACTGCTATCAGTTTAGATTATATTTATAAGAGTAAAATATCTAAAATGAGGGAGGTGATAATCTTGCTGTTATCTGTCCTTGCAAGATAACACCTGGAATATTTTATTCAGTTCTGGATGCCAGAATTCATGGAGATTGTAAATAAACCAGCATTCACCTAAATGAGTGACCAGGATGGGTAAGGAATGCAGAACTGTATCATATAAAGAGTGGTTGAAGAAACTGGTAAGAGCGGCCCAAGAATAGAAAACTAAAAGGGCTATGATCTCCACTTTTAAACATATAAGTGAATGATAGAAAAATTAAGCATGTTACTTTTTGGAAACACAATTGATTATAAGGAGGAACACTCAAATAGAACTATCTGGAGATGGAATGGATTGATTTGGGACATAGTGAACTCCCTGTCATTAATGGATGTTAAGTGCCAACTAGAAGGCCACCAGCAGGGATGTTATAGAAGGAATTCTAGCATCAACTGGAGATTGGACTAAAACACCTTTCAGGGCTCTTCCAACTTGAAGATTCCTAAAGAGTACAACTGTTAAGATCACAGAAAATTATTTCTTTACAAAATAATCTTTCAAGGGCTTTCATTTAAATATTAAACAATTCTGATGGATATTATATGAAATTCAACTTTCTAATTGGATAAACTGAGTCACAAATTAAACCACAAATACACTGCTTTCCCCCTATATTTGTTTGTTATTTGTACTGGAACTATTTTTTTTATAACTAACCATCTTCAATAATGCATATGACACAAGCTCGCTTATATCACATTTTATTGCCCCATGATAGTACTTAATTGATTGGCAAGTATTTTTGAGAATTCATTTTTTTTTCTTTTTTTTAAAATATAATTTATTGTCAAATTGGTTTCCATACAACACCCAGTGCTCATCCCATCAAGGGTCCTCCTCCATGCCCATCACCCAGTTTCCCCTCTCCCTCACCCCCCCCCCCCATCAACCCTCAGTTTGTGGTCAGTCCTTAACAGTCTCTTATGGTTTGCCTCCCTCCCTCTCTGTAACTTTTTTCCCCTTCCCCTCCCCCACGGTCTTCTGTTAAGTTCCTCAAGATCCACATACAAGTGAAAACATATAGTAGCTATCTTTCTCTGCCTGACTTATTTCACTTAGCATAATACTCTCCAGTTCCATCCACGCTGCTGCAAATGGCCAGATTTCATTCTTTCTTATTGCCAAGTAGTATTCCATTGTATATATATAGCACATCTTTTTTATCCATTTGTCAGTTGATGCACATTTAGCCTCTTTCCATAATTTGACTATTGTTGAAAGTGTTGCTATATCATTCTTTTTTTTTAATTGCAAATCAACTTTACTGATGAGGCTCACTTACACTCTTCTCAGTAACTGTTTATTACTCTTATTTGCAGTTTACTATACCACAATAATAGAAACAATATTTTTAAAGGTATACAACATTAGGTCATATACTTGTTATTAAATGCTAGTCTGAAAACCAATGCAAAAAATCACTTGGTAACTTGTTGACAATAAGGATATGTTGACCCCATACCCCAGATGTTTTGATTCAGCTAGGCAAAAGTAGAGGCATGAAGTTTGTTTTGAAAATCACCTCAGGGCATTTCTTTTCTTTCTTTTATATTTTTATAATTTTTTTAATGGTTATTCATTTTTGAGAGACAGAGCACAAGCAGGGGAGGGGCGCAGAGAGAGAAAGGGAGACACAGGATCTGAAACAGGCGTGGCTCCGGGCTCTGACCTCTTAGAGCCCAACATGAACTCACAATCCACGAGATCATGACCTGAGCTAAAGGCGGCTGCCCAACTGACTGAGCCACCCAGGCACCCCTCATCTTAGGGGATTTAAATGTATAGCTAGCTTTGTAAGCATAAAGAACCTTAGTGATGGTTTAAGTTTCTTTGAGTAATTGCATATTGTGATTTAAAATCTATTTTCATCTGTTTGTGTCTGTTCTTTTATTAAGAATTTACTGAAATGGGGGTGGCTGGTTGTCTCAATCAGTAGAGCATGTGACTTGATCTCAGGATCATGAATTTGAGCCCCATGTTGGGTATGGAGATTAATTTAAAAAAATAAAATTAAAAAAAGGAACTTATTGAAACTTCAATGATTTGTCCTATTCAGAGTTTCCATCTGATCTATCGATTATAATTGAAATAATACTAACATTCCAACAATTCTAAGGAATTTGCTAAGTCTACAACATGACGCTTTATCTATTCATAAAGTAATTATCTATATGTAAAACATTTGAGAATTCATTCTATGTCTAGCACTGGATAGGGCCCGGAAAGTAATAGTAATAGAAATCTTACACAGGGCCCCTGCCTCCTAGGATTTCCACTGTCCTCAGCAATTCTATAGGCATACAAAGCTGAAGGAAACAAAAGTCCAGGCTCTAGGATTTCACAGCAGGTTGATGTGGGTGAGAGTGCTCAAGGGTACAAAATATGAGCAATAATGTCCAAGAACTTTTATTTGTCACTCCCTGGGTACCTGTTTCTCTTTCTTGTGTCCCTATCTCAGGGAATGGAATCACCTTGCAGCAAGTTTTCCAAGCAAAAATTTGAGAGTCACCTTTAATGCCACCCTACCCTTCTATGCAAATCATCAAATCTATTGTTAGATAATGTCAATTTTACCTTTATCTCCTACATTTTTTTTTCTGTTATACCTGTCACCACCACAATCAAGGCTTCTTGGAAAAGTGCAACTTCTACTAACTGGTTTCCCTGCCTCTCCTTACCTAACTCATTCTTCACACTTTAGATGGAATGATCTTCCCCAGCTCCAATCTGAACATGTTACTGATCTACTCAAACCTCTTCACTGGTACCTCATTGCTCTAAAGATAAATTTCATACCCCTTGATAGGGTGCTGAAAGCCTGGCCCTAGTCTCTTTCTCCAGATCATTTCTTGCTTCTTTTATCCTCCATGTTCCCGCTATACTTAAATCATTTAAAATCTTAAATTTCCTTCCCATGCTCCTGCTTGCCTCCAGCCCTTTCAGCATCCTAACTATTTTTTCATGGAGCATTCTTTCCCTTGTGCCTGGAGAACACCAAAGTACTTTTCCCCTCCTTTTAGATGTTATTTCCTTTGAGAAATCATTCCTGACCACTCCCTTCTCAAATCTAGATTTGGTTCCTTTCCTCTGTGGTACTAACATCCTGTATTTTCCACAATCATATGGCCCATTCCATACTACAGTGTAATGGCTTGCTCCCTTATCTCTATATTCCATTAGCCTGTGAGCTATGTGAAGGGAGAGACTTGAGCAGTTTCGTTAATGTGTATCTAATTATTAACACCTGGTACATAATAAGCACTCAGTAAATAGTTGAATAAATGAAGGTGAGGCATACCAGAACATGGAGGGAGACCAGTATCAGCAAAGGCAAATAAATTGACATAAACATGGTACATGTATGCTGGGGAATAAGCATGGAGGACATGTATGAGGTGAACACAACTGCCTGATAGTTGTCAACTGTGCGTGTGTGTGTGTGTGTGTGTGTGTGTACAGGCAGTCAAAATTGGAGAGGCAGAGTGGGGTCAGATTATGGGAGACTTTGAGCACCCAAGTGAAGAATTTCAACTTGATGACTAATATAAGAAATTCTGTGAACATACATTTTTAAACCTCTCCTTCAGACCCCCAAACATCTACTTTGTATGCACTTCCCCCTCCTGAAGTATAAGGGGAAAAAATCAAGGACAGCACCACTTATTAGTAGGTTGACCTTGGACAAACTCCTTTTTTTTTTTATGAAATTTATTGTCAAGTTGGTTTCCATACAACAACCAGTGCTCATCCCAACAGGTGCCCTCCTCAATGCCCATCACCCACTTTCCCCTCCCTCCCACCCCCATCAGACAAACTCTTTCTTGAAACTTTTTGTTTTTATCGGTCCTTATTGAGGTATAATTTAGAACTCACCAATTGTAAGGATACAGTTCTACAAGTTGTGACAAATGCATAGAGACATGTAACCACAACCACGATCAAGATAAAGAACATTTCTTTCATCCCCAAAAGTTGCCTCATTCCCCTTTGCAGAAATCCTGTATTCCCAACGCGGGACACTGGCAACCACTGATCTGGTTTCCACACCTAGAGTTTGCCTTTCCTAGGATGCCATATAAATGGAATCATGCAACACAGCCTTTTAAGCCTGGCTTCTTTCACGTAGCATCATACATCTTTCAGATTCATTGATGTTTGTTATTGACCTGTATCAATAGTCTGTTATTCACTGGTTGATGGGCATTTGAAATGTTCATGGTTTGGGGCCATGATGAATAAAGTTGCAGTGGACATTTAAGGAACAGTGTGCTGTGCTTGTCTTGCCCCCTCAACTCATCGAAGGTTCCTGGCAAGAGATGAATGGGCCCTGAAAGAGATTTTTGGACAAAGAACTCATGAGGACTTAACACTCCTCTTTCCCTTCACCCAGTCTAGTCCATCAGCAGCACTATTATAAGGGTATTGTTATTGGTGACCACAAGTTTAAAAAAAAAACAGTACAGTGATTTCTCATTTCTCATTCAAAGAATATTTGCATCTCCTATCTCTCCCTTCTATTTTCTGTATTTTCCCATTTAAATTTATTTTTCCTCTATTTCTGTACCTCTTTTCTCCTCCTTTTTCCCCTTTTCTTCCTTTCCTTCTCTCCCTATGTTTTCAATCTGTCCCTTCCTTTCCTTATGACCTCCTCTTTTGTTTTTCCTTTTGTTTCCTTGTTCCTTCCCTGTCATTTTCTAGTATAGATATTTATATTTGAAAAAGGTTTAAATCAAGGATGTAGCCAATTTACGTGAACTGTTACACACCATGAGCATTTTGTGCACTGCCAACTCATTTTATTTACTTCTTTTAACTGGGAGGATACTAAGCACTCAGTCCCATTTCTATTACATTAGATCACATCAGTCAATTACACTTAATTTCCTATAGTGATTCTGAGAATTTCAGCCGGATAGAGCTTTTATGTTTTGCTTTAAAACGCACAGTTGTTGATTCCTATGCTGCATACTACTGCCAACCCTTCCTGCCCCCCATTAAAACTCCTATGTTTTGACAAATTGGAGTCATTAGTATTTCAGCCCTCTGAAATAGGTTTAATCATTCAGGCAGTGATGTTCTATGTTCAAACTTTGTATTAACAAACTCCCCCTTTTCTTTTTTTGTTAAATAGAAACCTGATATTTAAGCATCCTAGATTAGTGTTACAGGTGCACTTTCAGCCCACCCATGAGGATCTATGCTCAGATTCCCGTGTCTAATGCCAGTGAGCATTAGGGAGACTAAAGAAGTTCATTTTTATAGCTTTATTAGAATTGCTCCTTTTGTACCTCAGCCTTTTTTCACAAGGCTTTAACTTAAGAGTCTGTGCTAGTTAACTCATCCTCTGTTTCCTTTCCCAGGATCACGAAGCCCTTCCTTAAGTGAAACATGGTGGTTTCTTACTGTGGTCCTGTCTTGCTAGTTATGAGTGGGGAAGCACAAAAATAGGAGGAAGTGAAGGGAAGTATGGTGTTGAGTGTATATAGGGAAATAGTACCAGTGTCAGAGAATCGAGCCGGAACATCACTATCTTGGGAAATGGCTTTAGGGAAGAAGGACAGGAGAAAGAAAGGGGGAAGAGAAAAGGGGGAAAGAAAAGGGGGAAAAGGCTAAGGGAGGCCAGGCCTCCAAGCAGTCCCTCACCTGCATGGTTTCCACACTATTCAGCATCGAAATCTCTCCCATCTAAATAAAATGCATTTTAGTTTGTGACTGCTGCCCAAATGCTCCCCCCATCCTGCTCTTTTCATTGAACTCTTCAAGTACAGGTCTGCGAAGCACAGAGCTGGGCCATACTATCACTCCTCAGTTCCCCACTCTATCTTTATATTAATGCAGCTGAAAACCCCTAAATCTTTTTACATGTGCTGCTCCTTAGCCATGTCTCATCCTTTGCTTGTGCGTCTGTTTTTGGACCCAAATGCAGGCTTTCACATTTATGTTCCATAGTGTATGAACATTTACAAAATAATTTGGATGCCTGTGTTATTAAGCTTATTTTAGACATTTTTGAGAACAACTCTCCTCAATTTTGCAGTCAAGTAAATACCCTATTTTGTGTTGAAAATTAATTTTCAGAATGAAGGCACAGATAAGCTTTCAAGGGCATTTTGATTTTCAAAATTCATCTTTAAGGTGGAAATGTTCTCAAATTTAACCTGTTATAAATAACAGATTTAAATTCTTCATTTTGCTGTCGATTTCAGCCTAAGGGGGAAAAAATGGCATATGTCTGGACAGACCCCATCCTCCTAAAATGGTGCAATACTGCAAAACAACCATATTCCCTCGTTGCTGGGCAATGGACAGAGTCAGGAATCAAACTCCCTTTATTTTTGTATTTACTTATCTTTAGCTTAATGTGGATATGGGCCACAAACAAATAAGGTATTTGTTATATAAGTGAGATGGTTAATATATTTCAGGAAATTTTTAGATCTTACTTAGTGTTTATGTGAACTTTGTGTGTTTTCAACCTTGGAAGAGATACAAGTTATTTAGAGCCAAAATTAAAATTACATTAAAATAACTCAGTCTAACCTTATTACTTTGTGATAAACAGGAGTCTTAGAAAAACCTCTTTGTTGATGTTTTCCATTTGGATGATTTCCAGCAGATGTCATTAAGTTATAAGGTGATGGATTTATAAAATTACAGAATGGTCTTCTCATTTTAAGGGAAAATGCAGGTTGTTTAAGCTTTTGTTTCTCTCCCTAAACTGAGGGAACACAAATTCAAAGAAAACTTTCTCAATCTAGAATGCATAATTAGTATATTTTCAGCTCTGCTCAGTTTCTGTGCAGTCCTTTATAATGGCTAAGAATACCATTCAGGAACATCTTTGAAACATATCATAAGTTGTTATGGCCATTATCAGTTATAACAGCGATATTATTTATATATGGCATATCAGAATTCACTTCAAAGACACCATTGCCTCTGAACAGATTGTTTTTTTCTACAGTTAGGTGATGTATACTAAGCTAGCTTGGAAAATAAGCATTAGCCTCATGCATCTAGGCTCTTGCATTGTCATGATGGTAAATGAACAAAATGAATTTTTGTGCTCTTTGGGAGGAAGGAACAAGGGTGCTATACATAGATAAAGAATTATAATAAAAATAATAATAGTCATCAGATCTGACTTAATGGAAATTGGACAGCAGAACTAAAAGCAATTTTACCACCTTTCAAAACTATCTTTTTCATTTGTTCGTTTGTTTCCATGGCAATTCATATCTGTGTAAAAGGCTCACCCTTTGGATTAATTGCCCCACTAGTCCAAACTTTCTCTCCACCTCGTTCTCCAAAAGCCTCCTACCACTTGTCCACTTAACCAAATATTCAAGTAAGTTCAACCGAACAGCTAGTTAGTTCAGTAAAAATGGTCAAAATGCATTAAGACTTGATTATCTCAATGTGATTTTGAAGACACTGAATAGACGCTACCCTTTGAGATGACATTCGCAGGTAACATGGCCAACTGTGCAAGCTAGGAATGGGTTTCTTCCACTGAAATTGACAACTATAGGAACGATAGGTTGGTAGTGCCAGAGGAAGGAAAATCAACAGAAATAAGTGCTATAAGAAGAATAGAAATTTTTATGATCTGATGATTAGTTTCTTTATCATATCTAAAATTGTAATACATATATATGAATTATAGATTATATTTATGAGCTATAAATTATACATACACTATGTATGTATATGTGTACATATATATATATATATATATATACACACACATTTCCTCTCAGCTTTTTTGCCTTACCTATTCAAACTAGTGTGTTTATTGTAACTTCAACATAAATTTAGAGTTAGAAAAAAGGTTGCAAGAATACTATAAAAATTCTCAGATAATACCTTTCTCTCTGATTCTCTAAATTTTGACATTTTAGTATATTTGTTTTGTCTATCTATATATTATCTTTATATTATATAAGTATATATATTTCTATTACTGTCTGTATAGTATAATTCTCTTTAGACGGATAGATAGATAGATAGATTAGATAATATACATTACTTATTTCCTGAACCATTTAAAAGTAAGTTGAAAATATAGTATTTACATCACCCTTAACATCGTGTGTATTTCCTAACAAGAAGGAATTCTGGTTATTTTTAAAATCTGCCCTAAAATGTTCCACAACTTTGAAAAGTTCTCTTTTTAATCATAAATTATTTGTTGTCTCAGTAGAAAATACAGAGATGCAGAAAAAAGAACAATGTTACCAATAATTCTCCACCACATACAAAATGAGCAGGATGAACATGCTGTTTTCTTTGAAATATTTTCTATGTAAACTTTATGGGATATCACCATATACTTGCAAAACACATAACATGTCTCAAAAGCTTTATCAAGACGATTTTAAAAAATCCAGTACATGGCAGCTCATTTTTTACAGGGGCAAAATATTTGCATTTCTTAGCTTTGGCTTGAAAAGACAGTGGCAGCTCTGCCTCTCTCACTTTTTCTCCCCCCAAACGGTTTCTAGATTCAGTGCTTTCTTTTTATTAATGTTTATTTATTGATAGATTGAGAGAGAAAGCACACACATGCCTGGGAATCTCAAGCAGACTCCACGCTCAGCACTCAGCACGGAGCCAGATGCGGGACTTGAACTACAACACTGGGATCATGATCTGAGCCAAAATCCAGAGTCAGACACTTAACTGACTGAGCCACTCAGGCACCCCTAGATTTAGTGGTTTCTATCTTCACAATAATTCCCTTCCTTCCTCTTTCTGTTTTCATCCACTTATTTATTCAAAACTCCTAACTCTTTTCTAGGTAACAGACACTGAACTATGACAACACAGGTTTTAGAATCCGATGGCCTGGATTCGAATTTAGTTCCACTGCTCACTAACTTGTGTGACCTTGGACAATCTGTTAAATCTCTCTGGACCTCAGTTCTCGCGTGCGTAAGAAAGGAATACTAACAGTGACATGTGGCTGTGAAAGCAGAGCCTGGCTCACAGTCTGCATTCAACAAACGTTGCTGTTGCTGTTGCCATCCCTACTGTTACTGCCATGGTTGTTGTTGTGAGAAGCACCCCACAGGAGTGTTGTGGAGGGAAATGTGGCAATTAATGGACAATGCTTAACATGGTGCCTGGAAAATAAGAAACGCACGATGAATAGTAGTTAGTGTTATTTCTGTATTCAGCACAGGAGATACACAGATGAGTAAGTCACCCTCTCTACTTTTGGAGAACTAAACATCTAGTATTTACAGCTGTCCAATGAATCTGGCCATATTTTAGAGTTCAGTTCAAATGTGACCTTATCCATAAGGCCTTCACTGATCCCCTCAGCTAAAAAGAATATTAAGAATATTGTCCTTTACTGAACTTCCGTGACCATTTTTTTTCTGCATTTTCCTTATCAAACTTTAGCACGTTGTATTTGTCATTTTGTTTACACGTCTTTGCTCCACTTCTAGACTTTTAGTTACTCAAAGGGCAGTGAATGTGTTGTATTTATCTTTTAGCTGCCCACATATGCACAGAGAGCATTTCGCATTCTTCAGTTCTCTTCCTTCTGTCTTTCACCCATATTATTTCACCAAAGAGCTGAGGGTTCCTTGTTTATAGCAGGCATTTAATGAAGGTTGGTTAAATGAATAAGTGTTGAAGTTAGCCATATAAAGTTCAAGAAAGCATATGTTACTAAGTCTGTGTCATGTATTTTCAAAAAGTATAACATTTAAACTACTTCTTGAGGATGTAAGAACAAACATCCACTTCATTTTGAGCCTGGGCTGAGTTCCACTTGGTAACTTTTTGGCGCCATCTTCCAGCTATTTCAAGTGGGATTCTTTCATGGTGTACATATTTTTAAAATATTGTCATGCTGTGCCCAGGATAGCCACAGAACTTCCACAGCAAGTGCTCCTTGTTGAAGTACAGAGTTATTAATAAGGACAAGTCATTTGGATACTTTAATTAGTGTCCAGCACTATTTCCATTAGTTAATATATATTTTTAACATCACAGTGCCTAACAGCAATTATAGTGTGGGTTTCGTTGGCACTGCCATTTCCCCACTGGATTATGCCATCCTAAGTTTCTGGAGGTCTTGTTAAAAATGCTAAGAGAGAATCTTCTGTAGGTAAAGGTTACATAGTTAATCAAAAAGATCTTTAATGCCAAGTGGCCAAACCTTTTCCTCTACTCCTTTTTAGATAGGTAGAAGACTTTCCATAATTTTTCTCTGCATTCTTACCCTTCTTCCTCTGTTTGCTCGCTTGATTCTGAATATGGGGGTTCAAGGAAAGGAGATTTGATAGGGCCATCCACCAGTCTCTTCAGAGTCACCTACGCCCCAACCAATCTCAGACACTACTCAATGACATCCAATAATTCAGGTGCCATAAGTCCGTTCTGTATCTTGAGTACTGACAAAGTTATGAAGACAGCTTCTCATATTCAAGCATTAGAAAATGTATTTACCCAGATACTTAGTAAAATTATTCATTGACTGATGCACAAGGCTTTTTCTGTTTTGCTCACTCATGTATCCTCAGAATTAGAAAGCAAAGTAGGTATGCAATAAATATTTTTTTAATAAATGCACAAAGAAATCCCATTTGCCTGAGATCTCATAACACCTAAGCACCCTGAGCACTAAAGATGTTGTTTTAGTTGTTTTGAATGTAGAGGTACCAAACAGCTGCTCTAATTTTTATTAGGCCAATCCCATCAAGTGCTTATACTAATTTCCTATAGCAATTTTGAGTATTTCTGAGAATACAGATGAGAATCAGGTGAAATCACCTTTGGCATTTGAATGTATTGCACCTAATTTTTATTTTCTTTTCCCTTCACACCATCTCTTCCTCTAAACTTTCCTTCTCCAAGCCCCATAAAAAGTTGTCTGATTGGACACATTGGAGTCTAACACAGACTCTGATTTGAAAATTACCAGACCTCTGAGAAGGGCTGATCTTTTCGTACGTGGGTATTTAATATGTGTAACTCTAATTGTAATTGACCCCCATCTTCAGTTTTTGTTTTCGTTTGAAACAGAAACCTGAACAACTAGGAGCTTGAATTAGAGGGACAGGTGGACTGTCAGCTTGAGAAGTGGCCTCTGAACCCTGTCCCTGAGGATCTGTGCCCAGGATAGCATAACTAATGGCAGGCAGAGAAGGTCATTTTCTTCTTGGTTAGAAACCCTCACTTTAGACTTGGATCATGACCTGGCCTTTCAGTTTGGCACAAATAGGAAATTTTACTAAAAAGTGCAAGGGGGCACACATGGCCCTGAATAACCTTGCTTCTGTCCATGTCTCTAGTCTCATTTCCAGCCACTCTCCACACATCTTGTGCTGCCATACTTTGCACTTCTTTGTCCTGTATTCCTCCCCAATAAAATGAATCACATAGTAGAACACTGGGGAGACAGGCAGATGTTTGGAGTAGAAAGCCTCATATGTGCACTAACCAGGCCTAATGATGGGGATGCTTGAGTCTGGAGAACTTAGGCAAGGAACCTCCTAAGTACAGCCGATCTGAATGAACCATTTCCCCCTCTATGCTCCCATAATGCTTTGCCACTGCATCTTTCAAAGCTGCTCTGCATTATATTCTATTTAGCTGGGAATGGGGATATATTCCTCACTATATCATAATCTTGAATACATTGTTCATGTTTACTTTCTCATCTCTCTCATTGCTTTTTATAATGCTTTGGGTAATAATCTGGCTGAATACATCTTTTTTCAATTGTCCAAAAAGAATGATGATGCCATGAGACCTGAGAGGGTATCAATTTGAGTCCTATTCAGATCTCCTCCTCATCATCATTGTCCTGTCTCCACTCCCTCCACCATCACCAACCTAACCCCCAGATATCATTGTAAACAGATATTAAAAAAAAAAAAAAACGTGGTGAGGCTGAGGCTGAGAGTTCTATATTCAGATTTAAGTCACAGTTATTGAATACTCATTTGACGGAGGAGATAGACACTCAAATAACTTTCGACAGCTTGCCAAATGTCACACGATTACCCAGCTAGTAAGTGGCTCTGCCAGGACTGAAATTCAAGCCCCCTGACACAAAGTCAAAGTCTCTTGCCACAAACCCTGGAACATTTAAATGAACGCCTCTCACCCTCTACTTTATAATTCGAATGCACCCAGTTGCTTAATCCGAGACACACTCTGTCCACCATCAGTCAGGACGAAGCTAAATTATTCTGAAAATAGGAGTTTCAGTTTATGTACATCTTTCTTTCCATGTTCATGTATTTGTGCCTTTAGTTGTATTATGTTTGTCCGTGTGTTTGCATACTTATGTACTCAGGTATTGAGTGTACTTATATGCATGTGAATTTATTTCTTATTTATGCATTTATGTTTTTCTTTATTTTACCTGTAGGGCTGCGCAGCTCTTACTCCCAAGGCTATTAGGAGGGAGCACATCAGTTAATTATACCTTACTTTCTTACAGTGTTTCTGAGGATTTCAGCTTCAAATCGCTGTTGAATTTCAGCTGAAAGACCCCCAGATCTTAAGCTTCCAGGGGCGAGGACAGAGAGAGCAGTTGTGTGCAAAACACAATTGCTGAGCTCTGGAAACACCTCAAAGCCAACAGAAGCCTCAATTTTGAGCACAGGAAAAAAGGAAGCAGAAACTATGTAAGCTTCAAAGAGCATGAGAAAAACAATGAAAACAAACTTGGGAGAAAGCAAGAAGTACTGTGATGCTGCAGAGGAACCAGGGACCTCAGAGAGCTCAAGACATACAGCTGGCCTGGAAGAACAACAGGCAGAACCCAGAGAAGAGGCCAACCTGAGGGGCCTGATGTTTTCTGCCCCGAAAGTGATACAGGACCATGTGGGCATTTGAAAAAGCACACAGGGAAAGCTCATCAGAGACTACAGGATACTGATGAATGAGGTCATGGTGTTGAAAGAAACCCCAAGACAGGAAAATTACCAAGTAAATATCATGGAAGAGAGAATAAGTCCAAATGAGGACCAAATTGAGCTTCAGTCTCAAAAGTTTAAAAGTTTAAGCAAACAGCTCTTCACAGTACAAAAAAAGGTAATGGATCTTGAAAACACATCAAAGAGTTATAATACTCGTGTATCTGGCATCCCTGAAGGGACAGAAAATGAGACTGACCTTAAAACCATTGTTAAGAAAATTATTGAAAAAAAAACTGTCCAGAGCTAAGCATAGAGCTCAGCTTACACATAAAAACAATTTACAGGTCCCCACTCAAATATAACTCTCAAAGTAACAGTCCAAGGCACAAAATTATATAGCTCTTAAACTTAAAAAAAAAAAAAAAGAAATCATCTCGCAAGCTGCTCAGGAAAAAAAAAAAAGAGAGAGAGAGAGAAAACTGATTTTCAACAAGGTAAAGACAGGGCCTATGCCTCCCTATGTCTTCCTTACAACGGAAGAGAGAGAAAGTGGAGCAAGATCTACTACCAGCTCAAGTTCCGGGGTCTAAAGTTCTGAGAGAACCATCCAGCCAAGTTATCTTTCCTATTTGAAGGTGAGAGAAGAAGCTTGAACAATCAACATGACTTCAAGACATTTGGCCCTAGATCTCTGAAACTACTGGCTTTACTGGAAACAGCTACAGCCCAGGGACAGGACACTCTTGGAGATAAGTGGCTACGTTGATTTACAAAGCCAAGTTTCTTTATAGAATGTAGATCTTAGTTTTGTGATTAATTGCCTTTTTGACGGGTAATTAGTGAAAAATGAAGTAACAGATGTCATGTTGACTGAGTTGAGTGTATCGATCGATTGATCATCTATCTGTCTGTCTGTCTATCCTGCATGAGAATAGGAGAACAGTCAATTGGAAAAAGGAAAGGGATGAGAGAGGGATAAGTGAGACAGAGGATGTGAGTACAGTAAGATAATAATTAAGGGCAGATGGGATGGGGAGACATTGGAATATGATAGCTAAAATAGGAAAAAATAATTTTATTGTGAATATGAAACGAATAAGCTTTATTAAGTTAACGGACTTATTTACAGAAAGAAAATCTCCCCACACCCTCTGTCAAAGGGACTCAGATCTTTTAGAAAATTTGACAGTATCCTAGAGCATAAAAACAAGTAGAACTGAAAGAGACGTGTGTACATTGAAATGATTGCCTATAAACTGGTATTTTTAGAAACAGATTGTAAACAGTGGATGATATTGCTGTGATGTGTTCTTAAACTGCTAATTTGTGTTGCTCTTGCTGTTTACACATCTCCATTTAACTTTAATTATATAATGGGTTAATCAAACAAGGAATGGGAATAAAAGAACCCAATTGTTGACTTCTATACTTTCCTTTGGACGAGTCATTAAAAGTTCCCAAGTGGCATTCCCTCCTGTCTTCCTTCTCCTCCCGACCCATGAAAATGCTACAATTTGAACACAGTGGAGGCAAGTTATGCTCTGAAGCAGAGAAAAAGCTTTCCTGGTGCTGGCACTTTAAAGCTTCTCCCATCTATGTCTGACCTAAACTGTTCATGGGAGCCATTCTGCCTGCCCACACCAGACAGTGGGCTAAGCCTGCCTCTTCCCTTCTGGGGCCATCATCTTCATCCAACACAGGAAAAAGGGACACTGAAATACTTTGCAGTCTACCCTCAGAGCCCACCTTCATTTTATACATCGAGCCCTGAACCCCTGCTCCCGTGTACTCAAATGCACACAACATATAAGCACACACAGGTCTTCTTGCTGTTCCTCATATAAATAAAAGGAACACTGTGGTGCTAGGAGGATTAGTATGGAGAGCAGTGGGATAGTAGTTAACCTTTTGGTAAATGTTTCGTGGGCCTAACAGAACCTTGTGGCCCTGCTAGATTGGAGCACAACAAAACCTCATTTTCTTTACGCACCCATTAACCTTAAGTTAAATTCAACTAGGTAATCACACTGTTGGTTTGCTCTGTGACAGGCATCCAGAGGCTGATCGTGCAGGCACCTATGCCCTGTGGCTTACAATGTGTGTTCTAATTAAATGTTTCAGTTCTGGTTCATCACTTACATTTGATTTATTCTACAAATCTTCCTTCAAAGTCTTGAAAATACCCTCAGTTCCAGCTTCTGGAAGCGACTTAGTGCCCCAAACCGTGCCCCTAATAATTGAAATGCTTGACAAAGGATAAGTTGAAACCCAAGCTCTGTGGGCAGGCCCCAGCTTCCACTTCCACCTCCAAAAAGAGGTACTTCTTACCTCCAGAGCTCAAACCCCAACCAGGTCTTGCTGGTGGAACTAACCTGTCTGGTTGGGTCTCCTCACTGTCCCAGAACACCAGTTGTCCACGTCCCCCACCCCTCCTTAATTTCTTACTTATCTCTTCCACATACCCCCCCCCCAGTTGCAGAAGGGGATGGTGACTGAGGGTTACTGGGGAGTGGGAAGGGGTGCTAAAACATATTAGGGGCCTTCTTAGTAGTAAATGTTTAACAAACAGCTCTCTGGAGGAAAAACAAAACAAAACAAAACAAAAAACCTGATTTGTAGCATTCGCTTATTCAGTGGTGTAAATTCACTGGCCATGGCTAATTTTAAGCCGCCAACCTGATGTTACTGAACACTGGGTTGACATAAGATGCGCCTGTTCCGCTCTCCTGAACCAATGCCAACCAGCTCAAGCACATCAGTGGGAAGAGGTCAGCTTTGCCCTGTGCTTCTCCTGCCTGGACTACTCTAAGACATGTTCAGCTTTAAAAAGATTTCCTCATCCTACACTGGACTCAAGGAAAAGTCTCCCCAGACCACCCTGTGTGCAGCATATGTCCCCTGATGCTTCACCTTGAGCTCCACCTTCTTGAAGTTTTCCTAGCACTCCTTTGGTTCCCAGTACAGCTTTTATAAGAGAGTTGCTCTTTTCTTCTAGGCTGAGAGTCTTTGGAGCTTAGAAATTCTTTCTTACAAATCACATTAGTTCTACCACTACCACACAACTTACCTCAACGTATAATAGTATGTACTCAATAAAATATTGTTTTTACCCGTTGTCTCCTAATCCAGAAGAGGTGATTCTGAAGCTTTTGCAGGAGAAATTCTATTCCAGCCCCCTGCTCAAGCTGTGGGTATGACTCGGGAATATTTTCTGGTATCACCCCACCCCAGGACTGTGAAGCTGGGAGCTCCCCTACCAGCCCTCTCCTGTCCATTTGGCAAGTTTAAGGGGATGGAGAGGCAGGGGGGGGCCCGGCAATTAGGAAGAAGATTAGTCAGGGAGCCTGGTGGCTCAGTTGGGTAAGCGTCAGACTTCAGTTTCGGTCATGATCTCGTGGTTTGTCAGTTCGAGCCCTGTGTCAGACTCTGTGCTGACAGTTTGGAGCCTGGAGCCTCCTTGGAATTCTGTGACTTCCTCTCTACCTCTCTCTCTACCCTTCCCCTACTCATCCTCTCTCTTTCTCTCTCTCAAAAATAAACATTGAAAATATTAAAAACATAAAATAAAGTAAAAAAAGAAGGAATAAGACTGATCATTCTTAAACATTCCCTGAAAGAGGAGTTGTTTAATACCAGCCGATTCTAGAGTAATCAACCAGGGAAGAATCCCAGATTTCCTGGCATGTGTGGGTGGGTGGGTGGGTGCGTGCTTGCACGCGCACGCACGCACGCACATGAAAGATTCAGGATCACAAGCCATAGGCCCACTGGATTCATGATGGGGGAAGACCAGCAAAGCCAAAGTCAAGAACTCCATCCTAGCTAAGTCTCGGCCCTAGACTACGTTGGCCTCTATCACCAGCTTTATATTTATTATTGGGCTACTCAGGTTTTCTTTAGAAAGGTTGGCCAGACAGTGTTTCTCCTTTTGCAGGCAGGCTGCAAGTTTCAAGACCCACAGAGGTAGCCTAGAGATGAAACTTCTCGTGTCTCAATTGCCAGCTGTAGTTTGAATAAGTTGGCTTGTAGGAGGCCTGAATCTCATAGTGTCCCAGAGCAAGTGTGAGAGTGAGTTGTATTCTTATCTATGCAACCCCAGGACCTTCTGCAGTCTTCCAGTCAGTTAGTGGGGAACCTGGGCTCTAGATTCAGGCTGCTGGTCCAAAGCACAAGCTTCAGCCAAGGACTTGTAAAGAGCAGGGGGACACTATCATTGCCTTTTTCTACATTCTTAACAATGCATTTGATTGTTGCTTTTTTATTTTACTAAGTAAAATCTGTTTTTTAATTTTAATTAATGATTTTTTTAGTTTTATCATTCCAAACATCCAATGCAGAGGCAGCATTGGGTAGTGGTTAAGAACATGGGATTACATTTCACAATACACACAAACATTGAATCATTATGTTGTGAAACGCCCAGAGTCTAAGAGACCCCCAAAAACGAACCACCAGAGTCCAGAATCAAAGCTAAGCAGCAAGGGTCATTTATTACAGGTTCGAACCTGGACCTCTGCGCCCTTGTTGCCGGTGATGCCGAGAGGTCCTGAGAGAGGTTTTCACACCCCTTTTATAGACAGGTACAAACAAGTCATGGGGAAATCAAGAATACATGGATGTGCCAAGCAATAATGATTGATCAGAAATACACGGATGTGCCAAGTAACAATGGTTGATCTGAAATACACGGATATGCCAGGCAACTATGATTGATCAGGAATACACGGATGTGCCAAGTTACAATAGTTGATCAGTGCCAGGCAACTATTATTGATCAGGAATACATGGGCGCGCCAAGCAATTGTACAGAAGCGGAACAAGCTGGTTAAGCTTGGTTAGGTTTCAGTTTCCCGTAACTTAAGCTTTTAAGTTTTAATTTTCTTAGGCCTCTCAGTTGTACCCCTGAAACTGATATAATGTTGTATATCAATTATACTTTATTGAAAAGAAAGATTGAAAGAGCTAAGAAGTTGTTCAGTTACTTTGCATAAAAAGTTTTAGAAAGCCTTCCTGTATAAAACCCAATTGTAGATATATTAAAATCAAGGCAAATAAAAAAAAAAAAAGAAGGAACATGGGACTGTATATACAGACTGGATATAAATCCTGGCTCTGCCATTTGCTGGCTGTGTCGCCTTCAGGCAATTTGCTCAATTGGCTCTCTGTTTAAGGTTCTTCATCTGTAAAATGGGGCCAACAATGATAGTTATCCCATAGTGTTGTTATGGGGAGAAAATGAGTTGATATTTATAAAGCACTTAGTCCCTGGTACTATCATAGTAATTTCTATACAAATGTTTTGAAAATTGGCATGGATATTTCCATCCTGACAGATAGTAACTATCACTACCATATTCCAAACAATCATCACATTGAGCCAATTTGATCTTTTACATGTTTCAGGAACCTTTGCTCTCCCCTCCTTCACTGGTTCCATCGCCCTCATCTAGGCCCACAGTAACAGCAAATTGCTTGCACTTTCATGTCTTACTTGGTGGTCTTCCTAGTGCAATTCTCTGACTCTAATGGTGCCCCTTCCTCTGGCGTGTTTTCCATTACTATTTGTCCTTAGACCACAAACTCCTTAGAAGCAGAAACTCAAACATAATAATAGCAAATAAAGGAGCAGAAACTTCCATTCTTTCTAAATCATCAGCATGGAAGACAACGCCTGGCACAAAGAAAATACTTGACAACCATTCATTGAACTAATGGAGGCTTGCTGTGACCCAGGCACCATGTAGTGGTTTACCTGGGGATTTTCATTCAATCCTACCCAAAACTCTGTGTGATGGTAAGTACAGTTATTATCCCCATTTTACAAGTAAGAAAACTGAGTCTTGAAAAGGTTAAATAACCTGCCCCCCAAAACATATGTTTATATTCATATGACTATGCTTTTCCTTGAGGGATAATCTGTAGTTTATAATGGTGTGTGGGCACAGAGGATGCCAGGAAGCTACAACTGCTATTACCTGATGCATAAAGAGATGATATTCGCTTTGCCTGTTAAAAAGAGCTGTTACTTGGTTTTTACATGGTTTGTTCTTAAATTGCAGTATTTTTTCTCTAGATAATTTGTAATCTTTTATGTTTAATTGGGCTATTTCTTCCCGACAATGAATTGATCTGTGAGTTTCTTGGACGCTGCATTTTAATCCCATCATACACTAGATGTCAGGAGCTGTGGTTAGCATCTTACCCATACATTTGTCATTTCAAAAAGTCTTTTATGACCAACGAAATCTATGGAAGGTTGTCTACATCATTGAAAGCATGTTACTCTAGGGCATTTGGAGAATGCTTTACAGATTAATAGTAGTAGTGGCGGCGGCAGCTACCATTGATGGAGCACCTACCATGTCCTAGCACACTGTGCTGGAAGTTTGACTTGCGCTATCCATTCCAAGCCCTGCGCCACCTTAGCTTCTACTGTTTTCTTTTACAGATGGGAAAACTGGGGCTCAGGCAGTGTAACTCACTTCAGGTCACTCAGCTACTGAACCTGGACTGAAATCCAAACTGCTGTGTCTCCAAAGCCTGGGCTTTTATCCCAAACTGGACTTTGGAGGCTGTCCAACTCACTTAACTCTCTCTGAGCTTCAGTTTCCTCATCTGTAAAACGGAGTGAAGTAACATGTCTCGTAGGGCTGCTATGAAGATTCGAACCAATAGCTGCCCAGGGCCCCGAGGCGCACAGGAAGCATTTAAACCGTGGTGGCGGCGTGCATGTATAAATGGGGCATTAAATGGGCCGAGGAAGATCCGAGATCCCTTTAAAGGCATTGGGGAGCTGGAGAGGAGAGATCTAC
Organism: Neofelis nebulosa; assembly: GCF_028018385.1. Classification (NCBI taxonomy): domain Eukaryota; kingdom Metazoa; phylum Chordata; class Mammalia; order Carnivora; family Felidae; genus Neofelis; species Neofelis nebulosa. Next base: position 108,351,886 of record NC_080800.1, on the reverse strand, counting down.
AGCTTTGGCAGTCCTGAGAACTGGCCCTCTCCCCTCCAGAATACCGTGACCCAATGAAACTCAGAGCGGCAGGAGAGGGGGCAGGGGCCTGAATTTGGCTCGGGCAACCTCTGCAGCGAGCCTGGAGAGAGGCGGAGAGCTGGGAGGGGCGGAGAAATCCCGGCCATCGGAGGACTGCAGGTGTCAGGCAGAGTTGGTGTAGGTGGGCTCCCAGAGCCAGGCTGAAGGAGGGGAGGAGGTTGGAGCAGCCCGGCCGGCGAGCAGGCGGGGTAAGAGAGGGAGGCGGGGCTCGGAGCCCGAGGGGCTGTCCTTAAACAGCTCCTCTCATGCCGGGCAGTTTGCTGCATCTGGAGGAGCTCACTGGAGAATCTCCAACATCGGAGCGGGGCTTCAACTACCGTAAGTACCTGCAAATGAGCGCATAGCCCAGTGGCTGAAGATTAAATACTGGCCATCAGATCCTAAACAAAAGCCCCCGAAATAGTCTCCCTGCTGTAACTAATTGCCGCAAATCAAACTGCTCCCCAGTCTCTACCCGCTACCCCCTTCATCCCTCCCTTTCTCCGTCCCTCCACGGATCCCAGCCTTGCCTCCCTGAGAATCTCTGGGCACTGTAAATATCTTCCCTTTTCCTTCTCAGTCTTCCCTCCAAACCCTTAGCGAAGCATGTACCCGGCACCCCGCCGAGCCCAACCCCTTTGATTCCTGGAGCCCTCAAAGCTATGCAGGGGACGAGCCTTTAGACATTTCGGGTATGTCACCCTCAAAAGCACTGCGGCGCTGCCTAAGGGTGGGGAAAGTGCTTGGGGTGGAATAGAAGGAGAGGGTAAAAGGGCTAGTCCTTGGAAGTTGGGGGTGGGGGTGGGGGTGTGAAAGCCCCAAAATGGGCGTGGCCAATTAACCTAAAGCTGGCGGCTGTTTCCCAAATTCCCTGGGCACAAGAGTCCTGATTTGGGCTGGATCCTTAGTGATTGGGGAGGGGTCAGCCATGCTGAGGAGTCCAGGTTCCTTCATTCTGCTCAAGTCCCCAGGAGGCAAAACCCTGGTTTAGGGGTCCAAGTGGCCACTGTGGAATCTCAGATGGCATTTCTGGGCAGAATCCCAGGTTGAACCTTTCCCTTGGCAGTAGAACCTGGCTTCCCCAATAAATCTTGGCCCAGAGCCCTGGGGGAACAAAGCAACAGGGTGGCACTCAAGCCTGGGCCTGGGCCTGGCCCTGAGAAGAGCAGGGAAAAGGGGCTCTAGGAACTGAGATGGGATGAGCATCGTTAGGGTGCCACACGAGGTTAATACCCCCTTGGGGAAGAAGAAAAATAGCTACCTTTTAATGAAATGTTTACTGTGTGCCTTGTACATATATTATCTCTGATCCAACACAACAAAAATGCTAGGTAGGTGTTTCTCCCCAACTTCACAGATAAAAGAAAAAAAAAAAGTCCGGAGAGGGTAATTTGAGCATCCTTCTTCAATGTAAAGTGAAAAAGGCGAAAGGAAAATGTCTCCTTGGATCTCTGACTTTCCACCTGTTTCCTAAATCCCAGATGTTTGAAAATGAATCTTCTTGTTTTCCTGCTCCTCCAACCTGCCCGGTGTTAGCCCTGGAGCAGATTAGAGGCTTCATTACTAGGGTCTGTTGGGGTGAAGCAAAAACACCCCTTTTCTGTTCTGGGAGCTGCCTTTACCTCGCTCTACTGAGCTAGGATTACAAGACCAGTGCTGTAACCCCTGAGCTATGGAGCCTGAGCTAGGATTAAACAGCCAGTACCTCAGAGTCTGAATAGATAGTGTTGGTGGAAGAGAGTTAGCTTGAGTTTGTGTGTGGTGGGGATACACCTTCCCTTGGCAAATGGATACTTTGGGTGTGGTGGGGGAGAAGAGGCAAGAAAGTATAAAGGGTCTATCTTGTGCACATGTGGTCAGTAGTGGGGTTTTTGGAAAATGAAAAGGCCTCGCTGAATTTAAATATTTTTACCATATTCTCTGAAATTCAAACAATTCTCTATATCCTTAGGAACAATGAAAAAAATTGCTTATAAATTATGGGCAGCCAATACATCATTTACGCCTTATATTAATTAGCTCAAGCACCTTGATTCTCCAACACCTACTTAAGATGGGGAGTTTCAAGCTTTGGGGGGCAAGATATAAGAATGAGCGTAATACTGCGTCTGAGTCAATCTACAGAAGGGAGGGCCTGGATGGTGTGAAATGGGAAAGGTGAGTAAATGTAAGAAAGGGGGAATTTAAATACTGGTTTTAGAGTATTGGCATCGGAGCTAAACATGAATTTTGGCCTTAGTATTTAATCTTTTGACTTTGGGCAAATTAAATATATCTTCTCTAAGCTTCAGTTTCCTTGCCAGAAAAATGGAGATGGCAGGAAAGCCTCATTTCCTAGGTTGTTGGAGAACTCAGACTATCTATCTATCTATCTATCTAATCTAATCTAAAAAGATTACTCCCTACCCCTCCCATCTCTATCATCCCATGGGCTCCCTCTGGGCTGGATTAACTTGCCCTCTGGGCCTCTGAGATTCCAGGGATGTACAGACATTTCAACCCATCTGACATCTTAGATGCCAGCAAAGACCTTGGGTGGGAAGAGAAGGGGGTGGGGCAAAGGGGCAGGTGACCTTGTAGTACCTTTCATGCCTCCGAAGGAGTGGAAGGTAGGGCTGTCAAGTGCAGTTTAGTGATTCAAACTCAACTTTGAGGGGCAGAACAAGTCCTCTGAGTAAAAATACTTCTGCTTTTAGATCTCACCACCTGCTGAGGGGCAGAGCCGTGCCAGACTTGAAGTGCACTTTGAGCACCAGAGGCCCCATGACCCTGGACCGGCCAGGGCAGCGACCCACCATGTTGCGGACATTTACTGTCTTGCTCTTTTGCATTCGTGAGTACAAGGAAGGGGTGAGGGGCAAGTAATCCTGTCACAGGTACCCCTATGAGTGGACACCTTGGGGAGGGAGGAGAGACTTTTGGGGAATGAGAGTTGGTGGAGTCAGTGTGTGGGCCCTCCTTTACCATTCTCTCTCTTTTCAGGGCTGAGTCTGGGTATGACATCGATAGGTAAGTGAGTCGTGCCACCTCAGGTGGCACCACCTCAGGAACCTGCCACTTCCTGGAGGTTCCGAGACCTCAGCTGCCTCCATGGCCCCTGGACATAACTGCCTTGAGACCACAAAGATAATTCCCAGATTGAGCTGGTTGGGAATCAGAGCCCCTCACTTCGTGACTTGGTTTCCCACAGAATAATAAAAAGCTTTACCTCATATGGAAAGGAAGCCAGATTTGTGCTGTATTCCCCAACTCACTTGAATCCCTTGAACAAATATCCTGGGGTCCCTATCCCATCTCCCACAGGAGCAGACACTCTTGTCCCCGAGGGAAGACAAAAAAAGGAATCGGGGTCACAGCTGATTTTAAGGGACATTGTGGGGCATGCTGTGGGAGGGAGAGTGTTGGACCACTCACATCTTTGTGATCTTTGGAAATGACAGTGATGCAGTCACAACCAGAGCTGTGGATAGAGACCAACTACCCTCAGGCCCCTTGGGAGAACATAACACTTTGGTGCAAAAGCCCCTCTCGGATTTCAAGCAAGTTCCTGCTGCTGAAGGATAAGACACAGATGACCTGGATCCGCCCTTCCTCCAAGACCTTCCAAGTTTCATTCCCTTTAGGTGCCCTTACTAAGTACAATGCAGGTCTTTACAGGTGCTGCTACTGGAAGGAGACAGGCTGGTCAGAGCCCAGTAAAGTTTTAGAGTTGGAGGCACCAGGTAAGAAGACAGTGACAGATAGTCAAGAATAAACTCCAGCTCCTGGAATGCAAACTTGCCTTCGCAGAGCATGATTTGTTTAATTAATTCATTCGTTTACCTCAAATGCATGAATGCATACACACAGGCATTCCACAGTAAGTGCCTACTCTTTATAGGTAACGCAGAATGAGGCTGCAGTCTCTGGAACATTTCTAGAGAGCAAGCGCTCAACATAGGGGAGACCCTAGATGGGAGAGGGAAGGGTGGCAAATAAGGATGGTAAAGGGAAGTCTTCTTTAAGTAGCGCTCTCCTCTGCTGCTCACTGAGCAGCACTATCCTTGCTCTACCTGAATTCTAGTTCATTCTCTCCTTCTAGGTCAGCTGCCCAAGCCCATCTTCTGGATCCAGGCTGAGACCTCCCCTCTTCCTGGATGTAATGTTAACATACTCTGCCATGGCTGGCTGCAGGATTTGGTATTCATGCTGTTCAAGGAAGGATATGCAGAGCCCGTGGATTACCAAATCCCAACTGGGACAGTGGCCATATTCTCCATTGCCAACATGACACCTGAGAGCGAAGGGGTTTACATCTGCCGCACTCATATCCAGATGCTCCCCACTCTGTGGTCAGAGCCCAGCAACCCCCTGAAGCTGATTGTGGCAGGTGGGTGCGGCTACGGCTGCTGGGGTCTGATGATTGTTGTCCCAGGGATCATGGCTGGATGAACCAGGCTTTCTGAATTTACTTTTCTTAGCCAGGTCCTAGGCCCTGCAAGGCCTCTGAGCTACAGTCATGTGACATTTTACTGAGATGCAAATTAGAATCCCACATTCTACAAGGCAGATGTGTGGGAGCCAATCACTTTGCTAGCGAGTGAGCCCAACCAAGTGTGTGGCAGCTTCAACTCATCACAGCTTTGTTGTTCTCTATTTATTGAACATGATGCATTCATTCATTCATTTGACTAATATTTATTGAGCACTTAATATGTGCCAGGCACTGCCACTGCAGTCTTATAAGCTGGTTTTTAAATTTCAAATGCATTTTTATTGTATTTGTGATTATTTTTTTTAAGTGTGGAAAACAGAATGGATTGTGCAAGTGCTGGTGATAAAAATAAACAAAAATGGTAAAAGATGATAGTTCGTATTTTAGAAATGGCTTCATAAATGACTTTAGTCCTGTATATGTAAATCTGATAAGACAGTCAACTTCTAAACACAGCAGAAGTCTCCCGAAAATGTTCAAATGCCAGACGCACACCCGAGCCCCAATTTGCCCACCCCATGGCCTAGATGCTTTCAGACAGAATTGGCCACATTTGCATCAGTTATTCCATCAATCCCCATCAATAGGCTTGGGGAAAGCCGTGGCGCAACAGAAGGTACTCCGGACTTAGAAGCAGTAATCTTGGTTTCTAGTTCAACCTCTGACACCACCTCCCTGTGTGATCTTGAGCAAGTCACTTCACCTCTCTGTGCTTCGGTTTCCCCCACTCTAAAATGGGATGACGGTATCTATACAACCTACTGTATGATGCCCCTCTGTGCCTCGGTTTCCTGATTTGCAAAATTGGTATAAGAATAATGCCTACCTCACAGGGTTGTTGTGAGGATGTGCCTAAATATAATATATGTACAGTGCCTGGCATATAAGTTCTCAATAAATGGTAGATGTTAATTTCATTAGTATAGCTTCTTATTGAGGATCAAATAACAAAGACTGTCTGTTTGAACTGTGTGTATGGATGTTTGTTGCACGAATGTCCTTCCAGAGTAGATTCCACTAACATACACTTTGGCAGTTACCTACTCACTGGTATCCCTCACTAGGCCATCAGCTCTTTGCTGACAGGGACTGTGTCTACTTGTAAACCCTTATACCTACATGATGCCTGAATGTTACATCCTAAATGCTCAATGAGCACGTGACAGAGCTGATCTTTCTAATAATGGATGGGTAGGTCTACCTGGGATGGCAGTGGGTAAGAAGGAATGGTATGGGGGTAAGGCCCGCCCCTTATTTTGTAGTATCATTCCCTTAGGGGAACAGTACCTGGAAAAGAGGGTGTGGCCCCATTAACAGATTTCTTTGGGTTGAAGACTTATTGGCCAATCCCTCCTTATTGGTTTCTTCCTATCTTGTGCTGGAAGTAGGGTCTTATTGGGCTTAATGTGTTCGAAAGCCATTTTTATTCCTGCAGTAGTATTCATGCTCTACAAAGATAGCATCAAAAGTACACTTTAAGAAGTTTGGTTTCTTGGGTGGCTGGAAGAAGTACATTTGGCATTCCAGGAACCTAAAGATACAGGCAATTACAGATGTAGCTATTCCACGGAGACACAGCCCTATACATAGTTAGAGCTCGGTGGATCTGATTAAGTCTGGTGAGCGGGGAGGTGCCTAAGTGGACATGCCCTTGATTATCTCCTAGAAGAGGCTGAGATTCAAGGAAGGGAGAGAGAGTAGAGGCTAAACTTCAGCTACCACTCTGTGTCTTTAGAAAAAACTAGGAAAATAAAACTAGAAGATAATAGGGAAGATTCAACCTATTGCTAATTCAGGGTCTCTCCCCTTTCTAGGACTCTATCCCAAACCAACTCTGACAGCATATCCTGGGCCCATTATGGCACCTGGAGAAAGCCTGAGCCTCAGGTGTCAGGGGCCAATCTATGGAATGACATTTGCCCTAATAAGGCTTGAAGACTTGGAGAAATCCTTTTACCGCAAGAGGCCAATAAAAAATGAGGCATATTTCTTCTTTCGGGCTTTGAAAATCCATGATGCTGGACATTACCTCTGTTTTTACTATGATGGGTCATACAGGGGTTCACTCCTTAGTGATATCCTGAAAATCTGGGTAACCGGTAAGAGAGGGGAATGCCATTCATCTATGCTAGGGGCTAAGGATATACAACTCCCTCTGGGCCTCCTGGAGAACCTGGTCATGCAGCCAGGGCTAACAGTGGGGAAGAGAGCAGAATTTGTACAACTGGGCTTAGGATTTGCCAAGGGTGGACTGGAGGAAGAGAACCCTTAGTGGTGGGAAGCGAGGCAGACTACTAGCCCTTTCTATTTTGGGTCTTGTCCTAGACACTTTCCCCAAGACCTGGCTACTTGCTCAGCCCAGTCCTGTGGTCCAAATGGGTCAGAACGTGAGCCTGTGGTGTCGAGGGCCAGTGGATGGAGTGGGGCTTGCACTCTATAAGAAAGGAGAAGACAAACCACTTCGGCTCTTGGATACTGCCAGCACTGATGATGATGAGTCATTCTTCCTCAACAATGTGACCTACAGTGATGCTGGCATCTATAGCTGCCTCTATCTCCTCTCCTGGAAGACCTCCATCAGGATGACATCACACAACACCATGGAGCTCGTGGTTGTAGGCAAGTGCTAACAAATGTGTGTTTTTATCACCATTATTGTATTCTAAGAAGGAGCTAGCAGCCCTATACCCTCTTGGATTTATGAGCCAAGGAAAAATACACTAGGAAGGTGGTGGGGAATTTTCTCCGAAAACTTTAGGTATTTTCTCTCCCAGGATTGCTACCCAAGTCCTACCTCTCAGCATGGCCTAGCCCCATTGTGTCCCCTGGAAAAGTTATTTTCCTTCTGGCAGGGGAAACTCATAGGTGTCAGGTCTTCCTGAGAGAAGGTAGAAACCCAAGAGTCTTTAGAGCACTGAGGAGTGGGCCAAAAGGTTCTGATGCACAAAGTTTGAGACCTCTGATCTAGTGGAAGTGGAAAAGCAGAAAAGATCAAATAGGAAGCTGGGAAACATTTGTTGGGGGAAGGGGTATTGAGTTCAAGGTCACTATTCTAACTCTGGTTTCTGGATTGGTGCAGATAAGCCCCCCAAACCCTCCCTGTCAGCTTGGCCCAGCACTGTGTTCAAGCTAGGAAAGGCAATTACCCTCCAGTGCCGAGTACCTCATCCAGTACTCGAATTTTCTCTGGAATGGGAGGAAAGAGCAGCATTCCAAAAATTCGCGGTGGATGGAGACTTCATCATCAGTAATGCTGAAGGGAAAGGCACAGGGACCTACAGTTGTAGTTATCGCATAGAGGCACACCCCAACATCTGGTCACATCGCAGTGAGCCCCTGAGGCTGATGGGGCCAGCAGGTGAGAAGAAAGCTCTTCATGTGTATGCCCCTCCGTGGCTTTGGTCATGATAGCCCTGGGATCCCAGAGCAGTGCCCAGAAAGCTATGGAAAGGGGAGTCAGGGGCTTATAAGTTAAGGTCCTTGTGTTTGTGCACTCCTCCCCTGGGGTGGCCTCATAATCATTCAAAGGCAGTGAGCAGGATACTTTCAAAGCTCCCATTCTTTATGAAAAAGAAGGCCACTTCTATTCACCTTCCCTTCACCGTCAGGAACCAGCCCCTGCCACCCCTCCCCTGAATGTTTTCGCCTCCCCCTTTCTCTATCAAGGCCCCTTCTTCTGGTCTTCTCTAGCCACAGGCTTTCTCACCTGGAATTACGTTCTGAATGAAGCTATCAGGCTGTCCCTATTCATGCCGCTTGTTGCCTTGCTGTTGGTAGTGCTGTGGATAAGGTGGAAGTGTCGGAGACTCAGAATAAGGTAACTGTCTTGTCCCAGCCTCCTGTTCTTCAATGTAGCTCAGTCCAGGCTCCCCAGAGACTCAGACACAGGGCATGCTCTATTTGATACAAGTCACAGGGTCACACCCTTTGTATGCCCCACCTTCTGGGTGTCAAAGACAAGACTTTCTCATCCCAGCTGTTTCTCTTTCACCTTGAAGAGAGGTCAGCACCCAAGCCAGAGGGTGGAGAAACATATACTTCTCAGAGATGAGAAGTAATCAGAACCTCATCCATTGATTTCCCCCCCAACAGGAGAGTACCCAAATCTCAGCCCCTCAGAGATGATTGATGTCTTCCACATTAACTTAGTCTGAACTTCTTCTCTTGTAAGAAGCCAAGCTGTCCTGTGTCTCCAGGTGTTACCCAACTCCCATCCCAACTTTTCATCATTACTCCTAGCTTTCAAGGGCGAGAGAGCCTTGTGGTCCATCCTAGTTGCCCTAGAAACCAGTATTTCCACTGCTCTGGCCTCCAACCATCTGTGCAGGGCATCCTGAGAGTATAATCTTAACCTAGATGGGCATCTGATGAGGCAGTGGATTGGGCCTGGGCATCAAACTGCTTCCTCTGAAACAACAGGTTGTCTTACCATTTCCTATGATCCTTTGGAGTCCTCTGGGCCATCCCCCTCTCTCTGATCCCCATGGCCTGTGCTTAAGCTATTCTGCTTAAAAACAAGGAGACAAATGACAGCTCCCAGCTTCGTGGGGGCTTCAGCCCCTGAATGCCTTATCTAGTACCCCCCCCCAACCTCCTAGTTCCTGGCTGTAGCACCCTCACCATTATCACAGGCCTTTGTGTATTCAATACACAAAGGCTGATGACTATGATTTGTGTCTGTGTTTTCCACTAGGATCTGAAGGACAGAGTGCTTGGGTAATTAGAAGGGAGCCCCCTAAATCTTCTGCAAAAGCCACCACCCTTTGAGTTTTCAAAAGGTCTCAGTGGGGGTCCAGTCTTAGTTGTCCTTAGAATCTATCCTGAGTCTTGCATCTGGGGGTAACCTCAAAGCCAGGAGTTAGAAAAAATGTGGCTTCAAGTGCCCTACTTCAACTCAGGACCACCGCATCAAAGAATGGGTTCAGAAAACAGATTTGAGAAAAAGCAGCTTGAAAAGCATGTTTTCGTGATCAGGAAGGGGGGGTCGGGTCAGTGTTTTCTAAGTACAAATTGCCAAGTGGATTTTGGCTTAATATCATCTAATTCTACAGGACCCATAACCCAAAGCTGCTACACATTGCTAGTCATAATCTGGGTGGGGGTAGAGAGATCCCACTCTCTGACAAGCTTAGCTCAGCACTGACAATCTTCCGGTAATTCACCACGGCTGCCTAGGCAACCCTTCCATAACAAAGGCAGGTGAGGCAGGTCGGTCTGAGGACCAATACTGCCATAATAAAAACTGCTTCCAAACTTAAACTTGATGACTGAGAAACACCCAAGATTTTTCCCTCCACCCCCACACCCACCACCCAGAGCTGCCTATCACTCTGAGCTCCAGGGGTTCTGAGGGCTGGGGTTACAAAAGCATTTTCACATCTGACAACTCAGTTCCAGCAACAGCCTAATCAGGGGCCAAGGGGAGCTGACACCTGATACAGGCTGGGGAGGGGGGAGGGGGCGGGGGGCACGTGGGTCATGAAAGACCAAGAGGTTTGTAGGTGGTGAGGTCCTCAAAAAGAAAAGTCATCGATGTCAGAAAAGATTATATCCCATTATCCTGCCCAAATCCAATCCCTATTGGGTGGTGAGAAAGCCAATGACATAAATTGCCGCCCCCTTCTCTCCGCCCTCCCCCTAACCCCAGCAGTTCCTCTCGTCTCTTTTCTGGTCTCACTAGAGAAGCCTGGTTGCTGGGGACTGCTCAAGGGGTCACCATGCTCTTCATAGTCACTGTCCTCTTCTGCTGTGGTGAGTACAAGGGGGTGGGGAAGGGGCCTGGGCAGAAGGCCGGGGGAATCCCGTGCGGGAGGGGGCAGAGCCCTGGCAGCAATTTCTTTTGCAGGACTGTGCAATGGGGTATTGACAGAAGAGACTGGTGAGTTTTTCCTGCTCCAGACTGGGACATTCCTTCCTGGAGATCTGAAATAACTACAGAGTGTCAGTGTCAGTGGCCAGGGAGTGACTGGTTGGAAGGGAAAGACAGCCAGGAAGGGGCACTTGCTAAAGCTGCTGGCAAAATTCGGCCTCCAACTCTTCTTTTCTGCCTGCAAAATGCCCCCCTCCCAAGCTTCTGCGCTTTTCTGAGGCTCAGCTGAGACATAAGCTTCCTCTTTCCTCTAGCACCTGCAGAAGGAAGGAAAGAGTTTGGGTCTGGGTTGAAAGGGGAGGTGGGCAATGTGATCTGGGTAGGGGGTTCAAGGGCAAAGAAGTGGGGAGGGGAGGGAGGAGGGAAGATGGCTTCATTAACTCTGCTGTTTCTAGAAATAATCATGCCAACCCCTAAGCCTGAGCTGTGGGCAGAGACCAACTTCCCTCTTGCCCCGTGGAAGAACTTAACCCTCTGGTGCAGAAGCCCTTCTGGCTCAACTAAGGAGTTTGTGTTGCTGAAGGATGGGACCGGGTGGATTGCAACTCGCCCGGCCTCAGAGCAGGTCCGGGCTGCCTTCCCCCTTGGCGCCCTGACCCAGAGCCACACCGGGAGTTACCATTGCCATTCGTGGGAGGAGATGGCTGTGTCAGAGCCCAGTGAGGCTCTGGAGCTGGTGGGCACAGGTAAGAAAAGGCAGAGGCTCCTCCCAGGGTGATCCTCAGTGCCCTGCGACTCCAACACTGTTCCTGAGGGTGGGGGAATAATGCACACTGACCTGGAGCCCAAGGGGCTTGTGCTGCAAGTAGGAGAGGACGGGCCCTGAAATGGGGGAGGGGATTGGGAACAGACTTATAGGAAGAGTCAAAGGCCAGTGCGGGATGGATTTCTTTTTTGCTGACAAAGTGACTCCAAGTGTCCCATCTGGCCACCTCCAAACTTTGGCCTCCTTTTCCACCCCATTTTGTTTCTCAGACATGCTCCCCAAACCTGTCATTTCTGCTTCCCCCCCAATCCGGGGCCAGAAACTGCAAATCCGGTGCAAAGGATGGCTGGCAGGCATGGAGTTTGTTCTGTACAAGGAGGGAGTGCAGGAACCTGTCCAGCAACTTGGTGCGGTTGGGAGAGAAGCCTTCTTTACAATCCAAAGAATGGAGGCTAAAGACCAAGGCAATTATAGCTGCCGTACTCACACTGAAAAGCGCCCCTTCAAGTGGTCTGAGCCCAGTGAGCCCCTGGAGCTTGTCATAAAAGGTAGAGCTGAAAAGGGTGTGTGAGAGAGGAGTGGGGGGAGGCAAAGCTCTGGGTCAGACACTCCTCTCCCCACAGAAACTTTGCTGCTGGTCCTAGGAGCCTGTGTCCAATCTTAGAGCCAGGCAGGCGTGGCGCTGGGAGTGCTGGGGCCTCTGGCTGCGCGATATTAATAGCCATAATCGTTATTAATAGCTGGGGTTTGTGGAGGGTGATTTAAGTTTTCTAATTATTTTCAGATCAATTATCTTATTTAGATATAGAGCAAATATTCAAGGGAGGTGGAACAGGTACCATTCACCCTTCTTGCCCAACTGGGCAAACTGAGCCTCAGGGGACCAGCAGAGCTCTAGTGAAAGTTCACTCTTTTAGCTATCTATCCAAGGAGGTGAGGAGTGGGGGTCAGGAGTCCCCTGTGAGAAGTCCGTCTGCAAAGTGGACTTGCTTTGATTTTTAAATGCACCTACTGGTGAATGAAATGCTATAGAAAACAAAGCAGCTTCCAGAAATCAATGTTTGCTATATTAGCTATCTTTCTTTTTGGTTTCTTAATTTGGTTTTGTGTTGTGTTTTGTCTTTTGCCTTCTAGAAATGTACCCCAAGCCCTTCTTCAAGACATGGGCCAGCCCTGTGGTCACTCCTGGTGCCCGAGTGACTTTCAACTGCTCCACTCCCCACCAGCACATGAGCTTTATTCTTTACAAAGATGGAAGTGAAATAGCATCCAGTGACAGGTCTTGGGCAAGTCCAGGGGCCAGTGCAGCTCACTTTCTGATCATTTCAGTGGGCGCTGGTGATGGAGGGAATTACAGCTGCCGCTATTATGACTTTGCTATCTGGTCTGAGCCCAGCGACCCTGTGGAACTCGTGGTGACAGGTCAGGAGGGGGGGCATGCAGATGGAGACAGTATTGACCCTGGGACAGTGGGTGGAAGGGCTGTCAGCAGGAAAGGAAAAGCGCTCTTTCTTTTTTTCCAACTTTTTTTTTTTTTTTTTTGGGACAGAGAGAGACAGAGCATGAACGGGGGAGGGGCAGAGAGAGAGGGAGACACAGAATCGGAAACAGGCTCCAGGCTCCGAGCCATCAGCCCAGAGCCTGACGCGGGGCTCGAACTCATGGACCGCGAGATCGTGACCTGGCTGAAGTCGGACGCTTAACCGACTGCGCCACCCAGGCGCCCCAAAAGCGCTCTTTCTTAAAGTCACCAAGATGAAGCATGCGACTCTTGATCTTAGGGTCATGAGTTCAAGCCCCACGTTGGGCGTGGAGCCTATTCAAGTACATAAATAAATAAAATAAAAGTCACCAAGAATGTGCTTAGGAAAGTGCCTGGCACATGGTAAGCAGTCCATGGAAGGCAGCTGACTATATTATTATTGATACAGAGAGAAGAGTCAAAGGAGAGGGGAGAAGGGAGAGGCAAGTAATTCACTTCTAGGGAAAGAAGGAAGGCAGTTGCGGGTGTCCAATCCCCAAGGCCAAGCTCATGTTGCTTTATTTCTGAAATCTTTTTGTGGCTTGGCCTAGAGCTCTAGGCTCAATGTTCACTTTTTCTTTAGATGGTCTGTCAGAGATTGGTGGGCTGGATGGCCCTCAGAGAAAAGGAAAAGACCTTGAAATGACAGCTGCATATTATGCAGCCATTACAAATGATAGTTTTCAAAGGCTGATTAACGTCATAGGAAACTGTTTACTATATAAAGTTAAGTGAAAAATGTTAACCTACACAACTGTGCATACAGTAGGATCCCAATATGCAAATCGTCACAGCTACAATGATATGGGTACACATAGGAAAAAATGAAAACGAAATACAGAGAAATGTATAAAGAATGGTTATATTTGAGTGGTAGAATTGTATTTCCTTAGGTTTTCTCTGTATTTTCTTTTTTGTTAAATTTATTTATTTTGAGAGAGAGTGCATGCACATGAGCAGGGTAGGGGCAGAGAGAGAGGGAGAGAATCCCAAACAGGCTCCTCATGGTCAGCACAGAGCCCAATGTGGGACTCAAACCCATGAACTGTGAGATCATGACCTGAGCTGAAATCAAGAGTCAATCGCTTAATGGACTAAGCCACCCAGGCGCCCCTTCAGTATTTTCTAATTTGCTACGATGAACACATACTGTTTCTTACAATAACACTAGAAAAGCAATTTGCAGAATGTGGGGGGATAGGCTTCTCTCATGTTGTGGTCTCTTGAATTTCAGAATACTACCCGCAACCCACTCTCCTGGCGCAGCCAGGTCCTGTGGTGCTTCCTGGAAAGAATGTGACCCTGCGCTGCCAAGGGGCTTTCCCAGGCATGAGGTTTGCCCTCTTGCAGGAAGGAAACCAGGTTCCCTTACGGTTCCAGAGCACCTCAGGGAACTCAGCTGACTTCCTCCTCCATACCGTTGGAGCAGAGGACTCTGGGAACTACAGTTGTGTCTACTACGAGACAACCATGTCAAATAGGGGATCGCATCTCAGCAAGCCCATTATGATCTGGGTGACTGGTAAGAACAGACAAGATAGGAGACTGGGACAGAGACAACTGGAGTAGGGATTAGGGATGGTAGAAGGCTAGGCCAGACCCTAGAGGGGAACCATTGCATCCAGAAGGAGAAAGGTAAAGGGTAAATGCAGCTAGTGATAAGTTTCCATACTCACTACTTTCCATCTTCCATCTTTTCCTAGACACGTTTCCCAAGCCATGGTTGTTTGCTGAGCCCAGTTCTGTGGTTCCTGTGGGGAAGAATGTTACTCTCTGGTGTCAGGGGCCAGTCCATGGAGTAGGGTACATTCTGCACAAAGAAAGAGAAGCCACTTCAGTGCAGCTCTGGGGATCTACCAGTAATGACGGGGCATTCCCCATCACCAATATATCTGGTGCTAGCATAGGGCGTTACAGCTGCTGCTACCACCCTGACTGGACCAGCCCTATCAAGATACAGCCTAGCAACACTCTGGAACTCATAGTCACAGGTAAGGGGAAGGTGCTCTGGAATGGGCATGGGAGCATAGAGAGGAGAGAATGGACCACAAGACACTTCATGGAAATAGTTTTTGAAGAGCTCAAGGAGAGGCAAGCAATAGTCCTCCCTCTTTATTGAACAGACTCCAGGGGTGGCACACTGGAAACTGGCTTCCTGTCTCTGACCAGTAGTTAATTTTTTCTAGGTTTGCTCCCCAAACCCAGCCTCTTAGCCCAGCCAGGTCCCATTGTAACCCCTGGAGAAAATATGACTTTTCAATGCCAAGGGGAACTTCCAGACTCAACATTTGTCCTGCTGAAGGAGGGCACTCAAGAGCCTTTGGAGCAACAGAAGCCAAGCGGGTACAGGGCTGACTTCTGGATGCCAGCGGTGAGAGGTGAAGATTCTGGGATCTATAGCTGTGTTTATTATTTGGATTCTGCTCCCTTTGCGGCTTCCAATCACAGTGACTTCCTGGAGATCTGGGTGACTGGTAAGGTCCTAGAGACCTCAGTAATAGTCTAGATTTTATAGTCTAAAGTAGTTAGCCCTAAGCAGGTTCAGAGTCACTTCTAATACTGGTTGGTTGTCCTGTTTGGTTGCAGATAAGCCCCCTAAGCCCTCGCTGTCAGCCTGGCCCAGCACTATGTTCAAGCTAGGGAAGGACATCACCCTTCAGTGCCGAGGACCCCTGCCAGGTGTTGAATTTGTCCTGGAGCATGACGGAGAAGAGGCTCCTCAGCAGTTCTCAGAGGATGGGGACTTCGTCATCAACAATGTAGAAGGAAAAGGCATTGGCAACTATAGCTGCAGCTACCGCCTCCAGGCCTATCCTGATATCTGGTCGGAGCCAAGTGATGCCCTGGAGCTGGTGGGGGCAGCAGGTGAGAGGATAATCCCTCCATCATCTTAGCATGACCCACCTGGGATCCTAGAGACACCAATGGAGACCTGATGGAGACCACCCAAATGTGGAGGTGGGAGGGTTTGGAGTCTGAGACCTCAAGTGTGGCCATCTTTCTCCCAGGGATGGTAGGGAGGTGGGACCTCAGATTCATTCACAGATAGTGAGCAGGATACTTTCAAGGCATCTTCTACCCCCCAAAAGGAGAGCTGCTTCTGCCTCAGCATAAGCACTGACTCTGACCAACCCCTTCGCATTCTCAACACGCGGCTTCCAAGTGAATCCTGGAGGAGGCCAGATGACTGGGCAAAAAGAGGTCAGGAGAACAGACATGTGATAACCTCCATGACTTTGGTTTCTGTTCTTTTATCATCGCAGGGCCTGCTGCTCAGGAGTGCACTGTGGGGAACATTGTCCGGAGTAGTCTGATTGTGGTGGTAGTTGTAGCCTTGGGGGTGGTGCTAGCCATAGAGTGGAAGAAGTGGCCTCGACTCCGAACCAGGTAAATGCCTCATGTCAACCTCCTCCTATAAACCCAGGGCTGCTGGAGAAACACTCCTTGAATATCTAAGCCCCATAACACAACCTGTTTTCAGGTTAACAGTTTTGGGTCCTCCCTTAGTCATGTCTTTTTCTCTACACAGGGACTCAGAGACAGATGGAAGAGACCAGACCATAGCCCTTGAAGAGTGTAACCAAGAGGGAGAACCAGGCGCCAACACCAGCTCTCCCTCATCAGTCTCTCAGGAAACCTCAGTGGAACTGCCAGTCCCAATATAATAATCTCCTCATTTACAAGAGCTTTCTTTTCCTCTCTTTTATCCTCAGAGACCTGCAGATTCAACTGATTATACTAGGAGTCAACCCCATCTACTGTTCTTGGCCACTAATCACCTGAGCTGGGTCAAGGGGATTCTGGGAGTTGAGAGCTCTTACAGGGTGAGATGTTTCCTGAAGAGAGATTCCCTACCCCTGTAACTCCTCACTGTACTGATTTACTGGTGCATGAAATTCTATTAAAAACATATCTTCTGAATAAATAGAGTATTCACTATTTAACGGAAAAAACTATGGCAGTGGTTTTTCCATGGATCGGTTGTCTACTTACAGCATAGAAATGGTGTATTGGAACTGACCTCCATGGAAGAGTAAGAGAGCATGGGGCTGCTAGCACAAAAGGAGCTTAAGGATGGGGTGGGGAAGGAGGGAAGGCTCCAAAAGAATACCTCCCAATTTGGTTTGAGACATCGTCACTGAGTAGAATGTCCTTTTGTCTTTCCATCTCATTATTGGATGGATGAATGGATGAATGGCGATGTCCCTTCCAAGTTCAGCCCAAGGAGGGCAAACATTGAAAGTATATCCTTTTTACCCTGTTACTTGTAGGTCCATAGTATGCCTGCCTTCAAACATCAGAATTAGCCCTCTGCAGAACTTTGAAATTGACAAAGTTGCTTTGTGGCCCTTACCTAACAATCGTGGAGTGTAAATTAATTCACTCAAGTCTAAATGATTGATAAAAACCGAATAGTTTGATGATCCCTAAAGAGAGCTTTGTTTTCCCAAAGAAATCGGTATCTGGTGTGGGGACCTCAGAGAGTGAGTAAGCAGGTGCGGTGGTTGATTTGAAGAAGGGAGCCTCCCGGTGTCTCCTCCCAGGACTCCAAGTGGCTGCTGGCTTGCATTTTGAGCCCTTGATGTTCCTCCCTGGATCAGCATGACATTTGCTCCATGGGTGCGAAATTCAGTACACATTAGGGGGATTGGATTGGGGAAGGGGGCTTACTTAGTTCCTTGAACCTGTTCAAGATCTCAGAAGAATTGTCCTACAGGTCCTAGAGGAGGTCATGATTCCTTTAAACCTGACTGTAGAGTTCCTTACCTCCCAACACTGTTTAATTCTAAGCCAACACTGTTCAGTAGAATGATGCACAAAGGTGCTGTACATGGTGAGTTATTTATCCCAGGTTACAATAAAATTTAGAAAGCAACTCCTATATTCTTACATTAGGGAGCTTATTTACCCAGCAACTTAATGAAAAAAAAATGCATCCCATTTCCCTTAATCCTTATAGAATGAAACACTGAATACTATAGACTAATTTGTATTAAGCTCTTTGGAATGTAGAAGTACAAAGTCTCACTCTGATTTCCATTTGATGAGATTCTATTGGTCGCTTATACTAATTTCTTATAGTGTTTCTAAAAATTGCATTTCAAAAGTGCTTTTACATTTGAATCTAGCAAAACCTAAATGTTGCTTTCTGCTGAGCACTACTCTCTGCCTTTAAACTCATAATCCCTAACCCTCAATCAAGCTGTACATTTTGAACACTAAAGGGAGGCTTCTTCTTGGTCCTTGGTTTTAGGATAGAAGTCTTTGCTCAGGTCTGGTTTCATTTTCCAATCATCGGGTGTTCCAAAGTGTATTATCAAGGCTAGTGGCAGGGCTGTGCAAGTTAGCAAGTGAACACTTGATTCCTTTAGCTGTTAAACAAGGGAAAGACAAATGGGAATAAAAGAGCGGAGAGCCAAGGACTGAAGTCTAGAGAAGGCTCTGAGTTAGAAAAGCAGGAAGAAGATGAGGCAAAATGCAGAGAAAGACTCTTGTGAAATCCAGATATTGAACCTGGGGTCTCCTGTGTCAAAGAGATTTAAACGCAGGCACTCAGGGAATCAGGTAAAATTTTGATAAGCCTTTCAATGAGAAACAAATAGTGAGAAATATTGTGACACTGGACTGTTAGTTGGTTTTCTAAAAACACTCACATATACCATTCTTTCACTTAGAGAACCAAGTTCTACATGTTTTAGAAGGGAAAAAAATAGTTGTCAATTAACTGCGAAATACTTAAAGACAAAGAGTGGCTTTGGGATTTAACTTTCCTACTCGCTGTCAGAGCTATTTCAATGAATTAAATATCTATTTATAATGCAGAAGTCGTCACAAACTATCTCAATGAATTAAATATCTATTTATAATGCAACCTTAGCTTGTTGCTGACAATGCTCCACATGGCACTTTTTTTCAACCTGGTTGCCATGGGAATCAGTCCCTTCACCCCTGGCTGGCCTCTAATCGTCAGCCCAGCATCAGGTAATTTCTGGGAAATGGAATCTCAGGGTGGAATGGACCTTTGAGAGCAGAATTTGTCTCTGGGGCTCCAGGAACACAGACCAAAGATCCTCTTCCCATCTTTAAAAGACAAATGTACATTACCGCTGATCCTTGAGCTCACACATCCTTGTCCCCAGCATCTCAGAGCTACAAAGGTTGTCAAAGTGGTGTGGTCCAATCCCCAACCCAGTACAGAATCTCCTTCATAGCAGAACTTACAGGTAGGTACACAGCCTCTTTCTGTCCACCTCCAGGGATGGGGAGCCCACCACTTGATGACACAACCTGAGAATTTCAAATTGTTTGATTCCATATCTGCCTGTGTAAATTCCTTTTGTATTCACCAGCTCTAGTTCCACCTCAAGTTGCAACCCAGACAAAATCTACTTCTAACACATATACAACATCCAGAAAATGTGAGTTGTCCTTCCCGAGTCCAGAACATCTCACTAATGGCACTTGCAGGGTTTCGCCCACATTCGTTTGCAAATGCATCTCTATGTAGTTAACTCTCAGTTACCTAGGCTTCGGAGGGCAGAATTCATGCCTATCCAACTCCTTCCAGATTCAACCGGAGCAGCTCTTCTACATATCTTGTATATCTATTATTGTATAGAACAATATGCGATAGAATACTTACATAGAATAGTAAACAATGATAAATTATGTAATGAAAAATAAAGCAGAGATAGGAAATACAGAAGTGTCTAGTGGGGAAATTGTTTCAAGTTAAAAAGGGTAGCTGAGACAACCTCACGGAGAAGATGGAATTTGACCTACGGTTTGAAGAGTATGTGGAGCAAGCCACGCAGATATCTAGGCAAAGTGAGTTCTTGTCAGCGAACACAGCAAGCGCAGGAGCCCTGACACAGGTGAATGTCTGGCTGGTTGGACGAACTGTAACTAGACCATAGTGGCCAGAGCCCAGTAAGCAAGGGGGACAGCAGGAGATAAGGTCAAAGAGGTGGTGGGAGCCGAGCAAGACCTTTGCAGGTCTCTGTAAGGACTTTGACTTATACCATGAATAAAACAGGAAGTCACCCAAGTGACACGAGAAGACTTAGATTTACAAAGGACTGTCTAGTCTTCTGCGTGGAGAGTAGACTCAGGGACAAGAGCAGAAGCAGAAAGATCTGTTGGGAGGCTCTTGCAGTAATCAGACAAGAAAGGGTGGGTTAGGTCAACACAGTAACAGACAGGTGATGCGAAATGGTTGGATTATTGATACAATCTGAGAAAAGAGTCAACAGAATTTGCTGACAGATTTGATGTGGGGTGTGTTCTGTAAACATTTTCATTAAAAGAAAGAACTGTTTCAAATATTGCCTTAGTGTCTCCTTCCCTGAGTTATTTGAAGAAATTTTTTTTAACATTTATTTATTTTTGAGAGACACAAACAGAACATGAGTTGGGGAGAGGAAGAGAGAGAGAGGGAGACACAGTATCTGAAGCAGGCTCCAGGCCCTGAGCTGTCAGCACAGAGCCTGACGTGGGGCTTGAACCCATGAACCGTGAGATCATGACCTGAGCTGAGGTCGGACACTTAACCAACTGAGCCACCCAGGTGCCCCCCTCCCTGGGTTATTTTAATCTCATCCTCAGGAAAGTGTTCTCCAATGCCTCCCAAGCCAGGTCACCACTTCCAGACGGTTTGTCAATGCGTTTGTCATTGTCCGTGTGGAAACACTGTGAGCAAAATGCAAACCTGTATATCTGAAGTGACCTGACTAGCACAGAGTACACAGGACAATGAAACGGTCATCTTCCAGGATCTCAAGTCACCATTTCTATTGATGCCGTCTAAAATTACATTAGTCCTTGGGCAGCCAGATCACTCTGTTGGCTCATAGGAAACTTGTGGTCAACTAAAACCCACAGCTCTCTTTCACACAAGCTCTTGCCAGTTCGATCCTTTCTTGTTCTTCACTGGTGCAAGGGATGTGTTATTTTGAAATTGAGTTTTTAACTCAGATATAAGACTTGACATTTATTCCTGTTACATTTCATCATATAGGCCCTAGCTTACAGAAGTCATATATTATCACTTAGTGAGCCCCCTTTGATATGCCACATATATAGGCACTCCCTCATTTACTCCTAACAGCAATTCTGTGTCGCCCCGTGCTATTATTATCCCCATTGTACACATGAGAAAACAGAGACTCAAACAGGTAAGGTAACATGTCCAAGGCCACCCAGCTCATAGCCAAGTGCAGAGCTGGAATTAGAATCCAACTTTGTCTGATGCCAAAGCCAGATTCTCCAATGCTAAATCTTGGATAGCCCAGTGTCTAGATCATAGTAGGTATACAACAAATATTTACTAAATTGACCACCTTCACACCCTACTTTTTATTTATGTTATTGATATTCACTTGGTATTTTTTTGGGCTCTGTTCTAGAGCTTTATATTTATTAAGCATCTTAATCTTCACAGTAAATCTATGAGACAAGTACTATCATTATTCACATTTTTTTCAAGGAAGGAAACAGAGCCACACAGAAACCCCTGCCTAGGTGATACAGCCAACAACTGTTAGAGACAGAATTTGGACCCAGGCAGTCTGGCTCCAGAGCTTGTGTTTATAACCACTATGCTATGCTGTCTCAGGCTATTCTGAGATCCTGAAAGTCTAGCTCACTGTCCACTGCCCAATGCTAAGCCTGTGGCCCTCCTGTTGAAGATCAGTTCCGCCTCCCCCTTTTCTCTGTTTCCCTTTATTATCAATGAAAGCTAGTGTCTAGGATTACTAAGAACGAAAACTTGCCCACGACCCCAAACTTAGTCTTGATTTATCCCCTTCCCTCCCAGAACTCCATGACACTGCTCTCATGTAGACAAAATTTTTCAACTTCCCTTCTTAAGGAGGAGGCCAATGTGATTAAGTTAGGTCCCCATTCTTGGTAAATACCGTAAAAAAACACTTGGCTGGTGGTGGCAGGTCAATAGAGGCTTAGAGAAGAAAGATGTTCCCCCTGGCCCCCTCACCACCCCCAACAATGGCCCATAGACCACTCCGTTATATCAGACTATGGTAAATTAAGTCTACAGGATCCTGGCTAGAGTCATGTTTTAAACTGGGCGTGGTAAGGGCATGTAGAGAAATTCAATCCATTCACACAAGTTACTGGTTTATCAAGGATGCCTTTGGTGAGGAAATTCCTTGTTTTTTCAGGAGGCCATCTTTGGCACCATATGTCAAAGGCCCAAGGATGATCCACATAACATCATAGGCTAGCAAAATGTATATTGGGGGCTAGAATTAATTTTGAGCTTGAGACAAATCCTGTAAAGTGTGGCATGTCATAAGAAACTTTTCAAAAATTAGCCAGAGTTACCTTATTTTGCAGGATCATTACTCAAGCAGTTGTTCCATTTTAACCCAGGAGTCAATCCTGGGAAGCCCATCAATTGCTGTCCCAAAGTTAGACTTGATCATATGAATCTGGACATAGTGCGGGAGTCCTAGACTTGATGAAGATTAGAAGTGAAAAGGCCATCAGAGATGATACAATGCCCAAAGTTTTTACAACGTACCAAACAAGTACATACCAAACAAGCTTCTGCTTGAAGCTTTCTGGAGGAGGAGTGCGGGTGGTGTGGCAGTGGGTGGGGGACACTTACTACCTGCAAGGAGTGGTTATCCCTTCAATTATCAGGTAACTGTAATGGTGAGACAATTCTTTTGATGTTCTGAAACCTGCCTTCTTTCAGCTTTCATACCCGTTGGCCCACAGAAAATGTTTAACACAAAATCCTTCCTTAAGTGTTTGCTTTTCCAAGTAAAACATCTTTGTTTTCTTCAAATGTTGCGGCCAGAGGAAAACAATACCTTAGAGATGCTCTGGCCAACTCTGAATACAAAGAAATCACCTCCAATGTGATGGACACTATACTTCCATTAATATATCCCTGATATCTCAATTGCATAGATAGTAGCCACGTAACACTATGGTCTTATATGAAGTTTGAAGCTAACTGAAACTCCCATGCCTTTTATAGAAGCACTTCTAAGCCTTGCCTTCACTCTTAGTTTATGTAATTAAGTTTAGAGTTGAAACATACAATTTCCTATTTGTCCCAACTACATTATAGCAAGAGCGTTTTTTTTCTTTGGATATTTGGCTTCACAGCTATTACTGAATCTGCCAACCTCAGTTTTTATACCTGTAAAGTGAAGATAATCACTATTCTAATTCTGCAGGGTTGTGATGAGGATGGCATGAAAAAATATATGTAAAAGTGCTCTGTAATTAGAAAAGTGTCACATCACTCTAAGGCCTGATGATGACAACAATGAGGATTCTTATTTTCCATCGTACAATGTACATAGATATCAAGTTTAGTCTTAATCCCAAATTTGGTCAATGTCTCATCTTTATCCTCATTAAAATTGAAAGCACATGTCTTTATGGGTTTGCTGTAATTTATTAAATGCACACATTTTGTATATGATCATTTAATAAGTTAAACATTCAACTGTCCATACTATCAGCCTACCCCATTTTTCCACCCTGTCTGAAAGAACATCGGAGAAGTGTTCATCAAGATCATTGCTGAATCCCAGGTAAATGATTTTTGCAGCTTCCTCTTGTAAGCCCATCCAAAAGGAAATGAGCTTAGTCTGGCATGACTTGCTCTTAATGAACCCATGCTGGTTCTTCATGATTAGTGAGTCCCTTTCCAAGGGCTCAGAAATCATCTTCTTAATAATCCATTCTAGAACTTTGCTGGGGATCGACGTCAAACTCACCCGCATCTGTAGCTTCTCCTTGCTTTGTAGGGGAAGAAAATCATTGTTTTATTTAGTCTTTTAGCACCTCTCTCTTTATCCACAAGTCTTTGGAGACTACCAACAGAGATAGCCACGCTTATAAGACAGACCAAAAAGAACGCTAGCTCCTAAGCTGTCTTTCACCTTTCCTCATTTTTTCAAGTGGGAGAATTCACCTTGGTTAGACTGATGTAGACATTCCCTCTGCAATTGAGGTTATAGAGTTTAAATGCCATATTTTAGAAAGCCCAGAATGTCAACGGCAGACTGGTTAACAATGCAAAAGTGACCTCTCCAGGAGATGTTTTACAAGAGCTCACACTTCTAGAGCACTGCTTCTTAAACTGTAATGGGCACATGAACAGCCAGTGGATCCTGTTAAAAGGCAGATTTTGATTCAGTAGATCTGGGTCAGAGTTTGAGTTTGGGCATTTCTTACAAACTCCCAGGTGGTGTCCATGCTGTGGGTACACATATTATTCTTTGAATAGCAAGGCTCTAGACTAATCGTCTAGATCTTGGCTACACACTAGAATCACTTTAATAGCTTTTAAAAACCTCCATGACAGGGGTGCCTGGGTGGCTCAGTTGGTTGAGTGTCCAACTTCGGCTCAGGTCATGATCTCACGGTTCGTGAGTTCGAGCCTCATGTCGGGCTCTGTGCTGACAGCTCAGAGCCTGGAGCCTGCTTCGGATTCTGTGTCTGCCTCTCTCTCTGCACCTCCCCCACCTACTTTCTCTCTCTCTCTCTCTCTCTCTCTCTCTCTCAAAAATAAAATAAACATTAAAAAAATTAAAAACCTCATGACCAAACTGCTCCCCACATTAACTCAGCCAGAGTTTCTGGGGTTGGGACCTAGGAATGGGTATTCCTGAAGCTCCTTGGGTTATTCCCATGCACATCCAAGGTTGAGAACACTCTTCTAAAACTAGTTATATTTCATCTTTTGGTCAATACTCTACAGGAGGACTCAAATTTATCCCCTAGTTCATGCAACTGCTGGACCTACTGATTATAAGCCCATGCATAAAGACACTTCTTTTTAGTAAAATGTTGTTAACCAAGAATATTGGAAGCATTGTAAGAGACTGTATTTCATTGTTGGTAATTTTAGGGTTAGTTTTGCTTTCTTATTGCTGCTTACTACCATAATTGAGGGGTCAGTGGGGTGACATGTGGGAGGAAGGTTAGGTTAGAAATAGTTTTGTGGCAATAAAAAGTCACTTTCCCCCAAGTGGGTTGTTTTATATAACACCACCACTTGCATGACAATTTAGAAAGTACCATAGAAATGGCCAGGTTGTGGTTTGGCTTGGACCTCCATAGAGAACTCCACTTATAGTAAACATCTCTTTTTCGATCGGAGTACACACATGAAACAGAATTGCTTCCTTGTTAAACAAACTCTGTCTTTATTGATAGTGGGCCGATGACAGTGGAGGCAGGCTAGCCTAGGCAACTAAAAGAATTTGAGACACATTATGTTAAACCTAAGATTCAAAGGCAAGTCATTCAAAGGTACAGTCTCTTCCCTGAAGATTCCTCAACCTAAAGGTTAAGGATCAACATTATGAAAGAAGAAAAATATAAAAAAGAGGAGGCTTTGGAATTTTACAGATCTGGGCATTTCTTGGTTGAGCAATGCTGATGTAAATCCTCTCCCTGGCAGCCAAGCACAGGGAGAAAGCGTATCGGTCTGCGGGTGGGGTGTGTGAAGGGCAACGGCTTGTCTGGCACTCCAGCTAGGGGCATACCAGAGGGAGAACGGCCAAATGAGGCCAGGCTTAAAGGGGAACAAAGAGCAGACCGAATGGTGGCAGGTCTCAAAAAAGTTCTAGGCAAAAGAATCCTCCCTCAGCAGCAATTCTTCTTGGCGCCAGACCTGACAATCCTTTGGGAGGACATGGAAAAGGGCCATTCTGAGGCCTGTTAATAGGATCACCATTATTACACTATTGACCATTTTACAACATTCAGAGAGTCAACTTTTGGCAAATTCCTTCTCTTTATGCCCTGGGCATACATTAGAGAATCTGAAAAGGAAAGGCCTGGTCAGGGAGAATCTGTGGCTCCTGCAAGGAAGGAAGGGCCCTGTCAGAAGCTTTTCCAGTGATTTAACCTTCTCCTGCAGAACCTCCCGAGGACAAAGGAGAGATGGGAGTGCATTGACCGTCCCCTCCTTCAGAACTGAGCTTGTCCCTACTTCTCATTCTCTTCAAACATCCCCTTCTTCCGACATTTCATTCCAAACCTACCATCAGCTTGATAAGTCTAAGAGAAAAGAAAATCTCTTCCTTGTAGCACATCTTAGTTCCAGATACCACTCAGTGTGGTGGTATCAGTGGTTCAAGGATCACCGTTCTGAAAGAGACAACTGTAGTCTGAGAGGTTTGTTGATACAAACTCCTGCGGATACTTCAGAGCCTGCCAACAGCTCACCACTCACCTTTTTTCTTCCACAGGCCCTAGGCATTGTTCTGCACTCTCTATTAGACTGCGCCCACTCATCCTCCCAAGGCTAGTGCACAATGATACTTTTATTTCTCCTTGTCTGGCCAAAAGCAAGCCACAAATCCTTCTGAGGTGGCACAATATACAAACAGTTCATTTTATTATGTGGTGAAGGATATGAGCTTTGGAGCGAGGGAGCAAGCCCAGGGTTTAATCCCCCATTACCACTTACCAGCTGCACCCCATTGTATGCCCGCTAGAATTCTCAGAACCTCAGTCTGTCCTTATGTCAAACGAAAATGAATACTAATAGTATTCAGTTCTAAGGGCTGTTATGAGGATTAGCTATGATGTACATCAACTGCCTAGCATGCAGTAGGGAAACGGTCAATAAATAGTAGCTTTAATTATTTTTTCTACAGACTTTTCTCTTGGCAAGTATAAAGAAAACAACTAGTGAGGTTTAAAAGGTACTAATTGCAAACAAAAGTTGAGGGCTACAAAGTCACAACAATTTAAAAGGAAAATACAAGAGAAAAACCGTAAAAATCACAACCTGAGGTAATCACTGAAATATGAATAGAAATAACCTTGAGCTGTCTCTGCCCCAGGCTTGCTCAAGTTCAAGATTTTTTTCTTTTTCTTTAAACTGCAGTCTGGGGTAGAAATGAAAGCCCCTGGTCTAGGAGTCAAACAAGCCTGGGATCCCACGCCAGCACTGTCCCTTACCAGATCTGTGACCTTAACCGAGTCCCTTAATTTCACTCAGCCTCAGTTCCCTCATCTGCAGGATGAGAATAGCTGGAGTGCCTGATTTCTATGGCTGCAGTGAGGATGTGATGGACTTGTCACAGTATAAGAGCTCAGGAAAAGGAAGTTGCTTTCATTAGCTTGGGCTCCTACCTCCTGGGTCTGTGAATTTCTAGGGCTGTGTTCATGGATCCCAGCCACATCTGAGGAATTCTTTCACATTCTCTTTCCTCCTAGGTCCTCTTTTGCTTTCTGGGAAAACCTGAGCTGATGTGTCTCTACCCCCTGGTTGAGCTTATTTATTTCAATCACTCCAGGGAAGAAAGGAGCAGAGGACACACACCCCAAAACCGTAGTAGGAGACCCTGCACCCTTGCCAGGCAGGAAAGGGAGGGATGGGATGGAAGGCAGAGAGAGGAAATCCTTCCAAGTCTGCCTCCTTGGCCCCTCCTCTACACCTGCTCAAAGCCAGCTGGGCAGCTCTGGAAAAGAGCGCCAAGCGTGGTGTGTCAGCTCTGCTGCCCCCTCCAGTGGCGGGGCCTGGAGAAGTCATGAGGTGGAGCCCGGGAGGCATGCATTCCTAAGATCATGGAGAAGAGCAACTAATAACCTCAGTGACAACTGTAATGCCAATAACCACAGTAGCCATAATCCACCAGGGGCTCACAGACAAGAAGGAACAATAATAATAAAAACCACAATAGTAATATTTGGTGGAGTCACGGAGGAAGAGGACTAAAGTTCTGGGACGATCCATGGGTAAGAATGGATACTGAGAATTATAATCAATGCAACAAAGATCATGGTAATCCTTGTGGGCTCCCGGAGAAGAGGAAATGATCATGATTATAAAAGCTAGCACAGCAATTCCTCCCTACACATCAGTGCTAAGTGCTTTGTATGTATTATTTTACCCGACACTTCAAGGGACTTGCACCTCAGAAAAAATTACGTACCTTGCCCATGGCCACAGGGCTAATGAGCGGCCAAGCTGGTATGAAAATCCAGGTATGTCCGACTCCAAAACCTGTGCCCTTCCCCCCTGTACCATGCATGTAGTGACAATGGAAGGAAACCAGCTGACCTAGCCAGTTAGGACACCTATTTGCCTTCCTGTTCTCAGCCACAGAAGTCTGCAGGATTCTGAGCACGACTGACTGGTTACCATGGGAGCCACCCTCTCTCCCCTAGCCTCTTATTACCAGTCCTGGACAAGGGGGCTTCAGGAAAATAGACTCCTCTCCCACCTCCAGGAGGGGGGCAATCTCCCTGCTTAAGTAGAACAGTCTGGTACCCAGACAACCAGGTGTGTCATCTTCTCATAAATGTGTGAACTGAGGGACATGAGGGAGATTCCTCCTCCCTAATTACTAAATACTTGAAATTGGACCTTTGGAACATTCTGTACTTTATTAAAATGCAAATACCTGTTTTGATTCATTTACAACACAGTGTGAATCTTTTAGTTCATCATTTCCGGGAAGACTAGTCTCTGAGACTTTAGTCTAATGTAGTCAGCAACACAGACAAATACAATATCTCCATCTCCAGCCTCGGTCCCCCACCTCCACCCTAATACCTCCTACCGCACTCCAGCTCAAAGCAGCAACTTCGAATATGTTAATGTTCCCTCTACCTGGAATAACCCTTACAGCTCTTTTACCCAATTCTTAATTGTCAGTCACAATTCAGTACGGATGCCAACTTCCTTGCAGTAAGTCTCTCCCCCGCACCACACACCGCCACACACACAGTTGTACCATCAAGCTTAGGGGACTATCCCTTGTGCCATTACGGCAGCCTCTGTTTTTAGCTGACTTTCTACCCATGTATATAATTATACGTGTATATGTAATAGTTGTTATGGCGTGTATTGTTATCTATAAGTTCCATACAAGATACTATGTCTTTAACCAGAACAATAGTGGTAACGATAAGTGCACGTGGCTAAAATGGACAAACAATGCAGAATATTATGAAGTGAAAAACAAAATATTTCCAAATTCCTCCCACCACAGTATCTGCAGAGGTAGTCTCTGTTAACAGTTTTTCGTGTATTTTTCCAGAAAAGTTGGATGCATATATAAGGATATCTGTATATGCTTTGTTTTCACACAGGAAGGAGCACAGTGCTCTGCACCTTTCTTTGCTCACTGTGTATATCTTGGGGGAACTGCCCATATCGGAATATATACTTGTTCTAATCTGTTATAAAATATTCAAAGGATAGATGTATCATGATTCCATACCTATCCAAGAGTCTGTCCCTTTTTGTCGTTGTTTTGGTTTGTTGCTGTTACTCTTGCTTGGGTTTTGTGTGCTGTTAGAAACAGTGTTGTTGTAATGAACATCTTCTTGCAAATGCATATTTGCCTGTTTACATGCATATGCCCTCAGGATAAATTCTTGGAAGCAGAACTGCTGGGTGGAAGGGTATGGCCTTTTACAGTGTTGATAAATACGTCCAATTGTCCTCCAAAAGTGTATCTCCACGTTATACTCTGACTGATTGCAAATGAGAGTTACTGTATCCCCACATCCTCAAAAGCATTTGGTTTTTATCATATTTCAAGTGCGGGAGAGGAAATTATATCTCATCGTTTTGATTTATCTTTAATCATCAGCACACGAGTCAAATTTTTATTTTCATTGGACACTTATATTTCTTTAGTTGTTAAAAATTTTTATCCACTTTTGTATGGGGTCATTTCCCTTCATCACTTTAAAAGCTTTTCGTACATATAATTTTAATTATCGTTTTTAAATTTTAAAAAGGACTTGAAAAAATTTGTTGTTATATGTGCTACCCATTTTTTCTTAGTTTGCCATTTGCCTTTTGACTTGCTTACTTAATTTGCTATTGCCATATATAATGCCGTATATGATAATATTTTATGTGGTTAATGTATTCATCTTTTCCTTTATAGTATCTGGTTTTTGTAGTATGCCTAGTTAGAAATGTCTCTTTCACTGCAAGATTATAAAAACAATCATCCGTGCGTTCACCTAGTACCTTATGGCTTTTCCGTTTTTAAATATTCAAGTCGAGTGACCTAGAATTTATTTTGGTGTAAAGGGTCTGGTACGGATTCCGATATTTTATTTGAATGGCTAACCAGTTGTGCAATCACTTTGTATTTTTAAATATTTACTTGTCTCTTCCACTAGAATCTGAGCTCTTCCAAGAAAAGAGCCCTACTTTACTAATTGTTGTAACTCAACATCTAACACTGTGCCTGGAACATAATAGCATTTACTCAACACATGTTGAATGAATGCCAGAGATGGTTTCAGTTTCTTCTGTCAGTGAACAAAGCTTGCTGAGAGACAATTAGTAGCCTATGTGTGCCACATTTTGTTAACTCTACCGCTAACCCAGTGGGAGCCTCTTCTCTATCTGCTACTGCTTGGTACCTATAACCTCTTACCCAAGCTAGGTGATTTAAAAGACCAGCTAGATGTGACCAAAGCCTGATTAAATATTGCAGGTGCATGGTAAAAAGAAACATAATAAAGCTCCATCTGGCCAAGAAGCCCCCTACTTCATAATTACTACTGCCTGAAATTCTATCTTTAGGACTTGATGTCCTTTACTAAAATGCAAATATCTTGTTGAGCTGGGTTTCTTTATTCATTCACACCACAGTGTGATTTTTGTTGTCTAATTCAATGCAAAAAAAAAAAGTCTATGACAACAAGTTTTTAGGGGAAGGCTGGAAAGAAGTAAAGGGCAAGAGAGGGATCACTGAAGAATGCAGGAGCAAGGGAGTGCACGGAAGAAAGCACTGAATTCTAGCATTCTACCATGGCACTTTAATGTACGAAGCTGCTTAATCACAGAATACATCCTCCTATATACCCTTCCCTGAACTTCAGCAATCTAGACTCTCTAGACTCATTGGACATATTTGTAGGGAATTATTTAGATTAGAAAAGATAACATCAATCTGCTAAAGGCCAATTTCTTTGGAGTGTTTTTGAGAATTTTATCTTGAAAGAACATATGAATATTATATTTTCATTTAAAAACCTAATAGCTGATTCCAGTACCCAAAGTGCCTTCTCATCCTCTGTTGACTCCAAACCTAACATCTACCTCATTAAAAGATTGGGGGAGGAAATGGCAAAAGCAGAAGGTCAAGATGTACCTCCGCATTCATTCCTCTGATTTGGGGTTTTTAAATGCATATTGTCAAACTCTCTCTTTCCCATTTTGTCTGGCTGAAAACAAACCCCAATTTTAAGGATCTTAAATTGGCATGACTTGCAAGCCTGCTCAGCACCTGGGCCTGTGCTTTTGGGGTTGACGTCAATGAGCAATGGGGGTTAAGAAAGTCATTTTCCTGGTTTATTAGAATCTTTCTCTTTGGACCCAGGTCATTCCTCACATGCCCTGATCATGTTGGTCTAAGCTACTTCCATCACAAGCTGTTTTTCATTTCCTAGTTTGTATGAAAAATTGACCATAAAAGTCTGTACATGAGCCACTTGTTTATTGCTAATCCATCCCTGGAGTTTGAAGGGGATGAAATAACTAATGGACTCTGAAATTAAGCCCTTATTAAAAGTGTAAATTCAGTAGAAAGTGCAGCATTTGAGTTAATACTCATTCATAATCTTAGCATGAATTAGTGTTGGAGTCTTCCCTACAGAAACTCTGAGGACACAGTTTATGAAAGGGCAAAGAATAGGAAGGGAAACAGGGCATTAGATCCTGGGGGAGAGAGTACCACCAGACCTAAAAAGACCTTGAAACAAGAAATAGAATAACACCAGAAAGAATCTTCTGTTTTCCCCTGATTCACCTGAAATCTGGTCCCAGGACTGAATTCTCTGGAACTTTCCGCTACTTTATTAACTCTAGGCTATACTAATACTACTACTACAAATAATAAATGTTAAGTAATATTCATAATGATGAACCAGAATACTCCAGAAATTGAATTAAACTTAAATAGCATTTATAGACAAAAATATAAATATTTTAGAGGTCTTGTAAAATAAATACATGCACATACATATTAAAAAATGATCACTATGGTGGAGATGCTGATGTTATTAATGACAAATTATATTTACTGAGCATTTACTTTGTGCCAAGCACTGTATGCATAATAACTCATTTAAGCCTAATAATAATTTTTAGGAAGGCACTGTTATACCCTCAGTTTTACAAAAGAGGAAATTGAAGCTCAATGATATTAGTAATTTGCCCAATATCATACAACTAATAAGCAGAATCCTCCTCCACTGGCTGAGAACCAAGGCTGAGCCAAGAAGCCCTTTTCTGAACAATCATGCTACATAACAGCAGGCTGGTGCTGCTGCTGCTTCTTACCCCAGGCCCCGGGGACACAGCAATTCCTTCTCCAGATAGAATTCTGAGTCACAGTTGGCCTTTCTGTATTTTCCTTTCTCTGGTTGTGGCCCACTCCTCTACATATTTTGAAGGCCATTTTCATACCCTACCTTGGCACCTCCCTCCTAAGTTGATCCAATGAAGCCAGGACGCAGCCCTTGCATGTCAGGCATTTTCCTAGGTGCTTTCACACTTGCTCTTCTTTTTTAATATATCAACCTTTGAGGTAGAGATTATCATCCCCATTTGACAAATGGGCAAACTGTGACTAAAATAATATACCTAAGACAAGTGACAGTTTGAATATGTGTCTGTCTGATTCCAGAGTTCGAGAGGACTTGTAAGGTGTAAATAATTTATACCTCTCCAGAGTTCTTGCATGCTAAAAGGAGATTTCTTAAAAGACTGAATGACTAATTAATGTTGGAATGTCTGGTGAAAGGGACAGGCAGATGAGGCATATATTTTGGGATGGCAGACTTCTGTCCTAGGGTCTTCTTTACATCAACCGAAACAGGAACTTGCTCCTTAACTCCCCTCTCCCTCCACATACATAGCACAGGTAAGGCTGGCCTTGCCCCCGGCCTGTCCTTTCCCTTGCTAGGATTACCCTGCAAACCATGACAGAAACACAAAGGTCACACTCTAGCCTAGCCCCCTTTTTTTCTGGATCAGTATGATTCTTACATAAAGGCGGAGAGTTCAACATACATTAGAGAAGTTAGATGGGAGTAGTGGAAGCTTTGCCTAGCCCTCTCAGACTGGGGCAAAACTATCTGGAAAAAACCAGTGGGTTCTGGAATAGTCTTGTTAGCTCACAGCCATTTGGAGCTCAAACCGTCCCTCTTAATCCAGTCATGAAAACTACAATAAAATGATGCCCCCTCTTCTGTCTCCCCAACATTGATGAGTTGTTAAATAAGTTTTTTATTTCTAATTTAAATAAATTAGAATGAGGATTCAGACTTTCTAGCATAAACAATTATATTAACCCAGTCACTTAATGAAAAATGCATCATTGAAGCCTTGCAGTACTTAAGCACATGGAACACTATAGATTAATTTTATTAAGTTGTTGTGCCTTTAGGATACCAAGCACTCACCTTCAGTTTTATTAGATGAGAGCCCATCAAGCGTGTATGTTAATTTTATAGTGAATCTAAAATTTTCACTTGCAAATCACCTCTCCTTTTTCTTTAGTGAAGCTACTTTGACACTGCAAACTACTCTATCCAACTCCACCAGACTGCCTGACCGGTACCACTTCCAATATGATCTGACTCCATTAAAAGTTCTTACCTCAACATACTTCACACACTGGATTCATGTCTTATCTTCAATTGAAGACATCAAATCTATGGAAAGAGTTGAATTTTGAAGACTTGGATGTTTACACATGTGAATTTTAAAACTTCCCTTTGTATTCATTTTAAATAGAAGCTCTAAATGGCAAGTCTCTCAAGTCAATGTTCTATGAGTACAATCAGCAGACAAACTTGTCTATGAATTTGGCATTTTCTGCAATGTATCTGGACTCAGCAAATTTTAAAAGTGAGTTCAGGTCATTTTCTTTAGTCTATTAGAATTACTCCCTTTGAGCCCAGGACTTTCCTCACAAACCATCATCTTATGGGTTATTCAGCTTTGCTCACTATGACTAAAGGTGGCCTGGAATCACATGTCAAGTTTTCCCTCAAGCCCTAAATCCTCATAAATGGCAGAAAACATATATTTATATATATTTACAGTTAATATCTCCTCAACAGAAATTTAAAATAAGACGTATAATTTGCCTAACATAAATTATGAGGAATCCTTTTCAGTCTTAAGGTGGACAGAATAAGATTAAGGAGAAAGGTACAGCCTTAAAAAAAAAAAGGTACATTGTACAGGATGGCGGAGTAAGATGGGTATGACTCCAGATGATTTCCAAGCCAAGAGAAACAGGTAATATATGGAAGCCATGGGAAAATCATTATTTGTTAGAGTATCCCATATTGAGCAGCTAAGTGGTTTAATCCCTGAATTCTTCTCTGTCCAGCTGTGTCAGGTAATGGGTGGCATAGGTGTTTGTCCCAGACTAGAATACTTATTATGGATGCTTGGTCTGGAGAAGCAAGACAGGGACCCAAGTGGTTGGCCACACTCAAGAAAAACAGGAAGAGTCCGTGACCAGAAGATGAGTTACTTACACATCCCACTCAGAAGTATGCCCTGTTCTCTCTTAAACTCTTGTTAAGTGTGCATGCTGTGAGAAAAACAAATATCATATGGAGGCTAACAGGGGTTCTCAAAACGTAAGGTGAGCACAAACCAAAAATCCACAAACATTTGGGGGAAAAGCATGACAAAAAGTCACCAAACTCAACAATCAGGACCAATGCCCAATGAAACAGAGTAAATAGGAGTTAAATAGTAACAAAGAAAACTGAAGGGAAAATTGATTTAACAAACCAGAAAAGTATAAAATTTCTGAGAGTTGAGGAAAGACAAAAAAATCTTCAAATGAATTGTACACACCAATTACAGGGAAAGCTAACTTAAATAGAAAGATATCCAAACCTAAGACACATCATGGTGACATTTCAGAACTCCAAGGAGAGAGAAAACAAAATCTGTGAATGTTTCCAAAGCAGTAAATAGGCAACCTACACGGAAATGAGAATCAAGCTAACATCAGATTGCTCATCAGCAATATTCAATGTTAAATAATAGTAATGGATTAGCCTCAAATTAATGAGAAAAATGATTTGGAATTAAAAAATGTTATACTCAGAAAAACAAGCATTTAAGCTGGAGAGTTGGGGTCTGGGCAAAATGAAGATATTTTTCATTGAGTATGCAAAGATTCGGATATTTCAACATCTGCAATTTATCTCTGAATGAATTACCAAGGATGTACTCTAGCAAAATAAAAAAAAGAACCCAAGGAAATGATGTGCCGTAATAGAAACAATGGGTTCAAAAAGTCAGTAAAATTGATAATGAGGTCTAAGTAGCCATTGGCTAAAAAAAAAAAATAATAATAATAACAAAATGGAACTAAACATCAGATGATCTCTATGGAAAATTCTGGGGTTTAGGAGGAAAGAGAAAAGGGAGGTAAAATATTGCTATGGTTGTTGTCTTTTTCAAGATCAGGATATAGATAATTATACATTCTAGAAATGTATGGAAAATAAGTGTTTAAATTTAAGAAATTAAAGGTAACAACTAGAATATGAGATGTAAAACTTCCCCCAAATTACTAGACAACAAAAAATAAAATACAGAAAATGCTATCTTCCAAAACGTTACTGGAAAGGAAAAAACAAAACAAGAAATCATGATAATTAGAAAAGGTAAAAGAAGACAAGGATTATCTTAAATATCAGTAATCATATTAACCTCCTTAGTTAAATTTTTTTAAAGATAGATAATCTCAGGTTGGACAAATAAGCAAAATCTAGCCAATCCACTTTAAAAGAGACACATTTTGAACAAAATGACACATGAATTTTGAAAGTAAATTGAGAAAGATACATGAAAAAAATGCTAACAAAACTAAAGTCAGTGTGACAATAGTAATATCAAGCAAAATAAAACATAGACAAAAATTAAAAGGGACTAAAGCAATATTTCATATTGGTATAATATACCAAGAGGACATACCAATTATTGGACTATTGTACCAATTATTCGATTGGCTATACCAATGATTAGATTAGTCATAACAACATAACTTTGAAATAAATGAAATAAATATGGATAAGAAAACAAGAAGAAACTGGAAATCCACCACGTTAATGGGAAACTTTTACACAACCTCTGTCTCTGAAACCCCGCAACAGATCAAGTAGAAACACGAGTACAAAGAGAATTTATAGAACCCATGAGTTCTACAACAGAAACTTACACACATGTATCCAACCAGCAGAGAATTGGCATTCCTTAAACATATATGGGACATGCACAAAATTTGACTGTGTAAGATTACGAAATCTCAACAAATTAGGAAAAGCAGAGAACATTAAGGCTATATACTCTGAAAACATATCAGTACAATTGGAAATTAGTAATACTGGTGAACAAAAAGAAGTTTTGAGATTTGTCCATAAAACCTTTTAAAGTTTCTTCTTCAATGACTCCAGGTTAAAGAAAAATATAAAAATTAAAATTGCAAACTATTTAGAAATAAACAAGAGTAAAAGCACTATAAAGCAAAACCTATGGAACATGGCCAAAATGGCACTGAAAAGAAATATCTTGGTCTAAATAAATGTAGTAGAAAATTCAAGATGTTAGAGGAAGAACAGCAGGGCTAACTCAGGGAAAACAAAAGCAAATATAAATATAGAAGCATAGTTTAAAGAAATTTTGATAAGAACAAAAACAAGCAAAGAGTAATGTGGATCCATAACACCTAAAACAATTTACTTGAAAAGGCTACTAAAATATATAAACCTTTGGGGAAGTGTGAGCAAGAAAAACAGATGGGAGGTATAAATGAACAATGTTTGAAACGATACCTATAATAAATACATATATGGAGGATATCTAATGTAGTAAAAGCAGTTATGTATAATTTTATGACAGTAAAAGTTTGAAAATCAATACGTAGTGAAATATTTTGTAGGAAAACATGTATTGCTAAAATTGACACCAGAAAATGTAGAAAACCTGAATAGATCAATAATCTGGAAGAAAATCCTAGATCTACCCTGCCAAAAAGGAATGGGACCCAAAAGTTTAAAGAGACAAGTTCTATTAACTCCTCAAGGGACAAGTCACCGTCATGCACTATAAAATGTTCTGGAGCATAGAGAAAAAAGGAGATATTCTCCATTCATTTGGCAAGTCTAGCATAATTTCAATGCCAAAAATTGGGCAAAGATAGAAGACAGAAAACAATGGGGCCAATCTTGCTTATGAGCCTAGATGCAGAATACTAAACAGATTATGAGCATTTCAAATCCAGGAATGTGTTCAAAGAAAAGTACAGCATGAGTCATGACCAGTAAGACTTTTCCCTTGAAATGCATATAGTTTAATATTAGGTTATTTACTAATGCAATTCACTACATTAACAGATTGCAATATAAAAATTATATGATCCTCTCACTAGATGCCCCAAATTATTTCATAAAACTAGCTATTCCCAACATGACACACAGCATTGTAGCCAATCATATTTTAGTACTCATAAAACATCACTGTTTGTATTCAGTGCACTGAGATTACAGTTATAACACATATTTCTAAGTTCTGCTCTTCCATGTTGATTACACCTCACTGACTATTTGAATGTGGTCCTTTGGGTTAATTCATCTTAAGACTCCACTCTTTTCACTTCTGTCTCCAGTGTTCTGCCTTTATTGGTTTGAAGTTTAGTTTCCATCTTATAATTTATTTGATCTTTCTTCTAAAATTTTATTAGCATTTCTTCCATGGTTCTTCAGAGTTCTTATATATAATTCAACCATGTTTACACTCTTTAACTTTTTTAAAATTTTGATCAACACCTAAATGCATAAGATAATGTATAAGTAGATTCATGCTGAAAAAAAATCACTTTTTAAAAACAGTCCCTATCAGTGGCAATAGAATCACTGACTGATTAGAATAAATGAAATTAAAACGTGTTGATAAAGTTGCAATGAAACTGCTAGCATGCGTATAAATTGGTTTCGAGAGCAATTTGACCGTGTTTAATAAAACTAAAAGATTCAGACCCAGCAATTCCACATCAGAGAAATATACCCTAAGGGAACACTTGCACATGTGTAAAAAGAGACATCTAAGGCTGTTCACTGCAGAATTGTAACTGTGGTAATTTGTAAATAACCTATGTATTTATTGGAGGAAAAAATAGCTAAGCCAATGATAGTATATGCATACTATGCAGTAGTTATTAAAAATGAGACATATTTATAGGTACTGACATGAAAATATCCCCAAGATATGCTGTTGAGTGAAGAAGTCAATTTGTAGAACAACACATACAGTTTGAGACCATCTATTTTAAAACTAACCCCCCACAAAGTGATATATATCTATATGTCTACAGATATATAACAACTGTCTGGAAGAGTGCACTACAAATATAATTTATATATTGGAAGAGATATGAAGTAGAGGGCTGAAGGGGAACTTTGATATTGTTTAACATTTCTACAACCAGAAAAGACCCACATATTACTCGTGAAATTTTAAAAACACATGTTAAAAAAGTGGCAAGGAGGGAAGCCAAGGAGCTTTACTGCAACTCCCACATTTTATAAGTGAGAAAACTGAGCTCCAAAGAAATGGAGTTACTGTCTCAAGGTCACATAGTTCATTAGTAGCAAAAAGGGGAATCCACGCCCCTAGTCTCCCAGGCCAGGGAGCATCAAATAGGTAGCCATTTCAATTATTACTTAAAATCCCACTTGTTCCACCAACAATATAACTCATTTTGTGATGTTAGCAGGATTGTCATTTTGGGATTATTAGACCAGTACCTTCTTTGTAAATGCTATATAGGCCAAGCAGAACCTTTTGGCTCCTGTAGAGCCAAACACAACAAAACATCATTTTCTCCTACCACCTATTAACCTTAAGACAAATTACCTTGGTAATTTCAATACTGGATATTTTTTCTGTGATGTGCAAAGGAAAAGTAATTCACAATAGACCTCATCCAATGCCTCATGGTGCTGAATGATTACTTTTATTAAATATGTTTTTGTTCAGGCTTTCGTGTTTGATCTATCTGTAAAGTCCTCTGTAAAATTCTGAAAATATTTTCATTTATACTTTCTAAAAACTTCTTTAGTCCCTGATTTTTAACAATTGAAGCACAAAAGATACATTCTTTAGATAAATATTCTGAACTCTCCACAACATAGCTCCAGACAAACCCTTACAGGAATTCTTCCCTCTACTACCCTATAAGAATTCCTGCCTCTAGTCACACTGGACTGGGATACATACTGTCCGTGGGGCACTCTTTGGCCATTCTTACTCCTAGAACATTGCTCAAACTTGTATCTCCATTCAGTTTGGAATAGTCAATCTCATCCATCTATCTACTCACTCCCATGGAAAGGGAGTGCAGTATAGTGGTCAAAAGCATATGCTCTGGATCAAGATTGAAGTTCATATCTTAAGAAATTTATTTAATGTATCTGAATTTCAGTTTCTTCATTTGTAAAAATGGCAATAATAGGAGTGCCTGGCTGGCTCAGTCAGTACAGCATGTAACTCTTGATGTCGGGGTTGTACATTTGAGCCCCACATTGGGCAAAGAGATTATTTAATAAATGGCAATAATGATAACCTACCTCATATGCATGCTCCCTTAGCACAGTTATATGGATGTATAACTCCCTTAGTACAGTGTCTGTAGCACAATAAGCCATTATTATCATTATCCATCTTTCAGCAATACCCTAAAACCCTTTTATCTTCAAATATGTGCAAGAACATATGTGGTCACGTGCATATGTGAACTGACATATGAGCTTACCTGCCACAGAACTCATGCGTGAGAAGAGGCTGATTCTCATCCTGACAACCAATCATAATCAGGTCAATTGCCCAAGAACATGGTAATATCTTCCCCATCTTCATACCTCAAATAAGACGGAGGCACACCTTCAGTTCTCCACTCCACTCTGCATGGACTAGAAGTATTCCATGGCTGACTGCAAAAACATTAGAGATCAGCTGAGCCAAAAGTACTTTGAAAAGGGGGAGAAATTACAGATGTGACCCCAAGCAACTGTGCCAAAGTCTACCCCAAAATATTTCTCCATGAGTCAAATTTGCTGGTGCCTTAAATTTTTCTGTTAGAATTTAAATTCTAGGGGTGCCTGGATGGCTCCATCAGTTAAACGCCAACTTTGGTTCAGGTCATGATCTTGTGGTTCGTGAGTTGGAGCCTGGAGTCGGGCTCTGTGCTGACATCTCAGAGCCTGGAGGCAGCCTGCTTCAGATTCTGTGTCTCCCTCTCTCTCTGTTCCTTCCCTGCTCGCGCTCTGTGTCTCTCTGTCTCTCAAAAATAAATAAACATTAATAAATTTTTAAAAAGAATTTAAATTCTAAAAGGCCTGGAATTTGGAGCCTTGTGGATGAGTTTCTAAAAAATAAATTGACTGTGGGCATTCGAAACTTTAAAAGAAAGACTGTCTTCAAATTAAGTGCCTGGTCTTTATTAAAAGGTAAAATCTAGGTACAGCATTAAGTTGTTTTCATCCATTCACACCACAGTGTAAATTTCTCTATCAGGTCTGTTCCAGAAAAACAACCAGAGAAAACAAGCTTTCAAAGACGATTAGAGGGCAAAAAAGTCACTGCTGTGCACACGGGCACCCACCCCTAGGGAGAAGGACAGGAAAAGGGTTGTATAGAAGAAAGTACTTAAAGATCATGTGCTAAGGCAGGGACATTTATTTATAAAGCAGGTAGATCAAAAAATGCATCCCACTTACTTATGAACCTAGGCAATCCAAGTTCTCTACACTAATTGGGTATGTTTGTATGGGATGATTTCTCTTTGAGGGGATTGCATCCATTAGTTGTGGGCTAATTTCCTGGTATATTTCCCAGAACTTCAATGGGAAAGAGCATTTGGGCATTCTATTTTTCTATTTTCTTTAAAGACACTGATTGATGATTCATATGATGAATGTACCCTCTCCACCCCACAAAAAATAACCGTATTTTAAAAATAAAGTATCAACTTTGAATATTTGCTACTCCTAGGAACCTGAAGGAAGGGGAGGGGGTAGCTGGGAGCCAGGAAAGGCTGTTCCTTACAAAGATAAATCCTCACAGCTGGACTCATCTCCTCACTCTGGTCAAAGTCTCCATTCTACAAATCAGTCCACAGTTTTATCACTGTTCTTACCTTATCACATTGCCATTATCTACTGAAGTCTCTAATCCTCCAGAAAACCACAAGCTATAGAAAAGAGGAGACTATGGATTAATCATTAATGGATCCTTCACTCTTTGCAAAATGGCTGGCACCTAAGAGATACTCAAAGGAGTTGAATGCATGAATGTACAAATGAAAGAACGGATGACTGAATGGAAATCAAGAAGTCAAGTGGTGAGAACTCCTGACTCAGGTCACCTAAAGCCTATGGTGGGAACAAGATATTCTCCTGTGAGAGGATGACAATGTATTACTTGCCATCACCCTGAGTGAAAACAGATTAGAGGCCTCAAGATCAGGCACCACTGCAAGGCCCCTGGAGTTGTAAGAGTCAAATAGAATGAGTCTTTGAAAATCCCCCTTCAATGGTCTGGCAGTCATCAGGTGCCAACATTAACATGTCTTGGGAACATGTGGCCCTCGAAGCCCCACACTCTTCTAAGGGAGTGGGAGAAAAACCAGATTTGGAGCTAGAAGACTGGGATGTAAATCCTGATTCTGTACTTACAAACTCTAATCCCTTAAAGAAGTCACTTGAATCTTGAGAGTCTCAGTTAATCATCTGCAGAATGGGAATGATTCATAAAGTCTACTCTGCTGGGCTATTCTGAAGATACAGTGAGTCAGCATATGTGAAGGCACATAGTGAAAATTTAGAAATTGTCACACTCTGTCACCTATCCTTGTTTCCAGCGAAGCTGGTGGCCTAGATTGGGAACCCCTTAAAGCCCCTGAGATTCCAGGGGCAGACAAACAGACATTTTATCAAATCTGATGTCACAGATGTCAGCAAAGTCCTTGGAAGCATGTGCGGGAGGAAGAGAGGAAGGGGTAGGAGCAGGGGTGGAACCGCAGAGAAGTGAAAATAGCTGGGGAGAGAAAAGAAGAGTTTGTAATACCTCTTATGAAAGAGGGGAGGATAAAGGGAGGAGAGACACGTTGATAGGGCAGAAGTTGTAGTTTAGGAGTGATCACAGGAAGCTGGAAACGCCTCCAGAGTAAGAAGAACAGTGTCCCTTCGGTTTAAACCCCTCTCCCCTGGTGGCTACCATGAAATAGGACATCAATCTACTAAAAAGGATCCAGCAGGGAGCTTTAAGCCACACTCACAAAAAAGAGATGTTATGGCCTGCCACACACCCCTCAGCACAAGCACTGCCACCCCAAAGATTCTCCCTATCCCTTTTTAGGCTGGAATGGTTGGTTATGAGTTCAAGGAGGAGAGAGAAGATCTGTGGGGAGAAAGGAAGGGACTGAACATGATGGATTCACCAGACACCCACACCCACCGTGGCCCTGAGGAAGACTGCAGTGCGGTTCCAAGACACCAGCTCCTCTCAGAGGAGGTTGAAGTGACAGCAATAACCATACGAAGGGGTGATTCTCAGGCATCAAGAGACTAGAACAGTAAAATCTTTCTTCAGTGCTCACAGAACAACTCTGGAGTTACCTCCATATCACCTTAATTCCTGAAGCACTCCAGCATGATCCTAAAAGACAAAGATCTACTCTCCCTTCTCTTTGAAAATCTGTATTCCTTTGCAAAGCTTCCCCTTCAGAGACCTCCTTTGGGTATGAGATAGCCAAATGGTTGCCATGGGAACCTGCCCCTCATTTGCCTCTAATCACCTGTTCTGGAGGGATAAGGCTTCAACTCCCATTTTTATTAGATGAGATCACATCAATCAGTCATACTAATTTCCTATAGTGTTTCTGAGAATTTCAACCGGAAATAACTCTTCTGGTTTGTTAAAAGAAGCCAGTTGTGGATCGGCATATTGCATACTGTCGTCACCTCTGCCCATCACTGTGAAAATCTCTGTTTTTAATACACTTGAGTCCAGTCAGATAGTGATTCTAAAATTTCAGCCCTCTAGAGTGGGTTTAATCCATCAGGTGTCAAAGTTGAAACTTTCTATTGTCCAACTTCCAGTGGGTTTTTAAGATAGAAGCTAGAGAAATAAACATCTTGAATTGGTGTTGCAGGTGAACTGTCAGCACGCAAAGTTGCCAGAGTCCCACTCACGTGGAACCAGCCTCAGGTCCCTGTGTGTAACATGACACAGCACTGTACCTGAGGAAAAGTACATTCTCCAGATTCTTGGAGTTGGTCTGGAAGAAAGATGGGACACCCACAGCCTTTCTCCTTCGCCACCTTCTTCTGTGCTCTTCTCTCATGCCTAAGAGCTCAAGTTCTTATGACAGTAGAATTGCAAATAGTTTTGTGCCTAGAGAAGGAGTAAGATGGAAATTGCAACTTCCTCTCCCGGAGATGGTTTTCAAGTTTCCAGTTCAAATCCCTCCAGTTTCATGATGGAGCCCACAGTACCTCTCCCTGCTTCTGTCCACATCCAATCCCTCTGCTCTCTTTACCCCAATCATAGGCCTGAATAGTGCAAAGCACTCCAGCTGCTGACCCACAGAGATTCGGAGGCCACTCTGCTCCCCCACGCATCTTCCCTTACTGCCCCATACAGAGCATTGTGCCTATCAAAAAGCCTTTTGTAGAAGCTTAATACAAACAGACAATAAAGCAGGCACATTTGCATTTTCAATTCGGGGAGAAATTGGGTTAAGGGGAACTTCAAAGCCTGAATCTTGGATAGGGGGCGTGAATAGAGTAAAGGGCAGGGTCTTCAGGGAAATGCCAGAATCAGTGTTCCAAGCAGGCTTGACTCTGGAGAGTGGGAGAAGCTAACGGGGAAGCCAGGGACAGGAGAGGAAGACTGTAAAGATGTGGTGCACTTTGCATTAAGCTGCCTCTTAAGGTGACTTATTTGTGATTCAGATGAAGTCCAATTCCCCTCCCCCCTGCACTGAAAGAGCTAAGCCCCCTCCCCATCTTCTAAGGACATAAGAAAGATGAAAACGGGAGGCAGACCCACAAGGGCTATGGAATACTTTGTAGGAAAGGAACTCAAAGCTACCCGCAGTGCGGTGAATTTTATTAGTGAGCATTATCGCTCTTGCTTTCAGAAAATAACAAATGGCCTTAATAGCTTAAGGCATCGTTACCAACAAAATATATACTGCAACTTCCTTATAACATTTTTCATGGTAGAACAAAACAAGGCAGGTCCATCATGGACCCCATTAAAGGAGCTTTAGTTACTGAAGTATCAAAAACATCTTGCCATTAGGTGTTCCCAAGGCAAGAAACCTGAGGAAAGTGTTATTGTGATGCCATCGGTAATAAAAGCATCTAACAAAATGAGGTGTTTCCTTTCCTTTGCAGCAATGGCTGTACCCATTGCTAACAGGACATACACTGGCCCAGACCCCTTCATGGCCAATAGCAAAGAATCTGCAGAACAAAGGTGAGCATAGATTGAGTCGAGGTCAATATCTCTACCACATTAAATGCAAGTAAGGGCATATGAGGAATTTGGTGAGCCCATAAAGAACATGTCATGTATCTATATGATTACTTATTCTGTCTCCTTTAAAAAAGAAACTTGAAAAAACAATTGGTCAGTTCTTGGTACAATTAGACAAAAATCTGTTAACCAAGAATAAAAGCGGTGCGAAAAGAAGAAGATGGAGACAAACAAAATATACTAACCGCCCTTATATTTCCAGAATGCTAAAACAATCGCGCATGCAATCTAGAACCGAGCTTCCTGGCAACAAAGGTGAAGATCAGGCACCTCCTGTGTGTTGACGTGTGACGTGAAAAGAAAGTGAAGCCCAGGGTAATAAATAGAGAGCAGCGAAAGGGAGGCTTCCATAGGAAAAACCCTTATGTTGGCCCACCCCAGGACAGAGAAGCCTTCTCTATCAAGCAGTCTGAGGGAGGTGAGGAATTGGGGATGGCTGTCAGGCAGAAGAACCGGGAGTTACAGGGTCATCCCTTGATAACAACTTCTTTTCCTTGGCACTGAATATTGCTATCTAGGATGTGGAGA
This sequence comes from Neofelis nebulosa, assembly GCF_028018385.1. Classification (NCBI taxonomy): domain Eukaryota; kingdom Metazoa; phylum Chordata; class Mammalia; order Carnivora; family Felidae; genus Neofelis; species Neofelis nebulosa. The sequence goes on along the minus strand of NC_080800.1, from coordinate 108,307,112 downwards.
CCTTCAAAAACCCCTTTCTACAAGGTTCTCTGCCCAATGCTTATCATGAGGAAGAGCTTTAATCACATCTGACAGATCTTTGCTAAAGGCCAGTGAAGAGATTGGATAGTAGGAATTTGGGGCACTCAGATTCTGAAGACAAGAACAGACTGAGTGCCAGGAGAATATAGGGGTGTGCCTGGCTATAGATTAAATTTTCATGGTCTTGGAGTGTCAACAACAGCATCATAAGCTCACTGAAGTTTTCATTTATAAGCACCAGATGCAGAGTTGTAAACTTAGGCTTTTTGCAGCTGGCTCCCCATATTTCGTTCCTATTCTGGGACATCACACATTACATTCCTCAATGCGCTCTCTCTCTCTCTCCAGAGACAAAGGGGGACAGCTAGAACCCCTCTCTAGTTGAGCTCTACTTCCCCTCTCTCTCTCCATATTCAATCTCCTCTTCCCTATCTGGAGCCAGAACCTCACCCTTTCCTCTGCCTTACTCTACCAGAAAAGCACCCAGGCAGACAGGAGAACTGTAAGGCAACCATTTTGGAAAAGAGAATGGGAGATGCCTTCACCTTCTACCTCCCTCTGCAGGGGTAGTGTGCAAGTAAAGAAACCTCTCCTCAGAAAGCAGGAGTCACCTGCTCTGTAGTTGGCCTTGAATCAAAACAAGTCAAGTTTTTATAACACTTATAACTTCATCCATGCTTATGCCTTCTACTCTGTCTCTAACTCCTGAGGTCCAGGTTCATCTACTCCAGATGAAGGACAACCAGCTCCTGCTATAATGGTACAATTGCTTGTCATGGATGCTGTGTTTGGTTGGTTCTCCGTGATATTTAGCTCCTAATACCTGTAAACTCCAAATATTACCTTATAGCAAAGTAAATTTTGCAAGTGTGATTAGGTTAACAGTCTTGAGATGGAGAGATTACCTCGGGTTATTTGAGTGGGCCATAATTGTGATTGCAATCCTTGAAAGGGAGAGGCAGAGGGAAATTTGACTACAGAAGAGACAAGATATGACACAAGCAAAGAGGGATTTGAAGATACTAGGTAGCTGGGTTTGAAAATGGAAGAAGTGGGCATGAGCCAAGGAATACAAAGAATGCATTTCTTGATGCTGGAAAAGACATGGAAACAGATTTTCCTCAGGAGCCTCTGGAAAGAGTGCAGACCTACTGACACCTTGATTTTAGCCCAATGAAACTGATTTCAGATTTACGGCCTCCAGAACCATAAGACAATACATTTGTATTGCTTTAAGCCACCAAATTTTGTGGTAATTTTTTATAGCAATAGGAAAGTAACCCAAGTGTCCTCTGTTCTGCTTGTGTCAGGAAAATCAGCCCAAACCAATCTCCTTTCCATGCCATGGAAGAGGCCACATAGGATAGAAAAGTCAGGCAACTTCCTGAGAATGTGAGAAAAGTGGCCTCAGGAAGGTAGAAAGAGGTTAGTTAATGAAGAGGGGAAAAGGAGCTTTGAAGGAGAAGGTGATGTCTGAAGAGGGGCCACCTTTGAAGGAGGGGCCTATTCCCAGGGAAAGGCTAGGATAGATTCACAAGCACATCGATTTTGGAAAGACTTCTTTGCAGCTCTTACTTTCCTGCCAAAAAATGAAGAACCATAAATCAGTGTCATCCAATGAGATTGTGTTTTAGAAACTCAGCTAAAGATGAAGTTGAAACCACAGTTGTGCACTGTTAGGCAAGTCACTTTGCCTCTCCGAGTTTCCATCTCCCTCGTCCGTACAGTGTATCAGGATAGTGATTCTTATTTCATAGACTCATTTGAGGGAATCAAATGAAAGAAGGAGCAGGACATTACCATGGCTGGCAGGTCATAAGCCCTTAATTAAAATTAGTGGCCCTCACTCCTTGTCCCCAGAAGGCAACTTTAAAGTGCTCTGCTTTCCTGTTACTCCATTTCCTCTTTATTGTTTCTCTTACCTTGGATGCAGGTGAGGCCTCTCCATCACCTATACACAGATACTGTGGAACTTGGCATATGGTCCTGGGCTTAGATTTGGGTACATTACAAGTGAACCGAGAACAGATGTCCAGGGCCTAGAACTGGCTGAGAGAAGAGGCTATCAGGCACAGTCATAGGTTACCATGGTAACTAATTCACATCTACTCAGGGGAGGGAGGGTGAGAGAAGGGACAGAGAGAGCAATCGGACTTGTGCTGCATGGTTCTGATTTGGGAATAAGGGAAGACCTGGCAGAGGGCAGAGCCTCTATGCCCAACCTGGTGTCTTCAAAACTTGCTTTGGCCTCTGGGTCTTAATCCACTTTGGTTAGGATCTCTCCTCCCAAAATTGCTTCTATTAAAGCAGTGACTCAAGGTCAAGGAGGGGCCTTTTTAGGCAAAAGATATTAGGATGTGGGGAATCGGGGTAACACTGGGAGTGTTCTGGCACTCTTGGCATGGTGGAGATACTTGCCACAAATCTCTGAACAGCCACTCTGAGAAGGGAATTCAGACTGTATCCAAGGCGAGTGGATCCCTAATCAGGATGGCTAAAGCCATTAAGTCACCTCAGGCGTGAAAACGTCTTTGAGTATTTAATGAATCTTCTGCAATGAAGAATTGATTTGTAAGGAAATAGTTTTAGAGGACTGTGTATGCATGCATGTGTACTTGTGTGTGTGTGTGTGTGTGTGTGTGTGTGTGTGTTAAATATATGAGAAGGTGGCCTACAGTGAGTGAAAAGATTGAAAAAGGAGGTGAGTGGTTCCTGCTAAAGCAATAGTTGTCTGCTTCACCAGTATACCTAGAGCCATCATTGGCTTCCAGGCTCTTATAATAAAGTGAGTAGAGGGGCGCCTGGGTGGCTCAGTCAGTTGAGCGTCCGACTTCGGCTCAGGTCATGATCTCACAGTTTGTGGGTTCAAGCCCTGCATCAGGCTTTGTGCTGACTTCTTGCTCAGAGCCTGGAGCCTGCTTCAGATTCTGTGTCTCCTTCTCTCTCTTCTCCTCCCCTGCTCACGCTTTGTCTCACTCTGTTTCTCAAAAATAAATAAATGTAAAAAAATTTAAAAAAATAAAGTAAGTAGATCACAGATAAAAAGATGGAGAAGGACATTACTTAACTGTGGTGTTGGTCCTTACCTTTTGGTCAGTGAAGACCAGGCTAGGCAGGATTCTTTCATTGAACCCTTCCCATGTTTCCAACTATATCGGTCCACCATGCTTCCTTCTTAAAACTTCTCAAAACTTGAGAAAAGCCTCCATCTCTTTATGGAAGAGAAAGATCATAGATTTTTTGAGCTTGGCAAATCTGAGTTAACACTTCAGCTCTCGAAAGGGAAAAATGTATCCACCATTTACTAGCTGTGTGAATTTGTGCAAGCAGATTCTAGTCCTCAGTTTAACAATCTATAAAATGGAGGTAATGCTACACATATTGCAAGATTGTGAGTATTAGCAACAATGCATATAAAGTGATGGGCATAATAAATGACATCGAGTAGCAATGTGGTTTAAAGGCAAATGCATAAGCTTTACAGTGAAAAAGCCCTGAGTTCAAATCCCAGCTCTTCCATTTATGACCTAAGCAACTTCAGGCTGGTCATCTGACTTTTATGAGTGTGTTAATTTTCTATGTCTTGCTATGGGCATTCTTGTTCATGGCTTTTGGTGAACTGATGTGCTCATTTATCTTGGGTATATACCTGGAAGTAGAATTGCTGGATCTTGGGGCATGCATACGTTTAGTTTTAGTAGCTATTGCTTCCCAAAGGCTTTCAAAGTGGTTGGACCAGTTTACACTCCCTCCAGTAGTGTATGAACAATCCACTTGCTCCATCTTCTCACCAACTCTGGTATCATTTATCTTTCTCTTCTCCATTCTGCTGGCTTTCGTTCTATAATACTTTTATTCACTTTCTGTGGCATCGTAACTACTGTTTCATAGTGGCTGTTCTAAATCTTGTCCATTTACTCATTTATTTTTTCAAAAAAATTTTATTGAGCATTTTGTATGCCAGGCACTCTGCCAGTTGCTGGAGACACATTCCTGAAGTGCTCTGCACTGTGCCCACTCTCTTTCCCTTCTACAGATAATCTACCGGCAACACCAAGACCAGTCAACACATGGCATACAAACTTCTTTGAAAATTCAGAATGTTTCTAGTTGAATGTCATCTTTCCATCTCTAAATATTTATGTAACTTCAGTTGGCTTCTTTTCTTTTTTTTTCATTTTCCAAAGAAGGTGTCACGCCCATATTTGCCAAAGCAAACATTGTACCTAGCTCTTGATCCTACCCTTCTGCACATTCATCAAGATCTTGTTTCAACCATTATTACCCCTGACCTGGTCCCAAGTCTTTAATCTCTACATGTGCGCTAGCGAATGTTAATTAACATTTTCCTTCAGCTAACAAATCTGCTGGGATCATGCTTACCCTAGGAAGGTCTTTCAAGAATCCTACCACCTCTTAAGTATCTATTTTGTTCCTTTAATTTCACCACAAACATTCTTCTGAGCATTCTCTATACCTACTGTCTCTGATGTGTGATCCCTACTCTCTCTCTTCCTTCATCACCTTGAAATCTGGCTCTGTTATGGAACCGCTCCGTGTCAACCACTAAAGATCTTCTAATCACCCAAATCAATAATATTTTCTCATCCTCCTTTTTCTCTGACCCATTTACCGTATTTACAATGTTGACCACTCCACATTCCCCAAACCCCTTTTCAACTATTTCTGATTTCTTCTCCTTCCCCATACCATCTCTTGCCTAACTCCATTAGAACTGTCCCTCTTTGCCACATCAACTCAGTGGAGGCATCCAAGCTTTCGCGCTTAGCTCTTGTCTCTCCCTCACATTAATCTCAGTCATTTCCATAGTTGCAAGGATCATTTTGTAGAGATTTCTCCCAGCTTCACTCTCCAGTCCAATCTTCTCTCCAAGGTAGCAGTCCCACTATTCTGGGATGGTGTTACCATTGTAGTTACAGAGCCTCCAGACCTCAGTGTCACGTATTTATTTCCTAACTTGCTGCCTCCCACAAACCCCCATATCCAGTTAGTCATGATTTCTTTTTCTTTTTCCCTCACAATGTCTCTCCTTTGTCCATTCCCCTTTTTGGCTTTCTTAGTTCAAGTGCTTAATACACTACCTTACACCCAGACTATTATATTGCAATAGCCTTTTAACTGCCTCCAGTCTCTCCCCTTTCCCATCCATCCTCTGTACTGCTGACAGACTAATCTTCTTAAAGCACCACTTTGACTGTCACTCCACTACTTTAAAGCTTCCCATGATTTCCTATTGTTTACAGGATTCAGCCCCACTCCTTAGGCTGCAAAGAAGATGCTCCACGGTTTTTCTGCGGCTGCCATTCCTCCTTTCCCCATGCTGTATGCTCAAGCCACACTATATTTTTGTTGTTTTCCATGCCCTGGCTTGCAAATAATGTATTGGTTAGTTGCATGCATGGCCTCCGTACTCAGATAAGCTCAAGTTAGAAACCTGGCTCTGCCACTTCATAGTTGTGTGACACTTGGACAATTTATATAGCCTCTCTGGTCTCAATTTTCTAATCTATAAAATGGGGACAATAGTGGAATCCTTGCCCCATAGGGTTATTATAAGAATTAAATGAGGCAACGCATCTAGAGTTCTCAGCACAGTGCCTGATGCATTGAAAACAATGACAAAAAGGGCAAGAGTTTGCTGTAATTTTACCCATATTATACCCTCATCTTCTCTTTGATCAGTCCATTTCTTCTTCCCTGATTTTCTCCCAGTCTCACCTACTGAAATCCTTTGCACCCTTTAAGGAACACCTCAAATACTACCTCCTCCAGGAAGTGTTCTCTGCTTCCTCTAACTTGAGCACTTTCCTTGAATCCCTCTCTTGGCATTTTTCATTCCACCTTGGAATAAAGCTATCAGCCTCCTGTGCCAGACAAAGCAAAGCTCTTTTCCACACTAACCACGTTCTAATTATGTCTGTATCACTCACCACACCTACCACAGGAGGTGGTACGGAATGGGCACTTAGTAACTATCTGTTGCCTGGCTGTGGCTTGAGAAAACATAATCACATGGCAAAAAGAGAAAATGGAGAGGTCTCAGAGACTGGTAAACCATGACTATAGAGTGATTAAAGTCGCTAGTGGTGGCACTAGCACCCTCCCTCCTTTTCTTTCTTTCATCCCCTGTCTCCTACTCCTATTTATCTTCTTTTCCATCTTTTTCTTCCCCTGACTATTGCAGTATGCACCGTGGCCATTATTTAATCCTGCCGATGGCCCTTGAGAGGAAGGAGGTTCCCATAACAACCTCAGATCTTGTCCCTTTGTCCTTACCACTTAAGTTTTGATGAAAACCGCCCTCCTATCTACTACAAATTCTTACAAGAGGGGTTCATTAAACTTATGATCCAATTCTCCATCTTGAACCTCTGATAAAAATACAGAGCAGGAAATTAGACTCCTTTATGTAATGGCACTTACTAGCCTGCCCAGATGCCAATCACCACTCTATATCAATAACGTTCTTCAGCTCTTGAAGATTGCCTAGCCCAAACTTTGCTTTTAGTCTAAAACTAAACTTTTAGAACTAGTCATCCAATTTGCAGACTTTCCTTTCTTGCAATCTCCCAAGTAAGTCTTGCTAAGTACAAAGTTGTGATCATATGGGATCACCTATAAGCTTCATTGGTGTCTTCTGAATCTTCAACCATTCACCAAAACATGTGATTAGACAGACAAAAAAGATATGATCAGCCCTTTGCCCCCAAGGAGTTTACAGTATTATAAATTAAGCTTTTATGAACATTGCATTTTATATGCCACTTGCTGAAAAACATTAGTTCTCTCAGCTCCTGACTCCTAATCACAGCATCACTCTGTTCTTCCAGCTGTCTTTCTTTGAAGTGAATGAAGTTGATCATTGTGGTTTGCTTTTTTCATCAAAGAAACTAAAGAGAACAGGTAAGAATAAACTGATATTTGTTGAACACTTATTTTAGTAGCCCCTTTGCATACAAGACACTTGCATTTAAACCACACAACAACCTAATAAGGTGGGTGTTGTCCCCATTTTACAGATGAGGTAGCTGAAGTTTACTTTAACAATTTTTCCAAGAGCACTCCAGTAGTAAGAAGCCACATTGGGATTTGATGGGTTCTTTCTGGTTTCAAGCATGTGCCCTCTGCACTCCACAGCACTACCCCTCTTGTGTAAATCAATATCTGCACTCCAGAGTAAACCCTTTTTTCTTGGCACTTGAACAGTGGATGTGGGCACTTTCCAATAGAATCTGGTATCAAATCTCCACACTGCCAGCCCCATTCTGTGATCCCCTATCATCAGCAAAAGTCAGAATGCTTTCTCCAACTGTCCCACTTACTCTGAAGTCAGTCCTCTGAGTGGGCATCGTCTCTGAGAACCTGGTAATCTTTCTTCTTTACCATGTGATCATACCCTAGAATGAATCCCCTCATTTTAACCCTAAGAAACAAAGGTATGGGAAAAGCCCTATAAATGCGTCTGGTGAACTCCCCAAGGATGCATTCTAGAAGGAATAAAGCAAGTTTTTGCTCTTAATGGCTACCTTACAGAACAAGGTTAACACTGTTCTGGGGAAAAAGGGAAGTGTACTTCTTGAATTTGTCTTACCAAAGAGATTTTAGGGATGTAATGGTAGATGTTTCTCTGATTCTACCTGAAGTTCAGAGAAATCTAGGGTCCCATATGAACACATTATAATAATTAGGAATAAAGACCAGTTTAAATCACAGGGCTAACTCTTTTTTAAAAAGATCTACTACCTAAACATCTAAATTTATAAAACAGACATAACAACCAGACAAGTAATTATACTGAAAAATATTCCTCACTCTTCCAAAATTTGCTACAGGACTTCTTTTATTAGAAAGCTCCCCTAATGCATTTGAAATTGGAGTAGTTTTACAAAAGTTAAGAGATATCCACTTTTTAAAGGAGCACATCTATTATATAATTCAATATATATCCATAGTGGGGCTCTGTGTGTAGCAAGAGTTCAGTAAATATTTTCTGACTGAATAATAGAATGGAAATCTAAAATGAAGCTATTTTCCTCTTGAGTATATTCAATAACTTGAATTAACAGCTTTAAAAGGTTGTCAGATGTCTCAGGTATCTGCTTTAATGAATAGATATAAATCATTTGTAATCAGCAATATTGATTTATACTAGGTGTGCTCGGTTCTCTTGAGGAGGTTTATCGTGACCCCTGCAACCTTGTTTACAATATTACAATATTAATATTTCTCAGTAAACTCTTCCTTCATAGCTAATGCAGCACTGAGCCTCTGTAGCTTGTCATTTATAGAGTCCCAAATTCATAATGAGTTCATGAAATGTAACTACAAATCAGAGCCCGAGAAGAAAGACTGATATTTTGAAAGGGTCTCCTAGCAGTATTGAGCCAAAGGTTGTGGGACCGAAGGGGGAAGGACGGGGTGAAAGTTTGAAAAATACTTTTGGTTAGCTGTTGATTCATTACTGAACATACTCAAGAGGAAATAATTTTATTCCCAGATCTTTATGTAGCCAGGAAATATTGAATGCCTACCATGTACAAAGATTTCCACCACAGGTCTATCTATATTCTGTTTTATATTAGATGAGTTCCTCAAAAGTCAATTTGTATTCAACTACAAATTAAAGAGAAAATAGTAGTTTGAAAGGAACTTCTAGAAGTACTGAACTAGAGGGAGAGAGAGAGGAAAAGGGTTCAGAGACAATATGAAAGTGGAATCAACCAGGATGGAATGAATGAGAGAAAGAAAGAGAAAATGTGGCAACAGATAACCCTTTGCCAGTATCCCACTGTTGCTGAGGATTGGCCCTGTTCACCACACCAGAGAAGTTGGGCTTTCAGAGTACTAACTGGCTCCTATGAACCCCCAAACTTCAGAGCTCAGGGTTTGGTGAAAAATGTGATGGCACAAGACATTCTGGATGGTATTTGTATACTCTACCTTTTTATTTAACTTTCCCAGTAGTGGGGAGGACACCTTACCCCTTGGGAAACAGACTTACTGGTAATTGATTTTCATGTAAACAACACTCAGAGCAATCAGGTAGGACCTGACTCCCTAATCAGAGGAAGTTAAGGTAGGATATTAAGTTGGGCAGTTAGAGCAGCACCCCTACTGAATGCTCTTGAATGTGGATACTGATTCTCTGTCAGGATAAACAAAACATCCAGAATCATGGGGTGATGGTGGCCAGTCCTTCCGTGGAGGACACGGACAATGAGAGATAAAGAAAAATCTATTTAGATTTCTGTCAGCAGTGACCAACACATGAACTGAGTAACTATATATATTTATAGTTTATCTCTATATAGATATATAGATATGTATTTTATATATATATATATATATATATATATATATATATATATATACACAATGCAAAACGCAAATAAGTTTGAGCACTTACAGAGTACTGGGAACCTCATCAACACTTCATATGGATTATTTCGTTCAACCCTAATGAAAACTATGAGGTAGTTTTATTATTATAATTATTCCCTATTTCACAGCTGAGAAAAATCAAAGCACCAAGAGGTTAAGTTACTTGCCCAGAGTCACACAGAGAATATGAGGTGGAGCCAGAACTCAAACTCAGGTCTGTCTGACATCGAAGATCATGCTCTTATCTACTCCAAATACTACTTCCATGTGACATGATAAATCCTCTAGTACAGACTAAAGATACCACGTGACTGTGACTATTGCAGCTTCCTTTAACTGCTATAAATTTGTCACGATCACGAAGAAAAGGAGTCTAGGAGCAGACAGCTTCAAAAAGAAAATGGGAGTGGTGACAGATACAGCTTTTGAATGCTACAGGGTGGAGATTAGAGAGCAGCAAGTAGGAGGGTACTGAAATTTTCTCCATTGTCACAGTCAAACACCAGGACAGTGAGTGAAAGATGCAAAACAATAAATGTCACTGCTATTCAGATGTCTGGCATCATGAGCAGATAAGTGTTAGAATGATGGATCGGGATATTTCAGTACTCCTGTATATAAGGGAGTGGAGCAGGCATCGAAAGTGTTGCAAATGCTATTTCCTGACTCAGAGTACAAGATGAACATGAGAAGACAATTAGAAAAAATATAACATGTTAAAAAGTAAACCCCTCATTCAAATGGGATATTTAGAATGGTGGAGACCAATTTGTTTTTTCTATAATGGTTTATTGATAAAATGTTTTCTGAATTCCATCAATTTCACATTTTTGCTATAAAATAATAGCCATAATTACAGTCTATATTGATAGGGTAAATGAGGAACCTATTTAAACAGATTATTTCGACCCCCAAATTTTTATATGAAGTATCTTGACAGTTGAGACTAAAAGTATGAGCTCATTATTCTTTGCACAACTTACCAGGATAATTGTTGCTATTCTTCACATTCAGACTAGGTATGTCACATAATGATACATCACATATCTTTTGGCCCAAAATATTTCTTGGCCCATTTCATTGTCTTTCATGTTGACAAATGGAACAGAACCAGGGGAAAAAAGTTATTTGGCACCAAAGAATATATAGTTGAATTAGAAATATCTGTCACCAAGTCTCAATAATGTCTATCTCCCGTCTGTTTCTGGGTCTGAATAATGTTTGTTTCAGGCATTTCAATAATGCTTGTCTCCAGATATCAAGGTGCAAAAAACAAAGTAACAAAACCATTCCCGAAAAGATATTCGCAAATGACATATCGGACAAAGGGCTAGTATCCAAAATGTATAAAGAGTTCACCAAACTCCACACCCAAAAAACAAATAATCCAGTGAAGAAATGGGCAGAAAACATGAATAGACACTTCTCTAAAGAAGACATCCGGATGGCCAACAGGCACATGAAAAGATGCTCAACATCGCTCCTCATCAGGGAAATACAAATCAAAACTACACTCAGATATCACCTCACGCCAGTCAGAGTGGCCAAAATGAACAAACCAGGAGACTATAGATGCTGGAGAGGATGTGGAGAAACGGGAACCCTCTTGCACTGTTGGTGGGAATGCAAACTGGTGCAGCCGCTCTGGAAAACAGTGTGGAGGTTCCTCAAAAAATTAAAAATAGACCTACCCTATGACCCAGCAGTAGCACTGCTAGGAATTTACCCAAGGGATACAGGAGTACTGATGCATAGGAGCACTTGTACCCCAATGTTTATAGCAGCACTCTCAACAATAGCCAAATTGCGGAAAGAGCCTAAATGTCCATCAACTGATGAATGGATAAAGAAATTGTGGTTTATATACACAATGGAGTACTACGTGTCATTGAGAAAGAATGAAATATGGCCCTTTGTAGCAACGTGGATGGAACTGGAGAGTGTGATGCTAAGTGAAATAAGCCATACAGAGAAAGACAGATACCATATGTTTTCACTCTTATGTGGATCCTGAGAAACTTAACAGAAACCCATGGGGGAGGGGAAGGAAAAAAAAGAGGTTAGAGTGGGAGAGAGCCAAAGCATAAGAGACTCTTAAAAACTGAGAACTGAGGGTTGATGGGGGGTGGGAGGGAGAGGAGGGTAGGTGATGGGCATTGAAGAGGGCATCTTTTGGGATGAGCACTGGGTGTTGAAAATAAATTTCATATATTTAAAAAAAAAACCATTCCCTTGGACACCAAGGGGTTTCTCACATTAATGTGCAGTTCCTTTGAAAAGTGAGCTGTCTATAATGTTCCACAAGTTGTATTCAAAGGAAAAAGACACTTAACCCAAATCTCCTGCTGCATGGCACAAACATGAATTATTCAAGAAAGGCACTAATATAGAAAGTTGACCACACACACACACACACACGAACTTCCTCTACTGGTAGAAGAGTTAGTATAGTACCAGTTAAGGATTTCTTTTTTGCCCTTTTCAAAGAGTCTGTCTCTGGGTAGTTTTCCTGCTCACCAGCCTTTTCTCTCTCAGACGTTGCTTTCAGGAACAGGTTTATATGTATTTGGACCAAGCGATGACCTAAATAGTGAGGCTTCAGTTACCCAGATGATCTGTATCTACCAATTAATCCTGACATGTATCATTAAGCAATTGTCCCTGATATCAGCTTGGTATAACTTTGGGGGAGAATAAAGATCTAAGAAAATATGAGTGTTACATGATTGTTGCTTAAATTTTTTTATGGATAGAATTAGGAGTTTGGAGGGAGGGAGAGCACTGGATATCTGATATTTTTATGATGTACAACATGATAATTTTTAATATACATGTATTATGAAATGATTATCACAATCAAGTTAATTAACTCATTCTTCTCTCACATAGTAACCTCTTAAAATCTACCCTCTCAGCAAATTTCAAGTACACAATACAGTATTATTAACTATAATGCCTGATCATCATACTGGGCACTAGATCCCAGGATTTATTCATCTTATAACTGGAAGTTTGTACCCTTTGACCAACATCTCCACATTCCTCCCACCTCCCAGCTTCTGGTAACCATGGTTCTACTCTCTGGTTCTATGAACTCATCTTTTTTAGATCCCACATATAAGTGAGATCATACAGTATTTGTCTTTCAGTGTCTAACTTATTTCACTTAGCACGATGCCCTCTAGGTTCATCCATGTTGTCACAATGGCAGGATTTACTTCTTTTTTAATGCTGAATAATATTCCAGTGCATATTTACACCACATTTTCTTTATCTGTTCATCTATCAGTGGACATTTAGGTTGTTTCTGTATCTTGGCTATTATGAATAATACTGCAATGAACATGGAAAGTGCAGATATCTTTCTGAGATAGTGATTTTCTTTGGATATATACCCAGAGGTGAGATTCCTGGATCATATGGTATCTGGTTGGTATAGCCAGATCATTGCTCTCCTTATCCAGCTATATACTTCTCCCTTCCAGAAGTTAATTTTCAGCTGTTTTTTGTTTTGTTTTGTTTTGTTTTGTTTTGTTTGCTTTCTCCTCACCATCCCCTTTTTCCACAAGGTTTTCTTGGATTGACTCTAGAAGAGGTAATGAGTTTGGGCTTCCATAGTTGGTCTCTACTCCTTAGCTATGCTGCTACACTTTCAATTTTATGATTGTACTTTTGCAACTATTAGCATTTCAGAAGTGATGGGAGGAGGTAAATTTGTGGGTTTTATTTTATATTGGGCACCAAACAGCTTTTTATGCTAATGAACACCTCTTGGTGATTATAAAAACATAGGAGAATTAATATCAGAGCAAAATCTGATTAAGCATATACCAGGAGAAAGGGTATATGTTTAATTAGATTTTTTGGGTAAATGAAGGTTAAGAACAAGCTGTTTTCCACCGTGTTTGCAAAAAAAGAAATCTACTAAGATAGATCTGAGTGCACTGTTCCGACTTAGTAAATCAAGTATAATGATATACTTGAAACATTCTTTACTGATTGAGGATCTTTCAGAGCCTCCGACCATTATTTTGAGCATTAATCCTGACTGACCATAACTACAAAAAGAGCTGGAGAAGAGAGAAAGAGTAGGACTGAATGTATTCTGACCCTAGGACATCTCCTGAAAATTGTTTTCTTGACTAAGCTCATTTCATTATCTGTCTCTCTCATGTAAAAACAAAATGAGACAAAACAGGATTTAAAAAAAAAATCTCAGATAATTGAAAGCTCTGTGTAGTTGGGTTGCCATTAATAAAGGTTTTGTGGAGACTCACGTTGAAGGGAGTTGAAGGCAGTCCTCATGGAATTGTGGTTTTCCTGTGCTTCATATGCAGAGGATGCTTCTGATACGCGGTTGCTAACCACATTTAAGCAATTTCTACAGGGGGGAGTAAAAAGCTACACTGACCCATTCACCCTCTTCCCTGGTTCCTTTTGAGAACAACTGCAAGAATTTGTCAGGCTTTTCACTTAAGAACTTATTGTGTGGCCACAGTGAGAGTTCTGTCTCTCAGGGCTGAGGCTCCATCTGTTAGCAGATTGTTGACCCATATGAGGATTGAAATTGTCATCCCAGCAGCAGATCATACCCCACTAGATCTTTTGAAAAGGAAGGAAGGAAGGAAGGAAGGAAGGAAGGAAGGAAGGAAGGAAAAGGAAAGGAAAGGAAGGGAGGGAGGGAGGGAGGCAAAAGAAACCCCCACCCAAATTAAATTACCTACTTGGTATTCTCATCTCAGATCTCAGGAAAAGACTTGATCATTCATATAGTTGCTTAATCCATGTCATTTTGTTAGAGTAAACTTTTTATCAAAGTCTAACACGCATACATAAAAGCACAAAAGGTTGTATCCGTTCTCCTATGTAAAAAGCCCTACATTAAAAATATATATATATTACTGAAGTATAGTTGCCATACAAAGTTATATTATTTTCAGCTGTATAGCACAGTGATTGGACATCTCTATACACGATGCTGTGCTCACTATGGTAAGCATAACCACCATATGTCACCCCACAATGTCATTACAATATTATTGACTATGTTCCCTATGCTGTGCTTTTCATCTCCGTGACTTATTTATTTTATAGCTGGAAGTTTGTACCTCTTATCCTCCTTCACCTACTTCACCCATCCCCTCACCCACCTCCCACCAGTTTGTTTTCTGTGTTTAAGAGTCTGTTTGGGTTATTTTGTTTGTTTGTTTGTTTGTTTGTTTGTTTTATTATTTTGACTCCACGTATAAATAAAACCATATGGCATTTGTGTTTCTCTGTCTCACTTATTTCACTTAACATGATACCCTCGAGGTCCATCCATGTTATTGCAAATGGCAAGCTTTTCTTCCTTCTTATTAAAAAGCCCTAACATTAATCCACCTTACTTCATCCTCCCGTGAATCTAGGCACCATCTCTTACTGTTTCCTCACTTTCCCTTTTAGCCTCTTACAGTCCATTTTCACAGAGAAGCCTAAGGGATCTTTTAAAAATGTAAATCAAACCACACCTCCTAAGAACTCACCTCATATCCCTCTTCACTAGCCTGCCTCACCAGTTGCCCTCCAGCCACAGTTATTGGTTTTGTTGTTTGCTTGTTTTACTTTTTTTCAGGGCTCAGGTGCTTATCTCATTCAGTCCCTTTGCACATGCTGCCCTTCTACCTGTAATACCTCCCCTCTGTTTGTTCTCATAGCTGGCTACTCCACATCCACCATACTTCAGCTGTAATATCACTTCCTCCTCAGAGCTATCTTCCCTGACCAGCTCATCAAAATGAGGTCACTTCTCCAGGCATATTAGTCTTTGTATTAGACCCCATATTTCTTCCCCATAGCATTTATCACAGTAGTAATTTTACAGTTATTTTTAAGATCACTTCCACTACTAGGATGTAAGCTCTGGGAACATTAAGACCATGACTTTCTTGCTCCTGATTTTATCCCCAGTGCCTATGTCGCCCAATATGTGACACATAGCAGGTGTTCAAAAATATCGGGTAAGTGAAGAAATGACTGAAAGAATGAATAGAATTTGGAGCTGAAGCCTCTCTCTTGCATCAGCATTACTCTGTCATCACTGGAAGAAAAGAGAGGATGGGAGAGGATTTAGGGAGGCTGGTGTGCCTTTGAATTTGGAGGCACTAAGGAGCACGCCTGTAAGCTAAAAGGGGAAATCAAGTTTATTTCATTATTAATTAATGAGACTTGGGATTGAACGATAAAAATCTAATGATGTTAATGTCAGTTCTGAATGCTGGCTGGCAGTCTCTGAAGACAAGGTAAAATGGTAATAGGACACTGCAGTTTAATCCCCCAATTAAGAAGCAGCTGTCCCCTGCCCCCAGAGACAACTCTAGTTGCTGATTGATTTTCCTTATATGCTGTAATTATATTCAGCACCACCTTAGGCACCCTAAATATCCTGAATACCCCATTTTAGGTAGGCCTTCCTTTTCACAAGCCCATTGTATTAACAATCCAGATTAGTACAAAGGGCAAATTATGGAGAAATACAAAAGTATTCTTAATAAGATTCCTTTGCATAGCCAGTTCCCTGAGTGGATTTAAAATAGGTTTTAATTTACAAAAATATGACTTAACTGTAACCTTTTAGGGACACGTTGTCA
This sequence comes from Neofelis nebulosa, assembly GCF_028018385.1. NCBI lineage: Eukaryota > Metazoa > Chordata > Mammalia > Carnivora > Felidae > Neofelis > Neofelis nebulosa. The sequence continues at coordinate 108,291,060 of NC_080800.1, read as the reverse complement.
TTACCAAAGCAAAGTAGTAAAGATGGCTTTGCTTTATTCCCTGGCCAGACAGAGGCTTCAGCTTAGAATGCCAACTAAACCGAGCCCCTAACTCTTGCCGCACACTTACCCCTAATTTAGGTCACAACACAGCCTGATTTTCAATTCTATCGCAGCCCAGGCGCTAAGACCAGACAGCCATTTCACAAATATGAGCCTTTGAGCTCTGGCGGGGGGAGGTGGGGTTGTGGGAAAGTGAGAGAGTGCAGCCATGACTCACTGCAAACCCATCCCTGCTGCTGGAAAAAAAAAAATAACTCTAAATGCACATCCTACTGCTTGTGAGTCAGGAATGTCATTTTCATTTATGAAGGATGGAACATTATTTTTCTTTAACATTTCAAGTGAATAACTTTACATACATTTCCCCCTATTTCCATAGGAATTTGATGCCATGGAAGCAATCAGCGACTTGTCCCCAGAGCCTGGCAGAGAGTCTTATTTTTCTTACAGGTACATTAAGATCAATATCTCTGAATTCCCCTCCTCCCTCCAATTACATTTCTGGTGGAACCCACCTTGATTTAGGGGTTCAATGGGCGATAGGGTTGTCTTAATTCCTGATGTTATGTTAGGATCTTGGACTCACACTTTTATTGAGTCTCAGAAGCTGAGTTTCAGAAGTTCAGAGAAGCTTCTGCACGACATCCCTATTAAGAGGTGTTTGCCTCCCACTGTGAGACTCCCAGAGGTAGACTTGTCACATGTTATGTCAAGGAAAAGAGTGGAAAAGAGCAGAGGAGACGCCCTCTGTGTTCATTCCCCAGGGCATAGTTTCTGATTCTGCTACAAGTATTAGATAAATATACCTGGTAGAACAAAACAGAAAATTTGTTCCGGAGGAGAAAAGACAAAACCTTTGAGTTTTATAGTCTATGGCATTTCTGGTGCAGTTGCTTCCTTCTAGGAGCACAGCTCTTTTTCCAATTGGTGATATTTCTCTCCTTTTTTCGGGTCTAACGTTTGAATCTCGCAGACACAGGTAATCCGGCCATGATCAAAGAATTTCTTTTCCTGGGATCTGGGAATCTCCATGGGCTACAGTCTTTTCATTTGGGGATATTTCTGGGCATCTATGTAGTGACCGTGCTGGGGAATGTTTTCATCCTCACAGCCATTTCCTTTAAGCTCAGCCTCCACACCCCCATGTACTTCTTTTCGTCCAATTTTTCCTTCCTTGACATCTGGTCCACTACTTCCGTTGCCCCTAAGATGCTGCAGACCCTCTCTCAGATCCTGAGGCAGCTTCTTTTGCAGGTTGTGTGGCCCAGTTCTCCTTCAGTTCATTAGCCGTAGTTGAGTGCTTTGTGCTGCCAGGCCGTGCCTTCTGACCACTACCTTGCTATCTGCAGCTCTCTCCAGTACCCATCCCTCATGAACCTCCACATGTGCATTATGTTTGCAAGTGGGCCTTGGCTGGATGGATTCCTAACCCCTGTGGTCACTGTCCTCATGACTTTGCAGCTGCCATCCTGTACAGCCTATGAGATTGGCCACTTCTTCAGTGACCTGGATTCTCTACTAAATCTGGCCTGTTCTGATCCTGACGTGGTGGAGAAGGCCACTTTCCTCCTGGCCTCCTTTGTCATGGTGCCCATCCTGCTCAGTCAGGCACTAGAGGAGGTACTTGGGGATTCAGGCCACTGCTTCTCCCTCTTCCAGGGAACTGGCCAGCAGAGCAGGGACCCTCCCTTGGGCCCTACAGCCTAAAGCCCTTGGGACCTCCAGGTTAATCCTTGCTTGGTAAAGTTGAGTTTGCCCAACAAACACAATTCCATCAGGCTATACCACCATATATAGATGTCTTTTAGGAGAAGATGTGGAAGACCCAAGTTGGCATGCCACAAAAATCTCTCTCTCTCTCCCTGTCTCCTTCTCCCTCTCCTTCTCTTCCTTTTTCTGACTTTCTATTATAGAAATATCTGTTGGTGCTAAGGTTTTTGGTTGCATTATGTATGTGTACCCATGTATACATACACACACACATACACGCACACATGCACACACACATTTGTATACACACATAGTCAGCATACCTTTCCCATTCAAACTTATTGTCTAGTACTTCCTATTATACTTTCTTAGCTTCTGCCTAGCAATGCTCTTCACTATGCCTCTCCTCAGGGTTCATGCACATTCACCTCCCTTTCTCTTATTTCTTAGATCATCTGCCCCTCCACTAAGCAGAACCATCTCTAAAATTCTAGAACAGCTATTGACTGTTCCACTCACTTGAACAGTTAGTTATGCAGTCCCCTTGAAGATTGGAATAACATTATTCTTATTCCTCTTAATGTCCCCCTAGCATGATGTTCTGCACAGAACAGATGCAGAAGAATTATTTGTTCATTGAATGAATCAAAGCAATCAATGTTTGGTGTATGAAAAGAGTGAAGTAAGTTACTTTTTTCTGCCTACACTGGCTTCTCCTCCCCAGCTTTCTCCACATGGTCATAGATACCCCCAGCTTTCTCCACAGGCAGCTCTGACTAACCCCCCTCCCAACCTTGCTTCTTGTCATGTCCTCTCATCCACTTTCCCCAGGGTGGCCAGATGTAGCTTTCTAAAATCCAAGCCTGGCCCTATCCTTTCCCTGTTGACAGGAACTCTCCATGGTTCCCTCCTACCCCTTGGATGGGGTCAGAACTCCTCAGCCTAGCTTCTGGCCACTTCCTGAGCTTATCCTTCACCAGTCCCCTTCTCCCACTTTGTGCTCCAGCCATACCAAATCTCTCAAATAGACTTGGAAGCTCATTAAAGACAAGATCATATACTCGCCATATCCTTCCTACAGTATCTAGATCCAGACAAAAAAGCAGTTGCTCAAATAAGACATCTTCAATCAAGTTGTAATAAAACCTTCACTTTCTTTTCCTCTTTGTTTCCATTTATTGGCTTATGAAGCCCTTTGGCTTGAGGAAAAGGTAATCTCGATTGGCTGTTAGTGGTATGTATGTGCATGTGTGCATATATGTGTGTGTATAACTCATTTATTTCACTTGCCCACCCTCCAGGTGGGCACCACCAGGAGCACAGATAAACCCTCCAAGAACTTCCACCTACAATATGAGTCAAATAACACCAAACAGTTGGGGAAACACTTTCCCAGCTGGTTCTTCCTACTCCCTTCCCGACCACCCACAGAGCTCCCTCTTGTATAGGGTCTAATTGTCCCTAATCTAGTTTTAACTTCTTCTAATTACCCTCAATTAGGAAATAGAGACTGCAGAACACACTCCTTGTGGTTAAGACATGGATCCAGAGTAGAAGTGTAATTACTTTTCAGCCTCTCAGGGGTTCTGCCGGGCCTTCTGTGCAGATGCAGAGTGGAAATGCTTAATCTGCTCCATGCATATATGTCTTTTTTTTTTTTCTTTTTCTTGCATCCAGGTTTCTGAGATAGGTTGAGAAGCTTATTTAGCATGTTGGCCACTGGGAATTTTTTTTAAAATCTACTAGTCTAAGATCAACTCAGCTTAGAAACTTTCAACAACTTTCCCATCCTGGGGATGAAGTCCAAACACCCCACAGAAGTGACTAACATTACCTGTCACAGCATCCAATGACATGTAGCCCACGTAGAGCCCGTTCATGGCTAAAACCCAGAAAACTCTTGCCTCAATCTCCAGTCTCGTCTCCTGCTTTCTTGCTCTCAGAGCTTCTTTCCTCTTAGAATTTAGGTTCCTCAGACATGCCTCCTCAAAACTCTCACACATGCTGTTCTTTCTCCCCTTCCTCACTCTACTTTTCACCTGGCTTATTCTTTGCATGCCACCTAGTCTCTTTATAATATGCTCTTAGAACACCTTGACCTTGTCATTTCTTCATTATAAATTTCTCTGCTCCTAAATTATCAATGATTATAGACATGGATCTTTAGGCACATAGACATACATCCTCTACTTGGACTATAAACTTCACAAAGGTAGGATCTGTGTCTGTCTTGTTTGAATGCTACATCCCCAGTACCCACTACAGTGCTTAGTACATAATCATTGTTCAATAAATATTTGTTAATAAAAGAATACAAAAGAGCCATCTAAAGTCATTTCATTTATTTGGTAAAGCATTATGTTGTTCTCACTGAAGATGTGGTTATTTAATCTTCTTGTGGGCCAATTAGCTTCACTCTGCCCCCCAAACAACAGTGTACCTCTGTATTCCCTACCAATCATCTCACAAATGTATGTAATTCCCCTGAGGGAGCTGGAGGAGAGTGTATAACCCAAGACAGCCCATCCCTACTGGTGAGAAGTATGTCAAAGCATGTGCCTTGCTCACATTGGTCATACATGTGCCTTGCTCACATTGGCAGCTTCCCTGCCGAACACAAAAGGCAAAAATTTTCTATTATTGTGCTTTGGTTGACACACTGCCTCTGCAACATGAATAGATTTTCTCTATTTAGTGAAACATTATGTTAATGATTGGACAGAGTAATTAATAGCAAATCAGATTAAATTTGCATGTCTCTGTACAAGCCAAAGAGAAATTATCCTCATTAACCTGATCAGCACAAACTGCCACACTAGATTAGAAGAGCTCCACCTTCAATTTATACTTTAACCTCCACCGTTTGAGCCAGATGGCTTGCTGGTACCTCAGCGGGTAGTCAGACAAGAGGAAGAGGAAACTGGGAATGGGTAAGTCAGGGACAACTAAAAGCAAAATGGCTTCAGCCTTGGCCTAAAGGAAGCTTGCCAATAGTACCTGTCTCAGCATCAGAAACCCATCCACATTAGCATGTCTATACAAAGGACCCAAGCTAGGAAGTGAGGAAGGCTGCATGGTTCTCAAGGCAGTGATACTAAGTGAAAAATATTTATAATTGTGTTCCAGAGCAGTATCTCCAGAAGTAAAACTCCAGAGAGAGGGCCTAGAGACAGATTTCAGGACCTTATGAACAGAGGACTGCCAAGAATTAGACAGGTATCAGGAACCCAGCCAAATGAATTAGATTCAGAGAGCATTCTGGCGTAGGCTCCAAGATTTCTAAACTTTAACATCTTTTTCTTCCTCTTCTCAAGCTCCACAGGCTCCTCAAGTTTACCTTCTATGTTCAACTTCACCTGTAGTGCAAGATCATTGTTGCCATAAAAATGAATGAAGGCACAAAGCGTGGGGACGTGGTATCTGGACTCACTACTCTTCTGGCTCATCAAGATTTGGGTTTAATATGGGACGCCTGGGTGGCTTGGTCGGTTAAGCGTCTGACTTCGGCTCAGGTCATGATCTCACGGTCCGTGAGTTCGAGCCCCGCGTTGGGCTCTGTGCTGACAGCTCAGAGCCTGGAGCCTGTTTCAGATTCTGTGTCTCCCTCTCTCTCTGCTCCTCCCCTGTTCATGCTCTGTCTCTGTCTCAAAAATAAATAAACGTTAAAAAAAATTAAAAAAAAAAAAGATTTGGGTTTAATAAAGCTGATTGCAAAATGCATTTCTCACTACTACTAAAGTAATAGGAGGGATTGTGTCACAAATCCATCAGAATTTATATGTCCAAATAAGAGTTATCCCCATCACAGAACCCCACTGGGAAATGATATACATATTCCAGTGACACTAAAAACAAAATCACTGGAACTTCCTTTGTTGAGTATTTGTTTTATATCCTTAGATACATTCTTTTGGCTTTACTCAGCTGAGGTTAACTTTTTTGTCTTTCGAGGATGAATTTGCATTCTACAAATGGTCAAAAGTCTTTTTGAGCTTGGTCTGATAAATGACTCTGGAGACTAAGTAGAGTGGTACCATTCAAATAAGTTAGATCCAGACAAACCAGCAGGGCTTATATGAGCTCTAAGAAGGGCCTAAGTATTATGGATCTAGCTCAAGCAGGTGACCAAAGTGTCAGGGAGACCTGATAGTGGGAATAGGGTCAAGGCAAAAAATAGAAAGTATCTAGGAGTCCTAAGAGCAGATAGAAGTATAGTATTGAAGTAAGGATTAGAAGGGCCTGAAGAGAGGCAAATCAGAACACTACTTTCAGAGGGAATAGATAATCAGTTGGGGAACCAAATAAAAGATTTGGATTCTGGAAGAGAGTTACAGGAAATTAAGTAGAACCCCAAGTAAGTTTATGGGATTACAAAGTCAGAGTAAGCCTGAATTTCTAAGATTCCCCCGTGCGAAACTAGGATCCAAGGATGGAGCTGGACCCACAGGAGTTTTTGAATGTCCTCAGGTACAACTAATATTGCAAAAGTGATTTGCCATCCACGGCCCTGTTATGGTGAAGAAGCCAATCACATGGGGCACCTGGGTTCAGTCAGTTAAGCATCCAACTCTTGATTTTGGGTCAGGTCATGATCTCATGGTTCATGGGTTCGAGCCCCGTATCGGGCTGTGCACTGTCGGTACAGAGCCTGCTTGGGATTCTCTCTCTCTGTCCCTCCCCTGCTTGTGCACTCTCTCTCTCTCAAAATGAATAAATAAATTTTTTAAAAAGAAGCTAATCACATAATTTCTCCAGTGCTTTAGAATTTTTATCCTATTAGCTTGACTGACTGCCTTTGAGAAGTGAATTCTACATGGATATTATCACTGCTAGCAGAACAGTATGAGTCCATTAGCCTCATCTGTAGTCAGATTCTGAACCCATTTTAGGGTCTTGGGCATGCTAAAGTTTGCCTCTAAAAATTCTATCATTTGTTTCTTGGTCATACTAGAAAAACCAGCTTCTACCCTGGTTACTATTCTGCTTGAGAACACCTTGTTTTGTCCTTTCCCTTGAAAGTTCAAAACAAATGTCAAGTCCTTCATGTTTTCATTCATCACTCAAAATTCATTGACATCTTTTCAGAAACTTTGCTTGTGTTTAGGGTTTCTTCCAGAACAAGTTAGTTTCTTCATCCAAATTGGATTCTTCAGCCATCATTCTTACAGTTGCAAGGCATTAAGACATTTAATGAAGCAAATCTCTGACCTTTACAATACTTCCATCTGTCCTGTGAATGGCTAGATGGCCAATTCATGCATCATCAAGGACACCGTTCTTAAACCTTCCATGGAAGTCTCAATTCTTGCTCTTGATATTGTTCAACCCCTCATAAGTATCTCTTAACACATAAAGTATCTCACTTGCAAATTCATCTCACACAATATTTGAGATTGATCCTTTGCTCTAAACAATAGCCATTCATTTTTTCAGTGACATGAAAGTAGCATATATTTCACCACTGACACTAGCTACTGCAAGACTGATTGACTGACGTTGCCAATTTTGCTCCTCAAAGTTAAAACATGTTGTCCATTTGACCTTGGTCACAGTTCCAAGCAGTGAGTAACAACTTCCCTTTTGGTTTTATAGATGTGGCATCAAGGATGATTGTTTTAGAAATTAGGACACTTAGACTATCCTTTCTCTTTCATGCATTTTGTAATCATCATTCTAGTCAGCACTAGCAAAGGTCATTGCTTCATGGGTTTGGAGGTAGATAAGTAGGGTTTGGAAGGGCCCCTCAACATGACTCTCAGCTTAGTTACTAACATATACCTGTTAAAGTACCCTAGAATTTGTCTTATGCCATCTTTCTTTTTTTTTTAAATATAAAATCTATTGTCAAATTGGTTTCCATACAACACCCAGTGCTCATCCCAACAGGTGCCCTCCTCAATACCCATCACCCACTTTCCCCTCTCTCCCACCCCCCCCATAAATCCTCAGTTTATTCTCAGTTTTTAAGAGTCTCTTATGGTTTGCCTCCTTCCCTCTCTGTAACTCTTAAGGAGCTACAGCATATGGTAGTGGTTAAGATAGCAGGCTGTGGAGTTAGAACTGGGTTTGAAACCCAATTTGGCCACTCACTAACTTGGTCAAGTGAATAACTTTCATAGAACTGCAGTTTCCTTATTTACACAATGGAAATAACATCCACCTGCAAAGTTTGTGTGCGCCTAAAAGAAACAATACATGCAAAATGCTTAGCATGATACCTGGCACACATTGAGCTATCTGCTATTAATTGGTGGGAAGACCACTCTGACTTAGTAAAAAGTCAGAATATCTTTCAAAACTATAAAATAATACCTCTATTAATATTGACTCTTCTTCTTTAGAAATTTCCTTCACAGAATAATGTCAGAAACATATTTCATTCCAGCAAGAGAAGGCTGTGACTCAGGCTTGTGGGACATTTTTCAGTTTTCCTAAGATATGACCCCACACCAGTTATTTTTGAGCTAAAGACTCCAGAACTTTGGGGCACCTGGGTGGCTCAATCAGTTAAGCATCTGACTCTTGATCTAGTTCAGGTCATCTCATGGTTCGTGAGTTAGAGACCCGCGCCGGGCTCTGTGCTGACAGTGTGGAGCCTGCTTAGGATTCTATCTCCCTCTCTCTCTGCCCCTCCCCCCTTGAAATAAATAAATAAAGGCAAACTATTTTTTTTTTTTTTATTTTTTATTTTTTTATTTTTTAATATATGAAATTTACTGTCAAATTGGTTTCCATACAACACCCAGTGCTCATCTCAAAAGGTGCCCTCCTCAATACCCATCACCCACCCTGCCCTCCCTCCCACCCCCCATCAACCCTCAGTTTGTTCTCAGTTTTTAAAAAAGTCTCCACACCTTTAACTTCTCCCACTAATGTGATCTTGGTTCTCTCTTTTTCTCAGCTGCCACTACCACTACCCAAGGACCGAGAGCTTCCATGAATTCTCTGTTTCTATGTACCAGACTGACTTTATGCAAATGAACTTTCTTGTCAATGGATTGATTGAGGTATTATTCTTTGTTATTATTACTTCCAAATATATATACAGTGAATAGTATTACTGAGTAGATTCCTTAACAGGATCTGTATTAATAAATAGAAAAGTAGAGTCAAGTTTCACATGTAAATGAAACTTGCATTAATTACCCATATGATTCTGTTTAAGGTATTAATGTACTAAACAAACATATCTTTTCTTTTTGTGAGGTTTACTTTATGTGTATTAACCCTAACTACAATGATACATCACTTATCTGAAAGTTCCCTTCCTGGAAACCATAATTGTCTAGTACTCTCAGAGCTAAAAACTAAGACTTAACCTTTAAAAATCTTAGAGCATCCAGAAGAGATGATATAAAATCTATATACCAAAACTCATGCAGAGTACTTATAGAAAAACTCCTAAGGCTTTCAATCTTACTTTATACACAATTGTAACTCAGCTTGGTTTCTGAGTCTGGGGTAGAATGGAAAATGTCAAAGGGTTACTGGAGGCATAAACAACATTATCAGCAAGCAAAGACTTTAGAAAGAAGACAGGATAGTTGTAAAAAAAATATAGGCAGCCTGGGGCCATTTATTGGATGATTAAACAGTCTGATACACCTCAATATAGCTCCTAAGGACACCCCTTACATCCCAGCCCAACTCAATGATTAGTGTCTGTAAAGATGGCTGGAATCAACCTGAAAAGGGCAAATTATGTCAGGTTCACTTGGCATGAAAAGACAGAGACTTATCCATTTGAAACAATTACAATGAAAAGGACTTGGCCACTGCAAGCATGCTTCTATTATTTGGGACATGCACTTGCAAACATTTCCTTCCCAGCCAATGCCAAACAGATCAGATGTTAAGGTATCTGCCAACCAAGGCATGTCACACTAGGTTCTGCCAGCCTGGTTTCAACAAACAGGGTTTGTGATGAGCACATTGTTTATAGGTTAGTAAAACAGATGCTAGTGAAACCCTCTGAAACTGTTTCTCTCCCCTCCCTCAAGTGGCACACTCCTGAATACTACCAGGGTAGGTGGTGTCCATGTTATTTACAACTTTCAGCTAATGATGTGGCTGTCTGTATGTGGGAGGTGGGGGGTGGGAGGATAGGGTTGTTCTCCAGGGATGAGCCCTGAAGCTCCAGAGAGTTTATTAACCCTGACCTTTAGACAAAAAAGATGCTTGGGGCTGGCCACTTGGCCTTATCTCATTCCAGAAGAAATGTGCTCTAGCAAGAAAGGAAGGTATTGATAAGGAAAAGGTATTTTTCCAGTTTTCTAATGAAGTCATGGGATTTCCTCTCACCTTGTTACCAATAATAAACATGTGGGGGTGGGGAGGCAGGCGAGAAATGCAAAATAATGACCTCCCAAGGAGCTGTTTTGCACTTGCTTTTAATAACTCCCCCTGAGCCTATCTCCCTGTGAAGTCCTTTATAGTTAAAATGCCTTCTTTAACTAAATCAGGTGCAACCAATTAAAACCACCAACTCTGCAGTGAGTGAGGGGCTAACTCCTTAATCCCAACAATTAGTGTACGAAAAAGGAAGGAAAATGACGAAAGAAGCAAGCTATTGGCTATAGGAAAAGGAACCGCTTACAAATCTCATTGCAGGGAGTGAATAGGTTGCTTGCAAGTAACTGTATGGTGTGTGTGTCTATAAGCATGATTTATGTGTGTATCTTATGTACAGACATTTATATAGAAATATGGTGTGTGTATATGTATATATATATATATGTAATATGAGTCTCTGTGTAAATGGGATATTTAATACTGGGGATGTTTAGTGGAGGGATAGAGTCCAATACACCTCAATATAGCTCCTAATAACACTCTTTATCTCAGCTCAGCCCCCAATAATGAGTATCTATAAAGATTGTTTGAAATCATCCAGAAAAAGTTAAATTGTATCAGATTCAATTGGTATAAGAAGACAGAAAGCTATCTGTTTGAAACCATCACAACAACAAAAAAACCTTGGTTATTTCAAGGGATGTTTCTATTATTTGGGACATACACTTGTAAAGAGCACATCTTTCCCTGCAAATTGCAAACACATAAGGTAGTTACAATATCTGCCAAACAAAACATGTCACACTAGGTTCTTCCATTGTGAGTATGACACTGTGTGCCAGCATTTTGTGTCTGTGGGATGTGTGTGTGTGTGTGTGTGTGTGTGTGTGTGTGCTGGCTCAAGTTGGGGTGTGTTTATGCATGTAGAAATGGGCAGGTATGAGAGGATGTACTTTTTTTCAGAGGATGTACTTTTTATTTATTTTATATTTTTAAGTTTATTTAATTGATTTGAGAGAGAAAGTACAAGCAGGCGAAGGGCAGGGGAAGGGCAGGGAGAGAGGGAGAGAGAGCCGTACTGTCAGAGCAGACCCTGATGGGGACTCAAACCTACAAACCATGAGTTCATGACCTGAGCCGAAGTCAGACGCTTTATCGACTGAGCCACCCAGGCGCCCTGAGCGGATGTACTTTTTAAATGGATTCAATCTAGTGCACGTGGTTTCTGCTCAGCCTCTTGCCTTGACTATCATTCTTCCTAATTTCCTGTTCTGGTGCCCTAGTTTGCCTTTTTTGATGGAGATCCCATGGGTCAAATCTGGCTCACTTGGAGATTGCTCAGATTACTTGACCCTGCCCACCTGTTGAGCCCAGCAATCCCATTGCTGCATCCTGTAGCCTCAACTGCATCCTCTTGCCAAAGCTGCCACCTGTTCTTTGGTCCATTCTGGCCAGAGATACTTCCTTGAAAGTGACCTAATGACCCTTCTTAGGGTCAGTTAAGCACTAGTCCTGGCAGAACCAGGGGCAGAAACAAGGTGACAAGGTTTGACTGCAGGGTTTTGTGCAGTGTGAACCAGGTTCCCTTGGGGACAATAAGGAACCTGAATGCATGAGAGGCTGCCCGATGGGGGGAACTGACAATTCTGTGTTAGAGGAAGCATACTAGGAGCTCCCAGAGTCCTTGCCCAAGGAGAAAACCAAGTGGAGAAGTGAAATGAGAGCCAAGTGTCATGGGGGTCATTGGTGCTGGGTCATCAGTGAGAGGAAGGAAGAAGAGAGAAGAGTAAAAACAAAATATGGAGTGTGCTGGAATATGACCAAAGAGAACCAAGGGAGTACCAATGCTGTCCCTAGGAACACACCAGAGAGCCATTTATTAACAGACTACTATATGCCAAGCACTTGCCAGGTACCGGGCATATCCCAGTAAACAGAACATAACAGGACATATCACTGCATATTTGAAGAGAGAAGAAGCAAGTTATTTTCCATATTTGTGTGTGAGAAGTTCCACAGTAGATGTAAGAGAAGGCTTCCTAGAAAAAAATGGCATGAGGCAGGGGAATAGTTGGGAGGGGAAATGAATATTTAAAGGCCAATCACTTGGCTTCAAGATAAAGTCCAAATTCCTTGGCTTGGAATTGACGCCCTTCATGAACTGGCTCCAGCTTCTCAGATCTCAGTTGTTGCCTCCATGGTCCCACAGTCTACATCCAGCCACATTGGATTACTAGCAGTAGTTTGGACATGTACACTCTTTCACTTCCAAACCCCTGCAGGTGATGATCACTTTACAAGGAATCGCCTCCGCAGGCCCACCCATGCAATCCTACTTACTTATCTTGATTCAGCTCAGGCAACACCTCCACTGGAAGGATTCCCTTAACCTGACCGAGGCTTCTCTCTCAGACTGGTTTGGGTGTCTGTATTAGCTTGTTAGGGCTGCCATAACAAAGTACCACAAACTGAGTGGTCTAAAAAACAAAACTTCACTTGGCACAAGAACAGACACTCCGATCAATGGAATAGAATAGAGAACCCAGAAATGGACCCACAAACGTATGGGCAACTAATCTTTGACACAGCAGGAAAGAATATCCAATGGAATAAAGACAGCCTCTTCAGCAAGTGGTGCTGGGAAAACTGGACAGCGACATGCAGAAGAATGAACCTGGACCACTTTCTTACACCATACACAAAAATAAACTCAAAGTGGATGAAAGACCTCAATGTAAGACAGGAAGCCATCAAAATCCTCCAGGAGAAAGCAGGCAAAAACCTCTTTGATCTTGGCCGCAGCAATTTCTTACTCAACATGTCTCCGGAGGCAAGGGAAACAAAAGCAAAAATGAACTACTGGGACCTCATCAAAATAAAAAGCTTCTGCACAACGAAGGAAACAATCAGCAAAACTAAAAGGCAACCGACAGAATGGAAGAAGATATTTGCAAATGACATATCAGATAAAGGGTTAGTATTCAAAATCTACAAAGAACTTATCAAACTCAACACCCACAAAACAAATAATCCAATGAAGAAATGGGCAAAAGACATGAATAGACACTTCTTAAAGAAGACATATAGATGGCCAACCGACGCATAAAAAAATGCTCAACATCACTCATCATCAGGGAAATACAAATCAAAACTACAATGAGATATCACCTGACACCTGTCAGAATGGCTAACATTAACAGCTCAGACAACAATAGATGTTGGTGAGGATTCGGAGAAAGAGGATCTCTTTTGCATTGTTGGTGGGAATGCAAGCTGGTGCAGCCACTCTGGAAAACAGTATGGAGGTTTCTCCAAAAACTAAAAATAGAACTACCCTACGACCCACCAATTGCACTACTAGGCAATTATCCAAGGGATACAGGTGTACTGTTTCAAAGGGACACATGCACCCCCATGTTTATAGCAGCACTATCAACAATAGCCAAAGTATGGAAAGAGCCCAAATGTCCATCGATGGATGAATGGATAAAGAAGTTGTGGTATATATATATATATATATATATATATATATATATACAATGGAGTATTAGTCGGCAATCAAAAAGAATGAAATCTTGCCATTTGCAACTACGTGGATGGAACTGGAGGGTATTATGCTAAGTGAAATTGGTCAGAGAAAGACAAAAGTCATATAACTTCACTCATATGAGGACTTTAAGAGACAAAACAGATGAACATAAGGGAAGGGAAACAAAAATAATATAAAAACAGGGAGGGGAACAAAACAGAAGAGACTCATAAATATGGAGAACAAACTGAGGGTTACTGGAGGGGTTGTGGGAGGGGGGATGGGCTAAATTGGTAAGGGGCATTAAGGAATCTACTCCTGAAATCATTGCTTCACTATATACTAATTTGGATGTAAATTTTAAAAAATAAAAAATAAAGTTAAATTACAAATAAAAAAAATTCACTTCCTCACAGTTCTGGAGACCAGAAGTCTGAGATCAAGTCAGCATTGATTTCTCCCAAGGGCAGTGAGGAAGAATCTGTCCTGCATCTTTCTCCTAGCTTCTGGTCATTTGCTGGCAATCTTTGGTGTTTCTTGGCTTGCAGGCATAGCATTCCAATTTCTGCCTCCATCTTCACATGGCAATGCCCCTGTGTGTGTCTTTGCTTCTAAATTTCCCGCTTTTATAAGGACACCAGTCATATTAAATTGGGGCCCACCTTACTGACCTCATTTTAACTTGATTACCTCTGTAAAGACCCTACCCAAGTAAGGTCACGTTCTAAGGTACTGGGTGTTAGGACTCCAAAATATCTTTCTTTGGGTGACAAAATTCAACCCATAACAATGACTGTCCCCAGGACTGACATAGGACCCTGTAATTATCACAGCATTACCAACCTGATTATAATTGGCTGTTTACTTGTCTGTCTCTTTCACTAAGCTATGAGCTCCATGAAGGCAGGGACAAGGCTTTACTCATTGTCATAACCCCAGTATTTGAAACAAAATCAAGCACATGGTAGGTATTCAGTACATGTTTGTTACCGTGTGTCACTCCTTTGATCAGAGGCCAATCCCTTCACATGTGCTCTGGACCTCAGACCTTCCAGCCCTTGCAGGATCCATAAAACACTATATCCCCCTGGTCCCCCGCATCTTCAATTTCTCCCTTTCTGATAAATTCTTCTTCCTAATGGTATTCGGACATTTTCTATTATTTCACATTGTGAAAACATCTTCCCTTAAGCAATCTGTTCCAGCTCTCACCAAATCTATTTCTTTTCAGAGCCAGGGTTCTCCAAAGAACGTTCTACACATTGTGTCATCTTCATTTAAAAGAAATGTTTTCTTACTTATTTTGAGAGAGAGAGAGAGAGAGAGAATCCCAAGCAGGCTCCATGCTGTCAGCACAGAGCCTGACATGAGGCTCAATCCCACAAACCGTGTGATCCTGACTTGAGCTAAATCAACAGTTGGATGCTTAACTGACTGAGCCATTTAGGTGCCCCCACTTTTTATTCATTGCTTTATCTCACTCCAGAGAGGCTTCTTCACCCATCACCGTACCAAAAATTCTGTTCGTGAGGTCATCAATGTCCTCCATGTTACCAGATACAATGGACTCTTCTCTGTCTTCAGCTTGCTCCTTCTCTCTGTGGCCTTTAGTAGAGTTTAGCAGCCTTTCCTCCCTAAACCATTCTCTTCTCAAAAAAATATTTTATCTTCCCTGTACTGGCAAGTATAGATTTCCTCCTACTTCTCTATCCCTCCTCAGTCTTATTTGCTGATTATTCTTCCTCTACATGACCTCTAAATAGTGGAATTCCCAGAGATCCATTCTGGGTTCTCTCTCCTTCTGAACAGTTTCTGTACATGATTTCACCCATTTCTAGACTTTTTTATTTTAGAGAGGGAGGAGGGACAGAAGGAGAGAGAGAGAATCTTAAGCAGGCTCCACACTCAGCATGGACCCCAATGTGGGCCTCAATCCCATGCCTCTGGGATCATGACTTGAGCTGAAATCAAGAGTTGGACGCTTAACCAACTGAGCCACCCAGGCACCCCATTCTCAGGCTTTTAAATTCCATCTACATGCTGATGGCTTGTAAATTCAGATTTCTAGCTCAGATATCTCTTCTGAGTTTCAACCAGTATATTTAGCGACCTATTTAACATCTGCTATATCAGAATACTCTTATACAAAACTGACTTCATCATTGCTCTTCCCCAAACCTTTTCTGTTCCAGAACTCTCCCATCTCCCATCTCCCATATGTGCACAAGCACATATTCAATTCACAAACCTGTAACCTGAAAGTTATTATTGATGCCTTCCTCTATAATCCATTACCAAATCCTATAATTTCTACCTCTGAATACATAGAGCTCAATTTATTTCTCCCCATCTCTGCCACTACTCTACTAGCCTACGCTACCATCATCTCTCACTGGTAACATTGAAATAGTACCGTGACTGGCTTCTCAATGTCTATTAGCCCCAGTCCTATTGAAAGACTGTACATATCAGCCAGAGTGATTTTAAAATATAAAATTGATCATGTTACTCTCCTAAAAACCATTTGAAGAGTTCTAATCCTACTTACAGTGAAATCCAGTGAGACCTTGTATTATCTGTTTCCTGCCTACCTCCCCAGCCCTATCTGCCATGCTCTTCCACTTGACCAGCACACTATAACCATACTAGCCTTTTCTCTGATCCCAAACATTTCAAGGTCTTTACCACTGCAGGATCCTGCTGTGGCTAATCTCTCTGTTGAAACCCTTCCCTCCCCTACCCCACCTTATGGCCTATACTTGCCTGGTCTTTCTGGTCTCTAGTCAAATGCCATATAGAAAAGTCTTTTCTTATACTTCCAATCCAATCCAAATGAGTTACCCTTGTTATATGCCTTCCCAGCAAATTGATTTTCCTTCACAGCATATATTATGGCATCAAATTATGGAGAGATCATCAGTATAGAGGTGGTGCTTGAAGCTAAGGAAATAATAATAATCTACTAGGGAAGGAAGATATTAACCATTAAGCTCATCACTTAGCAAGTATTCATTGGGTGTCTCCTATGCCAAACATTCTTTTAGGCACTGAAGGTGCAGTGGCAAACCACCAGATATGATTACTGCTTAAACATGGGTCTGCAATGAATCCATCGGGACACAGGAGAGAATCACTTCACTAAATGTGTTGGATGGGAGAAAATAATCAGGTAAGTCTTTCCAGTGAGGATGATGATGGATGAAAGTATTAAAAGATGAAGAGGAATTAACCAGGTGAAAAACAAATATGGGCAGGATCTATCTTCCAGGCAAAGGACATGAGTAAGGATGCAGAGGTGTGATATGACAAACCTAGATGGAGCCTGGTGGGAGATGAGACTGGTGAAGGAGGCAGAAGCAGGGCCATGGAAGACCTTGAATTCCATGCTGAGGAGGAGCTCAGATTTTATCCTCTGAAGATAGGTCTGCTGTGTGCAGTGCTGAGTGTACAGCTAGAAATGGCTTTCTGTCTCTGTCCTTGACAGATTTATAATCTCAGTAGAAAGATAGGGCATATACATAAAACATAAAGAGCCATGCATGCTACTTGTCAAATGAAGGGAAATAAACAATTTCTCAGAGGAAGAAATGACATGAATAGGACAGTCAGGGAGAATTCCAAGAGAAAGTAGAATTTGAGTGGGGTCTTAAAGGAAAAACATGGGGCAAATTTAGGTAAGCAAGGGATATTCTGAGCATTTGTGTTTGTTCAATATGCCTACTAAATGCTTTGTTAGGTCTTTACATTAAATCATTTTTATTAATTATGTAATTACTCTTAAAATTAAAGTAAATAAGAATATTGGGATCTTACATGCAGAGATTCTCTTTATAGGCAGTGCTTTCAAGGACTACATCATCTATAATGTAAAAAACATAAATTCTGAACCATTTGAACAGCAAGGCCACCAAAATTGTAATTTGTTTGAGGTCAGAAGCTGTATCTACATTGTTCACTATTCTATTTCTAGCCCCTAGCACAATGCCTGGATAATATTAGACTCTCAATAAATTTTTTTCAATAAATATTTTTGGTTCAATACGCAAATACATGTATTCTCTCCCTTAATACAGGAGAATCTTTTTGCTTTCCCTCTTTCTTAAAGTGTACCTTGAATATAACAGTTGGTAATGCTAGGTCACTGGTAACAGATACAAAAATAAGAACGAAAAGCACAAGTGAGGCCAGTAAGGCAAACTCAGGTACACAGCAGAAGGAGGGTCTAGGAGGAGAGCAGAAAGAAAGAAATGACCGTAGGTAGCTGTAAGTGCTAGAGAAAATTCAACTTAGAAAACAGTGCCTTGAGGCAATCTACATGTCTCACAAATTGTGTTTAATGTACAACTAGTCGCCTACTGGGTTTCCATATATTTTATTAGATAACACCTTTATTTTTTTAATCTTATAGGGATAGCACATTTATCACTCCTCCTCCAACCCCAGAATCCCCCAGTCTCATTTATAAAACATGCACACACATACACACACACACACACACAACTGAACACAACTCATGAACACCTGCCAATACCTACTTTCAGGATTGAGCTTCTGGAGGAATTTTATTCAGAAACTATTTATTTTATATCCCAGAATAATTAGTTTCCCTCCTAGGAAGTGCCCCTACCCTCTCACAGTATAAATGTGCTCAAGGAAAGCTAGATAATTTCAAGGACACCAAGACAAATCTAACTCTTCTCCTAAATCAGCTAAATAGATGATCTGGGTATTAACCAATATTTTGGCTTATAAATATTATAATCTATCCTATGCTTTCCTAATCTGAGAGCTCCCTGAGGATTAGGACGGTGCCTTGACCTTCAGACTGTCATCATTTTTGTTGATTGAATGAAACTTATCATTATAGGATCAAATCCTCAGCTTCCTCAGGGCCTCCTTGACATCTTTGCTTTTGAAGCTGTAGATAAGGGGGTTACACATAAGAGTAACAACAGTATAGAGCAAGAAGAAGGCTTTGTTGAGAACTGGCACCTGGCCGGCCAAGGGCACAGCATAGACCAGGATCAAGGTCCCATAGAACAAGGTCACAACCACTAGATGAGAAGAACAAGTGGAGAAGACCTTCTTCCTACCAGTCATAGGAGGTATATGCAAGACCATGGAAAGAATCTTCCAGTAAGAGACTAGGGTTAGTCCAAAGGGGCCAGAGTAACCAACACTGTTAGTCCAGGTTGACCAGATGGGGATCTGAGCAGGAGAGCTTCTGCAGAGGTTTCAGTCACAGAAGAAATGGTTAATCTCATTGCCACCACAGAAGGTCAAACTGGGTACCATAGCAGCCTGGAATGCAGCTGCCACTGTGAAGCCACTAACCCATGAACCAATTACTAGCCCTACACATATCGTTCCATGCATTAATGTTGGATAGTGCAAGGGCTGGCAGATGGCCAGGTAGCAGTCATATGACATCGCTGCCAGAAGACAACATTCAGTGCTGCCCAGAGCCCCAAAGAAGCAGAGCTGCATAACACAACCCGCCATGGAGATCACTCTGTTATTTCTTAACAAGTCCACCAGCATCATGGGCACAATGTTGGATGTATAACAGACCTCTAGGCATGAGAGGTTCACCAGAAAGAAGTACATTGGTGTCTGGAGTTCCCGCTGAGTGCTCACCAGGACCACGAGGAGAAGATTCCCAGAAATGGTGGCTAGGTAGACAATGCCAAACACCAGGAAGAACAAGGGACCCAATTCCTTGAGGTCTACAGTAGTAGGAGAAACCCTAATAGGATGAACTCAGTCACAATCATGGTGATATTTCCTGGCCCCACAGAAGTCAGAATTTCCTGGGGAAGTGTCAGTTTCTCCATAGTGTTATAACAGATCCATCAGCCTCTAAGATTTCCTATATAGCCCAATTCTATCAGTGGCCAGAGCTCTGCACCAATGAGGACATTTCTTGGGGTTGGTCCTCATGGTAGCCAGTTAAAATTGTCCTCAGAAAAGCTATTTTATAGAAATCAGTTGAACCTGTCATTTGGTCAGGGGTGGAATAGGATGAGGAGATGAAGTGATAGAAGGAATGGCTCAGTGAAAATCTATCCCCATCCCTAGGAGGACAGTCCAGAATACAACTGTTCTGGTAGCAGGTCAAGACTCCCAAATTCACATTCAAAGGAGGAGTGTAGAGCCCATGGATGGCATCCTTTGTGCCATCTTGGACAGAAGAAATTCCCACAGAAATCCTTACTGAATAATGACAAGTCAAAGAAATGACAGGTCACATAGCAAATCATATTTATGACTTTCTTTATCAGAACATGAAATAGGAGCTAAAATGCCAGGACAGGAGCAGAGAATCATTCCATTGATGATACTGGGCGATCCATGCTTATTTGGTAGTGACATCCATGAAACAGCAGCATGGTAGTTTCTGGAGAGAGTAGATTCCAGTAAAAACAGGTGTACATCCTAAAACAGAATAAAGATTTCTTATTTTTAAATCTTGCCACACAGAAGACTGGAGTTTAGGCTACTAGAAAGAAAGCCCAGCAGCTGACATCTGAAAACTCTGGTTAGACTCAGGTGCACACATCTGAATGCACACACACATCCATCTGGAGCTACACAGTCAGGTAGAGACAGTCATACATGCTATCACCTTTGCTATCACTTTTAAAATTTGGTTTTCACAGAGTAGTCTTCTGGAGGTGAAATATTTGCTCCATGGAACTTTGCCTGCAATTCAGATATACTGGCATTAGGGAAGTAGTAGTGGCCATGGGTCAGATCATAAGGCCCAAAGAGCCAGGCTTTCCATATACAACATGGGCAACAGAAGATAAATTAGCACGTTTTCTCATTCAATTGTCTTACTGGTCTGTTCTGTGAGGCACTATAGTATAATGATTGAACACGGGAACACCAGTGCCACACTGCCCAGGACCAACTCCCAGTCTCTGCTTTTACTAGTTGTGTGACCTTGGGCAAGTTACTTAGGCTCTCTGGGCCTAAGTTTCTCATCTGAAAAATGAGAATAATAGTAACTTCTCACAGTGTTGTTTTGAAGAGTAAATACATGTAAAGTAATTAAAACAGTGCCTGACACATAGTAAGCACTAAATAAACATTAACATTTTTCTTTACAAAATAAAATTGTGAAAACAGCCCCACAGGAGCATCAAGTAACATTAGTAATCACTATTCTTAAATAAGATAAAGCAATATAAATGCATGGGAGGAAACTGTACAGCTCTCATTACTTCTCAACTGTTACCTATCACCACTTAATTTCACCACTTAACTTAAAGATAATTGAAGATAGCACTCATATCTACTTATAGAGTTATGTAAGGATTAGATGAGATTATGAATATAAATTGCCTGCCACATAGAAAATGGTCAATAAATCATGTCTAATAATAGTACTAACAATGATTTGCCTGAAGTCGTCAAGCATGAGCTGAGATTCACAGTTTTGTGTGCTTCCAACATTCATGATCTTCCCACCATGCAAACCAACTCACCACCTACTGTTAATTACACATGCGTACGTGTTTACTTTTATCTCTATGTGAAAGGTATCTGGAATTCTGTCTAAAAGGATTAAAGGCAAACACTCCACCATAATCTAATACCTTTACACCAGACTTCTTCCAACACATCTATTTTGCACCAGGTACCCACCATGCATAAGCCATGGGTACTCATACTTTCTTGGTTCCTTTGGTTCCAGTTCCTGCCAAGCTTCCTGTAAGGAGAAGCTCGGGGCTTTTACTGGGAATTTTCGGCACAGCTTCCTACCTGTTTGTCAAGAGCTACAATCCAGACTCATTCTTCTTGGTTTCCCCAATATTGCAACCATCTTTAACCATTTCTTTTAAATTTTTTTAATGTCTTTTTTATTGATTTTTTGAAGGAGAGAGAGAGAGACAGAGATTGAGTGGTGGAGGAACAGAGAGAGAGAGGGAGACACAGAATTCAAAGCAGGCTCCAGGCTCTAAGCTGTCAGCACAGAGCCTGATGCGGGGCTCGAACTCACGAACTGTGAGATCGTGACCAGAGCCGAAGTCAGACGTTCAACTGACTGAGCCACCCAGGAGCCCCTAATCATTTCTTTTAAAAACGAATCTTTACCCCAACTCTGTCACTGCCTTCCATTCTTTCTTGATTTACTTTTTATTTATAGCACCTATCACCTCGAACATAGAATGTATTTTGCTTAACTCCTTCCTAATGGTCTCTCTCCTTTAATGTAGGCTTGGCAAGAGTATCAATTTCCTTTTTTATTCACCACTGAATCCCCAACACCTAGAACATTGCCTGATGCAGAGTAGACACAATAAATATTTGTTGAATAAATTCATAAGGCAGTATGATATAGTAAATAGTGTTTCGCCTTTGGAGCTAAACAGAGCCACATTCAGATCTTAGCTCTACCACTTATCAGTATGTCACCTTGAGCCACTCACTTAACCTCTATGTGCTTCCATTTCCTCTGTTAAGGAAGAATTGTGGCAAAGCCTGCTAAGAGATCTCAAATATCCATTCCCTCCTTCTTCTAGAGCAGGGGTTGACAAACTTTTTCTTAAAAGCCCATTTTTAGGCTTTGCAGGCCATCTGGTCTTCACCACAACAATTGACAAATACCATTGTTGTGAGAAAGCAGCATAGATAATACATAAATGAATGGGAGTGACCTTGTTGCAATAAAACTTTATTTACCAAGCAAAAAGCCGTTGGGCCTCAAGCTCTAGTTTTCTAACCGCTGTAGCTGGCTGCTCAGCTAAAGCCCACATTTTCTTTGCAGCTTGGTCAAGCCAACCGGGTGTGAATTGAATGATGTGTATAACTTTTAGATTGTGCCCTTACAAAAAAGTGCATTTCCTCACCTTTTCCTTTTTACTCTTGCTGCGGGCTGGAATACAGACCTGATAGGAGAATTAGCAGCTGCCATCTGGGACCACGAGATGGAATCTGAGTATAGAAGGGAACAGAGCAACAGCACAGAAGCAGCCTGGATCCTCAACATGGTATCCTAAACAGTCTACCTGGTCTTTTCATGGAGATACATACATTTCTACATTGTCTAAATCACTGAAGTTTTTTAGTCTTTTGTTACAACAGTATAACCTGTACCCTAAGAGATGATCATAACTATCTCGTAGGATATTATGATTATTCCACAAGAGAATCCATATGAAGTACTTAGCACAATGGCTGGCAAATCATAAATGGCATCTGTCATGATTTCTGTTGTTAGTAACTTCATTCCTCATCTCCATTCTTCCCCTTATCTGGCATCTTTAAATATCTTCTCCTAACCTAATTTTGCTTCCTTCAAGACCCAATGCTGGGTTTAGCCTTTGATATGGATTCAACAACTCCCTATCTCCATGGGCTTAACTCCCCACTCATTCAGGAAGGGAATTTACTTTTTTATGTTGTGAGTGTGTTTTATTTTATAAAACTACATGAAAATATCTATTTTTGTGTAGTACAGTTTTATTTTCTCTTGAATACATATAATCAAGAAGTGTAAATACTTTTTTAAAATATAATTTATTGTCAAGTTAGCTAACATACAGTATATTCAGTGTGCTCTTGGCTTTGGGGGTAGATTCCTGTGATTCATTGCTTACATACAACCCAGTGCTTATCCCAAGTGCCCTCCTCAATGCCCATCACCCATTTTCCCTTCTCCCCTGCCCCCCATCAACCCTCAGTTTGTTCTCTGTATTTAAGAGTCTCTTATGGTTTGCTTCCCTCTCTATTTGAAACTATTTTTCCCCTTCCCTTCCCTTCTCCCATGGTCTTCTGTTAAGTTTCTCAAATTCCAGATATGAGTGAAAACATATGATACCTGTCTTTCTCTGACAGACTTATTTCATTTAGTATAATACCCTCCAGTTCCAATCACATTGTTGCAAATGGCAGGATTTCATTCTTTTTCGTTGCCAAGTAGTATTCCATTGTATATATAAACCGCATCTTCTTTATCCATTCATCAGTTGATGGACATTTGGGCTCTTTCCATAATTTACCTATTGTTGAAAGCACTGCTATAAACATTGGGGTACATGTGCCCCTATGAATCAGCACCCCTGTACCTTGTTGGTGGGAATGCAAACTAGTGCAGCTGCTCTGGAAAACAGTGTGGAGGTTCCTCAAAAAATTAAAAATAGAATTACCCTATGACCCAGGAAGGGAATTTCAATGCAAACAACCAGATTTTGCCCTTTTCCTGAATAAAGCACAAATAACCTTGTTCACATTCCTAATGAGCTAGAGAAACAAACTTCAAACTGGGGTATGCATAGCATGAGACCAGTGGTGCTCAATTAGGGGTGATTTTGCAACCCCCCCAACATTTGGCAATATCTGCAGACATTTCTGGTTGCCACAACTGGATAGGGGGGCTACCGCTGGCACCTAGTGGGCAGAGGCCAGGGATATAGCTAAATATCCTATAATGCACAGAACAGCCCCGTACAACAAAGAAGAAATGTTAATGGCGCCGCTGATGAGGAACCCTGCCCTAGAAGCACAGGATGACTTCCTAGGGAGGTATGCAGACAGGCAGAGTTGTAAGAGAATTTTAATTTCTAACTTACATAGGGACTGTTCTCTAAGATTGCTGTGCTGTGAATGTACCTGAGGTTGAAGAGTCATTCTGGTTCCCCTTTCTCACCTCTACTTTCACAATTACCCTTCTCCTAATTTACAAGAGGAAGGTCTACCTATTAGTCATCTTGAATCTCACCTTGACTGTAGGCACTTGTTTCTCTAAGGTCCCAGAGTACAGCAGAGCAGAGTTGATAAGATTTTGAAGATGGAGCATAGTCCCTGGTTCTAATTAATTCTCTGTCACTTAGTCACTGTGGGATGTTTATGTATTTACTTACTTAATTTGCTTATTTATTTTAACACTTGGGAGGCTTGTGGTCACTGGGACATTTTTAGTTTAAAATTTCATTTTATATGCATCTTTTTGTAGAAATGTATGATACAATCATCAAGAGAAGATTTTCAGGTATAAAAATATGTATGACATTAAGATAAAATTCAGTGGGGAAAGTGAACAGAAATGTGGGTTCAAAAAGAAAAGGTAATGGTGTTAAATGCCTGCCTGTTAGAAAAGTTGTCCATTTGTATTTTAATGGGTGACAGTGGCTATAAAAACACTACATTATTTAGAAGCCATTGAAGAAGTTAAAAAACTGAGGCAAGGGTTTAATTTTTTTTTTTGTAATTTTAACCTGTCAATATTTACAAAGTTAGTTTTTATCTAGTTGAAACTGTGATGAAAAATTTCTAGATGTCAGTTTGAAAATGTTCAAGGGACCAGAGTACGTTGCAAAGTTTAAGGAGCTAGGTTACTGCTGAATCACCTCTGTGTTCTTTCTTGCTTGATGAAAAAACAGAAAGAGGGAAAAAAAAAACCAGTCACACAGAGATGTCATTAAAATGCAGCAGCAAGTCCTACTGCACAAGACTGGTTTTCTCCGGTCTCCACTCATCCTGCCAGCTAGCTTCGAAGTGTTTTTTCCCCCTGCTCAAGAAGTTCTTCATGCTCCCCCAGTCTTCCTTTCAATCTAATACCTAGTTTTCCCTTTTTATCAAATAATGACTCTCTTAGTCACCGCCGCAGGTTTCCTGGACCCTTAAAGCCCACCTATGACTCAACATGCTTTTAGCAAGTGGGCCTCTAGATACAATCCACAATTATCAGGCAGAACTTTGGAAAACGTATTAAAAGAAAAGAAGAAGTTTTAAAACAGTGCTATAGGGTAGTCCACACACACACACACACACACACACACTCACACATACACACTCTCACACATACAGGCTGTGCTCACAGAGAAGTTCTCTTCCCTATGCCAAGAAAACTACTGGGAAAATGGACAAGTTGATCAAATGAATTAACTCAGCTGTTTGTTTTTATGCAGGAAATGGCAAAACCTGGCTCTTTTTTTTTTTATTGCAACCTTTATTGCTTCAGGCCAATTGTGAAACTGGTGTGCGTTCACAGGCTCAGGAAAGTAATTTCATATGCACACATAAACATGCATCTGTGCACACAAAAGACAGTGTGATTGTAGCTATAATGAGCAAGGAAGGGTGTACTTTATGCTATTCACCAGCCCAGACCTACATTTTCACACTAAAATCAGAGAACACAGCCTTAAAATAGAAATGGCAATAAGCAAAATAGTTCACTTTCATCCAGATTGGTTTGCACAGTGTAGTTCTACACTGGACTCTGACCTGGTAGATGTCTCTTGCCTCAATGGAAGTCAGAGCTGCCATTTGATTCTTCCCTTCTTCACACTCAGAAAGAAGCCAAGGAAGAGAATCCTTCCTTAAGCACTCCCTCAAGACTAATCAACAGGTATTGATTTGGTTTCCAGCTTATCCCACGTTAGCTATGTGACCTTGAGTAATAGTCTTAACCTTTCTGAGCCTCAGTTTCTTCATGTGTAAAATAGGGATAATGCTATGTACCCTGACTGATATATACAATTAGTAATGAGGATTAAATGAGACACACCATTTAAAAAATTATTTTAAATACTATGTAGAAAATGCCTTACAATGACAATTATTTATATAATAGTTATTGTTATTATTGGTTCCCAAGACCACATATTACACAATTCATAAGCACTATTAGAAATAAACCAAAATCAAAATCCCTTTAAATTCCATCCATTTGTTCCAGGTCTGCTTACTGATTCTATACAACGTAGCCCTTTTTTTCTATTTGTAATAGATATCATTTTAATCTGTATTATCTTCAGATAATTGAAGAGACATACTGTGGTCCCATTCTACACCCACACCTAGATTTTCTCTTTTCTGGGCTTAAAGAAAACTAATTCAAAAGCTCTTAAAGAAGAGGAAAAGTACAGTATCAGTGCACTCACTTCTGTTCTCAACATTATTGTTTACTTGACTGATGGATACTATCCCCTTTAGAGGTTGTTAACACATGGAAATGTTTGTTGAATCTGGAAAAGTGAAAGATGTTTCAGTTTGCTCTTTTATTCCCAATACTAGTCAGCGCTTAATACCCTTTTGATGTACTCATGAATAAGTGGATGAAAATCTGTCATAGGTTTTATTTTTCCTCAGCACAACGGCCTGAAGCTCCCAAGTCCTGCCCCATGGCCCAGCATGATAAGCCCCAGGATCCCTAGCCTTGATTCCAGCCCACATTCACAGAACACCTGGCTTTGCTCCTCTTTTCTTTCAAGGGGGGTATTTCACAAATTTTTGGGAGACGAATGGTACCCTGGGACCATCTGGGGCAATGTCAGTAATTGATGCCAAGATAAATCATTGTTTTCTTGGGAGAAAGGGAGAGGGTTTGGTGGGAATCGAGCAGCCTGGTCCTAAGTTCTCTTTTAGACAAAGCAAGTGAATCAACTATCTTATTTGTTTACTAGGTGTTAATGCTGCAGTCTCAACCCCAGAGTAAAGGACTAAAAGAAAAATGAGCCCTTCAAAGACAAAGGAAGACACTTTTTATGGGGCTGACTAGAATGAAGAGTTTCATGTGTTTATTTTGGTTTTGTTTTTTTGTTTGGTTTGGTGTTTTGTTCTCCCTTGTTAGTCTGTTTTTGTTTGCTTAGTTTGTTTTAATTATACACCTTGCCTCCTCTATTATTTGGGTGAGCATAGCACGCAGGAGATGCCATGCGCGAGTTACATTATGAGGTTATGTCACAGGCAAGAAGTCAGTACCTCTGGGCCCACCCTAGTCCTGTTTCTCTGCCACCTCAACCTGATCAGCTCCAGTCAAAAAAATCATCCTTTTGTCTAAGATCTTAAATCCTACAAGCTGAAGGAAAGGGAGAAAACTCACATATAATAAATTGTATATAACACAGAGCTCAAAACACAACTGAGGAGCTATCTTTTTCCAAACATCATATCAAGTACCTCCTAGAACATTATAAATTGTCAACTACATGAGAAGAAGAAGAGTGTCTGTCTTGATTATGCTGCACTCCAATGCTTAACATAGTGCCTAGGTTATTTAGTATGCACACAGTAAATATTTCAGGTAGGAAGAATATAAAAGGAGGAAGGAAGGAAGATTCTGATAAATATATCTAAAGAAGAAATAGTGTTGAAATAAGGTATTCTAGAACTCTAGGGCCCTGGAGGTAGAAGGGACCATAAGAGACCACTGGTGTCCAGCCCTCTGAATTCACACAAGAGACATTATGAACCACTCATCATTCCATTTTTGAGAATTCATTGCACAAAACTCTCCACGGCTCTCTTTGCCCTCTCATTCTTATTGCTGTAAAGTCACGCTCACACACTGGTCTGTAACTTATTGAAAATTTCCAGATTACACATCCAGGTTCACTATTCCCATCTGAGCTATCAATGTGCTACTTAGGAAATTTACCTGCATTAATATAGTCTCCAGAGCAGCCATACAACTGGTCAATTTTCAAAATGAAAAGAATTCAATCAACCTAGTTCTATTCCCTTCTCCCTACTTGCTCAAATATGCATGGCACCTAGATAAATCTCTCTATATAACAGACACTGGTTTATTTAGAGACAAGGAAAGGTTCTTGTAAAATTCTGATTAGTTGAGACAAACTGAGAAAGTTTAATATACTCTGCTATTAGGGGAAAAAGAAAAATTAAAATAGAAGCCACCATAATTAAAATTACAAGGATTTTGAGGGACTCTCTTGCATTCAAACTACACTCAGCCCAGTTTCCTATTTCAAATTACACTCAGCCCAGTTTCCTCTATCTTCTATAGCTTTGTTACCATTTGGATAATGGTACAAAAGAGTATGAGTGATCTTTGTATGGACTTTAAAATTCTCCATGCATCAATATTCAATGATGATCCAAGATTTTCCATGGTAATTCAAGCAATTTGGAGACAGGCCCCTTGGAAAGATTTTTAAAATGGGGTTTAAAATCAAGAAAGTTCTCATCCCATCCTTCAGAGATCTGGAATACTTTATGAAACAGAGTACCCAATTCTTTAACAACTCTGCAATCGTTTTGTCATCTCGTTATTATTGTAGTGGTTAAGGGTGGTGGTGGTAGTGGCTATAGCAGTGGCAGCTGTTAACATTTATTGAGCCCTCACTACATGGTGAATCCTGTGCTAAAGTTTTTAGATGGA
The DNA here is from genome assembly GCF_028018385.1 of Neofelis nebulosa. Classification (NCBI taxonomy): domain Eukaryota; kingdom Metazoa; phylum Chordata; class Mammalia; order Carnivora; family Felidae; genus Neofelis; species Neofelis nebulosa. The sequence goes on along the minus strand of NC_080800.1, from coordinate 108,262,354 downwards.
TTAATTTAATCATAAATTATCTTATTTAATCCTCAAAACAACCTTACCAGGTAAGCATTAATATTTATATTTACTTTGCAGATGATGAGACTAAGGAAAAGAGATGTTAAGTAACTTGTCCATGGTTACTAACAGGGCGATTAAAAGTAAATTAAGATGGCCAGGTCACATTTTATTTTGGCATGAAGCTTTCTGCCCCAAACACAAATATATCCCACTCTTTGGCTCTCTCTATATCATATGCTGACACACAAATTAGTGGAGATTAGATGGTTTGTTGGGAAACCAGGTAAGAGACCAGGCTAAAGTCAGAGGAACTCAACTCCAGTGCCCGGTTCTATAAACGTACACCAAATACTTTCTCCTCATGATGAGTAAAGAACAGCATTTTTAGATGCTAAGTAAAGCAAGACATTGATATGTTAAACTATAATTTATATGAAAATGCTTTTCTAATGATTGTTACATTTTGAAATATCAAATTAATCTATTCATAACTCACTATAATAAGGAAGAATTAGGCAAGCACTTTATATCTATCAACTCTGTGATCTTTTGTCATCTTATTAAAATCAACATAATTGTGATTATAGGCCAGGTGTCCAGGCTGCCTTCTAAATTGATAATAATATAAGATTAGCACCTCCTTAAAATATTCACATAGTTCATGCAAAATCACGATTGTTGGCAGGATAATAATTGGCTTAATTAAGGCACAGAAGAGGAAGGAAACAAACGTTTATTGACCACCTGCATCATATTGTGCTAGGTGCCTCCACATACATTATCTCATTATGATGATATACATACCTCACATGGCTATTCTGAGGATTAAATAAGCCCACATACTGGGAGGGGAGGCAGAGAAAGGGACCTAGTGTTATAGATCATGTAACATGTTCCAGGTCCTGTCACATACATTATTTCCTCTAATCTTCACAGCAGCCCTGCACACCTGGCCTTGCTATCCAGATTTGATGCATAAGAATACTAAGGCTCAGACCAATTTTTAATTACTAAGATCACACAGCTAGTAGATGGTCGAGAGCACAGACCCTGAGTTCACTGAATTATACATCCATGTTCTTGCCACTTAATTAAAAGATAGCAAAGCCTCCTTCACAGCACTTCATCATAGGGAGGGAAGGGGGAGAGATACCAATATTCACTCATTTATGTTTTCATTCATTCAACAAATATGCCATGAGCACATACTCTGTGCCAGGAACTGAGCTAAATTCCTTTCATAAATTATCTCTGTAAATCTTTACAACACACCTAGGAAATAGGTACCAGGATTATCCTAATTCTAGAGATGAGAAAAATGAGGCTTGAGGAAGTTAAATTGACTTACTCAGGATTATAGATAGAACTAAAACATGGCAGAATCTGGATACAAAATTAAGTTGCTTGTCTTCAAAGTCTGTACTCTTTCCAGTATATCATACTACTTCATGAAGGCAAATCATGCCCCCCTGTATACAAAGCAAAATATCTTTAATCATTTTGGACATCATTAGGAAGCCCAGATTGCTGGTCTCCTGCACTAGGGCTCTATTACCTGGACTGACCTCTGGAACCCAGAAGACAGGGAGACAGAGACAAAGATTAAAACAGAGAGAGAGAGAGAAAAAGAGAGATGGAGGAAGAAGTGCCCAATCATGCTGGTCACTCTGGAGGTAGAAAAAAGAAACCATTAAGGCTAGCTGTCCTGTCTGCTTTGTGCAGCGTCATTTCTGAACCATTTGCCTATTCTCATACTAAAGATATATTGAGTTGTCCTAAACCCAAGATTGTTTTTTTTTTAATTTTTATTTATTTATTTATTTATTTATTTTCTAATATATGAAATTTACTGTCAAATTGGTTTCCATACAACACCCAGTGCTCATCCCAAAAGGTGCCCTCCTCAATACCCATCACCCACCCTGCCCTCCCTCCCATCCCCCATCAACCCTCAGTTTGTTCTGTTTTTAACAGTCTCTTATGCTTTGGCTCTCTCCCACTCTAACCTCTTTTTTTTTTTTTTTTCCCTTCCCCTCCCCCATGGGTTTCTGTTACGTTTCTCAGGATCCACATAAGAGTGAAACCATATGGTATCTGTCTTTCTCTGTATGGCTTATTTCACTTAGCATCACACTCTCCAGTTCCATCCACGTTGCTACAAAAGGCCATATTTCATTTTTTCTCATTGCCACGTAGTATTCCATTGTGTATATAAACCACAATTTCTTTATCCATTCATCAGTTGATGGACATTTAGGCTCTTTCCATAATTTGGCTATTGTTGAGAGTGCTGCTATAAACATTGGGGTACAAGTGCCCCTATGCATCAGTACTCCTGTATCCCTTGGATAAATTCCTAGCAGTGCTATTGCTGGGTCATAGGGTAGGTCTATTTTTAATTTTCTGAGGAACCTCCACACTGCTTTCCAGAGTGGCTGCACCAATTTGCATTCCCACCAACAGTGCAAGAGGGTTCCCGTCTCTCCACATCCTCTCCAGCATCTATAGTCTCCTGATTTCTTCATTTTGGCCACTCTGACTGGCGTGAGGTGGTATCTGAGTGTGGTTTTGATTTGTATTTCCCTGATGAGGAGCGACGTTGAACATCTTTTCATGTGCCTGTTGGCCATCCGGATGTCTTCTTTAGAGAAGTGTCTATTCATGTTTTCTGCCCATTTCTTCACTGGGTTATTTGTTTTTCGGGTGTGGAGTTTGATGAGCTCTTTATAGATTTTGGATACTAGCCCTTTGTCCGATGTGTCATTTGCAAATATCTTTTCCCATTCCGTTGGTTGCCTTTTAGTTTTGTTGGTTGTTTCCTTTGCTGTGCAGAAGCTTTTTATCTTCATAAGGTCCCAGTAATTCACTTTTGCTTTTAATTCCCTTGCCTTTGGGGATGTGCCGAATAAGAGATTGCTACGGCTGAGGTCAGAGAGGTCTTTTCCTGCTTTCTCCTCTAAGGTTTTGATGGTTTCCTGTCTCACATTCAGGTCCTTTATCCATTTTGAGTTTATTTTTGTGAATGGTGTGAGAAAGTGGTCTAGTTTCAACCTTCTGCATGTTGCTGTCCAGTTCTCCCAGCACCATTTGTTAAAGAGACTGTCTTTTTTCCATTGGATGTTCTTTCCTGCTTTGTCAAAAATGAGTTGGCCATACGTTTGTGGGTCTAGTTCTGGGGTTTCTATTCGATTCCATTGGTCTATGTGTCTGTTTTTATGCCAATACCATGCTGTCTTGATGATGACAGCTTTGTAGTAGAGGCTAAAGTCTGGGATGGTGATGCCTCCTGCTTTGGTCTTCTTCTTCAAAATTACTTTGGCTATTCGGGGCCTTTTGTGGTTCCATATGAATTTTAGGATTGCTTGTTCTAGTTTCAAGAAGAATGCTGGTGCAATTTTGATTGGGATTGCATTGAATGTGTAGATAGCTTTGGGTAGTATTGACATTTTGACAATATTTAACCCAAGATTGTTCTATGCACACTGTGGGTACCAGACCAGAATGTGATGCAATCCACACAAAACCACCTCCACCACTAGAGGTAGAACTCTATAGTCCCTCCTGGTAAATAAATAACAACACAGGATAGTCTCCTATAGAATGAATGGACTTGATGGATCTCACAGGAAGGCTATTTTCAAGCCATGAAGTTGTCTCCAAATTATTTTCTGTCATACCTCTCAGCAACTTTAACCCTACTAATATGTGGACCAATGACCATACCTCTGGGTATGCAAGCCCCAACCTACCTTCTTCCTTTCCCTAGGGTCAGTGGTCATTCTCATCTCTAGTTGTAGCTACTCCCATATCCTCCAGTGCTGTAACGTTTCTCAACAGCCAAGGATATGATTTTCTGCCCTAGGGGATGGTTGGCCCAGAATGAAAGTTTGATGTTAATGAGGCCTAGATGGAGGGTTCAAGCTCTGTGGGACCAGTTATAATCCTATTTAGGGCAATTTGTGCTATGCCTGAAACCTCTGAGCAGCCACACCCCAACAGGCCCTGGATTACAATAACAAACTGGGCCAGAAAGGAGGAGGCTTCCCAGCAAATTCTTCAAACTGCACATGCTAATGGAGCAGGTCCACAGGGGAAACAAGTGCAGACTTCAAAGTCCAGAGGTGGTGTAGTGCAACAGGATACATGTGGCCTTTGGAGCTGAAAACCTGGGTGACTTGGGGCAGTCACTTAATCCCTCTTTCTGTTTCTTCATCTTCTTAAATGGCAGTGAGCAGGGTAGACAGGGACTGAAACATGAGCCAAGACATCACATTTATTAAGAGCATACTTTATGCCAGGCACTGTACCCACTACTTCATATACACATTCACTTCACCTATCCCAAATTTCTTCAAGTTATGAGTTATTATTGAAATAATAATGAACAATATAAGAGAGTTCCTGGCTCATAGCACACTTAATAAATGTCAGCTCCCTTCCTTTTAAAATCTGTAGGGAAATGACAAGGATTCCACTTCTCAGAGAAGACTGAATAGTGTTCTCCCTAGTGGTTTTGAAGTTTTCAGTTTGCAGTTTGAAGAGGATTTGAAGTAATCATTTTCAGAAGCAATCACAGAATGCCAGAGTGGAAGGGACCTTAGAGATTGCTACTATCCTACTCCTCAATGGGTAGAATAGAAAGATACTTGTTATTGGTTCTGCCACAAAGACTATAACAGAACCGTTCTGTTCTAACAGAAGGCGTTCTCTCTCCCTAGTGTGTGTGCCTCTTGTGGCTCAGAAAAAGCAACTCCCGACCCTGCATTAACAGAAGTAAAGGGCAGCTTCAGACTCAGGGTGGCTGCAGGTTAGAGATACTCCTTGGGCTACAAACGCTGCTGCTCTCTAGGAGTTTCAGGAAATGGCTTTGGGGCATGAGAGGGAAGAAGTAGGTGAGAGGCTAGAAGCTACAGTCCACAAGATTCACCATAATTTCATAACCAAATTGGAAACAAAGGCAGAAACAAAAGCAGAGCCATGACCACTGAACAGCCCCATCTTTAGAGATTAGGAAAATGCACAGGGTTCCTCTTTCCCTCTGGGATCTTGAAATCCACTGCTCTCTCCCATAGGCTGGTTCCCAATTCCCACCACAAGTCATTCCCAACCATTGTCACCCAAATACCCCTATTCAAAGGAACATGGTGTCAAGAAAGAATTATGCTTCTGTAGCTGAAGCTATGCATAACAAGTACTCCAGAAATATTTGCTGAATGAAAAAAGTCAATAAATCAATGCCTGCCTAGAGTGATCCTTTGGCTGTCTCTCTGGAACACAGGAGTAGGGCTGAGTTTCAAAAGCAGCCCATAGGCATTGTTCGTTAGTTTTGTTTCTCACTTCCTAGCCTAGAGCTGGAGAATGGACTTTCTCTGGAGGAGGCAAAGCCTTTCTCCAAAAGTAAAAATGTCTAGTCCCTGCACCTCACCCCAAAAATTTCCAAAAGAATGGTAAGCAGACCTCCAGCCTGGCAAACAAAAGAACTGAGGCCAGAACTACAACTCCTCAATAATCTAAGGAGAGTAGAGATGGGAGAACAAAGCCTCCTGTTCTGGTGACATCTCATCTGCCACTCACTCAAAAGAAAAGTGTGGAATGGTCCCAACCATCCTTCATATAGAACCCTATCTCTTGTATGGAAATGGCCTGAGTGGGAGTGGGAGGAGTCAGAGAGTCACATGGGTTGTGGGGGTGCAGATTTGAAAGAGGCATGGATCAAAGGAATTATCTTGAAGTATTAGAGCAAATTCCAGTCTAGTCTATAACTTTCTCACAATGATCAAGCACCCCCATTGCTTGCAAGCTTACCTTATATATATATAAAAAAAGAGCCCATAGATTACCAAAGCCTTAAAAGAATCTTGGAACCCTGATATGTACATACACACATTCATGAATTTCAATGTTCACAGGATACTCATGCAGATTCAAACATATACAAAGTGTAAAAAAAAAACCCAACCAGGGTGACACATATCACAAAGATACAAATTCATAAACATGTGCATATAAAAACATGCAAATGACACCACACACATGCACATGCACGCACGTGCACACACACACAGTTTCAGACTCAGACTAGTCATGGTTCCCGGGCTAGGTGGAAGAATTGAATGCTCTCCGAAACAGTAGGGTGCTGCTACTTACTCCCAACCCTTTCTCTATCTGTCCCAACACTTAAGGTTTTCCCTAACTTCCTCAACTAAAACAAAATTGCAAAAACAACCAGTACAATTTATCAATTATCCTTGGCAGCTGGTGTTTGAGAACTTCTAGAGTGTTTACTTGAAGAACACCTCTCTCTGGAATAAAATAAAATCCAGGGCTGGAAATAGAAAAATACCCCCACAAACTAGATTTTTTCCCCTTCATTATATTATTAAATGGCAAACCATCCTTACACCATACCTCATTGTCCACAGGATGTCTTGACCAAATCCAAATTTTTCTACAGCATGTTTCACTTTTGAAAATACACTTTCCAAAACCTTGCCCCAAGCCTTACCCCTATTGAGGCAACTTCACATCCACCTACACTGAAGCAGTTCAAGACCTGACACAGATATTAAGGAAAGAGCAGAAAATTAAGATCCTAAATCATATATCTGTGATCATTGTCCCAAGTCTAATTCTTGACAAGAATTGAGTTGGTAACAATTTGACTCATTATGGCTTTGCCAAGAGTTGGGTGGTGGGTAGGGAAGTTGCTTCACCATCTGCATCACTATAATTGCAAACCCCACCGCTTTTTGTGGAGCTCTTTACAGTTTACAACATGCTGCTGTTCCTTTGTTCCCGTTGTTTCTGTCGTTCCTTTTTTGTCCTTGAGACAGGTCTCTGAAGTTGTTCAAGCAAATTTAATGGCTGTCTCCATTTTACTGAATGAAGAAAATGATGTCCAAGAAGGTATGGTGACATGCGCAAGATCCACAAAACTAGTGTCAGAGCCAGGTCTTGAACCTAGATTTTTAGGACTCTGCTACCAATGCTTTTAAAACTATACCACTACATTCCTTGCTGCCTACCCATGCCACTCCTTCCCAGTGCATACATACATACACACAGACACACACACAGTAAGGCCCTATTCTGGTTTTACTCTTTCCAGGCAACATTCCAGGGCAAAAGAATCATTTAAAAACATAATGACTGAGAAGTTTTCAAAAATAATGCAAAACTATAAAACACATCACAGAAACTCAAAGAAAAAAATGCGGATAAATATAAATACACACACTTCAAGTACCTCAGAGTCAAACTTGTGAAAACCAGCTACAAATATTGATGGTATAAAGATGCAGGACATACAGAGGAACAAAAATTAGAAACACAGTAGACTTGTCGTCAGAAACTATACAAGCCAGAAAATAATTGGGTGACATCTTTTAGTATTGAAAGAAAAATCTATCACCCCAGAAATCTATATCTATTAAAATATTTTTCAAAAATGAGGACAAAATACAAACTTCCTCAGACAAACAAAAGCTGTGAGAATTTACTTCTATGTAATATGGGCTACAAGAAATGTTAAAGGAAGTTATATAGGCAGAAAAAGTATGATGCCAGATGGAAGCTTGTATCTATAACAAGCAATGAAGAGTGCCAGGAATGATTAAAATAAAAGCAAATATAAAAGGCATTTGAATACTTCATTTTCATTAAAAGAAAACAAGCACTTTCAAGAAAACTTTAGTATCAGTATATTTTGGAGTTTATAACATATGTATAAAATGTATGGCAACAATTGCACAACAGATATTAGGGAAGAATTGAAACCATATTGGTGTGAATTTCTTATACTATATGTGAGTTGTATAATATTTGAAATTGGACTCTGCTTAAGTAAAGATGTATATTGTAAGCCATAGCGAAGCCAATAAACATAATTCTGAAAAGAGGCATACAGAAGGCAGTAGAGGAGATAAAATGATATCACAAATATTACTCGACTTATTCAAAACAAAACAAGAAAAGAAGAAAAATAAACAAAGAACAGATGGGATGAACAAAAAACAACTAGCAAGATATAGTTTTAATGTAACCATGTCAATAGTTCCATTAAATGTAAATGGTCTTAATACCCACAGAAAAGTTAGATATTGTCAGATTGCCTGTAAAAGACCCAAATATATGCTTTTTACAAGAATCTTACTATAACTATAAAAGCATTGATGTATGAAAAATAAAATGAAGGAAAATAAGATATACCATGAAAGCTTTAACAAAAACAAAGCTACAATGGCTTATATGAATTAATATCAGATCAAGAACAGTTCAGAACAAGTAATATTATGACCAGATGATAAAGAGGGACATTATGCAATGATAAGGAATTAAATTAATTAAGAAGACATCATAGTCCTAAATGAGTGTACCTATAAACAAAATTTCAGAATACATAGATCAAAAACTGTCAGAACTGAAAAGAAAAAAGATAAATACACTATTATAGCTGGATACCTCACACTTCTCTCTCATATAGCAATAGAACATGTAAGCAGAAAATAAATAAGGATACAGAAGGTATGTATAATATTATCAATAAACTTGACCTGACACTTATAGAACACTTCACCCAACAACAGAAGAATATGCATTGGTTTCAGGTGCAAATGGTACACCCACAAAAATGACTTATTTTTCTGGTGCATAAAAGAAACACAATAATTTATTTATATATATTTTTAATTTAACCTACCAAATAAATCTAATTAGTTTAATTCCTTACAAAACCTTTAAAATGTTCCAGGAGCTCTCTGGAACACCTCAGATTGTGGACAAAATATTTCATTCGAGAATTTAATGTGGGGAAGTACGTCAAAAATTATCAAAGGTTTAAAGAATTGATTAAATATAATAATAGATCATTATGAAACAATATTTAATTATTGATTTAACCAAAAAGACAATAAAAGATATCAAAGACAAATATATAAGTTTACACAGCAGTGAGCAAAATTTAGCTTTTTTAAAATATTTATTAAGACTTTCTTTTTTGGAGAGTAAATTAAAGACCTGGTAAACATAGGTCATTATTTTGGTAAAACACAGAATCCTTGTTTTTAGGCAGATGACTTTAAATATAAAATTATTTACAATGTCTTATTAAGAGAGGATCAATAGATTAAGAAAACTTTTTTTTAACAAAGAGAAAACAAAAAATTTACCTTTGCATCAGTATGTTTTTGATATTAAAACTCATTTGCTTAAATTTCTTTTCAATCATAGCCAGTACTGACCATACACAAATCCCTTCCAACAAGTCCCTCACCATAAACCTTCTACAACTTTACACATTCAAATTTTGTCTCAAGTTTTCCTTCTTTAAATAACCGGTCTCACTTTAGGACAAAAATACTTTTTTTCCCCCTCAACAAAATGTATTCCCATTCCTCATATGGTTTTTTTTTCCCCAAAAACACCAATTTTACTTTTCTTGAATATAGATTTGTTTCCCTTATTTATAGTAGTCCGAGTTACATTTATTAGAATTCTTAACTATTAGAATCCTTAGTTTCTAGTGAAAACTAAGTAGCAAGTGATTGTGAACTTTCGCTATCTCAGTATTCTTTAAATTAGGAAATGTATGAGTACATTTCAAGATTTCTAGAAACGTGTTTTTCATAGTACAATATTTAAAAAAAAATTATGCTTATTATTTGAGAAACAGGCAGAGAGCAAGCAAGGGAGGGGCAGAGAGAGAGGGAGACACAGAATCGGAAGCAGGCTCCAGGCTCTGAGCTGTCAGCACACAGCCTGACTCGGGGCTCAAACCCACAGACCGCAAGATCATGACCTGAGTCAGTCGGCCGCCTAACCGCCACCGAGGCGCCCCCACAGTACAATATTTTTAATAAAGTTTACTAATAGAACCATATTTAATTTGTCTGTAATGATGAGAGAAAAACTCTCTAAAAGGCCTGATAAACAAGGGAAGCCATTTTAGATTTCTTTCAAGTCAAAATGACTGTATATAACGTTTGTTGAAACCAAAAGCCTGATTTATGGCCCACTATGCATGCATTGTACATCTACTTTGTGAATGAGTAGCCTAAAGGAAAATCATCTTGCCCTGGAGACATCAATTAATACGTCTACTCCCTGCATTCCTTTATGACGAATCTTGTGATTCCTGCCTATATGCTAATCTATCATCTTTTGAGCTTTTACAAGATGTAAAAAAGTATACAACCCTATAAAAACTGTTCATTCATGGGAACACTTTCTTCCTTGTGAAGAGCTTATTTCCAGGGCAGCTGTCTTAATTTGGGCTCAATAAAAGTCTCTTACCTTTTGAGATACTAACTAAAACGTTTGTTCAATTTGCATAGACATTTCTTGGTGAAGTCGACAGGATATCAGGGTACTTCCCCTGAGAACACGGGGCGGGGGGTAGGGGGGGGAATCTTTTGAACTGGGCCTTCAGTACCAGCAAGGTCCCTTTGTTTGTACTCCTCTGAGTTTTCAGCACCTCACAGGTGTATCTGGTGAGAAGAAACACAATAATTTAAAATAATTAAAGCTACAATATTTTCGGACCACAAACAAATTCTGACCACCACAATTAAACTAGAAATTAATATTCTGGAAAATATCTTATTATTTGGAAAATAAACAGTACTCTTTAAAAAATCCATGGGTCACATAAGAAATTACAAAGGAAATTATAAAGTATTTTGAATTTAATGAAAATGAAAATGAAATACACCATATCAAAATATCTGAGCCAGACATGTAACATGTGTAGGGAAAAATTTATAGCAGTAAAAACTTATATTATAAAAGAGAAAAGCTTTTCAAATCAATAATCTAAAATTACAGCTTAAGAAACTAGAAAAAAAAAGTAAATTAAATCCCAAAGCCAAAAGAAGGTAAGAAAATATAAAGAGCACAAATCAGTGTCAGAAGAAAGAGAAAAACAATAAAAATCAATGAAACCAAAGCCTGACTCTGAGACAAGAACAATATTTATAAACCTCAAGACAGATGGATCAGGAAGAAAAAAAAGACATAAATTGCCAATGTTACAAAGGAAGGAGAGACATTACTACAGCTCTTTCAGAAATTAAAAAGGCTAATAATAAAGGACTATTCTGAAAAACTTTTGCCAATAAATTTGATCAGTTAGATAAAATGGAAAAATTCCTTGAAAGATACTGCCACTGCTCACTCAAGAAAAAACAAGCTATCTAAATGCTCCTATATCTACTACAGAAATTAAATTCATGGTTAGAAACCTCCAAATAAACAGAAACAACAGCATCAATTATAAACAAACTCTTCCAGAAAATAAAAGTATAAGAAATCCCGTGTAATACATTTTGTTATACCACCCTTACTCTGACATCAAAACTGGACAAGGGCAAGACAAAGTACAAATATCCTCCCTAAACATAAATGCAGAAAGCCTTAACAGAATGTCAGTAAACTAAATCCAGCAAATATACAAATAAAAATACATCATGATCATGGTAGGCAGAATAAAGGCCCCCAAGAGATGTCCATGTTCTAAGCCCCAGAACCTATGACTATGTTATGTTATATGGCAAAAGAGAATGAAGGTTTTCAAATGGAGTTTAGGTTCCTAATCAGGTGACTTAAAAATAGGGAGATTATTCTGGATTTTTAGTGGGCCTAAATGGAAACAGAAGGATCCTTAGCAGTAGAAGAGGGAGACAGAAGAGTCAGTGTCAGAGTTATGTGACAGGAGAAACACTTGACTGGCCATTACTAGCTTTGAAGATGGAAGGATCTCACGGTCCAAGCAATGTGAGAAGCCCCTATAAGCTGAAAAAGCAAGAAAACAAATTTCCACCCCATGAACTTCCAGAAAAGAACACAAGCCTGCCAACACCTCCATTTTAGCCCAGAGAGACCAGAATCAAACTTCTGATCTACAGAGCTGTAACAAAATAAAATTGGGTTGTTTTAAGCCACTTCATTTGGGGTGATTTGTTATAGCACCAATATGAAATTAACAGGGGCTTTAATGGGTGGGACCAGGCATTAGGGTTGAAATAATCCATCATGAAGTACCATTCACTCTTTCCAAATTAAGAACAAGCCAAATTGGGCTGCTAAATGGAGAAGCAGTGGGGATAATCACCCTTTTTCTAAATAGGTCTTGTATAATGAGTTTCAGTCCTTAAGAATCATGTTTTATATTGGGCCAAATTGACTAGAATAGCCAAAATAATTTTGAAAAAGAACATTGGAAGACTTATACTCCCTGCTTTCAAGACTTACTATAAAGCTTCAGTAATTAGGAAAGTTGTGGTACTGGCAAAAGGATAAACATACAGATCCAGACGAGTTGAACAAAATAGAAGACTCTAGAAAGAGACCCAAAATACATATAATCAATTGATTTTTTAACAAAGATGACAAGGTATTTAATGGAGGAAGGGTAGTATTTTTAACAAATAATGCTGGAACAATTGGACCACCATATACATACAAATTACCTTTAACGCATACTATGCACCATATTAAAAAACTCCAAATGTATCACAGTTCTAAATATAAAACCAAAACCTCTAATACTTCTAAAGATATTCAGTGTGACCTGGGCTAGGCAAAGATTTCTTAGAAAGAACACAAAAACACATACAACAGAAGAAAAGCTTTATAAATTTGACTTCATCATAATTCAAAACTTCTGCTATTTGAATGATACTGTTAAGGAAATACAAAGGCCAGTAGAAAATATTTCAGAACACATGTCTGATAAAGGACTTGTGTCTCTAATATATAAACAACTCTCATAGCTCAAAATTGATAAAACAAATAACCCAATGAAAATTTGAGCAGGTTTAGACTCTCCAAGAAAAAATGTTCAATATAATTTTGGGGGGAAATCCAAATTAAAACCACAATAAATGACAATACACATCTCATAAATGACAAAAACAAAACAGCTACCCTGACATTACGTGATGAGGATGCTGAGCAACTAGAACTTATATGCATTGCTATCGGGAAGGCAAGATAGTATAGCCCTTTGGAGAACAGTCTGGTAGTTTCTTATAAATTTAAATATGTAACTTATGGCCCAGTCACCTCACTCCTATGTCTTTATTCAAAAGAAGTGAAAATGTATGTCTGAAAAACCTATAACAAAATTCTTTTAGCAGTTTTACTCAAAAGGGCTAACAAAGTAAGATAAACCCAAATTTCCATCAACTTACGAATGGTAAAACTGTGGTGCATTTATCCAATGGAACACTATTTGTCAGTGAAAGGAACATACTATTGATACGTGCCACAACATGGATGAATCTCAAAACCATTGTGCTATGTGAAAGAGGGCAAACACAGAAGGCTGTATAATTCTATGATTCCAGTTATCTAACATTCTGGAAAAGGCATATCTATAAGGGAGAGAAATCAAATTAATGGTTGGAGGGGTGGATGTAGATAGAGCATTGGCAGCAAAGGAACACATGGAGACTTTGCGGGATGATGAAAACATTCTATGTATTAATGTAGTGATTAAATTATTACAAATTTGTCAAAACTCAGAATTGTACACTTAAAAAGGGTAAACTTTACTGTATATAATTCCTCAATAGACCTGCCTTTTTAACAAAGGAAGCAAAAATAAACAGTGGGGATGAATTCTAGGTTCTTGAGCAGGAAAGTGATAGGATAAAACAGGCCCTTTTATCTAATCTCTTTTTAGAGATTAGATTTTTCTCAGGATAGATTAAAAAGAAGGGTAGGGATTTGGTAGACCAGTTGTGGGTTGTGGGATACAGAATAATCCAGTCATTAGGTAATGAGGGACGGTAAGAGATATCCTGAAATATTTGAAAATTTGTCATTTCAGAAAAAGTTTAAACTTATTCTGTGTGGCTCCAGAGGGTAACTAGAAACAACTAGAGCTTTTCTGATATGTCATATGTCTGTACATTAATGAGCTCTCTGTTAAGAAAAATAAGTGAAGTGGATATCCACAAACTTGAGAGGCTACAGGCTGCAGGGGTTTGGCTGACAGAGGAAGAGGATCAGAGAAGAATTTTTAACCTTTACTTTGGCTGCTCCTGGTGACTCCACACATTTTCCTCTGAGATTCCCATTATGTTCCAAATTTCTCCTTTGGAAGCCAGACGCCCAGGTAACTCAGCCTCAAATAGTCCAGAGAATTTGAAGAGACTAGTCTCTGTTCAACAACTTTTGCTTTTCAGAACCTGAGATAAGCTCAGGGAGCAGTTACTTGTCTCCAAAAATGTAGGAACCAGGTAGACAACAGTTCAATGTGGACCCCAGGCAGTTGATTTTTAAAATCTTTTTTAATGTTTATTTATTTTTGAGAGAGAGAGAGGGAGAGAGAGAGAGAGAGAGAGAGAGACAGAGAGACAGAGCATGAGTGGGGGAGGGGCAGAGAGAGAGGGAGACACAGAATCCGAAGCAGGCTCCAAGCTCTGAGCTGTCAGCACAGAGCCCGAGGTGGGGCTCGAACTCACGAACTGTGAGATCATGACCTGAGCCGAAGTCGGACGCTCTACTGACTGAGCCACCCAGTCGCCCCTATTTAGTATTTCTTAAGAATTTATACTTTCTGGTGTAGAGTTCTTGCACATTTTGTTAAATTTACTGTGACTTATTGCAAATAGAATTGCTTTGAGCTTTGAGCACAGAGCCCAACGCGGGGCTCAAACTCACAAACGGTGAGATCATGACCTGAGCCAAAGTCTGACGCTTTACTCTCTGAGACACCCAGATGCCCTTCGGCAGTTGATTTAATCTGATTTGAAGGGTAGAGACTGTAGAGGGCATGATTGAGAGTACTGGAGCATGATCAGAGTGCTGTTTTACATTGGTTCGATACACAGGTTTTCCTCTACATTGTGCATACTGCATTCAGATAGAACTGTGATTTCTCAAGTCTAGCTTAGGTTAGTGTAAAAGTTTTAGGGGCAAACATGAAGAAGTACTTCCCCTTTTTCAAGAAAGTGCCTAGTTTTCTAAAGCTATAATTTTCTCTTTCCCTGATGCCTTGGGAGGGAAGTTTCTCACCTCTCACTCTTGCATTTTAAACGCCAGCTGCTAAGAGGCTTTTCCACCAGTGCTCAGAAGTGAGGATGCCCCATCTTTTACCTACCAAAATTTTCCAAACAGACCAGGATATGTGTCCTGACTCATCCCAGTCCTGTTGTAGAATTTCAGGTGGTGATTTTATTTGACATCCAGACAGTTATGAAATGATGAAGGCATTAGATTTCCCCAGGATAAACATCTCTTCTCCCTCTGGAAGTATTATGGGGCTCTTCCCGAAATACTGACACCATGAGATTTCAACCAAAGTAACTGCTTTAAGTTATCTGCTTTCCTTCCCCAGACACCTTCCCAATCTATCAAGTAAGTCTGGGTGTCCTGAAGTTGTACTTTATGTTTGGGGGTCTTTTAGGAAATGGCTACTAAGTCCTGGAATAATAAGGGAATACCGATCATTGTCAATATTCCCTAGGTGACAATACCCACTTAATGCAACAGGGATGTCTCCCCCCGTCCCCAGCCTTGAAAAATGGTACATAGGTTGTTTAATTTTTGCGAATCAAATATTTTGAGAACGCACCAAAAAAAATTAATCTTAATAATAGAAAGACTTGATGATCATTTGTTTTATATATCTAGTTTTTCACCTGTCACGCTGGCTTCAAGCAGAGTGCAATTCAACTGTAACTATGCCAGTCATACCAGGCAAGGACAAGCTCAAAGCCAAGATCTTCAGTTCTGTCTGTACACCTCCACTACAACTAGCTCAATCAATTTTTTTAAATCACTTATTAAAATAGTTACTTAGGAAACCACAAACCTAACCTTAGTATGACCTTTGATTTTGATTCTTGGCTATGTCTTACATATCAACAATGAATAACTAAAAAGTAAATGTTCTATCTCCATGACCCTACAATCCTAACTAATCAAGTTAACTTCCCACCACTTGACATAACCATTTGAACAAAACTGATTGAATTGATCCATTTGGTCACTTGATCTTTTTGTTCTTATTTCATTTTCTCCACCTCTACAATGCCCTACTTAGAAATCTTAAATTTCCTAAATAGAAGGCAGAAATTACCAATCAAACTAAAAAAAATAGCACCATGAGAATTGGTGGGCTTTGGAAAGGAGATGGAGGTTGCATAATGGACTGTACTCAAAACTTATCTGACCTTAAGCAAGGTCTAAACAATCAGAAGCCTCTGCATTCTTCAATCATTCGTTCACTTCACCCATCACTGTTCCATTTTTGTGCACTTCGATGGCTTTATTGATAAAAAAAAAAAGAAGTTGTAAGAGGAAACACACTCCCTATGAGTTCCTTCAAAAGTATCCAGATTTGTACAGGGGAGCACAAGGTTAGGGAAGAAGCCTTGGAAGTATGTGAGTAAAGGCATTTCAAATTCTGATTGGATGCAACTCCCTCAGGGATTTAGTCTGTGTTCATGGTACTTCATTTGTGGCTGTTTCCATAGGCTCAGTATATGGCCAGGGTCTAGGGGACTATCGGTGCAGGCAGCCCCCAAATTATTCTATAATCAGTTCTCCCAGAAAGCCAACCCTGAGAAGGCAATAGACAGATAAATCTATAGTTGTGACTGCTCCTGAGCCTATCCAATTATCCACAAGTATAACTACTCTTCTTTAGCGTCATACTGCTAGTCTGTCTTCTCTCTCTGGTTGTCAAAGTCATCCTCATCCTCCTCATCTGGCTTAATCAATTGTGCAGTCTTATGTATCTTTTCCTTAGCAATCTCTCTTTCCTGGTCATCTGCGACTGCAGTAGCAGCAACCCATGCATACTGGTCAATGGCTTGATTTCCATGCTTACTCTCTTGTGACCCACTGTTTTCCTCAGATAATAAACTCCCCCTCCTTCAGCATCATGAAGTGCTTCCACCTGGATGCTATGACCTAAATATGGGCTATAACCATCTGTTATTCTCTATGTTACCTACTTATATAGAGAGTCTCTGCATGAGTCTGGTGGCCAGCTGCTGGATGACAGGAAACACTTTCAGTGAAATGGTCATATCCATCATGTCATTACTCTACTGTGCCTCCACTGTCTTCAACCATTCCATCTTTAAGATCCAGACTGTGCTAAATCTGACATTCTCTTATACCAGCTTCAGTGAGCTGGTGCTGAGCAGCAGTACCATGAGCCTGCTCTGGCCCTTTGGCTTCGTCCTCACCTGCTGAATGCCTCCTTTCCCTTCACTATGCACCTTGCCGTTTCAAAGTCTTTTCCATCTACAGTTCATATTTGGCTCTGGTGGCCATGTCTATGTACCTAAAACCTCATTCATAGGTGTCCCAAGATGAAAACAAGCTCTTTGCTATCTTCTATGGATGTCATCACTGTATCCATG
Source organism: Neofelis nebulosa (assembly GCF_028018385.1). NCBI lineage: Eukaryota > Metazoa > Chordata > Mammalia > Carnivora > Felidae > Neofelis > Neofelis nebulosa. Next base: position 108,244,970 of record NC_080800.1, on the reverse strand, counting down.
CTCTACACCATCATCTATACCTCTAGCAAGGAAGTGAAGAATACCTTTAGGAAGTAAGTAGTGGGAAGTAACTCAAACTCATGGACCAAGACTTACTGCATGATACACATGTATGTCTGGGAAACCAAGCATCAGATAACTTATTTCTATACAAATAGATACCTAAAACCTCTAAGCATCATGTCAAATACTTTGAGGGCTCCTGACATGGTCCTAGCTCTTAAAGGAGTTTCAAGGTACGGGAGGAAAGGTAAGTGTAGCAGTAACAGCAATATAAGAGCAAAAATATAAGCAGGACATGGTGATGTTGCAAAAGATATGTCAAGATCATGGCATCCTGTAAAGGATGAGAAAGAGCTCACTTTACATTGTTTAGGTGGGTTCATATTAAGCCTCAGGATGGAGTTGGCAACATCTGTGCTTCTATTTCCCATATGAGGAGAGTTTAGATGGGGGAAGATAAAGCAATGGGAAGAGCATCCCCGGCAAAGGTGATAGGAGAAACAAAAGTTTGAGGATGGAAAGAGAATGATACAAGAAGGGGAGAGCAATCCTCTTTGATTGGAGGGAAAGTAATGTGAGGAGAAGTGAGAGAAGAGGATGGAGAATTTAGCATATGGGGATAACTCCCAGCCAGGAGTTATTTTGGGAACTCTAGAGTCAGGCTTCCTGGATTAAAATCCTGGCTCTCACAGCTGTGTGACCTTAAGCAAGTTGTGTGATCTTCCTGAGCCTCTCTGTTCGTTAACCATAAAATGGGGGAAATAATAGTTCTTACACTGCATAGGGTTATTCCAAGGATAAAAAAGAATAGTTAAAACTGAGAACAAACTGAGGGTTGATGGGGGGTGGGAGGGAGGGGAGGGTGGGTGATGGGTATTGAGGAGGGCACCTTTTGGGATGAGCACTGGGTGTTGTATGGAAACCAATTTGACAATAAACTTCATATATTGAAAACAAAGACTAGTTAAACCGTGGAAAGTAGCTGGAACAATGTAAACACTCAGTAAATGTTAGCTATTATTATCATTATCCTTGGTTTCCCCATTACTCACTGGAATGAGAAGTTCTCCAGGTACTCACCATTTCTGACTTGCTTCTATTTACACTCACAAATTGTTCTGGACACATAGTATGAGATCAACCCATGTTTGAAGCATAGTTGAATATACGAACGAAGGAATGAGTGAATGAATAATGAGTGAATGAATGAATTGCACTGTCTTCTTATTTTATTTTTTTAAATGTTTATTTATTTTTGAGAGAGAGAAAGAGAGCACAAGTGGAGGAGGGGCAGAGAGAGATGGGGACAGAAGATAGGAAACAAGCTCTGTGCTGACAGCAGAGAGTTCAATGCGGGGTTTGAACCCATGAACTACGAGATCATATCTGAGCCAAAGTCAGATGCTCAACCAACTGAGACACCCAGGTGCCCCTCTTTTTTATTTTTATTTTAATTTTTTAATTTTTAAAATTCAAGTTAGTTAATATACAGTGTAGTATTCGTTCTAGGAGCAGAACCCAGTGATTCATCACTTAAGCATGATACCCAGTGCTCATCCCAAAAAGTGCCCACCTTAAAGTCCATTACCCATTTAGCCCATCCCCGCCACGTCCCCTCCAGCAATCCCCAGTTTGTTCTCTGTATTTGTGTCTCTTCTGATTTGCCTCCCTTCTGTTTTTATCTTATTCTAACTTCCCTTCTCCTATGTTCATCTGTTGTGTTTCTTAAATTCCACATATAAGTGAAATCATATGATATTTGCACTATGAGTCTTCTTATATTAGAGTCCCGATGTAAGATTTGTTGTAAAGTCAAGATTCCTCAATGCAGCACATACGTATAGATATCTATATGTCATCATATGCTGCCTTTAGATATCTGCATTTTCATTTGTCCAGTCTTTGTAAGGTGGCATGAGAGCTAAGTATGTACAAAACTTATGACGGCAGCCAGAGGACAGAACCCTGACCAGCAAATAGGAGAACTACGTTTGAACCCTGGCTTGATACCATGTGATCTGAGCAAGCCATTCAACTTATGAGCCTCATTTCTTTTTCATATTTAAAATGGGATGATGATACCTATATTTCAGGGTTCTAGTAAGAATCAAAACAGATAAATTAGGTGAAAGTGTCTGGCATTCCAACTGATGTTTCTTTCTAGTTTTACATAGTACTAACTAATATTAAAATATACCTGTTGGTTTTCCTGAAGTTTGACCTATAGGAGGGACAGGGACACTAAGCACACCAGAAATAGGCAGAGTAAGGACATTCTGGGAGATATGCACACACCATTGACAATTGATAACAGGACCACTTTCCAATGATGCTCTCTAACAGTTGCCAGCATGCTAGAGTTCGGAGTTATTTGTGACTCAGTGCAATGTCTGCTGTGCCTCCAGACTCTTAATTTTCTCAGTACTTGGCAGGCAATAGTGGATCAATAAATGTTTGCCAAATTGATTTCAGTTACAGATCCACTCTTCCACCACTCTTAACATTCTCTGTCTCTGTCTCTGTCTCCTTTCAGCCTGCCCCCTGCCCCATTCATATATTCAGTCATTCAATAAACACTCACTATCTATCCACTGAGTGTCAGGCCCTCTGCTAGGTTTTGATAAACACTGCTGTAGTGGAAATTACCTTCTCATCCTGTTTCCAGTCTCATTCTGTCTGTCTTCCTTTCTCTCTTGTTCTCTTGATTTTTTATATTATTGCTCTGATTTTATATCCCCTTTTGTCTTCTCCCTGTTTCTCTATCTCCCTTTGCCCCAGGCCAGTAACTGACTAACCCACTTCAGTGCTGCCCTGACCCCACACTCTGAGTTCCTGGCCCCTTATTCCCTCTCTGAGACCCACCTAGTCCCCAGAGACAGCTCCATTCCTGGGATAATTGGCACAGACATCCCAGCATCAGGTCTTCCCAATGAGAGTTATTCCCTGTGCCACCAATGTTTTCATGCTCTGTATGTGCAAGCCAGACTAGGCATGTGAGTGAGATGGGACCTCCCTGAAGCCCTTCCTGAAGGTCACCATTTAAAATTCTGGGATCTCTAAGGAATTGTGAGAAAGCTCCAGAAAGTTTCTTTCTACTCTCACTCTTCACTCATGACCCAGACGTGTCCTACCTGGCTTGTAGCTCCCTATCTGGTGTTCCCTGATGCTCCTGGGAGGTACTCAAATTAATTCATACACAGCTTAAATTCTGTAAGCACTTACTTCTCTCAAGGTTTTTTCCTTTTCCATGCAATATCTCCTTTAATCCTTAAAACAACCCCAGGAGATATTTATATTGTCCCCATTTACCAATGAGGACACCTAGGCTCAGAGAGGTGGCATAACTAGCCTAAGATCCAACAATTAATAAGTGGCAGAGCAGATACAGAAATGTGAATCTCCTCCTTACCAATGATCTCTCCCCTCCAACCCCCGCCCATTAGTGGACAGTATATTGTGAGACCTAGTGATAGACACTCAGTGATTAGTCACTGAAGAAGAAATAATGTCAGCTTTTATATAGTTCTAGGTCTTTCCATTTACAACTACCAGTCTGACATTTATTGAGTGTCTCACAAGAATCTCGAACTCATATGCCTCAAACTTAACTCAACATCCTGACTTCTTCTACTTCCCTCTGCCCAAACCAGTTCGCCCCTCCCCTGCTATTAGCTAATGCCACCACCATCTACTAACTTGTCTGAGCCAGAATCATACCAAGGAGGTCACCTGTGCCCTTCTCTTTCCCTGTTCACCTTGATTTTACCCCCATGCCCAATCCTGATGATTTTACTTCCATAATGCCTTGCTAAACGCTGACCCTATTTTCATTTGCCTACTGCCAGGACTGTAATTCAAACCCTCATTACTTTTTGCCTTCACTTTTGCAAAAACCACCACTCTTCATTTTTTTCAAGTCTTTTTTGTAGGTTCTTCCTCATCAAATGCTTAATATTGGAGCACCCCAGAGCTCAGTCCATAGACCATGTCTCTATCTACAGTTGCTCCCTTGTGATCTCATCTGGTCTCATCATGTTAAATATCCTCTATGTGCCATCAACTCCTTAATTATTAGCACCAGAATGGATGTCTCCTCTAAACTACAGATCCACATATCCAACTGCCCATTGGAAACTTGAATGGCTAATAAACAAACACCTTAAACTTAGCACGCCCTAAACCAAACTCCAGATCTTCAATAAATCTTAAGCCTATTCCTATCTTAGGCTTCCTCATTTTGGTACATGGTGACTCCATTCTTCCTGTTGCTTAGGCCTTGCTGGTCCTAGGACATAGCAAACATACTCTCATCACAGGGTCTTGCTATTTTCTCCATCTTAAACGTTTTTCCACTGAATATATATTTGACACACTCCCTCATTTCATCTAGGCCTTTACTAGAATGATATCTTACTAGTGAGGGCTTCCCTGACCACCCTATGTAAGATAGCAGGACATCTTCCTCATCACTCTTTACCCCTTATTCTGCTTTTCTCTTCAACACATTTAATACTGTTTAACAAATAACATATTTATTTGCTTTTTCCATTTATAATATATCCCTGCCCTTTAGAATGCAAGCTCCACAGGTCAGGGAATTTGTTTTGCTCACTGCTGTATCCAAAGCACTTGGGAGGGTGTCTGGAACATAACAGGTGTTCAATGAAAATTTGCTAAACTGATAAGTGAGAGAAATAAACAAATTAATGGTTATATTAATGACTATATATACTCTGCATTTTTTTGGCTTCTGATCACTTACTTATGCTGTTCCATCTACCTGAAATGCCCATGGAAATCTTACTCATTCTCCTAAGTTCCAGCTCAATTGTTGCTTTTTCTGTAAAGCTCCATCCAACTCTCCTCCTCACCAGGCAGAATTAATCTTCCGCTTAAGTGGTCTTATACTGCTTTAATCCTGGCATATAACTTTCTATAGCACTCATCACTTTCTGCCTTTTAAGTTAGAGTTATCCTATGTAAAAGGCTGATCTCATGACAAAACATTGAGCTCCTCAAAGTATGGTGGTATTCCCTGAAGTGTCTAGGATAGTGCCTGGAATATTGTTAAATTGAATGCAACGGAACTAAATGCTTATTATCTGAATAGACAACTCCAATTAAGGATAATTAGCCTTGATAATAGCAGTGTTACCAGCAACTCAGTTAATGAACTGTAATTGCTCTTCCCAGACATGGACATTAAGCGGTATTCAGCTTTGGGCTGCAACATGTATGGATCTCTTCATTGTTATCTTTAGGTCTGGGAGTTGATGCTGCTGCCTAGGCAATGCTAGTGCTTTCTATGCTCCCTCCTCAGGGCTACAGGCATAAGCAGTAGGGAGCCCCGTGGCGGGGGTGGGGGGAATGTCTTTCCCATTATACTGGGGGTGGCTCCCTGGTGCAGAACAATGGCTTCCTCTTCAGCTGGGGGCTACTTAGAATGGATGAATAATGTTTCCATAGTCAGATTGGGAGATCGCTAGAGTAAGCAGACCATTGCTTCTCCATAACACTGAGAATACGTCAGGGTAACAAGTTTCTCCCGATGGATGAGCCTCCCCAGAGTGAAGACCATCTCTTAAAAGTTGAAGCCTTCTTAGAATAAAGCAACTTAGTCTCTTCTATCAAAATTGAAACTACTCCATCATGCGAAGGACTATATAGTCTAGATGGGGAGAACCATATCTTGGTGATCTCAACCAGTCTTGTGGATTTAAATATCAGTCTCATGGATCTAAATATTATCTATAGGCTGAAATCTTCCAATTAGTATCTCCTTTCCAAGACCTCTTTTCTGAGCTCTAGACTCTTATACCCACCCATCTAATCTCTCTGTTGGATTATTTAAAAAGCCTCTAATTGATCTCCCTGCTTCTATTTTTGCCACCCACCTAACTGTCCCTTCTCAACAAAGCAGACCCAATGATCTTTTAAAAATGTAAGTCAGAACATGACATTCTTTTGTTCAAAACACTTCTTTGGATCCAAATATTTTTGTATTGTGGTAAAATACATATGACATAAAATTTACCATTAGGTATATTTAGTGCATTCACAGTGCTGTGAATCATTACCACTATGTAGTTCCAGAACATTTTTATCACCCCGAAGGAAAAACCCCTACCCGTTAAACATTCATTTCCTGTTCCATGCTCTAACCAGCCCTTGGCAACCACTAATCTGCTTTCTGTGTGTATAGATTTTCCTATTCTAAATATTTCATATAAACAGAACCATACAATATGTGGCCTTTTGTGTCTGGCTTCTTTCACTTAGCATGCTTTCAAGATTCACTCACGTTGCAATACATATCAGCACTTCATTCCTCCTTATGTCTGAATAATATTCCATTGACTAGATATACTGTATTTTGTTTATCCAGTCATCTGTTTGAGTTGTTTCCACTTTTTGGCTTTTTTAAATAATGCTTCCATGAATACTCATATATAAACAACTTATATAAACAACTGTTTGAGTCTCTGTTTTCAATTATTTGGAGCCTATACCTAGGAGTAGATTTGCTGGGTCATATGGTAATTCTATCTTTAACTTGTCAAGGAACTGACAAACTCTTTTTCCACAATGGCTGGATCTAAATTCCACTCAGAGAAAAATTCTATACAAAAATATAAAAGGCCCTACATGATCTGCTCCACCATGTATTAACTCTCTGATCTTACTCATTCTGCTTTAGCCATCTTGACTTCCTTTGCTGTTCCTCAAACTCACCAGGGACACACCCGTCTCAGGGTTTTTGCACTTGATATCTCCTCTGCCTAGAACAGTCTTGCCCAGATATCTCTGTGTGATGCTCCCTCACTTCTTCTAGGTTTTTTTCTCAAGTATCATCCTACTTCTCTAAGTAAAATTGTAACCCTACTCCCACTCCAGCACTCCCTATTCCCCTTTCCTGCTGCATGTAACCCTGAAGTCAGCTAGGGCCACCATAACAAAGTACCACAGACTGAGTGGATTAAACAACAGAAATTTATTTTCTCACACTTCCGGAAGCTAGAAGTCTGAGAACTCACAGGATTTATTTCTTTTGGAGCCTGTCTCCTTGGCTTGTAGATGGCCATCTTCCTCCTGTGTTTTCTCATTATCTTCCCTTTCTACATGTCTGTGTCCAAATTTGTTCCCATTTGGACACCTACCATATTGGATTAGGGCCTACCCTGATGATCCCAGTTTAATTACCTCTTTGAAGCCCCTGTCTCCAAATACAGTCATCTTTTGAGGCACTGAGCATTGGGATTTCAACATATGAATGAGGGGACAAAATTCTGTTCATAACACCTGCTTTATATTTTCCTTAGCATTTATATCTGTCAGACATACTGTATATTTTACTTACATATTAAATTTATTGTTTATTGTCTTTCTTCCCCACTCAAAATTAAGCTCAATTGAACCAGTAACATCTATTTTCCTACCAAAATGTCCCCAATGCCTTGAACCATGCCTGGAACACAGTAGGTTCCCAATAGATATATGTTGGATGAATGAATATTACCTTCATCAGACTGAAGGTTCCTGAAGACTGGCAGTCCCTAGAGAAATGAAACTACCTATCTCTCATCAGCCAGTCTTTTCTTCATGGTCAGGAACCACAACTCCTCCCAACTGCGATTCTTCTCTCATTAAATACCAAGGGTAGTGTGTTTTGCTTTATATGAAATCATTCATTGCAAGTACAATGTTAAAAGAAAAAAATCAATGCCTAGTGAATAAATTCTCTTTAATGTGAGTCATGTTAACAAAACTGCAGATTTATGACCCAACCATCTACCCTCCCTACTTTGATATTGGGCTTTTGATGTTAATTTGATTCATTTATCTCTTAACAGTGTACAAAGACTGCTGAGCAGAGGAACTTTTTCGTGCCATAGAAAGTGTATTAAATAAAAACTAAATAAAAAATGAGTCCTGGTCCCCCATTTGTCCTTAATTTTTTTGTGCAACCTTGGCCACACCACTTCCCCTTTCAAGGACTCCATTTTCTCATGTGCAAAATTAGAGATAGGAAAAAAACATATTCTATGTTCCCAATCTTACTGAATGCCACCATCATTTACCAAATTGCTTAGGCCAAAATTCTTACTGTAATCCTGGAATTTCTCTCTTCCTCCCCCTTTATATCCAATCTATCAACAAGCTCTATCCTGTCCAGTCCTATCCATTCTATCTCCTAAATGTATCTTCTATCAGATATATACTCTCCTTTTCCACTGATACTACCCTGGTGTAAGCCAACATCATCTCTAATCTGAACTATTGCAATAATCTCTTACCTGGTGTACCCACTTGCATCTTTATAAACAGCCTACCTATTTTTTTTATGTTTTTATCTAAATTCCAATTAGTTAGCATACAGTGTAATCTTAGTTTCAGGTGTACAGTATAGTGATTCAACACTTCCATACAACACCTGTTACTCATCACTACAAGTGCACTCCTTAACCCCCTTCATCTATTTCACCTATTCCCCAACCCACCTCCCCTCTGGTACCTATCAGTTTGTTCTCTATAGCTAATAGTCTGTTTTTTGGCTTCTCTCTCTCTCTCTCTCTCTCTCTCCTTTGCCCATTTGTTTTCTTTCTTAAATTCCACATATGAGTGAAATCACATGGTATTTGTCTTTCTCTGACTTATTTCACTTAGCCTAATACTCTCTAGTTCCATTTATGTTGCTGAAAATGGCAAGATTTCATTCATCTATGTTATTCTCCTATTTAAAACCAGTAGACTCCCCTCATTACTCTCAGGAAAAAGTTCTGTAATCCGGTGTCTAAAACTTTTTTTTTTTTTAACGTTTATTTATTTTTGAGACAGAGAGAGACAGAGCATGAATGGGGGAGGGTCAGAGAGAGGGAGACACAGAATTGAAACAGGCTCCGGGCTGTCAGCACAGGGGCCCAATGTGGGGCTCGAACTCATGGACCGTGAGATCGTGACCTGAGCCGAAGTCGGCGCTCAACCGACTGAGCCACCCAGGCGCCCCTAAAACTTTTATAACCTGGCACCTGCCTACCTCTCTAACTTCATCTCCTGCTTCATTCCTCATGTTTCAGTCCTTATGAACTCTCCACATTGGGATATTACTTACTCCAGAACCTTAGCTTAGATGTGGACCCTGTCTACAATCCCCTATACACTCAGATCTTTCCCCTTCAAAAGACCACTCTCACTCATCTGACAAGACTCACCTCAAGTGATGTCTCATGCAGGAATCCTCCTCTTTATCCCCATTTGGAACAAATTGCCTCTCATTTATGCTTCCATGAAATTTTGCTTCCACCTATAACATTATAGCCTTGTACTGTAATTGTCTAGTTAGCCACCATTCTCCTCCATGAGACAATGAACTCCTCAATGGCAAAAGTAATGTCTTATTCATCCTGATATATCCAGTGCTAAGCCCCAGTGCCTTACACATAGCAAACACTCAGAATCTAGGTTGAAAATGAAGGCAAAGTTCCCTTCTAGGATAAGTGGAAAGAACCATGAGCCAATAAATTGGATCAAGTCATAAAACATTGGTTCAAGTCCCTACTCAGTCTCTTATTAACTGTATGACCAAAATGTATCTGTGTGAAATAGATTCTAACCAATAACATTTAGTGAGTGTGTACTATGTGTCAGGCACTGTGCTGGGTGTTTTACCTAGAAAAATCCCATTTAGGGGTGCTGGGGTGGCTCATTCAGTTAATATTCTGACTCTTGATTTCAGCTTAGGTCATGATCTCACGGTTTGTGGGATCAAGCCCCACGCTGGGCTTCACACTGACAGCATGGAGCCTGATTGGGATTCTCTTTCCCCCTCTCTCTCTGCCCCTACCTCATTGGTGCTTGCTCTCTTTCTCTCTCAAATAAGTAAACAATTTTTAAAATATCATTTAATTCTTACAAACAACCCTCTGAAATAGATATTAGTATTACATCATTAGTTTTTTAAAAATGAAGAAATAGACTTCATGTTGATAAGTGAAATGATCAAGGTCATAGAAGTTGAGATATGGAGGGGCGCCTGGGTGGCGCAGTCGGTTAAGCGTCCGACTTCAGCCAGGTCACGATCTCGCGGTCCGTGAGTTCGAGCCCCGCGTCAGGCTCTGGGCTGATGGCTCGGAGCCTGGAGCCTGTTTCCGATTCTGTGTCTCCCTCTCTCTCTGTCCCTCCCCCGGTCATGCTCTGTCTCTCTCTGTCCCAAAAATAAATTTAAAAAAACGTTGAAAAAAAAATTTAAAAAAAAAAAAAAAAAGAAGTTGAGATATGGAATATTGTGGACTTTATAAAAAAAAGTAAGAAAGCAGAAAGTCACCTTGCCTCCAAGTTGAGGGCACTTATGATGTAAGACCAATAATAAGTCATAATCTCTGGGGCAGAGGGGGGCAGTGGGCATGACAGGCTGGAGGCCAGCAACCCCAATACTGCAAGGAAACCTGGTTAACAGTCTAAGGAAAGTGGTAAGGTTGGTGTGGGAAAGCAGGAAAGAAGCTTTACATTTTCATTGGAGCTTATTTTGTGGCTGACAGCTGTAGATATTGAGAGGTCATCAGCTTCTACTTTTGCCTCCTTTTCCTTTTTTTCCCTTGAAAAGATGTGTGTGTGTGTGTGTGTGTGTGTGTGTGTGTGTATTTGGGGGTGGTTGAATCTAACTGAGGGTATAAAATACATATATGGACCATGGTGGCATTATTTTTTATTAGCTACTGACTGCCTCTCTCCCTACCCCTTCCTTGACTCCCTTGAGTGACTCTGCAGTTTTGGGGCACCCTGTTCTCCAAATCTAAAGGGGCCTCCTAAAGAGAACATCTCCTCCAGTTTGTCCTTCCCCTGAATAGCTCAGGGTTTCTTAAAAAAGCGGGGGGGAGGCATAAACCCTAGGTCTTGGCTAGAATTCACAGAAAAAGTCTTCAACTGGCATATGATTTGGCCCTGAAAATATCTTAGAGGATCATTCCTCATAGTACTCTGAGATGATGCTCTCAGACAGAGGAAAAATAATAGAGGGACTGGGTCATATGATAAGAACTTGTAGAATAAAACTCTTTTTCTATAAAACTGGAAAAATATATTTAAATATGGGCAGAGGGACCAAATAGACACTTTTCTGAAGAAGACATGTAAATAGACAATAGGTACACAAAAAGGTGTTCAACATTATTTATCAGAAAAGTGAAAATTGAAAGCACAATGGGATATCACCTCAAATCTGTTAAAATGACCATTACCAAAATACAAGAAATAACATACTTGGGCAAGGATGTGGGGAAAAAAACCTTTCGCACTATTGCTGGGAATGTAGATTGGTCCAGCCACTATCAAAAACAGTATAGGGGCACCTCGGTGGCTCAGTCAGTTGAGCGTCCAACTTCGGCTCAGGTCGTGATCTCCGCGGTTTGTGAGTTCGAGCCCCGCATCGGGCTCTGTGCTGACAGCTCAGAGCCTGGGGCCTGCCTCGGATTCTGTGTCTCCCTCTTTCTATCTGCCCCTCCCCCACTCACACTCTGTCTCTCTCTCTCTCCTTCAAAAATAAACATTAAAAAAAATTTTTTTTAATGTTTACAAAAAAAACCAGTATGGAGTTTCCTCAAAAAATAAAAACTAGACATAGAGGTGCATATATCTTTTCAAATTAGTGTTTTTGTTTTCCTTTGGGTAAATACCCAGTAGTGGAATATAAATGGAGCCCAAATGTCCGTCAACAGTTGGTTGGATAAAGGAGATGTGGTATATTATATATTATATATTATATATTATATATTATATATAGAGAGAGAGAGTGAGAGTATATATATTGGAATTATATAGTATATAGCATATATAATGGAATAGTATATTATGTAGTATATATAATGGAATATTAGCCACAACAATGGATGATATCTTGCCATTTGTGACAACATGAATGGGGCTAGAGGGTATTATGATAAATGAAATAAGTCAGAGAAAGACACATAACATATGATTTCACTCATATGTAGAATTTAAGAAACAAAACAAATGAACATAGGGGAAGGGGGAAAAAGAAAGGGAGGCAAACCATAAGAGATTCTTTTTTATTTTTGAGAGAGACTCTTAACTATAGAGAACAAACTGAGGGTTGTTGGAGGGGAGATGGGTGGGGGGATGGGTAAATGGATGATGGACATTAAGGGGGGCACTTGTTGGGATGAGCACTGGGGGTTGTATGTATGTGATAAATCACTAAATTCTATTCCTGAAGCCAATATTACACTATATGTTAATTAACTAAAATTTAAATAAAAACTTGAAACAAAACAAATACATATAATAAATAAAATAAAATATATTTTAAAAAAACAAGCAAATAAACAAGAAGCAAAAATGGACCCATAAATACAGAGAACAAACGGATGGTTGCCAGAGGGGAGGGGTGTGGGAGGATGGGCAAAAGGGGTAAAGGGAAGTGGAAGATACAGACTTCCCATTATGGAATAAAGAATTTATGGCGATAAAAGGTACAGCATAGGAAATATAATCAGTGGTATTGTGATGGCATTGTATGGTGACAGATGGTAGCTACACTTATGTGAGCATATTGTAACATATAGACTTGTTGAATCACTATGTTGTACACCTGAAGCTAATGTAACATTATGTGTCAACTATGCTTCAATAATATATAATATATAATAATAAATAATAAATAGAGCTTCCAATAATCCAGCAATTCCACTGTTGGGTATTTATCTCAAGAAAATGAAAATACTAACTCAAAAAGATAAGTCAGACAGAGAAAGACAAATACTGTGTGATATCACTTGTATGTGGAATCTTAAAAAGTTGAACTTGTGAAAAAAGAGGGCAGGATGGTAGTTACCATGGGCCAGGGGAAGGGGTAATTGAGATGTTGGTCAAAGACTATGAGCTTGCATTTAGAAGATGAATAAGTTCTGGGGATCCAATGCACAGCATGATGGTTATAATCAACAATACTGTATTATATACTTGAAAGTTGCTAAGAGACTAGATCTTAAATGTTCTCACAGCAAAAAAGAAATAATTACGTGACCAGCTGGATGTGCTAGCTAATGCTATAGTGGTAATCATATTGCAATATATGTGTACCAAATCAACATACTGTATATCTGAAAATTCCACAATGTTATACATCAATTATATCTCAATAAAGTGACATATTTATAGATAAATGTATACACAATGGTTAAATTTACACACTTCTATCTTCCTGCTCAGTAACAATCAAAAAACACAGCTAGCACCCAGATCTGGTTTCTGACACCATTCTCCAATAAAAGAAACTAGGGCTCCTTGAAGAAATGGCTGATTTTAGCAATGGAACAGGAACTGTACATGACTACTTTGGAGTATCTTCTAATCCCAGAAATACAAAATGTGCTGGTGCATATAAATTGGGTCTATGTGATAGGAATTCAAGAGTCAACTGAAATGGCTCTTACTGATCAAAGCTAGAACAATTTGAGCAACAAAACAAATAAAATAGTATAAGCTTGTAACTCATAAGCATGAGTCCTTCTTGATATAAATAAATTACTGAAAAAATAAATAAATGAGAAGAGGCAAATCTCAGTGCAGAATTCCAAATAACTTCTATAGATTCTGCACCTTTAAGGAGGTAAAGCATGACTCCCCATTCCTTAAGTATGGGCTGCACATAGTGACTTTCTTCCAAAGAGTACAGAGTACCAGAACTAGACCCACAAACGTATGGCCAACTCATTTTTGACAAAGCAGGAAAGAACATCCAATGGAAAAAAGACAGTCTCTTTAACAAATGGTGCTGGGAGAACTGGACAGCAACATGCAGAAGGTTGAAACTAGACCACTTTCTCACACCATTCACAAAAATAAACTCAAAATGGATAAAGGACCTGAATGTGAGACAGGAAACCATCAAAACCTTAGAGGAGAAAGCAGGAAAAGACCTCTCTGACCTCAGCCGTAGCAATCTCTTACTCGGCACATCCCCAAAGGCAAGGGAATTAAAAGCAAAAGTGAATTACTGGGATCTTATGAAGATAAAAAGCTTCTGCACAGCAAAGGAAACAACCAACAAAACTAAAAGGCAACCAACGGAATGGGAAAAGATATTTGCAAATGACACATCGGACAAAGGGCTAGTATCCAAAATCTATAAAGAGCTCATCAAACTCCACACCCGAAAAACAAATAACCCAGTGAAGAAATGGGCAGAAAACATGAATAGACACTTCTCTAAAGAAGACACCCGGATGGCCAACAGGCACATGAAAAGATGTTCAACGTCGCTCCTCATCAGGGAAATACAAATCAAAACCACACTCAGATACCACCTCACGCCAGTCAGAGTGGCCAAAATGAAGAAATCAGGAGACTATAGATGCTGGAGAGGATGTGGAGAGACGGGAACCCTCTTGCACTGTTGGTGGGAATGCAAATTGGTGCAGCCACTCTGGAAAGCAGTGTGGAGGTTCCTCAGAAAATTAAAAATAGACCTACCCTATGACCCAGCAATAGCACTGCTAGGAATTTATCCAAGGGATACAGGAGTACTGATGCATAGGGGCACTTGTACCCCAATGTTTATAGCAGCACTCTCAACAATCGCCAAATTATGGAAAGAGCCTAAATGTCCATCAACTGATGAATGGATAAAGAAATTGTGGTTTATATACACAATGGAATACTACGTGGCAATGAGAAAAAATGAAATATGGCCTTTTGTAGCAACGTGGATGGAACTGGAGAGTGTGATGCTAAGTGAAATAAGCCATACAGAGAAAGACAGATACCATATGGTTTCACTCTTATGTGGATCCTGAGAAACGTAACAGAAACCCATGGGGGAGGGGAAGGGAAAAAAAAAAAAAAAGAGGTTAGAGTGGGAGAGAGCCAAAGCATAAGAGACTGTTAAAAACTGAGAACAAACTGAGGGTTGATGGGGGGTGGGAGGGAGGGCAGGGTGGGTGATGGGTATTGAGGAGGGCACCTTTTGGGATGAGCACTGGGTGTTGTATGGAAACCAATTTGACAGTAAATTTCATATATTAAAAAATAAATAAAAAAAAAAAACAAAGAGTACAGAGTGAAAAGAGAGAAAAAATAGTAACTTTACAGTAGAGAACCTGACAAACATTACTTGAAGCCTAGTGATCTAGGTCAACATATGTTGATAGTATACTTTTGATATGATGAGAATGGCACTTTACCTTTGAGGTCTTCCTCCCCAAAATACATTACTCCAATCTAATTATGAGGAAAAAATCAGAAAAAAAAATGGACATACATTGTACTGAATACCTGACCAGTAATCCTTAAAACTATCAAGGTCATCAAAAACTAGGGAAGTCTGAAAAACTGTCACAACTCAGAAGAGCCTAAAGAGATATGGTATTTGAGTGTAATGTCATATCCTGGATGGAATACCATGGAACGGAAAAGAGACAGGAGGGTGGCTCAGTCGGTTAAGCGTCTGACTCTTGGTTTAGGCTCAGGTCATGATCTCACAACTCATAAGTTTGAACCCCACATCAGGCTCTGGGCTGACAATGCAGAACCTGTTTGGATTCTCTGTCTGCCTCTGTCTCTGCCTCTTTCTTTCTCTCTCTCTCTTTCTGTTTCAAAAATAAATAAATAAAATTTTTTTTTAAAAAAGAAATGAGACATGAGGGAAAAACTGAGAAAAATTGAACAAAGTAGGGACTTCAATAATGTATCAATATTGGTTCATTAACTGTGCAAAATGTACCATGCTAATTTAAGACGCTAATAGGGGAAACTGGGTGTGCAGTAAATGAGAAGTCTTTGTACTATCTTTGCAATAATTCTGTAAATCTAAAACTGTTCTAACATAAAAAGTTTATTCAAAACAAATTATATATATAGTCAAAGAGAGATATTTAGTGTAAATATCTTATAATGTGATAAAACTATAACTGAGTTATATATCCTTGGAGCACAAAAGTAATAGTAATTGAGTTTTCAGAGGAACAGAAGAGTCAGGGAGAGTTCAATAGAAGTGGCTCTTCAGCTGGATTCATTTCATTCATTCTTTTCCTAATTGCTGGAGATATAACAGTGAACAGCACAGACATGAGCCTGCTTTCTTGACGCTTATACTATAGTTGGGAGTGACTCAAATAAACGTAAGCAAAAAATTAAACACTGTCTTTAGTTATGTAAAAACAAAGGAAACATTGCAAAGGCACAGATATGTAAAGGCGCTTCATGTTTTGGGGACACAGAACCTATCATAAATGGTTCCAATATAAGCAGGGTTGGGACTAGAGTATGCTGAGTGAAACACCCAAAGCACAAAAATTTAAGGAGACATTCACTCTTAGATTTATGCCCTAGGTACATCACTCACCCTAGTCCCACCTTTGAACACAAAGTTTGCAATGCGGAGTTGGGAGAAATTATTCAAGAGACCAGATTGAGCCATATTGTATAGGGTCTTGCATGCATTAATAAGAAGTTGAGGCTTGAGCTTGCAAGTGGTGGGGAATCAGGAGGATTTTAGAGTGAAAACTGGTCATATCTGCTTTAGAAAGGTCACTTTACAAACCGTGGACAAAACGAGTGGGGCCAGTGCAAAACAGGACACCAGGTGGCCATTAAGAGGACGACTGGTTTTCTTATATGGAACATTTGTGTCTATTTTTGAGGGGTGAGGGGAAGAAGATAGTGGAGAGGAAAACATCCAAGAACTGAACTGGGTGAGCTCCATGAGGACAAGAACAGTTACTGTTTCATTCTCAGTTGTAAATCCCAGTACCTTGGACAGTGCATGGAATGTAGGAATTGTTTAATAACTATTTATAAATGGATAGATGAGTAAGTGGAAAATATAGAAACAGTGTCTTTCAGGACCTGGAAGAGAAGAGACTTTAGGGTAGGAATTTGTCTTCTAAAAGAGAAGGGCACCTTTTTCTTGGAAGGAGAAGCTAACAAAAAAGTGATAACTCTTCTTCCAATAGAGTTCCACTTTGAAGACTGATGTGATGCCTGTAGTACCCTTAGGGGACATAGAGGACAGTGATAAAATTGAAGATTGCAAGACAGGCAAAATATCCATGGCCTTTAGACAGCAGTAGGGTGACTTGTAAGTAACGACCGTAGAAAGACAGACATGGCCTGTGTTTCTCATGGGTCAGGAAAGCTTCCAACCTGTTGAACTGTTGTAATTTTCACAGAAGTTAAAGCAGCTATACCTATAAATCTCCAATATCACCCCCCATATACATGTGTGTGTGCACACACATGCACACGCATGCACACACACACACACACACACACACACGGGAACCAGAGTCTTCTTATAATGGTAAAGAGTACATTTTCCTGAGGATTATTAATGCCAAGTTTGAATAAAGGCGATTGAATAGTGCAACTCAAAAAGTTACTTATTCTATCCAGGGAAAATAATCAAACAGAACTAATGAGCTACAGTAGGACTAACAATTTTAAAATAACTTCATTTTTATGGGAAAAAGAAACATGATGAATCACCTGGTACTCCCAAAGGATATATTGTTGTATCCTCAAGAGTACTCAGATACTCTGGGATGAAACAATACTGGCCAGACCAAAAGTTAGGCTGAGGAGTTGGTCCTTGGACATAGTCATATCAAGCTATTAAGAGGTTGTTGGGGTCATTTGGGAGCCATCCTCTGTCTTTCAAGTTAATGTCAGGGCTAACCCAAATCTTTCCCGTCCTTTATAACTGTCCTACACTGAAAAGTTGGTGTCTGAAGTTGGTTGTAAGTCAGTTTATAGACTGTCCAAAATACATCCTCCAGCAGGATGTTAATAGATGTGCCATGAAAAATAGGTTCTCTGGTCAAATGAGTGTGGAAAATGCTGGGCTACGTACAGTTAAACTGTATGCTTTATTGTAATATGTTTTGAACCCTTTAATATAGTAAATGGGTACTATAATTACCCAAGATGGGATAAAGTTTGCAGTGTTCCCGGGTATTTAACCTGGAACACCTGACTAGTGTTTCACAGACCACCATTTGGAATACATAGTTCTAAAGCATATTTCTGAAAGTCCATTGTTAAAAGGCAAATAGAATACTTGGGGAAAATAATGTACTATTAGCACCCACTTTTATATTTGATAGCAACATGTCCCTGGAGCAATAAAGTATCAGAAATGCACATTGCTCTCAGAGGGTTCACAGTCTACAGATGAGACACAAGAAATAATAAAATATACAATAAATATTATATTAAGAAATTACATATGTTATAAGATGGTGTGTTGTTTTTGGATGTGAGGGCAGCAGTGAAAATGAAAAGAAATTTGGGATATAGTTTAAAGCCAAGATCAACAGTACCTGTAATGGATTGGAGGATGAAGGGTGAAGGAAAGGAGAAAGTTAAAAAATGACCCCAAGGTGTTTGATTTTACATGTACATGGATGGTGATGCCACTAACTGTGACATAGAATGCAAAAAAAAGGAGTGGGTTGTGGGAAGATGAGTTTAACCTGTGGGATTTCCTAAAGACAGTTATTCTCAGGATCACCTTACATGACTGTTTTACTCTCTCCACTCTGCTACATGGTAAAGTGAAGAACCAGTTCTCATGAGAGATGTCACGCTAAAGAGTCTGTCTAAATCATTTATCCTCTCACTTATTCCTATGGTAGCTTAATTGATTAACTGAAATACCAGACATAGCCTACAGCAGTTGAGATTTCACAGACAGAACAGAGCTATTTCACAGAATAATGTTGTTTCTGATCAAATACAGGAGATAACCAGATTAATAGATTAATATTATTAAAATTTATAATATTTTAACACTAAAGGGGTGAAAATATAGCAAATTATATATAATTTTAATTTTTTCCATCTACTCAATCAATATTTATTGGTGTGTCTAGTAATTGGCAATTTCAATAGTGAATTATACAAAGATGAACCAGTCAAAGTTCTTTATATTAAATTGTTTGGTCTTGGGGTACGTGTGTGTCATAAAAATGTAAAATTAAGTGTAATAAAGTTTTAGAAGTTTTGTGATAGAAGGCCATATCGAACTTAGTAAGAAAATAATGGTGGAAGTATTCCATACTAGTGGAGGGTGGGCAAACACTTGACACTCGAACTCATTCTTGCAAAATGGAAAAGATATTTTCCAAGTGGACAAAAGGGTGAAATAGAATACAAATATGACATTTCAGGAAAAAATATTACTACAAAGACTTGGAAATTTCAAATGTATCTTGCAGATAATAAAAATAAATTTAAGGGTTTTATGCAGAGAAGTAATGTCACATTTATGATTTATAAGGATAACCCTGGCAGTTACATGGAGGACAAATTAGAGAGAGCAAGACTCTTCCTGAGGGCAAGAAAGCCAATTAAAATCTTCTGGAAGAGTTCAAACAGAAGATAATGCAGCAGTATCCATGGGGATGAAGAGAAGATACATCAAAGACATGTCAAAAAGGTAGAGTCAAAAAAGCTATTGACTTTCTATATGTGCAATAGACACTAAGAATAGAGTCTAAAGATAATACTCTAAGTTTTTTCTACACAAACTTAATGGTACAATTTTACTTATTTTAGCAACATTTAAATTGAAAAGAAAACTTAGTAACATTGTGATACAGTCCTGTGTCCACTTAGCTAAACTATAGTCTCCAATCATTTAAACACTAATCTAGATGTTGCTGTGAATATACTTTGTAGATATGATAATGTATAATCAGTTGACTTAAAGAAGAGTATCCTAAATATGAGTAGGCATGACTGATTCCACTGAAAGGCCATAAGAGCAGAGCTGAGATTTCTCTGAAGAAGATATTCTGTCTCTAGTCTGAAACTTCAGCTGGTACTGAAAGTTTACAGTCTTCCTGTCAGTCTGCTGTATAGATTACAGACCTGCCTAGCCCCCACATTCATATACTTGTGGTTCCATTTCTCTAGTAGAATGCTGACTGATACAGATATTTCTAGAAATACATCTGATGCCAGATACAAAAGGCCTTTATACTGAAATTTAAAATCACATTTTGAGAAAAATTCTAAAGACATAAATAAATGGAGAGATAGAATGCATTGTGGATCAGAAGACTAAATATTGTTAGGGTGTAAAATCTCCCTAACTAATATACAGATTCAACATAATCTTAATGAAAATCCAGTATGTTTTTAGAAAATTTACTAGGTGATCCTGAAATTCATAAGGAAAAACAAAGGGCAGGAATAATGGGGATTTTGTAGAAGAGGAGAAAAGAAGATAAATTTACTACCAGGGAATAATACAAAGAGATAGTAATTAAGAAGGTGTAATATTGGCAAAAGGATAAGCAAATTAATTAATGCAACAAAATCTACAGTCCAGAATCAGACCCAGACATATATGATTATGTGATTTATGAAAAGAAGACATTGCAGTACTTTGGAGAAAGAATGGTATGTTTAATAAATACTTCTAGGTCAAGAGAATATCCAAATGAAAAAAAAACTTTGGATAGATTTCTAAAATAATAATTTGAGAAGCACAGAGGCCATCACTACCCCCAGCAAAGCATTCCTGGAAATTAATTTTTTAAATGTCTATTTTAATTTATTTATTTATTTATTTATTTATTTATTTATTTAGAGTGTGTGCACAAGTAAGAGAGAGGCAGAGAGAGAGAGGGGAGGACAGATAGAGAATTCCAAGCAGGTTCCACACTATCAGCATGGTTCATGAGATCAAGTCCCACGTTGGGCTCTGTGCTGATAGTGTAGACCCTGCTTGGGAATCTCTCTCCTCTTCTTTCTCTTCCTGCCCCTCCCCTGCTCATGCACACTCTCTTTCTCAAAATAAATACACATTTAAAATTTTTTTAAAAAAGAAAATTACTTAAATCTCAATAAGAACAATGAAAGTTTGTGGCATTTGAGCCTTCACATATTTATATCCCCTCCAGCCCAGTGAGATAGAAACTCTTCTCCAGGCATCTGCAGTCAAGAACATGGGCTCCCTTTCAACTTAGCTCCCAGTATAGGACCACAGTTCTATCCTGAGAGGGGCTGACAGACAGCATCACTTATCACCCCAAGTTCCATATTTCAGAAATTCTATTCTAGGCAGTTACAGTGAATTAGACTTCCTTCCCTCCACCAGTCTCTACTCATAGAATGGAAGCTCTATTCCAAGCATGGCAGGAAGAGTATATTTGACCCTGAACAAACCTGACCCAACTCCCTAGAAGGGTAGAGGTTACACACTAATAGGGTCAAGCAGAGAGGATCAGGAACCTCTCTGCTTCATGCCCAGAGCTCTGCTCCTCAAGCTGGGGCAGAATTCTAGGAGAAACATGCACCTGTCCCTACTCCTTGCACCCTTGCATTGACACATAAGTTCTTCCAGGGGAAAAGACAGACACAAGAACAAAAACTCCACAGATCATATTAAGGGGACTGACTTTATTTTAAAGAGTGTGGAGAAGTTCAAGCACAAGGGCATTGTTGAAAAAAGTTCAAATTTTACTGGTGACCAATTAAGAGAAAACTGGTAGCTCTGATACTTACAACAACAAGCTAAAAGGTGGACCAACTAGAAGTTTATCAAAGAGAACCAGGAAAAGATACAAGAAGAATCCCTTTTAGATCCTATAGCATGAGATTAGCTTTGGATTTTAATAGATGCCCTTTATCAGATCTAAAGACGTTCCTTCTATTCACTGCTTGTCAAGTGTTTTCCTTATGAATAGGTGTTGAATTTTGTCAAATGTTTTTTCAGCAACTATGGACATGGTTGTGTGGTTTTATCTTTTATTCAATTAATATACTGTATTATACTGATGGATTTTTGTATGTTACACAAAGCTAGAATTCCTGGAACAAATTCCACCTGATAATAATGTATAATCCTGTTTATATTACTGTATTCACTTTGCTAGTATTTTGTTGAGGATTGTTGGTCTATATTCATAAGGAATATTGGTCTATAGTTTTATTTTCTTATATTGTCTTTCTCTGATTTTGGTATCAAGGTAATACTGGCTTCTGGCTTCAAATAATTAGTTGGGAGTGTCTTTTTATTCTATTTTTTGAAAGAGTTTATAAACTGTATTATTTAAAATTTCCAGGTTTCAACAAAAAATTACAAGGCATACAAAGAAACAAGAAATTATGGCTTACAAAAAAATTAAGAGAAGCTGTCCTTGAGGAAGCACAGACATGAAACTTCCTAGACAAACATTTTAAATCAAATGTCTTAAATATGCCACTTTTAACAATGAATAAACATCTAGAAAGATCAATGAGGAAATAGAGGATTTAAACAACATTATAAACTAACTATATATCTATAGAACACTGCAGCCATCAAAAAACAGAATACACATCCTTTTAATGTGACAGGGAACATTTTATATGATAAAACATATGCTAGGCCATAAAACTAGGCTCAAAAAATTTTTAAGTTTGAAATGTTACAAAGGTTCTTCTCTGGAAACAATGGAATCAAACTAGAAATCAGTAACAGAAGGAAAACTAGAAAATTTAAATATGTGTGGAAATGAAATAACCCACTCTTAGCCAATTGGTCAAAGAAGAAATCAAAACAGAAATTAGAAAGTACTTTTAGATAAATGAATATAAAGACACAACATACCAAAACTTATGATAAGCAGTCTCAGAAGAAAATGTTTAACTGCAAATCCCTACATTTAAAAAGAAGGAATTCAAATAACTTTTCACTTTAAGGAACTAGAAAAATAAGTGCAAATTAAACAAAAGTTGGAAGAAGGAAATAATAAATACTAAAGCAGAGATAAACTAGAGAATATAAAAAACAATAGGTAACAAAACCAACAGCTGGTATTTTGAAAAGATCAACAAAATTGACAAAACTTTAGCTAGCCTGAGAAAAAGGAAGACACAAATGACTATAATCAGTAATGAAAGTGGACATCATTAATCATATTACAGAAATAAAAGACTTTAAGAATATAAATTAACAACTATAAAATAACAAATTAAATAACTTAGATAAAATGGAAAAATTCCTAGAAACACACAAACTACCAAAACTGACTCAAGAAGAAAAATAGAAAATCTGAACGGACCTACAAGTAAAGAGATTGAGTCCATAATCAAATGTTTCCCTAAAAAAAGAAAACCCATGACCAGATGACTTTACGTTTGAACAGTATGGAGGTTCTGCAAAAAATAAAAATAAAAATATCATATGATCCAGTAATTCCACTACTGGGCATTTACCCAAAGGAAACAAAAACACTGATTCAAAAAGACATAAAACCCCATAAGTGTATTGCAGCATTATTTGTAATAGCCAAGATATGGAGGCAACATAAGTGTCCACTGATAGATTAATGGGTAAAGAAAATGTGATATATACCTACAAAGGAATATTACTCAGTTATTTAAAAAATGAAATCTTACCATTTGCAACAATATAGATGGATCTGGAGGGGATTATTCTAAGAAAAATAAATCAGACAAAGACAAAGATGGTACAATTTCACTTACGTGTGGAATCTAAAAAACAAAACAAATGAACAAACAAACTGAGACAGAATCATAAATAGACAACAAACTGGTGTCTGCCAGAGGGGAAGGAGCTTGGTGATGATCAAAATAAGTAAAGAGGATTAAGAGGTATAAACTTCCAGTTATAAAATAAATAAGCCACAGGAATGAAAACTACAGCATAGAGAATATGGTCAATAATAACATAATAATGTTGTATGGTGACAGATGGTAACTACACTTATGGTGGTGAGCATAGCATAATGTATAAAATTGTCGAATCACTATGTTGCACACCTTTAACTAATATAACATTGCATATCAAGTATAGGTCAATAAAAATAATTTATTTAAAAAATAAAGAAGAATCAATACCACTATTTCTCAAACTATTCTAAAACATAAAATAGTAGAGCACACTTCCTAACTTATTTTATAAGACCAGCATTAGCCTGATTCCTAATCCAGACAAAGACATCACAAGATAATAAAACTACATACCAACATTCCTGATGAATATAAATGCAAAACTCCTCAACAAAATACAGGTAAAATGAATTGGCCACATTTTAAAAAGAGTATACACGATGATAAAGTGGGACTTATCAGTAATGCAAGGGTGGTTCAACACATGAAAAACAGCCAATGTAATACACCACATTAATAGATTAAAGGAAGAAAAACACATTATTTCAATTGATGCAGAAAAACATCTGACAAAATCCAGCATAAAAGCTACTACACTTTAGATTATAATGTAAAAATTCACAAAAGACCATTGCTCCTACCCTATGAATGAGACCAAGCTGTATAACATACAAAAGTATGGTGTTTTTCCAATACCATCAAAAAGTTGAGGCTGCAAAGTAACAAAAATGAACTATTTTCCAGAAAATGATAAGCCATTCCTGAGAGACCCATGACCATTTCATCCCTAGAAAAATGTTGTGGATAGGGGTAAAAAGAAATCTGCTAAACTTCCTAAAGAAACGTTAAATATCCCATATTGATCAGTGTGACATTTTAGATTCCCAAGGAGTCTCGTTCAATCAGTTAATTTGTACCTACTCACCAACTACTTCCTAGAGTCTTCCTAAATGCATGGAGGTAATACAGTAAAATCTGGTAACAGGGTTGAAGCTGACAGAGATATCTCACCCCAAGTTTTGTTGTACAGAAGAGCTGAGAGAAACTGTTAATGAATCACTGCAGGTCTTCTATGAGTACAAGTCAGAGGCTGATGAAAGCTAATAATAATTGAAAGATATGTCTCCACAACACTCCAAATCTTGAACTCTTACAAGATAGCAGCTAAAATTGTCATATGAAGACTGGGGGCAGGGCATCAATGTGATGTAATATTTCCTGAAGCACAAAAAAACAGAGGTTGCACTGGAGAGCTAAGAAAACTTATCAGAGAACTAAAGAGTTGTCCAAGTTCTGAAACAGACAAATCTTCTGTAGGTCTTGAAATGGGCAGCAAGTTGTAGAGCACAAAAAAATGTTTGCAGTCCCATCTGTGCTCAGATCCTAAGCTCTGGTATAGGTGAAACCTGCACACAAATTTTTATAACAGCTTTGTTCATAATTGTCAAAATGTGGAAGCAACCAAAATGCCCTTCAGGAGGCAAAGAGATAAACAAACTGTATTACATCTATACTATGGAATGTTAAACAGTGTTAAAAAGAAATGGGCCATCCAGCCACAAAAAGACATAGAAGAAACTTAAATGTGCATAACTAACTTAATGAAGCTAATCTGAAAAAGCTATATACCATATGATTCCAAATATGTGACATTCTGAAAGCAAATATATGGAGACAGTAAAAAGATCAGTAGTCGACAGGAGTTCTGTAGGAGGGAGGAAGGGATGAATAAGTGAAGCATTACAACAGGGGATTTTTAGGGCAATAAAACTATTATTCTGCATGGTACTATAATGATGAATATTTGTCATTATGTATTTGCAAAAATGCATATAATTTACAACACAAAGAGTGAAACTTCATGTAAACTATGGACTTTATTTAATAATAATGCATCAGTATTGGATCATCAATTGTAACAAATGTACCACAGTAATGCAAGATATTAATGATAGGGGAAATGGGGAATGGCCTGAGGGATAAATGGAATCTCTGTACTTTTCACTCAATTTTTCTTATAAACTTCAAATTATAAAAAAAAACATAAAGACTATCAATTAAAAACATTTAAAATGCAGTGCAAGTAGTTCTTAGAAGGAAATTGAGAGCTGTAAAATGCAGAATGAAAAAGAAGAAAAATCTCAAATGAACAACCTAATCTTCCACCTTCAGACACTAGGATTAGAGCAGAAATTAGTTATTAATATAAAACAAAACCAAAATTTCATTCTTTGTAAAGATCAACAAAATTGACAAACATTTAGCCAGAATGACCAAGAAAAAAAGAGAGAAGACTCAAATTACTAAAGAACAAATGAGGGGATATTACTACCAACCTTACATAAACAAAAGGGATTATAAGAGAATACTATGAACAGTTGTATGCCAACAAACTAGATAAATAAGATAAAATAGACAAATAGCTAGAAAAGCAAACTATTGAAAATAACAATAAGAAATAGAAAATATGTTTATATAAATAATAGGTAAAGAGATTGAATTAGTGACAAATAACTTCTTATAAATAAAAACCCAAGACTAAATGGTTTCACTGGTGAATGCCATCAAACTTCTTTAAAGTTAAAAAAATCTTTTTTTAAAGAATCAACACCAATCCTTTTCAAACTCTTCCAAAAACTGGAAGAGAATCACTTCTTTCCAACTAATACTGAGACCAGTATTACTCTCATGCCAAAACCATAAAAACACAACATGAGAAAAGAAACTACAGACCAATATCCTTTATGAATGTGGGCAAAATTTCCTCAACAAAATGCTAGCAAACTGAACCCAGAAACATATAAAAAAGAATATGCAACATTGGATATAAGTTGGATTTATCCAAGAATGCAAGCTTATTTCAGATTCCAAAATAGAATCAATGAAATATACCATATTTACAGAATAAAAGACAAAAACCACACAGTCATCTCAATATATAAACAAAAAGCATTTGACAAAATCCCACACTCCTTCATGGTAACAGCATTCAAAAAACTAGGGACAGAAAGGAACTTCCTCATCCTGATAAAGGGCTTCTATAAAAAATCCCCACTAATACCTTACTTAATGGTGAAAGACTGTAAGTTTCATCCTAACATCAGGAGCAAGACAGGATGTCCATTCTTACCACATCTACACAACATTGTAGTGAGGTACAATCTAGGATACTTAGACAAGAAAATGAAACCAAATTCATCCAGATTGAAAGTGAGAAGTAAAGCTATCTACACTTGTAGATGACATAATATCATATATAGAAAGTCCTACAAAATATACCAAAAACTATTGAAACCAATAAATTAGTTCAGTCAGTTCACAAGAAAAAGATGATGACACAATTTTTATTCATTCATTCATTCATTTATTTATTTATTTATTATTTTTAATATGAAATTTATTGTGAAATTGGTTTCCATAAAACACCCAGTGCTCATCCCAACAAGTGCCCTCCTCCATACTGATAGATGGATATAGGAATAAGTTTTAACAAAATAAGTGCAAGACATACACATTGTAAACTAGAAAACACCGCTGAAAAAAAAAATTGAAGGAGATCTAAATCAATGGAAAGATGTTCCACATTAATGTATAGGAATATATAACATAGTTATCAGTATACAAATTCAACATAATCCCCATCAAAATTTCAACTGACTGCTCTTTTGAATTTTGCAATCTCATCATAAAGTTTAAATGGATATTCAAAGAATCCGATGCAGCCAAAACAATTTTGACAAAGTATAAGTTGGACAACTCACAATTCCCATTTTCAAAACATACTACAAATTTACACTAATCAAAAGAGTACGGTTCTTATATAAAGATAGACATAGATCAATGGGAAGAAATCAGAAGTTCAGAAATAAATTGATTATGATGAGGATTCCAAGATAGAGTAATGGGCCTAGAATAGTATCATCAACAAACGCTACTGGAACAACTGAATATCTATGGACAAAACAATGAAATTAGACCACTATCTCACACCGCACACACAAATTAACTCAAATAGATCACATACATAAACATAAGTTGAAACTATGAAACTACTAGAAGAAAATTTAGGAGTACATTTTTGTGATTTTGGTGTTAATAGGTGGTTTCTTTTCTTTCTGCTGCTTTTTTTAATTAAGTTTTTTAAATTTCAATTACAATTCAATTTCAATTACAATATAGTTAACAAACAGTATTATATTAGTTTCAGGTGTACAATACAGTGATTCAACAATACTATACATTACTCAGTGCTCTTTTTTCCACATTAACTAGTAGTAGTTTCTTTAATATGAAAATAAAGTGCAAGTGACAAAAGATAAAACAGATAAAATGAACTTAATCAAAATTAAAAAGTTTTGTAGTATAAAGTATATTATCATAGAAGTGAAAAAATAAATTATATAAATAATAAATAAATATATAAACTTATTTATATAAAATAAATAAATTATATAAATAAATAATATATTATATAATATAATATATATTGTATTATATATTATATATTATATAATATTTATAATAATATAAAAAATATATTATATAATATATTATTATATAAATAATATAATATATAATTATATAATATATAATATATAATTATATATTATATTATAATATAATATAATATAAAATAATATAAAAATACTCCATTGTGTATATACGCCACATCTTCTTTATCCATTCACCAGTCGATGGACATTTGGGCTCTTTCCATAATTTGGCTATTGTTGATAATGCTACTATAAACATCAGGGAGCATGTGCCCCTTCGAATCAGTACTTTTGTATCCTTTGGGTAAATACCAAGCAGTGCAACCGCTGGGTCATAAGGTAGTTCTACTTTAACTCTTTGAGAAACCTTCATACTGTTCTCCAGAGTGACTGCACCAGTTTGCATTCCCACCAACAATGCAAGAGGATTCCCCTTTCTCCACATCCTCTCCAGCATCTATAGTCTCCTGATTTGTTCATTTTAGCCATTCTGACAGGTGTGAAGTGATATCTCGTAGTTTTGATTTGTATTTCCCTGATGATCAATGATGTTGAGCATCTTCTCATGTGCTGTTAGCCATCTGTATGTGTTCTTGGGGAAAATGCCTATTCATGTCTTCTGCCCATTTCTTAACTGGATTATATGGTTTTTGGGAGGTGTTGAGTTTGATAAGTTCTTTATAGATTTTGAATACTAACCCTTTATCAGATATTTCATTTGCAAATATCTTTTCCCATTCGGGAGGTTACCTTTTAGTTTTGTTGATTATTTCCTTCTCTGTGCAGCTTTTTGTCTTGATGAAGTCCTAATAGCTCATTTTTGTTTTTGTTTCCCTTGCTTCTGGAGATGTGCCTAGCAAGAAGTTGCTATGGCTGAAGTCAAAGAGGTTGTTGCCTGTGTTCTCTAAGATTTTTATGGTTTCTTGTCTCACAATTAGGTCTTTCATCTGTTTTGACTTTTTTTGTGTGTATGGTGTAAGCAAGTGGTCCAGTTTCATTCTTCTGCATGTTTTCTCAGCACCATTTGAATGAAATTTTGCCATTTGCAATGACGTGGATGGAGCTAGAGTGCACTGTGCTAAGCAAAATAAGTCAGAGAAAGACAAACACTATATAATTTCATTCATATGTGGAATTTAAGAAACAAAAGAGATGAACATAAGGGAAAGGAGAAAAGAGAGGCAAATCATAAAATAGGCTCTTAGCTATAGAAAACAAACTGAGGGTTTCTGGAGGGAAGGTGGGGGGGATGGACTAAATGAGTGATGGGTAGTAAGGATGGCACTTGTGATGAACACTGGGTGTTGTATGTAAGTGAGGAATCACTGAATTCTATTCCTGAAACTAATATTGCACTGCATATTGACTAGCTAGAATTTAAAAAAGTTCCAGGGATGTAATGTATAGCATGATGACTACAGTTTATAATATTGTATTGTATACTTGAACGCTACTATGAGAGTAGTGCTTTAAAGTTCTCATCAACCCCCACCACCAGGTGTTTGAGGTAAAGTATATGTTAACTAATTTTTTTCAGTAAACACTTTGCATACTATATATATATATATATGTATGTATATATATATAATTATCACATTGTATACCTTAAATCTACATAATATATCTTTAATAAAGATGGGGAAAAATTAGCAGCTTACGTTCCTAAATTTAAAGATTTATTATAAATCTACAGCAATCAAGAGAGAAGGTACTGACATGAAAGTAAACAAATAGAGCCATCAGAGAAAAATGCAGAAATATACACAAAATGAATGATCAATCGATTTTTGACCAAGTTGTAAAGACAATTAAATGGAGAAATTATAGTCTTTTCAATAAAGTGGATATTGTGGAAGAAAAAAATTGAAGTTTAATCCATACCTCACACTATATACAAAATCAACTCAAAATAAATTGTAGGCAGAAAAAGAAAAACTAAAAATATAATTTTTATATTTGTATTACATTGATTCACATTACTAGACTTCAGAGAAATGTAAATCAAAACCACAATGAGAAACAATTCACACCACTAGGAGGGCCGTAATCAAAAAGACATAATAAAAATGGCTGGCAAGGACATAAAGAAATTGAAAATCTCACACATCACTGGTAGGAATGTAAAATGGTGCACTCACTTAAAAGAAATGTTTGACAGTTTCTCAAAAATGTTAAAAATAGAATTGCCATATGACCCAAAAATTCCATTCATAGATATATACCTAAGAGAAATGAAAACATATCTTCACACAAAAACTTGAACATAAATTTCATAGCAGCATTATTTATGATAAGAAAAAGGGGAAACAATCCATTTCACCTTCAACTGATGACTAGATAAATAAGATTATAAAACTTCTTGGAATAAACATAACAGAAAACAGTAAAACGAAGTGAGAGGGGGACCTAGTGTGCAAAATTGAAGGATCTCCTCACTCTCGGGGACTTGCACAACTTTGCAAGTGAGATCCTCCTTAAATTTTGAACCCTAGGCTCTTCATCTCCTCGCTGCAGTGTAGACTTTGTGAGAAATGCTTAGTGATTTGGGAATAGGCAAAAATTTTTACCAATGACACCAAAAGTAAGATCCTAAAATGTTTTAACATGATAATCTGAACTTTCTTAAAATCAAAAGCTTCTGCTCTTGAAAAGATTCTGTTAAGAGAATGAAAGACAAATCACAGACTGGAAAAAAAAGTCCAGAATGTATAAAGAACTTTCAACTCTCAATCAAAAATATCAGTTAAAAGTAGGCAGAATATTTGGACAGATACGTGACCAAAGGATGAGGGAGGAGGTGTATGAAAAATGCTCAACATCATTGTTTAGTAGATACGTGCAAAGTAAATATGGTACATCCATATGATAAAATATTATTTGGTATTGAAAAGGAATTAAGTACTGATGCATGCTCTTATATGGATGAAGCTTGAAAATGATATGTTACATGAAAGAAGCCAATCACAACATATCACATATTGTATGATTCCATTTACATGAAATACCCAGAACAGAGAAGTCTGCAGAGATAGAAAGTAGTTTAGTGGTTGCCTAGGCTTGGGCAAGGGGGAGATAGAGATTGTTAATTGGTATGTAGTTACTTTTTGGAGTAGTGAAAATAGGATTCAATTAGATTATGGCAACGGTTGCACAACTCTGAATATACTAAAAATATTGAATTGTACACTTTAAATTATAGGTTGTATGATATGGAAATTATATCTAAATAAGTTTTTTTTTAAATATATCCAGTAGACTAATGCTCAGGACGAGATCATATGGACCTTTTCCCCCCAGGCTCCTCCCTACTAAATACAACTTACTATAAAGCCTGGAAATACCTACTATAAAGCCTGGAAATAACTTCAGAGCAAACCAAAAGAGAATTCTGAAAGATGACAGAGGAAGGTGTACTGGTTTGGGATCCCAGGACTGGAGAAACAGCACAGTATGAGGACATCTTAT
The DNA here is from genome assembly GCF_028018385.1 of Neofelis nebulosa. NCBI lineage: Eukaryota > Metazoa > Chordata > Mammalia > Carnivora > Felidae > Neofelis > Neofelis nebulosa. The sequence continues at coordinate 108,213,372 of NC_080800.1, read as the reverse complement.
GACCTCTCATCCAACAGAAAAAGGTGACCCCGGCCTGCCATTTCCTGAACACCAGCTTCGTTTTAGCAATAGAACGTGGGCCAGGAAGGCTCATCCTTCCTCTAGATCAAATGGAAGTCCCACCTACATCAGGTGAGCCAAGCAGTACTATGAATCAATAGCAGAAAGATAACAGAAAACTTTCAAAACACTTGGAAATGAAACTAACCATCTAAATAATCTGTGGGTCAATGAGAAAGTCTCAAGGGAAAATAAAAAAAATATGCTAAACAGAGTGAAAATACAACATATAAAACTTGTGGTACACCGCAAAGTACTGAAAGCTTACACCAGAAAAGAGAAAATCAATAATCTAAGTTCCTACCCAAAGAAACTAGAAAAGAGGAAAGTAAACCAGTATAAAGCAGAAGAGAGGATGTATTTGAGATGAGTTCAAGTGAATAGGGCTGCTATTTGAGGGGAATGATGTAGAAATGGAATATGAATGAGTGGAGATTTAGAGAAGAAGACAACCTGGGGCACGTGAAGCATTACTGACTGGCCTGAGGGACCAGCTGAGCCTGGAAATTCTAACTCTTAGAAGCACCAATATGTGGAGTGCCACTCCTGTCTCTCACAGTGGTTATTGTGAGACTGGAGAGATCAGATGTTCAGAGGACCTCAAACCTAAGACTAACTAGTGCAGGTGTGGTATTTGGAGGGCAAAGGGTTGAAGAGGTGGTCAGTTCTAAATCGATATGCCCCGACATCTGGCTGGATGAGGGAAGAAGTAAAGAAGAAAGGAAAGGCTTGAGGCACTAGGCACCTCAATGCAGCCAAATAGCAGATGCGTGGGACCCAGCCACTGTTAGGAGATTCAAGACACGATGGGATATTGAACTTGACCCCTCAGAAATCCAGTCATACCCAGTGATGCCAAGTGATTGGTTGAAGCACTAAGAAGTTAAAGGACAGGGTGGTGAGGGTGAGACCAGGCTGTGCAGGATGGGTCTTCTGTGTGGATATTGTCAAGGCCACCTGGGATGAGACCAGGACTTGGAGTGTCAAGGAAGTCTCTTGAGATCTCCCTTAGAGTATGCGGAAGAGTGGGGATAATGCCCACATCCATTTGTCACTCTCAGTTCAAACCCTCTGGTTAGCAGTCAGCACTGGGGAGGAATGCAAGGGAAACAATAAGATCAGGGAAAAAACCTGGTTTCAGGGAAGGCCTGGAAGTAAAAGGAGTGTTTTGAAACAATCAACTTTCCTGCTTATTATCTGGTTTATTGGTTGGTTTTTAAGCTGAGTGGGGAAAGTACAGGCAAACTTTTCTGGGGACACATTTTACTATTTTAGCCCTGTAAAGTTCTGGAATGGCAGTCAGAAGGTTTGTCTGAATATTAATCCAGATCTCTGACCTCAAGTCAGCTGTTTGCCAATATAAACCTTTTGTGTGACCATTTATATAAGAACAGAGTTGGAATAAATGAGCTTTACATTTCCCACTGGCTTTAATACATATGGGCCCTAGATGCATATAGGGTCCGCATGAGCTAGCACAGTTGTTGTCTAGTAGCTTGTTCTATCTAGAGAGAAAGGACCTATGAGGAAGGAGGGTGAACCTTGCTTGTTAATAGTGCAAATCCCATTCAAATAACTCCCCCAAGACATCACAAAGCATCTTCTTGTCAGAGGAAGAATTCTAAAATGGATGGCCCAGGGTAATCTAGTGGTGAAACACCCGAGCTTTGGAGACTGGCTGTTTTCCACTAACCAGGTCTTTAATTTGGGCAGATTATTTGACCTCTCTGTATCTCACTGTTTTCCAGGAAACAACGAGGATTACAGTAGCATGTACTTCATAGAGTTGTGAATATTAAATAAAATGATGCATGTAAAGCTTCAAACCCAGTGTCAGACACTTTGGAATAACTCAATATATGCCAATGATTATTATAATAATTATGATAATTATTATGGGAGGGACCCACTGTTATTACATTTCTGCTCTCTGTAAAACTCTATGTGAGGAAATATCCTAAAGCAAAGTGTACAAAAATAAATAATACACAACGTTTCACTCTCCCGGGGCCCTGTGCCTGACACGGGAAATTTCCAAGCATGTCATGAAGTCTTAAGTTTTCAAGAAAGGTTGGAGGTCCTGTCAATCAAACAGCAACACGTTCTTCTCTTGCCCTGAAAATCATGTATTTCCAGATGTTTTCAGGTTTTCATTTTTCACCAATCCAAAGGGGATTTCTCAGTTGAGAACATCTAGTGATCTCTCCCTTTATCCCCCTCCTTTTCCCTTTAGAGGCCCTCCTCTTAAGCTTCATTCTTTCCAGTTTCTCTTTCATCCCTTCTCAACCATTTATCTGACTTTAACCCTTTCATTCTCTTTATTCAACTAGAGCACTTCCCCTTTCTTCCATTTTACTCCACACCCTCCTCCCCTTTATCCCATGTCCCCTTCCCCTTTATTCCACATCGCCCACCCTTCCCCTTTATGCTCCATCACTTCCGCCTCTTTATTCTCCATCACCTCCGCTTTTTATTCCCCATCACCCCCATTTTGTCCCCATTACTTCCATCCCTTTATCTTACATCACCCCCCCTTATCCCACATCACCCTTCCCCTTCATACCCCATCGTCTCCTCCTTATTCCCCATAACCCCTCCCCTTTTGTCCTTCTGACCTCCAACACTTTATTCCCAATCATCTCTCTTCTTTATTCCTTTCCCCCTCTCCTTTATTCTGTGTCACTTCTCTCCTTTATTCCCCATCACCCCTCCCCTTTATTCTACACACCCCCTGCTTTAGTCCATTCCCCCACATCCCATTATTCCATGTCACCCCCTCTCCTTTATCCCTCTTCCCTATTTCTCTTTCCCCTTCAGCTCTAGTCAGAGCTTCCCAACTCACCAATCCAATTTTCAAATTAAACACACACACACACAGTAAGCCATGAATATGCTGCTGTCACAACACAGATGTTTATTAATGATTAAATGCCAGAGAAGTTTTAATAATCACAAATCTTCGAGCTCTGCGGTTGTTACCCATTGTGTGATCAATTTCTATCCCTCAATACAATACATTCTTCATTCTGTGGACCTTAGCAGTTGTTACCCCTCAATATCAGCTATAATTTTGGATGTCATACATAACCCATATCTGCGTGTTACCACAGCATGTCCCGCAAATTTGTACCGTCCTGCAGAGAGGAGCTACAGAGACGATAGGTAATAACGTTTGGAATCAGGTGACTTGAACTACTTGGAACTATGTGTCTCTACCTAACTAGCTGTTTTGCTGACAGCAGGGTGTGAACTCCAGCTGTCTGTAAAACAGATCTAGGTAATAAAATCAAATTTTTCCTCTAAGTTTTGACCCCAGAAGGCTAGTTAGGCTTACATTTGAGGTTTCCCTGTTAGCGTGACCTGAGCAAAACTGCACAGAATTTTGGGGGTGGCTATTTGATGAGCCATTGGTCTAAATAATTTGGGGCGGGCAAAAAATCCTGAGGTGGTGGAGTTGCTGCAGGGACACGGCTATGAGTTGGTGTGACATGATTTAGCGTTAATTGTTTGTCAGCTGTCAGTCCTGACATGACGTCCTAGCATGCCTCTTGAGGGCCTTTGCAATTGAGCTCTTGGGAGGAGGGAAGGAAAGTCAGGAAAAACATGCAATTCCCTTTTTTGGGGGGAGGGAAAGCACCTCGAGATTTGTGAGCTTCTCTGGGACAAGGTGTTTACCACAAATGTCACATCAATTAAAGGACAGGCTGTAGTGTGGGAAAGCCAGGATCAGGGGTAAAAGAGAAAGGCAAGGTAGCACCAGGGAGCCTGGGCATGACACAGAAACATCTCTGCTTTTACTAGCTGAAGAGACCAAACTTCCCCGGTGAAGGGGCTTGGCAGTGTGTTTGGAATTCTCAGCCTGACCCGAGCATCAGGTGGAAATCCTTCTTACCCTCAGATCTTTACCCTCAACGTTTCTTCAATGTTTCCTGTGACATCCCAGGTCTACCCCCACCCTTTTCCCCTGTCCGGCACCTTATAGAAGGAAAAACATCTAAGGAAAGAAGTAGCCGATGCCAGTTTTGGCCTCCTTCTCCCGGGGCACACGGAGCAATGGGCGGTCTTGCTCCGGAATGGGGGGGTTACCCGCTCCTTCCTCATCGTCATGGGAACGGGCAGTGCCGGGAGGCACAGCTGGCTCCTCAGAGGAACCTGGAAAATAGTAACAGTGTTAACTCCTTAATGTTTCCAGACTTCATACTTTGCACAGCACGCAAGGGACTAAGACCTAATTTTGCACTTCAAATACAATACGAAGCAAGAAGTTAGAGTAGGAAAGATCATCCCTATTTGACGTGTTAAGAAAACTGCAGCCTAACAGTGGAACACATATCTCTAAATCTAGGCCCCCTGTAGAAGGTGGTGGGGGTAGGGCTGGGTTAGAGAATAGGAAGAGTGAGACAGATACCCCGTGCTTACAGCAAATGGACAATACCACTGGGCAGGCGGGGAAGAGGGCGGCCCCCTAACAACCACCACCACCCTACAACCAGCCTGACTAATTTTACTAAGCAAATGAGTAACAGAGCTGGAGCCGGAAGCTTACAGCACTTCATGAAGGGGAGAAAGCAGGTGTCAGTCATCAATGACTCTGGGGAGGATTTGTGGTCCGTGACTTGGCCAGGCTGAGACCTGTTTTTAAGGAGGGTGGTATCTACAAGAAATGTAACATCTGCATCTTCTTTGTGGGACTTTATTGCCTTTGGACTCCAAACTTCTCTAGAGTCAAGATCATTAGGCATTGGGACAGCCTCCACATTCATGATTTCATCAAGACTGACAGTAAGGTCTGGCTGAGGGTCTGGAATTGTGTTGAGAATGGAGACATCTTCAGGCTCTGGAACCAAATTGGTAACTTCATCCTCTTCAAAAGTGTTGGCTCGGTCTTTCTGAGAACTGGGAATTTCATTGTGAATTTCAGCATCCCCAGGCTCTGGAACCACATTAAATACTGAGTCTTTTTCAAGACGGGGGTTTTCTTTAGAGTCTCGGATTCCACTGACATCCGAGGCTTCTTCGTGTCTTGGGATTTCTTCAGTAACTGAAGATTCTTCCTGGTCTTGAATGTCATCAAAATCAGAGTCATCTTCAGGGCTGGTTACCACATGGAGAGCTGGGACCTCTTCAGGGTTGGAGCCTTCCTCGGAGCCTGCAATTCCATTGAATTCTGATGGTTCTTCCTGATCTGGAATTTCTTCAGTATCTGAGGTTTCTTCATCATTTGGGACTCCATCAAGAGCTGGTACCTCTTCAAGATTGGGGTCTTCTTCAGGGTCTGAGAGTCCATTAACCTCTGGGGATTCTTCATGATTTAGGATTTCATGACCCCCAGGGGCTTCCTCAGGGCTTGGCAACATATGAAGAGCTGGGACTTCTTCAAAATCAAGGTCTTCATCAGAAGTTGAAATCCCATTGACCTCTGGGGCTTCTTCGTGGCCTGGAATTGCTTCAGCATTTGAGGATACATCATTTGGGATTTCATCAAGAGCCAGAACCTCTTCAAGATTGGGATCTTCTTCAGAATCTGGGTTTTCATCATGTTCTGAAGCATCTGCATGGTCTGAGATTTCATCGGTATCTGAGGCTTCTTCATTGTTCAGGATTACATCGAGATAGGGAATTCCTGCAAGGTCAAGATTTTGGTTGTCTTCAAAATCTGGCCCTTCTTCAAGGTCGTGGTTTGGGTTTTCTCCAGGATTTGGGATTTCTTGCACATCTGGGGCTCCTTCAGGGTCTGGGACCATATCAAAATATGATATTTCTTCAAAGTCTGGGATTTCAATGAGTTCGGGAATTTCATCATCAGGGTCTAGAATATCTTCAAGGGGAGGAAGATCATCAAAATTCAGGGTATCATCATCGTCATCATCATCGTTGTCGTCGTCGTCATCATCTTCTTCATCAAGCTCTGGTATGCCTTCAAGATGTGGGCCTTGAATCTCAAGATCATTTGGGATCTCAAGACCTTGAATTTCCCCAAAGACTACTCCTTGATGGAGATACTCAAATACTAGCTCTTCATGGCCTGACACATCTTCCTCAGAGGACTCATCTTCCTCAAGGGGCTCATCTTCACCAAGGACCTGGCCTTCAGGAAGGGCCTGACTTTCACCAAGGGACTGACCTTCAGCAAGGGCGTGACCTCCAGCAGGGAACTGACCTTCATCAAAGGGCTTGCTCTGAGCAAGGACAGCAGCCCGGGCTTCAGCAGAAGTTTCCACTGGATCAGAAAGTAAAGCATCCTCTTCCATCTTTATTCGTGCACTCCTGGGTGGAAATGAATTTGAAAAAGCAAGTCAGTTTTCATACTTGGTTTGCCTAACATGACGGTGGTCTTGGATTGAAAGCCCCCATAGGAGATTCTGCTTCAGGCTAAGCTTAAACAAACCAAGAAAACACTCACTGTATCTTCCTCAAATTCCTGCGTCTGATAAAATCCAGGGCTTCAGGACTGGATTTCCACACACGCTTAGCAACCTGCTTCTGAATATGGGGAGGCACCTGAGGGTAAAATGAGCAACGTTAGCCTTTATTACACAACATTTTAAAATTTATACTCCTCTCTATCAGGTACCCAGGACTGAAGATACCATGACCACTGAATGCAGGAGGAATTTCTGGAAGATTTAGTGGCTGCCTGCTTTGGCTACTGTCAGGGATGCATGTATGACCCTCACTTGCCTTGTAAATAGGAGAAAGCTATGAAGGAAGTTTGTCCAAAAGCTCCCTTTACCTGGAAGAGGATATCCCAGTTATCAATCATGGCACGGACCACATTGACAGAAGCAACATAGTGGTCAATCCCCAGTCTTGTTTTCCTGGACTCCCTCTTGGCAAATCTCCCCTTCTTCAGGAGAGCAGATCCAAACACCAGAGCCAAGTTGGTGGAAGTCATACGGTTGCCTGAAACCTACAAAAAGGAAAGCAGAAAGTGATCGACTCTGAGGCAATAATGGAAATGACACAAATATGAATGTCTCCCTTTGTTCTTGTTGCCTTCTCCTACCGTCTGTCTCTGTGTCTCTCTCATACACTCCCACACATGTCCCCTACTACAGCTCTCATTACCATTCTCCACAGGTTTTTACCAACTGTCCGTCAATGCCAATGGAGTCCTCGCAGTTCTCAGTGATCTTATGCAGGGCCTTCAGCAGACGCTCCAAGGTATCACTGTGGCAGGGTGGCATCAGATAAACCAGCAACTGCAGGGCAGAAAGCTGATCCTGTGGCTTTAGAGCTAGAAGAAGGAAAGCAGTGGATGGCTCAGGGGGCTAGCCTTGACAGCAGCCTGATACCAAAAGACATGTGATTATGCTTGAAAACTGAGGAAGAGCTATGGAGGAAGTACCCAGGCATCTTGTCTTTGCTCATTCCCAAAGCATTTGAGCTCAGGATCCCTGAAAGCAAGAAGTGCTCCCATCAAAAGCAGATCCCTTCTACAGAACCTAGGTTCCTCTTTGCCCTGGGAGGACACACACAGCTTCAAGAAGCTCTAGAGAAATCTCCCAACAATAGACTTACAATGGACTATTAAGAGATCTGGGGAAAGCAATCTGGATAGGTGTTTTCATCTTCTGATGTTTACTCTGTTTTAGTTCCCTGGGGTCCTGCAGCCAGACCTCTGTCCCTACCGCCCCCCCATACTATTTCCCCTCCTTGCCTGACAAGGGACAGCACAAGACTCACTTGCTGTCAGGAGGAAGGACATGTACAGATCGTCTGGCAGCAGAGAGTCCTTCATGTCCCGGAAAAACTCCTTGAGGAGTGCAGCCACATCATGCACATTCTGATTGTCATCCAGCACTACATCCAGACCTTGATCAAATTCTTCACGGAGCTAGAAAAAAGGGAGAGAAGACATGGACCCTCTGCCCTGCCCATCACATGCTCCCTCCTGGCATTTCCTTCCATAAGTCTCAAGCTTCAGTGGAGGTGGCTGGCAATATGGCATGACTGAGGGGCTAGAAAGAAGACGTTGATCCCCCCCACCAGGCATGAAACTCCACTCAGATCTATGGGGAAGACACCCCCACCTGTTTTTCCTCACTCAAGGAACATAGGTGTAAACAGAGCCAGTTTACCTGACGCACTCTCTCTGCCGAGTATTCCAGGGTGAAAATTCCCACTGTGCTTAAGCCTGAAAGAAAAGACCAGGAGATGCTAAGTATCTCTGGTCCCCTTCCCCATGGCATTTCCCCTCTCCCCAACTGAATCCCAGCCCCAGCTGGTGGCAGGGGAATGTTCCCACCCTTCACCCTATGTCCTCTTTTCTCTACCCATTTCTAGAACACCATTCTTGCCCCTTTAATTGCCTCCTACCTTGATTAAACCATCATTCTCAGCCCCCTTACCATGTTTCTCAATGAAGCTGCAGCAAGCCTCAACAACCTGGGGGATTTGTTTAGCAATCGGATTGAGGCTCATTTTCCTTTTGGATCCCAGAAGTCGCTGGCCAATCGGAAAGGAAATCTTGGAAAGTTGCAGGGTCTGCAGCAGCAGGGCCCCATCCTCCAGTTCAGCCAGGCTGTCCACGGACACCGCACCCTGTGGAGAAACCCAAACTATCTTAAAGGGGGGGAGCAGGAGGGTCACTTTGGACCTTCCTGGGGATTGTGTCACATTCATAACAGGAGACCTTCTCTCCGTGGGAAGCCAATTACACCCCCCCACACACACACACACACACGTTCTCTTCAGCTCTCCCTCCCTCTGAGGTCACAGGCCTTGACCCTCCCGCCCTGCATCGATGGACAACTCAGGGACGGCCACTGCTTGGAGGGTTCAACTCACTCGACGCCCACGGCGAGTAAACTCCCGGGGCAAGGTGGGCTCATCCCGTCTGCGACTGAAAAAGCGCCTGATGCGGCCAAACATCCTTTGCACCACGTTTCCCCGACGACGTCCCGAGGCCTGACCAGTGGATTCTTCAATCTGCATCGCGGCTGTTAGTTCAAGATGCTTGCGGCGGGTAAGCTCATTCACCAGGACCTCTTCCAGGCGAATGCCAAACGTCTTGAGTGATACGACTGGGGAGCCAGGGAGAGAAAGAATGAGACACGTCAACGCTCCGCAGCGCTTAAATCAGGAGGAAGTGCAGGGGCTGTAGCGCTCCTCTAAGCAACCGCCTGCAGCCAACCCCACCCCTCCAGACCCGCAGCGCCCCTCCCTGGGGAGGGAGCCAAAAAGACCCTGCAGTGGTTTGACAGAAGCACTCAGTTCCACTACCCCGACGGAGCTCGGGATCCCTGCCTTAGGTCCTGCCAGGGGGGTGACAGCCTTGAAGCAATGAGGGCAGTTTCTTCTGGGCGACTGTCTGGGGTGGATCCACGGGGAAGGCTTAGGGAAATCTGCTGGGACCGCCCCGCGTCTGCAGCGAGTGCGCCATTTCCTGAAACATCCCCTATGGGGTTGGGGGGGTGGGGGTTGAGTACCCCCAGAAGCAATGGGCACCGCCGAGTCTCCAGTAGCCAGGGACACAATGGCGGGGGGGGGGGGGGTAAAGCCCCATTTATTTCCTAAGTACGAGAGCCCCTCACCCCTCTGCTGTCCTCTCAGAATCAGAAACCACTTCTCCAAGGTGTTTGGACGGTCAATAGGTAGAGCTATGGGAAGAGAAAAAGAAAAGACACGCACACTCACACAAATAGGATTTGATAAATGATGAAAACATCGCAATGTATTGATCTGCGGGGGAGGGGGCGGAGCAAACAGCTCCGACCTGCCCGCTGAAAGTGTTTTGCTTTCTCTCAGCCTCAGTTTCCCCGTTTGACAACGGGACCAAGCCCATCTACCACCCCTGAGACTCCAAGAATTTAACCGAATCAGACGATCGGAGGCGCCTCGTGCGCAGCGCGCCCCGTGTCACGCACCAGCAGCAGCTCCGCACAGGGCTTCAGACACACATTGCGGACTCTGGGGCGCCGCGGCCGTGCAACAGGCTAGGGGAGGGGCTCCGCCTGCGTCCCGGCGGCAAGTAGGGGTCGCCAAGTTCCTGTGGGCGCGCTCGCGCCCGGGCTGCCGTCGGCTCCCCGCACCGCAGCCCTGGCAGCGGCGACACGCGCCGTCCCGGCTCTCAGACCCCCGCAGCGGGGTCTACTCGTCCCTCGCGTGGCGTCCCCAGGTTACGGCCGCCGCGCGCGCCCGGCGCGCCCCCCGCCCCTCGCACTTTTCTCTGCCGCGGGGGCGCCCCTCGGCCCGTGCGCCCCTTCCCGCCTCCCCGGGGCCGCCCAGCCCCCTGCACGCTCGGGCCCCATCCAGGGCTTCGTCCCGCTCGCTCACCCGCAGCCGGCTGAGTGGGGGGGGGGGGGGGGGGGGGAGCGGGCAGCGATCGCAGCGCACCTCCTGCCGACGCTCCCGCGCCCGCACCGCCCTCCCGCTCTGTGCCCGGATTGGCGCGTGTCTCTCTCGCTGTCTCGCTATCTCCCCGGACTCGCCGTCTCTCGAGCACGCCGTCTCTGTGCGTCCTGGTCCCTTCTCAAAGGGTCCCTCTGCACCTCCTCCTCGCTCTGACTCCTCGCACCGCACCTGGTGCGTCAGTCTTTTCACCTGCCCTCTGTCCACCTGTCTGTCCCTGCCTTCCGCCTGTCTGCCCGCCCCCTCAAGCCCCCAGGCTTCGACCCAACTCAACTAATCTTGACCTCTTCCACAATTCAACCAAAACCCTTCAACTCCTGCTTCCTCGGTGGTCCAGGCTCCAGGGGACCCGAGCGGGGCCGACACCAGGCGGGAGCCCCTCCCACCCTCCTGGACCCCAGACTCGGCCCGTCCTGCCCGGGGGTCCGCTCGCTCGAAGGCGGGGACACCACGCTCCGGGGCCGGCTCACCTCGGTCAGGTTTGAATTCAGAGAGGAAATGTCTGGCCACGAGTTCGTGGTAAGCAGTCTCTTGCAGCTTCAGACGCTCCAGCTCCGACAGACTGTGTATTGATATCATTTTCGTCCTGCGGTCCGGATTGTTTCCTGGGGCTCCTCCCAGGACGTTCACTAAAAAAAGGAAGGCGGACAACAACAGCAAAGGGGGCATGATTCTGGGGCACAGTGTCCTTGCTGCCTTCAGAAAAGGAATGCAGCCACCCATTCTGGAATCGGATGATATCAAGGCTGCATCATCCAATTGTCACTGGACCTGGTGGAAGGAGCTATGGGGGGGAGGGTGGTAAAGGGGGAGGGAAAACTGGGAGGTGGCTTCACCCTCAAGCATAGCTGCCTCTGGTTGCTTATTTGAAGGAAAAAAAACCAACTTAAAAAAAAAATCATCCCTGAACCGATAGTCCAGAAAAGAGAAAACCTAATTAGGCAGAAGTAGAAGAAAAAGGAGGAGGAGGAGGAGGAGGAGAAGAAAAGAAAGAAAGACAGAAAGAAAAAGAAAGTAAAGAAAAAAGAAAGAAAAAAGAAGGAAAAAAGAGATTAAAAAGAAAACCAACCAACCTTATTCACAATTGTAAAATGTACATTGAGACAAGTATAAGGTAATATTTCCCCTCAATTAATTAGAAAATTGATAGAGTTCATTTAATGGTGATACTCTGTGCTGTCCAGGCTGGATGAAATGGGCATATTCATTTAGGTTAGGAGTACTGAAAATGTGTACAACTCTTCCAGAAGGCAAACGGGGCACATAAGTATGGAGCCAAAAATCATCCCCAGGCCCTTTGACCTAGTAATTCCCCTTCTAGGAATCTGTCCTAATGAAATCTACCTTCGGACAGGCAAAAACATATGTACATGAGCCATAACAGGAAAAAATTTAGGGGAAAAAAGCTAGCCCAGTAATGAGACTAGTTATACAAATTATGGAAGGACCACAGTCTGGAAAATTATGAAATCATTAAAGTGATATTTACAAAGAGCTTTTAAACAGCAAATACAAAATATAGGATTGTGTTAATTATGATTACAACCATGTGAAGGAAAATCTGCATAAAAATAAAAGACTGAAAGAAATGCACCCCAATATGAACAGCATCTTTATTAAGTGGTAAGATTTTGTTTGCCTTTGCTTTTTCTCTATTTACTAAAAATTGTGAGACTTGATTATATTATGTTTTTCATGAAAACACCATCCAGTTTGTATCAAAAGAAACAAACATCGTTTCCTGGCCATTTCTAGTGAGTCTCCTCCCAACACAGAACTGGTGATCAGAGTGAAGTTTGTCTTAGTGTTCTGGCAAACCTGTTTTCCATGTCCCTTCTCCATGGCGCCCAGTATCCCATACTGCTGCTCCCAGGCTGCATAGGATCCCCCAGTGGGGATCTCTCTGGACCCCACACAGCATTCTTCCCCGCACATCCTGGCCTCATTTGTTCTTTCATTCATTCATTTATTTAAAAAAATTCTGTATTAATTACTCACTTTGTGCCAGGCACTAAAGATTCAACTATGGGCAAATGAAACTACTCTTTTCATAAAAGATCTAACAGTGCAGTGAAGGAGATACACAGGTTGGTAACAATTTACAAAACCTTGTGAGAAGTCAATGGCCAAGATATAAACAAAGTACTGTGAGAGCAGAAAGGAGGAAACATCTAAGTCTGCCTGGAGATGGGGGTGGGGGGAGTCCAGAAAGAGAACATCTTGTGCAAAGGCAAAGAGATGGGAGAGAGGTTGTCATATTCTTAAAGCTGTAGAAAGGGGATGTTAGGAGATAAATCTGCATAAGCAGGCATGAACTGAGGAATGGCCCTGTAAGCCATATTATGGAACTGGACTTTCTCCTGAAGGCAGTAGGGAACTACTGCAGGGTTTTAAGTGGAGAGGGACAGAGTCAGAGCTGCAGTTGGAAAAATCACAGGGAGCAGTGAAAAGCCTGGTCTGAGTAGAGAGTCTGAAGTAGGTAGATCAGCCAAGAGGCAAAGAGATGCTGATACAAGCCAGTGTCACTGGGGCTGGGGCTGGGGTAGGATTCTATGGGTAGAATTGACAGAGCTTAGGGGAATTGTAATAAGAAGGATAGAATTTAGGACAGCTCCAAAGGTTATAGTTTGGGTGAGTGTGTGGATTCTGGCTCTTGATAGAGAAGATAATTTGGGACATAGGGAACTAAACCTTTTGACAATAAGGGAAGGGGTCACATGCCATTTCTTAGAGCTCCCCTTTGCCATGGAGTTTTACAGTAATATTCTATATATTATAGTTGAGTAGGCGGCTTAAATCCCAAAGATCAGGTAATGTGGCTTTGACAGAGGAAAAGCAGGTAGGCGTTTATCATTCAACAATCTATACAAATGAGCTCTGTCCAGAACAAGCACACAAACAAACCCACAAACCCACCAAAATCCCACCCTTGTTTTGTTTCCAAAATTCTCTTTTGCCCACTTTCCTTAATAGCCAAAGTCACGCTTATCAAAAATAAGTTCTTACCAGATAACTGAAGTGCAGTATGAGAAAAGGCGAGGAGTCTTTCTATGGCTTTTGAACTGAGCTAGGAGGAAAAATCCTTAGCATGGATTTTTTAAATCTCCTTCAACTCCAAAGCACCATTCCCTGGACCCAAACTGAATGCCTAAGCCCAACCACCAAACTTTGTCCACAAGATGATCATTTTAACCAAAGACATATGCACAGCACCCACCTCAGTCCCAGACTAAGTCCCTAGCAATCCCCCATTCACAATAGCTGGTCCAGACCCTATTAGCCAAGGGTCTCATCCTGACACATACAGCCTAGCTCTGCTTAAATTTTTTTGAGGTTACTCCCCCTCTCCCTTTCCCCAATTCAGGCATATTTGTACCTGCTTTGAACTTGTGGCTATTTCTTCTTGCCAAGGCTTACCAGATCTGGTCATCTGAAGAGTATAGCTGGTTCTTTTACCCAGAAACCAAGATGAAAATCTATCCCTCTCCCCCCCCCAAATAAGGTAAGAACAAATAAGAAAATCTCAAAACAACACCAGCCAAAAAAGAGAGAGACAGAGAGAAAAGCCTTTGAGAGATGAGTCAGCCTAGATGCTTACAATTATGAAGGAAATCAAAGGCCTTAGAATAAACCGTTTGTCATTGCCTCCTGCTCAAAGATACAGGGCTAAACTTAAGAGCAGTCATATGCTGCTATTCTGCCAGCAAAACTGACACTGTCTTGCTTGCTTTCAACCCTCTCAAGCCACCAGGACAGAAGTAGAGTTAGGAAGGCCAGTGTGCCCAGACAGGAAGCAGATGGGGGGGGGGGGCAAGTAAGCAGGTTTCAACACCAAAAGAGACACAGAAACAGGTTCTTGAGATTTGAATACTTGTCCTCAGGCTTGGTTTTCCAAGTTGAGTACAAAAGGAGGCTCCTCACAGGGAACAAGGTGCCAAGAGACCTCTCCTGCTCCAAAGTATCTTCCTCTTCCCCTTTCAGCATGCCTTAGGGCTGGCCTGAAGTGACCATGGCATCAAAAAATATACAAGACAGAAGAGGAAAGCAAGTCCTCTCAGTTTCAGCCTAGAATTCAAGACATTTGCAAAAACAAAGTCTTTAGACATATATCTGCAGGGGCCGCTGGAGTCAGAACTAAACAGAATGCAGTTCAAAGCCAAGCTTTACAATATCTTGGCTGTGTGACCTTAGGAAAATCAGTTGAATTCTCTGAGCTTCAGTGACTTCCTATATAAAATGGGAAAATGATGCAGTACCCATTTCAGCAGTTGTGTGAGAATAAATGAATAATGCATGCGTGATATTTAGCATTGGTTTTTAATAAAAACGTTGATCTTGAAGGTTCTTTGCAAAGGAGTTTACGAGAAAATATCAGGTTTCAAAAGTAATTACATAAAATTAGAATTTGTATCAATGCATACAAAGTCTTACTCTGTTCAAGCTCTACTAAATTTGAATTAAATTAAAACAGGTAAAGAGATCTTGGGAGACTGTTGGGAATAGGTCTTTCTTCTTCAGTCTCCAACAGCCTCAGGGTCAAGTTTAAAAAAAGTCATCTTACAAAATAGGAAAACTAACTGCATAGATCAATTTTTTAAATGCTATTATTCAGGTTAGCAAAATGCCTATATGTCTCAAAATTTCTTTTTCTTTCAAACCATCCAATTTTACACTGACACTGGCAAAAGAAAGCATAATTAATTGTATGTAGATAAGTAGAGGGGCTAGGATATTAGCAGATGCTGAAACAGAGAATTTGAACAAAGACCAGAGGGAGACCCAGAGCAAGTCTCCAGAAATACAAAAGGGGGAAACACATTTGGGTATCATCAGGCCTCTTCCTCACATCCTGCCGAAATGCATGGCACAGATGGAGAAACAAATTAACGTCAGAAAGGTCATGCTCTTCTACATTGTGAGGACAGGAATGCTTTCAGCTAGGCATAAATCCACAGCCCTCACAATCTGGAGGACTAATTTACTCCACTGTCCCCATCAAATAGTTAGGGATGGCATAGCACTCACTAGTAAACACCTATGAGAAAAAAAAGCAGGGGACTTCACGGATGCCATCATTTGAATTCCTATAACCTAGGCACTTTATGGCACCATCAGAATTTTGCTCCAAGATTTGATGGCGCTTCAGAGTTTGAGAAATTGATAGTGCATGAGCGTGAGTGCCCCACAGGCATTGTGTCTATGTTATGCAAATGTCTACAGGCAGTGACAATAGATAAAGACATCCCTGTTAATGTATCACAATGTGGGAAAGAGATACAGGTCTCCAGATAAAAATATTTGAGCACCAGTTTGGTCTGCTGGCACATTACCTCATTCATCTCTGAGTGTTAATGAGTTAGCCTTTAAGTTGTTATCCCATAACCTCCATTTTGGCAAAGGCTGCAGTCGTGATGAACAAAATGGCTCATTTTATCCTACGCTGTGATGGTGCCCCCAAGATAATTAAATTTGGGAGCAGTGCTCTTCTATACGCGGAGTCAGCTCATCATGCCATAGCCGAAGCTCATAAACTGGAGGTAGTACTGTTAAAGTATATTGAGGAAACTTCTGGCTTTTCTGACACACATTCTTGAATGTTTCAGGAATTGCTTAGTATATTAGAATGGATCACAGAGAGAAAGGACCCTAGCCATCACCTAGTCCAAAGCTTCCATTCTACAGTTTAGAAAACTGAAGCTCAGAGAGAGAGATGCAAGTTTGCCAAAGGCCACACAGCAATTTGACAGCAGAATCTAGACAAGAACCCAGTTCTTCTCAGTCCTGGGGCTCTTTCCACTGCTCCATCCACCTTTACTCTTAATAGCTGCAAAACAATGCACAGCTAATTAATGAAATCAAAAGAATGGACATATAATCAAAGTGTGAGTCAATAAGCCAGGGGAGGTCATATCTGAAGGCAGGCAACCACCACAAATTACAATCTCTGTAAAATAAGTATGGTAGTCACTGTATAGAATGTGGGATGCCCTTTTTAAATTTTATTGACTGAAGAAACAACTCAAGCCCAGGAAGGTGAGAGGCAATCTTTATGCTGTAAACATCCCAAAGGATAGTGTAAACAAGGTGATGTGACATCAAATACAACAAGATATAGATATTCCCACTATTATCTGCAGGATGTGTCAGAGTGCGTAATAGCGCGGGCATCACAAGCTGTGTTGCTGTTTTTCCCCCTCTTTTGGTTGCTGCTTTTATTATGTTGTGGCAGAAAAACTAAAAAAATAAGATGTTCCATCAATAGGAGGTAAATTTTTTTAAATGTCTAACTTGTCTTGTGCTTTTCATTTTCTTCAAAGCTTTCAAAATGTCCATTATCTCTAGGCCCTAGCACACAGTAGGTGTTCAATAGGTATTTGTTGGGTGAATCATAGGATTATAAATTTTGAGGGTTTTGAGAGAACATAAAGGTCTTGTAATTAAAACAGAAACAGCTCTTCGTGATTCATGGATAAATGAATCATGCCATTTTATTCTCATAACAACCCCTGGGAAGGAGGGAGGTGGGTATTATGTTTCGCCATTTTACAGATAACAACAAACTAGGACTCTGAGGAGGTTGTGACTTACCTGAGGTTACACGAAAACACCATGGAGGAATATGATCTGGGAACCAGCTGTCCCTACCTATCCTCAGGCCAGGCTTTCCTTTCCCACTAAACCATGGTATTTCTTGGTGTTCAGCTGCTGCCTGAGACTGGGACAGTCTGAACTGAGACTGAATTCTTTCCTAAGAAGGTGGCTGGATTTCTGAGGTCTCATTTATACACACTTTTTTTTGGGAAATGGTAATAAAGGTAGATTAGATAGATCAATTAATCAATTGATAGATACGACAGGTAAATATGATGATGATGATGATGATGATGATGATGATGATGAAAGAAAGAGACAGAGAGAGTGACAGTGACAGAGAGAGACAGAGAGAGAAGGCTCAGGAAAGGACTATTACAAAAGATAGAGAACAGGAGTGGGTAGAGGGAAAAGGCACCAAAAACCCTATGTGTTCCTCCCACCGCATCCCTCATCCTAGCCTACCCCCAAGCTGACAGCATGCCATCCTGAAAAGGTCCTGAGACATGGACTGGAACTTGGGTTCAAATCCCAGCCTTGCCACATGTAAGTTCACACACTCACCAACCAAGTGACCTGTAGCAAATTATCTCACTTTCCTGAGCCTCAGTTCCATCACCTTGCAAAACAAGAATCATGATACCTATTAGCTATAACTGTGGTAAAGATCAAATAAAAGACAGGGTGGAATGAAATAATTCTCCAAAGGGTACAGTGCTGCACCAAGGTGAGGTATTGTCCCCAAATATATATGAAAGTGAAATTTGAGAGGAAGACTGAGAAGTGCTCTGGAATGAGGCAGACAGCATCCCCACTGAAGAATGCCCTCACACCATCCTTTGAAAGCAAAGGTGGCTACTCACCCCCTGTCAGCAGGAAGCACACACTTTTCAGAGGGGATGAGTTAAGGTGTTTCTTCACTAGGTCTTTCGATGATCAGAGATGCAAGGCAACTGTGTGTGTGGAGGGAATGGGGGCTAGTCTAGGCTGCAAAATGTAGATAAAAGATAACTGGCCCACAAAAGGGATTTAGTCCCTACCTTTGGCTTCTGAAGCACAGTGTGCAAGCCATCCATGCTACAGATGGTGGAGGAAAGTGGGGAGCATCTGAAGTGGAAAGCCCCAGTTTCTGCCCTTGAGATCTTGCAGCCAAGTTGGAGGTCACCTTAATGTCAGGAATCTGAAGGACTATCAAGAAAGGCCCATGGGTCTAATGTCATTCTTTCCTGCACTAATTTAAATCCATTTCCTCTCCTTTTTTACTTTAAGGAACATTAAGAATTGACTATTTCCTCAGGTCCACTAGCACTAAGAAGACCCTTACTCAGCTGTGGGTTTTCAGTAAACTCTGATTCGTTTTTCCCCTCTTTTCAACATCCCTGCCACCCCAAGCCCCCCTCTTTGAGGCACACTCCCTTTCAGACACCCACATTCACTCTCACAGACATCCTCAAGCTCTTTTGCATATGCATTTTATACACACACACACACACACACACACACACACACACACACAGAATGTATTGGCTACAACAGAGAGAAGGAGGGAAACAAGACTCTGCCATCAAGCATTTGTACCTGCAGACCACAGCTGGGGCTTCTCCAGACTGGGCATCAGAGAACTAATGGGGACACTCCCCCAAACTATCTGGACAGATGCCTAGGAAGGAAACCTTTAGAATAAAGTTGTTCTCACAATCTGTTCTGACAGCTACCTCTTCCCCATCTCTGTTCCCCCACCCCCACCTGATTCTCTTCTCCTTTGATTGCATCTTCCCCCAACAAGCATCCAATTTTTGCCAGTTTTCTTCTTCTAAATCCTGTCTGAGTGGCTGTCATAGAGAATTGGGGCTGTGGGAGATGTTTCCCAGGTAGTTGTCATGCTATGAATGGTATTTTAAAACTACATTAAAATAACCATATTTAAAAAAAATATCAATGTCTGTCTGTCTAACTACCTATCTGTCCCCTCTTCAAAATTAGGTCACTGTCTTGGCTGTGATGCAGTGAAAAAAGAAAAAAAAAAAACCTATACCAGGAGTCAGGAAGCTTGCCTAGTTACTAAGCAGCTGAGTGGCCTTGGGAAAATCTGAGACCATCTCCAAGCCCAAACACAACTGGCTTAATTTATTATTATCCTGTTTATCTAAGAGCACCGTAGAAACACAGCTATCAATTTTTCAGAGTCCTTGATACTTCTACAGGACTTCGCCAACTCCAGGACAGGGGCCACACTGCCTCTGACCACAGTTGGGAAGAGAGAGCGCCCCTCGCCCCTCCGCAGGTCTAAGGGCACCATAGAGTGGAGGGTCTAAGCAGGTCTTCCCATCTCCCGCTCCTGGAGCCCCAGCTGGACCTTCTGCCCTTGACCCCTAGCTCGGTGACGGCAGAGGGGGTGGAGCGGGGGCGACGCGGACTTGCACCCTCGCCTTCTGGAGGCTGGTCCTGGGCCTCCGGCTGCCACCGGGCTGCAGAGCACGGCCCTCTGGCTGAGGTGCGCCACGCGCGTCTCACCCTTGTGTGGCTCGAGATAGCGCAGAAGCTGCAAAGTTAAACAAAGCCCCGCGGCGCGCAAAGACCGCTCCCGGTTACCTCTCCCCCGAGATTTCGAAACATTAAATCTTGCTCGCGTGCTGCAGGTTTGAGCACTGAACGCGAAAACCTGGAACTTGTGCAGCACTCACGGGCTTCCTCTCCCTCCCTCCCTCACGTCGGGTCCTCCGCTTGGAGAGCCCTCACCTCCCATTCTAACCCCTCAGTGGGCTGCACTCAGGCCCCTGGAGCCCTGCCCCAGCACTACCTCTTGGCGACTGTCCTGGTCCGGCCAGGGAATAAGTGGCTGCGAGACCCGCTGGTCAGTCGTGCGGCGCGGCCACGGCCCGTCCTGGGACAAGCTGCAGGCTCTGCGAGCGCTTAGCTCTGCCGCTCAAATTCCCCCACTCTCTGTAAAGCCTTCCCCGGTGGGGCAGGGGTGATTCATAGCAATTTTCCACGCGGCAGCCAGCTCAGTGCCTTACGCATACCTGTTTGCTAAATTCCCTGGGCTACTCCCACTGTTTCTTGCTGTACCCCACAATCTTCTCTCCCTTTGTTCAACGCTGATCTCTCCTTCAAGATTCAGCCCAAGGATCCTTTCCTCTGAGTGTTGCAAACTTCCCCTCCCCTGGCCTTGCCACATAACCTCACATTACAGGTGAAAGAAAGGCAGAGGTGGGGGGTTAGATGGCTAGGAAACTTACCAAAGGGCAGACAGAGATAATTAGTGGCAGAGCCAAGAAGAAGGCCCAGAACTCCTGGATCCCAGCTCAGCACACTTTTTGCTACCCCTCATTGCTTCCCTTCTGCCCTGTTTTGTATGGTACTGGAGGGCACGGAACATCTCTTGTTGGCCCTTTGCACACAGGGAGAGCACAGGGAACACCCTCCTCCTCTCCTTGCCTCACTCTTCTGGCTCCTTGTTTCCCATCGTGTCCAGGACCTCTGCCCTTGAAGATTCAGAGACAAAAAGATCATTTTGTTCAAAGACCAGTGCAAGGGCAAACAGAAGCTGACTTCACAAAGTCCTCTACCCACCTGGATGAAAATGGTCTCAGTAACCTCCCCCCCCCACAACACACACACACACACACACACACACACACACACACACACACACAACTATAGTCTTCAACCTTTCTTTTTCTATCTTCTTGGCACCTGGTGAAATCACAAGGCATTCACACTTGTCCAAACCATCTTACCTTCTAATACCTCTTCCAAAAACTGCTTCCCTTCTCATCTGCAGCCCAGCAATGGTATATACAAATCACTATTCAGCCAAGCAAAAATATATTATTCACAAGTACTAAATATTCTCATCTGATGCAACAAAGGTAATGCGGGGTTATAAACACAAGCTCTGAAGTGGGGAAAATTTCAAATATGCAATTACACCCCCACCCAATTGGATTTTCTCCTCTTCTGGACAAAGTAAATAGACAAAGGGAGGGTGTTGTTGTTGACTTGCAGAGGGACAGGAAGGGAAAAGAAAGAGGAGAGTCAAAAATGCCAGAGTCTATGGGTGAACCTGGCAAGAAGGAGCGGGGAGCAGAGCCTAGGCAAAGGAGACAAGGAAGGAAAGGGAGGGGACAGGAAAGAGGGCAACTGTTGACTCCAGGCAAACACAGATACTGGGGCAGCCCAGGGAGACAAGGACTTATTCCCCAAAGGCTCTGGGATGTGGCTTTTAGGGACCTGCATTGGAAATGAGGTCCAGGAGCCCAGTGGCCAAGTCTCTCTTATTCCCTAGCAAAGGGAGAGAGCTTCTGGCCCTAGAGCTGCAGCACTGGTGGCGCTCTTTTCACTTGAAGTACCACCTTGCCACCATCACAACCAGGAAGATGCCCTCTTCTCCTCCTCCTCCTCCTCCCACCCCTCCCCCTACAGCAATTCAATAAATCTTACCCAACACAGGAATGTAATTTGAATGCTCAGGGCAGTTTTCCTTTCCATTGAAGAAGAGGATCTCTCCCTCTCCTCCTGCTGAAAATGGGCTGGGTACTGCCCCTTTATACATTCTAGAGCACCAGATCAGGAGAGGGGGAGAAAGGGAGGGAGCAGCAGTTTGAGGCTGGTCCAAATTGTCCTTGGCATTCTCTCTCTCTCTCTCTCTCTCTCTCTCTCTCTCTCTCTCCCTCTCTCTCTCTTCCCTGTTGGATTTTTCTGCAGCCCCTCCTTCTGGCCCTGCAGCTCTGCTCCCCTTCCTCACTGCAGCATCCTGCAGCCATTCCCCACACGTTTGTGACATGGCACTGATATTGGGGGGCATCTTTCTGGTGATGCTTGCTTTCTAATGTGGGATCTTAGATTGATATACCAGGGAAAGATTTTAGTTGCTGGTGGATGGGTGTCACAGAAGATGAAAAGAGAAACCCATTCAGAGAGCCAACTACCTTGCCAGGAAAGCAGCACAGGTCAGTGTTGGGGGCAGTTGGAAGACATGATTTGAACCTGAGTACACAGGGAGCCAAATTAGGCAGAAAAGCGGCGGGTTGTTGGTTTGGGTTATAGTGACTGCCTTGGTGGCATAAATACATAAGTACTTCATGACACATTAGTGAGAAGGTAGGTCCCTAAATATCACTTAGCCTCAGTTTTCTCAACTGCAAAATAGGGCAGTAAATGCTCACCCTATAGCACTGTGGGCAAGAGTGTGTGAAATAACATCAGTAAAGTACTTAGTACATGGCCTGGCACAGAGCCCCTTGCCCCCTTAACTTCCGTCTGGTGTTGGGCACAGGAAGGAAAAGAGTTTCCCAAGATCACATAGCAAGTAGCAGAGTCAGGATTGGAACCCAGGTAACCCAAACACCCTCCTCAAGAAAGGTGCTTTCCACTCTACTTCCTCCTCTAAGAAGGCTGCCAGGGCTATCCGTGGGGACTTGGCTGGAGTGGAAGTGAGGAGGTGGGTTAGGAGCTGACTGTATGCATTTGTATATAGAGACTCTATCACTTAGCCCCAGCCCCAAGGGCTCAGGCTTCGGCTTCATCCCCCTGCTCACCATCACTCAGGTAATCTGCCCCTGCCACTTGGACTGATTCATTGCCACTTTAGCGCCACCTCTTCTGCTCAACTCTGAGACAGTAACTCACCCTCTTATTGACAGGGCCTCTGTCCTCTAGGAAAGAGGCTTTCTTCTTAATTGACTGCAGAAGCCTCAGCCGCAGTGGAACAACACCCTTCCAGGCAGGCTTACAGAGGGAGGGCTTTCAGGAGGAAAGGAATAACCCCTACCCTAAAGCTACTACCTCATCCCCACAGTGCCTGGGGTGCCACTACTGGAGTCCTCGCTCCAGATTCTGTAGAACTCCGAAGGTATACACTCAAGTCACAGTGTTTCCAGAAGAGTTTACCCAGGACATCTCTTTGCCACATGTACACAGCCACAGTGCTGTGTCTGGCACTGTGCTAGGCACTGATGAGACATAAGGTAGGAGGAGTGGAACCCAATGAGTGTTCGCCACGAATGTAAAAAAACAAACAAACAAACAAACAAACAACCGTAATGTGGCAACTTGGAAAGGGGGAGAAAAGAATGCAGGGAGAAGTAAATTAGGAAGTACCTGTGAGGAATGGAGGTGATGGAGAGAAGGGCTTCACTGCAGCCCCAAGGACAGGGGCTGTGACCTGGACTGTCTTGTGACTATCAAGTGGCATCACTAAAATCACTGCTGCAAACGTTTCCCTTAAACACAGAACAGTGCTTAAATAATTGATTGCTAACTGAACCCCTGTTCCTCCTCTGCCTTTTTAACCGGGCTTGGGGGCATCATCTAGTGGCCATATATCCCTCCCTCTGATTCCCTGCTTCCCACTTTCAAATCTTTATCTTTCATTAGAGTCGGGGAGAAGGGGAGGCACTGGAAAGGAATGGAGGTCTTCCAGATCTTCACTGGAATAAGCACTTTACATGTGTTTCCTTTCAACTTCACAACCACCCCACAGACCGAAGTCAGTGACTTGCCAAGCTAGTCAGCTACGAAGTGGCAGAGCTGGGATTCGAACTGAAACGAGGGAAGCCTTCTGCTGGCATGGCACTTTACACAATGCGCCGCAGGGGGCAGGTATCCTCTTCCTCCACCAATCCTCCACTCGCTGTCCATCTGAACAGAAAGGAGGAAAGCAGGCTACAGAAGCCAGATGGTCATCTGGCCGCGGAGCCTTCGGGAGTGACCCCTGTAGCCTGCTACAGTAGGAGGGGACCTCAGAGTTTCCCGCGGGGGCGGGGAGGGGGGGTGCTACGGGGCCAGGAGTGCAAAGCGCCTTTGGCGACTCTACCGCCCCCTGCGGCCGGTGGCTTCCTGGCCTTGCCTTGGCTGCTGTTCTCAGGAGGGCTTGTGTGCTAAGAAAAAGCAAAACAAAGCAAAAAACTCACCGATCGCCCAACAGCTGTCACGGGCTGGTGCGGGGCTGCAGATAGCTCTACCAGATTTGGTGACAAAAACGGGAAGAAGGAACATTTATGACGCCCTACTATGTGTCCAGCGTGGGGTCAGTGATTTTTATGCAGAAAATCAGTTGCTTTGCAAAATAATGAGTTCTCCATTGAGAGAAGTCTTCAAGCTAGGTTAGGGCAGGTTTCGCAAAAAGCTTCTCTGCAGATCTAAACTCCTTATTTCTTGAAACCAATAAAGCCCTCCACTCTTAACAGTTGTCCACTCTCTCAGCGAGGGGAGGAAAAAGCACCCGCTGGAGGGGCAGAGGTCAAGCGGAGTAGGGGTCCGGGGGAGGGTGCCGGAGGAGGAGCCTCCCGGGGGGTCGACTGTACTCCGAAGCAAGGTCCCCGCCGAGCCCTCGCGCTCGCCACCCGCGGGCGGATTTCCCCCGACCTTCCAGTTTTCTGGGGGTTGCGACTGGACCCGGCCCGGACCCAACTCAACTCTCTTTGCTTGGGAATGGGGAACGGGCGCGTTAAGGGGGCAACAACTCAGGTCAAAGGGAAAAGAGAGTCTGTACCTGCCCCGCCTCTCTGGCCCATCCCCCCTCCTTCCTTCCCCTCCTCCCCTCCTCGCCCCCTTCTCTTCCGCCCGGAGGGAAGGAGGGGGCGGGCTGTGTGTGTATGTATGTATGCATGTACGCGTGTGTGCGCGCGCGCGGGTGCGGTACGTCTGTGTGTGCGTTCAGTGTGTGGCTGGGTGTGGGGTGTGTGTGCGCGGCGCATGTTTTAGCCCGAGTGCTTGGTGTGGAGTGTATTTGGTTTGCTCTCGGACATAGAGCGTGTGTTTGTGCAGTGTTTGTGTGTGCACGCTTGTAGGTTGCACGTTCCTGCCTGATTATAATGTGCCTATGTGGGTGCGATCTGGATGTAGGTGTGTTCGATGTATGGTTTCTGCCGGGGTTTGTGGTCGTGCTGTGGTGAGTGTGTATGTGTGTGCAGTGTGCATATGTGTGTATGTGCCTGTTGAAGCTCATATGTATATGTGTGTTTGGTGTGTATTTACCCTTAGATGTGCCGTGCCAATGTGAGTTTACGGGTGGTGTTTGTTGTGGTGTATAGTGTGTGAGTGAGTTCATGAGCGAGGTCTTTATGTGAGCCTTTAAGGTATGTATGTTCAAAGGTTCTTGTGCGTGAAGGTAAGGGGTGTGTATGTCATTGGGTGTGATGTGTTCATGTGTGTGGTGGGGCCGCAAGTGGCTAGTGTATGTGCTCAGCTGAAGGGCTGAATACCGTGTGTATTTGCAGTGGGGTCGCCGCCTGAGTGTACGGGTATGGTGTGTGAGAGAACAGGGTTGTCTAAAGAATCCAAGTGACTGTGTGCTTGGTGTTTTTGTTTTTAATTGGGGGTGTGGGGCGTGGCGCCAGGATTGGGACGAGGAAAGCGCTAGGGGCCCGAACCGAGCAGAGTCGCCCGCTGGCCTGATCTGCCCCGTCTGGGTCCGCCTGCCCCGTGCTGGTGCGCTCAAGGCCCGCTGGGGCAGGGTGTGAGCTTACCTGGCTGCTTAGAGGAAAGAAGAGGAGAGCGCTGCACGTGATTGGCCAGGTAGGGCGCCTAGGGCGCGGTGCAGGGGCTGGTGGGAATAAACTGGAGAGATTCTTGGTCACTCACCCAACACCCCTCCCCCGAGGAGATCCCAGCCCTTGCCTAGCTGAGCCCAACTATTTGCTCTGGGCCTGGCTGTTTCACACCTCCTTGCCTTTGTGTGGGCAGATCCAGTTGCCTGGAATCCCTTTCACCCTGGGCCTCTGACAAATTCCTACTTACTTTTTTTAAGACCTAACTTAAGAGTCAAAAAACTTTCTCTGCTTTCTGTACCCCTCCCTCCCAAGTGAGGGCTCCCTCCCTTGAGCCACCATAGTTTACAATCTTTATACTTCTCATGATATGATCATACATAACTGCAATTATTGGCCTCTCCTTTTAAACTCTGAGCTCCTGAAGAGAATGCCTGGTATAGAGTAAGAATAATGGTAGTGATCATAATAATAATGTTACCACTCATTAAGCACTTAACTGTGCACCAGGCTTTGGACGATGTGCTCTTACATGCATCACCTCCTTGGGTCCTCACAATGACCCTGTGAGGTAGGTGGAGCTATGATTGTGGCTATTTTACACCTCACACATCAAGCTCAGAGTAGTTAAGTAACTTCCCCAGGGTCACACAGCCAGAGGGAGGCAGAGCCCGTATTTAAACACAGGTTTGCTGTGCTCCCTAAAACTTTCTTCTATACCAGGCAGCCTTACCAAGGGTCCCCGATCCTTGCTCGGCATTGAAGTCCTTATCAAACGGTATCATTTCCCAACAAATCTTTCTTTTGAGTTTCCTGACATCACCAAGAGTGCTCAGCATAATGACTTTCTTTGTCTCTCCAACGGCTGATACCTTCTCCACCTAATTACCTGCTTTGTTGACACCTCAAAATCTTTAATTACTCTAGTCTTGTCAGCACCTCACCAGCTCCAGTTCTGGGAGCTCTCCTTAGCCTGGTGCTGAAAGAAAGATCAGAGAATGAGCGTTTTTTAGCCATGGGGTCCTGGGAATTGGGTATGGAGGAGGAGGACGGAGGCGAGGGGTCAGGATGGAGTGAGGGAATGATTTCACAGGTTCCCCAGACCCATTTTTAAAGCATTACCACCAGAAGTTGGTATGCGGTAAATTTCAAGCAGGACAGTCATCTCCATATCAAGCTGCGCATAGAAAAACAAGCAGACCCCTCCCCCCCAAAAAGATTCCTGAATGGCCCCATTTTGTATTTCTGAATTGGGGGGGGGGAGCACTGTGCTTGCCTAATGGGGCTCATGCTGCTCTAATGCCTTCCAAGCAGCCTCATATGAGAAATCCAAATTAAAACAATACATTGCATTTGGGGGAAACACATTTATGGGGGGGGGGTGTCAGGCCAGTCACAGCTTCCAGCTCAGCCCCCAGGGAACCAGCCTAGACTGCTGCAAAGAGGTCAGGGGGTGGTTAGAGAGGGACAATTCAGCTGTGGTGAGTCACTTCACCACTATTCAGGGGGGAAAGCGAGAAGCACGATTTAAATTGCTACTGTTATTATTGTGCCCTTTCAACTGGCACAAATGAGCCTGGTGTGCGGCTGAAAAGCAGCTGGAACATCCATAAAGCTTCCCCCCAGCTGGGCCTGGGTCAGCACCTCATCCTGGGTGGGCAGGAAAAGCATTGCTTAAACTAATATGTAGCCAGAAAGTCTCCTTTTGAAAAAAAAAAAAAGGGGGGGTGTAATGGAGAGGCCAGTCTAAGTCACGCAGGGCACAGACTGGCTGAGGCCCTTTGGTAAGTCCATACAAGCAGTTGATGCAAACTTTGGTGTCTCCCAGCATCTGGTTCCAGGCATTTGGCTTTCCTGCTGCTGTGGGTCTCTCTGACACCTCTGAATATACCAGTCACTTTCACTTCCTGAGAGTCACTCCTGTGAGGCTCTCCGCTTCTAAGGTTCTCTTCCTGCCTCCCATCCCAACACACACACACACACACACACACACACACACACACACACTACTTGGAGCTTAAAATCCCCCACTATATGTCTCTCTCTCTTTGGAGTTCATAACATGAGGATTATATGGGGAATTGTAAAGATGGAAAATGCATTAATAATCCCCATTACTCTCAAATGTGAACAGAAATTTGCTTGTTTTCATCCTAACAACAAGAATATGTAGTGGCAAGGCACAAATGTGAATTTTATTGTGGAGAAGGATCTTGGTTTCCCCATGAGAGTAAAGCCCTTTAAAGATGAGAATCTTTGTTTTTTTTCCTATGGTGGCAGAGGAGCTTTGCAGTAAGACAGCTTTGAGGTTGTAGGCCAGCTCCATCACTTACTAGCTGTGTGATCTTGGGAATGTTACTTCATCTCTCTGATTCTCAGTTTTTTCATCTGTAAATTGGAGATGTTAACACCTGCCTTAGAAATGCTCAGGTTTGTAAGAGGTAAAATATGGAAAGTGCCAGCCAAATGCCTAACATGTACAAGAAAAGGTTAATTCCCTCCCTCTCTGTATTCCCCCCACCCTTATCACATACCTCAGAATGTCTCAACCACTTTGTTCAGAGACTGAAGCTGACTGACTGACTTGCCAATTTTCCTCATTACTGGTTTGTCTGACACTCTTGAAATAGCCCCTCTTCTTTTCGGACAATGTTTTGATCAGCCTAATGCAGCCCAGGAAGAACTGGACCCTTAGTCCAATTCTCACTCTGCGGTTTCTCTTGTCAGTGTTAATGAGACCAACGTTTCAGTTATAATACTCCATGCAGGAAAGTTTCAAACTACCTGCCCACTGTCTGGACTGCTCCCCCAACCCAGTTATGGCCTGAATCCCCAACCCTCACTGCAGACCCAGTCCCAACCCTGTCTCCCCAATATGTGCCATTATACTCAAGAGAATGACAGCATGACTATTTCCTGACTAAACTGCCCCCACGACTTCTGTTTTGTTTTGTTTATTCACCTCTACCTTAGACATTAAAAAGGTTTCAAAGGTCACCCTTTTTCTGGCAGCCACCAAGGTTGGGAGGTAGATCGGGCGATGAGGAGAGAGATGATGGGTATTTTTCTGAGATATATTTTGCAGCACCTAAAATACAGCTCCAATTCATTGTTTATCTGTTCGCAGTTAAAGGAAACTAAAATCTACCCTTTGCCGAAAATGGTAAGGTGAGAGAAGACCCCAATATGTGCCCTTTCCTCCCTGATGCTGTTGTCTCCCTCTAGAGACAAAATCAAGTCATTACAAGCTAAAGCTGCATGTAAGCAGGGAGTGGTAGGGGAAGAAGGTGAAAAAGTTGAAGGTAGGGGGTGGATATAATCCCAGGGAGGGATAAAGAGGCAACAGAGAAGAGAAGCGTTGAGATTCAAGGCCTAGAAACTCTGAGAGGCTGGGCTCCAGGTGTTCCCTGTCTCTGAAAGATGCCTTCAGCTACTCCCTTGCCCTCACCCCTCTTATTCATCCTGCATGATGCCCTCACTAACCCTAGACTCCAGCATGCAAGACAATCTATTCGTGAGTCCCTCTGAGGATTTAGGAATTTAGAAAAATATCTCCAGCTCCTACCCATCTCTGCTTCTGAGGAGGCCCTGTAGCCTCCTCAGCTTTGAGGAGGGAAGTGACAGGAGTAACAACGAAGGGTCAGCCTTACCACATCTCTCTTGAAGCAGGGGTTTAGGATTGGCCCTGGCCAATTTAATAAGCTTCCCTGAGTTCAGGGACCTACCGGTTGCCGGGTATTGGGTGCCCATCCCAAGGAGGCCGTGTGGTGGTTTCTCAAGAGGTGTATTTGAGACTTGACAGTAGCTGCCAAGGCTCATCAAACATGCCATCTACCTACTTCTGCTGATACATGTGAGAACAAATGATACTGCCAGAAGGAGACAGAAATCATTTCCTAGTGACTCAGAGTCCCAGCAATGAGAACACAGGTGGTATTTGCATTGCATCTTCCAGTTGAAATGTGCACTTCTTCATAGAAAGGAATCTATAAGCAATCAAATAGATCAAAGACCAGAATTTGGACTCTGGGCAAGGGAACAGCATCAACATCATACTGACCACCTAGTAAGTGTCTGCTATGTATCAGCATAGTGCTAGGGGCTTTGCAAATGTTATCTCTTTTAATGTCACTTGAGCTTTGAAATCATACCGAAGGGGGCTGTAATCCTTGCTCAGCTACTGTGTGGCAGTGAACAAGTTATTTAACTTCTCTGAGCTTTTGTCTTTAAAATAAAAATAATAATACTTATCTCAGAGAGTTGTAAAGAATGTCAAATGAGATCACTTATGTAAAGTGACTGGTACGTAGTAAATATTTGGAGAAGGAACAAAACATACCTTTTGATACCTGAGCCATAGAGAGTATTTAATGTAATTGATATTACCGTATTAATATTATTATTTATAATCTGGAAATGTAGGTATTATTATATCATCTAAAGAGAGGTTAAATAACTTGCTCACAGCAACACTACAAAAGCAGGCCTGAGATTCAAACCAGTTCTGCCTCTTCCCACTCAATTTTAGAGGACATTTCATGATCACTGAGAAGACCACATTTGGCTGACCTGCTCTAGTCATTACATTTAAAGTAAAATTTGAAGGAAAAAATCCCTTGAATTAAACAGTGTATAGTAGGTTTCTAGATCACTGTATGGGCCATTTGCATATCATAGGCCTTGTATGACCTTTTTAAAAACATTTTTTAAATTATAAGGGTAATGTGAAAACAAACTTGATGAAGATTTTAAGAAACAGGAAAAAAACAACTATTATCCCACCGGCTTAATAGGATCACTTACTTTACCTTATTGCTGAATTTTCTTCCAGACTCTCAAAAATGCATACTTGACCCAATTATAATCATACCTCTTCCCACGTTGCTACATATTCTTCATGAACACCATGTTTATGACTATAGACTAATCTAACAAGTGGCGTGTCATATAGTTTATTTAACCATTCCACTACCACTGGTAGTGGTAGAGACATTTAGGTTGTCTCAGTAGGTAAGTGTGAAGAACAGAATGATGTTGCTTTCACCTCAGGGACCTAGTGTCCTGCTCTATCAATGCCCAATGCACTTTTCATCATTTGATATTTAAGCTTGATGAATGTCAGCTCTACTGTTGGAGCCTGAGGTATGTTTTGCAAGAGTAGTATTTTCTGCCAGTTTTCATCACACAGATTCTGTATTTTATCCTCATGGTGTGTAAAGTGTGGGCTAACCCAGGAACCTAAGCTCAAGAGCGCCACATTGGGTTGTTTTTTTTTTTTTTTTTCCTTGCGGACAAATGTCTTTGAAGGTGCAAACAAATGATTTACAAAGGAACTTCGGGAAGTCCTGCCATTGGTGAATGGGGGTGCTATTCTGATAGCATGACCAGGGGCATGGGGGTGTTGCTTTGGCAAACTTGCCCCAGCTCTGGAAAAAAATCCTGTTACAGCTCAACCAGGTCCAGTCTTAGCAAATTGATTGAGTCCCATCTCCAAGAAAAGATCAAATTTGTATGTAAAGTGGGCCCCAGGGTCCCTTCAGCTTTAGAGTTTTGGCTGCTTTACAGAAGTCCAACTGTCTGAGGCTAAATCCAATGCCAAAAGTGAACTGGAGAGAGAATTTCAAGTGGGTCAGTCGTGCTGTCCCTTTCCCTGGGAAAGAAGACCTTTCTGGGCCGCCGTTCTTCCAGATCTCAATGATGCCTCATCCAGATGTCTTCAGATGCTCATCCACTGTCCATTGCACCCTCAAAAGATGGCTCTGACATACCAACTATCTCCTGGGAAAGCAGGGGTGGTGGTGGGTGAGTGAAAGAACATTTAGAACACTTCCCCCTTTCTTTCCAGTCAGTGGCCAGCTACATCCCCCCACCTCTGACTCCAGAGGATTTCTGGAAGACATTTGAAGGGAGGCATCCAGGGCAATTATAGCCCTACAGAATATTAACAGATACTCTCCAGGTGGCACAGCATTTCTGAGGGGGAGTTCGATGAATTCATTACTACCTGGTTAAAAAACTGTACCCAAAGACTAGTTATTTATTTCAGAGTAATGTTGTGTGACTTAAGTGAGATCATATATGTAAAGGACTTAGTCTAGGGCCCAGCATCTGGGAAGCACTTCACGTATATTGGCTGCTCTCGTATGAGTCACAGAGCTGGTGTGGGCAGCGGTGTGCCTCTGGCATATGACAGGTCTTACCAGACTGGAAATTCAGTAGCAAATCTAAGGTCTTGCACTTGGGTTCAAACACCAACTAAATACAGAATGGACACTCTGAAAAGAACTTGGGTTTACTTTAAAAATAAAAAGGTAACCTCAGGTGAAAGTATTTCCAATATAAATAAACTATCTGTATGAACTCTGTGGTATGTACGTGGGATTTGTGTGTGGTGTGCTTATGTATGATGTGGGTGTATTGTATTGTGTGTCAAAAGTATGTCATGCATTTGAAGTGTGTGTGTTTATGCATTCGTGATTTGTACATGGGCATGTGTGAGTGTGGGAATGTCCATGTATGTATGTAATTTATGGCTACATATCTGTGCACCACGAGTGTAATGCGGGCTTCCAAATGAGGGAAAGTCAGACATCCAGGACTATATTTACAGGGGCACAGCTGGAAATCCTCTTTTGGCCAGGTCACTAGGCATTCACAACTTGGAGCATGTTCAAAGAAGAGCAGCTAGATATGGGTAGGAGCCTTGCAGCCATGTCACATGTTAAACAGATGAAGGAACTGGGGAAGTTTGGCCTGGATAAGAACAGGGGTGGGTGGGGGTGGGGGAATGGGGAGGGCTGGCACTGTTCCCTTGGAAGGATCATGAAGGTCAGTGTTGGGGCCAGAAGGACATAGATTTGGGTTTGGTTTAAGGAAAAGCCTTCAAATTCTAATAGATATCTCTGGATGGGGGTGGGTTTCCTTGTGTGTTACTAACCCCCTCTCAATGGGGCTATTCATAAAGGAAGCCTCGTATCCTTGATCTCATTGGAGTCACATCACAACCTTGTAGGCCAGGTAGGGGTGGAATGGTTCCCCCTACCCTTATTTTGAAGATAGGGTGCCTAAGGCATAAGGCCTTAAAAGGCATTCATAAAACTCCCCCTGCCTTTTTATTGTTTTACCAGGATCACATAAGCCTGAAAGAATATACAGAACAAAAAACTAAACTTTCTTTGTGTATGCATATTTCTTTCCTTCTCAGGGATCTTATGACTTGCCAGACTGTACTTGAATTTGCTAAACAAGCTGTAGTCCCTTAGCAGTAGGTCAGACTCCTGGGATGGTTCTCAGCAGGGTGCTGGGGCAGAAAAGAACTAAAAACAAGTTTTTGCTGAAATAAGTTGCTGAGGCCCACCCTCTCCCTGCCTCTCCTCCCACCTCTGAGGGGGCAGAGGAAAGAGGAGACAGCCCCAGGTTTGGTCTATGGCTGGTGACCAATGACGCACTCTCACCAATATAGATTTTGGAGGTGGAGACTATGGAGAAACAGGTGGCAGTGGGGGCATGTGGCAGGCTGGAAGGGGTGGGGCCTATCAAGGGGCAGTGAAGGACAGTGTGGGTGGGGGTCCTGGGAAACCTCAGAAAGAAAAAAAAATCAGTCTCCTGAAATTTTAAGGAGGAAAAAAACAATCCGTTTCCAAAATGTACTATGTAGAAGCAGTTCCAGGAAAGGGGTGAAACGCCACCCACATGTTTTGATTCGTGCTGTGATCTTTGCACACCTATGTCCTCAGCTCCACAGGGATAGGGGAACCGCGCATTGATTTCAAGCACCCAAGGAAAGACCCAGGCTAAAGACCCTAGGCCTCTGCTGCCAGGCAGTTTGGGGCAGTGGGCAGTTGGCAGGGCTTCAGCAGAACCAGGTTTGCTGCCACCTCCTTGTATGACCTTGGACAGGCCTTCGCCATCTCTGGGCTTCAGTGTCGCCATCTCTTAAATGAAGGGCTTGAATTCGACGACTCTAAGGGGGCCCATGTTGATATTCCGTAGTTAAGACTGGGATGCGAGGCACAAGCTTCAGTCAAAAGGACCCCCTCCCCCGCCCCATCTTTGGAGTCCCTGGGTCCCGGCAGCCCTGCGCGGGACGTTCATCCTTGGGGCTTTAGGGCCCTTGGGTTGCGGGACGGCGCGTCGGGCCCCGGGCTCCGAGGTCTCCGGGCGCGGGCGCGGGCGCGGCGGAGCCAGCGACTCCGCCCCCGCGCTCGCCCCGCGTCCCGCCGGGCCATTAGCGCGATTGCTCTCAGTTCCCGGCAAAGCTGGTGATTTATGCGGGGCCTCGACGGGGCAGTCCCTTGAGCCAGGAACAATTAGCTAAAAGCCAGCGGGAAGGGAAGCGAAGGGGCGGCGAGCCAAGCCCCAGGGCGCCCAGATGGTGGCCACAGCCGCCGGCCGCCCCGGGCCCGAGCACCCCAGCCCCCCGACTCGGTGGGCCCCACTCACCACGGCGGGGGAGGGGCTCAAAGGCCGAGGCGAAAAGGCAGTCCAGAATCCACGCCATGACCCGCGCCGAGCGCCGGCCGCCTCGCAGCTGGCTTCCGCGCTGTCCCCGCACAGGGCCGCCCTAAGTAGCCCCCGGTGACCACGCCCTGAGCCGCACCCTGCACCCAGCTCAGAGTATCTTGGTCACCGGACACCTCGGGCTTGTCGCGAAGGGGGCAGGGCCTCAGGGGAGGCCGCCCCCCTCCGGAGGAGAGGCCGTTGGTCCTGCAGCCCCTTCTCCCACGCGGAGGGAGGCCAAGATGCAGCTCCCGTCCCCGGGAGCTCACTCTGAGGACGGGACCCTGCCCCTACCCCGGGGAGCTCGAGTCTGAGGGGAGACGCCACCTCAGCCCCGGTGAGCCCCGAATCTGAGTGGGAGGGGAGGTGTCTGCCCCCAGGAGCCCTCTGATCGGCGCGTAAAAGCGGGCCTGTCCCCAGGAACTGGAATTTGCATGCGAGGTGGTGCACCTGTCCCAAGGAGCCTCAGATCTGAGGGGGGAGGCTGTATATCCAGACCTAAAAAAACCCGCACGTTTGGGGGGACACATCGTCTCAGCCCTGAGGAGAGTCTAGGCGACAAGCGGTGTCTGCCCCAGGAGCCCCAAATCTGAAGGGGGAGGAACTGCCTAGGCCCTTGGGAACCTTCTGTTTTAGGAGAGACATCACCTCAGCCCTGGGTAGCCCCAAATCTGATTTTAAGCCCCTCTTCCATTCTACAGAACCAAGAATGTGAGTAGAAGAAAAGGGCTTTGTCCCCCAAGGAGACTGAAAGCTGAGAGTAATTTTACACTCCCTACCCTGACGATCCCTCAGGAAAGAGGAAGATGCTATGTTTCCTGGTGAACCTTCGTGTCTTAGGGGGTTGATCTCCAAGTGACATGAAAGAACCTTCCTTTTCTAGGGGATTGATCTCCAAGTGAGATGAAACATGTATGTATCAGTATGGAGTGCTCCCAGTTGCCGCTGACTTACAGATTCCACTGCCTATACTTTTGCTCTGGGAACTGGCACAGGAGGGGCACCAACATTTATTTTTAGAAAGAATTTGATATTTGATATTTCATTGGGGGGGTGGTACGAGTTGGATTTTATTACACTTTGTCTATGACTTTATATATTAAAATTTTAAATACATATGGGGGCACATGCCATGATGGGTTCGGTGTGTAGGGCATCTGGCAGTAGTAAACCAGCCCTGAGCTCCTTAAGTCCAGGGACCCAAGTTAATTTCTCCCCCAATTCTCCATTGGCAGTGGTAGGGCCATGACTCTGTGCCTTGTTTTTCTCCACTAGGAAAATGGGGCTCTGTCTATCAAAATTCTGGTGAGAAGGTAGCAAGAAATATGAAAAATCCTCTTCCAACAGCTTGCTTGCAGGCCTGAGGGGTGGAAACTACAATCACAGGTCCTTTGGGGAGAGTAGTTATTACATTTGCTTTGTTAACCGCTGATATTAGCATTAATGCTGCAAAAGGGGTGCATAAAATGGAAAAAATCACCTGTACTTTGTTATGCAATTCTTAGCAAAGTCAAGGCTCTAGTCATAGTTTAAAGGGGTTCCACTCATTTGCCTTCCTTTCTGGGAAACATGGTACCACTCTGCCTTTGCACCAGTGTTTTAAAATCATTTCCAATTTTCTGTTTTCTAAAAGCAATCAAAGACAACAAACATTCACCAGACCTGCTCTCTTACCAATTTCTGCTGTACAAATACCCGTCATCCAAGCCAAACAAGTCTGACATCTAGAAATGTCCAGTTTCGGGCCCTGGTATTGAAATCTTGGCCTTACCTCTTCCCATGAGCTTATCCACCACCAGCTTTTGTCATGGTGTCAATGGGTTTTTTTTTTTTTCCAGCTGAATGAGGTTTTTCCTTTTTCTTTTTTTTCTTTCTTTTCTTTCTTTCTTTCTTTCTTTCTTTCTTTCTTTCTTTCTTTCTTTCTTTCTTTCTTTCTTCTTTCTTTCTTCTTTCTTTTTTGGCTCCCTCACAAGGAGGCTGCCTGCCCAGTGCAATCCAATGAGCCTTAGTAACTGAAGTTTCTCTTCTTCCACAATAGCTCTACTAGAGATACAAACTCCTGACAGCTATCCTTCTTTGTTGCCTTTTTCTGCAAGAGATGTGATGTGGCAAAGGAACAGAACTAAGGATGCTCACAGGTTTACACTGAAAGCCCAATTCTGCTGTATACTAGCTGTGTCATCTCAGGAAAATTACTTAGGAAGCCTCTCTGAGGCTTGGCTTTCCTCATCTGTAAAGTGGGGATATTAATGGTTGTGAATGAGCTCCAGACAAACCAAAGCCAACTCTTGAAAAAAAATAAATAAAAGGAGAAACGTAACTTCAGAATTCAAGAATTCAAGAAAATGTACTTAGCAGTTGAGTTTGCAGTTCTCTCCCTCCCTTTCCTTTGATCCACCTCCTCTGCTATGTAATTACTGTTTAGTTCCTTTGAAAGTCTTTACCCTCAACTCAATGTCACATACAAGGGGAATGCATTCATCTATTCATCCATCCATCCATCCATCCATTCACTCAATAAATATTTATCCAATGTTCTCTGTATGCAAGACACTGAGCTATGTATATAATGTCAATTGGCTCAATGAATGATTGCACAATTATTTGTAAGTGTATAATTTGAAAGCCCATGTGATAACTTGAGCATACACTAATGATTATTTTAAATGAAAAATAATCAAAATGCAAAATAGATGTACATTATTACATAAGCAGTACAAATAAATAATAAGCCTGCACATAGAGGGGAAAAAAGGATAACAGGAAACACACCAGAATCTTAATATTGATTGTATTTAAGCAATGCAATTGTAGGTAATTTTTAATTGTTTTGCTATTTCCATATTTTAGTATTTTCCAAGCTTTCTTTAATAAGCATATCTTATTTCTGGAGTTAAAAGGTACTACCTAAAGAAAAGAAACTCTATAACCCTGTCTCTGCTGAAGAAAGGATAAGGGAATGACTGGTGCCTTTAGGCTGGGGTTGTACTATTGTACAGGACACTGGGGCTGGCTTTGGTGACCCAGAAAAAGCTGAAAGTTGGTCTGTGAGTAAAATGCAAGGTGCCTTTCCTGTGCAGAGGGGCACATAACTGGTTATGATACCTCCTTCCCCAGAACGCAGAGGCCCTTAGCACCTGCTATGTGCAGTTAGAAGCCTGCTAGCTTGGGTCTGCAACCTCTCAACCTAAGGCATGTGCTCACAAAGGGAAGGTTGGGTATATCTGCCCTCACTCTGACAGCCCAAAGCCTCGAGCTTGACAGCTAGTTGCCTCTTCAGGGTCTCTCATTGCAATTCCAATTAAGAGACAGGCACCCTGCTCCTTACTTAGGTCACTGTTTTGCCATGAGGTCTTTAGCAGAGAGAAAATATATGTTTAACTGGGAAGAAGGCACAGTGACGAAGTCAAGTTGGAGGCTTGTGGACTGTGAGAAGGAAGGCTTCGAACCTTCCTATCTTTTTCTCTGAAGCTCAAAAGTACTTGTCACCCAGGCAAACAGTTGCTAATTAAATGGGATTCCAAGAATCAAAGATTGTCACGAATCACGGTTTCACAAAGTATGGCCCACTGGACCAGATGCATCAGAATCACTTTGGATGTGCTGTAAAAATGCAGATTCCCTGCTCCCACACCAGGCCTACTGAACAAGAATTTCTGGGCATGGGGACCAGAAAAAAACATTTTTAGTAAGCTCCCCATGGGGCTCTTATATCCAATGAAGTTAAAGAAACTCTAATATAAAGGAAAGAAGTCTTACCCTGAAAACCCCTCAGCACTATCTCCCCACGGCACTCCAGCTACAAGGAACACTGGGGCAGCCATCCGGAGAATTTGATCCCTTTCACCCCGCTCTACTTCCTTTTGGTGTGTGGGTAAATATGTAGAATGAGAAATTGAACAAACCTCAAAACTTGGAAAGGTCTAGTGGTATCAAAATAGCATACCCCACAAAAGTCATCCATTTGGGTTTTCTGAGAACTTGGTGTATGCCTACATAGCATTTTTC
This sequence comes from Neofelis nebulosa, assembly GCF_028018385.1. Taxonomy (NCBI): domain Eukaryota; kingdom Metazoa; phylum Chordata; class Mammalia; order Carnivora; family Felidae; genus Neofelis; species Neofelis nebulosa. The sequence goes on along the minus strand of NC_080800.1, from coordinate 108,175,369 downwards.
AGTCTGCTTATCTCATTGAGACTCCCTACCTGTTGGGTTCCTTGCGTCACGCAAAGGCAGTTGGAGTGCAGTGGAAAAAGCATGGCATTTAAAGTTAAAATATCAGGAGTGAGGCTGGGCATGCTGACCAACTAGCTGGATGAATGCAAGCAGGTCTGCCTCCCAATCTGAGCCCGGGGCTCCTCCTCTATGTAATGGCGATCCCTATCCCCCCTGCTCACTTCCTTCAACGGGTTGTCATGAAGGCTCCGCAGTTTCAGGGGTGAGATGGCAGAGGACTCTACCTCCAGGCCCCTGGATGGAATTGGCGATTAGCAACCCTGTCTCCCAGCACTCCCTTTTGAGGAGTCCTATTAGAAGGTTTACATGGTGTGCACAGGGATTGTTTGTGCTCTCTAAAAGGGGCTATTAGCCTTAAGACCTCGGACTTTGCCTCTCTGCTTTTCTGTTTGGGAAAGATTTATCTGGGCTCATGGGAAACATAGCGAAATTATGGGGGGACCTTTTGAACCTCAGAAAGGTCTGAGTTTCCTCATTTCCCAAATGGGATTGTACAAGGAAAACTTGAAGTTCCTTTCTAGCTACTTAGCATTCCTAGGATACACTGCTTCCGTAGCACATTTTTCCTCCCATAATTCCATTGCTTCCAAACACTGTCATATTAACCAAAGCCTGACAAGGTCCTGGCATCGTCTTTATGAGGTAGAAATGGGAGAGAATTATTCCCATTTTTTAAGTTAGAAGAGCTGAGGCAAAAGACACTAAGTGACTAGCCCAAAGTCACCCAGGGGAAGAGAGATGAGCCAAGGCCAGCCTCTGGATCTTGGCCCCCCCACTGCTGCCATCCCGTTCTTTTCCAGTACCTCTCACTAGATCCCAGGAGCTGTCTGTCAGTGTGCTGACACCACTCAGGAAAATGCAAGTTTCATCCTGACACCAGGAAGACAGAGCTACGATTACGCTTCAGTCCCCAAGGAGGCAGAGAAATTGCTTTTAGTTGACAAGTGCATCTCCCACACACATACCCCCTCTGGTTGAATGAAAAGATAAAATCAAGTTAAAAATCCCAAATGCTCTCTTAATTTTGTAAAGCATTTTTGCTCTTTGAGCTAGGGCTAGGTAGGATGAGAGAATTTTCCAACTCTAGAAGTTTCGACAAGGTTGGGGGAGAATAGTAGGAAGTAAGAAAGGAGCACAGAAAAAAAAATAATCAGAAAGAAGAAAAAGTAGATAAGTGATGTCACAATCAATAAGAGAAAATGGAGTTTCTGAAATAAAGAACTAGAAAAAACTGGGGTGTGTGTTTATGTCTTTGAAAAACAGCAAGAGATGTGAGCCACTGAGATTTCCATTATAGATGAAAATTCCGTGGTTTCCATTAGCAGGAATTTGGGGGCTGAGCAGGGGGACTGTCCATTTTCAGGTGTTAACAGAGACTTCCAGGCCCAGGGCCAGGGAAGTATTGCCCCTAGCTTCACTTGCTCAGAAGGTCATCTCTGCGAATCACTTGCCCTTACATGTTTAAGTGTGGCAGCTCCTGGTGTGCTCTCATAATCTATTTTCACATCTAAACTTTGTACAGCTTTGGAAAGACAGAGACTAGCACAATCCCCATTTTATAGATGAAGAAACTGAAGCTCAAGGAAGGGAAGTTACTTTCCCAAGGTCATTTTGCTTCTTCCTCTTTTTTTTTTCTTTTTTGGTTTGGAGCCTATACTTGAGCCACTGTTTGTGCCTCCTTTCTCCTGTGCTTAGCTTCTTCTTGCACTACCCATATCCAGACTGAAATCTGGTCTTTAGACCTTGTATATACTTTCTGTCCCCCTTTAGACTCCAGAGACTGAAGACTTTCCCCTAGCTGAGAATTGCAGAGCCCTTAAAAAAGCTTCCCAGCTAAGAACATCCTTATTCTTAGGAGATATATACTGAAGTATTTAAGAGGGAAGTGTCATGATATCTGTGATACATTCTCAGAATGAGAATGAGAGCAAAAGCAAGAGAGCAAGAGTGAAAGACAGAGAGAGGAGAGAGCATGCAAACATGGCAAATTATTAATGAAGGTATGTACAAGTATTTGTGTACCATTCTTTCAATTTTACTGTATGGTAAAAAGTTTGAAAATACACACTTGGGGGAAATCTCTCCATGTAAGTGGCCATCCTATCTGCTTATGCTAAACTCTGGGGGTCAATTGCATATACCCTCCCACAGGGTCCCACCTCAGGGGTCCATCAAGATGACCCAGCCCCAAGCACAGAACTAGCTCAGTAAGAGAGGCAGGCTAGACCCATGAGTGGTTTTGATGTCTTAGATGGTGTTTGGGTGCTGGAAAATGTCTGCGTGTGCTGAGTGGGAGTTTAGGGTGATGTTATTTGGTGGCAGAGCAGCTAAATGGAAGGCCTAAAGAAGGAATCCCCCCAAAATTCTAATCGGAATTTTTCCAAAAATAGATTTAAAAAAAAATCAGGGTTTGCTTACCGGGACTGGAAGTGTCATTAGAGATAATCTAGTCCAACTTCCTCACATCCAGGGCAGGGCACGGAGATTCAGGGTAAGAAAGTGACTTACCCAACATCGCCCAGCAAGTTAGTAGCTGAAATGGAACTAGAAGCCAAGTGTCCAGACTTCTAGTCCAGGGCTGGGTCCATTATATCATTCTGCCATCCCACCTTGGGATCGTGGGCTCTTGAAAGGTCATCTGCTTATCCTAGGGCTTGCTTTCTTCAGACCAGCATGGCACTCAGGGGATTTGCAGTCAGCGACAGCTCCTGCCGCTGGGAGCAGAGCCAGATGCCTAAAGATGGCACCTGTCACATCTCATTGGAATCAATGACCTCCCTCTGAAACTGAGATGGGCCAGGCAGAATCTGGGAGCAGTACCTTGACAGCAGAGTCAGTCCAGGCCTGTGTGGCTGGTGCACCATGGACACTCAAGGCAGAGGAGGTCATGGAAAATGTCCTGAGCACCGTTTGCCAAGGAGTTTCCCATCCTTCTTGGACCCCAAGTGATTTATTGATCATTTGCAGGGAAGCCACTCTAGTTCATTGGTTTAGCTGCCATTACTCCTGAGGGGGCGGGGTGCAGGGGTCTGCCTGACACTTCCCCTGGTCTGTCTGCTCACAGGATTGGTTCATGGGACAGCTTAGCTGGACCCTCGTGAGCCTGTTGGGTTAATGGCATTTGACTGTAGATCATGAGAAATCACATCAGTAGCTGTGGGTGGGGGTGGATGGAGCAAGCAGGAGGAGGGAAGAGGAGAGGAAGGGAGAAGAGCAAAAGGGGAGGGAGAAAAAGAGGAAGGAGAGGGGAGAGGAAAATGCAAGAAGGAATTCTCTGACATTTCTGAGCCTGTAGCTTCTCTCACTTTTAACACCTCCTTTGTTAATTGTCATTTGTTAGTTCAATAAGACTTTCTCCACTATAACTCAATCCTGGAACAACTCAGGCCTTAAAAAAGGACTCAGGGATAGCCCCAAAGCCCTAATTTTCCCTAGCTACTGAGTTGTTTGTCCTTCTCCCCTGCGTTCCTATCTTCCAGGTACTGTGGAGGCATATATAAGCACTAGATCTGGCCCCAGGACAAAAGATTGTAAGGACTGACTTTATCTGCCAAGCTACTTTGGGTCTTGCATCAGCCCAAGGCCCCCTCTCATTACTTCTGGGGCCCAGAACACTATTCTACTTTCAGCCACTCCTGGCTTATAACTACAGTGCTTATCCACCCTCTAAACCCCAAGATACTAAGCTAAGGGGCAAGGCAAGGAAAGCCACCAGAGCTGTATCTGCCTAGGACCAGAGAGCAGCCTTGCTTGAGAAGAAGGGCCATAGTTGGTAGCCAGATCAAATGGCAGTAAGGCTGTATGATGCACTCAAAGGCTGCATGTGCATGTCAAAAAGCTGAAGACCAGGCTATATTCAGAATGTCTTTTTCTTGTCCTCAGTAGAAGAAATATTTGGCTAGATCACAGGATGGTGTGCCCCCAGTGCCTTAGCAAATAACAAGAAAATTTGAGCAAGCCTATGAATGACTGTGGCCTTGACTTTGTTTCCAAGAGAGGGCTGATTTGAGGAAGAAAATTGGGGAGAAAGACTGTGTGGCATTGGTATAGGTCATGGATGGAAGGCTGGGCCACGCTCTGGGGCCCCATTTCCTAGGAATGGGTCTACAGCTTCCTCCGCCTCTCTAGGGAGAGATCCACCAGTATATCCACCCAAATTGCACATCTTACTGTCCTCAGAGATTCTCCCTCAAATCTACTCAGTAGTAATGAGATGCCCTGAAATGTATGGGGGAAGGAATAGTGATATTAGCACTCACGGCCAGGTTCAAGGACTGAATGCCAAACCTTGGCCTCTCGGTTCTTTTGTCCTTCCTTCTTGCCTCAAAAAAAGAAAAAAGACCCTCTCTGGGACCCTCCTCACTGATACTCAGCCCCTCCTACTGGTGCCCCCCCCCCAGCCACTAAGGAGCCTCTCACTTCCTTGTCCCTCCAGCCTCTCCCCTTCCCCTGACTCCTTCTCTGTGCCTACACAAATCTCAACCTTCCCTAGGAAATACAGTCTTTCCCTTAGCCTTTCTCTACCTGCTCTCGGGTCTACAAAGCTTCTCAAATGGATGGTCTCTACTATCCACTCACTATTTTACTTCTTGCTACTCCACACCCACTACCGAAAGCCCTCACTGATTCCTACTTCTACATGCTGTGGCCTCTTGCCAGTTCTCAATCTTCTTGACAAAGTGGCAGCATTTGCTGCCCCACGATTCCTTAGTCCATACTAATTGAAAGTCCCTCTTTCCTTAGCTGCACCTCCCAGACTGCTGCCTATTCATTATTCCTCTCTCTCACCTGCTTATTCATCTTTTTTCTCCCCCCATGGGCTTCTTCCCATAGCCCACACAGATATTTAGACTCTTCCATATGTCTTTGAGGATATTGTGATAGACTAATGTTCTTATCAGTGATTTCTCCTTATCTCTTTGCATTCTCCTCTGGCACCCTAAACAGGAGGATCCCTCAAGGTCCCCTCCTTAATGCTCTGTTATTGTGTGGAGGAGCTCATCCACTCCCACGGTCCTGATCTCTCTAGATTACTCACAACACCTAAAATGGTGTCCTGTATATAGGACACAATTAATGTTTATCCAGTTGATTAACATGTGTTAACCGCCCAGTGACTTGTACATAACAAATGTTCCATAAAGGCTGGTATTGGGGGTCTTACAGTTTACAAACATTCTCTATTTATCTGACTTCCTCCTTATTATAACCTGGTGAGGTTGGTTCTTTATCATTCCCACTTTTATAAGAGAGAAAGGGAATGGAGCTAACATTTGCTTTCTGCCTATTCTATACCAAATGCCTTATATGCATATTAATTTAATTTCCACAACAGCCCTGTGAAGTAGCTGTTCTTAGCTACATTTTACAGATGGGAAAACTGAAGCTCAGAGAGATGCCTAAGATTTCAAGGAGTATATAATTTCCCTCCTCTACTATTTCATTGTTCTGTAAATTTGATCACACCAAATTTAGTGAGCAATACTGGGGAGGCATATAAAAGGTATCACAGAGCGATATCATAATTATTGTTTACCTATAAGTATTTTTTTTAGTTTGCATTCCTATGAAATGTAATGTCAGGCATATAAAGAGCTGAAAAGGAAAATAAAATCTTTCTATTTCTAAACATTCCCTGTCTTTCTCCCTGCATATTATAATAATAGGAACTGATTATTGTATGATTACCGTGTGCCAGGCATTATGTTCAGTGCTTTACATAGGGCCACTATTATACCCCAATTTATACATAAGATAATTGTGCCTCATAGGAGTTAAGTAACAGGTTCAAGGACCCCTAGTTAGTTTGTAAGGTAATTGAAATTTTAAGTCAGGTTGGTCTGACTCCAAAGTTAATGTTCTTTCAATGCCACCAAGCTGCATTTCCAAGAGGATAGGGAAACCAAGGGTCAAAGAGATTAAGTGACGTCAAGTCTCCTGACTCTGTATCTTATATTTTTTCACTTTACTCCAGCTGCTTGTATCTCTTTGTCAAAGGGGTTGCTTTGTATTGTCAATGATCTTTATACGTCTGTGGTCTGTCTTCTCAACCACATTGTCAGCTCTGCCAAACCTCTTTAGATCCCCCACAGAGGGTTCTCACTAAATACTTGTCAATTGGTAAGCACTGGGCTCTCTTCAGTTGAGAGAATTATTAATAAACCACCAGGCTTTGACAAAGCCCTTCTCATCTCCAAAGGAGGTGAGCCCTTGGTGCTTAGGAGATGTATCAATTCCTCGCCTTCCCGCAGCTTGAAGTCAGGAGCCCACACTCCCCGCCTCTGCACAGCATCCATTCTCCAGGGAGCCTCAATAGCATCAGGATATTTCACTGAAGGCTGAATTATGTGTGTGACTCTAGGAGGATGAGGTCCCAGTAAAGTGGGAGGAGAATACAGGCTGTGATTCTGCACGCAGGTGGACCCTGGGGATGTTTTTTGCCATCTGAGATGATATGTCAACCTCTAGCAGCCACACTCCACAGAATGAGCTCTAAAGATTGATGGTTTCTGTTATTATTGAGAATATTAATAATCATCCTTACATTTATTTGTACAGCGAACTTCCATTTATGCAAAAGGCTTCTGCACAAGATTTCATTAGTTTTAGTTTGTTCTGGCCTTTGGCAAAATCTTTTTGGCTTCAATATTCCCTGAAGAAAAAGTCCTCTGTCCAGCTTTTGAGGAAGGGAATCATCCCAATAAACTGACAGCTGAGACCCTGAGAAGGGAAACACTTGCTGGCTGGAATTGAAGGCCAGCAACTGATTCTACTGAACAACATGCTACTGACACATGTCTAGGGATGAACACAGATCCCCCAAGCTCCTTCCTGTTTTTGCCTGTTTCCAGTTCCCTAGAACCAGCCCAGTACCCCTCCCCCCAGCCCATGCAGATACCTAGCTCCTTCTGCCATTAGAATTCACCCTTCTGGGTCCCTTCCCCCATCGATGGCTTCAGGGACACCTCTGTGGAAGCTGGCTCATCAATTATTCCTTCCCTTCCCCCAGACGAATTTTCTCATGCATTTGCATGAGTACGCTCAGCATCCTACAAAGAGACAGGCAGTAGTAATAATCATAGCTAACACTCATGGAACTTTTACTATGAGCCAGGCACAATATTAAGCACTTTTCATGCATAATCTCTCTTCATCTTCATAACAGTCCTATGAGAAAACCTTATTAGGATTCCCATTTCATAGAGGAGGAAATTGAGGTTCTCAGTGAGTAAGCAACCTGCCCAAGGCCACACAGTTGGCTAATGCAGAATCAGGACTCAGACCCAGCATTCAAACTCTCTGACAGTGACCCTCTTCAGTATACTGTCTCTCAGTATTGGCTTCCATTTTCCAGAAATGAACAGTGAGACCCAGAGACCCGAAGGACATCTAGCATTTAGAGGAAAGAATCTCAGGAAGTCAGAAAAATAGAGTTTTCCTATTTCTGCCAGTAACAGACTAAATGACTCTGGGTGAGTCACTTAAAAGCCCTTGCTTCTGAATTTGCAAGAAGGGTCCACAGTGTGTGGGATTCAAAAGTGATGAACCAAGGAAGGTTAATCTCCTCCAAATTTATAAAGTTTAAAAAGCACCATGCAAATACAAAGTGTTCCTGATCATAATCCTTAACATTATTATTCCAGCCTATTCATCTACCAATGAACCTGGGATAGAGTTCTGGCCCTGGATTCTGGTGCCATTTAAGTGCCAAGACAAATGGTCTCAGGGAGTCGGGGTGATCCATTATCCAGATATGGATTATTTCTCAGGAGTAAATCGTTAGCCCTGTCGGGAGGCTGATGAATTCTCCCACCACACCTGGGGGCTCATTGCTCTGCATGGGACGTGCAGGGAATACAAGCAGTGGCTGGAGTCACAGTATGACTCTGCAGACAGGGTCCTGGGGGCAGGGAACAAGGATGTTGGAGTTAGATTCCAGGGGGCAGCAAAGACCTCACCCACCCATAAATGAGAAGACAGATAATGAACCCGACCCACCCACAGCCCAGTCCTGGGCAGAAAAGGACAACTTCTTTCTCCTGATGCTTTTGCAGACTCCTTAGGGACAACAAAGCACAAAAGAGACTGACAGATTCATACACCAGGACCTAGTGACAGAGAGATGAAAAGAATGGGCAACAAAAAGGGAAACCCAAGGAAAGAAATGGAGAAAGACAGGGATAAAAAGAGGGAAAGAGGGAGAGAAAAAGGAATAAAATAAAGGCTACAAAAAAAACACACATGGAATAAAAGAAGAGTAAAAAAAGAGGAACCCAGGAATGGGAACTAAGATGAAAGGGAGAGAGGAATAAAACAGATTAAGAAAGAAACAAAAAAAGGGAAAAAAAAGATAAATGAGAAAGAAAGAAAAGTTTTTTTTTTTTAAAGGAAAATATACGGGGAAGAATAAACCTAGAGAGAAAGCAAATAGAAGCAGAAGAAGAGAAAGGAGAGAAATATAATAAAAAAATTAGAAAGAGGTCTAAAAAAACTGGAAAAATAAACCAATAAGAGATAAAGAGAGTGAAAGAAAAGAGATGTGGGAAGGAGGATGGAAGGGAAAAAAAGAGATGAAGAAAGTAGAGAAATATGAAAGATGAGAATGAAGTCTTTAGTGCACTAGAAATTTTGTCTTATTTTTTTTTTCCTATTTGTGTCTTTTTGCTTTTGCTGTGTGGTACACATGATTTCAGTATGATGCCTCTGGGCTGGTCTTAAGAATGGTCGGAGTCACCAGGCTTTCCTCCAAACTCGGAAAGCTCCCTTCCTCACACTTTCCCATTCACCATTCTTGTGGGATGAAGCACTGAAGGCAGAATCAGAAAGGCAGAGACAATTACCTACTGAAATAAATGTCACAGAGCCAGAATGCTGAGCACATAGAAGAACACATGCACACACATGCATGCACGCCTGCGCCCACACGAGTAAAATCAGACAGACCTAGAGACACATTCTGACACAAATAGGCACACAGGTGCTGAAAAACTTGAGACTTAGGCAGGGATACACCCACAGAAGAGAGGTGTCAGCAGAGCCAACCCGAACATAAGGATAGGCATGGACAGAAACTGCTAGGGAACTAGAAACACTGCTGCAGAAGATGACACAGAGGCACAGGACAAGATGGTCAGGCAAATAATCAGGTGCAGAAGCAGACACCAGCCAGGGTGTGAGGAAGAGGTTCTCCCTTAACTCTGCTCTTCCTCTCTCCTCTTTGCCTTCTGGAAGTATCCTAATAAAGGGAATTTACCTCCCTGTGTCTCCTGCCCGCAGGATTTCCCTCTGAGCTTTGTGACAGTTGGTAGCAATGTGTTTTATTTAAATAGAATCACTTCTGCTAACGAGTCTGTTACTGTATCATCCTTTCCAGGGACCAGATGTCCCTAACCAGTTTAAATGGCCATATCCAAAAGGACCCTTCAGGCATGTGTTTCAATGGTAGATTATCAGATCCTGTTGCTAGGACAGATCTGGAACCTACCCTGACTCTTTCTTCAATACTAGGATTTCCCCCCCGCCCCAGTATGCCATGATCCTTTTTAACTTTATTGGACTTTCCTTTTCTCCTCTGCAGTTTGAGGCAGATGAGAGGTGGAGGCCAAGCAGGGAGATCTAATACCTGCACCTCCACTTGAATGAGAGGAGCACCATAAGATCTCACTAGGTAAAAGCGTTTCTTGCAAAAGAAAAGTTTGAACACCTCAGGGTTACATGGGGCCAGATGAGTTCTAAGGGTCCTTTCAGCTCTGACATTCTAGGATTCTATGACTAAGATCTAATTCGTTCAAATCTAAATCCTCAGTAATTGGACAAACCTTGATTGAATTTGCTGAGCAAACATGGCGTCACTGTCTGCCCCAATAAATATTTAGCTGTGGCCCCAGTTTATTGATTTTGTACAGTATCAATATTTCTTGGCACAGTTTCTGACACTGACTGGTAGACCCAAAATGATGTGAAACATACAGGCTCAAGATGCCCTTCCACGAAAGTCACAGATGGTTTTTGGTGTGTTCATCTGGCTTAGGCTGACACACAGACTACACCACCCCCTCTGGCCTGTGCCGGACACATGGGAGGGTGAGATAGCTGCCTTTGAAAGGGGCATAATGCTTGAGTGGGTGGATCAAGTTGGTTTAGAAGCTCAGGGATAGAGGTGTCTGGCTGGCTCAGTCGGTAGAGCATTCCATTCTTGATCTCAGGGTTGTGAGTTTGAGCCCCACATTGGGTGTAGGGATTACTTTTAAAAAATCTTTAAAAAATAAAATAAAAGAAGCTCAGGGATATTGTTGCCAGCTGATCACAAAGAGAACCTAAGTGAATGGGGCTTGCTTTGTACAGCTCTACTTTGTTGATGGGAACATCCCTTACAGCTTCTGTCTCACTCTTCATTCATTCTACAGTGAGTGCTTTCTCCGTGCCAAGCTCTGTGTTACAGCTAGGGATACAGACATGAACCAGATACAGTCAAATATCTCTCAAATACAGGCATACTTCATTTTACTGAGCTTCCCTTTATTGTGCTTCAGAGATATTGTATTCTTTTACAAATTGAAGGTTTGTGGAAACACTGTGTTTGAGCAAGTTCCTCAGAATCATTGCTGTTGGAAACTACAGCATTTGCTCACCTCATGTCTCTGTCACATTTTGGTAATTCTCACAATACTTCAAACTTTTTCATTATCATTTTATTTGTCATGGTGATCTTTGATCAGTGATATTTGATGTTACTGTTATAATTATTTTGGCTAGAAGTTTTTAGCAATAAAGTATTTTTAAATTAAGATATGTACAGTTTTTTAGACCAATGCTATTGTATACTTAATAGACTACAGTATAGTGTAACTATAATTTTTATATTCACTGAGAAGCCAAAAACTTCATTGGACTCATTTTACTGTGGTATTTGCTTTATTGCTGGAACTGAACCCACAGTATCTCTGAGGTATGCCTGTATGTGAGCCGAACTTGAGAAATATTGATGCTGCTCAACATCAACAAACTTAGGCTATGGATAAATATTTATGAGGAGAAATAATTTGATAGGAATATTAGCGTATATTCACACTTTTAATTATTCCCACTGGCAAAACTGATGAATCAGAAACCTTGTTTTGTATGTAGTCTTCAAGAGACATAGAAGTTTTGTAATTAGTTCAGGTAAAATAACTTGGCTAACTTCTAAGTACAAGCTAGCTTAATACTTCTTGTTAATCTTTTAGTTACACATTCTCAGTGATGAGGTTTTGTTTGTTGGTGATGGTTCAGAGCATTGTTTTTTGGAGAGAATTAAGATATTTACTGGAAGGGAAGATTCATCCCTCTTCTTTCATGCTGCAATGACACTAACCCTGTCATTCCCAAAAAGAAATACATTTGTGTAAGTTTGTCCCCTTGGTTATTCATTTCTTTATTTATTTGGTCTTTCACCCATACACCAACCATACACCAAGCACCTTGTCTGAAGCTTGTACTGGGTCAGGTGTGGGGGTCACTGAAGAGATTCAGACATAGTCCCTGCCCTTGCAAGGCACACAGTCAAGAAGGGGAACTAACAAATAACTTGGGGACTTTATAATGAGTGCTGTATAACAGAGGTGTGGGCAAAGAGAAGCTGGAAAAAACAAGGATTAAGAGATGAGGGTTGTTGGAGAAGCTTTAAAAGATGAGGTGACCCATGGGTGGGGGGAGGTCTGAAGGTCAGACCTATTTATCACTATGAGGCTACACAGAGCCACCCTTGTTCTCCAAGCTCTTATTTTTTTTAATCAGTAGCACATATTTTTAAAAGCCACAGAGCTACACAGCAAGATCAGTCTGGCTGGGGTTATCCCAATAGCCTGCATCAATTTAACTGCTTCAATTTAAGATAAAATATATCCATTCTTTAAAAAAAAAAACACACAATACAGTGAAGGAGTTGGTCAGAGACTGGTTCCTATCCCCTAACTCCAGTTTCTTGAAATCAGACATTCCTTGCCCTCCCTATACATACCCTTTCTAGCAGAATTCTTCTCCCATGGGGTAAAAGGGTTTGAGGAGTACTGGGTACCATGGTTGCTTGAAAATTATTCACATTCCAAAAGAGCCTTAATGATTTCCAAGATAATTGGTTGTAGAAATAAGTCCTTCTAAAAACCCAACAATAGAATATTCGTGATGCCACAGTATGATTCAGAGCATTTGGCCTTAATTACTTTGATTGTCCGCCAGGATTTAATATATGAATATTACATTGCGATCTTCAATTTAATTTCTTGTGTAAATGGATTGTGGCAGAATCCTGTAGTCCTGGAACTGGCACATAATTCAGCGTGGGAGACACTATCTTAACTCATCTCATTACTCAAGCCATTTGTTGTCCTTCAGGCTTTGACAGCCAGGAGATGGGAAAGTAGCAGAGGTGATGTGATCTCTCAACCTGGGTCCAGACAGACATGAGCCATAGTCTCTACTGATTACGTTGTTACACAGACACAGACAGCACTTGTTTTCAGAAGAAAAAAACATTCTTGTCAATTTGCAGCTGTGTGCCCTGGTCTTTCTTAGCATAATGGAGTGGAAAAAGCTGGGACATGGATGCAAGAAGCCTGGGTTCTAGTTCTAACTTGCAGTATAACCTTGGAAAAATCCCATAATTTCTCACCATGGGCAGGTCTCCAAACCTCTAAGCTTTCAATTCCTTATCACCATTAAAGAGAGAACTACATGATCTCCAAGTGCTTTCCAGAGTGAAGATTTTCTGACCTATGAGATCTGACCACATGTCAAATCTGACAGTCTTGGTACCATGACTGATATAAGGTTGTTTCTATCCATCCTGTGAATAATAAGCAGCCCCCTAAGGATGAGCAAACTCAGAATGAAAGAAGGGAGAAAGAGACAGGGAAGATCAGTGAGAGGGAGAGAGAGAAAAATATAGAGAAGATGAAGAAACAGCTCTGAAGCATTAGTGAGGTGTCTCCCAGGGCCTAGGTGAGCTAGTTAAGATCTTAGCAAACAGGGGGTCATTTGGGCCTGGGGAGCCTAATAGAAATTAGAGGGAGAAAATGAGATTCAAAAAGTATTGAATGCTAATCCATAGTGTTGGAGAATTTATTTGTAGCTCATTTAATGGACAAAGAACTTGCAGCTAGAGTGTATAAAGAACCCCTACAAATGAATGAGAAAAAGGCAAGAAAAAATAGACAACATACTTAAGTAGAAAGAGTATATCCAAAAATCAATAAACATATTAAAAGGTTCTTAACCATACTAGTCACCAGAAAAATGCAAATTAAAGCACAATGAGATACCACTGCACACCCACAGAATGCTTACAGTTTTAAAAGCTAATAATACTAAATGTTGATAATCATTTGGAGCAATGGAAGAATATGAATTGGTACAACAGTTCAGAAAGCTGTTTAGGAGCATCTACCAAATATGTGCAGCCCCTATGACTCAGTGATTCCTCCTCTAACAAAAATGCATGCACATAGGCACCAAAGTCAAACAAAAAATATCCACAGTAATATCAGTCATAATAGCTCCAAACAGGAAATGGTCCATATGCCCATTTACAATCAAATAGATAAGTAAGTTGTGACACATTCATAAAAGGGAAAATTATACAGCAATCAGAAGGAACAAAATAAGCTTTGTGCAACAGCTTGGATGAAACTCACAAACATAATATTGAATCAAAGAAGTCAGACATAAGAGTACATACATATATATAAGTATATAAAAATTAATAACTCACAAAACTATAGTGGTTAGAGATGTATGCTAAAAAGCACAGGAATAAATAAAAGCACAGAGTGATTATGTAAAAGAGTAGTTGTTACCTTCAGGAGGGAGGAAAGGGGTTGTGATTAAGGAACAGTCACAAGTTGGGCATCAGAGATGCTCGTAATATTCTATTTTTGACTGGGTGACGGCTAACATAGGTATTTCATTGACTAAGCTGTACACTTAGGATTTATGCACATTTCTTTATGTGTGATATATTTCACACACATAAGAAAAGTCTTTAAAAATAGAAAGGTAGGGGGCGCCTGGGTGGCTCAGTCGGTTAAGCGGCCGACTTCAGCTCAAGTCATGATCTCGCGATCCGTGAGTTCGAGCCCCGCGTCGGGCTCTGTGCTGACAGCTCAGAGCCTGAACCCTGTTTCAGATTCTGTGTCTCCCTCTCTCTGACCTTCCCCTGTTCATGCTCTGTCTCTCTCTGTCTCAAAAATAAATAAACGTTAAAAAAAATTTTTTTTTAAATACAAAGGTAGGAAAAAGCCAAAGACAAATCTTTGTCTCAGACTGTGACCCCAAGTTCTATGTATCCTTTCCACACCTTGCTTCTAGCAATGGGATCCTAAACTTTAAACAACAGAAGGCAGAGATTGTGTCCTATTCCTCTCTGTATCCATCTGCCACAACTCCCCCATCTTTAAAGCCAGCCTGACCCACACTTATACCTAGCCAGCCAATTGACTGGACTCAGAGATACTACCATCCCTGTTGCTATCTAGGCTCCTTTCTCATTCCTCCCATTCTTAAACTATTATTGTTTCATTTTAACTCTTTCTCCTGAGTCTGTATTTTGTCTCTTATTTCCAGCTTTGTTCATGTCCTTTGGGCCAATGACTGAGTGACCCACCTGGGTTTCCTTGGCTTGAACCTCAGCAATTCCTCCTTCTCCAAATACTTGAATATCTACTTGTTTTGCTGTGCAACATCCTCTGCTCCTGGCTGACTCAGATACGGAATCCACCCCCACCCCACCCCCAGAGCTACCAGGTTGTAGCATAACTCTACGTTAATATGTCTGTCGTGAAATACATGAACATTCATGCTAAGTGGGACAAATAAAAACTGTCAATATCTTAATGTAAGTTAAAATGAGTTTTAACATCGTAATTGTGAGAAACTTTTTAGTTTTCAGAATTTTGTACTTTTGGAAGTTCAAATAAGGAATTATAGTTTGTAGTAGGAACCCAATGCTTATTTGGTAGATGGATGGAAGCATGAATGGATGCAATACATTACATATATTTATCCTCCCAAATAAGTGACAAATGTGAATTTAACAAGAGTCTACATAGCTTTAACCAAGAGTACTCAATTTGGGGCACTTTAGATTCCACGGCTGGCAAGAGGAACACTATTAGAAAAATCTACCATCTGGGCCTACTACTGCATCATGAAGGGCCTGCCTTGACTCAGGTGGCCACCACTGAGCTGATTAGTGGCCGCTCCTGTGCATAAAACAGCAAGCCTTTTTCCTTACTATGGGGCTGTGGACAAAGTAAGCCTAACTAGAAAGGAAAAATTGGCATGGCAAGTACGCAGGGCTATTCCATTGGGTCTGATATGAAAGGAAAGGATGGGCTATATGTTATCTTGAGATGATCCTCCTTAAGTAGACTCTCAGTCAGGCTTTGAAAGTTATTGAGTGGCAGTGAGTTTGAAATCACCCTCCCCAGCAAGTATTCAGAGTGCAGTGAGTTTATATTGCTACTTAAGGGTAGAGCTTGGTATAAGGGTAGAGCTACTTAAGGGTAGAGCTTGGTATAAGGTATATCCTGTTGTGCCAGCATGCTCCGGAAACAAAGAAGGGAGTTCTAGGAGAGGCTAACAAGGGATTAGGGTATGAGTCAAAGCCAAACTTTCAGGTTCCCCTATCAAGGAGACGCCAAGGATTCATGGGAAAATTCAGCAGGGGAAAACCACACAGCTACTTCCGGGACCAATGGCTAGAGGGAAAAACTAATGGAGAAGGGGAGGGTTGAGGAGAGGTTAGAAGGCTCAGCCTCAGAGCTCCATGGCCCTGGGCTGTTTGCTCCTAGAAAGTGGAGACTATGAGTGTGACTAGCTCACTATAACCCATAGCAATGCCTCAAGCTTTACAGCCTTAAAACAAGGGGACAGGACTTACGTGATCTCTAAGATCTCTCCCTAGTATAGTTTTTAGCACCCATGAATCTATGATTTTCTTCTAAAAATTCTTATTGTTTCTCATAAGAGTAACGCATGTTCCTTACTAAAAACTTTGAAAATTAGATAACTACATGAAAGTTTACATTCACCTACCATCATACCTCTCACACATATAAATGTATTCCTTTTTGTTTGCTTGGTTTTATTTTCCATCTGTTTGTAAAATTGTGATAATAGAATTTTGTATTTTGAGTAATACACTAAATTATATCATGAGCATTTCTATGTCATCACAAAAGCTACAATTCTAGTCTAATTTGCATGCCCATTGGACATTGTGGGGCACACTAAAAAGTATAAAATGTGTGCTTTACCCTTATAGAACTTACCATCTGGTCGAGAAGGTGAGACTGATATACATGAAACCAATAGTGAAAAACAAATGAAATATAATTACATGTCATTTCTTGGGATAGACTGGAAGGATAGTACAAATCCAAATGAGGGAGAGGTTGATATGGACAATCAAAATGAGGGAAGTCTCCCAAAGAAAGCAGGACTTAAGCTGGCCTTTAAAGGATAAGAAAATGAGAATGAAGAAAGCAGAAGCATCATGGAAGCAGAAGCAATGAGGGGAGGCTGGACTGAGCAATAAAAATCCCTTTATGCTTTGTTGTTCATAATGATACAGAACTACCCATGGCCAGGGTTTCCGGACTCTCCAGGGGCTGGTCTTACACATGAACAACTAAAACCAAGTCTCTAACCTAAAGGGGATTTGGAAGATAAATGCATGAAAAAATGAAGTACTCACACAAATGTGACAATAGCTTAGGCTCAGATGTTTTTCAGTTTAGTAATATACTTGTTTCTTTCTTGCATCTTGAACAGTGATGGCTCAAACATCATGATGCTAGTTGCTAGAGTCCCCAAATGGACAACTTGCTATGTAGATAGCTGATTACATGACTCCAGAGCCCTGGTAACAGTCAATTCAGTACTGTGGGCTGGTAATCATAAGAAGTGAGAAATGAGAAAATGCCTATGGCATAAGCCTTTTTCTCCATCTACTGAAGAAACAGCTGAAAAACTCATTGAGAAAGTTAATTAAGCTACATCTGTGGTCTTTCCAGTGGGACTAGAAGTTTCTTAGGTGCAGGAAACCTGTGGTTTGAAAACAATAGAAAGTTACCCTCGCACAAAATACCACAGTTGGAAATTCATTTTTGATGCATCAGGAAATGCCCTTGCCAATCGTCAGGAGATTTGCCACTAACTAGCTGTATGACTTTGACCAAATCATTCCATTACCTCTTTAAGTTCATCTCAGTTTTCTTCCTCATCTGTAAAATGGGAAATATTCCAAAGTTCCCTTTTGGCACAAAAACTCTATGAGCCTATGATTTCTTTGGACAACCACAGCCTTTCAGATTTCAGGAATCCCCTATGACAATGCAAATAACTGTGAGAAAAGACTACTTCTTACCCTTGTGTTGCCGGTCACCACCATATCTGGGAAACGAAGTCCTTTGGGGAATGGGACCAGGAGAGCAAGCAGGCCCAGCCTACATGGGGGAGGCACAGAAAGAAGTGGGTGTGCCCCTAAGATGTCACCAGTTAAGCAGACAAAGGATCTTGATACCTCCTCTTCTATCTGCCTCTCCCCTGAGTGCCCAGCAGCAGGCTGTGCCTGACTGGGTGCCTACGTAGGTGCCTGCTCACCACAGGGTGCCCTGGCTGCCAGCATGCTGTTCCAAGCCAATGGGAGAACCCTAAGGGGAAGTACCCTGGGGCCAATCATAGATGGCAGTATCTCTTTAATGGCCAGAGAGACTGCATCTTTGGCTCCTTTTCATTGGTTCAGGCCAACTGAAAGCTCTCTGGATTCTAAGCCAATGCTGAGCCATCAGCCAACAGGAGTGGGCTCGGCTGCTGGATCCTGTTTTCCTCTGAGGCTGATGGGTAGCCCTGCCTAAGGGCTGCCCTGTCTCCCCACTGTCATTCCTGACTGAAAACTTTTGCTATGAAGCACAGAAGGCATGAACAGTGGGACCTAATCAAGGCAACCTGATTAAAGGTAGGCATGCTGGGGGCCAGGGGCCATGCCCAGCCCTAGCCCCTGCAGGTGAGTGCAGGTGAACCAACAAAAGGAGAGAGAAAAGCAGGTTTAACTGGTGTGAGTGGGCACTGCAAGATTGAAGCTAATGGCAGATACTGACAGGTAAAATTTTTCTTACTTCCTTCCCACAAGCCATTAGTATCCAAGTGGCTTGTCCAAAACCCTATAGTGCCTTCTATATTCTTGCCCTATAACCCAAACCACAGCCAGGAAAGAGTTCCTTCCAAAAAGAGTGAGAGAGGTTTGTTGGTGAAGGTGTTTTGGCTCCCAAATGGAACCTGTGTTCCTTGCCTAGGATGCCCACAATGCCCATAGATAGACTTGGTGGCTCTGGACTCCAAGGACACATAGGTCCTATAATCTATGCTCCTTACATCTCAGACTGCAGTCTTAGCAGTTCCTCATATGCTTTAAGAAAGGCTATGATTGTGGGTTAAGCCCTTACTAGTCTGGGTAGCTATCACTTTGCTCCTTGACCACTGCCACTATTATTAGTGCCATCCAAGGGCAAGCCCCAAATCTGGGCAGCCACTTAAGCAATTTGTACACACGAGTCAGAGTGAGAGAATATAGGTTTAATGCAAGGCATTCCACATTTCTGGAGATATTCAGTCATTTATCAAACATTTGCTGAGTGCCTTTTATGTGGCAAGCCCTCTGCTAGGTGCTAGGGGGCAAAGAAAAGTAAGACACGGGCTTTTGGTGAATACCACCAGGGCTGGACCAAGGGAAGAATGTGTCTTGAGCATTGGTTACAAACTACTGTTTATGTCCTTTAGTGACTGACCTGATGTTATAGTTGGTTTTGGAATGCTCCAGAAATGACCCTTGGTAAAACCAAACAGAAATGTCTATATCTTCAATGCCCTTAAGGTGCTCCTCTTAAAACTTTTTTTTTTTCCAGAAAAGAATCTGCTACAAGATTGCTATTAGGCCTTGGGCAAGTCAATTCTCACCTCCATCCTCAAAATAAGAAGTTTGGGCTAGGGGCTATGAAGACCTTTTCAAATCCAAGAAACCATCCAGTGGTCTGTAGTAAGTGGTCATTTACTCCTCAGTATAAATTTAAGTATCTGTGTTCCTTCTCCTTGGGCTTAGGTACATTTTAAGATAAAATTTTTAAGCTTATTTTTTTCATCCAATTATGGAATGAAAGGCTTTGTCAGTTGGTGAAGAAATTTCAGGGATCTTCCTACAAAGGGAAGAAGTATATGGGGAAGGGGAATGAGGAGGGAAGGGGATATAATAAACCTCCCCAATATCCTAATATCCTCTTTCTTCAAGCTGTGGGGCCCTGCATTCTGTTGGGGCTAATCCGAAACCATAGTTTCTGATAAGAAGAATCATTAAAAACATAAAGACCTCTTTTGGGCTTAAAATGCTTTAACACTAAGAAACTTTGTAACAATGAGCATAGAGGGTTTGGTGGAAAGCTCTGAGTATATGTTACACAGGCCCATGATGCAGGGATCACCACAGCATCTCTGCCCATTACTCTTCTTTCCTTCCTATTTCATGTTCCTTTGGAGCTTAGATCTCACTCCCACTGGCCACGAATATTTTGAATGACACAAGGTCAGGAAAAAGGACAGTGATTCAGAAATGCACATCATTCCTTAAAAGTACATTTAGTTGTAAAAGACATCTAATCAATCCAGTCCCCTGTCTGAACATGGCAGCTAAAAGAAGGAAAGGAAAGCTTTTGCATTTTACTCCAAACCAAAATTAGAAGCCAAAGGGGGTGGGATCAATGAATCCAAATCAATGGTCTATATTTATGTTTCTTCTATGGTAGTGCTGATTTGCAGCTCTCCAGGTGCCAAATGGCATCTGGGAAACATTACTCCATCCCTCAATTGACGTAATAATTAGATTGCATAAATGGCTCCTCTGTGCTCACTGCCAGCCCAAGAGACAAATGTTATTGGTGAGCCAATCAATCTTTTCTCCTGTTAAAGTTTGAACCTGCATCAGCAATTATGTTGTGGAGGTCAAAAGCCACCCAAATGAGTGAAAACTGGCAAAGGTGAATTTTGAAAGTGGATTATACTGCATTATTTCCCAGCAGTGTGTGTATGGTTGGAACCTGGGCAGGTGTATGAACATATCCACAACTGGACATACCTTAAGGGGCCAAAAGAAGAAAAGAATGGCTAGTGACATCTTCTGCAAGACTTTGCTTTTCTCTCTTCCTGTTGTCTGCTTCCTACTTAGATAAACCAAGGGGCTAAGAAAAGTATGGCAGGGGAAAGCATTAGTCATTTGGTGTTAGTCTTTGTGGTAGGCCGAATATTGATCCCCCCCCCAAATATATCCACATTCTAATACCCAGAACCTGTGAATATTACCTTAAATGGGATTTTGCAGATGTGATTCACTTAAGGTTCCTAAGATAGTGAGATTATTTTGGATTCTCTGGATGGATATCTTGAATATCTTGAATGCAATCATAAGTGTTTTTATAAGAGTGAGTCAGAGGAAGATTATAGACAGGCCAAGAGAAGGCAATATGACTAGGGATGCAGAGATGGGAATGATGTGGTGCAGCCACAAGCCAAGGAATGCTGGCAGCTACCATAAAATGGAAGAAACATAATCTCCCATAGACCCTCTACAGGAAGCATGGCCTTGTCAACACTTTCATCTTGGCCCAGTGAAACTGATATCAGAACTTCTGGCCTCTAAATTGTGAGGTAACAAATTTATGCTGTGTTGACCCTGACAGTTTCTGGTAATTTGTTGTAGCAGCCATAGGAAACTAAAATAGTCCTTAATTACTAAGCTTAGGTCACAGGTCAAGTGATAAAGCATCTTCCTGTTATAAAATGAAGAGCATCAAAATCCTCCTCTACCCAAAATATGACTTCCACCTATCACCATGCAATGCCAAGGACTACAATCTAAAATTCACATGTACATGTCAACGTTCTACTTTTGGGGTAATTGTTTCTTGCTGATACACTGCAAACAGTACATAAAAGCCTTTGTTTTCTGTTAGTACTTTTGCATGAATTTATATATCCAATTACTTCCAGCAACCAGGCAGGCCTTGGGGGGACAGGTAAGGACAGTGAACAGGTAGGGAAATATAGTAAATATGTCTAAATTGAAACCGCATTTGGGCTCAAATCAAATCTCTTTTAGTAATAACACTAAGTGGGGCCTTTAGGAAAACAAGTCATGGCAGAACTAACTTGATTTACTCTTCTGATAAGGTTACAAGCCTTGTGGATCAGGAGAATGTTGTAGACAGGATGCATCTGGATTTTAACAAGGCTTTTGACTTAGACTCTCATAATCCCTTTGTAGATCAAGTGAAGAAATACAGGCAGTAGGTGAGACTCAAGAGCTAGCAGGGGACTGCTGATATGTAGATCAGGGTCTTTAGTGACAGGTCATATGTCTCCACATCAGTCTCAGGTCAAGTCACCACTCTTATCCATGGCTCACATGAAGATCAAGGCAGTATTCTCACTGAAAGTGAGGATGGTGGGGAGGAGCTAGAGGGCCCAGCTGGCAGATCAGATGTGAGGATTCAGGATATAAAACCACATCAGAAACTTGGAACATCCACCATCCCCCTGTGAAATGGAATTTCTGGCACTAATAACCAAAATACACATATACGAAGACAGGTTTGTATACAGAGCAGCCATCAGAGTGCAGAAGGCAAAGGGGGTCAGCAGGCAAACAGCCTGATGAGTCAGAAAAATGGTGAGGCTGGCAAAACAAAACAAAAACAAAACAAAAACAAAAAAAGCTAAATGTAGCCAGAGTGTGCCTCTCCAGAAACAATAGACAGCCATGTTCCCACTTGAGCATTCCTCATTGTCTAGGCCATAATGGCGTTCAGTTCTGGGCAAAATTCTTTTTATCTCTTAGATGTGTGTTTTCTTAAAAAAAATAATAAACTTACCAAAGTATATAAAGTAGAAAGTGGCAATATGACTCTCTCCCAACATTGAACCCCAAAAATAATTATTGTTAACTGAATAGTATTTTTCCACACTTGTTTTTCTATGCCATTATTTATTATATAAAATTTATTAACACAAATAAAAGCATGCTATACATATTGTTCTTGGCTTTGCTTTTATTTAACTATATGTCATGGGCATTTCTCCATGTCAGATCAGAAGAGCTAATAATTATTGAACATTTCCCATGTGCCAAGTAAATTCTAAAGAGTATTTCATGTTTTAATTCATTTAAAACTCAAAATGACTTCAAGAAATGTGTACTATTATTACTATCCCCATAGTAGAGAAAAGAAAATAGGTTCAGAAAACTGTCTAAAGATCACATGGTGATTTGAGTTCAGGCCTCACTGGTTCCAGAGCCCATGCTCTTAACATCTATACCACACTACCCTCAGTACTCTGAGGGCTACTTCATTTAAAAAAATACAGCATAAGAGTTTATAGTATTTTCATCATCATTTATTTAATCTTATATCAGTGGACATGAGATTGTTACCTTATAGAAGGACTTCTCAGAGCTTCAAATATGCCAATGTGCATTATGACTCTCCCAAAAGCGGGACACAGTAGGCACTGTGTCCCAAATATCCTTAACCATGACATCCATTTGTTCTCACAGAGCATTTCGGGGACTGGAACATTGGGGTTCAACTTTTGGTGTGCCTCTGCATCATCCAGGCTGTTTTCCAATGCAGATTCCTAAGTCTCAGCTAAAGTGCTCCTGATAGAGGTAGTTCATAGACCACACATTGAGAAATGCTGCATGTGCTAAGAAGTTAATAATCAATGTAGAAAATAAATATAAGTTGGTACATAACCACAGTTTCAGATAGACCAATGGTGGGAGAGGCTGGGGGAAGGAAGCACTCATTCTTCTTCCCTCCCTGGGCTATCTGTTCATCTGCATCTCATCTGCTCCAATGCCAGAAATCCACAGCTCAATGAAGCATTCATCTAAGATTCTCAGTGATTTAAGTTCCCAGGGGACTAAGTCACCAGGGGCCATCACACCACTCTACCTCCCTCAAGAAAGAAACTGGCCACCACTGAAAGATAAGCTAACAATAGGGGGATCTTTCTGGGGAGTTCATCCCATATAGATTTGAACTCTTACTACTGGGACCTCTCTCTTAATTTATGTTATCTATAGAAACACTAAGTACAAATATCTGCAGACCAAGAATTAACCCAATAGGGGAAAAAAACAAATAGGAGAGAATAAGAGTTTGCTTTTTTAAATTGTGATCTTGGAAAAATACAAGATGATCTGTTTGTTCATGCTCTCAAGTTATATTCAATATCATCAAATTCCATTCACCCTTGCAGGTTATTGCTTAAGGGTTACCTGAGGTTGGATTTGATACAGGAGAAGGAAGTCTTATGAGGAAACAGTGGAAGGGGCTGAGCACAGTGGAATGAGTACTTAGCAAGAAGGTTCCTTGAAAGGTTCACCTCTAGTGAGTGAAGAAGAGCCTTACAAGAGAAGGTACCTGAGTAACCTATTACTGGTTTAACTCCAAGCTTTACCCTTGAGGCCCTCCCCACATGTCACATGCTGACATTTTCAAAATAGCTTTACTTTTAGAATCTCAAAGGAGCCTCCCTTCAGCTGTGAGAGACTGATAGGGGCATTGCTATAAACCCTACTTGACAAATGAGGTTTTAAAGGTACTGGGGTTTGGAAGAGGGTATGCATGAGGGTTACTAGTATAGAAGGAAACTACACAGATCATGATGCAGTAGAAAGTATACTGAAATACACGGTTTTGTATTTAGCAGAATCTCAAGCATGTCAAATTGCATAGAACAAAGCTTGAAGGAAATAGAGATCCAGTATCGACATTATCTCTGAAAGGTTGCATTATAAGTAAATTGTGTTTTCTTCCTTATTCTTGTCTGGGTCTCTCCTCTCTTCAAATGTACTATAATGGGAATTGTGGCTTTTATGCACAGGAAAAATGTAAATATTAAAGAAAAATAAGGCATTGAACTAAAAAGTTCAAGTTCTAGGGGCACCTTGGTGGTTCGGTTGGTTGAGCCTCTGACTCTTCATTTTGGTTCAGGTCATGGTCTCACATTTCGTGGGACTGAGCCCCATGTCGAGCTCTCTGCTGACATCATGGAGCCTACCTGGGATTCTCTCTCTCTCCCTCTCTCTGCCCCTCCCCCACTGGCTGAGCTCTCTCTCAAAATAAAGAAATAAACTTTTAAAATATTTTTTTAAAAATAAAAATTTCAAGTTCCAGATCTGCCCCCATACAAATCTCTTCACTCTCTGAGACTCAGTTTCTACAACCTTCCTAAGGGCCCTAAGTTTGGGTGAAGACATTGCTTAAAGAAAGCGTAAGCAGTGGAGAGGAAAGGAAAGGTTAAGACTGATAAGCTGCTATAGTTGGAGTTATCTTGGAAAGTGGAAATACTGTTTTCTGATCTCAGAGATGGTGGCTGTAAGAATGCTTTGTAAGTTGTCAACAGCTACTATGCAGTGACAATAGTTATTCTGTTAATGACCCCTGATTCTGTCTGTCTGTCTGTCTCTCTCTCTCTCTCTCTCTCACACACACACACACACACACACACACACGCCACACACCCCTTCCTCAAACTGCTTAAAAATCCACATTTTGGCTCAATTTTCTCTTCTATTTCTCTGAAATATTGCCCTGATGATCTCATTACCAACTCCAGGCAGAGTCTGTTTTCTGCTTGTTACTAGCCAATCTAGCTACCTTAGAGTCTCCACTATATCTGAGTTCATCCCCCTATAGATTGTTCTGTCATTAACAAGTGTCATCTACATGACTCAAAGTCATGTCCCAGGGCTCTGCAGCAGCCTGCATCATGATTAAAAAGCAGCCTGGTCCAACCAGGACAGCACCCAGATCTTCTTATTCCAAACCAGATTAATTGCCTCGTTAATGACCATGCCTCACCTGATACAGTGTCTTTTTTTGAAAACAAACAAACAAATAAACAAACAAACAAACAAACAAACAAACAAAAACCCCCTGTATACGCTATATCTTTCTGGAGCTTCAGAGCAGCACTGGGAGGGAGGTAGGGCAGGGGATGGACACTTATGTTTACAGAGCAAAGAAAGAGCAATTGACTTGTCCTAGATTCACAAAGAGTGGATGACAGACAACATCAGGATTCGAACCCAGGCCAGGCTCTTACTGACACATCATGGCATTACCTCACAGTTGGATATGGAGAAATAAAAACACAGAAAATAAATTACTGTGAACCTGATCACTGAGAGATGTGGCATGATATATAGCAAAACCTTTTTCTTATTAGAGTAGTAAGACAAGACCCATGACATGTAATAAAACCCCAACTGGGATCTGAGGGCCATGGATGAGAAAATTTTTTCTCTGAGATTAGCACTGAGTTCTTCCACAAATCATTTATTCTTTCTTTTATTCATTCACTCATTCATTGAATAAACATTTATTGAGCATTTTGTATGTGCCAGGCACTGTGCTTTGTGCTAGTGGATAAGACACAAGGAAAAGCAGGACATAGCTCAGGCCCTCAAGGAGTTCACCATAGTCTAAAGAGAGAAATTGGAAACAGACATGACTAACTTCACACATATAGCAAAGTAGGATTCATGTCTTATGAGAGAAAAAATTCTCTGGTAATCTACAGAGAAGATTTGGATCTATTGGGGATTCTGGAATGACTTCATGGTGTATGAGCTTGACTTATGAAAAATAAGTAGAATTTGAAGAAATGGTAAATGCATAGGAGTCAGGGGCTGTCAGGGAAAGAGAATAACACAGTATAGGCACAGATTTAAGAAACCAGATGGGTTGGATGAGAATCAGTGGATAATGCTATTTTGATGTAGCTGGTATTGGACATAATAAAGGAAAGATAAGATGGGTAGATATGTTTAAGCCAATTTGTGGTAGCTTTGAATACTATGGTCCTCGCCTCAATTTCCCTCTTTCTCAGAAGCCAGCCACAGTCACTGCCCAAGAAAAGATTTGGGGAAGGCAGCAAAAGATGGATGCTGCTCCCTGGGAGCCAGAAACCAAGGGAACAAAGGTCATACCTACATGGATTCCAGAAGGGGAGAAGACACTGAAGGTCCTTGGCAGGGTAGGTAATAATGGCAAACCACTTTCAGAAAAAAAGCTTAATTTAGTTCACTAAAATTCTTGCCTTCTCATCTTCCCCAGTTTACCTTCTGAGACTTTACTTGTGTTAAAAACTAAACCTATTATGCTTTCCTTAGCCCCTCTCCCACCAATTTTGCTTCTTGAGAATGCTGATTTATTCTTCAAGATGTTCTCCCTGGCCTTTGCCTCAATGGTCCTCAGTTCCCCATAGTTAAAGCCATTGACATCTGTTTCTACTCAGTTCCTTTCCTGTCTCTTCCTTGGCTCATTCGTTTAGGGTTAATCTTCCCCAGAGTTAAGTCCTTGGTGCTTTTTTCATAGTCTGAAATAAGCACCCTATCCCTGGTCTACATCCATGGTTGCAACTACTATGTCAATGACCTCTAAATCTGCACATTCTCTCTTTTGAGTTTTAGGCCCACACATCCAGCTGCCTATTAGACATCTCTACCTTAATGTTCCACAGTTAACTCCAACTCAAAATATTCCCCACCATTTCAGGAGAAATAATATTCCCACACAAAACATACTTTACCACCTAATCTACTGTCATATGCCCTATCATCCAAATTAAGCACCTGAAAATTTTCCTTGACTCTCACCACGCACTGTCCCCTAAACATCCAATCAATCAGCAAGTCCTTATGTTTATACTTCTTTAATATTGGTTGAATATGTCTGTTTCTTTCCATCCCTACTGCTGATCTCTCATCTGCATTCCTAAAATAATCTTCTGATTTCCTTGACCCTAAACCAGGTGTCACAATTCTCATGTAAGCCTTGAGTGGATGCCCTTCTCAGATATCACCTCTTCCAGGAAGCATCTCCTGATCCCTCCCATCCAGTCCTCTCTTCAAGACCTCTTAGGTCTTGCTAGGGACATATTGCAAAATAACCTCAGAAGTGCTGGTATTATATTCTGTTTCTGCGAGGGGAAATGAGGGAAAGAGAGATCAATGCTTGCTTCCAAAAATGTTTACAGGTATACACCATTGTGGAGAATCCTGAGTTACAAATGTGCCTGCAGGAACAGGGTCTTGTGAACGGACTCCAAGGAAGAAGCCAACTCTGTAGAGGCCATATTAATGTACCTTCAAGCACTTTGAACATTCCAATTTTACACTTTTTCTTTGGCTTTGTCACCAAAGATGTGACCCGCTGTTGCAAGGATTTGGGAAATAAAATGCATCATTAATCAAAAATTACTCTTCCCTAAAATAAAATATTAGCTCTGTTGGGTAGTTAATTGTATTATCAGAATGAATAGCTCATCCTCTTTTACAAAGGCTTTAAACCCTAATTGCCTAATAAGTGCAGGAATTATAGTTAATCTAGCTCAAAATTTAATTATGATGACTCATACATCACAAAGCAAAGCACATAGGGGCAAAACTTGGGTGAAGTCATGTCCAACTGACCTTGACCCAAAGCCTGCTGGCTGGATTTTCTAAGTGGGGAATTGGAAATCCTTCCTATTTGTGAGATAGCAGGGCCATGCAAATAAGTCCCACACCAGTCTACCTCAGAGGTTTTACGGGAAAGCCTGCCTTAATCAAATCTTACCATGAGAAAGCCCAGAAGCAAATCTCCCTCTGGACTCCACCTTTCCAGATCTTGTTAGGGTATTATGCAGTTGGTTTTAAACACCACCACTACAGTGAACTAGGCCAGGACAGAGTATTGAGGAATTGTAGGAGACCTTCAGAATGTCAAGAATGCATCTAAATCTGGATTCAGAGACACTCTAGGTTGACAAGGGCCTAAACTGTCAACACTTCCTGCAGGTGATATGGCTTTGAGTTCTCTCATTCTCCTGATTGTTCACAGAACTGAGGACAATCCTCCAGGTGTTTTCTGAATATAAAAGTATGATCAGACCCCTTAATTTGTAATTTTCCACTTCTAATAATATGGCTTACGAAGTTACTACCTCTCTGAGCAGTTATTGGCACCTAAATTGTTATCCCACAGGTTGTGATAATTCTTTATTTTTTTACATATGCAGGTTGGACTCAACTGCATCACTTGTAATTAATACTTGCTAAATTCTATCTTTTATATTTAACTCATTATTCCAGCCTGTCATGACTCAGGGAATACTCTTTCTGCCATCCAAAATAGCTGTCACCTTTCCTTGCTCCTTGCCATCTGTATTTCTCAAAATCAATCCTTTTTTTCTTGCCTGTTTGAAAGTCATTTATATTTTATCTCCACCACTTCAATAGGTATTAAGTTCCATATATTTATTTTTTACTAAAGTTATGTGTCTTTATCTTTATTTCAACCTCTAAGTTGACTTCCTCCTCTTGGTGTTTTGGGGCTTAGGGGAAAATATTTTACTTTAAGCTTTCTATGATGATTAACATGTTTTAGTTATCTATTTCTAGGTATCTATTTCTATTTCTATGTTACAAACCACCTAAAATTTAGTGGCTCAAAGCAGCAGTTTTATTTCATTAACAATTTCATGGATCAGGAATTTAGGAAGGCTTTAGCAGGTGACTTGTCTCTGATTTATATGATATCTGCTGCAGAGCTAGGGCTGGACACTCCACTTTCAATATAGCTTATTTACCTACATTTCTGACACCTCAAGGTCTTACACGTTGGCATTTCTGTCTGTCAACATGACATCTCATCCTCCAGGGCCTCTCCACACGACTTGAGTTTCTCATGGCATTGGTTGTCTCAGGGTAGTGACATTTTGGCTGGCTTTCAAGAGGTAGGAAGTGGAAACTGCCAAATCTGTTAAGAGATATTCCAAGAATGGTCACATCATCACTGTTATTGTATTTTATTGGTCAAAGCAGTCACAGGTTCCATGTAGATACAAAGTGAAGAAATAGATTCTACTTTTTGATGGGGGAGTGACATTGCAGAACAGCATATGAAATATGAGCTATTGTTGCAGGTATCTTTGGAAAATACAAACTTCCATATCTTCCCTAGATTTTTGGACTTAAGTGTTATACTTTAAAGTGCATGTGGAAAAAGTGGGCAGTGAGAGAGAGTAGGGAAGAAAGAGAGAGAATTAGAGTTTGAAATGATTAAATAAGATCAAATACGTCTGAATATAAGAGAGCTTTAGAAAGAAATATTCAAGAAATTAAGGTATTTAACTTGAAGATGGGATTATGCAATGGATGAAACAAGGATTTGGATTTATAAAACTCTGGACTAAATTCCTGCCACATCTTATCAATTCTATATTCATGGAAAAGTAACTGTATACATCAGTAAACATTTATTGAACACTCTTCATATGTTAAGCATTGTACAAGAAACCTAGACATACAGACGCAAAACAAGGTGTAAACCTTCAAGAAGCTAAATTATAGTAAAGAAACAATTATTTTCAATAGAAAGTAATAAATGACATAATAATGGTAACATGTACTTTGGTGGTTCAAAAAAAAAGGAGTTATTACTTCAGTGGCTCAGGAAATGCTTCACAGAAAAATGAATCTTTGAGTTGGATATGAAAGGATAAGTAAGAGTTTATCATACAGAAAAATGAAAAGGACATTATAGGAGAAGGGAATAGCCTAAACAAAGGTATAGAGGTATGAAAACAGCATCGTTTCTTTAAGGAAATGCAAATAGTTATCATGGATTACTTGCACAGAAGATCTACAAAAAGTTATGTTACCAAAGTAGGTAAAGGATCATGGGAATCTTTGTATCCTATGTGAATAAATTTGAACAGTGTCTTGTTGTCCATGAGAACCTAGAGAACGACATGATCACATTTGCATAATAGAAAACCATTCTGCAATAAGCAGAGTAAAGGAAAGATTGGAAGAGGGTACAAAAGCAGGGAGATTATTGCAATAAAATAAACGAGAAAGACCTGGAGGTTGAGCCAGTGAAGTAATAATTTTAATAGCAAAAAGCAGAACAACTTAGTCATGTTGAGGAGGTAAAACTGAAAGAATGTAATCATCAAATAGATGTTGATGTTGGAGAAATAGGAGGTCTTCTGTGAGACCCATATTTCTAGTGTGATAACCAATTTTTTTGTGTTGCTATTTATTATAATAAAGCATAATAGTTTCTGTGTGAGCTGAAGTGCCTTTGGGTCAAGCCTGGGGAGATGTCAAATACGCAGTCAGAAATACTGGAATACTGAATGGTCTACACTAAAGATACAGTTTTATCTGTGATCAGAATAGAAATGGTTAACTGACAACCTAGAAGTGGAGGAGTGTGCAGAATGACAAGAAAAAGTGGCGCAAGAAAGATCCCTGGAAGAACATCAGTGTGTAAGGGGTAAATAGAGGAAGAGGAACCTGCAGAAAAAAAGATTAGTGGGTATGAAAACATAGCATTAAAAACTATCCAAAATTACATAAAAAGACAAAAAAATGAAAAAGTTAACACAGTGTTAATGAGTATTGGGACAATGTTCATTAGGAAAACAGAAAAGGAGGAGAATGGAAGGAAAAATATTGGAAGAAATAATGGCTGAATACTTTCCAATTAGATGAAAATTATGAACTTTCAAATAAAGAATCTCAATAAATCCCAAGCAAAAAAAGGATGAAAAAAATACCACACTGAGGCACATCATAATCTAATTGATTATGGAAATGAAATTAGGAATAAAGAGAAGTCTTGAAAGAAGCCAATGGCGGAGAGGAGGGGGGACACATATTTCATACAGAGGAACAAATATAAGAATTACAGCAGACTTCCTATTGGAAATAATGCAAATCAAAAGGCATTTAAAAGCCTTTGTTAAAAAATATCTTTAAAAGCACTGAAAAAGAAACAGTTAACCATGCTAACAATAGATAAAAGAGAGCTGGAGTGGCCATATCAATACATTCAAAGTAGATTTTAGACCAGAGAGGGTCATTTCATAATGTCAAAGGAGTCCATTCATCAAAAATACATAAAATCTTGGGTATTACACAACTAATAATAGAAATTCAAAAATATATAATGTAACACCAATAAAAACGAAAGGAAAAATAGATATATCTACAATTATAGTTGGAGATTTCAGTACCATTCTCTCAATAATTGCTAGAACAAGTAGACATAAAGTTGATTAGGTTAGAGAAGACTGGAACCAACAAAATAGGTCTAAATGACATTTATAGAATACTCCACCAAAAAGCATCAGAATAAATAATTTTCCAAGTATATACACATTTATCATGTTAGACCATTCTGCTCCATAAAATAAGCCTAAACACATTTTTTAAACATTAAAATCAGTAATTGAATTACTGGGTATTTATTCAAAGAATACAAAAGCATTAACATACACACACACACACACACACACACACACACACACAATGGAATATTACTCAGCCATAAAAAGAATAAAATCTTGTCATTTGCAACAACATGGATGGAACTAGAGTGTATAATGCTAAGTGAAATAAGTCAATCAGAGAGAGACAAATACCATATGATTTCATTCCTATGTGGAATTTAAGAAACAAAACAAATGAGCAAAGGGAAAATAAAGAAACTAAACAAAAAAATAGACTCTTAACTATAAAGAACAAGCAGATGGGTAGAGGGATGGGTGAAATAGGTGAAGGGGATTAAGAGTATGCTTATCTTGATAAGCACCAAATAATGTATAGAATTGTCAAATTACTATATTTTATACCTGAAACCAATATATAGCACTGTATGTTAACTATACAGGACTTTTTTTTAAAGTCCATTCCCCTGTGGGGATTCCCTCAAAATGAAAAAATAAATAAATAAAAATAAAAGCAGGCTACCTCACATCCCCCCAACACTAAAATCATACAAATATGGTCTCTGATGAAAATATAATTAAATTAGAAATAAATAACAGAAAGATATATGAAAATTCCTTGAATATTTAAAAGCCAAACAATACACTTCTAAATAACCCATATATCAAATAAGAAATCACAAGAAAAAGTGAAAATATTTTGAATGGAATGAACATGATAATGTAAGATATCAACATTTATGGGATTTCAACTGAAGCAGTGTTTAGAGGGAAATTTATATCATGAAAGGCTACATTAAAAAAGAAGAAAGGTGTCACACTAAGTTATCAGAAATCAGTGAACTGTAAAGCAAAAACACACTAGAGAAAATCAATGTGATCAAAACTAGTTCTTTGAGAAGATCAATAAAATTGATAAACCTCTAATCAGACTGATTAGAAGAAAAATAAAGACGACACAATCTACCAATATCAGAAATGAGGTAACACCGCTACAGATTCTGTTAAAAATAAGAGATAAAAAGAATATTATAAACAATGTTAAGCCAATAATTTCAAAAATTTAGACAAATGGACAAATCTTTTAAAAAAACAATCAAGTTCACTCAAGAAGAAAAAGATAACTTGGAATGTCCAATATCTATTAAAGATATTAAAGAATTTGTAGTTTAAAACTTTCCCACAAAGAAAACTCTAAGCCTAGCTGGTTTTTCTAGTAAATTCTAACAACATTGAAGTAAGAAATAACACCAGTTCTACACAAACATTTCTAGAAAAATTAAAATGAGCAAATACTTCACAACTTCATCTGTGTCAGCATTAGTCTGGTACTAAAACCAGTCAAAGCTATCACAACAAAACTATAGACCACTATCCCTCACAAACATACACACAAAATTCTTAACAGATTTTAGCAAATCAAACCCAGTAATATATTTAATAGATATTACATCATGTCCAAGTAGAATTTATTCAAGTATCACAAGGTTGGATTAGCACTTGAAAATCAATGTAATTCTCATATTAACAAAAGAAAAAAGAAAAACCGTATGATTATCTCAGTACAGAAAAATGCGTTAAATAGAATTCAACATCCATTCTTGATGTTTAAAAAAACTATGTAAACTATACATAGAGAGTATCCTCAAATTGATAAAGGACATCTATGAAAATTGTAGAACTAATAGTATACTGAATATTGAAAGACTAGATGCTTCCTCCCCCCTAAGGTCAGGAATAAGGCAAGGATATCCACCCTAGACACTCTTATTCAATATTATACCAGAGGTCATATTCAACATAATGATGAGTGACAAAGAAACAAAAAATTTGAAACAAATATTTTATTCCCAGACTACATGATTATCTCTGTAGAAAATCATAATGGATTTACAAAAAATATATACTAGAAATAATAATGAGGTTACCAAGATTGTAGGATACAAGATCAATATATAAAAATCTATTGTATCCTAGCAACAAACAGAAGGAAATTGAAATTTTTTAAAATATTGTTTCCAATAGCATCAAATAACATAAAATATTTAGGAATATATTTGGCAAATTAGGTGGAAGACACGTATACAACATTGCTAAGGGAAAATTTCAAAGACCCATATAAATGGATATTTACTATGTTTATGGATCAGAAGGCTCAATGTTGTTACAGTATCAGTTCTCCCTAAATTGATCTATAGAATTATCACAATCACCATCAACATCTCAGCAACTATATAGATATTGACAAGTTGATTCTAAAATTTACATGAGAATTCAAAGAATCTACGTTTGCCAAAAACAACTTTGATAAAGAACAAAGAACAAACTATCTAGTTTTAAGGTTTGTTGTAAAGGTATAATAATCAAGACTTTTTAGTATCGGTGTAAAGGAAGATATATATTATCAATAGACAAGAGTAGAATCCATGAATAGACCAACATATATAGGGCCAGTTGAGTTTTTTAATGGAGAATTTTATTTTTTTAGTTTTATTGAAGTATAATTAACATACAGTATAATAGTAGTTCCATATGTACAACATAATGATTAAACAATTCTATACATTACTCTGTGCTCATCATGATGTGTGTACTCTTAATCTCCTCTATTTCACCTGCCCATCTATAACCCTCCCTCACCCCGCCACAAAACAACCAGTTTGTTCTCTGTATTTAAGAATCTGGAGGGTGTGTGTTGTGTGCGTGTGTGTGTGCGTGTGTGCGCACATGCCTTTTTTATTTGACAATGCAATATCAAAAAAAAATAATCTGATTAAATAATGGGCAAAGGACCTGGATAGACATTTTTCCAAAGAAGACATACAAATGGCCAACAGACACATGGAAGATGCTCACCATCACAAATCATCAGGGAAATGCAAATCAAAACCACTATGAGATATCACCTTACACCTGTCAGAATGGCTAGAATCAGAAAGACAAGAAACAACAAGTGTTGGTGAGGATGTGGAGAAAAAAGAACACTCATGCACTGTTGGTGAGAATGGAAATTGTTGCAGCCACTTTGGAACACAGGATGGAGGTTCCTCAAAAAATTAAAAATAGAGTTACCATATAATCCAGTAATTCCACTAGTAGGTATTTACTCAAAGAAAATGAAAATACTATTTTGAAAAGATATATGCACTCCCATGTTTATTGCAGCATTACTTACAGTAGCCAAAATATGGAAGTAACCCAAGTGTCCATCCATAGATGAATGGATAAAGAAGATGTGATAAATATTACTCAGCCATTAAAATGAACGAGATCTTGCCATCCGCAACAACATGGATGGATCTAGAGGATATGATGCTAAGTGAAATAAGTCAGAGAAAGACAAATACCATATGATTCTATTCGTATGTGGAATTTAAGAAACAAAACAAATGAACAAAGGGGAAAAAGGTCAGTTTAGTTTTAACAATGGGAACATCTTTTTAAATGTTTATTTATTTTGAGAGAGAGAGAGCGAGCATGAGTGGGGGAGGGTCAGAGAGAGAGAGACACACACACAGAATCTGAAGCAGGCTCCAGGCTCCGAGCTGTCAGCACAGAGCCCCATGCAGGGCTCGAACCCACGAACCACGAGATCATAACCTGAGCCAAAGTCAGATGTTTAACTGACTGAGCCACCCAGGCACATTGGAAACATCTTTTTCAACAAATGGTGCTGAAGCAATGGGATGACTACATGCAAAAAATTGGACCTCAGTGCTTATCTCACACTATATACAAAAATTGACTCAAAATAGTTCAAAGACTTAAAAAAGTAAAATTTCTAGCAGAACATATAGTACAAATGCTAAGTGGCCTTGCATTTGGCAAAGTTTTTCTAAATAGATTACAGTAAACATGAACTATAAAAGTAAAATCAATAATTGGACTTCATCAAAATAAAAACTATTGCTCAAAAACACTGTTAAAAAATGTAAAAGTAAACCACAGACTGGGAGAAGATATTTGCAAGTAAATGTCCAACAAAAGACTTGCATCTAAGATATATAAAGAACTCTTACTCAGTAAGACACAAACAAAAAATAAGAACACAAACAATACATATAAGCAAGAGATGAGAATAGACACTTCACAAAAGAAGAAATACAGATGACAAGTAAGCACTTGAAAAGATGCTCCAAATCATTAATCTTTAGAGAAATGCAAATCAAAATCAAAATGAGCTACCACTATATTTCTATTAGAATGTCTAAAACAAAAAAAGACTGACCATACCAGTGTTGGTGAGAATATGGAAAAACTAAAACTTTCATTCACTTCTGGTGGGGATATCAAATGGTACATCCACTTTGGAAAACAGTCTGACAGTTTCTTTAAAAGTTAAACATAGGGGCACCTGGGTGGCGCAGTCGGTTAAGCGTCCGACTTCAGCCAGGTCACGATCTCGCGGTCCGTGAGTTCGAGCCCCGCGTCAGGCTCTGGGCTGACGGCTCGGAGCCTGGAGCCTGTTTCTGATTCTGTGTCTCCCTCTCTCTCTGCTCCTCCCCCGTTCATGCTCTGTCTCTCTCTGTCCCAAAAATAAATTTAAAAATATTGAGAAAAAAAAAAGTTAAACATACAACTACCTCACAACCCACTCATTCCTTTCCTACATATTTACCCAAAAGAAATAAAAACATATGTCCATGAAATGACCCACAAGTGTTCACTGTAATTTTATTTAAAAGAGTTCCAAACTATAAACAACCTAAATGTTCACCAACAGGTAAAGGGATAAGTAAATTGTGGTGTATTTGTACACAATGCAATGCTATTCATCAATTTAAAAGAGTGGACTGTTGATACATGCATAACAGATGAATCTCAAAATAATTATCTTGAGTAAAATAAGCTAGACAAAAAGAGTACATACTGCCTGAATCCATTTATATAACATAAAATTCTAGAAAATGCAAATTAATCTACATGACAAAAAGAAGATCAATGGTCCCTTAGGGACAGTGTAGGGGATGTTTGGCTTATACATTTGTTGGTGATAGATATGCTTATCATCTTGATTAAAATGATAGTTTCATGGGTGTATACATGTGTCAAAATTCATCAAAATGTTTATTTTTAAGATGTGCAATTTGTTGTATGCCTTAATAGAGTTGTAATACAAAGTAAGATCAGGACTAAAGAGTAATCATGGTGAGTTCAGTGTCAATGGAGTGGTATGACTGAAAGATCAGGAAAAAGATATGAGGTAAAGATTAGAGATTGAGTATAGACCACTGATTTTAAGAATTTAAAAGGTAGGGAAGGGCTTTAATAGTATATGAAGGGGCAATGGTGTCAAGATTTCTAAAGAACAGGTACTGTTGAGTATGTGAATAACTTAAAATAAGGGGACTAGTAGACAAGGAGGTAATAAAGATTAGAGAATGAATAATAACCTAAGAAAGGTTAGGGGAGAGGTATGAATAATAGAGATAGGGAATGAATAATAATGTAAGAAATGTTCTAGGTAAGATGTGGCGGGGGGAGAGGAAGAGATATAGAACAAGAGTGGAGGAACTAGAACACAAGGGCCAGTTCTTTTAAGACTGGAGGAGAAATATGAAGTGAGGGCTGGTGAAGTTAAAGAGACATTTGTAGTTGTGGGGATTAGGATTTAAGGGTGGCTTCAATTTCCTCTGAGAAGTATGAGTCTAAGTGATTATTGAGGGGTGGAGACAGAGTACAACGAATGGGGCTATTACTTGAGGGGCGTGATGAAGAACTTGGAATATAAGTGGGAAGAGAAAGGTAAAAAGAGATGACCTGGGGCTTTTGAAAGGGTTGCTGAGTGGCCTGAGGGCCCAGCTGAGGCTGAAAACTATTATAGGCATCAATGTTTGGGGTGCTGCTCCTTTCTCCTACAGCGGGCAGTATGGAATTGGAGAAATAAGATGTCTGGAGGCACCCAAAGCTGAGGCTAAATAGTGAAGAAATGGTATTTGAAGAGCACATGGATGAAGTAATAAATAAATGTGCCTCAAGATGGTGGCTAGACAAGGGAAAAAATGAAGAGAAAAGGAAGGATTTGAGACACTAGATATTTAAATGAGGGCAAAGAGCAGATGACGTGGAACCAGACATTGCTAGGAGATTTTGATCACAATGGAATATTAGAGTTGAGTCTTGTAGGGGTGAAGCCATGTCTAGTGATGTCAAATGGCTGGTGATGATTGAGGTAGTAAGAGGTTAAAGATCGGGGAGGTATGAGACCAGGGTGTATGGAATGGGTCTTCCATGTGGATATTGCTGGAGTCACCTAGGATAATGGCAAAACCTGGGGTGTCAAGGAGGCCTGAGAGTCAGTCCTCAGAAAATGGGAAAGAGTAACCAAGAGTTCAGGAAATGATAATCACAAAAGGAGGTAGACGTTGGTTGCCCTGTGCCTTAAAAGAGCATCATGCCCTCATATCTAGTGGGAAAGTATACTACTACTGAAAAAAATCATCTTAATTTCATTAAACTGTAGGGGCAAAGTTTTTCAATGCAGCCAATTGTGTTTTTCTCTTATGCCAGTCTTTGGAAGAGTTGGTTTGAACACTTAGCTCATTGCATCTCTGAGAAACCAAATTAATATAATGGATTTAAAGTGCTCAGCACAGAGCCTGGCACCTAGTAAGTGATCAGTAAATGGAAGCTGTGACTGTTAATATTATTATACTTTTGATTTATTTTACTCATTAAGTAATGTTATCCCTTTGAAAAGGTCTTTCAATGGGCTAGGGTTTTCTCTCTGGAGGTACAAGGCACAGTTCCGTCTCTGAAAATGACAAATCCTTGCACTGGCAATGATTCATAGCCGCAACCCCTAAAAATATGTATGGCACAGGTATGACTATACGATGATTGATTGGCTTCAAAATATTAATGCTAGGTCCATTTTTGAGGATATGGAAAATTGATTGGCTATGAATTCTTTTTCTTAATTTTTTTAATCTTTATTTTTGAGAGGGGGGAGGGGCAGAGAGAGAGAGGAAGACATAGAATCCGAAGCAGGCTCCAGGCTCTGAACTGTCAGCACAGACCCCGACGTGGGGCTTGAACTCACGAACTGCAAGATCATGACCTTATCCAAAGTCAGACGTTTAACCAACTGAGCCACCCAGGCACCCCTGATTGGCTATGAATTCTATGAGAATTTGGGGATCATGGGGTTTTTAAAAATCTTTTAAACTCAGCTCGATAATGTTCTGTAAAATGAAATCAATCCTGGCTCCATGTAATGCCCTCAGGACAAACATGTCTTTCATTTTATTAGTAAAATTCAATGGGCAAACAATGCGTTTTATATTTTAAGTCAATTAACTGGCATACCCATTCACAATTATGATTCTGGAACTTTCATGGTATACCCAATGCATTTTGTCGGCAGTCTCTCATTATCTCTCTCCCACCAGAATGGAATCTAGTGAGGTAGGCAAGTCAACTTTGACAGTGATGGCATGCCTTACCCCCATCATCTTTCAAACCACATTCTATTGTCACATGCAAGAGAGAATAGTAACACTGCACATTGGAGTGTGTGTGCAGGGGATGGAATCATCAGCGTGATTCCTCTCAGGCTTATGGACACCTAGACATGGAAGACTGGGAGTCACATAAATGTTAGACTCTCAGTTCCCATTTAGAAAAGTCTGTCTTTCCTCTTACCCCCCAACCTAACATAATCTCTAATCTCCGATCTCCCTGATCAACACAGCCTCTACTCTCACTCTTGCCATCCACAACTATTTTTCTCCATCCTGCTCTCCATTTGGAAGAACTTTACCCTTGCCCCAAATCACTTTTCTTTTTCAACCTTGCCTCCTTCCTTCCTTCCACTCCTACTCCCCAAGCCAGACAGTAGAATCCACACTGTGCATCACTTATCTACTTTTCAGGGGCTGGATGCTCTTGAATTAAATTTTGAGAAGCTCTTCTTCAAAGATCACTTTCCTGCCTACACACACCTTCCACAATTACGGTGTCTTTGGGAAAAAAAAAATTGTACCCCCACTTCAGACCTCATTCTCATTCTGAAAATAAGGTAAGGTTTGATTTTAGAATCCAATCCCTCATTTTCATAGAAATCATCTTGACTCCTTGTATACCATTCATATGATCCAAAGTAGACAAAGATGTCTTCTAGAATAAAAAAGTCCATATCTTAAAGGCCAGGAAAGTTTTCTTGTATATTTCTGAGAGCTAACATTGAAACATAATAACAGACCCCTTAAATTTATAAATATTTTTCTGGTTATTTTGGCCTCAAGACACAGGCCTCACAGACCTAAGTCACTCATATTCTTTGTTTAATGGCACACAGTCTTCATTATAAGGACTCTCTTTTTTGTTTTAATTATTTATATTTTTTCCTTATCATTTACAATCTCCAATCCCATTTTCCTCTGCCCCCATAGATATCTATTCTAATATACTTAATAAATATCTTTTCAATCCATCACCCACATATTTATTTAGATATATATGTGATCTTGAAATTTTATAGTATTTTTGCACAAATTTTATTGCATCATGATACTCCCTTTATTATTTTATCACTCCACGTGATTTTTGTTTAAGATCTATTCATGTTGCTTTAGGCATGTTGTTATGGACTGAATGTTTGTGTCGCCTACCTCCAAAATTCATATGTGAATCCCTAAATCCCAATGTGATGGTAGTTGGAGATGGTGAGCATTAGGAAGCAATTAGAGTTAGATGAGTTCATGAGGGTGGGGATCTCTTGATGGGATTAGTGCTCTTATAAGAAGAAACACCAGAGAGGTTGCTTTCTCTTTCTCTGCCACTTGAGGACACACATGACAGCCATCTGCAAGTCAAGAAGAGAGCTCTCACTTCACCAGAAACTGACTATGCTATCACCCTGATCTTGGACTTCCAGTCTCCAGACCTATGAGAAAATAAATGTCTGTCTTTTAAACCATCCAGTCTATAGTATTTTGTTATGGCAGCTTGGGCTAAGACATGTGTGTAGACTATTAGTTCTGACCTTGTGTGGTATTCTCATTGTGTACATATATCACATTTTACTTATCTAGTCCCCTAGTTATAGATATTGAGGTTTGCTATTACAAAAAATGATTCCATAAACATCCTTGCACATGTCCCTTAATGGATCTGTTCCAGAATTATAAACTTGGCCATAGAGTTTATGCATATTTCATTTCATTAAGCACCTCAAAATTACTCTCCAGGGTGGCTGTACCAGTTCAACTTCCTACCAGCAAGCAGTACATGAGAAAATGATTCCCCATATCATCAACTACTTACAATATTATCTGACTTTCTAATTTTGCTATTCAAAGATGTGTTAAGCAATATCTCATGGTTTTTCAAACTTACATTTATCTGCGCACTATTGCAATTGGGTATTTTCCCATATTGTTGGATTTCTTATTCTGTGAAATGCCAGTTCACCTATTTTGCTCATCTTCCACTGAGTAGATTTTTTTTGTTTGGAGATTTTGAAAGATACATGTTTTATATGTCATTAATAACTCCATCTGTTTCCAAAATGGATTTAAGATAGATTAACAAAAATTCAGAGCAATAGGGAAGATGAATAAATATCAAAAGAGTGATAGGAAAACCATGTAGAAATATCTATCCAGGTGCTTTGTCTATTTTTTAAACGGAGTTATTTGATATTTTTTTTGCTATTGAGTTGTAGCAGTTCCTTATGTATTTTGTACACTAACCCCTTATCACATAGATTGTTTGCAAATATTTTCTCCCAGTTCATAAGTCAGCTTTTTATTCTGTTGGTTGTTTCCTTTGCTGTGCAGAAGCAATTTAGTTTGATGTAGTCTCCACTTTTCTATTTTTACTTTTTTTGCTTGTGCTTTTGGTGTTCTATCAAAAAATCATTTCCAAGATAAATGTAAATAAGCTTTTCCCCTATGTTTTCATCTAGAGGTTTTACACATAGGCACTGAAATATTTATTAAGAGGGTAGATCTCATATTAAGTATTCTTGCCACACAACACACACACACAAACACACGGAAGCTTTTGGATGTCATGGATGTTTCTATTATGTTGATTGTGGTAATGTTTTCATAGGTGTATGCATGCATCCAAATTCATTGAATTATATACATTAAACATGTGCCACTTTTTGTATATCAATTATATCTCAATAAGGCTGTTTTTCAAAAAATGTAGAGAAAGGCAGAACCAAGAGTGAAATAGTTACCTCTACCTAACTGAAGGTGAAACAATTACCACTACAGAACCTAACTCTGAGTCTCCTAGCAGCCAAGACAAAAAGAAAAAGATGATTTATTCAACACATATATTTTATGTTGAAGGTCTAAGTTTCCTTGGTCTCTTGGCTGAGTCTGGAGAAAGAAAATAAATATGGTTTGAGATGATAATTTGACTAAATCAAGTCTGTAAAATACAATCATCAGAAAAACGCTAGAGAAAATATTATTTGGGGCTGAATCATCTCACTAATCATCAGATCTGCAAAAACCTTTTGAGACATTTGTTTTGGATGAAAAATATCTTTAAGACATGTTGATTTTTAAGTATCTTTTTAAAAAAAAGTTTTGTTTTGAACAGTGGGAAGCATAATGCATAAAACCATTTTGAAAATGTTTTCTCAAAACACTGTGATGCTAAACAGTGTTTAAAGAATTTTGATTTCCAAATGTTGACTTCAAATGGCCATGAAAATTGCACTCCTTGGTGACAAATGAGTCTTCCACTGCTGGACTGTGGCCAGCTTGCCATAGCTTCTGGTGGAAGGCTATTACAAAGTCAGCCTTTTGAGGGGCACTGTCAGTTGGGGACCAGGATCACTAGGAGTTAAGCCTTATGGACAAAACAAAGCATGGTTCAAGGACTCAGAGGCAATGTCCCTAGGCCAGTGGTCACTGGTAGTGACCATCTCGAGCATCTACTAGAGCAAGGTAGAGAGATAAACAAAGAAGTGGCCCCTTGGGCTTCACCAGTCACTTTGGGAATCCTGCTACCTGTTCAGCTAGAGTGAGGTTTTTCAAGCCACTTCTGGGTCTTTATGAATCCTAGTATCCCAAAGCAGGAAAAAACCCTCAACAAATACCATTGTCTACATGTATAGTATGTTCCAGGCCCTGTGCCAGGTACTTGACATATGTTGTCTTCAATGTTATCAGCAATCCCATTAGTACAATAGTATTAATCCCATTCTACAGATGAAGAAATTGAGGCTTAGAGACTTATGTGACACTCCCAAGGTCACACAGCTTATAAGTGGAGAAACTGAAGCTAGAACTGAAGTCCCCAAACTTCAAAACCTATGCTTTTAACCATTTCATTATATTGCCTGCCTCCTCTCCAATCAGCAGTGGAATCAGTAATTGAAATCATTTATCATATTAAATAGTATCTTATATTAATATTGTCATTTACTGCTTACCAAGCATTTTACATCCTTGTCTCCCTCACTAGATTATAAATTCTTTAAGGGTATGAATTGCCTTTTACACTTCTCTTCTGCACTACTAGTGCCTAGTACAGCTCTAGGAACTTAGAAGGAAAAGAAGGAAGAAAAGGTCTAATATTTATTTTGTACATCCTATGTCCCAGGCACTATCCTGAGCATTTTATAAACTTTTCTCATTACATCTTCATGCCCCTATGATGTAAGTGCTACTAGTATTTCTGTCATATAGATGAGGAAACTGAGGCTTAAAGTTTAAGTGACTTCCTCAGAAAAAAAATCAAACACAGAAGAGTGCATTCTGTATAGTTCCACTTACATAAAGACTAAAAACAGGCAAAACCTCTATATGGTGATAGAAGTGGTAAAAGTAGCTATTATTTCAGGGGGGTACCAACTGTGAAGGGGTACTGACTGAGAAGCGCATGAGAGTCTCCTGGAATGATTAAAGTTTCTACATTTTAATCTGGGAGACGTTTACCTGGATGTATGCATTTATAAAAATTCATCAGGTTGTACACTTAAGACTGATGCACTTTTTTGTGTGTAAATTGTACCTCAATTAAAAACAAACAATAACTTTGAAAAATGACTTCCTTAGAGTAGCATGATTAGTAAACGGTAGAGCTGAAATTTGAATCCAGATCCATATGCTTCAACTCTCATGTTTCCAAAATCCCTACCTCCTCTCACTTTTGCCATATTTATAAGTATGGGGTTTATCTTCCTCTAGATAGTTTGTGCTTCTCCTCACAGCTTCCCTAGGTGAACATGAGCTGTGAGAACAGGATCCACTCAATATCCCACCCTCCACCACCCTCCACACCTCTCATTCAACACTTGAGCTTCCTTTTAATCAAGGGACAATATTTCAATCTTCATGATGTCAGTAATTCAAGCAGAGGCATCCATCAAATGGACTATACTAATTAAAAGCTGGAAATGTTGAAATAATTCTTTTGCTCATCTTCCAAAGATTAGAGAGTTTTGCAACCATACACTGGAAAAAAGAATAACCAGCTTCAATTTGGTTCATCTATTCTGTCTAACCAGTATTTATTGGTTAAATATTCTATATAAGCCATTGTGCTGGGTCCAATGAAGACTCCAAAGATGACAATGACAGATTCCCTGAGGATTTCTGTGTCAACTGAGGGAGATAGATGGGCACAGGGAGCTCTGTTCTGCTATAAGGTAGAATGTTCTCATTAGCATTATACACTGCAAATTACTGTGGGAATCAAGAGGGAGGTGTTGATTTTAACGGTGGTAAGTTAAAGGGTGTGTTAGGGAAGGTTTCCCAGAGGAGGTGGCTTGAGCCATGAAGAATATGAATAAAATCCACAGAGACTTGAACTGTATAAAATCCACAGACTCATCCCCTATTCCTCTCTCTTTTTCTCATATCCCCCATCCAAACCATCCACAGGTCTGTTGGCTCTGCATTCAAAATATATCTTTTCCAGCCACTCTCTCTTCACTCCTACTACTAACATTGGACAAAAATGTAATCACTTGTCACCTGGCCTATTGCACTAGCTTTCTAACGGGATTCTCCCCTTCCACTCTTGCCTCTAGGATTTTCTTCACCAGGGTTCACAGATGTATTAAAAACATTAATCAGTTGTTGTCACTTGCCTACTTAGAAATCTTTTGTTGGATTTTGACTTTATTTAGACTAATATCTCAACTCTGCTATGATCTCCATAACCCTCTATGATCTGGCCACTGCCTAGCTCTCTGACCTTGTCTCCTCCCCATGTCCTTGCTCACCATACTTTAGGCATATTGGCCTCCTTGCATTTCCTAAAACTTTCCAAGCACATTCTTGTA
Organism: Neofelis nebulosa; assembly: GCF_028018385.1. Taxonomy (NCBI): domain Eukaryota; kingdom Metazoa; phylum Chordata; class Mammalia; order Carnivora; family Felidae; genus Neofelis; species Neofelis nebulosa. Next base: position 108,130,680 of record NC_080800.1, on the reverse strand, counting down.
TCAGGGCCTTTGTACTCTTAGTTTCCATTACTTGGAATGCCTCATTTTAAACCTCATTCATGTCTCTGTTCTTATGTCACCTCCTCAGAGAGGTCTTCCCTGAAGTTCACAGATATAACAGGAATCCCTCCACCATTCTCTACCCCTTTTCTCAGCTTCATTTTTCTTCACAGTACTTATCACTACTTGACATTTGCTTGTATAAATATGTCCATTGATTTATTGACTGCCTTTCCCACTAAAATATAAGCTCCATCAAAGCAAGAGTTTTTGTCTGTTTTGATCACTGCTAAATTTCCAATACCTAGAACACTGCCTTGCACATAAATAGGTACCCAATGAATAACTTCTGAATATACAGTAAGAGATAGAGGGAAAATATATTCCCAGTGGAAATTTTATTCATGCATCCATTCAAAACAGTGCAAAGTTTTGTAAGTGCAAAGTGGGTGTAAGGTATGTCAGGGAAGGTAAGCCTGACAGATGTGGTCCCTGTCTTCACAGAATTCCCAGTCTAGTAAATAAGCAATTATAAACTGTGGGCTAAATTCTTTAATGTGGATGAACACCATGGATGTGGGAACACATGCGAGAAGTATGCTACAATGACTAGCACAGTAACTGGCCCATTTTATTTATTCATTCATCTACCAAACTTTGTTGAGCACCTCCTCTGTCAAAAACATGGTGTTTAGCAAACAGAATTAATCAATTAACAAGATGACTCAGTTCCTTCTCTTACATAGCTCACACTCAAGTAGAGGAGACATATTATCAATGTTGGGATATAGAAAGACAAAGGTGAAGGATGGTAAATAGAAAGGACGCAAGAAGATGGAGGCAAAGAGGCCTGGGAAGAGGCTGTTGCAACAATCCAGCCACAAAGGAAGAAAAGCTGGTTTGGGTCAGAGGGGCTGGGGCTGGAGAAGAGGGGATAGACCTTGCCCATGATCAGCCAAGTAAGATATGGCCATTTTCCCCAAGGCATCCTTAACATGGACTGAAGAACCCCATGTCAGGCCTTTTACTCTCTCCCTTCCCACCATCATGCATGCTGGTTTCTCAATCAGGAGCTCCTCAAACCTTCCTGACATTTTATGAGGTCCTCAATGCTGTCATAGTCCATTGCACAGAACTGAAGTCTTTCACTGAAAATAAAAATGGTGTGTGGAGGTGTTTTCCTACTGCTAGACAGGTTATATTAGCCCTACCGAGCAGTAAAGTGGAAGGGGTGCAGAAGGCAATCAGGAAGCAGACAGGATCCAAGAGGGGTGTGAGAGGAGGAAGGCCCCCCCCTTAAGCCAGCCAACTGGAACAAGAGAGCCTGACCAAGGACTGAGTTTCCAGAGGCCCATTCCATTTCAGATGACTTATTTAGGCATTACTTTATTTATACCCCTGCCTCATTCCACACTGCCTTCTGATCTGATCTGTTGATCCTCTCCCCTCCCCTCACCCTTTCAAATTAAAGGTCATCAGGATAGATTTCCTTGGGGGCCCAGACTACACCTGTTTCTTGCACGTGCTCAAATGGGAAAATGGCCAAGGACTAAATACAACCACTTTGTCGTTGGGAAGAAAACTGAGACCCAGAGAAGTTGATGAAACAGTTAAAGATAACACAGCTAATAAGTGGCTAAATCCTGATCTTGCCTAGATTTGAGCCTAGATATTCTGATATTCCCAGTTTGGGGACAACATTCTCTTATGGTTCAAGTAACAGGAACTCACTTTCCAGTGGAGATCTTTCCTAAATGGTGTGAGAATGTCATATAGTGGAAAAAGAAGATTACCTTTAAAAGTTGGATGCATTCAACTTTGCAGGAAGCTAGACTTATAAATGTGACAGTGTGGGATAGGAGTATACCCATGCGTACGTGGTGATTTCTGTCAATTCCACATACATACACACACGCGTACACTCACGTACACTTCTCTACTCTTCAGTCACCCAGAAAACTGAGCCCATTGCTAGTGCAAAAAGTTCTTTTTAGCATACAGCAACCATCTGAAACATGATTCCACAGTGGTCTGTAGCACCTCAAAGTGGGTGAGAGGTAACCTCATCATCTGAGCCTCTTCCTGTTCAAAGGCTGGCCCCAGTCTCTCCCTTTCAACTCTCACTCCCCCTACTGTCTGTCATTTTATCTGTCATACTTTGTTGCCCTGGTCTCTGTCACACTTGGTTTATTTCTCTCCTCTCTTGTTCTCTTTTCTTTCCTCTTTCTTTGCTGTCTTTGCCTGTATCTTTCCATGTCTCTGTCTTTCTCTTTCTCTCTCTCATCATATTTCTTTTTATCTTACTCATTTCCACACTCTATCTCTTGCTCTTTCCCTTCCTCTCTGTCTTACTTACAAAAGCCCTCAAAGAATCTCAGGCTTCTAAGCTGACCAGCCAGAACTGGCCTGTTCAGCTCTTAACTGGCTATCTTCTTTAATCTTTCCAAAAAAATAAGTCATATTCCCAACCTAGATTAACAGCCTCCCTGACACTTTTTGGGATAAGCACTGGGTGTTGTATGGAAACCAATTTGACAATAAATTATATTGTTTTAAAAAAACAGTCTCCCTGAAAAAAAAAAAAACCTGGGTCTTTTCCCCTTAGTACCGCTCCAACGACTTGGCATAGGGTTGGAAACACAACAGGTACCAAGAGAATACTAATTTCCTGCCTTACCCCACCCCCATTGACTGTTCAGAAATCACAAAGCTATTCTTAACCTCAATACCTCCTCTTTGGAACTGAAATAATTCATGGCAACTGGAAAGAAAAGTCTCCCAGAGCACAATGAGCATGTATGTCTTAAGAGATCGTCAACCCCCTCCCACCCACAATAGCAGTACATAATTTGTCCCAGGGATTAGCCTCCTGGAGTCTGAGCAGGCCAGCCATGAGCAAGGGTATTCTGGTCTGATTCCCACAATACCTGTCACATCAATCCCCTCACAGCCTTGCCTACAGATTTCCCCTACAATCAGATCCCAATATTACTAGTTGTGTGAGTCCATGTTTAATGTTTGTCTCCCCCATTATAAAGTGGGCTCTATGAGGTCAAAGTCTGTGTCTGTCTTTTTACCATTATATCTCCAGCACCTATCACAGTGCCTGGCACAGAGTGGGCATGCAATATGCATTTGTTGAATAAATCAGCAAACAAACCAAGTATGGTCTGTAAACCTCCATGTTCTCTTCTGTAGGATGAGCAACATATTAACTACTTCCTAGGACTCTTAGAAAACTGAAAAATGATAATATATTTAAAGTGACTAGCATACAGTAGGTGCTCAATAAATGTAAGAACCTCACAGTGTCTTTGGGAAGGCAAAATAACATGACATATAGAGAAGTGACTTGCTCACTGCCTGGCACTGAGGAAGCCCTCAATAAATGTCCATGCCCTTTCACATCTTTGCCACAGCCTGTAGCCAGAACTGCAGGGGGAACAGCTATGAGTGAGCCCCCTCCCAACTGCCTCCAGGAATGTGGGCTTATACCTTCTGGTAGCCTCTTTAAACAGCCCTAAGCGGGTGGACACTTAAACTGTAATCCCCAAGGCCCTGTTTTCAGCCCCTGCCCAGCCTTTCCTGACTAATTAGATGAGTAACAGTGTTTACTGTCTCTGGCTGGGCAGCTGACGGATGGTCGAGGCTGCAGATCATTAACCTTTCCCGGGTTCCCAAATGTTCTCATTAAGGAGCCCTGTCCTATATCTTTTTCCAGCCCTGAGCTGAGGGCTGTGGGGCTGGCTGACAGGGTGGGGTGTGTCTGCAGCAGTTCTGGGCAGAGTTCTGTGCTGCAGCCTCAAGGATTTTGTCTGCTCTTCCCCCCCCCCCCCATGTCCCTTCCTTCAGAAAGCTTCCTCCCAGATATATATTCTTTTGGGAAAGCCCCACCAAGAATATATTACCCTTCTTGCCTCATCTATATCTCACCAGGGTGTGAGGATCAATTTGGGACTGAAGGGCTGCTGGAAAGATCTTCAGAACTTCAGGATGTAGGTAACAGAGCTCCAGAACACCTGAGGCTTACTCTGATTCTGCCTCTAATTGGCTCTGTAACTTTGAACAGACTCTCTTGCTTCTCTATACCCTGTTTCCCTACATTTGGAATGAGACTCTTTGCTCTTGAAGGGCTTTTCCAGCACTTGGGATCTCTGTTTCAGAAGTAGGTATAGTGGCGTATTACTATAAGACAGAACTTAAGAGATGGAGCTCACAAATATGACTCCACTCCAGTCCGTCAATCTATCTAGTTTCTATCTAAGAGAACTCTTTATTCCCTTCATGCTTTTCAGAAGGTCTCTACACAGGATCTTTTGTTTTCTCAGAGGCATACTTCAGGATAAGACTGTAGGAAAGGAAGTCCAAAGAGCTGCTTAGTCAGAATTACTATGGTAAGTAGTGACTGGTTTGGGAAAGCTGAGCATGTACCAGGACAAGGTTTGGAGGACAGTTATAAGCAAGGAAACAAATAAATTCTCTATGCTCTAATGGCAGAAATATACTTCTGAGTTCTGCATATAACTAGTTGTATGACTCTGGATGAGTTGCTTAACCTTTCTGGGATTTAGGTTTTTTAAATTGTAAAATAGAAATAATAACAACCAGAGTGGGTTAGGATATTCAGTGAGACAATTGACATAAAACTCCTAGTTCAGAGGCTGCATTTTCCCAAAGGGAGTCAAATCATGCCCCATTTTATCTTCATCAGGTCATCATCTTCTCATTGAAATTGAAGGAGTGCAATTTTAGCACAGTTTCTTCAACTTTCCCCACCATCCAGCCACAGAGGCTTGGAATACCCACCAGAAGAACCATTCGTTGAGGACCTGTGGTACATGTGTATTTTAGCTGGGCAAAGGTATAGAATGGGAAGATGGAATGGAGTGAGCTAACACATTTGCAGGAAGAAGTTTAACTGATTAGCATTTTAGTACTCAGGGCACAGTGATGGGATCCAAACAAGGGAAGTGGAAATGACCAAGGCAAGAGTCATGGAAGGGCTGAAATATAGGACATTAAAGGAGGAAATCCTCAAAGGCTCTACATCTCCCTTTAGCCTCACTGTATCCAATCCATTATGGAGTCTTGTATACCTCCTTGAATAACTCATTTAACTTAAACTCAACATTTCCAAAACTGAATTTACTGTCCCACCCTCAACATGCTTCTCCTCCCTCAGTGCTCCCCGTTTCAGTGAGTGGCACCGCCATCCACTTTAAGCCCCACATAAGACACTAGGCCACATACTTCATGAATTCTTCTCCCTATAATCCATAGTCAATCTCCAAACCCAGTACATTTTACATATAAAATATGCCTCAAATCCGTAAACTACTCTCTGTATTTACTCCCAATGCCTAAGCTGTATTTCAAGCCAATTTAATCAGAAACTTGGGAGGTAAGACTCAGGAATCGGTATTTTTTAAAGCTCCCTGTATGAATCCAACATGTATCCAAGGATGAGAACCACTGCTCTATACATTATACAAAGTGATATTTCCAAAATATAAGCCATACACTGTCACTTTCTTGCTGAAAACCCTTTACTGGATTGCCATTGTGTCTAGAATAAACTCCATGCTCTTTCCTATGACCTACAAGATCCTCTAAAAGATGGTCCCTGTTGATGTCTCTAATATCATCTATATCCTCCCTTTTTTTCTTATATGTCAGCCATATTAGATTTCTTTCTGTACTCCCAATACACTAAATTCATTCCCATCTCAGAGACTGGCATTAACTGTCTCAGTATTCCCAAACTCAAAGGCCAATGTTGAGGTCTGTGCTGTATTCCAAGAAAAACACTATCTTGTCTGTATAAAGAAGAAAGGTAAACCCAAAAAGCAACAAAGAGGCTTAGATTATCCCTTAAACTTTTCCTCAACATTTCTCCATCTGCAGCTCCACCATACCATTGGAGTTGGTTTGTACAGTGTTTACCATACCATCTGTCACTGGTTTCAGGGCCTTTTGCTGGCCATTCCCATCTCTCCTATCAGTTTCACACTATGCAATCTAGTTAAAATGGCCACACAAAATGCAAATTACAACCACAGCAAGATACTACTACTACTACTACTACTACTACACACACACACGCCCACACACGCCCACACATGCACACACATGCATGCATGCATCAAAATGGCTAAAATTGAAAACAAGAACATCAGTAACAAACGTTGGCAAGAATAAGGAGCAACTGGTTGGAGTACAAATATATAGAATCACTTCGGGAAATTTTCTGGCAGTATCTAACGAAGTGAAAAAATATACCCACTCTATGATTCAGCTGTCCTATATATATATATATATATATATATATATATATATATATATATATATAGAGAGAGAGAGAGAGAGAGAGAGACAAATAAGTGCATATGTCTATCAAAAACAGGTACAGGAATGTTCATAGCAGCAACATTATTCATAGTAGCCCCTAATGGTAGGCAAATAACTCAAATATCCATCAGTAGCAGAATAAATAAGTAAAATGTACTATATTCACACAACTAATACTACAAATACAGCAAGAAAGGAAAATAAAGTAAAACAAAAAAGAACTACTGGTACACTCAACAATATGGGTAAATTTTATAGACATTAGAATAAGTAGAAGAAGACAGACACAAAGAGTACATTGAAGAACAAGCAAAATTGATGCCAATAGAAGTCAGACTAGTGCAGTGGTTCTCAAAGCACCAGCAGCTCCTAAGAACTTGATATAAATGCACATTCTTGGGCCTCACCCAGATCAACCGAATTAGAATCTCTAAAGGTGAGGCCCAGTCATTTGTGCTTTAATGAGACCTCCAGATGTTTCTGGACAAGTGGTTACTGGTTAGGAGAGTACTGACTGAGAAGGAGTGTGAAAGAGCCTTCTAAAGTGCTTGAAACATTCCACAGCATCCAAGACAATAAGTGCTATTATATAAACAAGGAGGACAAGTTTCAATTACAACAAGAGTGGGTTGGTGTGTGGAAATAGGACATGGAGTGGCTGAGTGAATTAGAAGTGGCAGGAGTGAGGAGTGGAAGAGGGTGTCTCCAGCTAGTGCTAATTACATTGGCCAAGCTGGTGCTCTCCACTTCAGTTCAGCTACCTCCTTGCTCTCCAACGTCTACCATTAAGCCTACAGAATCTCCCCATTTTTCCTACCCACAAAGTAGTGTTTAGTCATGGGCCCTGGTTGATGACCTCTCTGCCTTTGAAAGTTTCTTTCCAATTAATAGAACTCTCATCTCCTTAATGGGATGAGCCAGTTCTGTTCCAGGAGTCATTTCATTTGGCTGTGGCACTGGATAGTGGTGGAGGGAGTTAGAGATATCACTGAGTCTGCCAGAGTCATCATTTTCTTGTCCATTCCATCAGTCCACTTACTCTAAGAGCCTGTCAAGAAAAAGATGAAGCACATAACTGGGGTGCTGTGTTCAAAGCTGACTGCTGGAGTGCATGACCATGCTGACACTGACCTCTGAGCAGGCCTAGGAAACTCATAGCACTCAACAGGTTAGCAACCAATTGATGTTGCCTTCTTGGGGACCTAGAACTGTAGGAGATTCAAACGAGAATAACCTTAGAGGATTTCTTGTCTATCTCCTCATTGGATTCATGGGAAACTGAGGTCCAGAACACACAGCAAGCCAGTATCTCCCAGGAAGGATACTTAGTAATGTTCTAGCTATGTTATCATGTATCTCCCCAAAGAGGACTATCTGGAAAATTAAGTGACTGCAGTTCCAGCTTTATCTCTGCTCTTTTTCTCAGCAAAGATTGTCTCATATCTATGGGCTTGTGATGGGAATACGTTTCCTTATTCCCCTTCATTGCCAGAGAAGTAGCTTCCCTCCAGAACCCTGAGAATTGAAAATGCTTATTTCAGAGACCTGAAGAGACAACACCATGTGCTACAAAAATGGCCTGACTCTCCCAAGGACCATATTCACACCAGTACTTGGCCCCAAAGTTTAGATTGGAGAAGCCTGGTTCTCACTCCATAGTTCATCTATGCCTCATACTAAGCAGCACTGTAAATAGTGGCTTTCCTTGCTGTGGGAGAAACATAGCACTTGTACTTGGAGAACTCTGCTCTGATAAGGAAAAAAGAGATCATGTGCTATGGTAGAAAGATTACTGAAACTAAAGACAGAAGGACATGGATCCATAGTCCCAGCTCTGTCACTTATTAATCACAAGATATCAGTCAAATCATGTCATCTCTCTAAGCTCCATATTCCCCAACTCTAAAATGTAGCTCACATTATCTACTTGCAGAGTCATTGTACATATAAAACAATGTCCATGGAATACTTTACACAGTGCCAGGCACATAGTTAGAACTCACTAAATTGTATCTATTATTTTTATTAGCTGGGTAATCTTAAGTCCCTCCACTTGTGGAGCCATCAATTTCCACATCATATTTCAAATGGAGATGGGAACATCCACCAGATAGTGTTGTTACAATTATTAAATGAGGTCATGTTTCTAAAATGCCTTGCAAGATACCTGGCACATGGAAGGCACTCAACACCTGTCCATTGAATTTGAATATATTCATATATATACATATATATTCATATATATATATTCATATATATTCATATATATATTCATATATATTCATATATATTCATATATATTCATATATATATATTCATATATATATTCATATATATATATATATGAATATATATATATATATATATATATATATATATATATTTACGAGGGCTGAGCAGGGAGAGCCTAAGTCACTGGTTTTCCAAAGGCAAAAGTCTTGACATTCAATTAGAAGAGCTGGTAATTGCAAAGCCATCAGCATTGGGTCATTTATCTTGAAGACAGAAAGCTGATCGGGGCTTGTTATGAGAAGATTTTATCCAGTAGCACCAGCTTGTTCAACATCGGTTCCTGTCACCTGGATTTTCTACGTTTCCCAAGGTCCCTGGGGGACTGTGACAGGGTTTGTTTTGGAGAAACAGGAAGAGCAGAGTCCAGGGCACAGACCGGCCACAGCCAGATGCCTTGATTCTATTCCTTGAACTATGGCAGCTTAGTCTGACTACTGCAGGGGGTGGGGAGCACTCAGGCAAGTGGAATAAATACATATCTTTAGACAGCGATAGAGTGCTAGACATCAGGCCTGAATAAGTGCTTTGGGAGCATAGGTAGGGCATCAGAATGTCTGCTTCAGAGGAACTTGGAGGACTTTTCAGCCTGGCTTTGAAGGATGAGTAGGAGTTTCACAAGTAGGAGTCAGAGAAAGAAACAGTGCATGCAAAGTGCAATGCCATGGCATATTTGGGAAAGGGATTCACTGAGGCTCAAGTGCAGAATATGTGAGGAGTGGACAGAAATCTGGTCAGGGAAAGAATTATGAATTTCCTTGTAGGACAAAATAGTGTGGATTTGATCTTTAACGAAATGAAGCTGAGGCCTAGTGACATGATCAGATTCATGTTTTAGAAATCTTTGGCTACACTGTGGAGAATGGCTGCAGGGAGGAGGGGCAGAGGCATCGGGACCAGTTCAGAAACTGCTCCAATGGTCTGGGTAAGAAACAATGAAGGGCCATTCTAGGGTAGACACAATGTGGAGCAACAAAGATAAAAAACTAGACCTTGGTGATCAGTTGAATAGGAGAGTTGAAATAAAGCAGGGATGAGGATGACTTTGAAATTTATAGTTTAAGAAACTGGGTTCATGAGGATTCCATTAACCAACATAAGGAATATAAGGTGGAAGTAATGAGTTATGTCAAGTTTGAGGGATACAAAAAATATCTAGATGAAAATGACAAAGGCTGCTATTTATTTTCCATGTGCCCAGCATGGTATATTGTCCATGTTTTTCTTCTTGGATATTATAGTTTTATTTATTTTTCCAGATTTATTAAGATATTATTGGCATATAATATATGTAAGTTTAAGGTACAATGCGATTATTTGATATCTCATATAGTGCTAAATGATTACCACAATAAGATTGGTTAACACTCCCATCTTCTCACGTGATTGCCAGATTTTTTGTGGTGACAGCATTTAAGAACTACTGCCCACATTTTCAAGTGTATAATACAATATTGTTAATTATAGTCACCATGCTGCCCATTAGAAATAACCCTATGATGGGGGCGCCTGGGTGGCGCAGTCGGTTAAGCGTCCGACTTCAGCCAGGTCACGATCTCGCGGTCCGTGAGTTCGAGCCCTCGTCAGGCTCTGGGCTGATGGCTCGGAGCCTGGAGCCTGTTTCCGATTCTGTGTCTCCCTCTCTCTCTGCCCCTCCCCCGTTCATGCTCTGTCTCTCTCTGTCCCAAAAATAAATAAAAAATGTTAAAAAAAAAAATTAAAAAAAAAAAAAGAAATAACCCTATGATGCAGACACTATAATTTACTGTAGACATCCCATTTAGTGGATGAAGAAACTAAGGCCCAAAGAGATTGAGTGACATGCCAAGTCTAGTCTGACTGCAACCTTCTGGTATTTGCACTTTACTCCCCTGCCAAGAGAGATAGACAAAGTCTTAAGGACAAGTCCCCACATAAAAGCGGTGACATGTCTATCATTGTTCTGCAAATGGCTGACCAGACCCTAAATCGGCACTATGCCAATTTCCAGTCATTTCCTATCGTCCCATTTGAAACAGATTTTAGGGGCTAATCTGGGAAAAGGTACACTCCAGCCTGGGGGGCTCTATGCCCCTTGACATAGAGCTGTTGACAGAAAAGACTCTCAGATGCTCTTCTACCTGACCACTATCTACAGGCTTGCTTTCATGGGGTGCCATAGCTCCTCTCATTTGCTCTGGACCTAGGCCCAGACTTGTTTCCAGTGGCATCTAGAAAAATAACTATGGTCACAAACACACAGGCATCACGCTATTTATAAAGAAGCCTGAAAGTGTTAGGAGCTCTTAGTACCCAGGGGAAGTGTATCAGTGAAGACTCTTTGGAATTGTGGTATTTTGTCCATTTGCCTTTTCCCAGTCGTAGCTATCTCTCCATGCAAGAGACATCCCTTCAACGATTACCCCCTGAATGGTCTTTCTTGGCTTTATTCTTTATTTTCCTCCTATCAACCACTTCCATTCTCAGGGGCCTTTCAAAGTCACTCCAAGACCTCTGTGGCTTTAATTAACCAAGTGGTTTGGTGCCATCAGCCTCCTTCCATCAATTTATTAGTCATTTCCTTCTTGGGCTTATTAATGAACATACTTAATAACACTGTTTCCAGCCTCCAGTCTCTGGAGCCCTCCCCCGCCCCCACTTCACAATGGCTTTCTCCTTGCCAGGAACTGCTGGACACTCATATCCTGGTCCTTTCCCTCTGCACCAGTTTGAAATTCATAAATACGAACTTACTCTCCAGGGTTGAAGGGGAGTCTCTGGGCATGTGTGTGGGTGTGGAGATGCATATGCATGTGCGAGAGAGGGAGGGAGAAGGGAAAGTCTGAGAGAAACAGACATAAAGAGAACAGGGAGAAATAATGAAAAATTTTCCATAATAGGGTTTTTATCCACAGGCCTTTTGAAAATCAATTACATATAATGCATATCCTTTATCCCCTCATCTACAACCTGCTCTCACTACTGTCACTGTGCCACCTCTCCCCTAAAATCACGAATTCAGGCTTATAAATTGTCACAACTGAAAGGGCCCTTAAAGACCATCTAGCACAAATTTCTAACTGTTCAGATGAGAAAATTGGGGCTCAGATGGGGCCAGGCTATTGCTCACTAGGGGTCAGTAGTAGAGGACCTCCCAACCACCTTCCCTCACTGTGTGTGACAGGTAGTAAATAGGCTGTTGGCTATTAACAATAGAATGAATGCACGCACGCATGCATCTCTACCCAAATTCCAGAGCAAATTCCTGCTCTAGGGTTAAGAGGACAGACTCAGGAACCTATTGTTTGGGTTCAAATCTTAGCTCTGTAAGTCAGTGCATTTGTTGGAGCTGGTGTAACAAATTATCATAAACTAGATGGCCTAAAACAACAGAAATTGATTCTCTCATAGGCAAGAAATCCAAAATCCTGGCATTGGCAGTGTTGGTTCCTTCTGGAGAGACCATTCTGTGCCTCTCTTCTAGCTTCTGGTGGTTGCCTATAATCCTTGGTGTTCCTTGGCTTATAGACACAAACTACAGTGTCCGCGCCTATCTTCACATGGCCTTCTTCCCTGTTTCTGTGTCCTGTCCTCTTTTATAAGGACATCAGTCATTGGATGTAGAGCCCATCTTAAATCGAGGATGATTTCATCCCAAGATTCTTAACTAATTACATCTGCAGAGATCCTATTTCCAAATAAAGTCACATTCTGAAGTTCAAAGTGGACATGAATTTGGGGGGACACTATTTAACTCACTATAATCATAAAAAGTCTCAGAGCCTCAGCTTTCTCACCTGTAAAATGGAGATAATACCACTCCTCATATTCCTTATTCAAGGCTTTGAAGGTTGAATAAGTTACTAAATGGTATAGCTCTCAGAACAGTGCCTGGCATACAGTAAGCACAGTACCGGCATTTTAGTCCCATTGAATCCTGAGGTCCATAGAGAATTCTGTCCATTTTTTTCTCTTTTATTTTCATTTTCTTTTTTAAAAACTTTGTATCTCCTAGATTGAGAACAGTGTTTGGCACACAATAGGGGCTCATTAAATATTTTTGAAATGAATACATGCATGTTTTGGGATCACACCCAAGGGAAGTCCATCTCCACAAGCTGATGGGAGCCTGGATGGTTCACTCACACAATTCTTTAGCTGGAAAAGCTAGAATTCATCCAATCTCTTGGAGAAACAACTGAAATGGCATGAGGGTTGTTGGGGATGCAGGCTTACAAACACTGTTGAAGGGTACCCTTAGGCCACACACAGCACTAAGAGAGACCACAGAGTAGGGATATTTGAATCACTTATTTCTGTGGATACAGCTACAGCTATCAGAGTGAGAGGAGGGAAAGAGAGGGGAGGCAGGCAGGCACCAGCTGCTGGCTGACCGGGTCAAAGAGCACCAGCAGGTCTCTGAATACAATCCCCCGAAAGGGTTCTGGGGACATTGCTAGCGAGGCTAAGAGAAACAGTCATGGAGCTCCCTATGGGCTATGTCTTCAATTGGATATTGTCACCCAAAGGATGCCCTTACTAGGAAAAGTGCCTGGCAGGCTCTGAGCCAGCTGTCCAACTGTCTCTCAGGGCTCAGTTACCTTTCATTACCTCCCTTCTGGGCAGGAATTTGCTCCTGGGGTTTGAGTGAAAGATGCCTTTGTATGTGTGTGAGTGAGTGAGTGAGTGAGTGTGCGTGTGTGTGTGTGTGTGTGTGTGTGTGTGTGTATGAGCGTGTGTGTGTGTGTGTGTGTGTATGCAGTGCTCCTGTACCTGTTTGTTTCGGGGGTGGGGGGCGTGTTGCTCTCCAGGACAGGAATGTGTAATCTAAGCCAGCCTCCAAGACTAAGGCTAGCAGAAGAGCTGAGATCCAAAATTAGCACACTGACCTGAAGCCTTAGCCTGAATACACAAGTGTGCAAATCACTGGGGGCTGGCCAGTGTGGGCATGGGGCAGAGGCATCAGGGAAGCTGGAATTGGGTCACTTTTAGTGGGAATGCAGGTTCATGGAGCTATTCCCTACCATCCTTCCCAGAACCATGCAGTGTGAGATGGCCAGTTGAGAGACAGTCAGACAGGGATTTGGAGCTCAGTATGTGACTTGATCGGAAATTCAGTTGGTAGCCAGGATAAGGGCACAGAAATAGCTAATTGAATAGGTACCAGGTGCCAGGTACTGTGTTAAACTTTTCATGAACATTGATCATTTCTACTCAGAATCTCCCTGAGTTAATTACCAATGGCATCCCCCTTTTCTAGTAAAAAGTTGAGTCTTAGAGGGCACACAGCTGGGAAGTGATACAGCCAGAATCAGAACCTACACAGGTTGACTCCAAACCCCATACTCTTTAACAATTCAGCTGTATTGTCCTCAGAATAGGGCACATCCCGAGGCCAGGGTGTAAGGCTGGAACTGTGGCCAATGACAGGAGTTTGGTCGTCAGACAAATTTGGGGGTCTTGTTACTCGTGGATATTCTGCTGTTGTCTCAGTTTTTGATTAATCGCTGCAGCAAAAATGTGAGAATTATATTGAAGTAGCGCCCCCTTGTGGGGAGAGTGGTGGTAGCAAGTAAATGAGGGATTTTTGAAGATTGCGTTTTTCTTGATTCCTGGTGTGTGACTGGATCCAGTGTGCTTGGTGTGACCTATGGTGCTTGCTGTCCCAGGGGCTGGCAGATGAAAAGGACAAGGGTTTTCATGAAAGTACTGAGAGAATGCCCAAACTGAAGACAAAGGTCTGTAGTGCCTAATGGGCTTTAAAACTAAAGATACTAAAAAGGGCTTGAGGGAAGAAACAAAGAAATCAGACTCAGTTTCTCAGGGAAACAGAAAACAGAAATTAAGGAAAACCTGGTTAGGAAATCCCTAGGTCCAATTTGTTACTATACTGATCCTATGCTATTATCAATCCATCAATAAGTGTTTAATAATATTAAACATTATAGGGGTGCCTGGGTGGCTCAGTTGGTTGGGCATCTGACTTTGGCTCAGGTCATGATCTCACGGTTCGTCGGTTCGAGCCCTGCATCAGGCTCTGTGCTGATAGCTCGGAGCCTGGAGCCTGCTTCTGATTCTCTGCCTCCATCTCTCTCTTCCCCTCCCCTGCTCACGCTGTCTCTCTCTGTCTCTCAAAAATAAATAAATGTAAAAAATAATTTTTTAAATAATATTAAATGTTATGAATGGTAATAGCTCTAATTCATAGAATTCCCACAATGTGCCAGGTTTATATGTATAATCTTCATTAAAATCCCGCACATTGAAAATTATTCTTTCCATCTTACAACTGAGTAAGCTGAACTTGAGAACATAAGTGACTTAACTAAGAACCACACAGCTAGGAAATGGCATAGCCTGGGTCTAGACCTATATCTGTCTGGCTTCAGAGCCATGCCTTTTCTATTGTAGACTATTTCCCCTTAAACTATCATTAGTATCCACAAATTCTATCACTCTCTTTAGTTTCAAATGGCATTTATGACATGTTCTCTGTATGTCTAGATTCATCTAAGTCTTACAATGACCCTATGAGGCAGACACTATTGTTAGCCCCTTTCTACAGACTAGGAAGTTGAAGCACAGTGAAGGTACATAACTTGCCAACGATCACAAAGACAGCAGTACCAATATTTGAACTCATGCCTGTCTGACTCGAGGAGTCATGTTCTTAGCACTCTTGCACATTGCTTCTCCAGAGACAAAGTGGACTCCCAAAGGGCCTGAAGGCATGTTCATCCTGTAGATTTCCTCAGAATCAACTTGAAGAACTGGGAAGTGACCAGATTTGAGATAACTAAAGTCATGCCCTCTGCTCCTCCTTCCCTCTATGTTTCCTTACCTCGCTTCAACCTGTCTCCGTAACATATATAAGCTGTGCATGTTATGATTTCTATGCTTTTGTTTATTATCTGTCTCTCCCACCGAACTGTGAGCTCCTTGAAAATGGGGACTTTGACTGTCTTGTTCTATAGAATGGTACATGGAACATGGTAGGTGTTCAGTAAATGTGGATATGCTGAATCCTAGCCTGCAGGTTCTTCTCGACTCCTCTGACAACCTCTGTTCTATGTTGAAGCTAGATGGGACAGATTTGTTAAGGCCACTAGTGACATACATGACCTACAAGCAGCAGATTTTTAACCCCCAAACTACTGGACCTCTTAGTAGCACTTGACCCAGTTGACTACCCCCCATCATTCATTCAACAAATATTTCTTGAGCTGTGCCTAGTGGTCAAGTGCACACACAGCCTGTGAAGCCAGGCTGCCTGGACTTGAGTCTCGTCTCTGCTACTGACTAGCTGTGTGATTTTGAAAAATTTACTTAACCTCTCTGTGCTTTAATTTCTTCATCTATGAAAATGAAGGCAACAAGAGTGAGCACTACATTCAGTTGTTGGGGAAAATGCAATGAGCTAATATTTCTAAAGACCTTGTAATACACTACGTATGTGTTTGCTAATTAAAATAAAGTCATAGAAGCTACAGGGGCTATAACTGTGACCAAAATAGACAAAAACAGCTGCCCTCTTGGGACTTAACATCTAGTAGGAGAGATAGAGAATAAACAAAGAAATCCATACCTTTGCTGCCTCTTTCTCTTCTGTCAAGCCATTAAATGTTGGAATTCCTGAATGATCCTTTTCTCCACCCCTCTATTTATTCTCTCTCTCTTCCTCTCCCTTTCCCTCCTCCTCCTCTTCCTCTTCCTCCTCCTCCTCTCCTTCTTCTCCCTCTTTTTCTCCCATCTCTCCCCCTCTCAGTGCTTCTACCCATCTATTGTGTTTGGAGCAGAGCAGCCTGGCCCTGGATTCAGACTGCCTCTACTTAAATCCTGCCTCTGCAATTTACCAACTCTATGATCCTGGGGAAGTCATTTAACCCCTCTGGACCTCAGTTTCCTCATCTTTAAAATCAGGGTAATAAACCACCAACTTCATAGGATCACCAGGAGAATTAAATTAGATAGAGTTAATTAACATAAATCTCTTAAGACAGCACTGGTACATAGTGAGTGCCTAATAAATGTTATCTATATGGGGAAGACCCCCAAATATCTCCTCTCAGCTCCAAACCACATATTCACCTGTGTTCTTGTCGTGCCCATTTGGATATCTCAAAAACACCTCCACCTTGATATATTCAAAAGTCAAACTCATGCCCCGTCCACACATCCCAAACTAGTCCTCTTCTAGTGCTGTTGTCTTTGTGAACAACAGTAGCAACCACATAGCTACACAAGTCCTAGGCTCGGAGCCATTATTGTCCCTTCCTCTCACTCAGTCCACATAGACAATCCATCAACAAGTCCTGTAGTAATGAATGTAGGGAGTTTAGCATTGCTGTAAAGAACAGAGACTTTGGAGTCAAACATGGTTAAAAAGCCTAGTTCTGCCACTTATTACCTGTGTAGCCAGCCCGCTCTACGTCTGGGTTTCTTCGTATGTACAATAGGGAAAATAATGGTGTGCATCTCATTGGATTGATGTGAGGAATAAATGAATTAGTACATATATATGTCTTAGAACAATACCTATATATAAAAAGCACTCAGTAATTGTTAAGTGCTATTTTTATTAATGCAGCTTTTTTTTGTTTTTGGTAGCTGTTGCCTTGGCTTCCTATTTCTGTGAACCATCCCTCCATGTATTTACTTCTGTGAAACATCCCTCCATGTGTTTACTTCTGTAGGAAGCAGAACTGCAGGAAATGAATGTATGAAATACTAGCAGTGAAATCTGGTTGGCGAAGCCCCAGATGACCTTAACTCAAACAGAACAGCACAGATGGCTCAGACCCTCATCTATATTCCAATTTTGTTAGTGGGAGGTTGGTGCCGACCTGGTACACGGTGAAACCTGGCATTTAGAGAAAACACAAGCCATAGAAGATTAAAATAATCATTAGAAATATTTTTTAATCACTAAAATTTACTGAATCCCAACTATATGCTAGACACTGAAGAGATAATTGGATCGGACCCAGCCCTGCCTTCAAAGACCTCACAGTATCTGAAGACCAGACAACAACTGTAGAGGCTTCAAGAGTACTGATCTACTCCCCACATGGCCATGATTTAGGCTATTCACTGAAGATTGCTCAGTATCAATTTTTCCTTCTTTGCAATGGAAGAATTGCTCAAAAAATCTTGCTGTTAAAACCTTTATTTATATGCTCTTGCCCTAAGGAAGAGATCACCACCCCAAATCTGGAGTTACACAGACAGAGGGTCAAATCCCAGCTTTGCCACTTCATAGCTATGTAATTTGGAGGTAGTCTTAACCTCCCTAAGCTTTTGTCGCTTCATTTGTACAATAGAGTTCATAATAGTACTACCTACCTCATAGGATTGCAGAGGAGCAAAAGAGCTCATCCATACAAAGCAGTGAACACGGCACACAGAGTAAGTGCTTGATTCCTACTGGCGATTATTCTTAACCTACAAGTAGACAGAGATAGTCTGAGAGGAATGGAAAAGACCATGAGAATTTTCACATATTGAGAACATGGAAGGGCGTTCACAAAATGAAATAATGTCTAATGTGCAAAAACCCTGACCACAGCCCAGGTTTATCATACATTCCCCAGCTGGGTCATAACAGGGCTCACAGTGTGAAAAGTTGAGCCAACCTAGGGGTTTTGAATAATGAGATGAGAGGTCATGAATTCCTGGCTTTGAATCCCACTTTAGTATTCCAAGGAGAGCTTTTTAGAAGTGACATATTTGTTCCATAGTAGTTTGCAGTTCAGATATGCTGCCATTAGGGAGAAAGTGGCCCTAGGTTGGGGTCTCATGGGCCATATAATCAGGATTTTCATACTTCTTTGGTGGTTAGACAGAAATAGCATGCTTTTTCATTTGGTTTCATTGCTGTTACTGTTTTGTTTGTTTGCAAGGAGGCAGTGTAGTCATTGCTGTGAGTATGGTCTCTGAAACCAGACGGCCTGGGTTCAAATTCCAGTTGTGCCAGTTACTTGTTCTGTGACTGTGGGAAAGTCACTAAGCTTTTCTGGCCTCAGTTTCATCCTTTATCAAATAGTAATAATAATATCCCTCACAGGGACAAAGAGAGATCACATACATAAAAATCACCCAGTCCGGTATCTGGTACTTAGGAAGCTCAGTAAGCTGATTCAGTAAGCTTCACATTACAGATGAGGTATTGAGGAGGAGGGAAGCTGAGAAGTCCTCTTTACCCCCGAAGCCTGTCCTCAACAGTGCTTAAAATTTTATTATTACAGCCTCATTCCCTCAGTTAAGTTCTCCAGATGCATCCTATTAAAGGAAATATACTTGGAAAGGGTCACCCCTCAACTGGAATCAAGCTGAGTGGAGATTGGGTGACTGGCAACTGGTGGCCAGACACAGAACTGAGGTAGTCACCAAGGAGAGAGCGGCCCAGAAGGGAAGTGAGCAGGTATCAGAAAAGAACTTCATCAGCCTCTCAATTGTCCCTAAAGGTGCTCTGGGCAAAGTGGGAGGATTGGAAGGGCCTCTATGCTGAGTGAAGGTCCAGGTACCTGCTTGCCAGGCTCAAAACTTGTACAATTATGAGGCAGAATGATAACATGAATATTTCCCCCTCCATGTGCAGGGTTTTCTTAATTAAGTTGTCTTTGAACCATTAATTTTTACTGCTTGTTCTCTTCTTACCCTCAGTGGCTCAGCCAATGGGCATACCAGCCTGGCATTTTTTATCTTGTTTCTACAAAGACTCTTTCTTCAGAACTGATTTGTATAGTTGCCTCACCCTGACTCTAGTGGGCCCCAAATGAGCAGAATTTCATTCAACAAGTATGATTCATGGGATCCTATCTGGCACAGTGGTAGGAAAATGAGCTGAGTAGCTAGGGGTTTCTAAGCTTGAACCTTAACTTTGCTGTACGATCTCAGCTAAGTTGCCTAACCTCTCTGAGTCTCAGTTTCTTCATCTTTAAAATAGGTATCATGATACCCACTGAAGATGATTACTACAAGGATGAAATAGTATGGCATGTGTTAATACACCCTTCTCAGAGAATACCCCTTCTAGGTTCTGGAATCATTTAGCATGTAATGAAGGATGAAGAATAGATAAGAGGTAGCGAGCAGAGACTGGAGGAAAAGGGGAATAATAAAAAAAAAGAGGTAGATGTGAAAGGATGGGCGATGGGGGTAGTATAACACCTGATGGCTTCTATGTTCTATGTTGTCTGTGAAAAAAAAAGAGGCCAATGACTGTGTGCAGGAGAGTGGGGGTGGGCAGAAGGCTGGAGGAACCCTGATCTCCAGTGGTAACGCTCACACATTAACTGTGCATAGCCCTTGGCATCCCACAGTGAGCTCACTACCCATAGCTCTAGAAATTGCCTTCTGCTCCAGAAAACTGGCTTTCTTCTCTCTCCTTTTTCCCCCTTCACTGCCTCCTCTCCTTTCTCTTTGGTTCTTTTTCTGTGTTTCTCCATCTCTCTTGCCCTCTATAAGTTAATATCTCAATAAATACCTCTCTCCATCTCTCTGCCTCTATGTATCTCTCTTTGCATATATATATATATATATATATATATATATATATATATATATGTGTGTGTGTGTGTGTGTGTGTGTGTGTGTGTGTGTGGTATACATATATATACACACAGAGATATACTGAACCTACATCTTTATCTGTCAGCCTGTCTCGCTCTCTGTCTCACTCTCTCTCTTTCCCTCTCTCCCTCACCCTCTCTTCACTGATTCTTCTTTCACCCCGATAGAAGAGTCATTTTCAGAATTTCTTAAACCCTGTGGAGTTCCCTTACAACTGATGGAGGATCCGAGAAAGTGCTCAAAGGGGATGGCAGTGGCTGGGGCTGAGGAAGACTACTGCTGCCAGAGAAGGCAGAACGAAGAGCTTTCCTTCCCTCTATCTATAAATGGCCTGAAACAAGTCCTCTGGAACAACCCCCTCCCTCTCAGCTACCCAGCTTCAAAAGAGGCCCTACCATCTGTCACAGCCCCTCTGCCCCATGATAAACAGGCTGCTGTCCAGGTTATGATACAGTGAAAGGAGCGTGGACGGTGTATGTCATCACAGGCCAAGGGTGGCTATGGCAGATGGTCATGGTGGGGGGGGGTGTAACTAAGGACAAGTGAGGGGATGTATTTCCATTCATTTGGCCACAGGAGCTTTTCTGCTCGTCAACTGTTCACAGGAACATCCTTAGAAAATATCTTAAGGACTCTCGGTGTCAGGGACATAATGTTTGACTCAACCTTGCCCCCAAATGCTTTTTTGTGTCACCCTAAACCACCAACCTCATCCTCACCCCCTGACCCAAGCACTTGGCTTATAGAGAGGCTCAAGCTTCAGGCGGGAGGCACACCATGTGACCTTTCTGAGCTTGTCCAATGTTAGACTCCACTGATCATATGCTATGTTTAGGTTCAACACCTGTTTTGCAGCACAGTTCTGCCTCCTCCTCACCAGCCCTGAGGCAGTGGTATGAAAAGAGCCCTAAAATTGAAGCCAGGGCCTTAGTTTTGGGTTCTACCTCCCACAGTCCTCCTGTTTGCCGCAGTGGTCCCCAGTGGTTTCAGGAAGCAGTTCCCAGCTGAATAACCCCTTCAACAGGAACAATATATAGATAGATCCCAATTATTGACTCATATTCATTACAGTGTTAAACTATGTGCAAAGAGAAAACAAGCTGTAAACTCTCCATGCTTATGGCTGGTACACAATTATAAGGCTGAAACAAACTTCCAAATGAAGTGTAAACAAAAGTACAAAACCAATAAAAATCAAATGAACAGCAATGATTTTAACAAGGTGGATGATGTTGTTTTTCTAAAATTAAATTGCTGTTCAGATCGTGACTGCCGTGCCAACTGGGATACAGGTTCTTTTGAGTGCGTCGTGCTATATTGCTTCGTGCCAGGCGATGACTCAGCTCTCATATTACTTTTTTCCTATCAGATCTACTGCTAAACTGTCACTCTTACAGCCCTCAGGGACATCATTTGGCCTTCACTGGGACTAAGCCATCATTTATATATTAAGTCTTCCTATGTTTTTTTTCCTCATTAGTCCTAGACAACGCAAGTAGGACAATATGAAGCTAATGAGATCTTTTACACAAAATGTGGCAGAGATTGCTAGTTATCTACCCCACAAACCACCCACTTCCTCCCCTAAAGTGCCCAGCTAAAATGCCATATTCCACGGCCTCCTTTGTGGCTAGGTGTGCCCATACCACAAAGCTCTGGTCAATGAGATATAAGTGGAAGTGTTATTTGGGATTTCTTGCAGATCTCTTAAATGGGGAGGGGGCTGGCCCTTCTTTGCCCTCTCCTCCATATTATTGCTTGAAATGAGCAAGTATTACCTGAAGCTATAGCAGTCAACTTAGATCACGAAGACGAAGTCCATGCCCTAAGGACGGCACAACAGAGAGCTGGGAGGAGTTAGGGCCCCTAACAACTTCACGGAGGTACCACACCAAACTTGCACATCCCACTTCCGGACTTCTTTGACATGATAGAGAATTAACCTCTATCTTGTTTAAACCACTGTCATTTTGGATTTCTTTTTCTGTTACACGCAGTCTAATCTGGTCCTAATACAGTAAAGCAGATGCAAATTAGGGTCCAGAAATCCTATGGCTGCCCTTAATTTCATAAGGTAGATATACAGATGGATGATACAGAATAAATTTATATCATTCAGTTTAGACCATCTTTGTGATAAAGACAATTTTAAAATTATCACAGAAAATTCTGTAACCCCTAAGAATATTCCATACCCAAAGAGACTTTCAAAGCCCAGAAAAAGCTCTGCCTTAGCAGTTATCACCCAGAAAGGACGTAGAAACCTAACTCTCAGGTGATGAGGTACAGACCATTAACGCTTTATTGGGGATCACCTGACCTTGACCTTACATCTCAAGCTAGAAGAAGGCAGAGTGGGAAGTTTGGGTGAAGAGAGCACTCAATTAGGGGAAGAAAGCAGACAGCAGCCCCATCCTATCTAAACCTACTCCCCAGCCCTTTATCAGAACCAGCTCCCTTTGTTCTCACCCCATATAGCTACACAGAAGACTACTCCTCGGGGTACCAGAAACCATAAGCCAAGAAGTTGACTCTCATTACTTCCTAGAATGCCAGGGGCTCGAAGCAGGTGACAGGAAGGTTGAGGCCAAAGCGCTAGCCAGAAAGGGTCAGCTTTCTATCCCTCCATCGGCCCCCAGCTGCTGGACTTAGCCATGGCCCTAGAAACTTGACTCCTGTGACTGAAATCCCCATGCTAATTTCAAACTTAGCCCTGGGCCTCAGGCCACTTCATAAACTGCCTCCTCATTTTGTCCCCTCCCTACCACCTCCTCAGAGTTCAGGGCCAGAATCTGGTAGAAGAGGGGGGCTAGGAAATATAAACCTCGTTTGGCCCGCTTAACCTGTCTTCAAAAAATAAATCTTAATCAAGCCACTGGAGAGAATCCCTCCTGCCCTCGCCACAATTCTTTCTCTGCTCCTTTGGTCCCTCTTCCATTCACCCCTTTTTCTGCCTTCCTGGAGTCCTTGCCCTTGGCCAGTCAGTCTTTCTTTCTCCTGCAGGCTTTTCTGGGCCCCACAGGGTGGAGGAGTGGAAAAAGCACGTGTTGGGGCTACCAAATGAAAGTTAATCCTGACTCTACCACTAACTAGCTGTGAGATCCAGGGCAAGTGGATCCCATCCTCTGAGTCTGTTTCCACTCCTGGAAAGTGGGAGTAGTAATTTCCCTAATAAAGTGGCCATCACAATTTAATTAAACATCCCCAACACCTAGTAGGGACTTTTCATCAACATGTGTGTGTGCAAGCACAAGCAGGTGTAACCCCTGCCAGCTGTAGCTATTCCTCAAACCTGACTTTCTTCCACTGCTGCCAGCCTCAGTGAATGGCACCTACTGCCAGCCAGAAAGCAAGAAGTTATTCCAGGCTCATTCCTCTACTTTTTCTTCCACATTCAATCCATCACCAAGTAAGTCCTGTCAAGTTTACCTCCCTGTCTAGGTCACGTTCTGTCTCATACTACCATGTACTTCTGTCACTGCTTCACATTTATGGGTGTGATTATTTGTGCTTTCCTCCTCTCTCATCATTGTATTCCCAGTGCCTAGCACACTGCCTGTCATGCACTTAGGTGCTTAATTCATATTGTTGAATAAATGAATGAGGTAGAGGTAAGCCATTTGAGACTCAGAGAGGTTAAATAATTTGCGCAGAGTCACGCAGATAGTAAACAGCTGAGCCAGAATTTGAACTAAGATTTGTCTGACTACTGAGCTGGTGCTCTTAATGCAGTGCTAACAGTGATAAGAATGCTATACCAACAGGGTGGGGCATGAGACAAGTATGGGGTCAGGCAGAAGGGATCTAAAGTAGCCTTTTTCATAGTTTTGCCTGCAGATTGGACTTTAAGTGGAGCCCTTTCCCTTTCCTAGCTATGGTCTGCATCACTGTGACTCTGGATCAGGATTCTAATCTGGTCAAGACGAACTCTTCACCCTTTTCCATGTCCATGCCACCTTGACCTGGGCGTGGTGCAGATATATATGGGTGTGTGGAAGGATCAAGGGAAAGGGAATAGGCAGGCCTAGGCCTGGTAAAATGGAACAAGATATGGATCTACCAGACTCCCTGAATGTTGAAGGCAGTAGGGGTTGAGGGTGGGGGTTAGTACTACCGCTGGACTTGCAGCAATTCCTCAAGGCTCCAGGATCATTTCAAGTAGAAAATGAATGGTGACAAAAAGTGTTGGAGAGTCTGCAGTGGAAATGTGGAAGCAGAGTAGGAATAAGAATTATATTATTATCAAGAATTTAGTGCATTAGATGCTAGTTTAATCCTCACATCAATCCAGATCAGGAACCAAAGACCAGAGTGGCTAAGTGATTTGCTTGAGATCACACAGCTAGGGGGTGACAGAGCTAGGACTTGGACCCAGGTCTGTCGCTCCAGACAGACAGCTCACATTCTTTCCAGTATGCCATGAGGCTGTGTATTGAAACCATGAGAAGCACAAGAAATAAATTTGAAGGAAGAACAGAAGTCAAATCTCGGGCCAGTTTTGCTCAAGAAAATAACCAAGCCACAGGCTTCTGTGCTCTGATATTCCCAGGCCCCCTTGCAAGCTGCTGGTAAATAGCTGGCAATAATATCAAGATGACCTGTCATGTTTCCAAGTTTACACACTGGCCAACCTATCCCTATGCCATCCCTCTCACTCTCTCTTACTGTCACCAAGTTCTTGATGCCCTAGTGTCTCAAAATGTTAAGGACTGCTCTTTTTGACCCCTTTCAAAGTAAGTAAACTTTAGGAGTAAAGTTTACTCTTTAAAGAGTAAGAAACTTTAAGAAGGCTAAATTATAAGAATTTGGTTTAAAGTAAATTTAAATTTAAACTAATTTAATTAAAAATAGCTGAGTGTCTATTCTGGCACAACATTGTAATCTGGGTTTACGTGGTCTTTAAGGTTATGAAGTTGACATGCAACTGAAATACTTAATTCCTGGCTTTACCACTTACCAACTACAGGATTTTAGGGAAGTCACTTCCTTTCTTTGATTCTTGGGTTACTCATTTGTAAATGGAGACCATCACTCCTTCCTTTCAGGGGCATTGGGAAAATTAAGAAAGAATGTATATAAAACACTCTAGCACAGTACAGGCACATGCATGACTGTTATTAATGATGGGCCACACCAAACATAACATATCTTATTCTACCAGATCTTAATGGTTACTAATAATGGTTATTTGTTTATTCATACATTTCATTGTAAACACAACTAATAATCTTTATTCTATTCAATATAATCCCTAGTGAACCTAATGACCAAACTTCTGAGTGATCGAACTCCTGAGAAAGTAGTCAGTCTATCCATGACAGAAGATAGGTTGGAAAAGTGTCAAGTACTTTCTGTCCAAAATCTTCTCCTAGAGTCAGAAACACATACAATTCTAATAAATGCTTTTGTGCACTTGTTAATTTTCAAATATATAAAACACATTTAACATTAAACATAATAAGGAAATTCCATGATTCATTTTTAAAGCAGTAAGAAAATACATGGTCGGAAAGGACTACACTCTCATTCCAGAAATCTGTCAATAGCAACGTCTATAAATGGAAAGGTTTGATTTTCTCATGATCACTGGATGCTTGGCACACACATTGGCTGAAGATATCTGTGAAAACCTAACCTAATTGAGTATTAGTGACCACACGTTGATAGAAGAAGATAGTAAATGGTACTCTGGAGGTTCCCAGTGATCACAGCTGGGCCTGTTGGTTTTGAGAACAGGGTGGGCAGGGAGCGCCTGAGTTGAATGAACCCGTAGCAAGATGCACAACTGAAACTGCAGCGTCGGAGCCACCTTAGACATTAGTAGCATTCCAGGGGCTCCATTTACATATACCATGAAATGAACTCCCCCTGTAGTTATGTAGTGTGGTGGTCCCATGCAGAACAATGGAGGAAAAGGGAAGATATTCTAGATAAACAGATAGATGATACATTTTCTAGAATATGTGGCTTGTGTGGGTTAGCCTGAGCCTAGCCTGACTGTTCAAGCCAGTCCATGGCTGTGTCTGGTGGGCAGAGTTATCTGCTTAGTATGTCTGGAGTTATCAGTCCCTCTAGATTGGTCAGAGTTTCTACCTTGTAAGTGTGTCCAGAGTGTTCTATCTGTCCATCAATCTCAACCATTGGTAATACCTCTGGATTTCTTCCGTACCTTTCCTAGGCCTGTATGATGTTTTTCCAAGTGGATGTTCAGCCCAAGAATGGCCATGGATAAACCTGGAGCAGGGAAAAATTTCTTCTGGGACTCTGGCTCCTTTGGCCTTAGTAATGTCCTCTTGTCTTGGCCCCATAAAAGAACTGTCTCCAATGGGAGGCAGGGATATAAGCCAGCTTCAGAGGGAGACTTGACCCACTTCAGCATGTATTCCAGGTGGCTTGGGCAAAAGGCCTATCCCTCCCTCAATCACAGTTCCTCCCTAAATCAACCTTTCACCTCAATACAGCCTTGCCTGCTACATGACCTCTGTGTACCCAGGATCTGCCTTCTCCAACCTTCCAGACTTTTTACAGAAAGGGCAGGTAAAGCCCTTCTGCAATAGCCACAGCTATCCCTTGTAACTACAAAGGAGCATGGTTGTAGAGTTAGACTGTCTGGATTCGAGGTCCTTTTTTGCCACTTACCCAACTGTGTGACCCTGGGCGAGTTGCTTAGCCTCTCTTTAAGTCTTTGTTTCCTTGTCGATAAAATGGGGAAATAATATCACCTACTTTGTAGAGTTGTTGGTAAGATTAAAAGAGACAATCAATGTAAACTACAGCATAACCTTGGTCAAATTACTTAGCTTCTCTCTGCATCAGTTTCCTTGTCTTCAAAATGAGAAGAATAATAGTGTCTACCTGATAGGGGTGTTAAGAGAATTAAATGAGTTAAAATTTTTCAAGCAGAGATTGGTACGGTGTAAGTGCTATATAGGTGTTTGGTAATTAAGACAATTAGATTCTTCTTCACTCATTCCACAAATATCTATCAATTACCCATTATGTGCCAAGCATTATTCTAGTCACTAGTGATGAAGAAATTAGCAAGATCAACATGATTCTCTATTTTTGTGGAGCTCAGAGTCCAGTGAGGACTGGACTTCTTCCCTCTCCAAGCAGAGGGAAGAGGTAGTGAAAAGGTCCTGAGGTATCTTTGGAATAGAATAAGGGGAGGAGAAATTAGTGGGTAATGAGGGCAAAGAAGGAGACAGAGGCCTGATTATGTAGGGTCCTGGGGTCCATGTAAAGGAATTTAAGTTTTATAACAAATGCAATAGGAAACCAATTTCATAGCCCAACCACTTGTTTTAAATTTGAGGAAACCAAGGCTTAATGAGGAGAAGTAATTGTCCAGGATGACACACAAAAAGATGAGTAGCAAACATGGGATAAAGACTAACCTTCCCTTATTCCCCAGCATCATGTGTTTGATTCCCAGTCATATTGTATTTTGTAAAAGTTATATAATATCATAGCATTGTTGATTCATTGAATGTAGTTTCCAGAAATGAAATTGATGACCTGAAAATGGATTTCAAGTCATTTATTCAGCAAGTCCTACTGAGCACATGGTAGTGCTCAGCCCCATGCCAGACACCAAGGATGAGTAAGTGCCACACAGTTTCTGCATAGAGAGGCACTGAAGAGCCTCCAGTCCAGCGCCTCTCCTCCCAGTGTCCTGGGAAGGGACAGGAACTTCTGCATTAGTAGGTAGGATGTAGAAGTCTGGTGGGAGGAAACTGGAACATGGTCCTACATGCAAGCAAGCAGATGAAGTATCTATCCTTGGGACGTCAGTTTGACATGGAGAATTGATTACATGTTCCTTACCTTCTTGAGGTAACTGAAAGAAAAGCACTTATTTGTAAGGGAATACCATCTCATATTGCAGAGTCCAGCTTTCTCCAAAGAGAAGTAAGTCATCAACTTACTAGCTTGGACTGCTAGGTTTTTTTAGGCTAGCAGCCATCTCCTTGCTAACCACAGGACAGAATGCTCTACTATTATTTTTTTATTAATTAATAAATTTATTTATTTATTTATTTATTTATTGCTTAAAACAACAGGAATTTATTCTGAGTTATCTGGGCATTGATAGGACCTTACTCTCTGCTGTCTCTAGTCTTCTTGCCCCTCCCAGCTTTCTGATAGTCCCAGACATTCCTTGGCTTGTGGCAGAATAACTCTGCTCTACTTTTATAATGCTCCACTAATTCAGTTAAGCTCATCTGGGACATCCTGTCATTCCCTTCCTGGAGCTGAAATACTCTGGTATTTCAAAAAACAAACTCTGATAAATACTTACCTATAACAAAAGGTAAGTGAGTTTAGAATGTACAAGAGGGACAATTTGGCTTACAAAATTTTGGTTTGTGACATATACTCTTTTGTTGAATAATATATTTACTTTGTAAACCATTAAGAAGTTAATAAGTCAAGGAGGGAAAGACAGATACCATATGCTTTCACTCATATGTGGATCTTGAGAAACTTAACAGAAGACCATGGGGGAGGGGAAGGGGGAAAAAAGTTACAGAGAGGGAGGGAGGCAAACCATAAGAGACTCTTAAGGACTGAGAACAAACTGAGGGTTGATGGGGGGGTGGGGGAGAGGGGAAAGTGGGTGATGGGAAGGGAGGAGGGCACTTGTTGGGATGAGCATTGGGTGTTGTATGGAAAGCAATTCGACAATAAATTATATTTTAAAAAACTAAAATAAATTTAAAAAAGAAGCTACAAGATTATAAAGAAGTTTAAAATTATCTGTAACCCCACAATCGACAGATAACCACTATTAACTGTGTAGTTTTTCAACTGTACTTTCCTATTTGTAAAAAGCAAACAATCAAGATGACATTGTATATACAAATGTGTAACTTGTTTTTGGTATCTAAAATTGTGCATGGTGTCCCAATTCATTAAATATTCTCCAAAAACATGATTTCACTAATTTCTATGAAAGTCCAATAAAAATATATGCTATAATTTATATAGTCTAACCTCTAGTGCAACAGTTCCCAAAGTGTGAAGACATTAGTAACATTTAATTTTAAAAAGAATAATACTTTTTAAAAAGTGATCCATGGTAAAATGACTTTTCAAAGTCTAGTTCAAACAGAAATTTACAAGTTTCTTTTTCATGAGGCTGGTCTCAGAGCTATATTACACCAGGGTGTATTGGATTCTCTAAGGGAATATGGTATGCAACATTTCCTGTTTGTTCATGGATTCCCTTTATAGGAGCCAATCTCCTTGGACTAATGCTCTATCAAACAAACATAGTGAGATACCGCCCCAGTGTGGACATTTAGAATGCTGCAGTGCTTTACTCTTACAAATCATTCTGCCATAACCATACTTGCATAGACATCTTTGTGCACTCATCTGCTTTCTCTCTACGAAAGATTCATTTAAAAGAAATTATTGCGCCAAAAAATATACAGTTCTGATTCTGTCCTATCTAGCTTTTTTTGCCGGGTCTCCATGAACCCCACCTCACAAGGGACTCCTTGTGACTGAGTTTCTTTCTGCCCAACTCAAGGTCTGTCTCTTTGTAGTAATTGTGTTTGGGGGGAGGGTAGTAAATAATTGTTTTTGATTTTAGAATGATTTTATGTTTTAGGCAAAAACTGGGAAGATAGTACAGGAAGTTCCCTTATACTCAACACCCTCTTTTCCCTGTTATTAACATCTTACATTAGTATGGCACATTTGTGAACCAGTATTGATAGATAATAATTAACTAAAATCCATGCTTTTTGCATGTTACCTTTGTTTTTACCTAATATTTATGTTCAAGAATCCCATCTAGGATACCATATTACATTGACTCCCAATAACTTTTTAATGTTTATTTATTTATTTTGAGAGAGAAAGAGAACAGTGGGGAGGGGGGCCTGAGAGAGGTGAAGAGAAAATCCTAAGCAAGCTCTTTGCTGTCAGTGCAAACCATGAGATCACGACCTGAGCTGAAACCAAGAGTCAGATGCTTAACTGAATGAGCTACCCAGGTGCCCCTGGCTTCCAATAACTTCCTAGGTTCCTCTTTGTCCTGATGGTTTTTCAGACTTTCCATGTTTTTGAAGACCTTGAAAGTTAGGTATTTTCTAGAATGTCTCTCAATTTGGATTTATCTGATGTTTTTCTGACAATTAGACTGTGGTAATACATCTTTGGCAGGAAGAAACTGGAGGACAAGTACCATTCTCTTTACATCCTATCAAGGGTATACACTATTAATATAACTTACCACCATTGATGTTAACCTTAATCAACTAGCTTAAGATACTTTGTCAAGTTTCTCTACTGTAAAGCTATTCTTTCTCTTGCTTTCCATACTGTTACTTTTGGAGGCAAATCAGTATGAAGAGCCCAGACTTAAGGAGTAGGAGCTGTGCTCCAGATTACAGATAATTTTCAAACAGAAGATATAGCTATTTATTTGTGCCTTCATTCTTAGAATGATTTATTTGGGTCCATATAATATGTAGGGTGTCATGGTTGTATTAAATTCAGTTTTCTCCTATTAAAAATTATTATCTATTTGGACACATGTTCCAGGTATGATATCATACAAGCACAGTGTGGCATTGACACCTGGGAAAGGTGGGGTTTTTTTTTTTGTTTTTTGTTTTTGTTTTGTTTTGTTTTGGAATTCAGAATCCCCCTCAAGTTTTAGAGAAAAGCAGCCACCAAAAAGCATATGACAATGAGAGTATTCACCTCCTAGTAAAACAAGCATAACCAGTAAAGTTATTTTTTAAAAGATTTAAAGCCTCTCAAATTGTCCTAAGACAATACAGCAAGTGAAGAAATATTTATTTAAGAAAATCTACTAAATCTTAGCAAGAAGAGTGACAATCTGTGGCACTTGAGCCATGACTCACTCCCTCCTTCCCTTCTCCTCAGCTGAGCCTGACAGGGGTCCTTCTCTCTTCAGCTCCTAGTCGAGGGACTCAGTATCTCACAGGAGGGACTGGACTCCAGCATTTATCATTCCCCATCCGTATTAGTTGCAGAGGTTAAATTCCTGGTGAGTGTGACCAAAAGGAATGGTGAAGGATGCTTGCCTCCACCCAGGCCTCACTCACAGGGCAGGAACTTCACCCCAGCTATGGCTGGATAAGAATACTGGGGCTCCAGTTGTCCTTGCCACGGCTCCCCATAGGGCGGAGGTATCACATTGGGAAAGGAAAGCAGGGAAGAAAAGAGACCACTGCCCTTTCCAAGGAGTCAAATCATAAAGCATAGGTGTCATTCCAAGAAAAGTAGCCCACTGTCCCCACACTCAGCTCTGGGACTGTGGCTTGCAGATTTTTGCCCAGTGGCAGAGGCAAAAATTATGAAGAAATGACTAATTTTTGGAAAACATATTTTAATATACTCCTAGAGTCATCATAGTCCTAGAAGAAGAAAGATACGTATACGGTAATCAGGTCTCATTGCCTCACAGAGATTTATTTCTCCAGCTTTCTGGCCCCCACCTCCATCAACACACACACACACACACACACACACACACACACACACACAGTGCAAGAGCAGCCCATCCTTTGGGAGTGAGAGTCCTTTGTGGGCTCAGTCATAGTTCGCAGTACAATCAGTCTAGAGAGCAGTGAAGGGGTAGCAGACCTAGAGCTGGGCCACACACCCCCATCCTGGGTTTCTCCACATTCAATCACCTCTTCTTTGTGTCTCTTCTGGTGCTTCTCGTTTTCTGCCTTATAGTTTAGGAAATGGAGCATGGCTTGTGAGGAATAAATGAGCTCATAGAAAATACCTTTAGCTTATAAGTGGCACACAGTAGGTACTTAAAAATGGAAGCCATTATTATTTTCTCTCCTACTCATTGAATTTCCTTCAGAGTGTAATTTTTATTCTAGGTAAGTGGTTCTCAGTCATAATAAGACCCATTCTCTTTTGTTCTTTTTTTAAAATATACTTTATGACATCTCCATTATTATCCTGAAATGAAATTCACAGCTAATAAAACCTACACACCTACACACATGATTTCAAAAATACCAATATAATGCTCTGATGTGAAAAAGAACAAATGAAAGATAATTTATAATTATTTACATATTTATATAACATGTAAATCTCTGGAATTAACTACAGTAGGACACTTAGGATGAAGTGGTCTGTATGAAATCACCAATAAAGCACCAATTGTGAATGTAGACTGACACAGGTATGTTTTATCAGTAACTCTAATACTTTGAATATTATTGATGTTGGTAACATGAATTTCCAAAATGGAGAAAAACTTGTATAGTTCCTAGAAGAAGTACAACTCCTTCTCAATTTAAACTGCAATTGGGTTCCTGAAAAATGTGGTATCTACCAAAACACTTTATGTTATGCAAAATACATGTCCATTCTAGGCTTTGATCATTTTTACAAGCAAGTTGTTCACCTATATAAATGTCCAGCAGGACATCTAAATGTCCAGTGATACAAAGGAACAATTTTCATTAGGAAGACTGTCCTACAATTGTATTCCTGGATTCCACCTGCTATGTCTCAATAAGAGCCCCCACTAACTCCAAAATATTTCTTAGGGCATGATATTTTCCTGTTGAGAACCTTTGGAAACACTCATTCAAAGCTGAAATAATAAGCAAAAATGTGTGTACAAGTGCACACACATCAATTCATGTCTGTGTGTGGGTGCATAGCTTTCAGATTCTTAAGGGGGGGGGGTCCATTACCCAAAGAACTAAGAATACATGAAGGGATCCTGCTACACATCTCTTTATGTCTTCATTCCCACTATGCACACAAACAGTATAGAACTATGTCACTGAATTGAACAGAATAATGTAGGTACTTCCCAGTAGCATGTGGTGGGTATAAGGCTAGCTCAGTTGGTGGCAGAGCAGAACGTGCCTCTACATGCGACCATGTAGTTTATTGCTTAGGAGTGCTGGCTTTTGGAGTCACGTTGCCTATTATTGTACAGCTTGATATGTGAATATTTAATTCCTCTCCTTGGTGCTTCCCATCCTCCCCAATCAAATAAAAACCCTTGGTTTCGTAACCAATTACAAAGCTTCAAAGGCCTGTTAGAGTCAGTCCTTTGGTTAAAGTCCTTAGACTCCAAGAAGCCCCTGAAATCATTCACATACATTTCTTGAGAGGAATACCACAACAGTGTTTCAGCCACCTGAATGCCACCATGTTGGATGCAGGTATTCAACTTTTGAGTGATGAGCAAAAGCAAAGAGCAAGGTTCTGAGGGCTGGGACACAGAATAATGAATATCTGGAGACTGTGTTGGGAGGCAGCACAAAAATGTTGGGAGAATGGGATGAATGTGCTGACCAGAGAG
The DNA here is from genome assembly GCF_028018385.1 of Neofelis nebulosa. Lineage (NCBI taxonomy): Eukaryota > Metazoa > Chordata > Mammalia > Carnivora > Felidae > Neofelis > Neofelis nebulosa. The sequence continues at coordinate 108,097,163 of NC_080800.1, read as the reverse complement.
AGAAGGGGAAAGATACAAAAAGGAATTTTCAACCATTTACACCAACCTGTTCTAATCAATTTAAAAAATCCAGTCACTTAGGCTTCAAATATTAGAGTGGTAATATATCCTAGCAGTTAAAATAGCAAGCTGTGCACTCAGCTGGTGACATCTTTGTGCTTCAGCTTCTCCTTTTATGCAATGGAGAGGGTGATAATACTTACCTCATAGTGTTATTGAGAAAATTAAGGCATGCAAAGGACTTAGAACAGTGCCTGATGCATAACATGCATTTGATAAACATTAGCTTTTAATGTGTACCTACTATGCACACGACCCTGGAATACTACGTGTACCTTGGTTTGAGAGAAGGAAGAACCTGAGGATACTGGTCTCATCTATCCCCTTTGAGAGGGGTTATGGTTGACACCCTATTTTTAACATTCAACAGGTACTTTGTGCCAAATACCACTCCAGGTTCTGTAGAGGATATAAAGATGAACAAGCTAGGTCCATGGCTTCAATCACTACTTACATGCTAACAACTTCCAAATCTATAGCTCCAACTCAAACATCTCTTCTGAGCTCCATACATATCAATTTACTCTTGCTGAGCCTCTCCACCCAAAATGCCAATGTGTACCTCCATATCACTATATCAAAAAAGAAAACTCACTTCCATACACTTCCCCCAAACTGTCTCTTTTATGTACTTTGTTCAAATTAGTGGCACTATTGGGGCGCCTGGGTGGCGCAGTCGGTTAAGCGTCCGACTTCAGCCAGGTCACGATCTCGCGGTCCGTGAGTTCGAGCCCCACGTCAGGCTCTGGGCTGATGGCTCGGAACCTGGAGCCTGCTTCCGATTCTGTGTCTCCCTCTCTCTCTGACCCTCCCCCGTTCATGCTCTGTCTCTCTCTGTCCCAAAAATAAATAAAAAAACGTTGGAAAAAAATTAAAACAAAATTAGTGGCACTATTGTTCACCCAGTCACCCAAGCTAGATACCTAGGAAACATTCGTGGGACCTTGTTCACTCCCCACATCTCATCAAACACTAAAGCAATCAATTCTACCTACTAGATACCCCTTAAATACATCCACATCTCTCAATACTTCCTGCAACTACCTTAGGACAATACACCATATCACTTGTCTGGATGACTCAAACAGTAATACTCTTGCTCCCAGTCCCTCCAATACATTCTCCAGTGAACAGGTGCAATGAACTTTTTAAAAATATCACATCACCCCCTACACACACACACACACACACACACACACACACACACACACACTTAAAAACCCTCTATGGGACAAAATACAAATTCCTTAACCTGGCCAACAAAATCTTCATCTCTCTCTCTCAAGTTCCATCTCACCATGACCTACCCCACTGCCCTGGCACCTTCACTCCTAAATGCTTTGGCCAGACTGCTCTTCCTTCACTTATTCCAAGATATCGAGCTTTTTCCAGCCTCAAGACATTCACCATGCTGTTTTTCTCACTCCCACAACTTATTTTTACCAGTCATTCAAGTTTCAGATAAAAGAGCACATCATGAAGAAGTTCTTCCCTGACCCCACAGATTAGGTAAGACACACACACACACACACACACACACACACACACCCTGGTCAAATGGTTTTACTCTCTAACACTTATTATTCATGTTTAATGTCTGTCTTCCTTAGTCGGCTATAACCACACTAGGGCAAAGCCATGCTTTCCTTAGTCACCATTGCACCAAATACCTAGTACAGTGCAAGCACATAGTATATACTCAATAAAAATTTAGGGCGAGGAAGGAAGGAAGGGAGGAAAGGAAAGATAGAGGGAGGAAAAGAGGGCATGGAGCAAAGGCATTATAGGAGGCAGGAAATAAATACAATATGTTCCCTGACCTTAGGGAGCTCCTAGATCAGAGCAAGCAGATAATTCCATGCAAGGATATAAGTGTTATGGCAGAAGTGTGCACAAAGTGCTAGAACTCAGAACAAGAAGCTACCCTGTCTGGGAAAAAAGAAATGCTTCACAAAGGAGATAACATTTGGGCTGACTTTGGGCTGACACAGCTTTGTTGTGACATAGTTCACATAATATACAATTCACATATTAAAATATAAAATTCAGTGGTTTTTAGTATATTCACAGAATTGTGCAACCATCACCAGCAATTTTAGAACATTTCCATAATCCCAAAAAGAAACTTCATACCCACTAGCAATCACTCCCATTGCCCCCTCCCCCCAGGTCTTGGCAACCACTAAACTAATCTATTTGCTATGTCTATAGATTTACCTATTCTGGACATTTCATATAAATTGAGTCATACAATATGTGGTCTTTTGTGCCTGGCTTCTTACACTCAGCGTAATATTTTCATTGTCCATCCATGTTGTAGTGTGTATCAGTATTTCATACCTTTTTATAGCTGAATAATATTCCACTGTATGGATTTATCAGATTTTATTGATCTATTTATCAGTTGGTGGACATTTGAGTTGTTTCCTCTTTTTGGCTATTATAAAAAACCTGATATCAATATTTGTGTACAAGTTTTTGTGTGAACATATATTTTCAATCTTCTTGGTATATACCCGTGAAACTGTTGGGTTATATAGAAACACTATGTTTAACATTTTGAAGAACTTCCAAACTTTTCTAAAGAAGCATCACCATTTTACATTTCAATCATCAACGTATGAGGGTTCCAATTTCTCCACATCTTTGACAACACTTGCTATTGTCTGTCCTTTTGATCATAGCCATCCTGGTAGATGTGAAGTGGAATCTCATTGTGGTTTTGATTTGCATTTCCCTGATGGCTAATGATGTTGAACATATTTCATTAACTTATTGGCCATTTATATATTCTCTTTGAACTAATGTATAAGTGCTCAATTTTTAGTTAGGTTATTTTTATTTTTATTGAGTTATAAGTGTACTTCAATTTATTCTGTATGCAAGTCCCTTATCAGATATATAATTTTCAACATTTTCTCCCATTCTATGTGTTTTCTCTACTCTTTTTTGAAAATGTCATTTGAACCACAAAAGTTTTTAACTTTGATGAAGTTCAATTTGTTTTTCTTTTGTTATTTGTGCTTTAGGTGTCATATCTAAAAAAAAAAAAACATTGACTAATCCAAGGTCACAAAGATTTAAGGTCATGAAGAGCACTCTTCTGAAAATTTAGACCATTTCTTAAGCTGGTCCCTTTAATTTCCACATTCCACCCAACTGTCTTTTCTTGACTACAAAATTCTATCCAACACTTTCTGGGTTCCTTAAATGATCAGGTATTGCCTTGGGGGTGACAATGAAAATAGCCTCTCTAATTCCCTGCTTTGCATTGATCAAGCTGCAGGCAGTTGGTTCTACAGATACCAGCAATGTGGTGGGATTGATTCTCCCATTACTTACATCTAGCTGACCAGTGTCTACACACCTCACAGGGCTGTTGAGAGCATTTAATGAGATAATAAGAGAGCTTCCCTGACCACCTCATCCAATGTAGCTGCCACCCAATTCTCCCTATACTACCCTGTTTTATTTATTTTACAACAGAATTATTATCTGTCATCTTATTTTTTTTTCATATTTGCAGTTATATTCTCCATATAAGACTTCTAAGACTCCATTTAAAAGCAGGCATCAAGCTTTTCTTGTTCATCGCCATATCCCTAGTCTCTATAACATTGTTTTATGTATAGTAGGTTTTCAATAAACATTTGTTCAATGAATAAATAAATGAGTTTACATATATAGTAGCTATCACAGTGCCTAGCACAAAATTGATGCCCCATAATTACCAGCTGCTGCTGCCATTGTCATAATTGTCATTATTATCATCATTACTATAAGACCCAAGCTACATCTATAAAATGGGACTTTGTTGTATTCCTCACTTGCTGTGAGCATACTGGATTCACTCCAAGAATAAATAGTATGTAGACCCACTACCTACTTGGGTGACCTTGGGAAAGTCACATTTCTTTCCTTCCCAGAGCCTCAGGTTCATTCATATATGTATATGGCAGTATTATATAGTGGTTCTATACACAGATTCTGGAGCTAATGTCTGAGTTTACTACCAGGCTTTGTCTTTTACTAGCATTGTGACCTTGGAGAAGTTACTCATCCACCTTACTCTAAATGTTCTCATCTGTAAAATGAAGATAATAATAGTGTCTAACACCACAGGGTGGTTGTGAGGATTAAATGAGATGGTACAATACAATGCTTAGCACAGTACCCAGCACAGAAACAACATTCAAATAATAACTATGACTGAACACATCAGTCTCTGGCAGATCTTATGAAAAAGCCCTCATATAAATGATGCTAATTCAGGCCAGTAGGTGGAAAACTGTCAACTCTCAAATACCACTCTTGGTTTAGATATTCAGGGGTGTCTTTGCAGCAGACAGTGCCCTCAGCCATTTGATCACCACCTCCTGCTTTTCCACTTCTTCCCACTGTCAGGGTATCATGATTTGTGCCAAACCAAAATGGCAGGGTAAATCAAAAGTCACACCTTCCATTCTGATGCATATCCCAAATCCGTGAACTTTCTTCAATCAAAATATCATGAGATGTGTGTGTCTCTAAATCCCAAGATAAATCATGTAGGCACTGTTGCTGCCCAAGATTATCTGCAAACATGTTCACCTCCATCAGAGGAAATAATTAAAATCTCATGTAGTCCCTTATAGCAATATTCTCTTGCACTTGATTCAGTCGGATGACCATAATTATAATTCCTTACATTTGTAATTTTGATAGCTTTCAAAGAAATATCACATTAGTCACTTGGAAGGATACAACCAACTGCAAAATGCAGAGGGTTGGAGTATTCAGCCACTTTGAAACTGAATAAACTGATGTCTCACTCTTCTTGACCTCTTTCTTTTAATGTTTTATTATTTTTTAAATATAATTTATTGTCAAATTGGCTAACATATAGTGTGTAAAGTGTGCTCTTGGTTTTTGGGTTAGATTCCCATGGTTCATCATTTATATACAGCATCCAGTGCTCGTCCCAACAAGTGCCCTCCTCAATGCCCATCACCCATTTCCCTTCTCCCCCATCCCCCAATCTACCCTCAGTTTGTTCTCTGTATTTAAGACTCTCTTACGGTTTGCCTCCCTCCCTCTCTGTAACTATATTTTCCCCTTCCCTTCCCTCATGGTCTTCTGTTAAGTTTCTCAAGATCCACATATGAGTGAAAACACATGATATCTGTCCTTCTCTGACTGACTTATTTCACTCAGCATAATACCTTCCAGTTCCATCCATGCTGCCGCAAATGGCATGATTTCATTCTTTCTCATTGCCAAGTAGTATTCCATTGTATGTATAAACCATATCTTCTTTATCCACTCATCAGTTGATGGACATTTAGGCTCTTTCCATAATCTGGTTATTGTTGAAAGTGCTGCTATAAACATTGGGGTACATGTGTCCCTATGCATCAGCACTCCTGTATCTTTTGGATAAATTCCTAGTAGTGCTATTGCTAGTTTGTAGAGTGGTTTTATTTTTAATTTTTTGAGGAACCTCCACACTGTTTTCCAGAGCAGCTGCACCAGTTTGCATTCCCACCAAGAGTGCAAAAGTGTTCCTGTTTCTCCACATCCTTGTCAGTATCTGTAGTTTCCTGAGTTGTTCATTTTAGCCACTCTGGTGTGAGGTGGTATCTCAGTGTGGTTTTGATTTGTATTTCCCTGATGAGTGACGTTGAGCATCTTTTCATGTGTCAGACCTCCTGACTTCTAGTCTGGAGAATTTCTCTTTGGTACCCAGGGAAGACTAAATTATTTACTCCTCTCAATGGCTCGAAAGTGGTCTCTTCTTCATCTTGTAACAAAATCTCCCCCACTTTTCCACCTAGCAAATTTTAATCACTTTCCGAGTAATCCATATCTGGCCCAAAGTGTGGGTGACCCTGCTGAATTATTGATTCTCACATTCCTTTCCCTCATCACCTCTGCATGCAAACTGTACTCCATCTGTCTCTGTCTTGGTCTTTCCCAGTTTGATCCATTTGTCAATTTTCAATCTTTACTTATCATTTCCCACCCAGGTGCTTATTATAAGCTGCCAGTACATTTCCATCTTGTCCATCTCAGCCTCTGAATCTACCACGTAAAAGGTCCTATTTCTCTATTCCAATTTCTGTTAATGGCCTTAACAACACTTAATGGAAACAGAAAAGGATTTCACCTTTCAAAAGATGTCAATCAACTTTCAACAAGTTCCCCATTAATTCTGACTGTGTTTCCAAGGATTAATCAAGCAAGACTGCTGATGTCCACTACCCTGGGGCTGCTTCATGATGTTTAATGTTCTGCTAGATTCTTTCTGTTGTTTGAAGGCCATTTGTAGTCTGGCAAGTTATACTTAATCATAATCAGTCTGTTTGACAAATGGTCTTAGGGGGCCAGTTATCTCCCAAGAACATTAGCTGTCCTCTTACAATTGAGTGGAACCCCAGAGATACCAAACTTCCCACCTTTTTCTCACAAAGCCTAGATCAGACTTCCTAAGCTCAGGAGTTTGCACATATTCCCAAGTGCTAGGCCATGGTTCTGCTGTGTTTGAGGAGTTGAAGCAAGGAAAGGTGCTCAAAATGCAGTGCTGAATTGAGTTGGTGGTGGGAGGCTGGGAATGGAGCCTTACAAAGGAGCCTTTTGGTTTTTGCAAAAAGGTTCCAGAACAAGACAAGCAAGAGCTCTAAAGAGTTGTTCATAGGTGCTGCAAGTGACTTGCATGACATTCTGGACACATGTTATTTATCCATCATCCCAACTCTTGCCCACTATACAACTGGTTCCAGCAGACTTATACAGGACAGCAGGAAGAATGTGGATATCACTGAAGGGAGAGTGAATTCAATTGTTTTGTCAGACCTCTTGCAAGTCCATGGAGAGACAAAGTTGAATGCAAACACAAACTGTGCCCTGAAGCACCGTAGTCAAGTCAAGGAGACAGAAAAGTAAGTAATTACATCGGAGGACAGTGGAGAAATAACTATTAAGGGGGAAATACAGGATGCTATGGGAACAAAAAAGGTGTATGTGGGAGATCAAGGAGGATCTCTTTGGAAAAGTAACACCCAATGCTCTGAAGGATGTGAAAGAGGTAGACCAGTGAGTGAAGGCAGGTGGGAAAGAAGAATGTTCCAAACATTGAGAACAGTAAGTGAATACAGCCAGGGTGGGGAAAGAGAGAGAGAGATAGACAGAGAGAGACAGAGAAACAGAGAAAGAGAAAGAAACAGAAAGAGAGAAAGAGAAAGCATGCTTGGTACAACAGCACTGAGAGTCAGTGAAGGTAAAAAATGAGGTTGGCATAGTGTGCAGGGACTAGACCACAGAATTCCACTTGCATAGGTTGTGCAGGGAAATTGGCTGGGATTTGAATAGCCCTACAATTTCTGTTGTCTTCTATATATATGGCATTAGTATGGGGTATCTCAGGGCTGTAAGAAGTGAAAGAAATTTAAGATTTTGTCCTTGTTTTTTTAAGGTATTCAGGGTTCATTTGTAGTTTAGAGTCCACACTTGAGAAAGACTTCAGAAGCCCACAAGACATAGTGGCAGGGATCTGGTATGTCTGTAAAGCCTATATGTTTATGTAGTAGCTGAGGTAGTGAACCTAGGTAGTAAGCAAAGGCTTAGGGAAAGGAGGGAGCCTTATTCAGAGACTCACATTCCATTAGTTCCCTCATACCAGCCCCTTGGCCTTAGACCACTGTCTCCTTTGGGGTTAGCTACATACCTCCAGCAAGTCAGCTAGGGTCCGTGTCAACACTGTGAGGCAGACACTGACCTTCAACAGCTTCTAATGTTCTAAGCTTCAGTATAATTATCTATAAAATAGGCACAGGTGGAAGTAGAGTTGGCTTCAGTCACCCTAAAAGTTCCTTCCAGGGAAACTTTCTATACCCTGCTCCCCAAGCACCTCATATTGCTCCTCATGGTGGTAATCAGCATAATCAGCATTAATTCTATCCTTCCATGTACACTGTTGTCTTTCCCCTATGCAAAGGTAGTTTATACAACAAGTCCCCTTGAATCTGGACTGGTCTGTGGCTGCTGTGACCAACCAAATAAGGTAGAAGTGCCATTACTCCAGTTCCAAGCCTAGCTTTTAAAAGAACTGGCAATATCTATTTCCTGCCCTTGAAATGATCCTTCTGTGAACCTGGATACCATGTTGTGAGAAATCCAACTGAAAGGGAGAGGCCACATGTAGGTGCACTAGTCAGCATCCCCTGCTGAGCTCCCAGCTGAAATCTAGCATCAGCTGCCAACCATGGGAGTGAGCCATTCTGGATGTTCAGCCCAGTTGGGCCTTCAAATGACTATAGTCCCAGCTGTCGTCTGATTGCATGAGAGACACCAAATGAGAACTTTCCAGAAGAGCCCACTCAATCAACAGAACCATGAGAGTTAATAATAAATTGTTGGTGCCAACCATTAACTTTTGTTGTTATTTGTTAGGCAGAAATAGATAAATCTCAGGCCTTTGCTATTGGGTAAATACAGGGCTCAGCAAACTTCTTCTATAAAAGGTCAGATAGCAAATATTTTTGGCTTTGCTGACCATTCATCTCTGTCACAACTATTCAATTCTATATTTTAATGAGAAAGCAGCCAGAGACAAATAGACATGACTATGTCCTGATAAATTTTTATTTACAAAATCAGGTGGAGAGCTGAGGCCTTTGCCATGATTTCCAACCCCTGGGCTAGCTGGATAAAACAATAATCACAGAGTAAGACAGACTGATAAGTAGGTATGCCTTTCCAGTAATATTAATCTTTTAGCAAAAGTTTTCTGGAAATATGAAGCTTTGACCCAGTGTTTCCCAAAGTGGATTTTGTAAGATAGGCATTAAGGGAGGGAAATGTGTTGTTGTCAAATAATTTTTTAAATTATTGTTGTCAATAAATTTTTGGATTATGTTATATAAGATTTTATGCTGTCAGATTCCTCAGAGCCTTTACAAGCTTATCTCAAAGAAGTACACTGCTAGAATTTCAGATTCAGTGCTAGCCTGCTGGGGGAGAAACTTTAAAATGAGAGAATTTGGGGTGTCAGTTCTTCCTCTGTGTAAAATCCTTCCCATTTCCTGGAGCTGCTGCTATTTATCCATCTTCATTCACCTTCTCTTACTGTTCTTCTTCAGGCTTACTTTTTCTATAGCACCCTAGCTCCATCAATAATATGCTCGTTGTTATTGGCACTTACCCTCTCCTGGCCTTTGCTTCCCTGTTATGTAAAGGTAAAAATTCTTGCAACAATTGCAATCCAAACCCCCATTCCAAGTTTATGGAGCATTCCTAGCAAAGTTAAGAGTTAGAGTAAAAGCTGTAACAAGGCAGTGTGCCTGTTCTGCTCAAGAAACATCAAGGAGGCCAGTGTGGCTGGATCAAAATAAGTGAAGGGGAGAATAGTAGGAAATGAAGTTAGAGAAGTAACCAGAGGTCAGATCTTACAGAACCCTATAGACTACTATAAGTACTTCATCTATAGTTCTGAATGAAATAGGAGTCATTGTGAGGTTTGCAACAGAGGAGAAGCATAATTTAATTTAGGATTTAAAAGCTTCACCCTGTATGCACCAAAATACAGAACCTCAAAAAAAATGAAACAAAAATAGGCAGAGCTGAAAAGAGAAATACACAAATCCTTACTATAGTCGAGGAACTTCAACACCCTCCTCTCAACAACTGGTACAATTAATAGACAATCAACAAGGATATAAAATATCTGAATATGCAATTAACCATCATATTCTAATTGACATGTATGGAATGCTTAACCCAACAACAGCAGAATGCACTTCTTTTTCAAGAGCCTATGGAACATTCACTAAGATAGACCATATTCTGGTACATAAAACAAGCCTCAATAAATTTAAAATAATTTAAATCATACAGGGTGTGTTCACTGACCAAATGGAATTAAACCAGAAATCAAAAAGATTAAGATAACAAATACCCAAACACTTGGAAACTAAACATGACTCATAAATAATCCATTGGTCAAAGAGGAAGTCTAATAGGCAATTTAAAAATACTTTGAACTAACAAAAAATGAAAATAAAAATTTGTGGTAAGTATCTAAAGCAGTGCTGAGGAAGACATTTCTAACAGTAACTGCTTACATTAAAAATGAGGAAATATCGCAAGTTAATAATGTAAATTCATACCTCAAGAAACAAGGTGAACAAAATAAATCAAAAGCAAGGAGAAGGAAGTAAATAATAAAGACAAGAACAGAAATCAATGAAACTGAATTCAAGAAAACAATAGAAAAAAATCAATGAAACAAAAAGCTAGTTCTTTGAAAAGACCGATAAAATTGACAAACCATTAGCAAGACTGACAAAGAAAAAAAGAAAAGACACAAATTACCAATATCAAGAATAAAACAGAGGATAACATTATAGTCCCTGCCAATATCAAAAGAGAATAAGGGAATACTACAAAGGACTCTATACACTAAATACTTTATACTCTTTATATTTTATATATTTTTTAATATTTTATACCTTATAGAATATAAAATAAATTTACACCCTATTTTTGACAACTTAGATAAAATAGATTAACTCTGCAAAAAACACAAACTATCAGAACTCAATCAAGTTAAAATAAACAATCTGAATATACCTATAATTATCAATTGAACTGAATTTGTAATTAAAACTTCCCACAAAAAAATCTACTAAACATTTTTAAAACATTAACACTGATTTTACACAATCTCTTCCCAAAAATAGAAGAGGAAAGAATCCTTACCAACTCATTTTATGAAACCAAGATTACCCTGACAGCAAAAAATAGATTAAAACAGTACAAGAAAGAAAGAAAGAAAGAAAGAAAGAAAGAAAGAAAACTAAAGAACATCTCTAATGAACTTAGCTACGAAATCCTCAACAAAACATTAGGAAATTATATCTAGCAATGTAAAAAAAAATGTGCACCAGTAGCAAGTGGAATTTATTATAGGTATGCTAGGCTTTTTCAATATTTGAAAATTAAATAATATAAATTAACATATCAATAGGCTAAAGAAGAAAAAGGATATGATTATATTAATTAATGCGTTAAAAGCACTTGCCAAAATCTTACATTTATTCATGGTAAGAACTCTTAGAAAAATAGGAATAGTATCCTGAGAAACTTAACAGAAACCCATGGGGGAAGGGAAGGAAAAAAAAAAGAGGTTAGAGTGGGAGAGAGCCAAAGCATAAGAGACTCTTAAAAACTGAGAACAATCTGAGGGTTGATGGGGGGTGGGAGGGAGGGGAGGGTGGGTGATGGGTATTGAGGAGGGCACCTTTTGGGATGAGCACTGGGTGTTGTATGGAAACCAATTTGACGATAAATTTCATATATTGGGAAAAAAAAGAAAAATAGGAATGGAGAGGAATTAACCTATAGATCATCTGGGGGAGAATTGACATATTTAATATGCTGATTCTTCTAATCATAGTTTTCTAATATATGACACAGTATGTCTCTTAATATGATATGAGCATATGCTAAAGAGCATTTATAAAATCCTACAGCTAACATGATACTTTATGATGACAGACTGAATGCTTCCCCCTAAGGTCAAGAACAATGTAAGGATATATACTCTCACCACTCTCATCCAACATAATACTGGAAGTTGTAGCCATTGCATTAAGGCAAGCAAAAGAATTAAAAAGCCTAGAGATTAAAAAGGAAGAATTAAAACTGTCCCTATTTGCAGATCACATGGTGGTCTAGGTAGGAAATCCAAGGAAATCTTTTTTTGAAACTTCTATAATTAATAGGTAGTTCAGTAAAGTCACAGGACACAAGATCAACAAACAAAAATCAACTGCATTTCTATATATAAACAATGAACACTCAGAAAGTAGAATTAAAAACACAATACTACTGATAATCACTCCAAAAAAAATGAAATGCTTTTGTGTGCACTTAACAAGAATTTGCACAGGATCTGTATGCTAAAAATAACAAAATGCTAATGAAACAAAATTTTAAGACCTAAATAAATGGGGAGACATACTGTGCTCATGGATTAGAAGATTCAACATAGTAAAAGGGTCAATTGCACCCAAAATGATTTATAGGTTTAATACAATTCTTTTTTTAATGTTTATTTATTTGTGAGAAAGAGAGAGTGCACAAGTGGAGGAGAGGTAGAGAGAGGTGGGGACAAAGGAACTGAAGCGGGCTCTGTGGGGCTCAAACCTATTAACTGTGAGATCATGACCTGAGCCAAAGTTGGATGCTCAACCGACTGAGCCACCCAGGTGCCCCTATACAATTCTTATGAAAATCCATGCAAAGTTTTTTTGCAGCCTTAGACAAGCTTATTCTAAAATTTATATGGAAATGTGCAAGCCCTAGAATAGCTAAAACACTTTTGGTAAAGAAAAATAAAGTGGCAAGTATCACTCTACTCAATATTAAAGCTCACTATATAGCTACAGTAATCAAGACTGACTGGTATTGACACAAAGGTAGACACATAGATCAGTGAAACTGAATAGAGAACTCAGAAATAGACCCACCCAAATATGCCAAACTGGTTTTTTTTACAAAACTGCCAAAATGTTTCAATGGAGGAAAGGTAAACTTATCAACAAATGGTACTGGAGCCATTGAACATTCATAGGCAAAAAACAAACAAAAAACCTTACACCTTATTTAAAAAAAACACTTAACAGAAGACCATGGGGGAGGGGAAGGGGAAAAATAGTTACAGAGAGGAAGGGAGGCAAACCATAAGAGACTCTTAAATATAGAGAACAAACTGAAGGTTGATGGGGGGTGGGGGAGAAGGGAAAGTGGATGATGGGCATTGAGGAGTGCGCTTGTTGGGATGACCACTGTGTGTTTTATGGAAACCAATTTGACAATAAATTATATTAAAAAAACCATTCAAAATGGATCATGGATGTCAAACAGAAATACCATTTACCAATGTCAGGAAGGACTCTAACTTCACAGAAGAAAGCAAATATCATAACTATGTCAACCATACAATTTCTGCTGCATCTTGGTATTGGAGTTATCAAGGAAAACACAACACAGATAAGAACTGGATGGAACAATGCTTTACTTACAGAAAGAGAAAGCAAGATCAGTTCCAAGAGTGAGTGTTGATCCTTCCCGGCAAACACAGCAGAGCAATTGGTCTGCCTATACCACCCTGCTAGGGACAGATATAGCAGTGGAGTTGGCCAGGTGCCATATGATGCACACACTTAAGCAGAAACAAGGAATCAACTGAGTCTGAAACAGGCAAAGATATTCTCACACAAGGTGATAAGCATGTCACAGGCTGTGAGGGCTTCTTAGCTCTTGATAAGAAAGTGTTTCAGGTCCAAGGCTCTGAGTGGGCAAGTCTGGGGAAAGGCAACAGGTCATGTAGTGACTGCTTTCCCAACAATGTACTTAAATGTGAAATGTAAAACTATAAAACTATTTTTTAAAAGTAGAAGAAAATCTTCAGAGTGTAGTGCTAGGCAAAGATTTCTTTATCTTGACACCAAAAACATGATCCATAAAAAGAAATATTGACAAATTAGATTTCATCAAAATAAAAAAAAATGTTCTGCATAAGACACTGTTAAGAGGATGAATCAACAAGCTACATGTTGGGAGAAAATATTTGCAAACTACATATCTGACAAGGCACAAGTATTTCGAGTATATAAATAATTCTCAAAACTAATGGTTAAAAAATTCCAATTAGAAAAATGGGCAAGATACATGAACAGAGTCTACCTTGAGGAGGATACATGGAAGGCAAGTAAATACATGAAAAGATATTCAATATCATTAGCCATTAGGGAAATGCAAGTAAAACAACAATGAAATTATCACTACACTCTTATCCAGAGTAGTTAAAATAAAAACCACCAAAATGCTGACAAGAATACAGAGAAATTACTGGTGGGAATGTACAATGGTATACTCTGGAAAACAGTTTGGTAGTTTCTCAACATGTTAAATATAGAGTTCCCATATGACCCTGTGTTATACAGATGAGTCAAAGATGGCCTCAGTATATTGGCCCCATGTTGTTTATTTCTTCAAAGCCGGCAAGGACCCATTAGTTCAAAAGCCCACCAGTGACAAGCTCTAATTTTTATACATCCTATTGTTTTAGATATAGCCCAAACAAGCAAGTTTTCAGCCATTTAGAGCTTGCCTACTCTGCTTACCCCCACAAAACTGCACCGAACATCTGCTAACATAGAGGATATAAATTCCAGGGCTATAAAGCCCCAAGCCACTGTTGTCCTTTAGAGTCCTCTGGCCCAGAGACTCCCCGCCATACTGCTGAGTGACATCACCTAAACATGTAAGCTCCCCGTCTAATCCTCCTCTACCCCTGTAGTTCTCTTGCCCTCTTCCCTTTAATAAAATAAAAAAGGGGGCAATTTGAACAAATAGAGAGACATTCACAGAGGGAGGATGATGTAAAGATGGCCATGTGATGATGCACATAGAAATAAGACTGATGCAACTACAAGCCAAGGATTCCCAGACAGCATCAGAAGCTAGGAAGAGACAAGAAAATGTTCCACCAAGACAAAGTCTCACAAGGAGCATGGCCCTGACAACAACTTGATTTTGGACTTCTAGCCTCCAGAACTATAAGCTATACAGTTTATGGTACTTTTTACGGCAGGCCTAGCAAACTAATACAGCATGGAATATTATTCAACAATAAAAGGAATGAACTATTGATGAATGCAACAACTTAGAGAATTACCTTGAGTAAACAAAAAGTCAAATCCCAAAGGTTACATAGTGTATACTCTCATTTATATATCATTTTTGAAATGTCAAACTTTTAGAAATGGAGGGCAGGTTAATTGTTGCCAGGGTTTAGGGACATGGCAGGGGGATGGGACAGGAGGATTATGGGTATGACTAAAAAGGGAAAACACAAAGGATCTGTGTAGAAATTCTCTGAATCCTGACTGGTGGTGGATACATGAACCTACATAAGTGATAAAATTGTACAGAATGTAATACACACACACACACACACACACACACACACACACAGGTGAGTACAAGTAAAACTGGGGAAATTGGAATAAAATGAGTGAATTATATACCAGTATCCTGGTTGTGATATTACACTATAATTTTTTTAAATGTTACCATTTGGGGAATTGAGCAAAATATCAGCAACTTTCTCTGAATTATTTCTTAAGACTGCATGTGAACCTACAATTATCTCAATAAAATTACCAATTAAGATAAAGTATCACTTGGCTGTTAAGAATAAACATTAAAGGGAAAGAGTGACAGAAGGGAGAATCGTTAGTAAACTTTTGCAGAGATGCAGGAGAAAAATGGAAGGTGGCTTCAACTAGGATTATACTAGCAAAGTAAAAGCAGTAAAGAAAAGTAGATGGATTCTAGATGTATAGTATTTTGAAGATAGAACTAACAGAATTTGCTGACAGATGCATGTAGGATGTAAGAGAAAGAGAAGTGTCAAGGATGACCTCAAGGTTTTAAGATAAGGTAGGTTGTAGGTGGAGAGGGTTTGGCAGTAGAGTGCTAGAGGAAGGGATTAAGATAATAGAGCCGGAGGACTGGACATCATCCAGGGAATAACTGTAGGTAGATAAAAGGAAAAAAAAAACTAAGAGCTGAGTCTTGAAAGAAGGTTCTCAAAGAAGGGCATAAAAATAGACACATAGATCAATGGAACAGATTAGAATGCCCAGAAATAAACCCAAGAGTATATGGTCAATTAATCTTCAACAAAGGGGTCAAGAATATGCAATGGGAAAAAGATAGTCTCTTCAACAAATGGTGTTGGGAAAACTTGACAGCAACATGAAAAAGAAAGAAACTGGGCCACTTTCTACACATTTCACAAAAATAATTTCAAAAATAAATTCAAAATGGATTAAGAACCAAAATGTGAGACCTGAAACAATAAAAATCATGGAAGATAGTAATTTCTCTGACTCAGCCATAATAGCTTTTTTCTAGATATGTCTCTTGAGGCAAGAGAATCAAAAGCAAAAATAAACTATTGAGACTACATCAAAATAAAAAGCTTCTGAAAACTGAAGGACACAATCAACAAAACTAAAAGACAACATACTGAATGGGAGAAGATATTTGAAAATGACATATACAATAAAGTGTTAGTATCCAAAATATATAAAGAACTTATAAAATTGACACCCCAAAAAACGATCCAATTTACAAATTGGAGGAAGACATGAACAGACATTTCTCCAAAGAAGACATCCAAATGCCCAACAGAAATATGGAAAGATGCTCAACATAGCTCATAAGCAAGAAAATGTAAATCAAAACCACAAGAAGATATCACCTCAGAATGGCTAAAATGAAAAACCCAAGAAACAACAAGTATTGGTGAGGATAAGGACAAAAGGAATCATTTTGCACTGCTAGTCAGAATGCAAACTGGTGTAGCCACTATGGAAAACAGTATGGAGGTTCCTCAAAAATTAAAAATAAAACTATCATATATATGATCCAGTAATCAATAGTAATGGGTATTCACCCAAAGAATAAAAGAACATTAATTTGATAGGATATGTGCACTTCTGTGTTTATTGCAACGTTATTTACAATAGCTAAATTATGAAAGCAGCCCAAATGTCCATCAACACATGAATGGATAAATAAGCTGTGACATATATACACATGGAATATTATTCAGCCATAAAAAATAATGAAATATTGCCATTTGCAACAACATGGATGGTGTAGAGAGTATAATGCTAAGAAAATAAGTCAGTCAAAAAAAGACAAACACTATATGATTACATTCATGTGGAATTTAGTAAACCAAACGAAGGGAAAAAAGAGATAAACCAAAAAACGAATTCTTAACTATAAAGAACAAACACATGATTACCAGAGGGGAGGTAGGTAGGGGAATGGGTGAAATAGGTGAAGGGGATTAATAGTACAGTTACCTTGATCAGCACTGAGTAATATATGGAATTGTTGAATCACTCTATTTTATACCCGAAACTAATATAACACTGTATGTTAACTACATTTGGATTAAAATAAAAATAAAATAAAATAAGAGGAAAAATGTATCTCAAAAAGTTTAGGTTATCCAATTATTAAAGTTCAGAATATCCAAACATATGGATTCACAGACTACTTGCAATAATAGGTTTGTAAACCACAGGGTGGAGATTATTGGACTAGGATATCTTGAGTGGAGACACGGGTCTCATGACTTGAATTCATGTGCCACCCAAGAAAGCTAGAGAAGAGTACCTACCCCTCTACAAGAAAAAACTCAAACAACAGAAAACAAAGACCAGCAGGTTCAAAGTGGCTGCTTTCCTCTTCTGCAAAGCCATCCCGGAGTGAGTAGAGATTTACTGTGTATATATTGCAAAAAATTACTTCATTATGCCACCTGATCCAGCCTTTCCACTGGGAGCTTGGCTGCTTCCCCCAGATCCAGTCTGTCAGTCTCATGGTTGATACAGACTCTGGGAGATGTGCAGCCCTGGCTGCCACCCTCCCTGTCATGCTTCTCAACCCATCTGTTGGCTGGTTCTTAATTCTCTGTACTGGTATTAGAATTTCCCTTTGGGAACCCAATTAGGGAATGCCCACCAAGCAAAACTAATGTGCCCCCTGTATTAAATGTATACAGCAATGTTCAAAATGTTGGTTTGAGGGGACTTGAAGCAACAAACAGACAGCACTCCGAAAATGTCTGTCACTCCTGGACAGGACCAGAGAGACAGTGATAAGGAGGGAGGAAGGAAGAGAGAATGGGACACAGTTGCCACCTACAACTGCTCTGCCATGCCTGGAAAAGCAATGAAAGCTGAAGGCAGTTGCTTATTTTCCTAGGCTCCCAGTGAGACAGTAATATCTCTAAGCCAATTACTTATATAAAGGGTGGTAAGGTTGTTCAGTCTGGAGAAGTGAAGCATAGAGAGGGCTGGGAAGGCGACAGGAGCTGTTTTCAGTTTTGAGGAACATGGCTGTCACTGTTGGTGACATGGGAATGAAGGAAAAAACTGGTTTGTGAATTATGGCTTCAAATCTCAGACCTAATGATGTCAGCAAAGTATGAGAGGCAAAGGACATAAGCTTATACCTTTCTACAGCCAGAGCCTGCCTGGCTATCAACCTGCCTCCTCATCCCTGGTATAGATGCTTGGTAACTTTGAGGGCATTCCATCATTGCAGACATGAGGAAGAAGGGACAGAGGACCAGAATCATCTGGGGCACTGATCAAAAGCATAGATTCTCAAGTCCCACCCCAGGCCTCTTGAAAAAGATTCTCTATAGGAGAGCTCTGGTAAATCTGAATTTTAACGAGCTCCCTCAGATGATGCTGATCTGAATCTTATCCACACAGTAGTCTTTGGAAATCTCTGAGCTAATGGCCCTGTAAGACCCCTTCAAACTCCAAGAAGCCTGGGTGTAGTCTCTAGTCCCAGTGCTAGCCAATGTAGTCTAGAAGATAAATATGTCAAGGAAAAAGTTGCTTTGTAAAACCAAGGAAAAGGAGATTAGTGTCCCTAAGGAAAAGACTGGCTTTCAAGAGGCTCCAGCTCTCATGGTGAGGGAAGGTGCAGTTGCAGGAGCACTGTGTCAAGAGTCACAAATCACTCCTGCCTTTGGTGGCTACATTTCAAGCATTTATAATAGCTCACATGTACTAAGAGTCTATTATGTTCAAAGACTTTCCTAAGTACTTTCTATTATTTTCCCTTCTTTATGACAACCTTCTGAGATAGATATTATTATTTTCCCTTTTTTTTAAATTTGGCCAAGAAACATAAACCCTTTTTTTAATATGAAATTTATTGTCAAATTGGTTTCCATACAACACCCAGTGCTCATCCCAAAAGGTGTCCTCCTTAATACCCATCACCCACCCTCCCCTCTCTCCCACCCCCCATCAACCCTCAGTTTGTTCTCAGTTTTTAAGAGTCTCTTATGCTTTGGCTCTCTCCCTCTCTAACCTCTTTTTTATTATTTCCCTTTTTTTTTATAGAACTAAAAGCTAAGACTCAGAAAAGGAAATCAACTTGCCTAAAGTCACGTGGCTCTTAGCCACCATGCTAGGCGTGGGTTGTTTCACTCACGTAATAAAGGAGCACTTGGGCAAAGGCCTTTTGGAGTCATTAAAACTGAAGGAGCCACTCATGATTGGACCCTCAAGTTTCAGGCAGAGTTGAAGGTAAGATTTGGGGATGGCCTGAGTTTTAGCAAGCCTCAAGTCCAACCTGGGATGATTGTAGTGGTTATTGTATGCCTCTTTGAAGTGGCTTTTCTGTCTGCCTTAAGTCTCATCACTTTCCTCCTGTCTACACACCAGGACCCATACTAATCCACAAATTACCCTTGTAAGAATTTAAAAAAAGGTGTACCTCCTAATACATGTAGCCCAATGGGCACAGGGTTTGGAGAGTAGGTTGAAACTTTGGGCAAGTTAGAAAAGGATGATGCTCTCTCTTGATGGACACACACCGGAATCAGGTGGATAGCTTAGGAACTGGAAAATGGGCTGGATTACAGCCTAATTTGGCTTTATAATTTTGTGTAGGGTCCAATCTTCCCAAATGTACACAGCAGACCTTCTGTATGCCCTGCCAAATAGACTCAGAGCTTGCCCAATCTCAGGGAAGTGAGAAGGGAGGGAACTCCTCACAGAGGGACACCCAGCCACTGGAGAAGAGAAACAGAGACTGGTTTACTGAGCTTCTTGAATATGTAGATCAATATTCTTTGTCAAATTTGAGAAGTGTTCAGTCATTAGATCTTCAAATATTATCTCTGCCCCTTGCTCTCCTTCCCTTCTGGGACTTCCATTATGCATATGGTGGTATAGTTGATGGTGTCCCACAGGTCTCTGAGGCTCTGTTCAATTTTTTAATTATTTTTTTTCTGTTCCTTCAACTTCACTAATTATTTCTTCTGCCAGCTCAAATCTGCTATTGAGCCCTTCTACTGAATTTTTCATTTCAGTGATAATACCTTTTAATTCCAAAAACCCCCTTGTGTTTTTTTATGTCTATATCTTTATTTATATTCTCTCTGTAATGAGAAATTGTCACCGTACCTTACTTTAATTCTTTAGATGTGGTTTCCTTTACTTCTTTGAACACATTTATAATAGTTACTTTGATGTCTTTTTCTGCTAAAGCCAATATCTGGGCCCACTCAGATATACTTTCTATTGATGATATTTTTCGTATGTATAGCCCATACATTCCTGTTTCTTTGTATATCTCATAATTTTTTTTGAAAAACAGACATAATAGATAATATTGTAGCAACTCTGAATTCTAATCTCCCTCTGGGTCTTTTGTTTATTTGTTCATTTGCTTATTCATTTACTGGCTTACCTGGACTAATTCTGAGGAAGTTATTTCCCCTGTAGTGTGTAGCCTCAGCTGTTCCTGCTGAGATTTTTTCCCCTTATTTTTAAGTCTGGCTTTCTAGGGTTTGCCACTGGGTCAGCATAGCTTAGTGGTTAGTCATTGGTTGGCCAGAGTTATGCATAAAGCCCCAGATCCAATGAAGTCTTCTTCCTTTACTTTCGGATCTGTGTATGGTTTAGAAACTTTTTTCATAGTTTAGGGGCAAACTGTTGAGTCAGGAACCTGTATTTTGGAAGCACTTTATCTAGCCAAAGAAAGTACAGCCTTGAGCAAAGAAGTTTTCCAGATCACAGGAGATGGTTGTGATTTTAGCAGGACTCCCTTAGACTCTTTCCCTAATGTACTTGTTAAACTTATGGTTGATCTCCCTCTATTGATACCACCAAGCTGTTCTACTCTGATTTTTAGCCACTATGATTTGTATACTGTTTAATAATACCTGAGGGCATTCCTCTACTCTCTGATCCAAATAAAGTCTACTCTGTTTGGCTGAACCAGAGCTGTCAGTATTTGCAGATTGCCCCACAGCTCTTCCCAGGCAGAACTCCAGTGCCAAAGCCTGTGAAGTGTATGAGATTTGGGGGACACTGTACTTCACTGACTGCTCCACCCAGATACTCCCTATGGAGTGGGTGCTGTGGATTGGGGAAACAGGCACTACTAAATGGCTGCTGTCACCCACCCAGTGTAGATTTTTGCAACATGGAGATGGGAGAGATGGGATATTAACCAGCTTCTACCACCCTTCCAGTATAGATCTTGTATACCAGGACACTAGGGATGATACAAACTACTTATCTGGCTGTAGCTGCAGAGTCCGACCATTGTGCCTAGTGTAGTTTTTCCACACAGGGAGCAGCGGGAGAGATGGATGTGGCTCAGGTGCTAAAGCCTACCACTGTTCTTACAAGCTTCAGTCAAATTTGTTGAGTAAATGCCTTCCAATTTTGTGTAAGCCCATTGGTCAATATCCACAGACTTTAAAAGTTTTTCTTAGATAATTTTGACCAGTTTAATAAATGTCTCTTTCAAGAAGAAGATCCTGTAAGAATTGTGTGAACTTTTTCTCTAAGCCCGAGATCAAGACCATGGCTGCAGGTGATTAACAACCAGAACCAAGGGTAGGTAAGTAGCTGGGTGGGAAAATAAAAACACCAACATTAATAGCATGCCTCAATAGAGAAGCAGGCAGGAAGAAAATGCAGCTATGACACATGCAAAATATACATGATATAGCCACCTTTGAACTGGGTTTAGAACTACTTAATCCTCATAGGATATCAAAAATGCTTCTGTTTATAGTGCCAGCAACAGACTCATAATCCACTGAACTTGCATAGCACTTGCCTTCTGGGAAGCATAATGCTTCCTTTGAGTTCACCCTCCCACCCTCACCAGAGTCAGTGAGTATAAATTTGGACACAGTCCTAGCCAAGGAAAAACCCTTGAGAGGCTCCCCAGATGGATGAAGGAGACAAGACACACATCAGGAAAGAAACTCTCCAAGTTGCAAGGGGATAGGGAGGCAACAGTGAGATCAAAGTGAGGTCCAATCCTGGCTTGACCTCTTACCAGCTTTGTGACCTTGAGAAAGCCACCTAACCTCTCCATTCCTCATCTTGTCCTCATCTTTAAAATAGGGGTATTGATGCTTACTTCACAGGGTTCCTGAGATAATTGGATAAGCTGCCCCCTTGCTTGACTCTTAAAATCATCTCACAGCTAACACCCCTTCTTTCTTAATACACTCAAGCCACATGGATTTCTTTGTGTTGGTTGAAAATAACAAGTTCTTGCCTGTCTTGGGATCTTCACACTTATATTCCATCTGTCTAAAGTGCATTTTTATCCACTGTTTCTCAGGCCAGGTTTCCTGTCATCATTTAGGTCCCAGCTTAAATACCACCTCTGTAGAGTGGATGACCCTGACAATTCAATCTAAAATGAAACAAAAAATCTCTGGTTGCTTCCTACTTCAGTCACTCTATTGCACTATCTTACTTTATTTTATTCACCACACTTACCAATACCTGAACACAGAAGCAGCATAGGTTAATGATATAGTGCCAAATTGCCTGGGTTTGGATCTTGGATCTCCCACTTCCTATCTCTATGACTTTGGGCAAATTATTTAACCATTATGAACCTCATTCTCTTCATGTGTAAAATAAGAATAAGAATAGTATCAACTTCACAGTGTCATGAGGACTAAATGAGTTAATACAGGTATAGTGTTAAGCACAGTGGCTGGTAAGACTCTCTCTCCTTGTTAGTTCTTATGGTAGCCAGACTCCAAGGTGGCCCTCCGATGATCCCCACCTGCTGGGATTAACACCACGGTTGGTCTGTGTGATAAGACAGCAGTGATGGTATGTCACTTCTAAGATTAGTTTATAAAAGATTTCATCTTTCATCTTGGACACTCTCACTCACCTTTCTTGGATCACTCACTCTGGGAGAAAGAAACTAGCTGCCGTGTCAAGTAGCTCTATGTGGTATGTTCAGAGGCCTCTGGCAAACAGTTGGAGAGGAACTGAGGCCTTCCCACAAACTCAGGAGTGAGCTTGGTAACAGATTCTCAGTCCCTCATTGACAATTTGACTGTGACCTCATAAAAGATCCTGGGCTGGAACTATCCAGCTAAACCACTCGTGGATTCCTGACCTTCAGAAACTGTATGAAATAATAAATATTTGTTGTTTTAACTCACTAAGTTTTAAAGTAATTTGTTATGCAACAATAGTAACTCATGAAGCTATGACATTATCTTGTTGGTCTACCTGATTATTATCAACCTACTCTACTCTGTTGGCTTTCTGTTATTATTTTTATTATTGCCAATTTCTGTTTTCTTTGGGTGTAGTTTTCTATTCTTTTTATAGCTTCTTGAGTTAGATACCTAGACTGTTGATTTTTTTTTTATCTTTCGTGTGTGTGTGTGTGTGTGTGTGTGTGTGTGTGTGTGTGTGTGTTTAGCTATGCATATCCCTATAAGCACTGCCTTAAGTTTATCTCATAAATTTTAGTGTGCATTTAGGTATAGTTACAATTGGCTAAATGGACAGATCTTAAATACACAGTTTGATGAGTTTTAACAGATGAATACACTGGTGTAATCAAAATCCTCTATCACCTTGGAAAGTTCCCACATGCCCATTTATAGTTAATCATCCCCCTTCCATTCAGAGGCAACTACCATTTTGAGTAATATTCAATTATGTCAATATGCCACAGTTTACTTACTCATTCACTTTTCAATGAATATTTAAATTGTTTCTATTGTTTAGCCATTCTGAACAAAGCTGCAATGAACATGTCTGTTTAAGTGTTTTATGGGCATATGTTTTAAGTTTTTAGTAATTACTTAAGAGTAGAATTACTGGATCATAAGGTAAGTATATGTGATGGTTAACTTTATGTATCCATTTGACTGGATCATGGGGTGCCCAGATATTTGTTTGGCTAAGCATATTTCAATGTATATGTGAGGGTGTTTTGGGATAAGATTGTCTTTTTAAATTGAGGAAAGCAGATTGCTCTTCCTCATGTGGGTTAGTATCTACTACTCCATTGAAGGTCTGAAAAGAATAAAGAGGTGCAGGAAGGGTGGATTTGGTCTCTCTGCTGCTGAGCTGGGGTATCAGTCTTCTGCTCTCAAATGGGACTTACACCATTTGCCCTGAGGTTCTCAGAACTACACCACCAGCTTTTCTGAGGCTCCAGCTTGCAAGTGGCAGTTTGTGGGACTTCTCAGCTTCCATAATCACATGAGCCAATTCCTTATAATAAATCTCCTTCTGTGTGTGTATATATATCCAGTTGTTCTGCAACCCTTGTAACATTTGATATTGACAGTCTTATTAATTTTATCCATTTTAGTGTGTGAGTAGTAATACATCTTTATGGTTATAACTTAATGACTAATATTGAGCACCATCATTAATTATTGGTAAGTACTCTTCTGTGAAATGTTTAAGTATTAAGTCCATCTTTTATTTTTATTATTGATTAATAAGACTTCTTTAAATTTTCTGAATGTGAGCCAACTTTCAGTTATATATTTTGCACATATATTTTTCAGTAGAGTAGCTTGTCTTGTCATTTTAATTAATGATGTCTTTTGTTTTGTTTTGTTTTTTAATGATGCCTTTTGATGTCCAGAGATTTTTTAATTTTATGAAATATAGTCATCATTTATTTTCTTTTGTTTTGTTTTGCTTTGCTTTATGCATTTTATTTAAGAACTTGTTGCTTACCTTTCAGTTCACAAAGTTAATCTTCTATGGCTTCTTAGAAGAGGTTTATAGTTTTAATTTTTATATCTAAGTTTATGACCCATTTTGAATTATTTTTGTATATGGGGTAAGAGATGAATCAAGGGTTATTTTTTTCAATATTTATATCTAGGTGTTCCAGCACCTTAGTGCCTTTGTCAAATATCATTTGGTGATATGTAAGTTGGTCCATTTTTTGACTACATTTTGTTCCATTTATCTATTTTTCTTATGTAAATACCACACTGTTAATTACTGTAGTTTTATTTTAGATATTAAAATAAGATAGTATAAGTTCTCCTACTTTAATCTTTTTTCAAGATATTTTGGTTAGTCTATGCATTTCTATATAAATTATAGAAATAGTCTACCAATTTATACAAAAAAATCCAGCTGAAATTTTAATCAGAATTCCATTGAAAGTAAAGATCTACTACTCTTGAAACCAATACTACACTGTATGTTAACTAACTTGAATTTAAATAAATAATGTTTAAAAATAGAGGTCAATTTGTGAAGAATTCAAATCTTAAAAATATGAAATCTTCCAAGTTGTGAACATGTTATATCCCTCAGTGCATGTAAGTCTTCAGTGTTTTGAATGTAAAGTATAGAAGACCTACACATTTTTCATTAAATACATGCCTATGCATCTGACATTTTTTATGCTTTTGTAAATATTTTCTTACTTTTCATATTCCAATTGTTTGTTGCAGAAGTACAATTGATTTTTAAATATCGACCTTTTATCTTGTAACTTTGCTATTTTTTAAAGATTCCATAGGATTTATATGTAAGCAATCACATCGATTGTAAAAACACAAACTGCTCAACTTTCTTCCTTCTCTATCTTTGTGCTCTTTATTTATTTGATATTTCTGTATTGCATTTACTAGGGCTTCCAGTAGAATGTTGACTAGAAATGGTGAGAGCAGAAGTTTTCATGTTCTTCGTAGCCTTTAGGGGAAAGCATTTACTATTTCACCATTAAGTATTATTATATTAGCTGTTGGTTTTTCTAAATACCTTTTATCAGGTTGAAGAGGTTCCTTAGTCTTCTGAGATTTATCTTTTCATTTTGAATTGGTGCTGAAATTTGTCAAATTTCTCTGCCTTTGTTGTGATTATCATTTTTAATCTTTATTCTGTTAATACTATGAATTAAGTTGATAGATTTTTAAACATGAAAATTTTATTCTTGAGATAATTACTAATGAAGATGTGTAATACCTTTTATATATTGCTAGATTCAAGTTCTTAATATTTATTAAAGATTTTTCTGTCCATGCTCATGAGAGATAATGGTAATTTGTTTTTCTTGTAATGTTCTTGTTAGGTCAAGGCTGGGTACATAATTTGTGCCACCTAGTGCAAAATGAAAATTCAGGGACCCTTGTTCAAAAACCAGGAAAAATGTGCTGTTAAACATCAATATTTTTCCTTAAGATATTTTATTATATATAAAATATATTAAGGGTAATTATGATACATGAATAACAACATAAACTTGCAAATTATACAAAATGGAATCATAGTTGTATGTACTACAATAAATAGTATTTATTAATGTGATATCTTGATTTATCATAAGGTTTTACTGGGTCATTCTTTCACAAAATCATTTATTAAATACTCAACATTTATATTTTTAACAACTTCATTTTATTATTTTTTATTTTTTTATTTTAGAGAGAGAGAGAGCATGATCAGGGGAGAGGGGCAGAAGGAGGGAAAGAGAGAATCTTAAGAAGACTCTATGCTCAGTGTGGAGCCCGACATGAGGCTTGATTCCATGACCCTGAGACCATGACCTGAGCTGAAATCAAGAGTCTGATGTTCAACTGACTGAGCCACCCAGGCGCTCCTTTAGCAACTTCATTTTAAATTGTACTAATGAAAGCAACATCTATTTATAGCCTATAATAATATTGAAATAAATTTCTAATAAATTATTTTGAAATAGAAATTGTTTTAAACCTAGAGCTAATGAATTTCAGAGAACAATTTTTCTAAAAAGATTTAACTTTTCATACAAATCAGTTTTCTAGAAGTGCAAATTTAATTTTAAATGTAAATTTATACAATGGTGTATTATAAAGTAGAATTCTAAAAATGGCCCCTAAAGTGTCATGCCCTAATCCCTGGAATTTATATATATGAAGAGATACCACTCTTGCGATTGTGTTATCACATAAGGTCACAGTTAACCTTGATTCAGGTGAGCTTAGTCAAATCACATGAGTACCTTAAATGTAGAGATTTATCCAACTAGTAGCAGAAGGGGAAGTCAAAGAGATTTGAAGCATGTAGGGGGATTTGAAATGAGAGATCCCTACTGCCATATCTGATGTAGTAAGAGGACATGTAAGAAGTTTATTTTTTTCCCATTCAGAAAAAGTCAGTAAGTCTTGCCCACACTGGCAGGAGGGATGGGGGCAGGTTGGTGATAATTATGCTCCAACTCCTGAAAGGGAGAGTCTACATAAGTTATGTGGAATTCCTTTTAAAAATGATTTGTCTTTTTTCCTTCGTTAATTCACTTATCCAATCACTTATTTCTACCCCTAAGGACTCCTAAATACTTATTTTATACTTTGTGTCATAATCTAGTACTATGTTATTTACTTTGTGTTTCAGATTTTTCTATCTTTGGCCATTGGGAGCTCTGTCAGATTGGCTCCCATGTGCCTTTGACTTTCCCAATCATTTTTTCCTAGCACTTCCTTACTTTATGAGACTGCAAGATGCTCCAGGCTCAGTTGTATTTTCTCCGGCACATTTTTTAAAAATAGTGAATTAAATACATTCACATTTATTGATATGAATGATAGGTTTAACTTCAACTCTGTCATGCTATTTTATTTTATCTTTGCTGTGTGAATCAGTCACGGTTAAATCAGACAAGTACATTAAGTAGAATGTATGCATGTGTACATTGTGTATGTGTAAAGAGACTTATAAGAATTGGTTTATTCAATTTTGGGGGGTGGTGGCTAAGCAAGCCTGAAATCCATAGGGCAGGCTCAAACTCCACAGGCACGGGCCAAAGCTGTTGCCAACAGGCAGAATTTCTTCTGTCTTTTAGAAAAACTTCAGCCTTGCTTTTAAGATACCTCAACTGATTCAATTACACCCATTTAGATTATCCAGGATTATCTCCCTTACTTAAAATCAATGGATTAAGGGCTTTAATTGCATCTGCAAGATCTTTTTACAGCAATACCTAGATTAGTGTTTGACTGAATAACTAACTGGGGGCTGTAAGCTAGCAAAATGGACATATGTGAGAGCAATCATGCTATATGTATTATATTTACTGTGTTTTTCTATGTGGTATCTTTTTTTCTTCATATCTGGGCACATTTGTAGCTTTGTTCCAGTGGTTACCTTGATATTACTACCTTTTACAATACCTTTGTCCTCCTTCTATCTCATCTGATTTAATCTTTACTTGCTGTCTTTTTACACCCACATGTTCCCTATGCAACAATAAAATAGAATATTTAAAAGTATAATCAAAAGAAAAAATCCAGAAATAGAAGTAGAGCTGGATTTTTGAACTGATATGGGTCACCATATACCTGGGAAAACTGACCCAGTATAGTCACACCAAGAAATATCCCAGTGCAACTATTAGACTTTAAAGGTAAAGAAATAATCCTCAGGTCCCTCTTGGCAAAAAGTGAAGTAGCTTCAAATTAATGTAAATCATGTTAGCATCACTTCCCAACAGCAAAATGGAAAGCAACCAAATAGCAGAGTAGCATTTTCAAGAAACTCGAGGAAATACAGTATGAGCCAAAGATTTTACATCCAGCCAAGCTGTCCTTCAACTGTCAATTACAATATAACCATCATTTATATGATGATCTTGTCTTCAATTACTTCCCTGAATTCAGTCTATTCTTATTTCACAACTTTCATTTTTATATGCACTTAATATGTGCAGATTTTTGTATATTAACTACATCTAATAAAGCTGTTAAAAATTACAAATAAAGAATTTCCAATTTAAAGTAGTTTTTACTATTTTGTGATGTATTATGGCCTTCTTTTCTCTCATGCTTGATTTGGGGAGAAATATTCATCACTGAAATGTTTTTATTTTAATTTTATGACTTTGTTCACAGTAGCTTTGTATGAATACCAACAGCCAATTTCTGTTCATTTTTAAACAATATATTTCTCTGGACAGCAATAATGGTTGTGTTAGAACATAGAAGCTAATTGGGTATTTTGATTCTAGAGTGTTCTTTTCTGTGGTGCAAAGAAGTGAGTATTTTTACTTTGGTTTTGGTGGTGGTTTTGATGATGGTGACGATGATTGTGGCATGTTTCCTGATTCTGTTGTTCTTTTTTGTTGTTTATGGAAGACTTTTAATTTCTCCTTCTTCCCTTCATCACCAAGTTTCTACAGGGTATTCCTTTTCCAATTTGTCCCTTTTCTCCAGAAGAAATTACTTCTTTCTGTGGTCCCAATAACTTTTTTTAATTAAATTTTTATTTTGAGATAATTGTAGGTTCATATGCATTTGTAAGAAATGATACAGGGATCATGTGTACCTTTTACCCAGTTTCCCTCAATGGTAATATCTTGAAAAAACATAGAAAAATGTCACAACCAGGATGCTGGTATAGATACAGTCAACATACAAAATATCCCCATCATGACAATGATCACTCATATTGCCCTTTTATGTTCAAGTCCACTCCCCTCCTACCCCTACTTACTTCTTAACCCTTGGCAACCACTAATCTGTTTGCAATTTTTATAATTTTGTCATTCTAAGAATGTTACATAAATAGAATCACACAGCATGTAACTTTTTGAGACTGGCTTTTTTTTGTTCAGCATAATTCTCTGGATATTCATGCAAGTTATTGTATCATAGTTTGTTCCTTTTTATTGTATGTATGTACAACAGTTCAATGATTAACTCATTGAAGGATATTTGGGTTGTTTTCAATTTGGGGCTATCATAAATAAAGTTGCTATAAACATTTGTGTATACATTTTGTGTGAACATAAATTTTTACTTTTCTGTAATAAATGCTCAGGAGTATGATTCCTCATTATATAATAAGTATAAGTTTAGTTTTTGAAGAGGACATCAAGCCATTTCCCAGAGTGGCTATACATTCCCACCAGCAATATATGAGAGATTCGGTTTCCCTGCATTCTC
This sequence comes from Neofelis nebulosa, assembly GCF_028018385.1. Taxonomy (NCBI): domain Eukaryota; kingdom Metazoa; phylum Chordata; class Mammalia; order Carnivora; family Felidae; genus Neofelis; species Neofelis nebulosa. Next base: position 108,067,267 of record NC_080800.1, on the reverse strand, counting down.
AACAGTATTTGGTATTGTTATTATGTTTTATTTTAGCTGTTCTAATATGTATGTACTGATATCTCTTTGTGGTTTTAATGTCCACTCTAACAATGGCTATTGATATTGAATATTTTCATGTATAATGTTAGCTATAGGTTTTTCATAGATGGTATTATCAATCAAGTTGAGAAAATTACTCTCTATTTCTATTTTTCTGAGAGTTTTTACTATGAATGAGTGTTGAAATTTGTCAAATGTTTTTTATGCATCGATTAATATGATCATATGATTTTTCTTCTCTAGCTTTTTGGTGGATTACATTGGTTAATCTTCAAATATTGAACTGGCCTTTTATCCCCGTATTAAATTCCACTTGGTCATAGTATTTAATTTCTTAATATACTGATGAACTCTACTTGCTAAAATATTGTTGAGGATTTTTGTGTCTATATCCATGAAGGATATTTGTCTTTAGTTTACTTTTTTTGTATTGTCTTTGTCTGGTATTGGTATCAGAATACCACTGGTTTTATGAAAAGAAGTATCCCCTCCTCTTCTATTTCTGAAATAGATTATATAGAATTATTGCTATTTTTTTCTTTAAACATTTGGTAGAATTATCCACTGAAAGCATTAGGGCTTGGAGATTTTGCCTTTATTAGAAATTTAAAAATTAGGATCAAATTTCCTTAAAGAGTTATAGAGCTATTCAATTATCTATTTTGTATTTTGTGAGTTGTAGATGTGTGTTCTCTGATAAATTTATTCATTCTTATCTAAGTTTTCATATTTATGCGTGCAGACTTGTTCATATTATTCCCCATTAAACTTTTTTTATGTCTGCAGGTTATAAAATTATATCACTTATTTCATCTCTGATATTGGTAATTTGTGTCCTTTCTCTTTTTGTCTTTGTCAGTGTTTGCTACAAGTTTGTCACTTTCACTGATATTTTAAAGAACCAATTCTTCATTTCATTGATTTTCCCTGTTACTTTTCTGTTTCAATATCATTGATTTCTGCTCTTTTTTATTTCCTTAATTCTTTTTTTTTTAATTTTTTTTAACGTTTATTTATTTTTGAGACAGGGAGAGACAGAGCATGAACGGGGGAGGGTCAGAGAGAGAGCGAGACACAGAATCTGAAACAGGCTCCAGACTCTGAGCTGTCAGCACAGAGCCCGACGCGGGGCTCGAACTCACGGACCGCAAGATCATGACGTGAGCCCAAGTCGGAGGCTTAACCGACTGAGCCACCCAGGCGCCCCATATTATTTCCCTAATTCTGCTTGCTTTGGAAATATTTTCCTCTCCTTTTTCTACTTTCTTGAGGTGAGAATTTAGATTATTGATTTGAAATCTCTCCTCTTTTCTAATGTAAGTATTTAGTGCTATATATCTCACTTTCAGCCCTATTTTGTCTGTGTTCCACAAATCTTCATACATTGTATTTTCATTTTTGTTCAGTTCAACGTATTTTTGCAATTTGCATTTTTCTTTTAAATTTTTTCTTGAAGTTTCCTCTCTGGCTCATGGATTATTTAAAAGTTTCTCAATTACTTTCCAAGTGTTTAGAGATTTTCATGTTTTTGATCTTTATTACTATGGTTTTTTCCATTGTAGTTGGAAAACACAATCTGCATGATTTCAACTCTTTTGAAATCTGTTGAGGTTTATTTTATGGCACAGAATATTGTATATCTTGGTATATGTTCTATGGATACTTGAAAAGAATATGTTTGGATGTAGTGTTCTATAAATGTTGATTACATCCTGCCGGTTGATAGTACTGTTGAGTTCTTCTATATCTTTATAGATTTTCTGTCTAATTATTCTACAATTATTAAAAGAGGGACTTTGAAATCTCCAACTCTAATTGTGGATTTGTCTGATTCTCCTTTCAGTTCCATTATTTTTGCTTCATGTATTTTGCAGCTTCCTTGTTTGGTGTATGCATATTTAGAATTGCTTCATCTTTTTGGTGGATTGACCATTTATCATTATATAACATCCCCTTCTGTAAAGTTTTTGCTGTGATGTCTACTTTATCTAATATGTGTAGAGTAGTAAAAAGTTTGAGTTGTCCAAAGTATATGTTTCCAGCTGAGGTTGAGAAACATAAGGCTCTGCCTTCTTGTTTCAGGTGTCCTACAGTTGATGACCAAAGGATAGAGATGGTAGGAGGCAGTGCAGAGTAGTGCATGAAGCTCAGCCTCTCAGGACTGTTGAACAGAGTTTGAATCCCATCTCTGGCATATGTTAGTGGGGCAGCCTCAGGCAAGTCACTTAACACTCCAAATCGCTTTCTCCCTTTTATAGAATAAAGAAAGTAGATTCTATCAGGATGAGTTGATTTTAGGATCTAAGATAATGATCTACGTGCAAAATGTACAGATATGTACTAGGAGCAATAAAAATATAGTTGCTCATAGTACAATAAATTGGACTCTATTAAAATTAAATTATTTTCTCTTTGAAAGACACCAAAAAGAAAATTAAATGGCAAACCACAGATTAGGGGAAAGCATATACAAAACAAATATCTGAAAAAAGAACTGTATCTAAAATACACAAAGAACTTCTGTAACAATAAAACAGGCCAAATATTTTAATAGATGCTTTATAAAGGAGATAATATGTGAATGGCAAATAAGGATATGGAAAGATGAAAACACTCTCCAAAATGGTTCAAATTCAATGACTGCTAATAAGAAATGGTAGCAAGTATATAGAGAAACAGGTAATCTCATAAATTACTAGAGGGAATGTTAAGTGGTACAACCTCTGTGGAAAAGAGTTTGAGAGGATTTTACAAAGTTGAACATACACACAACTCAGCATTTAAACTCCAACGTATTTATGTACAAGACATGAAAGCATATGCACAAAGACTTGTACATAAATGTGTGTAGCACCCTTATTCATAATAGCAAAAAACTGGAAACAACCCAAATGTCCATCAACAGATGAATAAACACATCTTTATATCCATGCAATGAAATACTCAGCAATTAAAAGAAACCTACTACTACTGAAACATGCAACAAGATAGATGAGTCTCGAAAATACTCTGCTGAGTGAAGAAGCAAGAAACAAAGGAGTGCAAACTGTATAATTTCATTTATATACAATTCTAGGAAAAGCAAACTATGGTGAAAGAGTGCATATCAGTGATTGCCTGAAGTTACGGGTGAAGGAACTGACTGCATGGGGGCACAAAGTAATTTGAGTGGCAGGGAGTGATGGAAGTATCCTACATTTTAATTGTATCAATTAATCAGGTGAATACATTTGTCAAAACTCATAAAATTTACCCTTTAAATGAGTAAAACTGATTTTATGTAATTTATAATTCAATAAACTTGCTTTTTTAATGTGAGCAAAATACTTAAACAGGCACTTCTCAAAGAAAGGATATCCAAATAGGATATGTGAAAAGGTGCTCAATGTCAATATGCATCAGGTAAATGCAAATTAAACCCACCAATGAGTTATAACTACATGATCATAAGAATGACTGACACTATAGGGGATGGGCTGAATGGGTAAGGGGCATTGGGGAATCTACTCCTGAAATCATTGTTGCACCATATGCTAATTTGGATGTAAATTTTTTTTAAAAAGTAAAATAAAAAAAATAATAAAAAAAAATTAAAAATATATGAACCTAAAAATGTCATTGATGATTCAGGGATAAAATTTGCATTTGAATTTTCTTATTATTATGTAGCACCATGTGATATAAACTTTCATTATCTTTTGAACATATTAGGATAACTATAAAATGTAGGTAATATTTATTTAAATTTCAAAACAAAATAATATAACAAATGCCCACAAAACTACCACACATTAAAAAACCAGAATGTGAGTCTACCTGTGTGTTACTAATCTATGTCACCTTCCTATTGCCCCCTGGGAAGAAGTAAGAGCTATACTGAATTTTGTGTTCATGTCCTTCCTTTCTTTATATAATTTTATCACATATATAGGTAACCTAAATAATAAATTGTTTAGTTTGATTGGAAAAAAAAAAGAATGACTGACACTATAAAAACACCGACAGTAGCAAGTGTCAGCATGAAGGTGTAGCAACTATAACTTTTATCTATTGCTGGCATAGGTGACACTTAACCACTTTGGAAAACTATTTGGCATAAAATATTGAAATTACCCATATGTCTACCCTATGATGTGGTAAATTACACTCTTAGATATATTTCCCAAGATAAATGAATATAAGTGTCAAAAAATATGTACAAAAATGTTCTCAGTTGAATTATTCATAATAGCCCCAAACTGAAAGCAACTCAAAATTCCATCCCAGTACATGGGATAAGTATTAAATTCATACAGTAGAACACCACATAAAAATTTAAAAACAGACCACTAGTACATGCAACAACATGGATAAATCTCATTAAAATATATTAAGTGAAAGAAAAATAAAAAGTACACACTGTTTGATTCTATAAGTATTACATTTAAAATAGACAAAACTAGTCTATGATGACAGAATTCAAAATAGTGTTTTTTGATGGGGATAAGTGAGTGGAACAGAGCACTGTAAGCCTGCTGGATGCTGGAAATATTCTATATCTTGGTCTGGTGGTAGTGACAAGGTGTTTACATGTATAAAAATTCATTAAGCTGTATACTCAAGATTTGTGCATTTTATTATATGTAAGTTATACTTCAGTAACACACTCAGAAATGCAAATAGAATTAAAAAATTAGTAAAAGGACAAAGGTTTTCAAATTATACCTTATAAACCCAATTCTGTGCACTTTGCATTAAGTATAGAGAAGATTCAAAAGTAAAAGGCTGGGAAAAGATACATACCGTGCAAGCACTAACTTGAAAGGTAATAATGTTATATTATTATGATTCAAAGTATACTTAAGGAAAGAAGGATATTGCATAATGACAAAGGGTAATTTTAACAAAGGAAATCACAGGAAGATATAAAAATCATTAGTTTGTATGGACATAATACATCTTCAACAGAGAGATATGAAAAACATAAATTTTTGTGCACATAATTTCACATCTTCAAAACATATAGCATAAATAAATTGACTTAAAGCATAAATAGACATATTTACAACCATAGTTGGAGATTTTAACACACTTCGCAAAGTAATTTGCAGAAAATGCAGAGAAAAAAGTCAATAATTATAAAAAGATGTAAGCAACACAACAAAGTTGACCTAATTGATATATATAGAACACCATCTGCAAAAATTACAGAAAACACACTATATTCAAGACCTCACAGAATATTTCCCAAAAGGGACCATATGTTGGGTGATGAAGCAAGTTGCAACAATTTTTTAAAGATTGAAACAATATGGGGGAGCTTCTGTTACAAAAATGGAAACAAACTAGAAACCAACAACAGATAAATAACCAAAAATATCCTAAATATTTGGAAATTAAGCAACACCTTATAAATAACCCAGGAATCAAACCATTACAGTGGAAAATAAAAAGTATTTTTAACTGGATGATAAAGGTAATACAAACTATAAATATGTAGGATTCAGGTAATCAGTTTCTATAGGAAGGTTATAGATTGAAGTGAATGAACTGAAATGAAAAAGATTGAATGAACATCAGTAATCTAATCTTCCAGCTAAAAATAGCCAGTAAAAATATCAACCTAAAGAATGTAGAAGACAGAAAATGATAACACAAACAGAGGTCATGTACAATAGAAAAAATTTTTTTCAGCAAAAAAACTGTCCCTTAACATAGAATTTATAAAACCATACCAAGACACGTCAATATTTAAAAGAACACTAATCACTGATAACAAGAATAAAAGGTATATATCTATAGGTTTTATATGCATTAAAATAATAGAGAAAATTATGAAAACTTTATTTTAATGCTTATGATAATTTAGATAAAATGGACAAATTCTTTCAAAACACCACTTAGCAATACTGGCATTAAAAGAAATAAAAAATATGGGTAGTCTTATCTACTGAAGAAAGTGAATCTGTTGTTATAACCTTTCCCACGAAGAAAACTCCAGGCCCAGATGGTTTTACAAATTAAGTATATCAGATGTTAAAAGAAAAAAAATGACACCATTAAAAACCATATTCTTTCAAAAATAAAGGAGTAAATAACACTTGCCAATTCATTTTATGAGGTCAGCATTATTCTGATACCAAAACCAAAGATAACACTATAAAATAAAACAATAGGCCATTATTCCTTATAAACATAAATGAAAAAATCCTTAACAAATATTAACAAATTGAATCTAGCAATATATAAAAAGCATAACATATATGACAAAGTGGGTTTTATCTTACAAATTCAAGTTTGGTTTAACATTTGAAGATCAATGTAAGTTCTCATATTAATGGGATAAAGAAGAATATATAACAGTCTTAGCATTTGCATAAAATGCATTTGATAAAATTCTGCACCCATATCTCATAAAGTAAAAATAGAAGAGAACGTCTTCAACCTTATAAAGGACATCCACACAAAACCTAAATACAGCATCATAGCTAACAGAAGACTGAATATCTTCCCCCTAATATCAGGAACAAGGCAACTGTGCACTCTCACCACTTTTCTTCAACATTGTATTGAAAGACCTAGCTAGCACAATAAGGCAAGAAAATGAAATAAAAGGAATTCAGATTAGAAAGGAAGAGGTCAAAACTGATTATTTGCAGACATGGATAATGCTGAGAAAATTACAGGGAATCTAATGAAAAAAAATAGCTACAAAAACTAATAAGTGAATTTAGCAAGGTCGCTGGATAAAAGGTCAATATACAAATATTGATTGCATTTTTGTATTGTAGCAATGAAAAAAGAGAAAATGATATTAAGAAAATAATTCCATTTTATTTTTTTATTTTTTTTATGTTTTTATTTTACTTTTGAGAGAGACACAGAGCATGAGTAGGGGAAGGTGAGAGAGAGAGGGAGACACAGAATCTGAAGCAGCCTCCAGGCTCTGAGCTGTCAGCACAGACCCTGATGTGGGGCTGGAACCCATGAACCGTGAGATCATGACCTGAGCTGAAGTTGGACGCTTAATTGACTGAGCCACCCAGGTGCCCCAATAATTCCATTTTGAATAGCATCAAAATATAAAAACATGTAGGGATAGATTTTACAAAATATTTTACAAGAGCTATACAATGAAATCTATAAAACACTGCACACAGAAACTAAAAAAGAAATAAATGTAATAACGTGCCAGGTTCATGAATGAAAAGACTCAATATCTTTCTTTCTTTCCTTCCTTCCTTTGTCTTTTTCTCTCTCTCTCTCTTTCTTTCTTTCTTTCTTTTGAGAGGAGCAAGCAGAAGGGACAGAGAGAGAATCCCAAGCAGCACAGAAGCCAATGCGGGGCTCAGTGTGGGGCTTGATGCAAGGATGGAACTCACGAACTGTGAGATCATGATGTGAGCCACCCAGATGCCCCAAGAAGACACAATATTGAAAGATTTCAATTTTTCCCAATTTTATATATGCACTTAATATAATAGCATTCCAAATTCCAACAGGTTTTTGGAAATTGACAAGCTGATTTTAAAATGAAAGGCACAACTGGATGGTTCAGTTGCTTAAGCATCTGACTCTTGATTTCTGCTCAAGTCATGATCTCACGGTGTGTGAGATCAAGCCCCATGCTGGGCTGTTCGCTGACAGTGTGGAACCTGCTTCGGATTCTTTCTCCCTCTCTCTCTGCCCCTCCTCTGCTTGCACTCTTTCTCTCTCTCTCTAAAAATAAATAAATAAACATGAAAAATAAAATAAAATAAAAATATATATATGAAAAATCAAACACCATAGAATAGCCAAGGTAATAAAGGGGGAGGAGAAAAAGGAGGTAGAGAAGGGAAGGAGAAAATCACCGTCTTCTACTACCACCAAGCTGGATTACGCATAGTACTAGATAGTAACAATTAATATAATGCTACAGTAACTACACAGTGTGTTATTGGTGAAACCATAGATGAACAGATGAGTGGAAGAGAATAGAGGGCCAAGAAACAGTTCTACAAATGCAGTAAGTTGCTTTATGACAGAAGTGTTACTACCACTTAGAGGTGAAATGGTAATGCTGGGCCAAGTGAATATCCATATGGAAAAATTAACCTTGATGTCTACCTTACATTATACACAAACACTAATTCTAGAAAAAGCATAGAAAAAAATTTTATGACATTTACGGAGACAAGTTTTTCTTAAACAGGGCACAAAAAACAAAAAAGACAGGTGGATAAATTAGACTTTATTATAGCTAAGAAAATCTTTTAATCAAAAGACAAGATAAAAATAGAGTGAAATGGCCAGCCAGACTGGGAGAAGATATTTATACATTTTGACAAATATCCAAAACATATAAAGAACTCCTACATATCAATAAGAAAAAGATTGACAAATCAATGTTTTTTAATAAACCAAAAGGTTTATTAAAAGTGCTCTCAACATCATTATTCATCAGAGAAACATAAAGCAATAGAGAGATCATCTATACTATCCCCTCCCCAATCAGAATGGCTACAATTAAAAGTACTAGTAATAGGGGAGGAGCCAAGATGGTGGAACAGCATGGAAGTTTTTTGTGTCTCACGTCCATGAAATACAGCCAGACCAACACTAAATCATCTTACACACCTAAAAAACTTATTGGTGGATTAACACAACAATCTGCACAACCTGAACCACAGAATTCAGAAGGTACGTGGCACAGAGAGGTGAACTTGGGAAGAGAGAAGCTGGTGGTGGGCAGGGAGCCACTTTTGCAGGTGGAGAGAGGACGGAGATGGCGGGGGGGGGGGGCAGAATACGGGAAAAGCACCCCTCCCCAAAAGCAGCTGGAGAAAAAGTGGAAAATTGGAAACAGCTGCAGGGACTAAACTAAAAAGGGAGAAAGGAGAGGGTTTAAATTCCATTAAGACTTTAAACAAAGGTAGCACAAAGTCTGCAACTCTGCAGCTCCATACCTGGCGGTGCTCTGGTGGGAAGGGCGAATCCCCAGGAACAGAGTGGGGCCAAGAGGTTCTCGAGCCACGCAGGAAAAAGTGGTTCCACTGCTGGAAGGACATTTGGTGGAGACTGTTGAAGCCACCTGGTCCCAGCAGACCCCAGAAAACAGCCACATTCACTGGTGCTGGAACAAGGTCATTAAGGGTGAAGGCTGGTGCCAGATGTGTGTTGTGATTTTCCAAAATCCCCGAAAAGCTGCTGCTACACTATCTCATGAGCTTTTTCTGGGGTGGGCTGGCACCTGGTCACAGTCTCGGGGAACCAGCAGCAGCAGGGTCCAGTAGGTGTTCCTGGGTGCAGCCTGCACCTGGCCATTGCTCAGTGAGACCCTCCTGCAGAGGGGCAGAATGGGTCAAAGCCGCAGTCCTTCTGAAGTAAGGGGCCAGGGAAAACAGCCACATCTGAGACAAAACTCGGAAGAGAGGTACTGCCTGGGGCTTGGTCACGGACAGTGAAGAAGCAGGGAGTGGACAAAAGCTGAAGACAGAGGACGGATGCACGATTGCTGATCTGGGAAAACAGACTGGTGGCGCCATTTTCACTGCTCCTGTGCATTTGCATGCACACCTACCAGGGCCGCAACAATCCACCCCAGTAGGCTAGCAGCGCCATCTAGTAGAGAACAAAGCCGTTACACTGAGCACCGTCCAATTGGGCCAACCTCGCTCTTCAAGAACACAAGTCTCACTGCCTACTTAGTTTATGGACTATAAAGAGCTACATAGTCTGACTTCTAGGGGAAAATGAAGTCATTTCAGTCCTATTTCAATCTGTTAGCAGTTCCATCTATTCAATTTTCTTTCTTTTTTCTCTTTTACAATACTTTTTTCTATTTCTTGAATACAGAAAGAGAAAAAACTCATTTTTATTTTCAATTTTTGTTAAAAATATTTTTCTTTATTTTTTTTACTATATTTTAACTTTTGTGTAAATTTTTTCAAATTCTATCTTACCTCCATCATTTTATTTTAGTCTACTTCAGTGTATTCACCTTTTCAAATTTTCAAACGATTTCTTTTTTCTTTTTTCTGTTTTTCATTTCTTTTCTTTTTCTTGAATGCAGAAAGAGAAAAATTTCGTTTTTATTTTTAATATTTATTAAAAATATTTTTCTTTAATTTTTTTCTACTATATTCTTTACTTTTGTGTAACTTTTTTCTTTTTTTTTTAAATTTTTATTCAACGTTTATTTATTTTTGAGACAGAGAGAGACAGCGCATGAACGGGGAAGGGTCCGAGAGAGAGGGAGACACAGAATCTGAAACAGGCTCCAGGCTCTGAGCTGTCAGCACAGAGCACAGAGCCCGACGCGGGGCTCAAACTCACGGACCACGAGGACATGACCTGAGCCAAAGTCGGACACGTAACTGACTGAGCCACCCAGGTGCCCCTTGTATAAATTTTTTCAAATCCTATTTTACTCCCATCATCTCATTTTAGTCTACTTCAATGTATTAATCTTTTCTTTTTTTTTATTTTTTTAACGTTTATTTATTTTTGAGACAGAGGGAGACAGAGCATGAACAGAGGAGGGGCAGAGAGAGAGGGAGACACAGAATCTGAAACGGGCTCCAGGCTCTGAGCTGTCAGCACAGAGCCCGATGTGGGGCTCGAACTCATGGACCGTGAGATCATGACCTGAGCCGAAGTTGGATGCTTAACTGACTGAGCCACCCAGGCGCCCCTGTATTAATCTTTTCAAATTCTCAAATGATTTCCTCCCCCCCTTTTTTTCCTCCAATCTGTCAAACCACTTTCAACACCCAGACCAAAACACGCCTAGGATCTAGCATCATTTATTAGATTTGTGTGTGTGTGTTTAATTTTTTAATTTTAATGTTTTTAATTTTAATTTTTTTTATTTTAATTTTTCTACCTCATTAATTCCTTTTCTCCCTTCAAAATGACAAAATGAAGGAATTCACCCCAAAAGAAAGAGCACGAAGAAACAACAGCCTGGGATTTAACCAACACAGATTGCAAGCAAGATGTCTGAACCAGAACTTAGAATCATGATAATAAGAATACTAGCTGGAGTTGAAAATAGATCAGAATTCATTTCTGCAGAGATAAAAGAAGTAAAATCTAGTCAGGATGAAATAAAAAATGCTATAACTGAGCTGCGAACGTGAATGGATGCCACGGCGGCAAAGATGTATGAGGCAGAACAGAGAATCAGCGATATAGAGTACAAACTTATGGAAAATAATGAAGCAGAAGAAAAAAGAAGGAGATTAAGGCAAAAGGGTACAATTTAAGAATTAGAGAAATCAGTGACTCATTAAAAAGGAACAACATCAGAATCATAGGGGTCCCAGAAGAGGAAGAGAGAGAAATAGGGGTAGTGGGGTTATGTGAGCAAATCATAGTGGAAAACTTTTCTGATCTGGGGAAAGACACAGACATCAAAATCCTGGAAGCACAGAGGACCCCCATTAGACTCAACAAAAACTGACCATCAACAAGGCATGTCAGAGTCAAATTCACAAAATACTCAGGCAAGAAGAGAATCATGAAAGTAGCAAGGGAAAAAAGTCCCTAACCTATAAGGGAAGACAGATCAGGTTTGCAGCAGACCTATCCTCAGAAACGCGGCAGGCCAGAAAGGAGTGGCAGGATATATTCAATGTGCTGAATCAGAAAAATATGCAGCCAAGAATTCTTTATCCCTCAAGGCTGTCATTCAAAATAGGAGAGATAAAAAGTTTCCCAGACAAACAAAAATTAAAGGAGTTTGTGACCACTAAACCAGTCTTGCAAAAAATTTTAAGGGGGACTCTCTGAGGGGAGAAAAGATGAAAAATATATATATAAATACCAAAAGCAACAAAGATTAGAAAAGACCAGAGAACACCACCAGAAACTCCAACTCTACAAGCATCATAATGGCAATAAATTCATATCTTTCAGTATCCACTCTAAACGTCACTGGACTCAATTTTCCAATCAAAAGACATAGGGTAACAGAATGGATAAGAAAACAAGATCCATTGGGGGCACGTGGGTGGCTAGTCAGTTGGGCATCTGACTTCAGATCAGGTCATGATCTCACAGTCCATGAGTTTGAGCCCCACAACAGGCTCTGTGCTGACAGCTCAGAGCCTGGAGCCTGCTTCAGATTCTGTGTCTCCCTCTCTCTCTGCCCCTCCCCTGCTCATGCTCTGTCTCTCTCTGTCTTAAAAATAAATAAAAACATTAAAAAAATTTTTTAATAAAAAAAAAGAAAACAAGATCCATCTTATATGCTTTACAAGAGACACACTTTAGACCTAAAGGCACCTTCAGATTGAAAATAAGAGGATGGAGGGGCGCCTGGGTGGCTCAGTCGGTTAAGTGTCCAACTTCGGCTCAGGTCATGATCTCACAGTTTGTGAGTTCGAGCCCTGCATCAGGCTCTGTGCTGACAGCTCACAGCCTGGAGCCTGCCTCGGATTCTGTGTTTCCCTCTCTCTCTTCCCCTCACCTGCTCATGCTCTGTCTCTCTCTGTCTCAAAAATAAATAAAACATTAAAAAAATTTTGAAAATAAGGGGATGGAGAACCATCTATCATGCTAACAGTCAACAAAAGGAAGCCAGAGTGGCCATACTTATAGCAGACAATCTAGACTTTAAAATAAAGACTTTATCAAGAGATGCAGAAGGCATTATATCATAATCAAGGGGTCTATCCACCAAGGAGACCTAACAATTGTAAACATTTATATGCCAAATGTGGTGGCACTGAAATATATAAATCAGTTAATCACAAACATAAAGAAACTCATCAACAGTAATTCCATAATAGTAGGAGACTTCAACACCCCACTCACAACAATGGACAGATCATCTAATCAAAATCAACAAGTAAACAATGGCTTTGAATGACACACTGGACCCGATGGACTTAACAGATATATTCAGAACATTTCATACTAAAGCAGCAGAATATACATTCTTCTACAGTGCACATGGAACGTTCTCCAGAATAGACCACATACTGGGACATAAATAAGCCCTAAGTAAGTACAAAAAGATCGAGATCATACCGTGCACATTTTCAGACCATAATGCTATGAAACTCAAAATCAACCACAAGAAGAAATTTGGAAAGGTAACAAATACTTGAAGACTGAAGAACATCCTACTAAAGAATGATGGGCTAACCAACCAGTTAAAGAGGAAATTGAAAAGTATATGGAAGTCAATGAACATGATAACACCACAACCCCAAACCTCTGGGACGCAGCAAAGGTGGTCATAAGAGGAAAGTATATAGCAATCCAGGCCTTCCTAAAGAAGCAGGAAAGATCTCAGATACACAACCTAACCTTATGCCTTAAGGAGCTGGAAAAAGAACAGCAAATAAAACCCCAAACCAGCAGAAGACAGGAAATAATAAAGATTAGAGCAGAAATCAATGCCATCGAAACCAAAAAAACAGTAGAACAGATCAATGAAACCAGAAGCTGGTTCTTTGAAGGAATTTACAAAATTGATAAACCACTAGCCAGTTTGATTCAGAAGAAAAAAGAAAGGACCCAAATAAATAACATCAAGAATGAAAGAGAGGAGATCACAACCAAGACAACAGAAATAAAAATAATAATAAGAGAATATTATGAGCAATTTTATGCCAATAAAATGGGTAATCTGGAAGAAATGGACAAATTCCTAAAAACATATACACTACCCAAACTGAAACAGGAAAAAATAGAAAATCTGAACAGACCCATAACCAGTAAAGAAATTGAATTAATAATCAAAAATCTCCCAAAAAACAAGAGTCCAGGGCTAGATGGCTTTCCAGGAGAATTCTACCAAACATTTAAGGAAGAGCTAACACCTATTCTCTTGAAGCTGTTCCAAAAAATAGAAATGGAAGGAAAACTTCCAAACTCTTTCTGTGAAGCCAGCATTACCTTGATTCCAAAACCAAAGACCCCACTAAAAAGGAGAACTATAGACCAATTTCCCTGATGAACATGGATGCAAGAATCCTCAACAAGGTATTAGCCAACCGGATCCAACAATACATTAAAAAAAGTATTCACCACGACCAAGTGGGATTTATATCTGGGATGCAGGGCTGGTTCAATATCCACAAAACAATTAATGTGATTCATCACATCAATAAAAGAAAGGACAAGAACTACATGATCCTCTCAATAGATGCAGAGAAAGCATTTGAAAAAATACAGCATCCATTCTTGATAAAAACCCTCAAGAAAGTAGGGATAGAAGGAGCATACCTCGAGATCATAAAAGCCATATATGAACGACCCAATGCTAATATCATCCTCAATGGGGAAAAACTGAGAGTCCCTCTAAGGTCAGGAATAAGACAGGGACGTCCACTCTTGCCACTGTTATTCAACATAGTATTGGAAGTCTTAGCCTCTGCAATCAGACAACACAAAGAAATAAAAGGCATCCAAATCAGCCAGGAGGAGGTCAAGCTTTCATTCTTCGCAGATGATATGATACTCTATATGGAAAACCCAAAATATTCCACCAAAAAACTGCTAGAATTGATTCATGAATTCAGCAAAGTTGCAGCATATAAAATCAATGCACAGAAATCGGTTGCATTCCTATACACCAACAATGAAGCCACAGAAAGAGAAATCAAGGAATTGATCCCATTTACAGTTGCACAAAAAAACATAAAATACCTAGGAATAAATCTAACCAAAGAGGTGAAGAATCTATACACTGAAAACTATAGAAATCTTATGAAAGAAATTGAAGAAGGCACCAAAAAATGGAAAAAGGTTCCATGCTCCTGGATAGGAAGAACAAATATTATTAAAATGTCAATACTACCCAAAGCAATCTACATATTCAATGCAATCCCTATCAAAATAACACCAGCATTCTTCACAGAGCTAGAACAAATAATCCTAAAATTTGTATTTTACCAGAAAAGACCCCGAATAGCCAAAGCAATCTTGAAAAAGAAAACCAAAGCAGGAGGCATCACAATCCGAGACTGCAAGCTATACTACAAAGCTGTAACCATCAAGACAGTATGGTACTGGCACAAGAACAGACACTCAGATTAATGGAACAGAATAGAGAACCCAGAAATGGACCCACAAACATATGGCCAACTAATCTTTGACAAAGCAGGAAAGAATATCCAATGGAATAAAGACAGTCTCCTCAGCAAGTGGTGCTGGGAAAATTGGACAGCGACCTGCAGAAGAATGAACCTGGACCACTTTCTTACACCATACACAAAAATAAACTCAAAATGGATGAAAGACCTCAATGTAAGACAGGAAGCCATCAAAATCCTCGAGGAGAAAGCAGGCAAAAACCTCTTTGATCTTGGCCGCAGCAATTTCTTAGTCAACACATCTCTGGAGGCAAGGGAAACAAAAGCAAAATGAACTACTAGGACCTCATCAAAATAAAAAGCTTCTGCACAGTGAAGGAAACAATCAGCAAAACTAAAAGGCAACCGACAGAATGGGAGAAGATATTTGCAAATGACATATCAGATAAAGGGTATCCAAAATCTATAAAGAACTTATCAAACTCAACACCCAAAAACAAATAATCCAGTGAAGAAATGGGCAAAAGACATGAATAGAAACTTCTCCAAAGAAGACATCCAGATGGGCAACCGACATATGAAAAAATGCTCAACATCAGGGAAACACAAATCAAAACCACAATGAGATGCCACCTGACACCTGTCAGAATGGCTAACATTAACAACTCAGGCAACAACAGATGTTGGCGAGGATGCGGAGAAAGAGGATCTCTTTTGCATCATTGGTGGGAATGCAAGCAGCGCAGCCACTCTGGAAAACAGTATGGAGGTTCCTCAAAAAACTAAAAATAGAACTACCCTACAACACAGCAACTGCACTACTAGGCATTTATCCACGAGATATAGATGTGCTGTTTCAAAGGGACACATGCACCCCCATGATTATAGCAGCACTATCAACAATAGCCAAAATATGGAAAGAGCCCAAATGTCCATCGATGGATGAATGGATAAAGAAGATATCGTATATATATATGATGGAGTATTACTCGGCAATCAAAAAGAATGAAATCTTGCCATTTGCAACTACATGGATGAAACTGGAGGGTATTATGCTAAGTGACATTAGTCAGAGAAAGACAAATATCCTATGACTTCACTCATGAGGAATTTAAGAGACAAAAGAAATGAACATAAGGGAAGGGAAACAAAAATAATATAAAAACAGGGAGGGGGACAAAACAGAAGAGACTCATAAATATGGAGAACAAACAGACAGTTACTAGAGGGGTTGTAGGAGGGGGAATGGGCTAAATGGGTAAGGAGCATTAAGGAATCTACTCCTGAAATCATTGTTGCACTATATGCTAACTAATTTGGATGTAAATTTTAAAAAATAAGAAATAAAACAAGTTATAAAAGAAAGTACTATTAATACGGTTAATGAGGATGTGAACTAACTTGAACTCTCATATATTACTGGCAGAAGTGTAAATTTTATGGAATATTCTTTGGCTATGCAGATGTATATCTATGATAAACTTAACCCAGGAGGTAAAAGACCTATACTTTGAAAACTATAAAACACTTAAAAACGAAATTGAAGACAATGCAAACAAGTGGAAAGATATCCATGCTCACAACTGGAAGAATTAATATTGTTAAAATGTCCATACTTGCCAAAGCAATTTCAAAGGATTTTGAAATCCTTATCAAAATACCAAGAGCAGTTTTTCACAGAAACAGAGTAAAATACTAAAATTTGTATGGAACCACAGAAGATCCCAAATAATCAAAGCAATTTTGAGAAAGAAGAACAAATCTGGAGGCATCACAATCTTAGACTTCCAGATATACTACAAAGCTATAGTAATCAAAACAGCATATTGCTAGCACAAAAATAGACACGTTGATCAGTAGAACAGAATAGAGAGCACAGAAGTAAACCCAGGCTTAGATGGTCAATTAATCAATGACAAGGAGGTAGAAATATACAATGGAGAAAGACAGTGTCTCCAATAAATGGCACTGGGAAAACTGGACAGCCACATGCAAAAAAATGAAACTGGACCACTTTCTTACATCATACACAAAAATAAACTCAAATTGCATTAGAGACCTAACTGTGAGATCTGAAACCATAATACTCCTAGAAAAAACCACAGGCAGTCATCTCTTTAACATCAGCCTTAGCAACATATTTATGGGTATGTCTTCTAAGGGAAGGGAAACAAAAGTGAAAATAAATTATTGGAACTACGCCAAAATTAAAATCTTTTGCAAAGTGAAGGTAGCCATAAACAAAATGAAAAGGCAACCTACTGAATGGGAGAAGATATTTGCAAATGATATATCTAGTAAGAAGTTAATATCCAAAATATATAAAGAATTCATATAATTCAACATCAAAAAACAAATAATCTGCTTAAAAATGGAAAGAGGACCTAAAGAGACATTTTTCAAATAAGACATGCAGATGTCCAACAGGCACATGAAAAGATGCTCAACAAAACTAATCATCAGGGAAATGCAAATCAGAACCACAATGATATATTACTTAACACCTGTCACAATGGCTAGTATCAAAAAGATAAGAAATAACAAGTGCTGGCAAGGATGTGCAGAGAAGGGAATCCTTGTGCACTATTGGTAGGAACATAAATCAATGCATCCACTGTGGAAAACAGGTTACTCAAAAAATTAAAAATAGTAATACCATATGATCCAGTAATTCCACTATTAAGTATTTAACCAAAGAGAAGGAAAACACTAATTTGAAAAGATAGGTGCACCCTCGTTTACTGCAGCATTGTTTACAATAGTCAAGATATGGAAGCAACCTAAATGTCCATTGATACATGAATTGATAAAGAAAATGTGGTATATATTAATGGAATATTTACTCAGCCATAAAAAAAAAATGAGATCTTGCCATTTGTGACAACATGGATGGACCTGGAAGGATTACGCTAAGTGAAATAGGTCAGACAGAGAAACACAAATACCTTGTGATTTCACTTACATGTGGAATCTAAAAAACAAAACAAATGAACAAACAAAAATGCAGAAACAGACCCATAAATACAGAGAAGGAACTGGTGGTTGCCAGAGGGGAGGTAGGGAGGGGGATGGGCAAAATGGGTGAAAGGGAGTGAGTGGTACAGGCTTCCAGTTATGGAATGAATAAATCACAGGGATGAAAGGTAGAGCATAGATGGTAGTTACAGTTGTAGTGAGCATAGCATAATGTGCAGAGTTGTCAATCACCCTGTTGCACCTGAAAGTAGTGTAACATTGTATGTTCACTACACTTCAATTAATTTTAAAAAGACACATTGAAAAATAAATCAAATTAAATTAAATTAATAAAGTAATAAATAAGACACATTGAAACACTTCTCCATCTGAGGGCTTTAGAAGACCTAGAGTTGGGGGAGGGGGAAGAAGAAGCAACAAGTAATAGGGGTATGCTGGGACTCCTGGGGGTAAAAATGCCCTTATAGCCCACAAAGCCCTGGATAGAGTAGGTGCCTAAAATGTGCTTACTGGCTGAAGGAGAGGGTGGGGGAACCCGGGAATCAGCCTTTGTTTGGTTTCCCCACTTTTTTTTAGTATAGTTGACACATAATGTTACATTAGTTTCGGGTGTGCAGCATAGTCATTCAATGAGTTTATACATTATGCTATGTTCACTACAACTGTAGCTATCATCTGTCACCATACACACTATTACAATATCATTGACTGCATTCCTTATGCTGTGCCTTTTATGTCTGTGACTTTTCATTCCATAACAGGGAGCCCATATTTGAAGGCGCAGATGGCAGAGGTGGTAGGGTGTATGATACTACTCGTACCCTTTCCCCCGCTGGCACCAGAGCCTGTCTGACCCAAACTCAGAGTACTTAATGCTCATCCTTGTTCTAATTCCACATCATATAATTACCATTGGAAGTTGCTACAATTTATGACATCATGATTAAAAACATGAACACTGTTTCTGCCACTAACTAGCTCCCTGAGTTACTTAACTTTTCTGAGCCTCACTTTACTTGTCTGCTTCAAAAAATGGCTGTAAGATTAAATTTTAAAACACATGTAAAATTCTTAGGTCAGTCCTGGTATGCGGTAAGCACTCAGTAGTACCTTTTGATGGGTCTGTAGGCCAGGGGCTTTACACATATTATCTCTAACGATCTACACTCCTCGACTCCCTTTCCACCAGCCTCACCATGCATCCAGTTACCCTTAAGGTGCCCTGGACCCCCACATTGTCTGCCCACCGCACCATTATCCTGTAGTCCTATGTGACTCAATTCCCCTATCTTTCCCTCCAAACTCAACAGCCCATTAGTCATTACCTCTTTTCTCCACAAGGTGGCACCAGAGAATGCGAGGAGCCAATGAGCTGAGCAAAACTTCCGAAGAGGCTTTTGAATTCTAAGAAGCTTCCTGGAGAACCAAATAAGACTTTCTTATGGAGGAAGAGGTTCTGTTTCTTGTTTGAAGCCTGCCCCAAACCATGCTGCATGGACCATCTTAGCCCATAGTCATGTTATAGCCTTGCCCATACTTTTCATTCATGCTTCCCTCACCTTACCTTTCCAGCATTTGGGCCAGGAGGGCTTTCAAGATAAAGTGTGTCTCTGAAACCCTTTAAAAAGGTTCTTTAAATCCTCTCAATCCTGTAGCTGGGAGACAGGTGCTCCACCTGCACTTCTAAGCTCTGTTTCCCCCAAAGTCACTCACTGGTACTTCCTGGAAGATGTCCCATTGAGGGCAGGTCAACAAGGTGGGGAGTAGCAGAAGGGAAGATAGATATGGCTGGTTCGATTTTCAAGTCACTTTGACTCTGGAATCCTCAAAATTTCTAGACTTTGAGCATTTTATCTTATACACTAGAACATTATTGGAATAAAATTTTATCCAAAGATAAGACAGATCATCAGTGGGGTAAAGGGTGGAGTAAGAGAATCAAGAAAATAGCTCTGAGAAAAAGAGGTGGCTAGATAGTGCTTAATATGATTCAGATTCTACAGCTATAAAACAGTGAATAGAATAGGCACTATCACATAAGGCTATTATAATTAATAAAAGAGTTACTCCCTGTAAAGCACATGTAACAGTACCTGGCATGTAGAAAGTGTTATTTTAATTTATAGAATTGTAGTATACACTTATACGATTATTACCAGTCCTTGATCATGCTGAAGCCCTCCAGACAGGCTGCTTTAGGAGCCTGAACTTTCCCTGGTTCACAGTTACTTCAGTGACTTCAGATTTCTACTCACCCTGCACTCTTTCTGATATACCACAGGATCTATGACATCCTCCTGGAAAATGTCCTTTTTGATTAAACCCCATTTGTAACTAAAATCAATGAGCAGCAATGGGGCTGGTGATGAATGAGCAGAGAGATGTCTCAAAAAGCCAACATATGGCCTATCTGTGGGACTAGCCCACTGTAGATGTCAGAGTGAGCCATTTTTAGCACCAGCAAGGGATCGAGAACTTTCTCCCTGATCCCATTTTCCACATTCCTTCCTTGTAGTAACTCTAGCTCCCCACACTGACCTGAGCAATTATCCTTCACCCCACCACACCATGTCATCATGTACTGCTTTCTGTGACTCAATTGTTTATTTCTAGGAGGACAAGAAATGTGCAAAGTATGAAGTCATATAGTAAAAACCATTATTTTACAAAAAATGCTACAACCAAGAGAAGGGGGGAGACTTGCTTAAAGTCACAATGCTAGTATGTTTGTTTCTTCCAAAAGACTCTAGGCTCCTTAAGAGCAGGGACCGTGATTTCTACTTGATTAGTATTTCTCTCTACATAGCACTTTATACTGTAGAAAGCCAATGAGAGCATAGAAATAGAACTTGTCATCAAGTCAGAAACTTGGGTTGTGAGCAGACATCACTCACTAACTGCATGTGCTAGGTTGAGTCACCATGCTCCTTAGACTTAGGTTCTGCCTTTATAATGTGGGGCTAATCATCCTGACTTTTCTTTACAGAACATGGTCAGGGTGAAGTAGAGGGATGGGCACAGGTGTTACCTATAGTCCATGAAGTGTCAGCCAAACTGAGTCATTTAATAGATCTGAGCTAGGCATAAAGAAGCTACCAAATAAATGCTCTCTAAATGAATGGAAGTCTTCTCCTACCATAGGGCTACTGGCAAAGTGGCCAGGATGTCAGAAGCCAAGGGTACAGGCAAAGTGTCCGGAGACTTGGGTAACTGTGTCTCCCTTTACTATCTTGGAAAAGGGATACAAGAGCAACACCCCACCTCCAGTTTGCCTGGGACACAGGCCCATTGTCCCAAACCTACCCTTACTGCCTCTCATGCAGTCTGCAACCTCTTCCACCTTTTCAGCTTTCTGGGTTCTTTTTTTTTTTTTTTTTTTTTTAATTTTTTTTTCAACGTTTTTTATTTATTTTTGGGACAGAGAGAGACAGAGCATGAACAGGGGAGGTGCAGAGAGAGGGAGACACAGAATCGGAAACAGGCTCCAGGCTCCGAGCCATCAGCCCAGAGCCTGACGCGGGGCTCAAACTCACGGACCGCGAGATCGTGACCTGGCTGAAGTCGGACGCTTAACCGACTGCGCCACCCAGGCGCCCCAACTTTCTGGGTTCTTTAAAACCTTCTCGGGGAGTGAGGTTATAGGCTTCAGCCAAAATTCCCAATCATAGTAGCCCCCCAGGATTGGCCCCTCCCTAGCTCTTCACAACTTACTATTATACACTAAGCGCAATGCAATGCACAATTCTGGGGTAGGGGGCCAGAGGCTCCATTATCATTGTCATGATCATTGTGGGCTATGTGACTAGCGCCCTCTGGTGCACAACTCCAGGAACACAATGTGACAGATGCTGCCTGCGTGTCCTCTCTATTCCTGTCTCTATGACCACACACAGGCTATCTCCTCTCCTAGCAATGTCCTATTCCCCTTTTCCCCACCCATTCAAACCCTCCCCATCCACGGAGGTCCTATTCAATGCCTAACACCTCCATGAATCTCTCTCTGATTTCTCTAGCCAAAGTTGACCTCTTGCTTCTATGAATATCTGACATGTCAAAAGTGCCATCCTAATTTATATAATTGTGGCACTACACTTATCTTATTATTAGCAGTTTTTGATTACACTGAAGCCCTCTGGACAAGGTGCGAACCCTTTACTGGCACTCAGTCACTTCAATCTCTCAAGATTCCTATTTACTACTCACTCTTAAAGTCAACATCCCACAATTTAACATGTTTAAATGTTCTCTTAGTTTCTTCATGTGCTTTAGTCTTCTCTATGTAAGTACTAGAGGGCAGAGACCATGTATGATTCCTCCTGGTGTGGTGATTAACAGAAATAATGTACAGGAATAATAAGAGGTGCTATTTATTGAGCACTTATAATGGGTCAGGCACATCAAATGAGACATGCTTTAAATAAATATATGCCATTCAATTGTCATAGGAACCTCATGTGGCAGGTACTGTGAGTCATTTTTCACAGATGAGAAAATTGAGGTTGAGAGAGGCCACTTGACTTGCCGCAGCCTAGAACCACATTCACTAGCAGCCTGGCTCCAGTGGTCATGCTAAATGATTATCCCACTGTTTCTCAAAATGTGGTCTGCATCAACCATCTGCATTAGAATTATTTCCGGTGCATGTAACAAGTAGTTACATGCCCCTTCAAGCTGAGCTGAATCAGAATCTCTGAGGATAGGCTCCAGGAATATTGGAGGTTTTGTCCAGGTAATCGACATTAGACTAACGTTGGAGAACCAATGTACGATACTTAACAGCTACATGCTAGATGACACAGAATCGTGCATGTAAATGCATACCCACGCATGCACATAAATAAATATATACCCATCAACACACCCATTCAGTGAGGGAATATTTTCATGAGGTCTGCTTTTCCAGCCAAATCGTCACATCAAGAAATCTCATAATAAATTCCACATTTCCCATAGGAAAAATGGGTATGAAATTATCTTGGCCTTGCTAGTTCCCCGCAGTGGAGGGTAGCTGGCTGGCTGCCCTGACTCACAGCTCATCCAGCCTCCCTGCCACCCTGCACACTGTCTGTGTAGTCTGTCCATTAAGTTATGCCATAAGCCAATTTCTAAAGATGGTGAAGGTACAAAGGAAACAGACACAATGTGTATCAAATTCTTTCCTTGGCTAATTCTTAGCTGTGTGGACTTGAATATATTACTTGATCTTTCTTACTTCAGTTTCTTTGTCTGTAAAATTGAGGTTATAACAATAATGGTACCCATCTTACAAGACTGTTATGAAGGTTAAATAAGCCAATACATTTAAAGAGTTTGAATTCTAAGTCTTAGAACAAGAACTTACCAAGTTATACTCAATGTTAGTAGTACAGTAGCAGTAGTAGTTATCAGGTTTTGAGCTTAGCATCCAGACCCTGCTTCTGGCTGGATTACAAGTGGATCCCTATATAGAGAACCCTAGTGAGCTTGTCAATATGGTGTGGGGGGATATTACCTTAAATATAAACCTAGGACGGGAGAAAAAAATAAAGTTATTATTTTGCTTAGCACTTCCTCCTGTGTCATACTCATTTAACTTAATATTATTTATTTTATGATATGCAGCTTTACTCCAAAAAAATTCAGTGCTCCCATTCCCTGGCCTTGGCAGATGTTGCCAGGTATGAGATAAAATAAGGAAGGTGACATTAGAATGAGACAGAAAGGAGAAAGGATGTACATGTCCAAAATGCCTCATGTAGAATCCTTAGAGTCAGATATTTTCTGAAATCAGTATTTTAGACAGGTTATATGGTGAATATATGGTATTTTACACAACACCCTTGATTGGTGTTACAAACACGTTAGTATTTCATAGTAAAATGCAAAGTCACATAAATAGGTTAAGACTATAAAATAGCGTCACATAAGTTTAGGTCAACTTTTGCTGTCTAATGAGTTTTGGTGCCAAAACTTATGAAACTTTTGGTTTTTACAAATTACTGAATTTGGGGATCACATAGTCCATGGTTGGGTAAGTCAAGAATGAGAACAAAGAAAAGTCACTGATATTCAATAACAAGGCCATGCTGAAGGCTCCTTAGTTGTGGATTGGAGGTCCATTTTGCACCTTCTCCAGCCAGAGATTACACACTTCCTCCAGCCTCGTGTCCCCAAAGTGTACATGACTTTGATTGTAGGGTTGTGGATCACCTAAGGCAAAGGTATTCCTACTATACACGCAGAGAACATGATCCTGGGATAGCAGCCCTTCATACACCAGGGCCAAGTGTTGACCATGGGTGGCATCAGGAAGCAAGAACTAGAACAAAGAGCTCTGATTTGCTTTTTTAATGTATTGACTTCATGCACAAAATTTTATCTGGAGAAAGGATACTGCACTGTAGTCAAAGAATATGTGTAAACCATACTGTTGGAAAGTACACTGAATTGTATAACTGAAATTTTCTAAGAGAGTAGAACTTAAATGGTCTCACCAAAATAATTAATTAATTAATTAATTAATACAAACATGTTAGGTAGTAAATATGTTAATTACCATGATGAGGGGCATCCTTTCACAATGTATATATATCTAAAATCATCACATTGTACACTTGAAATATCTTACAATTTTATTTATCAATTATACCTCAATAAAGCTGAAAAAAAAAGAAAAGTGGGCCTCTAAGTTTATTCTATTTTGAGTTCTTGGATGCATAGACTCATGTATTTCATCAAATAAGGAAGTTTTTGGCCCTTATTTCCCCAAATGTTCTTTCTGCTCCTTTCTCTGTCTTTTCTCCTTCTAGGATTACCACTACAATTATGTTGGTCTACTTGATGATATTCTGTACGTCCAGTAGGAGTTTCCCCTGCCATACTGAAGGCAGAAACATAATCAATCCCTCTTGACCTCAGCATATAAACTTCCTAGGGGAAGATATGGATGCCTGATACAATGTCGATAAGCCAAGTCAAGACTTGACTGTGGAAATTATGGAAAGTTGGCTGTTAATTCCCTTAGAAATACTATTTGTAAGGCTGGTCCTTGGGCTAGACAAAAATGTGAAGGCCTATGTCAGTGATCATCTACCTTTTTTCCATCCCCCTTACCCTTCATAGGTACAACACACCATCAGTAATTTTTATTTTACACTCAGGGAGGGATTCTCTCGGAGGGGGTGCCCTGCATCTACATGTACTCCCATGGAGCTTGTTGTATAGCTCTTTGTGGGTGCTCTCAATTCCTCACAGGTTCAAATCACTGTAATAAATGACAGAATGGAAGCCTAACATATTCCTACCACTAAACCCTTCCCTACATCAGCCTGCACCAAGTCCAAAATGTCCATCCTGGAGGCTAAGGTATTTTGAGGCAGCATGATAAACTAGGAAGGAAGAATCTTCCACTGAGGGTCAGAGGTCAGAGAGGTTCTAATCTCAGCTCTGCCACTCACTAGCTGTGTGACTTTAAGAAAATCACCTAACCTCTCTGAACATGTTTCCTCAAGTGTGACAAGGGGATAATAAGAAGAACCACTTTACAGTTATGAGAATTAAATGAGACAAAGTTTATAAAATCAAGGGGTGAAGATGAAATATAAATCCCACAAGCTTATTGCAGGCAAAGCAGTGGCATGTAAACAGAATAGGAGATGGAAATAAGATAAAGCTGGATTCAAAACCTGGCTCTGCATTTACTAGCTGTGTGACACTTTTGAGGTTTTTAAAGTAGCATTAACTGGTTTCCTTGTCTGTATAATGGGAATAAGAACACTCATCACAAAGGACTGCCGTGAAGCCTCAATAGGAGAATATAAGTAGAAACAAACATGTGCATACATCCCACAAATATTTATTGAATATACAGGGAGTATGATACAATGAGATCAGTATGGTGTGGGGAAAGAAAGGGGGCGGAGGACTTGAGAAAGGGAGCTCAGGAAAGCCCAATGCTAGCACATAGAACATGACGGAAGAGCATTGCAAATTGGAGTTCCCATTCTTTGTGAAGTTTTCCAACTCACACTACTTCCACCCGGAAAACTTGTAAAAGTTTCTCTCCTTTAAGAAGCACATATCCTGGGGTGACTGGGTAGCTCAGTTAAGCGTCTGACTTCAGCTCAGGTCATGATCGCACAGCTCATGGGTTCGAGCCCTGTGTTGGGCTCCGTGCTGACAGCTCAAAGCCTGGAGCCTGCTTTGGATTCTATGTCTCCCTCTCTCTCTCTGCCTGTCTCTCTCTCTCTCTCTCTCTGCCTGTCTCTCTCTCTCTCTCTCTCTCTCTCTGTCATTTATTCATTCAGTGGTGCCTGAGTGGCTCAGTCAGGTAAGCGACTAACTTTGGGTGATGTCATGATCTCACGGT
The DNA here is from genome assembly GCF_028018385.1 of Neofelis nebulosa. Lineage (NCBI taxonomy): Eukaryota > Metazoa > Chordata > Mammalia > Carnivora > Felidae > Neofelis > Neofelis nebulosa. The sequence goes on along the minus strand of NC_080800.1, from coordinate 108,040,894 downwards.
TCATGGTTTCAAGTTCCACATTGGGCTTCGCGCTGACAGTGCAGAGCGTACTTAGGATCTTCAGGCTCCTTCTCTCTCTGCCTGTCCCCTGCTTACTCACTCTCTCTCAAAAATAAATAGACATTTAAAAAGTTTTTAAAAATTAAAATTAAAAAATAAGAAGCACATATCCATTTTCCTGAGGTGCCGACTCCTTATTCACCAGCCCTTTCCTTTCCCTCTCAGTCTCATGTGCTCACCCTGCTCCACCAACATAAAATTCTGAAACACCAATGACACTGTTGGTCTTGATTCAGTAGTCAGCCGTTTGCCCTGGTTCCTTCCTTGTATCATGGCTGCTATTTCATTTGTAGGAATCTTCTTTTCTTTTAACCTTTTTTTATGACAACTTTATTCAGATATAATTAACAAACTGCTATTACACCACATCCTAAGCAGCTGGTCTCTTTAAGTCTGATCAGAGACCAAGCTGCCAACACTGAATGCAGTTTCTGTGTTTAACCCTGGGTACCAACCACACACCTAACTAACCCAAGACATAGCCTGAGTGCCTAACTTTGGACTTGAAGTCTTAACCCTAATTTCACACTAAGCCTTTAGCCCTAGCCCCAAATGGAGACCTTAATTCTACCCATAAACTGAGCCTATTTCTGGCCACACTCCAAGGCCAGAACCCTGATTCAATGGAGTCCTTTAGTCCAGTCACATACTCACTACGTCTGATCCAAGACTAAGTACCTACAATTGGTGTCTGATGGAGTCTCTAGCCTTGATCTCCTATTGAACCATAACTGTGGCCACTGATAAGCCCTTAATTCATGACACAGAGATCCAACCTATTATGAGACATAGCCTGTCACAAGCGCTGAGTCTCAAGCCTGATCTATACACAATGTGACCTAACTCTGGGATATACTTAATATCCTACATGACCACAAAATGAGTGCTCAGCATAGATACTGATAGAGCTCTAGCCCTGATCACAGACTGAGGCTCTAACTCGGTCACAGCCTGAGATTTGATCTTGGAAACCAACCCAGCTACAATTTCCACAGACTTAGCACTAATCAGAAAATGACCCCAACACTGGCAACAGAATGACTACTAAACTTGGCCTCATGCAGAGACAAAAACACGTACAGAGACTGAAGTCTAAACTTGGCCAAAGACTGTGCCTTAATCCTGGCCAAGAATTGAAACCAAATCATCTACAAAACTTGAGAATATATTCTGACCACATCATATGCCCTAATCCTGCCCACAGAACCCTGAACATAGCCATAGCCTGAGACTTAACTCTTTTCAAAGTCCCAATTATAAGCCTGGCCAGATAGTTGGTTCATAAATATGACCACACAATAATCCACTGAACCTGGGACAGACTAAGCTTCATCACTGGCCACTGACTTGGCCCCCATATCTTATAGCCTCTAACTGGTTATAAAAGGAATCTCTGGCCACAGACTGAATTCCTGACTCTTACCACAGACTGACTACATAAGCCTAACCTCCAACGTGAGTTTTCACCCTGAAAGTGGAACTGGAACTGATCTCCCACAAATGGTTAATGACTGAGCCTGGCTTAATATGAGCCCCAGAATGAATCCCAGCTCCAACTACAGCTTCAACATTAACCCTAGCCACAGACGGATTTCCAATACCAGAAACTGAACTGTTTGCTAACCCTGGGCAAGGACTGAACCCAAGGCTTGAAAATGAATTAAGGACAAAACAAAGCAAATATTTTTCATATTCTTTGTGTGAAACATAGCAAGAGACTTAACTTTAACCCTGAGCACATGCAACTCACCATGGCCAAAATCTGAGCCTTATTGCTGGCCACATACTGAGCACCACCCTGGGATAAAGAATGTAAATCTTGCCCACAGTCTGAGACCCAAAGACCGAACCCTATGCCTGTCTAAAGAACAATTCCTAACACTGCATGGTTGAATCAGAACCCTCCTCATATTATTAGACCTAATAACTGATACTGAGTACTACCCTTTGTCACAGACTGAGCCTTAAACCCATAAACAAAGTTCACTATATTAGTGGCTACAGAATGTGTCCTAGCACTAGCTTGCAGTTGAGCAATCAGCCTGGCCACAGACCTAATCCTAAATTGGGGAGTGATATACCCGTGACACTGGGCACAGTAGAGGCACTAAAAATTAGCACAGACTGAACTCTATTACTGATATCAGAATGCTTGCTACACTAGTAGCCAGAGTCTAAATCCCAAACTGACAACAGGATATGAACACTCTGAACTCAAAGCCTGGCAACAGCCTGAGACTCTAAACCTGAACACAAGCTGTTGTCTATTCTCACACTAACCTTATTTGTAAATTGACAGGTAACATCAACAGCCTATCTGAGAAACATGTTTACTCTCTTAGCCCTAAAACCTTCTTCACAGTAAGCCTTAATCTGGCTACTAGTAACCCCTAAACTTTGGTAAAAGCCTAATTAGATACAAACATCAGCTGCATCTCTATACATTCACCATGAAATCTCTGAAAATAAAATTAAGAAAACATCTCATGTATAATAGCATCAAAATGATAAAATACATACAAATAAAATTAATCTAGGAGGTTTAAGACGTATACACTGAAAACTATAAAAACTTGATGAAAGAAATTAAAGTAGATCAATAGATACAGAAGCATCCCTGCCTCATGTATTGAACAATTAATATTGTCAAAATGTCCATACTACCCAAAGTGATGTACACATCCGATACAATCCCTATAAAAATCCCAATGGCATTTTAAGCAGAAATTTTATTTTTTTATTTTGTAATATATTTTTAATGTTTATTTATTTATTTATTTATTTATTTATTTATTTATTTATTTTGAAAGAGAGAGAGAGCACAAGCAGGGGAGGGGCAGAGAGAGAGGGAGAGAGAGAATCCTAAGCAGGCTCGGCACTGTCAGTGCAGAGCCTGATGTGGGCCTTGAAGTCACTAAGCATGAGATCATGACCTGAGCCAAAATTAAGAGTCAGATGCTTAACCGGCTGAGCCACCCAGGTTCCTCTTAAGCAGAAATTGTAAAAACAATCATAAAATGCATAGGTAACTGAGCAGACAGTTCTCCAAATGGTCTTATACAAATGGCCAACAGGTATATGAAAAGATGCACATTGTCACTAATCATCAGGGAAATGAAAATTAAAACCACAGTGAAATGTCACCTCACACTTGTTAGGATGGTTATTATCAAAAAGGCAAGGCATAACAAGTGTTGATGAGGAGGGAGAAATTGGAATTCTTATACACTGTTGGTGGGAACATGAGATGGTGCAGCTACTTTGGAAAGCAGTGTGGAGGTCCCTCAAAAAATTAAAAATAGAACTACCACATAATTCAGCAATCTCATCTCTGGTTATATATCCAAAGGAAATGCAATCAGTATCTAAAAAATATATTTATACACCAATGGTCATTGCAGCATTATTCACAATAGCTAAGATATAGAAGCAACCTAAATGTCCATCAATAGATGAATGGATAAAGAAAATGTGGTATATAAATACAATGGAATATTATTCAGCTTTTACAGAATAAGGAAATTCTACCATTTGTGACAACACAGATGAATACAGAGGACCCTATGCTAAATAAAAAAGCCAGTCCCAGAAGGACAAATACTGCATGATTCCACTTATATGAGAATTCTAAAATAGTCAAACTCAAAGAAGCAGAGAGTAGAATGGTGATTGCCAGGGGCTGGGGGCAGTGAGTATGTTTCAGTTTTGCAAGATGAATAAGTTCTAGATGTCTGTTCTATAGCATAGTGTCTATAGTTAAAAGTATAGTGTTGTGTACTTTAAAATATGTTACAAGGATAGATCTCATGTTAAACATTTTTACCACAAAACACACACACACACACACACACACACACACACACACACACAAAGTTTTGGAGGTGATATGTTAGGGTCTTGATTAAGGTGATACCATAGGTATATACATAAGCCCAAGCTCATCAAAATGTATACATTAAATATGTGGCATTTTTTGAGTATCAGTTATATCTCAATATCACTTTTAAAAATTGGATGGGGAATTGCCCATGATTTTTGTTTTTAATCAGGAGAATAAACTTTTCCATAAATCAAACCATATTTCTTTCTGTGCCTCATTGATTTAAAAGAAAACACCTGATAAAATGTAGCATTAGCTTTGAGAGTCTGTCCTTTGAGGAATATATGGAAAGGAGATATTTTAAAGGTACTGGGCTAAACAATCAACAGTATTGCCACAGCAAACCAATATCCTTATTAAAGGGCCTATCTAAAAATATTTCATAACTTGTTGCCCCAAACCTCAATCCAGCTACTGATCATTATAAGCCTCCTTAAACTATCTATATAAGCAAAGACTAAGTGTACTGTGTATGGGATAATATTGCAATTATACAGACCAAAATGTTAATAGACAAATAAAAGCTTAATTAGATAGCACTACCAGCAGCACTCAGTGAACAGGAACTCTATACAAAGTCAAAATGGGACCACTACCTGCATAATAAACTCTGACACAGGCCAAGTTGAAGTGCTAACACAGGTCACTGACTGAGCCATGCTCTGGCCACAGGATAAGGTACAACACTGGCCACTGGCTTAGCTCCGCAGAATATTCCTGATAGGGGCTATCGACAAAGATAGAACACTGAGACTGGCTAAAGCCAGAAATTACACTTTGGGCTTACTCTGGCCAGATATGCTCCCAAATCCTGTTCATATGCTCAGTTGAAATCCCAGCCACAATTGATACTCTCATATTGTCCACAGATGAAATGCTAACGTTGCTCTCAGACAAAACTCTGGGGCACATCATAGGTGATGGTGTAAAATGGCAAAAGACTAAATATTAAATTTAGACACTGTGCCTTAACACTGACCACAGCCAAGAATCCACTCTAACCATGAACACTAATTGTAACTTTACCTGATAAAAGACTGAACATAACTCTTGTTCAAATTCTTGGTTAGCCTTTTCCAAGACAACAAAATCAGCATGAACAGCATCTTCTGGCAGAGCCATAACTGGTCTTTGTTGAATTCCAAGCCTGGAAAAAAAAACGATTCCAATGCTGACCAAAAAGCGAAAGTCAAACCTTGAGCTGAGCCCTATCCTTGGGTGTCTCTCTGAGGCTGGTCCACAGACAGCACTAACAAGAATAAAACCTCTTCTTACATACAGACTAAATAGTAATACTGGCTAAAATGTGAACCCAAATCTTGTACATTGGCTTCACAATGAGATATAATCCAAGCCACGCTGGACTAATGACAGCTTCCAAGTGAACTTTCATACCAGTCAAAGACTCTGATCCTTGACACAGATTGAACCATAGCTATACCTCTGGGGACTGATGTTGATGTCAGACTGAGCCCTAAATTTGGTACCAGGGTCCTCTAGCAAGGGGTCCACACTGACTTGTAAAGATAGCAACAGAATGATTAAGCCTTAATCTAAGCAAAAACTGAAGTCAAACACATTCCACATTCATAAACCTGAACCGTGGCCAAGACTTGAGTTTTACACTATCTGTTGACAAAGCCTTAACCTTGGCCTACTGATTGATCTATAAATCCAATCACACTAACATACCCTGGGACATTATTTCACAAATTTGTGTTCTTATACTCAGTTATTTTTTTTTCCTAAATGTATTTTCAAGCATACTTTTTACCCACAATAGATCAAGAGTCTCACCTTTGTATGTGTAATACACATATACACACATATCCATTCTAATAAGACTTGCAGAAATATTACTTGTCATAGCTATATATTTTCATTATTAGTCTTGTTAATTCATTTTTTCCCTATTAGAATATGAGCTCCAAAGGGAAGGGATGTTATGTGGTTTTTTCCCCTACTTCTCTGTTCCCAACACCTTGAATTATGCCTGGAATGTTGCAGGTACTGAACGAATATTTGTTGAATGGATGAATGAGTAGTTCCATGTTACTCTTCTGTCCTCTTGTTTGACCTCTCTGTGTTATATCCTAATAGTTACACTTTATTTTCTCTTGGTTCGCCTATCTGGCCATTTCTTCTCAGCCTCCTTTGAAGGCAAGGAGCCTTGACTTCCTCTACCTACTACTTGAATATCGTTGTTTTCCAGGGTTCCATTCTTAATCTCTGCCCTTCTAAAAATTACTATTCTAAACACTCTCCAAGTGAAATTTAATCCATATTTATTTATTTACTTGCCAGCTATATACTGTTGTCTCTCAAATGTTTAGTTCCAACCCTGACCTCTCTCCTATGCTTCAGACCTACACCTCCTAGCAGCCTACTGGGTATCTCCACCCCAATGCTCCATAGACTCCTCAAATTTAAAGTGTCCAAAACTTAATCTCTCCTATCCATCACAAAACTTGCTACTCTTTCAGGCTTCCCTAATTAAATGAGTGGTACTACCACATACTCAGTCTTCCAAATCAGAACTTGAGAGTAACAATAGACCCCTTCCCTTTCCTTACTTTCCATATCCAAGTTATCACCAAGTCCATCTGATCATACCATGTCCTTGCTTAAAATCCTTTAATGGTTCTCCACTGCTTTCAGGTTAAATTTTGAACTCATTGATATGGCCTCCTATTCCTTCCTGTTCTAGCTCCTGCAACGTGGAACATCTTTTTTGGGGAGTAGGGGTGGGGGGAGAGTGTTCTCTGCACTCTCTCACATTCTTACTCCTCAGTATGAAATATGGTTGACCTCCCTACCCCAAATAGCTTACTAGTCCTTCAAGTCTCATCATTCAAGCATGGCTTCCTCCAGAAGTGGAATGAGTTCTTCCACTTCTATGGTCCTGTAGAACCGCATGTAGACCTTTTTAGAGCACTTTGCACAATGTATACTCTCTCTCCTGTCCTAGATTGTGAACTACTTATGAGCAAGGGCTGTTTTCCAATTCTGTAGCAACAGTGCCTAGTCTGGAGCCTTGAACAAAGCAGTTTGCTGAGTAAATTATTCAATCTATTAAGTCCATTTATTCCTTCACTTCTCTTTTAAAATTTTAGGCAATTAATTACCTTAGCAAAATGCAATTCCTCTTTCTTTGCATTCATTCCACTTGTGAGTGAAAAGGTTGTTCTAATGAGTAAAATTGTAGTAACCCAACTGTAATGATCCTTTCGGCTATTAAGGATTCACCTCTGGAAAGGAAAAAAAAAAAAGTCAAAAATTAGGAGTAAAATTAGCCTTAATAAGCCACCATTTTCCTCAACCTTTAAATCACTTGAAAGTGCTAGTTGTCTCCATCTATTTATTTATCGGGCTTATTAACACATCTTTACTAAACAATAGTTTCTTAAAGAAATATACATTTATTTCTTATTATTCAAGTTGTATTCTCTATCTGTTCTAAATTGTTGCATGACATCAGTGATGTGGCCACTGTTCTTCATGGCAACAATGTGGCTTCATTATGGGTTAAATGGGATTCTTCTGGGCTGGCTTTGATCACATTTATATGCCTATTATGCCCTACTTCAAAAGGAAAAATATGGTACTCAATTAGAAACACAGTATACATTTTCTCTAGGACCTTGGAAGTGATTCTAATGCAGATGGTTCACACAGAATACACTTTAACAGTTTTAAAGGACCAGTTACAATTCAAAGGGAAAAATGTGATACCCAACTGGAAACATAGTATACATTTTCTCCAGAGCCTCTGAAGTCATTCTAATGCAGATGGTTCACATAGAACATACTTTGACAGTTTTAAAGGACCAGTTACAATTGTAAGCTTATCGGAACATAATATTTTTAAAAAGTCATTCAATCAAAAGTCAATGAGAATTTTAAATCATGATATAAAGCGCCCCCCCAAACGCTAAGAGCTTAACCAAAAGGTAAAATAAATCTAGAACCTTCATCTAACCCCACAAGCACAATCCCATACCCCAAGAAGGTAGATTCTGTAGGACAGTACACCGCAAACTACAACACCCAGAATACCCTCCTCCATCTGAACTCAGGGGACGATCGGACTGGATGGAGAAACTGTGGGTATACCGAAAGAAGTGCCTCGACTTCATCTCCCACAATCCCCTGCCTTCACCTGAGTCTCTCCGCCAATGCCAATATTGGATACCCCAGGAAGACAGCCTCCAGCGACCTGAAACTACATTTCCCATGAGGACAAGGGCTTGGGCCTCCTGCTTCCCTGGTGACCAGTAACCAATAAGAAATGCTGCAGCGGCCGCGATGTGGGTGAGAGTCCAGCCCTGGGCTCGAGTGCCGGGCCCAAGCCGGCTAGCGAGAGGCGGGGAGTTCAGAAGACAGTTGCGTGGTGTGGGGCGCGGCGAGGGCACTACGCTCTCAGAAGCTGTCACGCCGGCCCGATTTTCCGCGGCAGTATAAGGAGTAGCCCCTTCGGTAGCCGGGGAGCTGGAGGTCAGAGAGGCAGAAAGCCCGAGCGGCTGTGGTTGGGGAGTGTGGGACCGAGGGGCCTAGGGAGGAGGGTGCTTCCGGGCCGTTGTCTTCGGCGCCCGACTCCGCCCAGCTCCGCCTCTGCCGGGGAGGGGGTGTCGGGCCTGGGAGTCGGGGGTGGGCTGCTGAGCCCTCCGCGCCCGTTTCCTGGAGCTTGGAACCTCGGGAGCGCGCGCTCTCTATTTCTCCACCTAGTCTGCAGTCTTTAATCCCCCAAGACGCTATCGTGTATCCTCGCTCCCGTCCTGTGCCTCCTCCGAGATCTGAAGTTAGGGTTCTTGACCAGGGTCTTCCCTAGGCGGCGTCTGGACTCCCCTTACTACTTAGAGGAGTTGGATGATCTCTTTCCTCGCTTCCCTCAATTTACATTTCAGATTTGGGCACACACCCTTTCTAACGTACACACTCCCCAATTTTCTCTGGGGGTGTGGGAATTCCTCGCACGCTCAGGGCGTGACTTTTTGTCCAAATTTCACTTTTTGCTTCCTTGCTGGTGATATAAAGATCGTCGCCATCTCTTTATTGGCCCTTCCAACCACCCGCCCCTGCCCTGACCAGATCTTTGGAGTGGAAAGGGTTTCTCCTTAAAGTTCAGTGCAGTGTTCTGGTGAGAGTCAAAGGCAAGTTAGACCGATTTTAAAAACCAAGCGCTATCGAGGTTTCTAACACGACTCATAACAGCACTAAGGTTGAAAAAGATTTAGGGGGCACACAGACTGTGGAATAAAGTAGACTGTGCGAAACAGACTGTATTAATTATTTTATTATTACAAACGCGTGCAAAAAGTTTCTAATACTGATGGGCTTGGGGGTTGATATATGTAAGGAAGGTCAAGCCTAACCCTGGAAATGCTGTAGTTTTGAAATTGTCATCTTCCAGACCAATCCGGGTATGCTTTCTGGAGGACTTGAATTTTAATTTTGGCTCCAAAGGAGTAAATGGGATTTGAAATGGGCAAAGAGGAGGGAGAATGTGCTCTCTGGAACTGGTGTTGGAATCTGAGAAGGGTATATAGAAGAGGGAGCATTTTTATGAAGGGTGGGTTTGCCTGACTGCAATAAAAAGGTGTCATGAAAGAGATTGGGGTCATAATAACAGGACACTTTAAAGCATCCACATAATTTGGATATTATTCTGTATCAAATAAAACTAAACACAAAAAATTAAGATTGGGTGATTTTTGTTTTTTTCATCCTAGGGGAACCTGATTTGAGATCATTTCTTGGAGAACACAAAGAAGTGTGGTGGTATGTTCCAGGTGTGAGTTTAATTTATACCCAAGAAGAACTTTACCTTACAGACTGTTCTCTTTGTGGCTATTCTTAGCTACACTTCTATAGTTGTCATTTTAAAGCCTGGTGACAAATTTATTAAGAAATGTATTTGCTCTCCTTATGCATCATATTATCTGAATTGTAGTCATTTCATTGGGTAACAATAATGACTCCTATTTATTGAGCCCATATAATGTTCCAGGTGCTATCATAAGCACTTTGTTGCATTATCTTAAGAGTCTTATGAAGTAGGTACTATTTTCCCCATTTTTCTAGAAGAGAAAACTAAAACTCAGAGAAGGTTGTTTAACCTACCCAAAGTCACATAGATTGTAAGGAGTTGAGCTGGGATTTTGGTATATAGATTTCTGGCTCCAGAGCCCATGCTCTCTCCACCATGGTTTGTTAGTCCCACTGTTCAATTTTCTTCTTGACTTTCTGTTTGTGGTAAGGAAAGATTATTGTCAGGTGTAATTGATCATCCTGGCAGAAACCCAAATGATTCACTTTTAGTCTCTATGTCAGTATGTGTATGCTGTAAAGTGGCTGCCAAAACTGAATTAGCTTCACTGTTATTGCAGCCGTAGCTAATTGTGTCTTCCCAAACTATATGGCTATTTCTGAATCAGGTGATTCTCTTTAAAAAACGTGCCTTACATGTAAGCTATTTGGGCCTAGATAGTCCTTTAGGTTTTATTTTATTATAGCTTTTATTTTAAGTGACTTCCTAGATCACTAGGTCTCCTCCATGACCTTTGCTCACAGGGATTATTCAGGATGCAACAGAGTATGAGAGCTTTTCCTGGGTGTAGCTGGGGAGATATATGCCCATAATTCTGAGATAATGTAGCATGTAATATAACACTAAGAAGTACAAAGTGCTATCAGAAGAATAAAGGAAGCAGTGACTAACTGTAAGGGAGAATCAGGGAGAAGCCTTCTGTGAGGAGGTGACATGACAGGTCTTGAAGGATAATGAGTTCACCAGGCAGAGAACAGTAGAGGGGAGGCATTCCAGATTAGAGAGACAAGTCTGTGAAAGACATTGGGCTGTATAAAAGGAGAGCATGTCCCTTCAATATTTTGGAATTCAGCATGACTAGGGTATAGCTTGTTTGGGGAAATGAAGGTATAATGGTAAAAGAGTCTGGAAAGATACATTGGGTCTGATTTGTGAAGTTCCTTGAATGCAATGCTAAGAAATTTGGATGTGCTTCCATAGGCTATTGTTTTTCAAACTGTAGAGCATCTGCCACTGGTGGTTATGTTGTACTCCCACAAACATTTTAAATTTCAGTAATTATATATTCTAATGTGTCTCATAAAAGGTAAAGCTGAACTACGTCTTTAAATGTAAGGTTACATAGGAAATGGCTTAGGAAAAATGTAAAGTGAACAAGTTTAAAGTTGATTTAAAGACAAATGTTAAGTAAATAGTAGTACCCATGATGTGTGACTATGATAATACTCAAATGACTCAAATTTGGGAAGTACTGATAGTAGACAATAAAAAACATTAATATATTTTAGAAGACAAGCACCATGATGAGGTTTTTACTTTAGAATGTACTGGAGTGGGCCATGACCAGTTAGGAAGCTAGAGATGATGAGGACCCAAGGTAGCCACATATGAGAAGAGGCAACAGATATGAGAGCCATTTAGGAAGTAGAATTAGTAGGACTTGGCTGACGGGAATATTATTATTCTATCAATGTCATCAGAGTTATTTTTTAAAAGTCTATATGTCACTTGCCTGTTATCCTTTAATTCTAAGATGAGCATATTATTGCTCAAATCGGGCCATGTACATATATGCATTAAGGTAACAGTGGAGGCTGTTTTCACAAATGGGTTTGGATTACACACAAGCATCCTCACTGCCTTACTGAGTGTCCTTAACACCAGTGGCACAAATTTCCAAAGCACTGGTAAGGAATATGAGTATGATCTGTGACCCTTACTCATCTGAGGAACTCCTCCTTCAAGACTCAGCTCAAATATCAACACCTCTTTGAAGCCTTTCCTGCAGCTCTCCCCGCCCTCCCCCACCACACACAAACATATACAAGCATACACAAAACAGTGTTAGGCTCATGGCTTACATAGAACCCTGCACTTACCTCTGTCCTAGGCTGTACCACACTAGTGTACCAGTCTGTGGATGTGTCTGTCTCTCCCCAAGACTATGAGCTCCTTGAGGGCAGTGGCCAGGTCTCATTCATATCCACACCCATAGCATCCAGAACAGCCCTTGGCATGTGGTAGACACCTAACAAATGGTTATTGGATGAAAAACATGCATAAACATGAATATAACTCAGAACTTTGGTACCAGAATGCCAAATGTTACAAAAAGATTAGCTGTTTGCTACATTAGCTGCTTTGGCTAAATAAAGCAGTAAATTAAAGTCACCTGAATGCAGAACTTCTCTAGAGGTTTCTTTTCTTTTCATTTAAACTCCCCCCCACCCCGACTCTCCTATGGTCACCTTACCTTTTTCTTTCTCATCATTTATCCACCCAGCCACCTGTTCCGTAGGCCTGCTCATTGCTTTGCTCCTCTTGACATAGTTCACATTGCTGCCGTCCCAATACTCTGCCAAGGATCCGTCCCTCATTTCCACCTACAATCCAGTTGACTCCATCCTTGAAATCACTCTCAAATGGGTCTCCTACTTACAGATACTGCTAGTGGGACTGTAATTTGATACAGCCCTTCTGGAGAGAAATTATCAATGTGGATTAAAAATATTAAAATTGGACATAGCTTTCAACCTACCACTTCAACTTCTAAGGCTCTATGCTAAGGAAATAAATGTGGTGTTTCCAAAATTTTATTTCTCAGGATGTCTATCCCAGGGTAAAGAAGGAAAATAGCATTTTAAATGTCCGTAATACTAGAGATTTTGATTAAATCAATTATCGTGTATCTGTAGCATAGATTACTATACTAAGTAGCCATGTAAGTGGATGTTACTAAAAAATATTTAATGATGTTGAAAGTTGTTTATGATATATTAAGAGAAAATTCTCTTTATAAAGCTGACAAATCCCAGTTTAAACGCATACACATGTACATGGGCACACACACACACACACACACCCTATGTGTGCATACATAGGAAATCATTATCCTATAATGTTAAACACAGAAAAAAATTCAACAGAGGTTTGCTATAAATAGTAAGATAACATGAGTCCTATTTTTAACCTTTTGCATATTTTTTAAATCATTTGTAATAGAGTATTTGTTACTTAAAAACATGTTTTCCGCATGTGTCCTATTATTATTGCCTTAGTTTGGGATACACCGCTCCCCAGCACACCCCGCAACACACCCACACCCACACACACACCCCCACACACACACCCCTTCTAGACTGGATTACTACTGTCTCCAGCCTGCTTTCCTTCTAATCCATTCTCCACCAGTGCTGACAGAATGATTTTTCTAAATCACAAATCTGAAGCTATCCAGCTCTGCCCATTGTCCTCGAGATAAAATCCAAACTTCTTAGACTAGCTTATAAAACTTTTGAAAATCAGCTCCCTGCTTTTCTCTCCAGTGTCACTTTTTCCTCCTATGGTTTACTTTTTCTTGGTGTCTTAGGCCAGTACCTGGCGTATAATAGGTGTTTACTTAATGCTAGCCAGATGTTGATGCATATTGTATGGGTTAACTATTCTGTGCCAGGATTTCATTTCATTCTCATAGTAAAAATATTAAATACATACAGTAGTTATCCCTATTTTACAGATAAGGAAAAATAGTTAAATACATAAAAGTGGGAAGAAAAATCATCATGATAAATAACATTTTTCAAAGGAAAAATTAAATCCCCCCCTGCTGTATAACACAGCTGTATTTGTTTTTCTGCAGCCCCTGCCAATCTTAGCATGCACACAGACTTTGTTCATTCCCTTGGGCAAGTTATATGTGACCACGGCATAACAAGAACAGTCCAGACTGACATGATCTCACCATGTCACAGTTCACATTGTGCTAATGTACAGAGCTCTTTTCTTTGTGTACATAACACTTCATGCAGGACAGACAGAAGAGCTCCGATTGCTCTGTTTTTCTTTCTGTTTTGAAATTCTATGTCTTTAGGGATGGGGATGTCAGTAGAGAGCTACAGAAAACTGTGATAGAATTGAATGTACAAGAAACAATGTGTCTCATGGGAGCCAATGTCATTGGTTAATTTATTTTTTTAAATGTCACGTAGATGTATTTTCCAGCAATCTCTCCCCAGGGAAGACCTTGGTTGAATCCAACTGTTAATCCTATTTACAGAATGCAGCCCATGCATGCACTATATTCCTGCATTGTTAAGTGATTTTAGACATATGTGGTGGATTACCATAACGACATACAATCAGGTGAATATGGGATATCTGATTTTCTCTACAAAATATATTAGTGTTCATATTGTCATTCAGGATCCTGCAGCGTGGGCTTTCCTTCATTTGCCTTACAAATAATTCCCATTGTGCAAAAATGGATGCTTTTAAAGGACAGAAGTCCTAAGCACAAATCATTTGAATAAAATGACTTTACTTTGTAAGGAATTGTCACTGTTAAATACTTCAAGGAAAAGAATCTATAATTCTCTTGTTCCATGAACAAATAAGTTGAACATAGAAATTACAGATAGAGTTTCAATTCATTTGCCGAATTATTGTGGGCTTATTATGTGCAAAGCACTCTGTTAGACACTGTCCTGGATACATATAAATACCTTCTTGTAATGCCTTCCAGACAGAGAGACAGAGACAGATTGATCTCGTGTACATACAAGAATGAGTGTGCAAGAGGAAATGAAAGAGAAGATTTTAACAAGCAGGCTTGTCATATAAGTGAAAATCTACGCGGCTGAAAGTTGGGATATGTACCAGTAGGGACTTACTCTTTTTTTTTTTTTTCTCTTTCCTCTGTGGGACACATGGGCAAAAATAAGCTACCAGATAGCTGATAAGCAAATGTTCTACTTCTCTGTTTACAAACAGTTTGAGAGAAGGAACAGTGACTTTCTGTACGTCTAGCCCTGCACAAGCCTGCTAGTGATGTTTTGAGAGTTATGACTATGTCAGCTTCTCCAGGGTTTCTCTCTGCTGCAGAGATTTGGCAGACACCTCAGACAAATTTTATGTCTCTTAAATCTTCCTCAAGCTAGGCTTGGCTCATAGATTTATATGTACAACAAAAAAGCGAAATGTTTACCAGTTTGACATTTTTGAAGATCAAAACAGACTAAGTTTTTTTTAATTCCGCATACACCTCAGTTTAGTCTACAGAAGGGGCTAATTGCTTTTGCTATTTGTTTAAAAACAGCTGAAATGTTTACTTTGCAGAAGTGGCAATGGATCATATGTCTAAAGATTTATACTCCAAGCCTCAGTGTTGCTTCCTCTTTCTTGTGCCTACAGGCGTCAAGTTTTGCCAAAGTCTTCATTTTCTTTTTTCTTTTTTCTTTTTTGCCTTTACTGATACATAATATAAACCAGTGCAGGATGGGAGGTGCTAGGAAATATATTAGCAATCTAGGAGAAAAATAAAAGATCATTTTTATTAGCTCTGCTCGGCCCCCTTTTTGGCTCTCAGTTTTTCAGTGGTTCCTTACCCACAAAATATTGTTCCTTGGCATAATAATGACAGGTGAGAATGTGAACTGGGAACTTTCAGTGACTATTAACAAGTCTGGTCCAAATGTATCTGTAGGCAGAGCACAAATGAAAGTTTGGCTGTAATTCAGAAGAATCAAAACACTGTGTGGAGAATGTTATATAAACAACTTTCCTTCAGTGCTGAATTATGAAAGGTAATGATGGGGAAATCCCCACTAAGGGCCCTTCCTGTCCGCTCTAGCTGCCCTTCTTTTTAGCCAGCAACAGCTGCCGGTAAGAGCTTCCTGGGGTAGAAAGGTCCCACAGGAAGACCCCATAACCTGTCCTCCTACCACTTCTGCAATCAAGTTCTCAGACATACTTCACTGGGATTACTTTGGTCACACAATATTCTAATTTTTACCTTTCAAGAGATGCTGAGTTTGAATTCAAGGAGCACTTGATATTCAAGCTCATTTATTCAATAGACATTTGAGCACATACACAGGACCAAACCCTATGGTAAGTGCTAGGAGTACAGTGATGAACTAGAAGTAGTCCCTGCCTACCCTTAAGGAACTCACAGTTAAGTGGGGGGAGATAGACACCTAAATCAATAATTATATTACAGTGCGAATAGTATATTACTCTAGAAAAGAAATACCCTGGAAACATGATGGAGGGAAGAATTATTGCTGGAGGTGGAGAAGTCACAGACCAGAGTCTACCTATTCTGAATCACCAAGGATGAGTGGGCATTGCCTAGAAACAAGGTGGAAAAAGATGTGGTAGGCAAGGCTTCCAAGCAAAGGGACCACCGACACATGTGAAGCAGTCACATGTGTGAGAATGGATACTTTAGGAAAAGGTAAGATACTGTGTGTGAACCACTGGGACTTGGGTGAGGGGGACAGGATAAGAATCTGGAGACAGGTCTGTGTCCGGTTGGTGAGGGAAGTCTGCCTGCTAAGGAGCTTGGCCTTTATAGGCAGGGGGGAGCCAGCTCAGAGTTTTAAATGTGGGAATCGCATGATTGGATTGGAAGATTGGCTTTATACGGGGGAAAAAACTAGAGACAAAGTCCACCTTATAGTTTGGCAGTCTTTGAGAGGTCTGACCCTAATCACTTGCTGCTATTCAGCAATACCGTCCCCACTAGGTTTTCTTTCAGTATCCAAAAATCACTTTGAACAACAGTTTCCTTCTACACATACGACATACCTTCCTGTACTCCTTCGCATGTTGCTTAGCTGAATATTCATTTTTCCAACTCAAATCAATGATCTCAGTAGTGATTGGGGCTTGATTGCCATGAAGGAAAGCAGAGATTCAAAGCTTAGCAACTTAGTTTAAAAAACTGTATGAGGCTTATTTATTGCTTACTGAGTCAGCAGGGCTAAGCTGAGAGCTGGGCAGCTCCCCTCGGGAGCTGGGGGAGGGAAAGGAACAGAGGCTGAAAAGATGACAAAGTGGCTGTTAAAAAAAAAAATGGGTAGCATCCAGAATGTTGAAAATCCCTAAAGGCCACATCCAGATATGGGAAATAGAAGGGTCAGAAGTATATGAATAGAAAACAAATATGTGTTGAAGTTACCTGTGCTCAAACAGATTATTACTATGTAGCCAATGTGTTTTAGAGCATGTTCTTTCCCTGACTCAGATACTGTAAATGGTTTCCCATTATCCATAGGATGAAGTCCAAACTCCTTAGCGTGGCCTTCACTACTTTCCGTAGTCTGGCCCCAATCTACCTTGCCAGTCTTCATACTTCTCTTAACAGAATTTCTCTGCTCTAGCCAGCTACCCTTTCAGACGCTGCTTTGGCATTCCCTCACCTGCACTGTGAGTCTCAGGACAGGGACTATGTTTTTTGTCTCTGAATCCCCCAGAATGCCTAGCATAGTGCGTCTTGCATATAGTAGGCACCCAAGGTAGATCTGTTGGTTGATTATTGCCCCCCACCTTCATTCTTTCCAATTTCTCTACTATTATTGACCCAATATCCACTCTACTAAAAATGGCAAATGAGACATTAGGTAAAAGGGGCCAGTGTTCAACAAACTATCTTTTAACTTTCTATTTTAAAATCATTTTAACTAGAGAAAAATTTCACAAATCATATAGGACTGTCATCTGCCGTCCACTCAGATTCACCAATTTTTTAACATTTTGCCTGATTTCATTTATGCTTCTTTATATAAATATGATATTTTGTTCTGAAATATTTGAAGTTGAAAAAGCTATACCCTTTACCCCTCTCCTTTATCCTCAACCTTTTATGATGAAAAAATTTAAATATACAGAAAATGTGAAAGAATTGTACAGTAAATACCCTCTATGCACACCATTTAGATTCTATAATTAACACTTTGTTCTATTTCCTTTATCACCCATCTCTCCATTTATACAACTTTTTATGCATTTCAAGTAAAGTTGCAAGCAACTGTGCATTTTTTTCTAAATTCTTCAGTATGTATGTCATTGACTGGATGAACAAACTACTTTATGCTCTGAAATCAACCAAATCATCTTGTTTTAGCTGCATTTACTGTATTGCCAAAACTCCAGTCTACCTGTATATCTTAGACCTATTTGGCCATGGAACACATGTCTCTTCAATTAACTTTTAGATGTCCCTCTACTTTAGCTAGTGCAGTGCCAGACACACATTCCATAAATACGACTGGTTGCTCATGAACAGACACAGAGCTAGAGCCGTGAAAAGAATCACAGTAAAACTAGAATAAACCAAGGGCGGATGGGAGTATATGGGAAGTGGGCCACAAGGGAATGGGAGAGAGAGAAGCTAGGGCTTGAAGAATTAGGGGAAGAAAAGGGCCTTAGCCCACTTGGTACTTCCAGCAGTACTTCTATCTGCTACTTTCCAACCCTCTATTTAGAAGGATAGGTTCTAGGGAACTGGAGACAATTGCTGCTCAGCAGACCACATGACAAGTCTCCTTACTACTACTTAGGCACTGCCAATTAGTATATTCATGGAGCCTCATGAATATGCTAATCTACAAGATGCAGCTTAGAGGGTATGGGTGGGCCACTGAAAACCTGATTCACACTAAATCTGTTCTACAGGCCAAGGAGCACTTGAGTTCAATGAATCCTGTTTTTCTTTTTCTTTATAACCTTTCCTTTCTTTCTCTGTTGCTTATGAGTCCGAGGATAGCTCTAATATACGTTTATTGAACAATTTTATGTCAAACACTGTGCTAGCTGCTATCACATCATTAATGCTTTACAACCACTCAGCCAGGCAGGTACTACTTCTTTTCCCATTTGCCAGATGAGAAAACTTGAGACTTATAAGCCAGAATTCTAGCAACTGAGGTTTTTCTTACTCCAGAGCCCAGTGGCCTTAACCACATGTCTGACGAAATTTTTTAAAATTCTCAGGTCAGTATAAAGGCAAGGATTTTTTTTTTTTTTTTTTTGCTGTATTGACTCAGCAGGTAATTTATTCACTGAGCAAGCCCAGTTGAATCACTGAATTAAGAAGGAATTCAGTCATTCAGAATTTAATCATTAGAGTGTTAGTATAGTAATGGATTCAGATTGCTTGAGTTCAGGTCCCAGTTTTATCACTTACCAGTTGAGTGAGAGTAAGCAAGTCACTTAACATCAGTAAACCTCAGTTTCCTTACATATAAAATGCAAGATAGTAATATTGAGCACATAGCTATGTTGTGAGAGCTAATTAAAAAAAATAATGTATCATGCCACGTCTGGCATACAATAGGTGCTCAGCATATTCTAGATGACTTTCTTTCCTTCCTTTTTCCCTTTTGGGGTCAGACCACGCACCTGTAGCTGTCCTTTGAAGAAAACAAACTGCTCCTGGAATGCTTTTTGAAGAGAAATATTCTGAAGAGGAATATTAGGCTGACTATTCCCAAGGCTAAGCAAGCACAGTTGCCTAACTCCTATGTGAGCATGTTTCAAAATAAGCTAGAAACAGAAACCATTAGGAGAGTTGCAGAGGCCCACCTCCATGATTCCTAGAAATTAGGGCCAGATTGTGACAAACGTTTTCTATTTTGTCACGAGAGTAAATGTCACAATTGTCATAGACCATTAGACCTGGGATATTGATAATCATATCCCAGCTGTTCCAAAGCAAGCAAGCTGGGATTGAATGAGTATAAGTGACTGGACCAAGGTCAAACAGTAGAAAAATCAGGAGAATCCAGTTCTCCCGACTTCTTATCCAGTGTTAATTTTATGGTTCCTTTGTGGGTTCTTAGGCAGGTGAAACCAAGTCTTGATGTGTGTGCTTTGCAGGAATGTGAACTGATTGGACTCAAGGGTTTGGTACAAGTTTGATCGATTCCGAAAAGTTGAGAGCTTTTTTTTTCTCTGCTTGAACTCAACTCACTAGTTGTTGCTTTCAAACTGTTAGCACTTCTTTTGTTTGAGGTTTAGCAACTTAATGTTGTTTCTCCCTGTTTTAGGTTCATGGTTTGATTCACATTCTTGGTTCTTTGCAATCTTCCACAGGGGCATTTGTTTTGACAAAAATACTTAGAATCTAACTAAGGTGGTTAGCAATGGGAATTCATTTGAAAAGGACAGTGAGGCTTGGTGACGGCTGCTGAGAAGGAGCTTGGGTGGATTAGGGAACCGTTAGTGCTTACATTCTGGAGCTTGAAATCAGGATAATGGAAACATTGCAGCGGTTCTTGGTGTATATGTTAATGTGTTTGTTTTTATCAGGATGCTCTGATGCTTTCAATTCCATTCTTGCTAATCTGGGTTGAAACTGCTGCCTCCTACTTCATTGCCTTTTGATGTATGCTCTCAGTCATGTTCTTGATGCGATCCTCATCTTTGGACTGTGGGAAGGAAGCTAACAAAAAATTATCTTCCCTGTACTTTTCCCTTTACTTTGAGTGGCCCTTCTGAAGAACTTGGGGAATATGAATTTCAAGCTTATATATGTGGAAGAGTTCAGTTGCAATGCCCAAAGACAGAACTCCTGATTCTGAAATACAGCCTTTGTTCCTTTCTTACCAATGTGGTTTTAAAAATCTCAGGCAAGTCTCCTTTGCTGAACCTGAAATGGGGCGACACCTTTGTTAGTGGCCAGCCATACCACAGTCAAGGCTGTATGTGTGTGGGGGGGAGGTTTGCAGTGAGGAGGCCTTTCGAGAACTGTACCCTGCCTGCCTGACTTTCCACATGCCAAATGAAAGTGAGTTTTGGTGCTAGGGCTGTCAGTGCTTTTTCAAGCGGTTGACTATTTACTCACGCATTTAGAAGGCTAGGATAGCAGCTGTGGTGGTAAAAAGGCTATTCTCAATACCTCAAAAAGCAAGAATTTTCTAGGAGGTGAGGTTTTGGGTGAGTCCAGCTAGTATTTTTCTGCTTAAAAAAAAAAAAACAAACTTCTCACTTTAGATTCATTTGCTCTTCTTACCTCCTTTCTCTTCCTGCTTCCTCTCTCCTCCCCCGCAACCCTCCCCTCCTGTTCCCCTTTTAATGCTTCCTCCCTTTTAGCTACCAGTCACCCAACTCTTTGTGAATTATATTATCCATTTCCCCCCTTGATTTAACATAGATTTTGGATACATATTTTACTGGCATTTTCAATATTGGCAATGACATTCAAAGGGGCAGTTAGAAAGTTTTCTTTCTTCTCACAGGAAGTGGGCTCAACACTTGTTTGCAAACACAGATGGTATTAGAGGGGGCCAAGGGGAGCTGACATCTGATATTTCTGCTATAGCGCCCACTTTTTTTTTTTTGTTTTGGCTGCTTCAGATTCAGCCCATGTGGACAGACACACACTTGGGTAACCACCATACAGATGGAAATCAGGACATGTGGGATTTGGCTGAACCAAAGGTCCCCAAACATTGCCTGGATCATTTAGTGCCCCAGGTGTGGCCACCCCAGGACTTCATGTGCTAAAATTGTGTCCCAGCTTAAACCAGCTGGTCACTGTATATATAGTATCAAGGCAGCTTGGAGCCTCATAAAACATGACTTTGGATTTTTACCTTGTGGATTTAGATTTAGCTAATCAACCTGAATCCTTCCACACACCCTGGGCAATGAGGATATACCAAGTTAAAAGAAAGATTTAACAGAAGGTGATGCTCATTGTCCTGTAGCTTGCATTCTAGATGGCACATAATATTAGACCATACAAAAACAACTGAATTGACTTTCCAGAAAGCAAAGAAGAAATTAGAGACTTCAATTTCTTTAATAAACTTTTGATGTATTATGTATCAGATTTAAATTTTTTTCTTTTAAGACAATTTCCCTTCTGTGGCATTTTAAGAGCAAACAATATTTCCTTCCAACTTTAAAATTGGAAGAATTGAGAATTATTTTCATGAAATTATATTGGGTCTTTCTTTTTACTTATGTGATAGAGGCGCCTGACTTCAGCCATTTAGGCAAGATTTGTTTTGGAGTATAATAATAATAATAATAATAATAATAATAATAATCCCATACAATTTTATAACCCTCTATGATTTACAAAAGGGTTTTCATATCTATTATCTCATTAGCTTTTCATAGCAATCCTGTGAAGTAGTCAGGATAGGTACTTAGATATAAGTTATGTCAAACTTATAAATAAGGGAACTTAAGCTCAGAGAAGTTAACTGACTTGTCCAAGGTAACACAGCTAGAAAGTTGTAGAACTGAAACCTGAACCTAGGTTTCCTGATACCCAGCCGCAGTATTCCTTCAGTTGTGTCATGTTTCCTTCCTAAGTGACTATCTCCTTTTTGTTTCTACTCATCATTAATCTTGAAGTTGGTCTAAAATATGTGCTTCAGTTTAGGAGATGAGTAAAACTGAAGCGTTTACAGGCAAAGTGCCTTATTAAGGCTGTCTATGGAGAGAGTTGTGCATATAGCTCTTAGCTTTTCATCTTGACTTTAACTATTTTTAGGTATACATAGGTTGTTTTCCAGTGTTTAATATATGTCCAAAAGTTGTGTGATCCAGTGATTATAGGTGTGAAAGCTGCACCTGGGGAATGGGGTTAGGGATGAAAAGTTGGCTTAAAATAATTAGCTTGCTGCCTTTTTGTTAAAAGATGTCATGTTCAATATAATTTAATTTCCTCATACTTCCTTTGCTTCCAGGCTTTTAAGTACAATTCTTTAGGGGAAATTAGCAAATGTTCATTTTGAATGTTGATTTCTCGGGAACAAGAGTAGCTAGAGGAAAGAGAAAGCAGAGGGGTGACTTTTCATGCTCTGTAAGTGTGGGGAAGCAGTATTTCGTTTGGAGCTGTGAGCTAAGATTTCTTCTAAGGCATGCAAATCGTAAAGTTCTGATTTGTCAACTGCATGCTGTTTCTTTAGGCACTGATGTATGAAATCCCGAACGAATTCTCCGATGAACATACTGCTAATTGCTTCTCCACCTGCTCTCCAACCTCCTCCTCCCCACCCCCTCCACTCTCAATTCAGCCTATAAGTGTCCGTCATTGGAGATGGATGGTGACACATGCAGTAATAGCAATTCATAAAAGCCAGTTCCAGCCCTTGTCTTCAAGGCTCCTGGATTTTCCACTGCCTGCTTTTGTGTAAGTGAAGTGGATGGAAGTGCTACTGGCATCAGAATCTACCTCCCTATGCTCCGTTGCTAGAGCTCAGTTGCTCGGCTGGAGCTGAGCTAAACAGAAGCATCGGATCTAAGCTGAATTGTAACTAGGTTTTTTTTTTCCTCATTGGGGGTGTGGGTTAGGGGTAGTGTGTAGTGGGGTTTGGGGTGCTTTGGCTTTTCTTTTTGTGGAGAGAAGAGGGTAAGGGGAGAATAACTCACGGTAGGATACAACGTGAAACAGTTCCCTGAAGAGTGTCACGATGTTCCTGGTACAATATACAGGTATGGTATGTTTTATTTTATCTGAAATTTCCCTTTTGTTTAAAGTGCACTCCTCTCTTATTTTGCCTCCAATTCAACTGTACTGAAGGACAAATAAGGTTCTAATGAGCTAAGCAAAATAGCTGCATGAAACATGCCTTCCCCTTGCTATAATGTTTATAGCAGATTGCTATGTAAAATCTGGGTTTTCTGTTAAATTGTTAGTCCTGATCCCTTAATTGTGCATGCTTCTCTACTATATTTTTGTGTTGAATTTCTCAAGTCTCCTGTCTGCAACTGGTAGTATGCGATATAGACTAGAGTGTTTGCACAGAAGACACAGTGCTTTGGAAGCAAAGGCAATTTTTAAACACTTAGTATGTTGTGTTTCTCTTGAGTGTATTAACTCTTGGGTTTGTTAATTGGTTGTCTAGATTTGGGGTATAGTTAAGAGAAGGGAAACTTCAAACAGGAAGCATTCCAGAACACATTTGTTTTGGTAAACTTATTTTTATTTCATTATTTAACTAAGATTGATGAATATTATATATTATTGTTGTTTGGTCTCTTGGTAGAAAAAAAAAAGTGCTGGAAACAACAAGGCTAAAAATGCCAGCACCAAATCATTTTGTATTGTAAAATATCATTGGACCAAAAGTGTTCCTTAAGTATTCTCTTAAGCTTTCAGAAACATATTGGTCCATAATAAAGAACTTGAAGACTGATAAGGTATTGGCGAATGTTTGTTTTAAAGGCTTCTTACACAGCAGTTAGACAGAAAGGATCCTTCCAAATGAAAAAAACCTTAAGAAAGTTTCAGTTTCCTGCTGAACAGAACAGAAGCTTAGTTCCTACAACTATGTGTTTTGAGAAGTTTAAATATCATTTATTGTCAAGGATTCTCACCCCCATTCATGCTTTATTGTCCTTAAAATATTGTGCTCCTGTGCTTAAGAGCTAAAAGATCATGTTCTGTTTTGATGCGTGGTTTGACAGTTGATTTCGCTCCTCATTAATTGGACACCATGCAGATGATGTGGAGAAGTGAGTGAGTGACAGTATTTCAAGGTTACGCTGAAGAGCATACAGTGAACCTTAATGCCTGGACCAACAGCTGCTGAATTGAATTGTCTGCAATTAAAGCAACAGCAGGTTTGTGTAGTCTCCCTGCAGCCTGTTTATTTGAATTTATAGCTTCAGTTTCTTCTTTGGGTAGCGGTTGGTTTGTTTCACTAAGTGTTGGAGAGTTGTGCTTGTTGGATGTTTTCTCTACCCTGATGCATGCTTGACTCCAGAAGAGCCGTTTCTGTACATTTTTAATGTGAGAAGTTCGTGTGGTTTTTCTCTTTGGATTAAAAACACAGACTATCTTGTTTTCTCTACTACAAAAGCAAATAGATACATTTCATGGAAAATATTGCTTGGTTCAATAAATACAAGTTTCTCATGGACCTGTATTACTGGTTTAAATTTCTGGCAGTGAAAAACGTTGGACTTTGCTATGCTACTGGATTACTATATCTGGGAAGAACTTCTCCATGCTAATAAAAGTGCTTATGTTAAAAAGAGAATGATATTATCTCCTTGCCATCTCTCAATTCCAGGGTGACCTAATGAATGATGTCAAACCCAACTAGATGCCTTTTATGACTGAATTTTATTTGCATGCTAATAATGAATACATGTTTAATTCCCTCATGGTTTTACTCTATTAAAAAATAACTTATAGTATAGTTGTTGGTTATTGACTGATCCTGGATGTGGTGTAAAATATTTACACAGTAATTTCACATATACTGGGTCAGTTTATCCTCATAACAACCTGGTGTGAGGGGGCAGTGGCATTATGATATCCATTTCAGAGGTAGGGAAACTGAGGCTTCAACGATAAGTAACTGGCCTGAAGTCTCACCTCTAACAAGTGGCAGAGGCTGAACTCATAGGTTAGATGATGTGATTCAAGAATCTGCTTTTTCTGCCTCTCAGCTGATGGATCCAGGGTAAATTTGACTTAAGCTACTAGTCAAGAAAACCAAATGTACTCATTTACTAAAAACAAACAAAGAAACAAACAAAAAACAATGTCTTATTTGAGAGCACTCTAGAGATTTTTTTCCCCAAACTATGTTAACAATTTTATTTTAATACGTGGGTGCTTTCCAGATTAATTTTGCAGATGCATGAAAAAATTAGTGATTTTTGTTTTTTTAATGTTTTTTTTTTATTTTTGAGAGAGAGAGGGAGAGAGAGAGGAGGCAGAGAGAGGAGGACAGAAGGGGACAGAGGATCTGAAGCAGGCTCTGTGCTGACAGCAGCAAGCCCGATGTAGGGCTCAAACTCGTGAACTGTGAGATCATGACCTGAGCCAAAGTCAGAGCTCAACCAACTGAGCAACCCAGGCATGCCAAAAAACATTAGTGTTTTGATTAATTTATACATCAATATGAATGAAAGTAGAACCTTGTAAAACTGGGGAGAGGATTAAAATGTCCAATCAAAAAGGTTAATGTGGAATATTTTCCTTCTAAAGCAAGCTAGTTTGTCTTTAATATTCTGTTCAATAAACATATACAGTTTTCATAAAAATATGTGTATTTTAAAATATACTGGCCATGAATGTGAGGTGCTATATGTTTTAAAATTTGCGTATTTTATCTAGATCAACAGAAAAAATATACAGCTAACTCCATTTCACACTTTTGTTTCTGTGTATCTTATCTATCTACCTATCTAAATAAAATAGACCAGATTTCTCATCTTTCCAAATTTCCAAATAGTTTTTTAATTTTAATTTCATTAGTTTAAAGGGGAAAACATATTTCCTGTCCCACTGAAGAAGGGAATACTGTTTAAAACTGTGTTATCCCTTCATTTGCTGAACCCACATACTTGAGTATCTCATAGTCGTTCTCTGGTAAAGACAATTTTAAAAGCCTCTTCAGGAAACATTCTTGAAGCAGTCATTCTTAGCTCTGAATTTAATAGAGACTATGCCGTATACTGGGGAAATGACTTGATGCTCACACCATAGACAACTCTTCTTTAGTATTTGACAAAGAATATTTGAGAACGTTGCCAAGAACCTGAACCAGAGATTGGGCCAATATTGTTATGACCTATTTATGAGACTTTTGGAAAGATGGCAATGGATATATTGTCTCAGATGCCAGGTAATTAGAATTTATCCTTATCTAAGATGGTATCTTTACACTTTAACATATCTTAACGTAAAGCTATTCTTATATTAATCCTTTCTAGCAAAAAGGAAAAAAGGATGATATAAAGCCCTCTTTATCATTCTTTAAACTTAAATGGAATTTGACACTTAAAAAAAATACTGGAGGGAACTTGGGGGAATGGATCAGGGTTAGAGGGCAGGGAAATGGAAAACCAGGCAGGTGATTGGAAGCTCCAATTTGGTTTCAGGTGGCAAATTTCCTATGCAGTTGAAAGCTCTGGCCAACACCCCCTCACCCCATTCCTCTTTCTGGGAACAAGCGCTCTAAATATAAATGAAAAGGAACTTATTAGGACTTTTAAAAAATGTTGACATTTTCTGGTTGGAGAAAGAAAAAGTCTTTCATCTGCAAAATAATCATTTTTTCCCTGTGCTCTTTGAGGCCAAGAGAAATTAGAGAGGGAGTAAATTTGTAGGTTCGGGCTGTTAAGGGAGCTGAAGATGGTTGTCTGATGGATTTTTCCCTTCAGTACATGTCTGAGAATGTTGTAGGGGCATGAAGCCAGGTCTTATGGATGGGGGTATGAGGGCTATATGCATCAGCCAGTGGTGTGCTGGAGCCAGCTTACACTAGCTTACGTAAGGGGATCACTAAGAATATCTATAAATTTAAAAACTTACTCATATCTGTCCCTTTCCAAAAAAATATTAAGATACTCATTATGTATAATAATTAAGGCACTCTGTGCAGGACAGTATACTGCAGATTCCCTTTGGTATGCTGAACCATACTGATTGCCATCGCTTAGATATAGCACTAATGCCTTCAAGGGATGTTGAACATAGAACAAGTAAGCGTGTCCCCCACATATACACATAATAATAGCTAACATTTATTGAGTGCCTACTATGGATCAGGCCATGTTACAAATGCCTTGTATGTATATAAACTCATCAACTTTCACAGCACTCCTATGAGGTAGGTAGTATATTTCCAATTTTACGGGTAGGAAAAGCGAGACACAGAGTTTAGGTAATCTGTCTACCAGGCCACACAATTACTAAGTAGCAGAATCAGGATTTGAACACAGGAAGTCTGTCTCCAGAACCTATGCCCCCTAGCTACTATGCAGTATGTTGTATATCTTTAAGGGCACTTCACTGAAGAAGCTGTTTGCCCCTCATGTGACACCCATGTCCACATATCCCATTGTCCATGCCTTTGAAAGACATAGAAAGTGTAGAGCTGTCTGCTCACTAGACTGTGGGAAATCTTTCTTTTTTCTGACCCTCATTGCTGGTATTCTATTGCCAGAGTCATGGTGGATCGTTGCATCTCCAGAATCTTCTAAATACTGCCACTAGAAATGTTCTTTCTTCAAATTTTCAGCTAAAACAAAGTCTCATGTTCTGTTGCTTCTCTCTCGATTCCCAGCTTTTTGCAAGAACAAGCATTGCCAACCAGAGGTGCAGTTTTTCTTCCAAATGACCAAATCATAGGACATCTTCCCTGCATCTTCTTTCACTCCATTTTATGCCTAGCTGTTAGAGTGTTCTTCCTAAATGCAGATCTTATCATATGACCTTTTCTCGTCAAACATCTAAAGGATTTGGTGGTGGTGTTTTTTTGTTTTTGTTTCTGTTTTTTCCAAACAGGCATTTAGGACCATTTGTGGTCTGGTCCCTGGCACCCAGAATGCATTTGTCACTTCACAACTTTCCTTAAACCCTGTTCACTAACCACTCTAGATCACTTCTAGGTCATGAGGTACACCCCAAATTTTCAAGCTCCTGAGCTTTTCCTCATGCTGTTCTCTAGATTTTAATTGCCATTCTTCCACATCCCTGATGATCCTAGAGCAGCTCAACATTTAAAGTTCAGCTCAAATGACACCTGCTCCTATATTATAATACTTATTTGTGGTCTGTTTTCCCCCACTAGACTGAACTGTTTGAAGTTAAAAAAACTTATTTTAGTAGTCTCTTAGCACCTAGCCTTTTGCCTTGTATATACTTAACACTTACATGCAGTATTTAGGTCTTCAGAAACTGCACCACCAAAGTTTTTCTCCTCTCCTGCCAGCTCAATATTCAAAGCTGTTCCCAGAGCTTCAGAGTTCCTGAAGCTGAATGGCTAGATAGCTTCTGCCCCATAGATATTATGGAATATTCTGTTCAGAAGATTTTTTCTGTGTCTAATGTGTCTATATTCTTGATTTTTTTTTCTTTGTATTCACCTTTGCTCAGATCTACTATGCCTTGAAAACTCCTTCTTTTGCCTTTGTGGAATATTTTTGCAGTTTTGTAGAGAGACAAGGACTTGCCTGGTACACATATAATCCATACAAGAAAATGAATCAGAATTTGTAAATTGATCGTTGAAAATTGTGTTTAGTGACTACTTGTGTCAGCATTGCCTAGTATATATGTTTAAAATGCAGATTCCTGGATACCCATCCCAGATCTACTCAATCGTTCTTTGAGTTGTCTGCTTTTAGCAAACACTCCAGATGATTCTTCTGTACAACTAACCTTTGAGAACCACTGTCCATGTCAAAAATAAAGTGTTAAGTCCTAATCTGTATTCTCTGTGGATATGAATATTAATTACATTGTAGAAAAACTATCATTAGAATTGTTTGAATTTTTTGGTCTGACATTTGAATTTTTTGGTCTCTTGGTGTCTAACACAGAGCTGTCCAATAGAACTTTTTGTGATGATGAAATTTCCTGTATCTTCATTGTCCAACACATATGGCTCTTGAGTACTGAAATGTGGCTACTGCAAGTGAGGAACTGAAATTTTAAATTTAATTAAACTGAGATTTAAACAATTACATGTGGCTACTAGATGCACTACTGGAAGGGCAAATCCAGAAAGCTTGGCTATCTAGAATGAATAATTTCCTTAGGGGTCTAGTGGCTACAGTGATCATTGTATATAAATAAGAAATCAAACAGGAACATCATTTTCTTTGACATAGAGGACACTGCATTTCTTTTTTTTGAATAGTCTAAAATTTTTAAATGGCCTAAAGTGAATTATCCTCAGAAATGATTTAACCAATTATGATCTCAATTAAATTTAAATGAGATCTACACTCTGCATTTCTCATCAGTACTATTTTTCTAATCTTATTGGCTTGCTATTGAGAGCTCGCTGATAAGCCCTGATTTCTGAGCTAGGGATAAGAAAGTTGAATTAATCAGAGGAAAGAGCTCTTGGTTCCAATGTTTGGGATATAGATACTTCCAGACATTTTAGCTCTCATAGACCCTTTAACCATTCTCTTTTGGATTGATCAGCCCCCAAGCCACTCATTACTCATTACTTTTCCACTTCCATTTCTTTCTCTGACAAATTTTCCTTGAACCAGTAGTATATCCCTTTTAGCATGATTTCATTATTTAAATAGCATTAATACTTTGGAAGAATTTGAATCAGAAATGGATTGTAATCTCTACATAAAGACGCATAAATCTTGGCACCCTGTTTTATTGTGTGGAGTTCATCGTGTGTATTAGTAGTACTTGGTGGCTTTCTAAAACTATCTGAGGGTCAGAATCTATGGTTTTGGAAAAAACACGTAGGTAGAATAGTGGACTTGACTATTGCTCTCTGTGGAAACTATATGCTAAATAATTATGCCTGTCTGACCTGCCCGCTGTTGCCTAGATTCCAGTTCTTTGTAACTGTTTTCAGTTGCTAAAAATTTTAGCACATCCTGAAATTTCTTTTTCTGCCTTCACATTCTTCACTTTCTTTGGCTCTGCTTTCTGTTTTCAGTGGACAGCAGACTCCCCCTACCCCCGCTTTTTTTGTACCATTCAGGCTCACTCTCAGAATCTATTGTTGTATCCAGCCTCACTGGACCGCCTAGAGGAGTTCAAACCCGGTGTTTGAAAGTGCCAGTCAGGGCCACCCTTGAGAACTCTGCAAATAGGTTCTTTTGTTTTGAGAACTAAAGAGATAGTACCACGGCTACAGTTTTGAGAAATGCATAAAGACAAAACCCATTTGAAACTAAAGAAATTTTTTAACCCCTTGGCTCTCCCTTCCCCCAGCAACAAATGACATTTATAATTTTCAGTGACATTTGTATTTAGGAAGCCAGATATTTCTGCTTTCAATGAAAAAGTATACTCTGATCAGGACTCTTCATAATTCAAACCAGGGTGGAGAAGGAAGCAAATATATTTTAAAGGTAGATTATAGAACTACACTAGGATCTTTAGATAAGTTATTTCATTTAATCCTCATTAACCCTCTAAATAAATGTTGTCTACCTTACTCAAGACTGTATATACCACTAACTTGTCTACAGCTCTATCCCTAGACTCCAAAGCCTGGATCCCCATTGCTTTTTTACTTATATATGAACTGAGGAATGGTTGTCTTTTCTGTGTGTGCGAGTGTGTGTGTGTGTGTGTGTGTGTGTGTGTGTGTGTCAGAGTCAGAGAGAGAGAGAGAGAGAGAGGGAGAGAGAGAGCACGTGCATGTGAGAGAGAAGGTTCTCAGCACTAGGGTGTTTCCTCACAAAATTCCCAGATCAGTGTAAAGTGAGAGAATGTAAAGAAAACATTCCCTGTGTTAACTTTTTACAAAACAAGAATTGGGATGAATCCAGTTAATGCTTCTGATGAAGAGGTAGTAAAGAAAGCCTTCTTTAAATCCTTTGTACACTCTACCCATTGCCACGCCCATCTGCTATGCTAGACTGCTAACTCTTGCTGCTAAATATGGTTGGCATTTTCCCAAACACTGCCCTTTGGTTTGGAGGTGGGGCTGGAACTGCAAAGAACTACAACTCTAGTATGCTTTTCTGAGTCATGGAAATTTGCCCAACTTATTCAGTGGAAGTTGTGCAATCTGAATTCACCTAAACTTTTGATAAGGACTGTGAAGAGTATAAAATAATTGTGACAGTCCGTATTTAATAAAAATTACATTAATCTGCAAGAACATCAGACTATTTTGAAAAAGCTTTTTGGGTGGCATATTATATTTTTTTTCTTGGTTGTGAATATCATACAAAGAGATCATCATTAAAAGTCAATTTGATTCATGATTTTGAAAGTCTACAGGTGGTAGGAGATAGTAAACTATATTAAGAGTGTGCAGTATAATCTGGCATTTAAAAAGCCAATGTAATTTTGAGTAACTGACATGGATATGGACTAATAGCTTCTTAGAGCAAAGTAGTGAGAATCCCTTTTTAATTGGTAATAAGACTATGCCCAAGTTTCCATTCTCTGGAATTGAGTTGCTTGAAATGGAAAAGAGCAATGAGTTGCTTGAAATGCTTCAGGGATCCAGGGAGAGTGGTTTACAATGGTGGGATATAAAGTAAATACAATAAAGATAGCTTGATAGTTAGTGAATATTGGTACTCATGACTATTTTGAGTGGTGTGAGCATTAAAGAGCACGAACTGGCAGAAAAAGGGATAAACACAGGCAGAAATATGACCATTGGAGAAATGACCCTGGGATTCCACTAGTATCTTTCCCCCTCCCAAATAGCATTCCCTGAGTGCCCTACCCTTGGGCTATATGAGGCTTTTAACAGAAGGGAAAGAAATGGTCTGGAGAGAAAAGGTCTCAAGGACTTGAAGTGACAAGGGAATAATTATTTTGTTAAATATTTGCAGTTTAAAATGAAAAGAACTTCCACCTAGCAGCAAACTATCCAGAACATTTTCTTTTCTGGCTTCACATCAAGACCAGATGAAGCACAAGCTGGAGAGAATAACTCACTCTAACATGGAATATGATCTAAGGCAGTGCCCTTCTTGGAACTTATCCATGGAGATTTATTACTGGAAGTAACAGAAGGGCTAAGTAGAACATAGAACACAGTTCCAAGGCATGAACGCCGAGGTTGGGATTTATAGTACGGCTCTGATGTATTAGCTGGACAGTGAGTATAATTTCATTGCAGATGTTTTCCATTTGAGATTTTTGATATAGGGATTTTGTGTATGCCTAAGCTATCAATGAGCCAAGACAAGTCAGTTAGGATTACTTAGATGGTTCTATTTGTGTTGCCTGTACTTCACCAGTCCAATAAGGAGGGTACCTGACTTAAAGCTGTTTAGCCGTTTCTGATCCTCCCGTCACTATTGGTAAGCTGCCCCTCACAGGATGTTAAACTGCCCCTTGCTGTTGTGAAATGGATGGATGGATGGATGGATGGATGGATGGATGGATGGATGGATAAGCAGCCTTTCTCATTGTGTCTGAGCTTTTCTTCTTCAGTATAGCATCATTCTGACTAGTTCTAAAATGTAAAGTGGAGCAGAGGACTGCTACCACATGAGGTTTTAAATCTAGATCATAATGGACCACCCAACAAATGGTTCCACTTTATGATCCCCAGTTAAAGTTATTGACAGAGAGAAAAGCATTGCAGAATGGAGTGCCAGTTTCTTATGGCATTTGTGGATTTAGGCCAAAATATTTGAATCCTTGCATATTCTATACCTGATGAATGGATGAAAGAGGGTAAAAAGAAAGAAAAGACAGAGTCCAGAATGATTTGTATTCATTAACTTAACTATTATCAGTATTAAGTGCAGTGTAGGATCCTATTCTTATTAATATTTATGAAATGCTACCATTAAAGCTATAGACTACAGAAGGAGTAATCTAGTAGATAGGCCAGTGCTAAATGATTGAGCCAGAGACTGCATATAAATATTAGAAATGGCCTAGACCCCAGCATCAAGTTTTATTGTTTCATAAGAAATCACTATTGGGACTTATGAATCTAGTGGGGATATGTAAGTACTCATTTATTCCTGGCTAATAAGGAAATGATTAAGAATGAGAAAAAGATTTACAGATGAAAGTTTGTAATATAGGCATTTTAATAGAATCTTAGGGTTATAGGAAACCTTAAAGGCTATTAAGTCACATCTCCCTCTTCTACCACATACATATATACAATCTGTTACATGAACCCATCTCACTGCATCTTTAAATGGTTACCCAGTTTATGCTTGGATGCTGGCAATAATTTGGCACTTTTCACTATGATGTAGCACATTTGATCTTTGAATAGCACCAGTTATTAAGTGTTTGCATAAATGAGCCAAAATCTCTCTCCCTTCAACGTCCACTCAAATGCTACTACTCAGGCATAGCACCTTTCACACAAGCTGCAACATGAATTGAACCCTCTGGAATTATATTGTGTGGTGACCCTCATTCTGCTTACCCCTTGGAGCTTACACCAAGCAACCTCACCCTGTTTCCATATGGTAACTCCTCAAATGTTGGAAAACAATTATCATGTGTTTCTCAAGTGACTGATTTTTTTATTAATAGTTTTAGTGGGGTATGATTTACATACCATTCAATTCACTCATTTTAAGTATATAATTTAATGACCTCTAATACACTCAGTGCTATGCAACCATCATCAAAAATTCAATTTTATAACATTTCATTACACCCCAAATAAATAAAACTTGATCCCCTGAGACATTATCTCTCTAACTTCCCATTTTCCCTAGTGCTAGACAGCTACTACTCGATCTCTCTATGGATT
The DNA here is from genome assembly GCF_028018385.1 of Neofelis nebulosa. Taxonomy (NCBI): domain Eukaryota; kingdom Metazoa; phylum Chordata; class Mammalia; order Carnivora; family Felidae; genus Neofelis; species Neofelis nebulosa. The sequence continues at coordinate 108,006,966 of NC_080800.1, read as the reverse complement.
TGCCTATTCTGGACATTCCATATGAATGGGATCATGTGAAATATGTGTCCCTTTGCATTTGGCTTCTTTCACTTAGCATAATATTTTCAAGGTTCATACATGCTGTAGTACATACCAGCACTTCATTCTTTCTCATACCTATACACTATTTTATTGTAATGCTATACTACATTTTGTTTATCTACTCATGAGTTGATGTTCATTTGGGTCATTTCCACTCTTCAGCTATTGTAAATAATGCTGCTCTGAGTATTCATGTATGAGTTTTGTGTAGACATAGATGCACATTTATTGTGGGTATATACCCAGCAATACATACTTGAGTCATATGGTACTCTATGTCTAACTTGTTTAGGAGCCATCAAAATTGTTTTTCAAAGTGGTCACATAATTTTATAATTCGCCCAAGCAATGAATAAGGGTTCCAGTTGGTCCACAATCTTGTCAACAATTATTATTATCTAATAATACTAAGGAGCCACTCTATTGGTGTAAAGTGGTATCTCATGGTTTTGCAAATATTTTCTACCACTCTTAGACTGTCTTTTCACCTTCAAGATGGTATTACAAACACTTGCAGCACAAAATTTCTTATTCTGATGAAGGCAATTTTATTTTTTCTTTTGTTGTTTATGTTTTGGTGTCACACATAAGAAACCGCTACCTAACTCAAGGTTGCAAAGATTTACTCTTATTTTTTCTTTTTTTTTAAGTTTTTTTTTTTTTGAGAGAGAGAGAGAGAGCGGGAGAGAGGCAGAGAGACAGGGAGAGAATCCCAAGCAGGCCCCACGCTGATAGCACGGCTCAATGTGGGACTCAATCTCATAAACTGTGAGATCATGACCTGAGCCAAAATCCAGAGTCAGGTGCTTAACCAACTGAGCCACACAGGCACCCTCCTATGTTTTCTTCTAAGAGTTTTACATTTTCAGCCCTTATATATAGGTTTCTGATCCAGTTTTAGTTAATTTTTGTGTACGATGTGAGATCAAGATCCAGTTTTATTATTTTGCATGTGGATATCCAATTGTCCCAGCACCACTTGTTGAAAAGAGTATTTCTCCATTGTATGATCTAAGCACTCTTGTCAAAAATCAACTGGTGGCAAATATGAGGGTATATTTTTGGATACTCAATTCTGTTCCATTGTTCTATATTCCTGCCCTTATGACAGTACCACACTGTCTTGATTATTACAGTTTTATGTCATTTTTGAAGTTGGGAAGTGGCACTCTTCCAATTTTGTTCTTCTTTCAAGGTTGTTTTGATTATTCTGGGTCTCTTATATTTCCACATGAATTTTGGAATCAGTGTGTCAATTTCTTTAAAAAGAAGCCAAGTTGGATTGTGAAAGGGATTGTATTGACTCTCTCTATAGAGTGATGTTTTAAAAGGCACAAACATCATTTAGAATGAGACCCCATGAGGAGTGGCTCCATACATAATTTCCATATGCCCTTTCTCACTAGCAGCACCACTTCAGAACTAAAACTTACACCTTTTACAACTAATCTACTATTTGTGAAGTAGCCAGAATCCCCATGGTGTATGTAATATAAGACAACCAAAGTGAAGTGCCCTTTTCAGTGACCAACACATCTCTTGCATTTGACTGGGATTATTCCCAGATAAGTGAAGAATCCAAGAAACAAATCTGGAGAAGAAAATTGATTAATCTGAGATGATTTCTTTTCATTCAGTCCCATTCTGGAATGCAGGTGTTGCGTGTGTGTGTGTGTGTGTGTGTGTGTGTGTGTGTTGTTTTTGTGTCTTCTGTTTTGTTTTTGATTGTTAACCCTAGCAATAATGCCTTTGGATAATAAAATAGAGTGTTCCAAATAAGATTTGTGGCATTTCATCCTTTTAGCTGAGCTGATTGATATTTCAGAGTTACATGTGAATCTGGCTGTGCCACCTGAAAAGGGGGCTTATAATCTGTCTTTTATTTCTCTGTTTTTCTTCCTATACTTTATTTATTACCTTTGCTTTACAGTAATTTCTGTATTTGCTTCTTGGTTATTAAGCCATAAGGTCTCCATAGTTTTTTTTTTAATTTTTTTAATGTTTATTTATTTTTGAGAGAGAGAGAGAGACAGAGCACAGGCAGGGGAGGGGCAGAGAGAGGGGGAGACACAGAATCGGAAGCAAGCTCCAGGCTCTGAGCTGTCAGCATACAGCCCCATGCGGGGCTTGAACCCATGAACTGTGAGATCATGACCTGAGCCGAAGCTGGGCTCTCAACCGACTGAGCCACCCAGGCGCCCCAAGATCTCCATAGTTTGATCTACCTGCCTGTGCTGCTGTGATCACCTGTGCTGCCAACCTTGTGATACTGGTTTATTGACCTTTATCCTTTCTTCCCACCTCTTACTACCAAGGAGTCAGTCTATAGAGCCTTTCTAATTCCCTCACACTCCATACCTCAGATGTTGCCAAAAGTGCTTCCCAATTACAGATTGAGCGTGTTTCTAGGCCATGACAACAACACTTCTTAGAGTATGGAGTATAGAAGCCAGTCCTTAAGAATGAAAAGAATTCAATTTTTTCCAGGGGAAAAATAAACTGTAACTACTGTTATAATTAAGAGAATTCAATTCAATTTGTTTAAAACTCAGTCAACTAGAAAGCTGGTGTTGTATATTTCCTATAGCTTAAAAAAAAATTCTCCCTGCCTTTCTTCTTTTCTTCTTTTCCTTTCTTTCCTTTTTTTCATTTCTCTTTTTAGCAATGATGATCATGCAAAGTTAAATTGGGAATGAAGGTGGGTAATAGTTGGTAAGTATTATTAAGTCTAGACCAAGGCTGAAATCAAGTGGAGAGAGAATATGCCATCTTGGGGAAATATCAAAATATCCAAGGCTGGGAGGCATAGTTTGAAAAGATTTGTTGGAGGTTCTGATATGATCTTCAGTGGGTATTACACCAGCCTGGTTGGGGATCACTGAGATAAATAAAAATGACTCCTCTATCATCCATGAGAATTTTACTTTTTATCAGTCTGAAATGACTCTCTGTATCTTCATAAATGCTTTTGCCTTACAAAATAAAACAAACAAAAGAACACATGCTGAAGACAATAGAAACTTACTTAGAACAACCCCACAGATTGTTCACAGTGTTTGCAATTTGCTATATCAAGGAACCCAGTGAGGTAAAGAAGTTCTTATAAATAAGGGGAAAAGGCATGTCCTACCTGTAGTGATTCTGCATATCTTAAGTTCTAGCGGATTATGTGTGGACGGGAACACCACTGTCTGAAATGGACAGAGAAGAAAAATGCTCTGAGAGCCTCTCCTAGCTTCAAAATACCTTTTCCATGTAATTGTACTAATTAGAGATTCTGTATTGGCTGATGATTTTTTTCTTTTAAGATACCTGTGTCTCATGGAAAAGTTAAGCCTCAATCATATTTTAGCATCAATTACTTTAATTAGATATACAGATCAATTCTTATCTGAGGTGTCTGAGTGGCTTAGAAAGGAAAGTGTAAGAGAGGTAGGTGTATTTCCTTATCTCCTTCTTTACCTATTTGATGGTATTATGGGAAGGGACTTTCAAAACACTTCTGTGGTAAAGAACTCAAGTGCTGGGATAGGATGAAATTACATGATATAGATTAATTTCATATTTAGTTTGTCCTCCTCCTTTAGCTTTCCAAATCCTATCTAACTTAGCAAACTCAAATTCTACACATCACAGAAAGCCTCCTCTTTTTCTGCCAGGCTACATTGATTTCCCCATTTTCCAAACTGCAACATTATTTACTATCTGTACCACCCAGTCCAATGTTCAGTTTGGTATTATATCTCCTCCTATTCTTCAGTGAGTTTATATGTGCTAAAATTGTTCTCCTTATACAGGATTAGTGATGTATGCATACTATATGTGACTGTTGGAAGGAAATGGTTATTAAGTTCTTGAAGACAAGGACTGTGTCTTTCTCATTTTCTACTTTATTATTCTTCAAGGCATATAGGACAGTATATTTGGATCCAGGGGAAAAATAAACTGTTACTACTGTTATAATTAAGATTTTGTTTTATGCTGTTATCTAACTTAAAACATACATTTGCAAGTGGATGCTATGATTGATACGCTTCCAGAAATGGCATCATTCACTCTGCCTAAACTGGCAGTGTTCTTTCCCTGCTTTGCACTAGCCTTTGCTCGTGGCCCTGGTCATTCCTGATGGCTAAGGTCTTGATACTGGCTCCTTCTCATAATGAATTAGTGAGCAATTAGAAATGCCTATTTCGCTTCATGAAATAGGATAGGACGACTGAAGAAAATATAGTAGTTCTCTCTTATTTCCAAGATTTTCAAAGTGTTCACTAATCTTACTGTGGTAATCATTTCACAATATATACATATATCAAATCACCACATTGTATACATTAAACTTACACAGTGTTGTATGTCAATTACATCTCAGCCTGGGGAAAAAAGATCTATACCTGATAATCTCAATAGTTGTTTCTTTGTTAAAGTTCTCTCTGTAGAAATAGAGGAAAAAAAGTTTATTTAGACAAACCAATTTTTTTTACATAGACTCAAGAGGGCAAAAAAAGAATACCCTTCTTTTTTTGAAAGAAAGATAAGAGTGGCTTTTAATTCTCCTTAGAAGTTGCTGGAACAGTAAAACACAGTAGCCATTGGCAGAATGTGTGTTAAAGGGATTTATATATTTAATCATTTCCCCTCTGCACGTCCTCACCCTTGTACTTCTTCCTTGTAACCTCAGGTAGAATACAGTGCTGACGATTGCTTCTCTTTCCCCCCAGTTGAAGTTTAAAATTATGAACGCTGTATAATGAAATGGTGATTTTTATTCTGTTCTGGTGGTAAAAAGGGATTTGCTGATGTGTAAAATGAGACAAAGATAAATAACAAACAGATGTTCTCACAAAATGTTCATTAAATCCCTGCCTAGTGAAAGATGCTAGATTACATGTGTTCAAACTCTAAATGTGTTAGAGAATAAGGAGCTTTTATACTTTAATGCTCAATTTACAAAAGACTATATAGCTTTCTCTGTAAAAATCATAGTAATCAGTGACTTATAGTCTCTTCCTCATTTCAGAGTGGCTTGTCATGACTGTTTTAAAACTTTTCTTATTGATTTTGACAGTTCCAATTATCCAAACAGACATCACCTTATTGAGAGATTACGAAGTGAGTTTAAGTCTTCTGGCTTGTAAAGCCCCACATAGGCGTTATCCAACGTGTAGAAGTTAAGACTTTTCCTTGGATCATCTCTAAAAAACTGTCTGCTGTGGGGAATATGATAAAGATTGGGGGGTGAGGGGTGAAGTTGGGAAGGAAAAGCAAGAAAAATACCACCTTTGTCTTGTTCCTCTCACTCTTTCATAAAAAGTAGAAATAATGTTGACATAATGCATTGCTTACAGCAAGGACTACCTGCTACTGATAAGCCACTGTTCTGTGCTAAGTGCTAAGCAGGTGTTTATTTCTGGTAAATTGTAATATGTAGTTTGTGTTCCAAAGGTGGGAAGGAGTACTCAGCTTTACATGGGGAAGGTGGTAACTAGAGAAGGTAAGTTCAAAGAGATGATATTTGATCTGAATCTTGAAAGACAGTAGAAGTTCATTAGAAAATAAAAAACATTTCACTCAGAGAAAATAGCATATCACAAAGACACAAAATCCTGAAATGACGTGGAAAGCTTTAGATGAACTCCCAATGATTCAGTTTGGCTTTGCACTTCAGTTTCTTCATCTGTAAGTTGGGCTAAATAATGATACCTGTCATATGGTTGTGAGGACCAATAAGTTAATATACGTAATTTGGAGCAGTGCCTGTTGTATAAGTAGTGATTAATAAGTCTTAGCTCTTATAATATTGATAGATGGAGTTAGGCATTTGGATAGGAAAGTGGATTTGTACCCACTTTAGCTTTTGCTAAATTGAAGTACGAAGTAGAAGGGGGGAGATTATAGATTAAGACTGTGCTAAGGTATGTATATTTTTTTCTTATAGATGATTAGAAACTATTATGGAGTTTTAAGCTGGGGTTTCACATAAGTGACCAAATTTGCCTTTTAGATCACTTTGCCTTTTGAAAGATCTGTATGGGGCAGGGAAGGAAAAGTGTTTATGGAAATTGGATCCCAAGGGGTCAGTTATAAGACTATTGTAATAGCCTATGTAAAAGATGATGGAGGATCTAAATTAGAAAAATGGCAATGGGGGGCGCCTGGGTGGCGCAGTCGGTTAAGCGTCCGACTTCAGCCAGGTCACGATCTCGCGGTCCGTGAGTTCGAGCCCCGCGTCAGGCTCTGGGCTGATGGCTCGGAGCCTGGAGCCTGTTTCCGATTCTGTGTCTCCCTCTCTCTCTGCCCCTCCCCCGTTCATGCTCTGTCTCTCTCTGTCCCAAAAATAAATAAAAAACGTTGAAAAAAAAATTAAAAAAAAAAAAAGAAAAATGGCAATGGAAGAAGTGGAAAGACAGGTGCAATTTCAGGAGATATTTCAGAGTTGTCAGGTATCACAACAGACTTGTGACTAACAAGTATGTTTTGTTTAGACCATGAAATGTGTTTTGTTTTGTTTTGTTTTTTAATATGAAATTTATTGTCAAATTGGTTTCCATACAACACCCAGTGCTCATCCCAACAGGTGCCCTCCTCAATGCCCATCACCTACCCTACCCTCCCTCCCACCCCCCATCAACCCTCAGTTTGTTCTCAGTTTTTAAGAGTCTCTTATGCTTTGGCTCTCTTCCACTCTAACCTCTTTTTTTTTTCCTTCCCCTCCTCCATGGTCTTCTGTTAAGTTTCTCAAGATCCACATAAGAGTGAAAACATATGGTATCTGTCTTTCTCTGTATGACTTATTTCACTTAGCATCACACTCTCCAGTTCCATCCACGTTGCTACAAAAGGCCAGATTTCATTCTTTCTCATTGCCACGTAGTACTTCATTGTGTATATAAACCATAATTTCTTTATCCATTCCTCAGTTGATGGACATTTAGGCTCTTTCCATAATTTGGCTATTGTTGAGAGTGCTGCTATAAACATTGGGGTACAAGTGCCCCTATGCATCAGCCTTCCTGTATCCCTTGGGTAAATTCCTAGCAGTGCTATTGCTGGGTCATAGGGTAGATGTAATTTTAATTTTTTGAGGAACCTCCACACTGTTTTCCAGAGCGGCTGCACCAATTTGCATTCCCACCAATAGTGCAAGAGGGTTCCTGTTTCTCCACATCCTCTCCAGCATCTATAGTCTCCTGATTTGTTCATTTTAGCCACTCTGGCGTGAGGTGTTTGAATTTGAATGCCTTTAGATGAAACATGCATTCTCTAGTTTGACTTAGGCTTTGTTACTCTTTATTGTATCACAAATTGATATTGACTGGCCCTTTATGGGTGAGGGAGAGGTGGGAGTTAAGGATGACTCCTAGATTTCTAGATTGGATGACTGAATGAACAAAGGTAACTTCAGCCTCGATTGGGAATTCAGGGCTTTGAAAGAATTTGAGAGAAAACATAAATTATGTTTTGAGTATATTATGTTGGAGGTATTTACAGGATACTAATCAGAAATATATATCTGTGGGTCAGGAGATGTCTGCATTAGAGATATAGATTTGGGGAAATCATTTGTTTATAGGTGGTAGCTGAAACCATTTAGGTGGATGATATCACTCATTGCCTGTATTTAGAATGCTAAAAGAAGAGGACTGTACTCAACAAGAAACCTTTGAAGTGACCAGAGGTAATGCTACAGGAGGAAAGAGCTCCGGGCATAGTGTAGACCTCAAAGTGTACACTCATAGTGTAGATTCAAGTGTAGATTCATAGTATGGAACCACTTTGAGTGGTTCTCAACATGCGGTCCATGGACCCATGGGCTCCCTAAGAGTCAGGGTGCCTGAGAGGTCAAAACTGTCTTCACAATAATTCTAAGATGTTATTTGCCTTTTTTTAAATTGACATTTTCACTGCTAGTGCAAGAGTAATGGTGGATAAAACTGCTGGTGTCTTAGCAGAAATCAAGGCAGTGGCACCAAATTATGCTAGTTGGTAATTGTATTCTTTACCACCATATATTCACAGTTAAAAAACAAAGTCATTTTCACTTATAATTTCCTTGATAAACCAGTAAATATTACTAACTTTATTAAATCTTGACCCTGCGTACATCTATGTATTTATTTAGTGTGTGTGTTTATTTAAATTTAAGTTAGTTATATACAGTGAAAACACTTTTATTGAGGTGTAATTGATATACAGAGAACTACATGTATTTAATGTGCACAGTTTGATGAGTACATATCTTTTTAATCTATGTGTCAAAATGGAAAGTATGCATAAAGCACTTCTGATGCATATTTAAGTATGATAGTGTCTCCAGGTAAAGCACTTGCATGATTGAATTACAAACTGAACTAGCAGCTTTTTACATAGAACTCCAATTTTACTTGAAAGAACAACTAACAAACTATGATTTTCAGACTTGGGTATTTGGCAGCCATTTTATCAAAAATAAAGCCCATCACTTTAATGGAAATAGCTGACAGCATTTGTGGTCAACAATAAAATTTGAGCTTTAAAATGAAAATTAAAATTTTGGGACAGTTGTATCTGCCACCATAAGCTTGAGAGCCTCCCAATATCATAACTTTCTTTCATGAGATCAGCAGTGACATTACTAATGTGATTTTTAAAAATATTATACAATGAAATGTGTCACCATTTGGAAGATCTGCATAACTCAGTGAAACAACATTTGTCAAATGATCAGTGCATGATGTAAAATCATGCCTGGCTAAAAGATTCATAAAGTATAAGACTGGAATTTAAATAGTGGATTTTAATACAACAAATTCTAAAAAGTTTATTAATATGGATTCAGATTCCTCATTGCATTTATCTTAAGGAAACTACCACTGTCAAATTTTGGTGTAGTACTAGAGAAGGATATCCACATTACCTGAAAAAAACTATTCAACTACTCCTCCATTTTCCAATTAAATGTACATAAGGCCAGATTTTCTTCATATACGTTAACCAAAAAACATATCACAACAGATTGAATACAGAAGCAGACATAAGAATTTAGCTGTCTTCTACTAAACTCTCTTCTATAAAAAAGATTTGCAAATTTATAAAACAATGCCACTATTCTCATTGTTTTTATTTTGTTTTTAGAAATATTATTTTTCACATGTCATTTATGTTAACAAGTATTAGGTTTATTTTTATATTTAAATAATAAAGAATACTTTTTAATACAGTTAATACAGTTATACTTTTTAATACTTTAATACAGTTATAACTTCTAATATAGTAGGTATTAATAGATAAAGCCTATAAAAATCAAAGACTCTTTGAGATTTTCAATGTTTTTAAAAAGTCTAAAGGAGTCTCAATACCAAAAATTTTTAGAGCTGCTTTTGTGGACTACTGAAAAAAGTGGTGGGGGCTACAAATGATGATATTTGTCTTACTGTTTAGTAGCCTAGACTCCTACAGGGGAACTGAGATAATGAAAAAACATAATATGGAAAAATATGACTAAGTGTCAAATCAAGTGGCATAGACAGTAGGCACTAACCAAGAAAAAGAAGTGTGAACTAAAGTGGTAAGGGATTTGTTGGAAAGGGAGACTGGGGAATAGGTAGGATTTTGTAAAACAAGAGTGGGGACAACTCTTCAGTCTTGACGATCACCATGACAAAGTCCTGGAGACCAAAATAAGTATAATATGCTCTAGGAACAGTAAGGAGACCTGATCGCCTGGGGTAAACAATTTGAATTGGTGAATAGCAAGAAGTTAGTTGAATATAATAGACTAGAGCAGATTATGGAGGGCTTTAAATGTCAGGGTGAGGAATTTTGATTTTATGGACAATGGGAAGCTATTAAAGGGTTGTGATTTGGGATGATGACATGATGAAAGTTATATTTCATGAAAATTAATCTAGACGTAGAGTAAAAGAGAGACTGGAAATAGACTACAAATCAATTAGGACAATATTATAATCATTCATGCATGAAGTGATGAGGACCTAGTTGTGGGAATAGAGAGTAAATAACGAATACCAGAGATATTGTGAAAGCAAAGTGAATGGGACTTGATTGATTAGAAAGAGGAGACTGATTTTGAGACTGGATGATTGAGAGGATAGTGCTGTCATTAATGGAATATACAAAAGCATAGAGAGACCCATTTTAAGTATTTGGTGATGAATAGATTATTAACTTGTTTGTTGAAAGTGTGGGATTATCCTAATGGAAATATGTATGTATAGGGAGTCACAATATAGGAAGTTGGATAAGAAGTATAGAATTGAGAGACTACACTAGAGAGATGACTATTGGGTTTGAGGAAATGAATGAGTTTCCTGAGGGAAAAAAATTATATAAATCAGAAGCCCAGGAACTAAGATTTCTGATCTAAAGCTATTAGGTTTTGATAGGAGAACCAATGAAGAAGGCTGACAAAACAAATTGAAAACTATTAGGAGACTAGAATAATATCAGATTGTAGAAGCCAAGGGAGGACAGAGTTTCAAGAACAAGATGGAAATCCACCATTTCAGATTCCACAGAGATGGGGTGGTTTAATATATAATTTAACCTCTGTGAAAGCAGAGATCTTTGTATTGTATGCTTTACTCAATGATGTTTCCTACATGCCTAGAACTGTGTTTGGCACATAGTATGTGATGAAAAATTAAATGACTACACTTGGCTACTGCTGCTAAAAGTTTTGCAAACCTTATAAATAATAAGCACATTGAAGAAAAAATCAATGAGAAATATCTTTAGATACAAATCTCTGTAGATATATTGATTCTATTTGCTCATCAGGTAGTATTATTGGAAGCTAGCAGAGTGTTGTTAAATGCACAGTGAAAATGGAGGTGGATTGTTTAGCTACTGACTTGCATGTGAGTCAGCCTGAGAGAAGTAGATGATGTATGTCTATTTGCATAACTCCACAAGCCAAAACACATCTGGTAGCCTTATCTTCTAGTCCTATTAGGCTGTCTTATTCATCTGTATAGGATATATTCCTTTGCTGGTAGTGTCTAATGCGGTAATCCTTCGTTGAAATGAATAACCATTTTGGGATTTAAACAGCGAGAATCATACCCATTAAGAAATTTGATTTGATTTTACACTTATTTTGGTATTTGTTTATAAATTTTAGTTGCAAGTCTTTCCAAAGCTTAGTGCTTTGGTTGGATTGAAAAGACTATGTCCAATTTTGGTGGTTAAAGTATTTTCTTTTGTTTCAGTTTTGGCATAAGTTGCCATAATGGATACTGGAGAAATATAGGTGAATTTACTGGAGGAAGCAAGTTATTTGATATTTGTGGATTTCCTCACAAATGAATTATATAGCAATGACTGTGTTTTGAGTTTTGGTTTGGATTTGTGAATTAGTTATCAACTGCTGTGTAACAAAGCATCCCCAAAGTTCGCATATTAAACAGCAAACATTATCTCACAGTTTCTCTGGGTCAGGAATCTAGACATAGTTTAACTACATGCCTCTGGCTCAAGATTTCTCATGAGGCTGCAGTCAAGCTATTGGCTGAGGCTGTGATCTCATCTGAAGGCTTGAATGGATGGAGGGGTCTGCTTTCAAGCTTACTTATATGGTTGTTGGTAGACCTCAGTTTCTTGTCACATGGGCTGCTCCACGGGCTGCCCCATTACCCAGCAATTGGCTACCCCAGAGAGAGTGATTCAAGAGAGTGAGGAGGAATGCCCAAGACAGAAGCCAGTATCATTTTATAACCGAAAATCAGATATGACATTCCATCACTTCATCCATATTATAATTGTTAGAAGTAAGTCTACATCCAGACCACATTCAAGGGGAGGAGATTACACAAGGGTTTGTGAATACCAGGAGGCTGAGATCATTGATCTCAGGTTAGAGCTGATCATTGATCATAGGTTAGAGCTTCCTAACCACAGGTTTCATGACACCCATTTTACCTTCAAAATACACAGCTGAAATTGTAGAAAGAGAAAAGATACAGAGCTAAAGTCAAGTGTTTAGTGATGAAACCAGGAACACATCCTGTCTCTTGAAGTATGAAAATTTATATCTTCTATAAAGGATAAAGAATTTCAGAAAAATGCCTAAAGCTTAAATACACATGTATTAAATTATATATAGGGGTGCCTGGGTGGCTCAGTTGGTTAAGCATCCATCTCTTGATTTCAGCTCAGGTCATGATCTCATAGTTCATGGGTTCGAGCTCCACATTGAGCTCCATGCTGATGGAGCCTGCTTGGGATTCCCTCTCCCTCTCTCTCTGCCCCTCCCCTGCTCAGGCCCTCTCTAAATAAATAAATAAATAATTAAAAATAATAAATTAGGGGTACCTGGGTGGCTCAGTCAGTTGGGCGTCTGACTTCGACTTCAGCTCAGGTCATGATCTCACGGTTCACGAGTTCAAGCCCTGCATTGGGCTCTGTGCTGACAGCTCAGAGCCTGGAGCCTGCTTCAGATTCTGTGTCTCCCTTGCTCTTTGCCCCTCCCCCACTTGCACTCTCTTTCTCTCTCTCTCTCAAAAATAAATAAGCAATATTTTAAGATTTAAAATAATAATAAATTATATAATTTTATAAACACACATACAATTTTTACAGATATAATGTGTTTACTGAAGCACTGTGAGAAGAAACTGAAAAGTGAGAAAAAAAAGTTAACACAGATAAAACTTATCTTCAAGTGATTCCTACAGTTACAAAACCACCCAGAAAGACAGCAGAAAATGTTTGACATTAACAGTAACTCCATTTTAATTTCAATTGTTATTCAATTAATATAAGTTAATATGAAATAAGATACAGACTACAATTAAATGTAGCCCCCATACTTTTAGTGCCTATTTGAAGGCAGAGGTAGAGAAAGTAGACTAAACCAGTGAGAAATTGAATTATAAAAAGATATTACACATTATCTCATAGTTCGTGTCAGAACTATCTCTTCCTCTTACCTTTTCTTTACCTCTATTAGTTTAGTTTAATAACTAAAATTGTAGAAATACATATTTTTATGATAAAATGGTAATTTAGCAGGAAGCAGAACAATACTGTCTTGCAGCAGATCTTTAAATTCAATTTTTAACTAAATTAATTTCATGAGGTCTAGGTTCTATCTAAATCCAGAAATTATAGTATTCATTTACATTCATAAACCATATCCCATTTACTCCAAATAAAAGATATAACCCTGTCCTTGTCTGTAGAGACAAAGAAAAGAATAAAGAGAAAAAAGTGCATTATTAATCATAACAAAATCAGATGCCTATTTGAAACTGAGGAAGGAGAAAATATGTATAATATTTAAAAGAAGCGTGTTTATATATGTGTATTTCAAAAGGATTGCATTTACAAAGTAGTCATTTGGAAAGACGGACATCTTTGCTTTCAAAAGGGAAAATAAGTAAAAGAGGAAGAGTTTGTATTAGATGGTCTCTAAGGTCTCTCCTAGCTTAACATTCTATGAGTCCATGTTCAGAGTATACTTTTGAGGTATAAGTCTTGATTATTTGTCTTAAGGAAAATGACAGAACACACATAATCAATATCTGTAGATATCTGTAAACTTCATTTTAGCCTGAACCTTATTAAAGTCAATACCAAATGTGTATTTATGTATATGTGTGTGTGTGTGTGTGTGTGTGTGTGTGTGTGTGTGTGTGTGTATTTTTCTGTGCATACATGTTCACGAATATGGTCAGGGCACCTGGGCATGGAGGTTATGGGAGTGAGGCAGTGCTGTGAACCTTGCAATAGGATACTCAGCCTTTCTGTGTCCTACTAGGGAATGTGGATAATTGCTTTACAGACATAAACTACCTTTGTATTTTCTGTAAGTCAGGATAAGAAGGAAGCTGTGATTACCTTCCCTATGCCCCTTGGAAATTCTCTTCAAATAGGCTTTTCTCAAATTCCCCTATTCTCAAGGTTAACTAAGGTTGTTGCTCCATACTTTCTCATCCCCCATAGGTTATGTTTCATACTCGTTTACTTATTCATTAAAATTTTTGAGTGCTTGGGGCGCCTGGGTGGCTCAGTCAGTTGAGCATCTGACTTCAGCTCAGGTCATGATCTCACAGCTCATGAGTTTGAGCCCCGCGTCGGGCTCTGTGCTGACAGCTCAGAGCCTGGATCCTGCTTTGGATTCTGTGTCTCCCTCTCTCTCTCTACCCCTAACCCATTCGCATTCTATCTCTGTGTCTCTCAAAAATAAATAAACATTAAAAAAATTAAAAAAAATTTAAAAAAAATTTTTGAGTGCTTACTATGTGCCAGGCATAGTTCTAGGTGATGGTAAAACATCTGGTACAAAAAAATCTCTGTCCTATTGTTTAGGTTCTAGGAGGAAGACAGGCAAATGTTACACACACACACACACACACACACACACACACACACAGAGCCTTTAGTGATATATGCATATATATATATAAGGTGATAAGTGATTATGTGAATATGTGTGTATATATATGTGTATGTATATACAGCACACACACATATATATAGTCAATGATTTTATATATATATACATATATATATATATAGTCAGTCAGTGGTATGGAAAGAAATAGAGCAGAATTAAGGGGATTGAGAGCATTGGTAGGATGCAAATGGCAGTTTTAAATGGGATATTCAGGGTAAGCTCATTGACAAGGGATATTTAAACAGTTATTTGAAGGAGAATGACTATCTGAGGGAAGGACATTCAAGAAGAGGAAATGACCAGCACAAAGACCTTCAGTCAAGAGAGTGCCTGGATTACTCAAGGAACTAGCATTCAGGAATCTAGTGTGGCTAAGAGCAGAGTGAGCAAGGGGAATGATAAGAGATTAATTTAGAAGAATATAATTGGGGGAGACGGCAGCTCTTTCAGAGCCTTGTAGCAATTATTAGGCTTTGGCTTTTACTGTGAGTAAAGTAAGAAAACTTTGGAGGGTTTTGAGCCCAGGAGTCTTGTACTCTGACTTTCAAAAGGATCATGTTGGCTGCTAACTTGAGAAGAGATTATAGGGGTGTGGGCAGGGTAGAAGCAGGGAAACCAGCTAGGAAGCTGCTGCGATAATCTAAGCAAGAGATGATGGTGGCTGGGAGCAGTATAGAAAGACTGTTAGCTAGTGAGAGTGGATAGATTCAGGGTATTTTATGAGCATGTAATAAACAGGATATGCTGATATATTCTATATGGGATGTGCAAGGGAAAAGTCAAAGATGAACTGAAAGTTTTTTGGCCTGAGAAAGAAGGGGACGTTTATTGAGTTGGGAATGATTAGGTGGGTTTGACACGCAGGAGTTCAGCTTTGAACATATTAGTTTGCAATGTTTATTAGACATCAAGTCTAATGTCAAGTAGGTAGGTGGCTATGTGAGTCTGTAGTGCAGTGGAAAAGTGTGGGCAAGAACTATACATTTGGGAGGGAGTCTTGCACATACATCGTATTTATTTTTTTAATGTTTACTTTTTTATTTTTTTAATAGGAAATTTATTGTCAAATTGGTTTCCATACAACACCCGTGCTCATCCCAACAGGTGCCCTCCTCAATGCCCATCACCCACTTTCCCCTCCCTCCCACCCCCTATCAAGCCCCAGTTTATTCTATTTAAAGTGAAGGGAGTAAAGACAGAGCAGAGATCCAAGGACTGAGCCCTGAGTCAATCCATTGTTAAAAAGTTGGGGAGAAGAGGAGGAACCAGCAAAGAAAACTGAGAAGGAATGGCCAATGAGAGGTAGGAGGAAAATCAAGAGTATGGCATCTTGAAAGCCAAATTGAGTAAACTGACCATTGATTATAATCTATTTTGTCCTCTCTATTGCTATTGCCCTCCCTAGTTCAACATCACATCATTACTTGTCTAAACTACAACAGTCTTTTAATTGGTCTTCTTGCCTCCCTTCTTATCTCCTGTGATGCATCCCCTACACTACCAGAGTTTCTATTTAAAACACAAATTGGATCCTGTCACTTCTTCGCTTAAAATGCTTAATCTATTTGTAGTTTATTCACACTCTGCTGCTTCTTTTTTCCATGCCTCTGCCTCTGCTCATGTAGTCCACTGTGCCTGAGATCCCCTCTCTACGTTTCTCATCATCTAGCTAACTCCTACTCATCTTTCAAGATGCAGTTCAGGTACTGTCTCATTTAGAAAGCCTCCCCTGGTCTTTCCTCAGTACTTTAGTTATGCCTATATTTCTATTGTTGCCCTGACCATACTATTTTTTAATCATCTATTTGTTTTTCCCATTTAGGCTGTTATTTCTTGGGGTGCAAAGATGATATTTTACCCATCTTTAAATGTTTGGCACCAAGCACAGGGTCTTACACATAGTAGGTACTTAAAAATGTTTAATGAATGAATGAATAAATGAGTGGTCAGTTTTTCTTCTTGCTCTGGATATGTCAGTTTCAGTTGGGAGGGTTATAAATTTTTCTCTATAACTTTGAATTGTTTCCAATTCCTTGATTTAAAATTCTAATATAATAGTTATGGGACAGAATAACTGATTTGCATCTCAGATGCAGGAGCAGCATCCTGAATAACAATATGCTATGGGTTTGATAGCACTGGAATATTATCTCCTCCAATGTAATCAATATACATCTGAGTTATTGTAATATAGCCAATTCTCATGAGATGGATTTGTTAGGTTACTGCATTTATCTCTCTGGGATATCTTTACCATGTAAAATAAGTTCTTATGGGAATACTCAAATTTGTTTGTACCTCTGTAGAGAAAGAAAGAACTTATTGCCATCCTGGGCCTTGATCTTTTTATTTGATTTTTTAAAAGTTTATTTATTTATTTTTGTGGGGGGGTACATGGAGGGAGAGGGAGACAGAGAATCCCAAGCAGGCTCCATGCTGTCAGCACAGAGCCCAATGTGGCGCTCCATCTCATGAACCATGAGATCATGACCTGAGCCAAAATCAAGAGTCAGACACTTAAGCGACCAAGCCACAAAGGCACCCCCATCCTGGACTTTAAAAGGGTACTTAATACTCATTTCTCATAAGCTAAAAGTATAAATCTAGTTTTTGTCACTGGTTGCCTTTATTTCATAGATAGAAATGCAAAAAAATATCCATGATGAGGCATACCTGTCATCCACCTGATCCAGTATTGTTTCCGAGACGGGTTTATTAGAAAATCATCTTGTCTGCCTAATACCAATCTCAAAATAGGTAGAAGTGTCCCTGGGAGGAAAAAAATATAATTTATTTCAATAGTCCATTATAAATCTATTGTCTGTGATTTTATCTAAAATTATTTGAATTTGTTCATTTGTAAAATTTTAAAATTTCACTGTATTTGAGACAAAAGAATTTTCTAGTTACATTTTACTATTTAAGGAAATACTTTTTAAACATTGAGATAAATTTTACATGAGATGCACAGGTATAAATGTACTGTTGGATGATTTTAATGGGGGCATATACCCTGTAATCAACACAAAAATGAATATATAAAACATTTTCATCACACCAGAAAGTTGCCCTATGATCCCTTCCAGCTGATCTCCAACCTAAACAGGCAACCACTATTATGACTCCTATCATCACAAATTATGTTACTAAACTTCATAGAAATGAGATCCTATACTATGTACTTTCTTGGGTCTGGCTTCTTCCCCTCAGCACTCTTATTTTTAGATTAATCTATATTGATGGGTGTTATCGGTAGTATGTTCCTTTTTATTATTAAGTAATGTTCCATTATATGAATTAACTATGATTGATTTATTCGTTTGCCAGTTGATGCATATTTGGGTTGCTTCCAATTTTTGTCTATTTTGACTGTCAGCTATGGACATATAAGCACTTAATGCTGTATATTCCACTCTAAGTACTGCTTTACTTTATACCACAAATTTTAATTTGGTCAGTTTTTATGTTCATTCAGTTCAAATACTTTTTTCATATCCTATATGCTTTCTTCTTTAATACATGGATTATTTATGTTTTTCAGATATCTGTTACTGATTTCTAATTCAATTCCATTGTCTCAAAAACAAGCTTTATATGACTGAAATAGTTTCAAATTTATCTGAGACTTGCTTTATAGGCTTAAATACAGTCTATCTTGGCAAATGTTCTAGGAACTGTAACCTTAGTTACCTTTGGAACTAGGACCTCTGGACCAGCAGAGCCTAAGGCCATGGAAACAGAAAGCAAAAAATTTGCTACTGGATTACTAGGATTACAGGGATAATAGTGACTTAAACCACTCCCATTTTCACCTCTAATAATTATTCCTGGATCCATAAATCCTGACTATTAGGAAAATAACACCATATATTGGACACTGATTTAGAGCATATACTATATCCTGGAAGGCATTACCACCTAGCTGGTGGTTAATCTTCAAAAGGCCATTTCACAATGTAGCAAACCTGCTGTTTCAGCATGATGAGGAACATGGTAACTAGTGAATCCCATGAGCATGAGCTCATTGCCATTCTTCATCTGCTTAAATGAGTTTCTTGATCAAAAAGGATTCTATGTGGAATTTGTGATGGTGGATTATACATTCCATATGTTTTTATGAAATTGACAAACTACGTTTTAGAATCGCTGCCATTTTACATTCCCACTAGCAATATGAGTGATCCAGTTTCTCTGCATTCTTGGCACAATTTGGTGGTGTCACTGTTTTTTATTTTAGCTATTTTTATAAATATGAGTGATATCTCATTGTGATCTTAATTTGCATTTCCCTAAAGGCTAGTGATGTTGAATGTCTTTTCATCTGCTTATTTGCCATCTGTGTATCCTCTTTGGTGAAATGTCTCTTCATGTCCTTTGACCTTTTTCTAATTGGATGGTTTGTATTTTTACTGCTGAGCTTTGAATGTTTCTTATATATTTGTGTACATGAGTACTTTGTCAGATATGTGCTTTGCAAATATTTGTTTTGTTTTATCAATCTCTAGCTTGTCTTTTCATCTGCTTAATAGTCTTTCACCAAGCAAAAGTTTTAATTTTTGATGAAGTATGATTTATCTTTTTTTTTCTCCTATGGATTGTGCTTTTGTTTTTATGTCTAAGAAATCTTCACCAAGCCCTAGATCCCAAAGACTTTTCCATAAGTTTTCTTCTAAAAGTTTTACAGTTTCACATTTTCAGAGACTATGATACAAAATGAATTAACTTTTGCTTAACATGTGAAGTTTACATGAAGGTTCATTTTTTTTGCCTATGCACATCTAATTGCTTTAGCACCATTTGTTGATTACTATATAAACTATATATAAACTATATAAAGTTTACTATATAAACTTTAAAATAGGATAGACTGATTCCTCTCATGTTAGTCTTCTTTTTCAAAATTGTTTTTTTCTATTCTAGTTCCCTCTTCTCTCCATATAAATTTTAGGATGTTTGTCTATATCTAGAAAAAATCTTGCTGAGATTTTGACAAATGCTGCATTTAACCTATATGTCACTTTGAAGAGAATTGACATCTTTACTATGTTGAGTCTCCCAATCCATAAGCACAGTAGGTGTCTCCATTTATTGATATTTTCTTTTATTTCTTCATCATTTATTGTCATTTTCAGCACATAAGTCAGGTACACATTTTGTTAGATTTATACCTAAGCATTTCTCTTGTTTTTGAACAGTTATAAATGGTGTTTTATTTTTAATTTTGGGGTTCACATGTGAATTGCTAGTATATACAATTGATTTTTGTATACTGGTATTGTCTCATCTGACTTTGCTGAATTCCAAATTAGTTCAAATTAGGAGACTTTCTACATAGACCATCATGTCATCTGCAAATAGGGATAGCTTTATTTCTTTGTTTCTTGTTTTTAGGTTTCTTATTTATTTTTCTTGCCTTATTGCACTGGCTGGAACTTCCAGTGTGATATTAAATAAGGGTGGTGATATAATTTATCTTTGTCTTGTTCCTAATAATTGGAGGAAATTATTCAATCTTTCACCTTTAAGTAAGATGTTAGATGTAGGTTTTTTTGTAAATATTCTATACTAAGTTGAGGAAGTTCCCCCTCCTATTTTCTTAGACTTTTTATCATGAATTTGTGTTGCATTTTTCAAATGCTTTTTCTGCATCAATTGATATAAGTATGTGATTTTTTTCTCTTTAGCATATTTATATGGTGGATTCCATTGACTAATTTTTTAAATACTGACCCAGCCTTGCATCCCTGGAATAAACTCCACTTTGACATGATATATAATTTTGCTTATATACCTGCTATCATTCTAATTGTCTTTCCTTTATTGGTAAAGATGTTCTTTTTCTCTTGCTGATTTCAATATTTTTTCTTTGTCTTAGTTTTTAATACTTTGATTATGATGTATGTTGATGTGGATTTTTTGTTTGTCCTATTTGGGGTTAGTTCAACTTTTTGATTCTGTAGGTTTATGTCTTTGGCAAAATTTCTGAAAATTTCACCTATTATTTCTTTGAATAGCCACTCTCTCCCTTTTATTCTAGAAATTCAATCATACAAATGTTAGATCTTTTGTTATTATCCTACAGCTCCCTGAGGATCTGTGCAGATGGTTCAGCCTATTTCTCTTTATTGCTCATATTAAGTATTTCTATTATTCTGTCTTCAAGTCCACTGAATGTTTCCTCTGTCATCTCCATTCTACTGTTGAGCCTATTTAGTGAGTTTTTTATTTGGTTATTGTATTTTTCAGTCCTAAAATTTCTGTTTGGTTTTTCTTTACATATTCTGTTTCTTCACTCTGATTTTCTATTTTTTTTCATTTGTTTAAAGCATGTTCATAATTGCTTGTTCTAGCATTTTCATGATGGTTGATTTTAAATGTTTGTCAGATAATTCCAACATCTATGTCATCTTGGCATTGGTGTCTGTTCTCCTTTAAGTTGAAATTTTCTGGGTTCTTGTTATGACAAGTGATTTTTTTAATCCTTGGCATTTCAAATATTATGTTACGAGACTCTGGATCTTATTTAAATCTTCCATTTTGGTAGGTCTACTCTTATGTCATGCTGGTAGGTAAGTAGTCACCCCTTCATTACTCCCATATGGAAGTAGAAGTTTAGGTTCTCTATTCAGCCTCTACTGATACTATGAAAAAGTGGATGGGGACCCCATTACTGCTCATTGGTATAAAATTTGAAGCTCCCCTCTAGATTTTTGCTGCCCTCTAGACCTCTATCACCCTGGCTGATAGAGGGAGTGGCACCTGATTCCTGTTCACCTTGTGGTCTCCACTGACATTGCTGGTTGAGAATGAAAGATCCATTTCGCTTTCTCTGATATACCACCCCAATAGGCAGATTGGGTCACCTCATTAGAGTCTGGAGAAGGTGGAAGTATAGGTTCCCTACTTAGCCCTTGCCTAAAGGGAGAGGGTAAAGGTCCACATTTTCCCTATATTGTTGGTCTGTAGTAGGGTAATTATTATCTAAAAGTTTTCTGGATTGCTGTTTTACCCTTTCTTGGTCTTTTGTCTAGAGAGCACAGGTTTTCTTGAAATTAGTTTTGTCTGTTCCCATTGGCATCTCTGGGTTGGTGGCTTCTCCAGTATCCAGTCTGGGATATATGAAGTAAAAGAATACCCACAGAACTTACTACTTTGTCATTCCTTGGGTTTTGAGGTCTCTAGCCAGCCTTCCTCCTTTTCTCAACATTTTACAGTCTTTGTATAATTGTTTTATATGCAATGGCCAGCTTTTTAGCTGTACTTAGTGGGAAAAATAGGGAAAAGTTTATCACTTTGACTTGTTCAGGAACCAGAAACTCAGATATGCTTTTTATTATTCTAATTTACAATCTGTAAAGTGTTTTCCTAGAATTGCAGGTATCAGCCTACAAAACCCCATTTGTAATGTTCAAAATGGTCATTGAAATTATTTATTTCAACCATGTCCTCTCTCAGCCTTCTTTCATCCCTTGAATCATTTAGTTGACCTTCAGTGGATGATATTTTCAGCTTTATTATGACTTTCTTGAATATCCTGATGATATTTCCTCCAGATTTCTCAACTCTATGTCAGTTCTTACTTCCAACTCCAAACATAGTAATTTTAGTGACCTCCTGGATTTTTTTTGATTGAAGAGAAAAGCCAAGACAAGTCTTCACTTGATTCATAGCTATACTCAAATGTCACTTCTTCAAAGTGGCCTTTCATGACCATTCTCTGTACACTTACTCTGCACTTACACTTACTCTGTATACTTATTTTTTCACATTTCTTAACACTATATGATATTTTGTATCTATGTGTTTTCTCATTGTCTCTCCTCCCCCAAATATAAACCTTTAAAAGGGCAGGGGCTGCTGTATCCCCAGTGCTTAGAGAAGTCCCTGGCATATACTAGGCTCTAAATAAATATTTTAACTGGTTGAATGAATACATACTTCACAAAGGATTTGGGTAGAAGACTGAAAAGAGAATAGAAAGTCCTTGGCACTTAGTCTAAAGGGAATTCCAACTAGCTTGTATGATACCAAATAGTAACCTCCAGATAGATATATACAGACCAAACTTAGATCAAAATGTGTGAAGGCAAGAAAATAACTTTTTCCTCATGTTATTTTTTTCTCTCATAGATGCCACATTTCTTGTTCTATGAAAATACTTTAGCATAGGAACAAAATCTTTCTAAAGATGGCAGTTGTAGTCCTCTGGTGGGAAATTACAAATTCAAAAATTTAAGACTCTTGACCAGAGATTTCCACATTTTACTTAGATGATGGAAGTAAGTGACAGTTTGGCCAGCTGCCCCAGGTGCATTAAAACTCATGTGGTCTCTGGAGTAACTGGATTTATTCCAAATGCAAGTCTTCCAAATGAAGCTCAAGACCTTGAATTGAATCCAGTTTTTACAGAAGAGCAGCTAAAATGAATACAATAAGGCAGTGATGTCATCTATTCTCTGCATTCAGGACCTTGCCCTATTTCTCCACTCAATGTGACTTTTGTTGCAGCTACCTATGAAGCCCCACATAGACTGGGATCTCTTCACTTGTTACAGCAGAGGAAAGGATGCAGCCTTTTCTCTTAAGATGTCATTGCACCTTGGAGGAAGAGGAGAAAGTAATGAGATATTTCTCACTTTATGTTTTAGCTTGATATCTCTCTAAGCAACTCAGATATAAGGCACCATAGATTGGGGAAAAAAACTGTTTTACACCCTCCCAGGATGTTTATAAAAATATGTCCATTCATAAGACATATTATGAATATGAATAGTGTATAGTATACCATAATAAAATATTAGGGCTATGCTAAAACAAAAATGGAATTTAAATTCACCTTAATGTCCTTTTAAATGTAATAGCCTTCTAGGGAAACACAATTCAGGTTTCGGAACATTCGTTATACACAACACTTGTCCTGGATAACTGATAACACCTGAGCTATAAAAATACAGAGCCACCTGGCCCTTTCCAGGATTTCCCCCAGAAATTATATTGTTCCTTAAATAGGCAAAGCTTTTACTCAAATGAGCTATCTCCAGCAAGCTTTCCATCAAATTCTCTGCCATCGGTGCAGTTGTCTTAATTTTACTTAAGTGCCTGCTGGCTGACTTTGACTCCAAAAAGACAAAGCATATCTTACAGGACAGAATTTAAGCTTGAAAGGAAAAAGAAAAACAACTACCTTCTTGACCTCTCTGCTTTCTTTCCACTGCTAATGAAGATGAGAAGGAGGAGAACAAGAAAATGGCCCTCATTTCTAACTTGATTTACCCACTTTAAAGACTTTCTTACTTGCACCACACAAATACCTCCATATTAACAGGCTTGTTGAAAGGCTTCCTACCAAAGCAAAATTTATTCTAATTATGTGCTTCCACAAAATTATGTTTCAAGTAGTTGGGCAGAATTTTGCCTTTATTTGTTCTGCTGACTCAAGCTGGGGAAGTGTGTACTCAATGGTATGTACTTTTTTGTTTTGTTTTTATTCTAATAAAATAATCACTATAGGTAATTGTAGATAGTAAATAGTAGAAAGAATAATGAAGAAATTTGGTTTCTTTCTTGTAACACTATTTTTAAAAGAAAAAAATTCTCTAAAATATAGAAAGTGCTTTTAACTCGACATATTTTTGGCTGAACTGCAGTGAACATGAGTAGGAGAATAGCCTTATCCATCCATGCATCCATTTATTCAGTATTTATTGAGTACCCACTACTATAGGCATTGATGACACACCTACAAAAAAAGAAAAGTGGATCTTCGGTTCCATTTAGTGGGCCCTGATGGTATCCTGCTCCTTAAAACCCTCTCTCTTCTGAAGTGCATCCTCATTTTATTTATTTTTCTTTCCACAACAAAAGGGTGAGTTTCTCCAAGGCAGAAATCCTATATTCTTTTTTCTATGATGTTACACATTCAACAAACACCTGTTGGATTAGATTGAACAAAGATTTTTGAAGATGTAGGTGAGGAAAGTCATAGGATGTTAGATCTAGAAGCCATAGGATGTTAGATCTAGAAGGGCCCTTAAGGTCTTCTAGCCCATAGGTTTTTAAAAGGTATCTATATAGGTACCTTTAGGGAATGGGGGAGGTCCAGCAGAGGGATTATAGAACTGTTATAACTTTCACTGTGCTTCAAGCATAAAATTTACACTTTCAAGCCTTTTATATGTAGGCCATTCCTATAAGATTTTATTTGAAGAAAGGGTTCGCTGCTTAAAACAACAGAAAACCACTGATTGGTCCAAGACCTCTCTCTTATGGATCTTTTAGATAGGCCTAAGAAAGTTTAGATAGGCCTAAGAAAGTTTCAAGATCACATATTTAATTATTCATATTCTTAAAACTAAAACCTGACTCTTGTAATTTCCAGTCTGAGGTTCTTTCTATGACATTCTGTTGTTTATTAGTTTACAACTGTTCCTACTACACCCTTCTTGCTGCATCTCTACAGATGCAAGTTTTTTTGTCTGAATTCGTAGTTTCAGCTCTTGCTCTGGCACCTTCCCTAGTTTTGTGGGTTTGGCTGGTTCCCCTTTCCTTTGTCTCCCCTGTTGCCTATTTACTCTGTTTTTCAGTTGAATGTCTTCTCCAGTCCAGATTACCAACATTGCTGACAAGGATTTTGAGCTTTCCTCAAGGGGAGGTTACTCAGGATTGCAGTTTTTCACATTTTGAAGACAGAGCCTCTAGGACCAGTTTGGCCATAATGTTCTCTCTCTGACACAGACAAGTAAGACTGTTTTAGGGAGGGTCTGCTGCCACCAGCCACTGCTGCTACTGCTGTTTCCAGTGCAATGGGAAAGAGTGGGTTGGTTTGGTGGCCAATTGGGTTTTCTTTGTTTTTGTTTTTCTAGTTTATTCTTTGTTTTTGAATGCTGTTACCTCTTTCTTACTAGCACCCATAGAGAAAAGCACTGTAACAAAAGTTTAGAATTCAAAGGTAGAACTGCAGTCTCCATTTGGTAAACATAAAATAAAAAATAAATAGGACCTCCACTTTAAAGGTTCATGCTAAGTTTTCAGTATTTAATTTAAGGCTATTCTCACAGTTTTCTTTGTTCTCCACTTTTCTTTTTTCTCCTTAGGCATGACTTTGTTATAGTGAATGAGAAGTATATCCTATCCTTGCCCATCATTTTTAAATGGATGGATTCTCATAGAGCAGTGTATCTACTGCGGTGTAGAGTTTGATATTATGTATTGAGAGCTTAGAATTCAATCTTTTCAGGTGTTCATTTTTATTTGTTGACATTGATAAATAGAACTAGGGCTTTTCTATTCATAAGAACTATAGCAATATAGTTCTTAATTGCAATTATTGTTCAGTGCATTTATCATTTTTAAAGCCTAGAGGTTCAAGAAACCTGGACCATCATCAGCTACAGATAGAGGGTACCAAACTATTTTTAGAAGAGATTTGAAACTGGGATTATTAGATGATTTGAAGGTATGAGTCTATGACTAGGTAAGTTAGAAACTTGGCTGGTTTATCAGACTAAAAGCTGATTTTCTATCCTAGAATCACACTGGAACTAGGATTTACTTAGAGTGAACTTTATCTTAAACACAATAGAATCCTTGAACATTATAAAATGCAAGACATTAGTTTGCATTTATCATAGTCAACAAATATTTATTATCTATGACCCTTTATCTTAGGAGTTAAGGTATTAGTTTCACAATAGTTGGTTAAATGTATTCTATTGCTAATTCATATTTTTATACAGTTAATGTAAATAGATTATTCTTTATGTATATGAGTTACACAGAAGAATAGGCAGCTGTCTGGGTTTTAGTCCTGATTTTTCTATGGATCCTCTGTCTTCTGACCTTTTTCTCTTAGAGGCCACCTAATAGATACCATTTTGCTAATGCATCAACTTGACTATTTCTTATAATTGGACTCAAGGAAATATCTATCACAAATGGAATTAATATCTAAGTGATCTATCCATGCAGTACAATAATATGTTTTTACAAACTTGGGGCATTTTTTTTTAAATTTTTTTTTTAACGTTTATTTATTTTTGAGACAGAGAGAGACACAGCATGAACGGGGGAGGGGCAGAGAGAGAGGGAGACACAGAATCGGAAGCAAGCTCCAGGCTCTGAGCCATCAGCCCAGAGCCCGACGCGGGGCTCGAACTCGCAGACCGCGAGATCGTGACCTGAGCTGAAGTCGGACGCTTAACCGACTGAGCCACCCAGGCGCCCCATAAGATTGCTTTTTATTATTTATTTATTTATTTATTTATTTATTTTAATTTTTTTTTAACGTTTTATTTTATTTTTGAGGCAGAGAGAGACAGAGCATGAACGGGGAAGGGGCAGAGAGAGAAGGAGACACAGAATCGGAAGCAGGCTCCAGGCTCTGAGCTGTCAGCCCAGAGCCCGTTGCGGGGCTCGAACTCACGGACCGCGAGATCGTGACCTGAGCTGAAGTCGGCCGCTTAACCGACTGAGCCACCCAGGCGCCCCTTGGGGCATTTTTTAAAACACTGTCTTCTGAGAGATGCCACCAGATGCACATACAACCAGAAATTATGCCTATATATTAATATATAGCGACAGTGAAGAACAGATTTAGGGTTTCCCCAGAATAATCCTATTTACATTTATTTATTCATAGATCTTAAGTGTATCAGACTAATACTTAGAAATAGTGTAAAAAAAAATGCCTTTTCCTCCATTAAACTAGACCTTAGTGGTACCTCACTCCGAGCTCTTCAGAGATTCATTTTAAACCCAATGTGAAAACACACTTCTTTCCAAGTATAGACAGTACACTTCCCTTTTCAGGACACTTTTAAGGACCTTCTTACTTCTCATTTATTACATTCTTCTGAATTTAGCCCCAGGCCTTTAAAATGTTTCAAAAATGTTTTCTCATCCCCTTTTGTCATGAAACTCTACTTCCTCAATGGGGACAGTAATTGGTTAGACATTATCTCAGTCTCCTGATTTTGCAGTATGGATTTCTTTCCTCTGCCTGCCCACCACAGAATAGATATTCTAAGCTTTATGGAGACCCAATATGCCCATGTTCAAATTTATAAAAAAAAAATCAAAAGCAAGTCCACATGAAGCTTGGTGGTACAGAGATACCTCACTTTATTTAAAAAATGTATTTCTAAGAAACTGAATATATAAATTCCATATCTGTAAAAACAAATCCTACTTAAATGTACATTATTAGTTTTGCATTTTAAAATATTCCTATGTGGACTACTCCCAGCAGTTTCAAATATTACTGTGTGGGAATGTATCCCCACATAGACTTTTTCAAAGAATGACTCCTTTCTTAGACTCTGATTTCTCAACCTGATCTCCTATGGTTTCTTGTGGTTTCTTCCTACTTTATTATCCCGGTGACTCAGGTGTGCTTTCCCACCCTCTGATGTCTGCTTGGCTATCACATATTAATATATCAAAATGTAATTATATATTTGTATATTTATATGTGAGATATAGTTAGAATTGATATAGGAGCCCTATAAACTATGTATTTACCTATTTACCTAAGTTCCATGGTATCCAAGATCACTAGGCACAGTGGGCATTGCTAGGGTTTGCTCACTTTTTTTCTGTATGTTGCTATTTATTCTAAATATTCTGATTTTTTTCCTCTTAACCTTTACATGACAAACTAACTCTATCCACTTCTGAAGTGAAATGGTATCAACCTAACAGTGTTGAAAATGCTATTGGCTTTCTTTAGAAAGTGGACACTCTTCTTTTTTCCTTGCACTGAAAGAGTTTAACCCATCTCCATCACTGGCAAGGATAATGTTCTTTTGATTTGTTTTTAAAAGGGTGTGCACTAGTAATCTCATTTTAGCCTTTCATTTTCCTCCTTACTATTCTGCCCCTTGGCTTCATTTGCCTCTTTATGGGGAAGAATGCATCTGAGGTTTTCTGTGCTTCTACTCTTGCCATGATATGTAGACTAGTTTATGGAGAAATACATCAGCTGTCTGCTGTGCATTTAAATTCCCCACTTCCCTGCTATATTTGTGTGCAGCAACTGAAAGACAAATAGATGAATGCAAGGCCATTTTTGTCAGCATAAGTTTTCGGATACATACATTACCAAGCACACATATCATTAAATACGAGTTTAATATCTAGAAGCAAAAGTGGTAGTACATCAACATTGTCCACAGAGGAGAAAAGGGGTCACTGTTTATGAGAACTAAATGGAAACGTATCCTTCCTTATCAATCAAAGAAATTAAGAGATGAGAATTGGTCTTTTAGGCCATCTGGTTCTTGCCCCAGGGACCAGTAGAGGATTGGTCCTTGCATTATTATATTCCTAGTGCTGGTTATTTTTGTTACATATTCCCATAGCTTTGCAGTAACTTCAAATGCTTCTGTAACCATAGTTCTTCACTTTTCTTGATCATAGTTCAGGTTGTATCTCATTTCAAAAGAGTTGTCTCCTTTCCTTTTAAACTTTCAGTAAGCCTTATTCACCAAAATGTATCAAGTTACTGGGATTCAACCCTTTAAAAATAACTTATGTCTACTTGGCCTTAACTTTTTCCTTACCTGTTTTTTGTTTGTTTGTTTGTTTGTTTGTTTGTTTGTTTTTACTATTCTGAGTGTTCTTAAACAATTTCAAGAATTTTGTCACCGTATAGTAACTTAACATTGTCAACATCTTAAAATTAGACCTTTGAGACCAGCTATCATTTCTTACAAAGCATAGAAATGGGAAGGGAGGGATGTCCAGAAACTGCTTCACTATCTTTCATTTCACTTCCTCTCTACCCTTCACTCCCTCACTTCCGTTCTTCCTCTTTTCCTCTTTCATACACACACACACACACACACACACACACACACACGCACACATACTGGCCTTATGTCAAACCAGATTGTCATGGTGCTGTTTGGATGGGGGTGGAGCATGTAGGAAAGAGAACGGAGAGCCTGAAATGGAGTTTGGGCAGAGAATCAGATATGTTAAGGAAGCAGTGAATTAGAGAATTTCCAAGCCCTAAGGGACCATAGAGAATGTTTCCTTAGTTATACAAATGAGGAAAGTGAGGAGTTAATGCCTAAATTGGCTGACTTCTCTGGAGTTCACTGTTTTATTTCCTACACTAAACTGAAGGCAAAAATTATGAGAATTAACAGTATGGTGTCAACATCCTGGATTTGCCATCTGTCCGTTGATTCATTTAGTTAATCATCATATATTTATTGATCAATTATTTTGTGCCAGACACTATGCTAGGTGCTAAGGACGCCATATGGTCCCTGACCTCAAGGAGGTTTTAGTTTATTTGCGAAACCTTAGTGGGACTTAGAGAAGCTGAGAAATAGGCAATCACATGGAGGATGCTAGCAGAGAATAGAAAAGGCATCACCTAACCCAGCTTTAGGTGGCTGGGGATAGCTTCCTGGCAGAGGTTACCCAGGCCAAAGTGGGGCAGAGTGTTCCAGACTGATGTTAAAGTATAGACATTCCTCGAGGCAAGAACTGAAAATAGTTCAGTATGGCTGGGGAATATAGAGTAGTTAAGGGTTGAGAGCGTAGGTGGTTAAGGGATTTGGTTAAGGAGGCTATAGTGTATGGATGAGACTCTAGAGATAAGCAGGAGCCAGGTCATAAAGGACCTTATTTGCCACATCAGGGAGTTTGAAGTTCTGCAGTCTAGGAGTGATAAAGTAGTCGCTGAAAAGTTTTTAAGCCAGGAAGTGACATGATCCTATTTGTCTTTTGGAAGGATCACTCTGTCTGCAGCTGGGGAGTTGATGGGAGTCAGAAAGAGATGTGAGGAGGTCTTTGCAGTAATCCACCTGAACTGAGATAATGATAATTGGGATGAAAAGAAGGGCTCACATTTAAGATAGGAGGTAGAGTCCATAGGACTTGGTTACTAGATATGGAGAACAAGGGAAACGGAAGAATATGCATAACTTCCAGGTTTCTGTATTGAACAGCTAGGTGGGTTGTATGCTGTTTACTGACATGGACAACATGGGAGAAAAAGCAGAATTGTTGGGTAAAAGT
The DNA here is from genome assembly GCF_028018385.1 of Neofelis nebulosa. Classification (NCBI taxonomy): domain Eukaryota; kingdom Metazoa; phylum Chordata; class Mammalia; order Carnivora; family Felidae; genus Neofelis; species Neofelis nebulosa. Next base: position 107,976,479 of record NC_080800.1, on the reverse strand, counting down.
AATGGGTTAAGTTTAAAGTCCCCATGAGATGCCCATGCTAAGAACAAACCAGACTGGAGATACAGATACCAGAGTTATCAGCCCATATAGAGATATGATTTGAAATCATGGCATCCCCAGAGCCAGTCTGAGGGTCATTTGCCCTTAGACTCCTTTAGGTATCTGATAACTATAGACCCTCTCCCCATAAAATTTACATATATAATTCTGCATGCAATTTTAGAAGGTTCATAGACCTCTTGAAGCACATCCATGCACCCCTATAATGTCTAGATTAAGAACCTCTGGTTGTGGAATAAGAAGCAAAGAAGCATAAAGTGGAACACTGACATCTCAGAAATGAGTAGAGGGAGAGAAGCCCATGAAGGATGCTGAGAAAGAGAAACTAGAGAGTTAGGAGGTATCACAGAAAGGCAAGGGAAGAGCTTCAAGAAAGCTGGAATGGCCAGCAGAGTTAAGTGCTGCAGTGAGAAAGAGTAAGATGAGGACTAAAAAGTGGTCACTGGCTTTAGCAAGAAAGAGTGTCACTGACATTTGCAAGGGTTGTTTTAGTAAAATGCAGTGATTAAGGAGTGAATAAGAGGAGAGGAAGTGGGAACAGCAAGTGCAGGCCACATGTTTCCAAGGGGAGGGGGAATGGAGGGGAAGCTTGTCTTTTGTTCGTTTAAGACAGAATTGAGGGTGCAGAGTGTCTTTTAGAATTTTCTTTAAATGTGTCATGCCATTTTCTGATTTCTTTTTTTACCATCAAAAAAGAAAAGAACAAATAAACCAAAGAAATTAGGTCTATAAGAAATGGAGTTTCACAGTTTTCTAGTGCTTCTGTCTGATATTAATAAATGATGAATTGTGGTTTTAAATCCCTATAGTTCTATATCTCTTCTTTGGTTTTGCTTAAGGTGTCTATCTACCCAGGATCCACAATGCCTCCGGCAATACTAAATTAGCACTATAGGTGTATTCAGGCCTGCCTGGCTGGGAATGAGAGAGGCAATAAGGCTGGTTTCAGACCCTTGATTGAGGAGCCAGCTTCATAACACCCAGCTTAGTAATTATGGGGGCTTTGTGTTTGCATGCGTGAACCTTAGTTAAGCTTTGTCATAGGTTTTCCAAAACAGCTGGGGCTTTTGGTCTATGAAGACATTAATTTGCGTCTCCAGGGGCTATGCATAAATCAAACTGGGAAAGAGGGAGGAGGAGCGAAATTCTTTGTGTGAATCCCAGCTCCCTGTTAACTGTTTAATTGAGGAGAAGGAAAGAGTCCTATGACAATTACTAAATTAGGGATGCACTATTATCTTCTGCTTGATGTGTTCTTGCTTGGTGTATTTATGCTAAGAAAGGCAGTAAACCCTGTCTCTCCTAAGAAGGCAATGCTTTGTTGACCTTCAATAGAAATGTAGACTCAGATTTCACAGTTTCCCTTGTTTCAAAGGGATGCTTAATGTTGGTAGCAATGGTTGTTAATTTAAACTTTGGTCCTCTTTTCTTACCATCTGCTGTGTCGTGGTGTCTCCGCCATAGTTCAGGGATAACAGCAAGAGTCCCACCTAGGGAAAGCAGAGCAATGACATAGACCTTTGGAAATTCTTCTGTGTCTTCCCCTTTAGCCACAGAGAAGATAACTGGGAGACCATGTCATCATGGAAAGATTTGTCATGTTGGAGTGAATTAACGATGGGAAATGAGCCTGGACTTAAATTCTTCTGACCTTTAGAAATATCAGTATAAATGATGCTGTGGTGAGCCAAGGTTCCCCCCTCCCCGACTATTTTGGATTTATCTTTCAGCCACTGCATGAATCCAACAAGAATACCAAAATGTTGAAAAATAGAGGTTTTTCATGGTTTTCTTATTTTCATATGTGCTGCCTGATAGAGAAATGCCTCCTAGAAAATAGAATATCCTCTGTAAAATACTATACGAATTCTGCCCCTACCAGCGTGTGTGTGTGTGTGTGTGTGTGTATGTTGTCTTGTGTGTGTGTGTGTGTGTGTGTGTTTTACTAAACATTCTTAACATTCAAGAGTATGATCATAGAGGGAAGGGATCATGTTCTCCTTTATAACAGCCTTGTGATGCCATTGTCAGAGTTCAAATACCAGAATTCATAGTCCATGACTCAATATGGTGTTTCTTGAGTTAGAAGCAAAAAACCATAAATTTTATCAATGTTTTATGGGATGTTTTTATTAATGAGTATACCAGCAATGTTGATACTTAACACTTCTATTGGGTAACATATCTATAGATTTAATAGATTATTTTCTTAGAGGATTGCAAAAAAGAGTATAGCCTATCCAAAAGATTAGCCTACACATTTGAAATCTCTCATAAACCAATTACTTTATATGGACTAGAAGTAAAAAGGCATTGTTCTGCAGTAATTTTGGCTACTACCTTTAGATTTAAATTAATAACAAAAATTTTAAACATACTTATGGTATGATCTCTGACACAGCATAATGGGTGATTTATGTACTCAGACATTCTCACAGCATATTACTAAATTGAACTCTGAAGAGTAGAATGTCTACACAAGGTCAGGTTCCAAGCCATTTCCTATGGTTAATATATTATAAACAGACTTGCTCAATGCAGCTCTCTCTGTTGTACCTCACTTGTAGGTGTTGAATTCTCCACTTCAGCTTCGCTATATAATGATAATCTTTGTAAAACACAGTTTCGTTTACTGCTTTAAAATTACATAAGCAAGAGATTGGGAAAAGAAATGGTTACCTGTTTCAGTTCTCTATTTAAATTACATAAGTTGTTTAAAAACCCCATTTTGTCTGGGATATTCTTCAGTGATAACTGATTAAAAAGGTAAGTATGGTGTGGGAAAATACAATTTTTTAATTGGCCATAAGGCACAGAATAGAACTATATATTTTTAGATCCAGAAGAGACATTACAGTTTGCTTGATCCAACCCTCTCATTTTACAGGTAAGGAAACTATGATCCATATAAGTTAAATGACTTACCCAGGATTGTATACTAAGTTAGTGGCATAGATGGGGCACTGTATCAAGTTCTGTGACTCTTGCTTAGTGGTCTTCTCAGTATTCTATACTGCCTCCAGGAAATTGGAAAGGTGGAAACTGAACTCCACCCTTGTACTTTCAAAGCATACACTCTACCTCTCTCTATGCCTGGAAGTGCTTCATCAGTACTAACCAATAAGATTAAAATTATTATCTTTTTAATTCAATAAGTTACTTAGGAAAACAACCACATAAAATGGATTGGAAGAGACACTCTGGCAGTAATGCCCGTCAGTATATGTGGCAGGAATTAGATTGGCTGCATTATTATGCATCACAACCTGCTACGAAAGCAGAGTCCCAGGAAAGAGCTACTGGATCTGGCCAATACAACTGCTCTGATTCAATAAGTAACTTGAAGTTTTGATGGAATCGATCACTCATTTGCCTGTGGGCCAGGAAAAAGGAAATCAATGAGCAAAAAGAATCATGATGATAAGAGAATACACCTCAACCCTGCCTTGCCCACATATGCCTGTAGCTGAGCTGTATCTTCCCAAGATTAAAGAAACTTTAAGATTGAAGTCCCACTCTACTCCACGTGGTACACATGTGTCACACTTCTGGAATAATGCTTTCTATCCCAGGCAGTGCATCTTAGAAAAACACTTGACAAACTAGAATAAAACAAAGATGGTCAGGGGCTGGAAAACCTGTCATATTAAGAAAGGTTAGAAACTGGGACTTTGTGCCTGGAAAAGAGAAAACTTAGACATGGAGAATAGGAAGGAAATTGACGTATTTTTAAGTACCTACTGTGTGCCAGGCACTTTGTGTACTTCTCCTTTTACTCTTATACAATCCTATGACCATACCTCCTAACACAAAGTTAAGTGTAAGAATACATGTTAAGAATGAGATAAACTCAAAGACCCATTTCAACTCTAAAATTATATGAATCTAAGTTGGTACATCTACTGGTTAGGGAGCAGCCATGCCCTTTCTGGGCCTTTTGTGGACTTAGTTGGGTACTCAGAGCTCACAGTTGGACAGGCTTTACTTCTGCTACTATGTATATGAGCTATGGGCACAGGCGAAGTATAAATTAATGCCCTGGCCTGTCAAATGGAGAGAAGCTGTTTCAAGGGTTTGTTTCAAGAACAAATTGAGAAATCACTGGGCAAGGTCAAAAGAAATCCATTAATGAAAATTGATTAGCCTCCAGGGTTTCTTTTCTAATTGCAACAGTTTATAATCCAAATGAATTTAGTACCCACTTTCAAATTCCAACTCTTTCACTTTATCTTAATAATTCCTTGCATTAACTTGCCATATGGTTCTTCCCTTTCCAATCTTATGATAATGTCATTTATCTATTCATTCAGACACCTTTGTATTTCTAATATTGGCCAATTACAAAAGCCATCTGTGATTTATATAGCATTCTCACCTAGAGCACAAAGGGTTTCATTTAATTTAAAAATACAAATGTACCATGCCATGAGGAAAATAACCCACAGATAGAGCTAAATAGCTAACCCTTCCTCCCTCTCCCTCAGCCTTTCTTTACCTTTCTTTGGCTACCTTTCTAAAATAAAGCATTTCACAAGAAAAATGAGCTCTTTAGGAATTCCATTACTGTGAGTAGTAGAAGTGAGAAGACACTATCATTAACCTCCTTTGCTCAGTGGCTCTTGCGAGAATTGGAAAGGCAGCTAGGAGTATGGCTTATCACATCCTATGGCAAAGATGACAGTGGGTTGTCACCTGGGAAGGCAATGGGGTAGAGAGAAGCTAGTCAAGAGCTGCTCTAGAGAAATACAAACATAAAAACTTAAGGCTTTTCAATCAGTTGCTCCTCAAACTGGCTGGAATCCCTGTAGAAGACCAACTGAGTTCTTGAATGTGTCCATTCTTTCTGGAGACTCACTAATCAATTTGGCATTGTGCATTGTAGAAAGGATCAAAAATCAGAATCCATCTATACTGATGGTGATCCAGTGTGTGTTGCCAAAGTTAGGTGAAGTTTTTATAAAATTCCCAAATGCTCAATCCCCTAGAGAAGGGAATTCGCTGACTGTGGTCTAGTTATGTTTCACAGCTAGCCTTCCTCTCAATTTAACTTTACTAAAAGCACCAATGATATTTCAGAAACAATGTGTGAGGTTTATATTAGAACCATTTTTATTGACCTAACTGAGGCCTTTGATTTAGTCAACCATAAACACTTTCTTCAGAAATTCCATGATTCTGGGCTTAGCGGTGACCCTGTAAAATGGTTTTCTCTCCATTTAGTTCTTGCCAACTTAGCCTCGACCTGGAGGTCCAAAATACTTGCAGACTGTCATCTTTAGTGAAGATTAACTGAAGCTTCTCTTTGGCTGATGGTGAAGGAGAGTTCAAAGACTATGAAGGCAGCTCCATTTATGATCACAAAAAAGGTTCTCCTTTTGAAATCATCTCCCTCTTTCTAGCAGATCTGCTTGTGTCAAGGGTACACTTTTTAGCAGAATCTCTTTCTCAAGTTGCTTTCAGTGTATATTATCCCCAAAGGCAAAACATTCATTGTAATACATACAATATAACTTATTGTCAGCGGAATAATAGAATGGCAGAACTAAATGGGATGTTATAGAATCTTTATCTTGATATTCTTGTTTTATAGATGGGGAAACTGAGGCCCAGAGATGTTGAATGACTCATCTGAAGCCATACAGCTACTTAGTGTCAGAACCTAGAGCAGAACTTAGGTCTCAGGACTCCTGATCAAGTGCTTTTTCTGCTATGTCATGCTGCTTCATGCCTAGCTAATTCATTCAGGAGTTACCTGTTATAAATGCTCATATATATTATATATAACTATGTATTATATGGGTATGTCTGTTATATACTCTATGAATGGCAACATAGCCTAACAGTTAAGAGTAGACCTGGGTCTGAATTTTATCCCTTGAATGAATTTACACATCTAACTTAATCTCTGAGCTTTGGCTGACTCATCTGTAAAACTGAAATAATAACACCCACCTGTTAAAATTATGGTGAGAAGGAAATGAGAAACCATATATAAAGGACTTTGGAAAGTGCCCTGCACATAGTGAACTCTCAGCGAAATGCTTACTATTTTTACTTATATATAGCTTTTTTTTAATGTATAACTCATTCAGCTCCCCCTCCCTACTCCCTAAGATTTCTCTTGGAAATCTTAATTTTATTAAACTAGTATGCAAATGTGTTAAAATGCAGCAACATTTTTTTAAGCTAACCTGAGTCTAGTGTATCAGGTTTTTTTCTAAGCTAATTGCAACCTAATTTGGTTCTGTTCAGTATCACATCTATTTCCACAAACAGGAAATTGTCTTTTCTAGATTTTGATTGGCAGGAATGGTTTTATAAACTTTATTGAATTACATTAGTGTTGCTCTGTGGTGGAGGAGATTTTTTCATTATAAGCCTGTTTCTAGGTGCTTATCTTTTTCATAAAATTACCCTTTGGACTGAAATATTTTCAACTCGTTTTGTATTTCAGATGGGAAGGAAAAAATTGGAGGGTAGGAAAAAATGGAGAAATTTCTTATAACATTTTATTTGACTACTGAGTAATCACATTTAAAATTTTTCTGTTTGCTCCTGTGGTTTCAAAATGTTAAAACCCCATAAGAACCCAGAAACACACAGCACAATTATTTTAAAGAACAGCTTGCAGAAATTCCACAGGAAGCAACTGTGTATATATGAGATCAGAGTCTTATGAAGACATGGTACCTGGCCCCAGAGGCTTTCTTTTTCAAATTATCTTTGACAATCCAGATTTTTAAAAACAGATTTATTTAAATTGGACTGTGGTGTTTCATATTCCCAACTATCTTTCTTTCTCAACTTGGGTGAGAAATATTTGTCAGGAAAAAATAGAGGTACAAAGTAAATAAAAAGAAGAGATTAGAGAGGAACAAAGGAAAGCAAGGATTTGTAAATGGAGCTGGAAGCTCAACTAAGAGGCTAAGGAACGGCTAATCAGAGATTCCCAAGATGAGAAGCCAGAGCCCAGTGAATGCCCTGGTAATTTTGGTCAAATTGCTGTCACCATGGTGTAAGAAAGATGAGGAACCATTGCAAGAAGAGTTCTGTTCATTAGAGATAATCTCAACTACAGAGGGTGTGACTGAGGACCTGAGAGGGGAGTGGAGGCAGCTGAGCCTTTAGGCTAGACCTCAGAGTGGAAGTGGAGTATAGAAACATCAAAAAGCAGCAAGAACACATAGGTGCAAAGGTTGGGCTCTAGAGTAGAAGCTAAAGAAAGGAGGAACAAGAAGGGACTGTGTAATCACTTGAACCAGTATGAAACTATGTGGTTATTGTAAAATTGACTGTAACTTACCTTAACAACCCCCATTTAAATTGTGAACTCCATCAGAGTAGCACTGATCATCTGTTTACTGCTATATCCCCAGCACCAAGAGCCATCCTTGGCTCATAGTAGGTGCTCACTAAATATTGGTTGAATGAATGATCTGCATGGAAATCTACTTTAAGCTTTCCTCCCACCAGAGTAAAGATAATTGTATATGTGAACTGCCTGACTGCTGCATTGGAGTAATGGGGAGAAAAAGGTGAAGGAGGATCTTAAACCCAAGATGTGAAGCAGAGAGACCTGGGCTTGCGGCAGGGATGGTTTGGATGGCTGCCTTTAGAGTGTTCCATTTACCTTAGTTACTCGGAAAAAAATTGCCTTAATTTTTTTGACTCTCCTTTCCCTAGTCGTGAGTTATTCTATGCTGGAGTTAGGAAGGAAGCAAGGTAGTCTTGAGGAAGAGTCTCCCCATTTGACATCTTACCTGCTATGTACAGCCTATGGTTGCTGTTCCATTGCCTGACTACAAACAAAAAAGGAACAACCTTAGAAATCAGAAACCCTTCTCTCTTGTTACTGTCTTATGCTCATTTGAACCTGTGCAGCCCCTCTGTGGGCTTGTTATGCCAGCCTCTAGAACAGTGCCTAGCACCTAACACTCAATAAATACTTATTGAATGAATGACCCTGCCTGGTTATGCAGTTTTGAAATACCATCCAGTGTGTTAAGCCCCTTTCCTTCATCCCTTAAAGAATATAGGGCTATATCAGGATGAGCAATTATGAGGAAATTGGAGAAAAAGAATGGAAAGTAATTATAATTTTATATATTCCCAAATTCTGGTGCACTTTTGGGAATCCCCTAAGTGTCTTAGATGAGTTGCAACTCCAAATCAATGTATAAGGTAGTTATTTTAAATGTACAGTGCTAAGACTCAAGAACATTTAACACCTGTTTTCCTTCTAGGGTGAAAAGGAAATTTTGTGCTCTTCTATATGTGTCATTACATGTGAATACTTACAGTTGGGGTGAAACTGTTAAAACAGTTGTGTCTTTCTTGTGCTTTTCTGGCCCATCAGCTAATGGGTTATACTTAGATACGTAATTCAAGACTTTCTCACTCGTAATCCCAAAGCATTTGAGCATAACCAACGTTTCTCTAGAAGGGGGTGGTATGTGTGGCAGATATGCTTTCTACAGGATGAAAGTTGGAATTTGAATCCCAAAAGGTTTATAGGCAGATTTTGGAGGCTCCCACTCCAGAAGCCAGGAAGCAAAATATCATGGACAATATTTTTAATACTAGGCTAGATGTGTAGGATGTGAAACTAGTACAGGAAATGTAGAACATTTGGCAAGCTTATGCTTCCTGTCTAAAATAACTGTTATGGAACATTAGTGGGAGGTAATGTACTATAGTGAATTCTACTGTTTTCCTTATTAGACTCCTTATACTACTGAATTTTCTATATGTTATAGATTTCTTTCATTTTTTCTTGTAAGAAAGGTCACATCCCAACTGTGTATGTATAAGGGGATATCTATATTTAGTTTCTACCTTTAGGTGCATTTGTTTTCCTGAGTTACATCTTCAACAACTGACATGGTGTTGTTCGGGCAAGACATTTATTTTGAGCACTATAAGGTTTCTGATGGGAGTGCTGTAAACTCCAGCTCTAAATTGATGTTGAAGAATCGATAAACTACTTAGCAGAGGAATAAATGACTTGAGGTAAAAATAACTAAGTAAAATGTAACTCTTGCTTTCTGTTCAAGTATGTATAGTGAGAAGGAGCATATTTGACAAAGAAAGCCTTGTATAGTTAACAACCTCAAGATCCTGTTCCTCATCTGGGTAATGTATGCAGATTATTTTTTTAATTTCATTCAGAAAGGGACCATCACGAAGATCAGAATCTGATGACTACAGTTTAGTAAAGGATTTGGAATCATGAAACCAGTTAGATTCTTTTCCTAGAGAAGTCAGAGTTATTTTCCCCTGTTCAGAGTATCTTTATTTGATAGTAATGTGTTAGTGACTATAGAGGACCTAAAGAAGAACTCTTGACTTCTTGACTTTTTCCTTTTTTGGTTTATTCTAAGGACTCTGTCTCTCCGCATTTGATCATTGTTTCAGGTATTTTTCAATAGGATCCAGGTTTTAAATAATTCATTCCGTAATTCAGCAAAAAATTATTGAGCACCTGCTTGGTGCCAGATACTCCATTAGATATTGTAAATACAACAGTAAATGAAAGATATACAAAGGTCCTGCTATCATTGAACTTCAAGGCAGATGAGTGAACAGAAATATATGAATACATACATAGAATTCTTTTTTTAATGTTTATTTTTGAGAGAGAGACAGAGACAGAGACAGAGACAGAGATACAGAATGTGAGCAGGGGAGGGGCAGAGAGAGGGAGACACAGAATCCAGAGCAGGCTCCAGGCTCTGAGCTGTCAGCACAAAGCCTGACATGGGGCTTGAACTCAGGAACCATGAGATCATTACCTGAACTGAAGTTGGATGCTTAACTGACTGAGCCACCCAGTTGCCCCTACATACATAAAATTCTTACTGATGGTGGTTAAGTATGAGGACAGCTATGGAAGAGAAAAAAATGTCAGGGCCTACTTAGATATCACAGAAGTAAGGTTTCTCTAAAAAGATGCATTTCGGGCTGAAGTGTGATGGAGGAGAAGGCGTCTGATGCACAAATAGCCTAGGAAACAGCAGGCACAGGTTAAAGCAAGAAAGGTTTGGTGTGTTGCAGGAACAGAGGGAAACCCAGCATAGTTGAGGAGAGGGAACATGGCATATATAAATATAAATAAAGTCGGAAGAGGTAAATGGTGCCACATCATACAGAGTTTATAGGCCTCAAGAATTGGGGTTTTAAAATTTGGATTTTATTCTAAAAACAGTGGGAATCCATAGAAAGGTTTTAAGCACAGGAGTAATGTGAACTCTTATATATTTTTTTGTAAAGACTACTTTGGCTGTTTGTGGACAGTGAGTTAAAAGGTGGACAAGAATGGAAGCACAACGGCCAATTAGGTTATTCATTTATTGCAGGAGACTAGGTAAGAGAAAATGCTGACATCGATAAAAATGATGGTAGCAAAGATGAAGAGAAATGGAGAAATTCAACATGGATTTTGAAGTTATAATCAAAAGGCAGGATCTACTACTGGTTGGGAAGTATGGGATGTTGAAACAGTAGAAGTCAAGGCTGACTTCCAGTAGAAAGGGAGAAGTGATGATGAAGAAGTAAAGGAATCTAGACAGGAGCAAAGTCTTTGAGCAGGCGAGGGAAGATGGGATTGGGGGATACTCTTTCCATCTCAACAAGACAGAAGAGAAAGAATAGATAAAGATGTAGGTCACTGTGTAGATTTGGTGGTGGGAAGAGGAGAGAGCTCTTTCTGATGGCTTTTGTTTTCTCCACAAAGTACGAGGCAAGATCATCAGCTAAAGGCAGGAAGCAGGAGAGGAGTGGGAAAGATATAGAAGGATTGAGGAGAGAAGTGAAGATATATCATAGTCAATTTGAAGAATGGGAAAGCAAGCTTAATGCAGAAGGAGCATTGCGGGGCAAAGATGAGTGCTCAGTTGAGGCTTGTGATTGGAAATACTTTAAAATGAAAGTAAAGCCCATCAACTCAGCTATGTGAATTTTCTCCAGTCATGTTCAATAGCTCAGGTCCAGGTCCAGAAAAGGCAGTTTAGCTGAAGTCTACCCCTATTTTGCCATATGAGTATATCTGGAAGAGCATAGCATGGTAGAATGGGATGGACACTTGACTGGGGTTGAGAAGACCCAGGCTGTAGTGCAGGCTCAAGCTACTTGCAAACCATGTGACTTTAGGTAAGTCGGTTAAACTTGCTCTGCCTCCCTTTTCTCATTGGTAAGATAAGACGGTTGGACTAAATAATCTTTAAGGTTCTTTCTGGCTCTGAAACTGTGTGATTATTTTTTTTTTCCTTGGGACAATTCCTAATGTCAACCAATTTCTCATTAATATAGTGTTGTGATTAAGTGTGTATACTCTGGAGCCAGACTGCTTGGATTTGGATTCTAGCTCCACCCCTTCACAGCTGTGTGACCTTGAGTAAGTCATGTTACCTTTCAGTGCCAGCTTTTTCATCTTTGCAATGGGCATTAAAATGCCACACATATACTTAGTAGGGTATTGTAGTGATTAAATGAGTCAATGCATGTGACACTCTTAGAACAGCACCTATACTATGCCCTCAACAAATGTTAGTAGCCATTACCCCAAATAAGTTCTAGTTCTACATCATCCATTCAGCCGTAAAATGCCTGAAAGCTTGGAATTTCTTCTGCTTGCAAGCACGCATACCACCTGACACCATATTTAGAGTACATCATTTTGTTTCAGGTTGGCAGTGTGGCATAGCAAACTGATTTTGGGACCAGATGGGCCTTGTGTCAGATGGGCCTTGGTTTAAATCCTGAGCCTGCCATTTACTTAGCTCTGGGGATCTTGGGTAAATAAATTAATGAGCTGGTATTCATGTTCCTCTTCCACAAAATGAGGACAATAGTAATATTTATCTGATAGTCTGTGGGAGAAAATCAAATGAGGTAGTGCGTGTGAAGTACGTGATAGTACAGGGCTCGGCACACAGTCGGGATTTAATGAAAGCAATTATTATGATTATGTTACCATGCCCTAATATTTACCTTGTTACGTCAGTTCTTGAGGTATAGGTAACCTTTGTCCCTGTTACTTGTTACTTTCCTGAAGCACAGAGGAGCAACAAGTAGCCCATCGGAGAGAAAAACCTGAAAGAAAAAGCAGTATCAACCAGTGCATTAGAGACAAGGTGAAGCTAGAAGGACTAGAATAAAGGAGTGCACACTGTGATTTGTTACAATCAATATTGGAAACACAGATTTATTTTAACATTGAAATCTTCCTTTAGAATTTGAATATTGTCTGTCAGTGAGAACAGGTTAATAGAGCCCAAAACAGTAGTATGCCTGGTCTCCTCTGCTCTAAGAAGGTCACCATTGCCTTTCATTTCTGGACAAAGGCACCTTCCATGGGCCCCTGCTGATCAAGCTCCAGGGAAGTGGCCGTTCTTTTGAGGCCCTTGAGCTCCTTGATGGAAAGGCATCATGTGAGGCTGAAAATGTAATAAAATCTCATTCATATCTGACACTCAAAAAACTGCTTTGGAAGCAGCACCTACTTTGCTTCCTACGTTTGAAAACACCCTACTGAGTTACATTGATTTTTTTTTAAGGAAAAGAGATATGGGGGAGAGCAGCTCATTCCAATGCTTTCGTGTACCGGTTATCAAACTAGATCATTTATAAGGCTCATAAAGGATTTCAGTTAATATCGATGTTTTAATCTCAATGTTGTTTCCCACATGGTATTAATTACAAACATAAATTAGACTCAACTTTTTTCTTATCAATTATAGTTCAGAAAAATATCATATTTAATTCTTCAAGCTGAAATCTTGGTCATTCTTGTTAAATGCATTTCATCTTATCATCTACTAAACTGAATGTTTATGACCAATATCAGTGCAAGACTTTATGAACTTAGACAAAAAGTAAATTTCCATCCCTGTCCTAATATCCCCTTGTATGTGCTAGTTAAACGCAGAAGCTAAATTTATTTTACAAGGTGCCTGCCAAGCAGATTTGTCACTATGAATTATGGGCTTTCTTTCTGTCTCAAATATTTGCTCATATCTCTTTCTCTAGCTCTAAAAAGATTGTGATAGTAATTGTGATCTTACTAGGATACACTATTGTAGTGGCTGGAGCATCAGCTTAGATATTGTGATATCATTTGCAGTTGGACAAATTCACTTTACTTCTTAATCCATTTCCTCTTCAGAAAAATGACAATGATAATATCTGTCCTTATCTATTTTGCTTGGAGGTTGTAAGAATAAATGAAACATGGATGGAAGCAGTTTGAGCATAAATACATAAATCTGAAAAATTATGACTCCTCAGGAATTATTTAGGCATACTCGTTTTTGTGTTTTTACAAAGTCCTTCCCTCTCCAGAAATACATGTGTAACATACTCCATCACCATCAGATTTAAAGAAACATATAGACACAGACCCTCATGTAAACTAATATACTTTTAAAAAAATGGTTACCTTGCTCTGTATAGAATTGATCAACATGTTAATATACTTACATCTGGCTATCTATGCATCCATTTATGCACTCATTAATATATTCAACAAATATTTGTCAAGTTCCTACTATGGGCCAGGTACTGTGCTTTCTTTTCTGGATGAAAATTATAAGAATCAAGACAGGACTGATTCCTGGCTCATGAGCTTATGATCTAGTAAGGGAGATGACAGACAGTTAAAATAAAGTTTAAGTGCTGTATGTAATAGGTGATTGTCAGAGTGTAATAGAATACCAAGCAGGAGTACAGAACCTGAGGTGTGGAGGGTAGAGAAGGTGGAAAGACTTCCCATGGAAGTGACAGGTAAGACTTGAAGAATGAGTAATTGTAGCCTTGCAAAGATGAGTAGGGAAGAATATTCCAGAGGAATATCACTGCAGAGGGGTATCACTGCACTTAGTATTTTGCAGTGTTTATCCCATTTAGAAATCAGCCAATTTATAGGTGCCTCTACCTAAATTTGGAGGAACTTCATGGCTTTTCAAACTTTGTGGATTATTGGCTCTGTTCCTGGATACACTGTATAAATGAAACCCTGCCTTAGTATGAACTGATTTTGCTCTTTGATTTCTTTTCTAACTCCTACAAGTCAAGTTCTCAATTTCAAATGTTTTATTAGGGCCTTCTTATGGTTCTGAGTGTTGTTTATTTTGGTTATCACAATTGCAGATAATTGCACATTTGCATTTAACATGAATTTAAATGCTTTTAATGAGTTTCTGCATTTTGGCTGGGTTAATTAGTTTATTAGTAGGGAATTGTGTCCACCAACGCAAGTCTGTTTTATCTATATAAGCCCAGCAAGCATGTATAATTTTCTGATATTAGCATAGATTCGGAAATCACACATCTATGTGATTTAGTGACCATTTATTTATAAACAATTTTTAAGACCATGTAAGTCACTTTCTAAACTTAGTTGAAATCATTTCCCTCCCAAATTTTCTAGGATTTCCTTCTTCTCTGAGCTCTGGATACTAAATAGTTTTCAACCCTGTATGTTTGAACTATTTCTTGTTGACTTTTAAGAATTTTTCTATACTATTTTCAAAGCATCAGGCAGCTGCCTTGTGTTTTCCTCAAACTAAAAACAGTTTACCCTCCCAGGTAATACCTGGACCTAATGCAAGCACATCAAAGTTCACGTGAAAGTAAAGAACATTGTATGTAATTAGCAATAGGGAGTAATGAACCATCTCACTGGCCTGAATACAGAGCTAATGTCTGCAGGTGCTATCACTTTTTGAGGAACACAAATGAATGATTTAAAATGTGATCCTGGTATGCACTTGACAGTATATATAGTGAAAGTTTATAATATGTAATTACATATGCTTATCTCTTTATGGGACTTTATCTAAAATGAAAAGGGCACCTAAGCCCAACTCTCAATTTGGACTGCATAAGCTGATGGGTGACAAAACAGGGCTCAGAGTTGACATAATTTCTACCATATAGCTAACTTTAGCTTTTGATCAAAGTGAATATTTATAGTTGTAAAGGAAATGTACTTCTTCATTCTTTTATAAAAGTAATATATTGTGAAAAACTTCAAATACAGAGAAGAACAGGGTATACAGTTATGCCCACCATACAGATTTACCAAACATTAATATTTTCCATATTTGTTTCCAATCCTTTACAAATACAAATATGGTTGAGCAGTTGAAATTTACTTTGTGCCCTTCCCTGATCACATTATCCTCCCTTCCTCCCCTGCAGAACTACCATCCTGAAGTTGATGTAAGTCCTTCCCATTCATGTATTTGTACAAATGCATGCACCTAGAAATAGTATTTAGCAGAATTTTAATATTTACAAAATTTATATCACACTATCCATGTCATTAATCAACTTGCATTTTCCACTCTATTTCTGAGACTTATCTGTATTGATATATATACCTATTCATTTTAATAGCTATAGAGTATTTCATTTTATTTCTCCATGTCCTTGTTGATAAATTTTGTAGGTTTCTTCTCACTTTCCATTATTACAAAAAGTACTCCAATATACATCGTTGTTTATGTCTTCTTCTGGGTGTGTGTAAGGTTCCCACCTTGAAGTGACAGTACTGGATTGCAGAGCATACGCATCTTTCAACTTTATAAGACACACCCAAGTTGTTCTTCAAAGTTGTCATTCCACTGTCTTAGAGTTGGGGCTGCTGTAACAAGTACCATAGACTGGGTGTCTTATAAACAACAGAAAATTATTTCTCACAGTTCTGGAGATTGGAACTCTGAGATCAGGGTGCCAGCATGGTCAGGTTCTGGTGAGGGCTCTCTTCCAAGTTTCAGACTGCCAACTTATGTATCCATATATAGTAGAAAAGAAGGCTAGAGGGGTGCCTGGCTGGCACAGACAGTTGAGTGTCCAACTCCTGATTTTGGCTCAGTTCATGATCCTAGGATCATGGGATTGAGCCCTGCATTGGGCTCAGCACTGAGAGTGACACCTGCTGAAGATTCTGCCTCTCCCTCTGCCCCTCTCAGCCACTCATTCACTCTCTCTCTTTCTTTCTCTCTCTAATAATATATATATATATATGGGCTAGAGAGTTCAGAGGGACCTCTTTTATAAGGACACTAATCTCATTCATGATGGCTCCACCCAATCACCTCCCAAAGGCCTCACCTCCAAATACTAACCCATTGAGGAGTAGGGATTTCAACATATAAATTTGAGGGAACACAAAGCATTCAGTCCATAACAACTACTTTATACTTTCTACAAGTGGTATATGAAGGTTCCTATTTCTCCATATCTTCCAGCACTCAGTATTGTCACTTAAAACATTTTTCCAATTTTGTGGGTATGAAATTATGTCTCACTGTGTTTTAATATGCATTTTCTTGTTTACTACTGAGGTTTAATATGTTTCCTTGTATGTATTGGTCATATAGGTTTCCTCTCCTATGAATTGCCTGTTCTTATCATCTTCTCATTATTCTATTTGGTTCTTAGTCTTTTTCTTACTGATTTGAAGGAGATTATCTATTCTGCATACTAATTCCTTATGCTTTGTAAATATCATCTCCAAGCCTGTGACTTGTCTTTTAACTTTGCTTATGATGCCTCTGTTGAACAGACGTTTATTATTTTAATGGAATACAGTGTGTCAGGGTCCCTATTCTTTAAATATAAAACTGTGCGGAATAAAGTAATCATTCCCCTACAAACTGGAGTCTTTAGTAAATTAAAATGAAGCAACTCTAAGTAAGACACCAGATTGTATGAATATGACTTCATATAAAATAAACTTGGGAGGTTATCTAGAAATGTACAGGAGTTGTAGTCACTAAAAATGTAACTTCAACAGACCATTAAAGAAATTACATAGTTATACAAGATGAAAAAGCTCTAGAGATTTGCTGCACAAGAATGTGTATATTGTACAGTAAGTAACAATACTGTATTGTATGTTGAAAAATTTGTTAACAGGGTGGATTTCATGTTAGTTACATGTTTTTTGGTCATAATAAAAAAAGAAAATCACTCAGTACATGTCCTTTAAGTCTTAAAAAAAAAAAAAGTAATTTCATTGGAAATCTAAGTGTTGGCTCCATTATTTATCCATAACTGTATTCCTTAGACAAGTAATTTTACCTCTCTTCTAATTTTTTTCATATGTAAAGTGAGGAAATTATGTCTGCTCTATGTCCTATTCCAGGTCTAAAAGTTCTATGGTATATGGAAATAAAGAATGGTTTGGATGTATTCTAATGATTTCAAACATTCATTAAGAATTTTCCCAATTTCAGACCATGCAGATTTTCAAGAATTCCACTAGTATTTCTTGGAAGCCTTTTAGTATACATCTGTACTCCCTTTTGAACCTTAGGGCCATATATAGTACTAAAAACAATTCCCATGAATACTCTTGGAAGACCTAAGCTAAGAGAAGTGAAAAAGAATGAAGAACAAGAAGTTGTAGATCAGAAAGGGAGGGAGGGAAGAGAGTGAGGTGTTTTGAGGCGAAACCTCCGTACTGTTCTGTAACACCAAAGGCATGGGTTGGTGTCCTGTGTTCGAAAAGTCAGAAAAATGCCTTTACTTTGATTTAACAAAAACAAAAACAAAAAACAGAACTGATCAAACATGTGGATCTTGGTCAAATGTGTCCATCAGCAGTATCTGACTTAGAAAGCACTTTTCTTGCCGTTTAAAGATGACCCTTATCATGACTTCTCATCTCTGTTGGCAAGTGACTGACTGCCTTTTGTATGCTGCTTCCACATGAAAACTATCCCTTGATTTGCAGTCAAAGTCATTACTAGATGGTTTTTTTTTTTGGTTTTCTTTTGTTTTTGTTTTTTTTGTTTTGTTTTTTTTTTCTTTTGTTTTTTGTTTTTTTTAATCTGACTATGCTTTGGATACTCTGGGCTGAACTTCTGGCTCAGAAACAGTCATCTTACTTTTAAGGTCTGCTGCCTTACCCCAACACTATTTCCAGTGCATCTTTAAATCATATCTCTACTTTCCATTGTCCAATTTCTTTTTCCTGATTATCTTCTCATCTCACATTTTTTCCCACCCCTTTGTCTATATGTTGGTATCCTGGTTTCATTAGAGAATCTTAGGTGGGTAATATTCTTCTGTAAGACTTCTTGGTAATACTACAGAAACTGCAAGAAGTCAGATAGCATCCAAGTCTCATCACAAAATAAACACATAGGCATGGCTGTTCTTCTCAGTACCCTTTTACGTTGTACTCACACCCAGCAAGACCACTAAGTTTTCCTTGAATTTACTTTTGTACTGTGCACTCTATGCTTCTGCGCCAGCCATCTCTTTTGCCTGAAATACTCTCCTCTCTTGGTCCTCCCTCCTGTCTGCTTTACATATTCTTTAAGAACCAGCTCACATATGACTTACTGAAGAGGTCTTGGAAGAATTAGGCCATTTTTTAGCACTTTGTTTAGACTCATCACATTCTATTATGTCTACTTGTTTGTGTCTGTTCTGCAGGTTCCCCAAACACATACACACACACTACACACATTCTGTAAACTTCTTGTGTGGGTGGAAACATAATTTTCATTTGTAATAAAAAATGCCCCTTTCCTCATGAGAGACATAATCTTCCTTGTAAAGTGTTCTACCCACAATTTTAATATATAAAGAATGAGAAGAAGGGGACAAATATGAGGAGTGACTTGGTTGTGGAAATCAAAACAAACTTCGTGTTAGTCCAGTCCAAGTAGTATAAAGCTTATACCATAAGGAGAAAATAAAAAACAGCATTCTAGGACATATGCCTTGGCCTTATTTAAAGGACCATGAAAGAATGGATTTTCATTGCCACTCCGGTAGAACCCAGTTCTATAGCAGTGACGCCAATCTTGGCAAGTGTGGAACTAGAATCATTACTTTAGGTAGTGTACTGTCAACTTTCTTCATGACAGTGTTATAGATGCTATCTGAAGTGGGTATTCCAGCATCAACACTTGTTAAAATTGTGGTGACTGGTTCATTGTGTTTTCAACAGCTGCACATAAATCAACTCCTTCCCTGTAATGGAATAGCTAGTGCAGCTACCAACAAAGATGAAACAAATTGTAATTTTCTGACATCTTTAGGTAACTAAAGCAGTATGTCTCTGTTAATAAACTTTATAAACTCTCATAAATATTGTCACTTGCTCCTTGCATCACCTTTATCACCATTTCTTATTGGTCAATAGGGACATAACAGGAATTTACTTCTAGCCAAATGATTTTCAAGAAAATATTGACTAACCTTAGTGAATTAAAAACAACTAAAAACCTACTGATCTTTATATCACATACCAGGGCAATTAGGAGCCTACTATAAATGTGCACTCTGTGGTGTACTGAGAGATATAAAATTGGTAGTGTAGTCTCTAGTTCTGTGAAGTGGGTGACAGTATACAAAATGAAGACCTATACATTCCACAGCTCAATAAGGTGATAGAATCTCTAAGTGCTTGGAGAATACAAATCAAGGAGAGGTCTTTGTGATATAGGTTATTCCCAGAAGGCTTTTTGTGTCTTGTTAGGTGATTTACTGTCCTGCCCAAATCATATTTGCCAGTTTGGGATCTACCCTTCCTGCTACAATGAGTTGCAGATATCTGAGAATTTTGCAGATCTTAAAATTGTGAAATTTCTTTCCAAGTTGCATATGCCCTTCTTTATACCTAATTGGTGGTGATTTTATGTATGTTATGTTTGTTTGTTTGTTCCACCTTTCTGGCTGAATATTGGAACATGATTTCTATTAATTCAGTAGACCGGAACCATTTTCTAAACTGTGTACCTATACAACTCATCTACTCATATTCTATCTATTCTACCTTATACCTCAAGATTAGAAAGGGCTTTGTCAAGAATCCTTAGCTTTTTGTTGTCTGTTCTAGCTCTTAAAAAAAAATAGAGGACAAGAGACAACAAATGTTTCCTAGAACATGAGTAGGTCAAGCCTTTTGTTACTAGGCCTAATCTAATCTGCTTCCTGATCTGGACAAAGAGATTTCCCACTATTTGACATACAATATATTTTACTTATTTTGTCTATTTTCTGTATCTGCTACTAGAATGTGAGCTCCACGACGGCAGGGATTTTTTACCTGTTTGTTCAGTGTTGTATTTCCAGACACTAGCATGTAATAACTGCTCAGTAAATATTTGTTAATTGAATGAAAGGGAAGTTACCCACGTCTTACTGAGGCCAGTATTAATTAGCTCAGGTACCAAGGGTAACTACAAGGAAGGAAGTGTGAGTAAAATGTAACTCATTTTACTAATACTTTGCTCAGTATAAGATCTGTTGACTATCTTTTACTTGGATTATCTCAAAAGCTGGGTAAAGTAAATAATATTCCCACTTACAGATAAAGAAATTAATGTTCTGGGAGTTAATTGTCTTGTCACAAGTCAGTAAGTAGCAGGTAGGAGGATTGTTATTCTAGAGTTTCACTCCAGAGCCTTTGTTCTTCTACCACACTATTCTGATCTTCTGGGAAGTCTGGGGAGCATTTTGCTATCATACAACCCACTGCCACTTAAGTTGTAATCTAAAGGAACCATATGTTCCCAAGTAGGGCTACATGATGGTCACCTTTGTTAAGGGAAGGAATTTAGATGATAGGAAATTCCTTTGGATGACACCTATAGAGAGGATATGAATCCCAACTGCTCCCATGAGGAGTACTGTTTATAAAGAGACTGGAATCTAGTTCTGGATCTCCCTCCCATTAGTGAGCCATCACTTCCCCTCTCAATAACCCTCAAGTTCTCAGCAAAATGGCGGTGGGAGGGTGGTTAGATCTGGTGACTGCAGGGTCCCTCCCAAGTCTAAGATTTCTTTTCTCTGACTATGAATGACTGGAAGACATTGCAATTAAGAGACATTGTTTATTTTCACAGTGGGAGCTCAAATGGCTTTCCAAATTTTACCTTTCCCATTAAGTCTTATTGAAAAGTTCTTCTCCCACAAAGTAATGATAATTGGCCCATCATTTTTTAAACACCCTATAAAATTTTCATCAACTCTATTCCAAACTTCATAGTGACTGGACACTGAATATCTTATGCTTTCAGCTCACGGGCTGTATGCTACCAAAATACATGCATTAATATTCACAATGGTTTTTTACTTCCTTATTGGAAAGTAAATGACCTTATCGACTACTCTGGAATGCACCTATGGGACTCTTTGCATATGAGTAAATGTAGTTAGGGGAGGTAGTATAATATGTTCATTCATTCAGTGAACAAAATTAGTTAATTAATATTGAATACACATATGTGTCAGGCACTGTGTTAGGTGCTAGAATACTAAATTTGCAGTGTAGTGTTTAGACCAGTTCAATGCCTTATAAGCTATATTGGGCAAATTAATATCTTTAAACCCCAGTTTTCTCATTTTTAGAAGAAAGTAATAATAATACCTGCCCTATGTACTCCAACACTGAGCGTTATGAAAATAAATATGAAATGGTATAAAATACCTTTTTAATCTATAAAGCACTATTTAGTGTTGGTAGTTTTTTATCCTGGACTCCATGTGTAGAATTTTAATTAATGAGGTTCTTTTAGTCCTTGGAACCCATTAGGATATTTCAGAATAAAAATCATGATTTTTGTTCTAGTTCATTGATTCACCCAAAATCTCTTAGTGAGTCATTGGTAATTCTAGAAGCAGAACTGGAGCCCTACTAATGATAAGAGTTAAATTGTAGTATCCCTTGCTGATTTGGAAAGACTTCTGTAAAAAAAATCCTTATGATGCTTGTTAATATTTTGACAGTCTATAGACCACTCATTGCTCTTCTTTTCCACAGGAATTTATAGAAATATTTATGCAATTATATACTCCTTACTCATTTGTTTTCAATTAGTTTATATGGGTGTTAAATTTATTTGGATCTGTGAAGTGGAAGATGCTTTTTCAGTATGGTAGAGATAGCAATTCCCTACTCAGTCACACAAGGGCAGTATTAACAGTGGCAATGTTCTGTAACAGTAGAAATGTTTGAATGAAGTGAAGTGTGCTATAGGCTGCTGGCGTGATGGCTTGTAAACTTTTCCTCTTCCCCTAACAAAGGTTAAATATCAGCCAGATTTTGTATACGGGAGCAACAGCTTTGCCAGTTCTATCTGCTGTAATCCATAGCATCCTTTATTTAGATGATGATGCACTCAAAGACCACACCCTGCCCAGTCTGGTAAAGGGAATCACCAGCAAACAGACACCACTGTGTCCATGTGAACTCTGTCAGTTAAGCATATTATTGCAGCTGATTTATGGCAAATTATGATTCGCTTGTTTCTTTACAGTAAAGCCTTGGAGACAAACATTTCCAATTTGGTTTTCCTCTCTTCCCCTTCAACTGCAAGCAGGATCAATAACTGTCATCACAAAATAGAGCTCTGTTTTGAGTTTTGACATTGACCCTGCTCCCTAAATGAAGCCAACAAAAACTCCATTCACTGTCTTCCTCAGTTCTATGTCTCTAAGGAAGTGAAAATAGGAGTGGTAGAAAGAGAATGAGTTGTTATCAGGGAAAGATGTCCAAAGGATCATTATAAAATATGTCATCAGGTATGTATTGAGTGTCTGTGAAGTACACAGTATGTTACGATGTACTGCAATGTGTAAGTGTGTGTGTGCATGCCTGTGCTGGAGTTGGAGGCACAGTCTGCCAACAAGGTGTCATCTGCTTTGGAGAAAGAAACCACTTCCACAACAGGACTTGCAAACAATTCTAAACTAAGAGGAATGCAAGTAGAGTATGGAATGGGCAGCCAGAGTAGGAGAAAGGTGCTAATAGTGTTGGAATGGTCACAAGGAATATTTAGTTACTGATGCCATTTCAGACATCTTCCCTAGGAAGCTACCTTACTATAAGTTAAGGAATTCTGGACTATTATTCCTTACCCTTCCACCACATTCAGCTTCAATTTCTCCCAGAAGTGCTAAGTGTTTTCCCTTTATTGATGACATTATTTGTAGAAAGAACATTTTCAAAATATGGAAAAGTAGTTTTAAAGTCCAAAAAGCTGCCTTGAAACCATCACTGTACTGGATACAGAGGCAGTTTTACTGGGAATTGTGAGATCTCTGGGAATTGAAATATTAATAGTTTACATAGCAGGGAAGATAGCAGGTTTAAGAACATGGAGTTGAGAAATGAATCTGGATCTGAGTTGAGTAGCTGTAACAGGAAGCCTGTCATAGGCTGACATGAATTCTAAAGATGGTATCAACTGCTTAGTGGCAGAGGGTAGATAGTATTTTTGCGCAGAGATCCCACTACATTAAGGAATGAGAAGTAAGAGGAGTAAAAAAAACAAATTCAAAGAGAAGCATGGTAGGTGAGTGCAAAGGAACAGACTCCCCACAGCTCAAGTCTGGTACATGCATTGAGAGGGAAATCTGATGCTTAACTCCTAAAACACAACTAGCCAATATACTGATGTTACTGGAATGTTGACACGTAATGAATCAACACATCCTGCTTAAGGGAACAAGAAGTGCTACTTAATTTGTCAACCATCTCTCCTAGCGTTCCAGGCTCCTATAAAGGTTAGCACACCTTTGGGTGCCAGAGACAAGGGAAATAATAGAGGGAGTGTCAAGAGAGGCTACTAACAATAGTCCCCATACCAAAGTTTGGCCATCACTCCCCACTCCCATTCCTCCAAACAAGGGCTTAGAAATCAACTGCAATTCTGTGTTTAAGATGCTAAAGAAAAGTATAGAATGATGGGTCTAAGTTAGAAATAGTTGAGGTTTAAGTCAAATCTTGATTATT
Organism: Neofelis nebulosa; assembly: GCF_028018385.1. Lineage (NCBI taxonomy): Eukaryota > Metazoa > Chordata > Mammalia > Carnivora > Felidae > Neofelis > Neofelis nebulosa. The sequence continues at coordinate 107,952,661 of NC_080800.1, read as the reverse complement.
CAAGAGCTCATTATCTGGTTTGTGGGTTTTCTGTACCCTTGGTATTCTTTATTCTCCATTCTGCTGTCTGCTTTTTTGGCAATTTTACTGCTCATTAGTTATTTTACAAGAAGGTGGGCAGGGAAGGAATAGGAGAATGATGCTTTAATCGGCAAATTTTGCTATCTATTAGTGCTCTGGTGAAGATTCTGATGGGGAAGGAAGCAGAATCCATGGGCCAAAATGCATGGTTTGAGGTCTATATGAATTTCATTTTTCTTCACAGCCTCTATCACCTGTGAAACATTGAACAAATTGTATGCCTTTGAGGAGAAAATGCCCAACTTCCTGATAAAGAGAGGGAAAATCAGCCCCTTAAGAAAGTGCTGAAAGTTCTTTTTTTCAGACCCTTTCATCACTATATTAAGCCAGAAAATACACTGTACTAGGCAAACATCCTCTGATCCCTTGTGAGGGGTAGATTAAACATTTTAACATGACATTTATAATAACAACTTGTGGATTTTTTTAGTGGTGGTGGTCAGAATTTTTCGTTTTTCTGGATTACCTCTGGCAAGTTTGTTATTCATTAACACTATCATACATATTTGACCTCTCTCATAGTTACCCCAGCTCCTATTTGTAATCCTTGCTCAGATGACTGGGCTGTGTTCCATTTAATTCTTTTCCTTACTCCCAAACTAATTATTTGGGGCTGATAATTACACCTCATATGTCATTTTCTGGTTTATGTATAAAGTACAGATCTAACTATGTTATAATACATATTTTTGAAAAGTTAAAGGTTTTTATCATGAGCAAATAGATCTGGATCACAAAGGGCTAACCTTTGTGGTGGTCCAGGAAGCAATAAAAGTGACATTTATTTTAATAAAATATATGCATAGAATATAGCTTGTGGTTTACTTGCAGTGAGGAAGAAAGAAGTCAAAGGCTTAGAAAAATCAGTTAATAAAATCCTAGGTAATCTTCAAGAAGAAAAGAATTAGAAAGATGAAGAAATATAATTATGTTTAATAAAATATTTTAAAAACAAAATGTTGGGCAGATCTATTTTGTGGAATTAAATAATATCGTATAAAAAGAAGATCCTCAATTTTTGTATAAATTCCTCATTTTAAAAAATATTGCATATGTTCCAACAAGAAAACTTGTGTCAAATATACATGAAACTAATATTCTTATATTTTAGAGGGAGTATAAAAACAACAGAGATGCCTCAAAAGTAGTATCAGCTATACCTCCGGTATTTGTGAATAAAGGATGCATCATGGCATAACTAGCTCCATCCTTGCAGAACTAAAAAGAGTTCTAATACAGAGAAAATACTGGTACCGTTGTTTTTGTCCCTTTAAATCCTACCTTTGGGGGGCTTAATAAATGTTCAATTTGCAAGGATTGCAATTAAGGCTCAATGTGCTTGAAAGAAATTTCTTGTTCAGAATTGCCTGCTTACCATGATGGCTTCCTCACTTCTTGTTTCTAGGAAATCATTTCTAAATAATTAACTAGGCAATGGTACAAATTGACATAACTGCTTAGCTTTTCATGACTCCTAGTAATTCTTTTTTTAATATAATTTATTGTCAAATTGGCTTACATACAACACCTAGTGCTCATCGCAACAAGTGTGTTTTCACTCATATGTGGATCATGACTCCTAGTAATTCTTAAAAATACAACTCTCCTGATGACTAGGAGCCCTAATAGCCTGATCCTTAGAGTGGCAGTTGGGAGATCCAGCTCTGCCACTGGCTTGCTGTGGGACTTTCAAACAAGTCACTTAACCTCTCTGAGCTTTAGAGTTTCGTATGTTAACTGTATAATCATACTCTGGTCACCTCGCTAGGAAGCTGTGAGATGGATATGAAGGAGAGTTGAAAAGGTAATAGCTTCATTCTTTTGCATGTAGCTCTCTAGTTTTTTCCAACACCATCTGTTGAAGAGACTGTCTTTCCCATTGCATATGCTTTCCTGATATCAAAGATTAATTGCGTATAATTGTGGGTTTATTTCTGGATTTTCTCTTCTGTTCTAATGATGTATGTGTCATTTTTCTGCCAGTATCATACTGTTTTGATTATGACAGATTTGTAATATAACTTGAAGTCTGGAATTCTGATGCCTCCAGCTTTGTTTTTCTTTTTCAAGATTGCTTTGGTGATTCAGGGTCATTTGTGGTTTCATACAAATTTTAGGACTGTTCTAATTGTGAAAAACACTCTTGGTATTTTGATAGGGATTGCATTAAATGTGTAGATTGTTTGGGAGTGTAGACATTTTAACAATATTTGTTCTTCTAATCCATGAGCATGGAGCATCTTTCCATTTCTTTGTGTCATTTTCAATTTTTTTCATCAGTGTTACATAGTTTTCAGAGTATAAGTCTCTCACCTCTTTGGTTAGGTTTATTCCTAGCCATCTTATTATTTGGGGTACAGTTTTAATTGGGATTGTTCTCTTAATTACTTTTTCTTCTGCTTCATTATTGGCGTATAAAAATGAAATAGATTTCTGTATTGATATTGTATCCTGTGACTTTACTGAATTCGTGTATCAATTCTAGCAGCTTTTTGGTGGAATATTTTGGGTTTTTTATATATGGTATGATGTCATCTGCAAAAAGTGAAAGTTTGACTTCTTCCTTACCTATTTGGATGCCTTTCATTTCTTTTTGTTGTCTGCTTGCTGTGACCAGGACTTCCAGTACTATATTGAATAGAAGTGGTGACAGCAGGCACCCTCGTCTTGTTCCTGACCTCAGGGGAAAAGCTCTCAGTTTTTCCCCATTAAGGATGGTGTTAGCTATGGGTTTTTCATAGACAGCCTTTATCATATTGAGGTATGTTCCCTCTAAACCTAGTTTGTTGATGGTTTTTATCATGAATGGATGTTGTACTTTGTCAAATGCTTTCTCTCCCATCTAATGAAATGATCATATGGTTCTTATCCTTTCTCTTATTAATGTGGTGTATCACATTGATTTGCGAATATTAAATCACCCTTAAAACCCAGGAATAAACCCTACTTCATCGTGGTGAATGATTTTTTTAATGTATTGTTGAATTCGGCTTTCTAGTATTCTATTGAGAATTTTTGCATCTATGTTCATCAGGGATATTGGCCTGTAGTTCTCTTTTTTTTTAGTGGTGTCTTTGTCTGATTTTGGTATCAGGGTAATGCTGGCCTCATAGAATGAATTTGGAAGTTTTCCTTCCTTTTCTATGTTTTGGAATAGTGTAAGAAGAATAGGTATTAATTCTTAATTAAATGTTTGGTAGAATTTACCTGTCAAACCATGTGGTCCTGGATTTTTGTTTATTGGGAGTTTTTTGATTTCTAATTCAATGTCTTTACTGGTTATTGGTCTGTTCAAATTTTTTATTACTTCCGGTTTCAGTTTTGGTAGTTTGTATGTTTCTAGGAATTTATATATTTCTTCTAGGTTGTCCAAATCGTTGGCATATAGTTTTTCATAATATTCTCTTATGATTATACTTCTGTGATGTTGATTGTTATTTATCCTCTCTCATTTCTGACTTTATTTATTTGAGTCCTTTCTCTTTTTTTTTTTTTTCTTGATTAAGTCTGGCTAGAGACCACTTGCTTACACCATACACAAAAATATACTCAAAATGGATTGAAGACCTAAATGTGAGACCTGAAACCATACAAATCCTAGAAAAGAACACAGGCAGTAACTTCTTTGACATCAGCCATAGCAACTTCTTTCTAGATATGTGTCCTGAGGCAAAGGAAACAAAAGCAAAAATAAACTATTGTGACTGCATCAAAATAAAAAGCTTCTGCACAGTGAAGGAAATAATCAACAAAACTAAAAGGCAACCTTCAGAATGGGAGAAGATACTTGCAAGTGACATATTCAGTAAAAGGTTAGTATCCAAAATATATAAAGAACTTAGAAAACTGAACACCCAAAAACAAATAATCTAATTAAAAATAGGCAGAAGACATGAACGGACATTTCTCCAAAGAAGACATATAGATGGCCAGACACATGAAAAGATGTTCATCATCACCATCAAGGAAGTACAAATCAAAACTACAATGAGATGTCACCTCATACCTGTCAGAATGGCTAAAATCAGCAACACAAGAAACAACAGGTGTTGGTGAGGATGTGGATAAAAAGGAACCCTCTTGCACTGTTGGTGGGAATGCAAACTGGTGCAGCCACTGTGGAAAACAGTATGGAGGTTCCTCAAAAAGTTAAAAATAGGGGCTCCCTGGATGTCTCACTTCCGACTTCAGCTCAGGTCATGATCTTGCAGTTCGTGGGTTTGTGCCCTGCATCAGGCTCTGCACTGAGAGCTCAGAGCCTGGAGCCTGTTTCAGATTCTGTGTTTCCCTCTCTCTCTGCCCCTCCCCTGTTCGCTCTTTGTCTCTGTCTCAAAAATAAACATTAAAAAAATGTTTTTAAAAAGTTAAAAATAGAACTACCCTATGATCCAGCAATCTAACTGCTAGGTATTTACCCAAAGAATACAAGAACACTAACTCAAAGGCATACATGCATCCCAATGTTTATAGCAGCATTATTTACAATAGCCAAATTATGAAAGCAGCCCCAGTGTCCATCAATCGATGAATGGATAAAGAAGAGGTATTGTATCTATATGTGTATACACATAAACGTGCGCACACACACACGCACGCTGAAATATTATTCAGCCATAAAAAAGAATGAAATCTTGCTATTTGTAACAACATGGATGGAGCTAGAGAGTATAATTCTAAGTGATAGAAGTTAGAGACAGGCAAACACCATATGATTTCACTCATGTGGAATTTAAGAAACAAAACAAGGGAAAAGATATATCTTTTCCCTTGTTTCCCTTGTTCCCTTGTCTCTCTCTCTCTATATATATATCTATATATCTATATCTATATCTATATCTATATCTATATCTATATCTATAGAGAGAGAGAGAAACCCAGAAACAGACTCTTAATTATAGAGAACAAACTGATGGTTACCAGAGAGGGGGTGGAGGATGGGTCAAATAGAGGAAGGGGATTAAGAAGGGTACTTACCATGATGAGCATAGGGTGATGGATGGAAATGTTCAATCACTATATTGCCCACTTGAAACTAATAGAAGGCCGTGTTAACTGACTGGAATTAAAGTAAGAACTTTTAAAAAAGAAAAGAGAAGGTAATAGCAATTTCTGAATATAACTTATTATTGTTAAAATAAGAAAATCAAGTTTTTATTTAATGGTAACAGTAAGGAAATGTTCCTGCTTTTGAGGATTTTTCAAAGTTATCCACATCTTGTCAATAAGCTTCAACTTTTCAATGAATCAGACAAGACATTACATTTGGTGATACAGTTCACCACTTTGCTGAAGGGCAGAAGCAACCATTTTTTTAATGTAGCTTTCCAGAAGATATCTGGGAAGCAGCAACAGATATATTGCCATTTTTAGCCTAATCATTTTGTTGACCACAAGGCAGAACGGCAGCAAGCTCAGATGGGAGAGCTGAAGTCATTATCCAAAGGTCAGACTTGATAAGCAGACTGCGATTTCTTCCCCTAACTCCCATATGTCTGGAGGGGCATGTGGGCAACAGGAGAAGCCAGAAAGCTCACTGTCAAAAAAGTAAAAAAGTGGGGCGCCTGGGTGGCTCAGTCGGTTGAGCGCCGACTTCGGCTCAGGTCACGATCTCGCGGTCCGTGAGTTCGAGCCCCGCATCGGGCCCCTGTGCTGACAGCTCAGAGCCCGGAGCCTGTTTCGGATTCTGTGTCTCCCTCTCTCTGACCCTCCCCCATTCATGCTCTGTCTCTCTCTGTCTCAAAAATAAATAAACGTTAAAAAAAAAAATTAAAAAAAAAAAAAGTAAAAAAGTATTTAAGTGATTTTATGCAAATAGAACTGGCTATATTCTGTGCAGAATGACAGGATTCCTGTCTTCAAGGAGTTCTTAGTCTCAACAAATGAGGAAACAGCAGGAATTTCAGGTAGAGTCCATATCTGTCTTGTGGCTTGGCTCAAAGTAGGCATTCCACAAATGTCATCTGGATGATTGGGTGAATGAATGGGTGGACAGACCAGTAATGAATGAACAATGAACTCTGAAAGGTAATACTTTGGGGTTGCTATTTGGAAAAGCAGACGACAACTTGAAAACCTTTAGCAGTATAACTTAGAAGTCAAGCATCAACTTCCACTAGACATTAAAGTAATTGAAATTTATACCAAGGGTGGAAAGTACATTTATTATTTTTATTAATTTATATGTTACATGAAAATAAAACTTAAAATTAAGAAGTCTAGCTCTTCTACCCTCCATTGAAATGCTATATTATGAAGATATAAGTTATGTTGAATAGTTTATCATAATTATTTTTATTTTAGAGAGAGAGTGCAAGTGGGGGATAGGGGCAGAGAGAGAGAGAGAACCTTAAGCAAGCTCCACTCTTAACGCAGAGCTCAAAGATGGGCTCGATCCCATGACCCTGGGATCATTACCTGAGCTGAAATCAAGAATCAGATACTCAACCAACTGAGCCACCCAAGTGCCCCTATCATAATTATTTTTAATCAATTTGATTTATTTTCTACCTAATCATCTGGAGATAACATTTGCACTTTTTATTTCGTTGATGGTAAGCTAGCCATCAGTAAAAACTTTAATCCTAGGGACGCCTAGCATGTGATTCTTGATCTCAGGATTGTGAGTTTGAGCCACACGTTGGGTATGGAGATTCCTTAAAAATAAAAACATGAAACAAAACTTAGAAAAATTAAAAAAAAAAAACCTTTAATCCCAGGACAAACCCTACAGGGAAGATAACATACTACAAGGGAAAGATATGTAGCTGGAAGATGGGAGTTCCAGGCCCTCCTTACACTCATTTTATAACCTTGGGAAATCACTGAAGCTCCCCTGAGCTGCAGTTTTCTCATCTACCAAGCAAGGACATTAATCTTTTTCTCCATCATAGGGATGTTGTGGAAGTACTTGGTAAGATGTGAAATTCTATGATAACGTCATTTATTGTTAGGGAAGGAGTTAGAAATAATATTCTGGTGTTCCAAGGTTTTGATTTCTGGCATTTTAGTGTAGAAGGTGGAGTGCTGTCCCTGAATGTTGGCTATCACCCTGATATGGCTATATAAACAATTCCTGAATGTTACCATTAAATAAAATGTATTTAACGTGGCAGTTGAACAGATGGTAAGGTATAAGTTTAGATGCCATTTAGATGGTACTGTTCTTTTGAAGATTTCTCTTTATTTATCTCAGCTTTATTTATATTTGCCAGTCTACATGGCATATACCATGCATTTCTCTGGTTTGCAGTGACCAGAATTAAATTGTTTCATTGATAGGCCCTCACAGCATTTGACAAGTAACAAAGTTGCTAGAAGCTTTTACTTTAATTGTGACTCCCACTAAACTGTAAGATAACCATTTCTTTTTTTAAAAAAAATTTTTTTAACGTTTATTTATTTTGAGACAGAGAGAGACAGAGCATGAACGGGGGAGGGGCAGAGAGAGAGGGAGACACAGAACCGGAAGCAGGCTCCAGGATCTGAGCCATCAGCCCAGAGCCCGACGCGGGGCTCAAACTCACGGAACGTGAGATTGTGACCTGAGCCGAAGTCGGACGCTTAACCGACTGAGCCACCCAGGCGCCCCTAACCATTTCAATTTGGAGGATCATTATCCTACTAAACATAAATCATTTCACTATCCTCTAAAATGTGACTATGTTTAAGAGCAATAGACAAGCCATAGCCACTCTCTGTGTGTTGGATGAGGTTGTAAGTGTGTTACCAAATGTTCAAAACTGGTTGTTACTGAAGCACAATCCTATCTCCAAGAGGGAAGACAACTATTAAGAATGAACTTAGAAAAAAAGACATTTTGTAGATGTATTAAAATAGAAACCATAAGCTGATTAGGCAAAATTCCAAAGATTCATTAGTTTATTAAAGTAGATTGAAATGAATGTTTGAGAGATTTAAATAAATTAACCTTTAATGAGTACCCAGGGGCCAAGGAAAAAGAATGACAGGGGATTAGGAGTATTTTGTCTGATTGTTGCATAATGCACAGTGATTAGGTTTTTTTCTGAATGCTCATTGCTGTATTACAATACTAATAAATAAAAAAAGATTAAATTTAAAATATCTCTAGATTGTAATTGTTGCCTGCTCTTCTGTGTACACAAATACCATGCTTGGATTTAATAGCAATCACTATAACTTTGGCAGAGAGAGAGGAATTTTTGTCATTACATCACTATATTTTGAAATGTCATATGTGAGCAAAGCTTTGGTCAATTAGGATAATTTATTCCTAACATGCTAGACATGCTTTTATCATTTCAGCATTAGATTCTTACTGAGTTTTGTAATACACGTGCTCTAAATAATATTAATTGATAGCAAGTTACTTAGATGTATTGGTATTCAAACATATTATTTTTTTTAACTTTTATGTATTTATTTTTGGGGCGGGGGGGAGGGACAGAAAGAAAGGGAGAGAGAGAATCCCAAGCAGGCTCCACACTGTCAGTGCAGAGCCTGACACAGGGCTCCATCTCAGGAACCATGAGATCATAACCTGAGCTGAAATCAGGAGTCAGCCTCTTGACCAACTGAGCCACCCAGGTGCCCCAAAACATCTTATTTAAAAAACAAAAAACAAAAAACAAAAAACCTTTCTGTACTTCCTTACAACTTCTTGTTTATAATTAGAAAAATTCTTAAGAAGATTTTTTTTGGAGCAGTGTTGGAAATGCTTTGTTTTGTTTTTTTTTCAGGGTGCCTTAACTGTGTTACTATTAAATCATTTATTGACTTCAAAGTAAGTTTTGAGTTGGTGGTACTAGGAAGGCATTCTTCTAGGCATTCTCCTGTCTCATTTGCTACCCATTACTGAGTTTTATATCAAATTTTTATCAATGTGTTCTAGCTACACTTTTCTTGTTGTTTTACCTTAAACTCAGAGCTTGCAGATCACACGGTTCTTTTCTCATTTTTCAGATGAGGAAACATTGACCAAGAAATACTTGCCCATTTCCCAACTGAGTTGTTGGAAGAACAGACACCATATAGTCTGTGCCTTTGTGTCCAGTTCTTCCACTATACTTAACTGCCTCCATAGCACTTTTTACATTTTACCAGATCCTTCTTTTTTTTAAGTTTTGTTTTTGTTTTTTTTAATTTTTATTTATTTTTGAGAGAGAGAGGGAGAGAGAGCAAGCACAACTGGGGGAGGTGCAGAGAGAGAGAGAGAGAGACAGATAATCTGAAGCAGGCTCCAGGCTCTGAGCTGTCAGCACAGAGTCCGACGTGGGGCTTGAACTCACAAACCATGAGATCATGACCTGAGCTGAAGTTGGATGTTTAACCTACTGAGCCACCCATGCGCCCCTTTACCAGATCCTTCTTAAAGTTCAGTGGAATCACTGAAGAATCACTGAGGTTACAGATGGCATAAGCAAACCACACTGCAGCCTGATTTTATTAAAAATAGTTGTAGTTTAGACACAGTGTTTCCCAACATTCTTCATGACATTGTACATGTAGTGGAGTAAATGAATGATCTACTTGAGGGCAGGGGGTGACTGGCCTGTAGTCCCAAAGGTTGTAAGGTTTGAAGCCTATCCCCAAGGCAGTTTGGAATCTTTCTTGGGAGACAGGAAAAGAGACACAATAATTCTGAAGTATTCTAGCTGGTATCTCCTGGAGCAAGGAAATGAACATAATCCTGTAAATATACTTTGCCCCAAATTCCTCCAAGACTTCAGTTTCTTTTTGTTTTTTCCAGCAACCCTTCTAATCTTTCTTTCCACCTTTTCCATGGAAGCATTATAAATTGGACAAATTTAGATCTAACCTATTTATAGCACACAACCAATACAGTTCCCTGAATATTATAGGTAATGAGTAAATGAACTTACCCTCTAAGTGTTACCTGATTTTAACTTAAAAAAACACTTTGCTCAGTGTATTCATTTGCTCCATTTAGAGCAATGGCTCTCAGTCCTGGCTGCACATTATAATCACCTGGCATCTTTTAAAAACTAGATCCCAAGGCCCCACCCAAACCAATTAAATCAGATTTATAGGGGGTGGGGCTCACGCATTGGTATTTTTTAAAAGTTCCCCCAGGTAATTTTAATATGTAGCCAGAAATGAGATGCACATCTAACAAATCTGTGAGTTTGGGGACTTGATGGAAGCAGAAAGTAGTTAGTGAAACACAAAAGAATATGGCACTTCTTTTGGCACTGTTCACTTTGTAGCAAACCAGATTTGGGTCACATGTGTATCAGAGAAAACAATTGTCTTTTAGGAGCACAAAGTGAGGACTCTTAAATATAATTGGTTTACTGTACTCTGACTATATGGTCATACTTGGCATCTGCCCAGTAGGCTAGACTGCCTGGTCAAGTATTCATGGCCTTAGCTCATTGCTATTCCAGTTCTTCCTTCCACCATCATCCTAGGCAAGTGCCCAACTTCCAGGAAAATCTGAGCCTATAATTTTACCAAGGCTGTAAATTTACCAGTCCAAATCTGTCTTCAAAGAATGCATTTCCCAAACCTGTGGGGAAGGGGCTCAAAAATACCAACAACAAAAAGAACATAATGGAAGATGGAAATGGATTCAGTTAGGGAGGAAATAAAAGTTGGAATGATCTTCTAAATCAAAGTAACGCTGTGGCTTTTGAAACCCATTCCAAGATCCCATGGATGTCAGTTGGATCTAGACGATGTTTAGGTGTGTTCCAGTCCTGGATTCTTCCTAGCAGCAGTTTTAGAAAGTTACAATGCTTTCACACTTTGACTTCACCTGGTACAACTGACTCCTCTATTGTTTAATCAGAATGGGTTGTCCACTTGCTGCCTCTGGGGTGCGTAGAACTTTAGGTGTTAAGAATCTGCAGTGTTTAAGATCTATTATCTCATGATGTAACAGGACTTTTAACTTCCATGCAGTGCTATTTTGTTGCAGAGAAAACGATCATGGAATTGAATTCGGCTGTAGCCCTCTCTTCAAGGCAATCCATCACTTCCCAATCTCCTAGGAGCCCTGATTTGCTCTGTCAGTTGTTTGTCTCAAAGCATCTTTCTGAAATGAATTTACTTTAAAGTTAAAGATGATTAGAGTGCTTCTTCTCCAGCAGACAATTACATTGCTATATTCTTTGGCAGAAAGAAAAACCATGAAGCATTAATTTTTCCAAGCTTTCTTTGAGTATTGTTAAAGGAGAAACATCAGCTTAATCCAACATACTATAATAACCAAAAGACAACTGCTATTAAAATGCAAGATTTTCTAATAAGACCATTTTGAGGAGTTATTTGGGAGGAGGAGAAAAGAAAGAAATATGAAGGGAGGAATGGAAGGAATTTATGAAGCGTTCCTGACCTGCAAACACACGTTGTCTGTGAATACTGTAGACAAAATAAACCAAGTCTGAGAGCTATTATTAAAATGTTTTTCTCTCTTCTTAGCCCAGTAGTATGTTATTCTGCCTCATACACTATTCTGCTTTATATTTCTCTGGATGAATTGATATCTTTTGACAGGCTTTATTAAGAATACATAGTAAAGGTCAAGTATAAGCCATTTGCTGGTGTTTCCTGGCAGCCTTTATGTCATGGTAAACAGAGATTGGAAGTGGTTTTGTATTCATAATAGCATAGGCTTGGATTGTGCTTTTTCTCATACTGAAGCCCACAAACCTTGCATGATTTTCAAGACTGTGACTTAAGACCTTTAAAATGGAGTCATCTCAGACTCTTCTCATCCCCTCAACTCCCAGATCCAATTAGACACCGAATCCAGAGGATTCCACTTCATGAATATCTCTGAAATCCATTCATTTTTACCATGCATTGCCACTGTCTGAAGTAATAATTACCATCATCTCTCCACCGTATCACCCTGGTGTTCTAACTGGTCTCTCTGTCTCTGGTGAGTTCTCACCAGTGCATCCTGCATTCTGCCATAACTGTAAGCTTAGGCACAGGTCAGATGTTGACAGCCTTCCACCCAGAATACATACAACCCCACAAATATCCAGAATGAACCCCAAGGTCCTGCAATAAGTGCTCTGATAAAAAGGCTCTGTGTATTCCTGTGGAGCGAGCTTTTGGGGATTAAGAAACTTTTCACTAAAGATTTGATCAATGTTTTGAAGGATGAATAAGAGCTCTCCAGGTGGAGATAAAGGGAAAATTGTAATTTAAGCAGAGGGAATGGTATGCACAGAGCACCAAACAGGGAGCCCAGAAACAAATCCAGCATATACCATCAATCAATCATCAGCAAGGATGCAAAGAATCTGCAATGGGGAAAACATAGTCTCTTCAGTAAATGGTGTCAAGAAAACTGATATCCACATGCAAAAGAATGAACTTAGACCCATATTTTACACATACAAAAAAATCAACTCAAAATGGATTAAACATTTAAATATAAAATTTTAAACTAAAATTCGTAGAAGAGGGGTGCCTGAGTGGCTCAGTTGGTTAAGTGTCCAACCCTGGATATCAGTTCAGGTCATGATCTCACAATTGTGAGATCAGTCTCTACACTGGGCATGGAGTGTACTTAAGATTCTTTCTCTCCCTGAGACGGGAACCCTCTTGCACTGTTGGTGGGAATGCAAATTGGTGCAGCCGCTCTGGAAAGCAGTGTGGAGGTTCCTCAGAAAATTAAAAATAGACCTACCCTATGACCCAGCAATAGCACTGCTAGGAATTTATCCAAGGGATACAGGAGTACTGATGCATAGGGGCACTTGTACCCCAATGTTTATAGCAGCACTCTCAACAATAGCCAAATTATGGAAAGAGCCTAAATGTCCATCAACTGATGAATGGATAAAGAAATTGTGGTTTATATACACAATGGAATACTACGTGGCAATGAGAAAAAATGAAATATGGCCTTTTGTAGCAACGTGGATGGAACTGGAGAGTGTGATGCTAAGTGAAATAAGCCATACAGAGAAAGACAGATACCATATGGTTTCACTCTTATGTGGATCCTGAGAAACGTAACAGAAACCCATGGGGGAGGGGAAGGGAAAAAAAAAAAAAAAAGAGGTTAGAGTGGGAGAGAGCCAAAGCATAAGAGACTGTTAAAAACTGAGAACAAACTGAGGGTTGATGGGGGGTGGGAGGGAGGGCAGGGTGGGTGATGGGTATTGAGGAGGGCACCTTTTGGGATGAGCACTGGGTGTTGTATGGAAACCAATTTGACAGTAAATTTCATATATTAAAAAAATTAATTAATTAATTAATTAATTAATTAAAAAAAAAAAAGATTCTTTCTCTCCCTTTCCCTGTGCCCCCCCCCCAAATAAATAAAAATTAAAAAATTCCTAGAATAAAACATAAGGAAAAGCTTTATGATATTGGTCTTGGCTGTGATTTCATGAAATGACACCAAAATCACAGGCAATGAAAGCAAAAATAGACAGGTGGTACCACATCATACTAAAAAGAAAACACACAGCAAAGGAAACAATCAACAGAGTGAAAGGCAACCTACTGAACGAGAGAAAACATAAGGACTTAATTTCCAGAATACACGAAGAACTCCTACAACTCAATAGAAAAAAAAAAAAAAAACCTTAATAACCCAATTAAAAAACAGGCTAAAGACTTGAATAGACATTTCTGCAGAGATGCACAAATGGCCAACATATGAAAAGATGCTTCATGTCACTAATCATGAGAGAAATGCAAATCAAAACTACAATGGATATCACCTCACACCTGTGAAGATGGCTATTAATAAAAAATAATAAGTGTTGGTGAGGATGTGGACTAAATGAAACTCGTGTACATTGTTGCTAGGAATACAAAATGGTAGAGCTGCTATGGAAACATATGGATGTTCCTGAAAAAATTGGAACTAGAACTATATGATCCAGCAAGCTCACTTCTGGTTATTTATCCCAAGGAATTGCAATCAGAATCTCAAAAAAATATTAGCACCACTATTCATTGTAGCACTATCCACAAATAGCAAAAGTGTGGAAATAACCTAAATGTCTGACAGATGAATGGATTTAAAAAGAAAAAAAAAAGTAGTATGTATGTACAATGGGATATTATTCAGCCTTAAAAAAGGAAATCCTGTAGTATGTAAGAACATAGATGAACCTTAAAGACATTATGCTAAGTGAAATAAGCCAGTCACAGAAGGACAAATCTTGCATGATTCCACTTTATATGAGGTATCTAAAATAGTCAAACTCATAGAATTAGAGAGTAGAATGGTGGTGGTTACCAGTGGCTGAGGGGAGGAGAAATGGAAAATTGCTAGTCAATGGGCATAAGGTTTGAATTATGCAAGATTAATAAATTCTAGAGATCTGCCATACAAAATCATGCCTGTAGTTAACAATACAGTACTGTACACTTAAAAGTTTAACAATGTAGATTTTATGCTGTGTTATTACCACAATAAAATAATTCTTTGTTAAGAAAAAAGCACAGACATGAAAAGGCCTAGTATATTTGAGGAATTTGAAAAGTTTGGTATGAATGAAGCAAAGAGTACTTGTGGGAAGTGAAATAGCAAGAAATGAAGTTGATGCAGTACTTTAGGCCAGATTTTCTGTGTACTTATCTGCCTTCCTTTCTAGTTGTGATCTTTTTGAGGAAAGAAACTGTCTTATCAAGTCCTGAAATGCTGGGGCCTAGCATATTGCCAGCCCCACAGAAATGTTTCAATGAATTAGATGAATAAGAAGAGAGACTATCTGTCAATATTATTTTATAGATTCAGCCATTCCAATACATACTGAACACCTCAGACTCCAGGCTGGAGCAAAATGAAGACCCTAGTTATTATTTTTTTAATGTTTATTTATTTATGTTTGAGAGAGAGAGAGAGAGCAGAGGAGGGATAGAGTGAGAGAATCAAAAGCAGGCTCCACACTGTAACCGACTGAGCCACTGAAGAGCCCCAAGATCCTACTTATTCTTTTATACAACAACAGTAAGACTTGTTTCAAACACAAATTAGTTCTTTTTTTTTTTTTGAAGGCTTTTTTCCTTTATAGTCATGTCATCTTCTCAAAGACTAGATTCTAGCTTTCTTCCAAGTAGTAGGTTTGACTTCAGCCCAGGGACATCTCTAAAGGAGTTTATCTCTTGGTGACACCCTGTATTGATACTCCTCAGGTGGAATTTTTATAGTGGAGGTATGGATCTACAAAGGATGTATTAATATATTACAGAAACCTGTTTTCTCCTGTGTGTTTAATTTCACAGCTAATGCAGGGTTGTTTATCATACATTCTTGAAAAACTAGTCCAAATGGGGATCAAATATTGGGAATGCAGAAAGCATAACTCCAAAACATTAGTGATACAGTATAGCAAAATTAATGGGGTGGGGGGAAGGACGAAGGATAAATCTTTCAAACATGTAAATGAGGATTTACTGTATTTATGTAGTTCTATCTTTAGGGACTTCTAAATCACAAACTCATCATTGGTTAATTATAAGGCAATTAAAATTGTAGTGCAGCGATTGGGTAAATAGTTAATGAAGACTGAATGAAATGAAGAAAGGAAATCTAGTGAAATTAGTGTGTACAATTTGGGGAAAACAAAGATACAAATGTTATTCGTGCAGGGCATCAGTCTGAAAGGATACCAATATCCTTCTAGCACTAATTGATAAAATTAACTCTGCAAAGACCAAAGGAGTTCCAGCTCTCACTCTCTCCTTCAAAGCATCCTACACTGGAACGCAGATTTATCTGACTGCTACTTCAATTTTCACTCACTTACAGCATGAGAAATTATTTTGTTGAACCTTGTTGACAATGTATTTACCGGCATCTTAAGAATCTATTAGAACAAACTGGTGTACTCTGTGTAGTAACTGTTACTACGCAAAGGGCTGGCTCAGCCAAGGCTCCTGACCAGATCCAGTTGACTAGCTAGTTTTCAAAACCAGCAGAGTGCTTTCTGCAGGGAGAACTGTGCTTGCTTTTGATAATTACCTCAGCTTTATGAAATCAATCTGCCTGAAGGGAAGACCTCATTACAGATCTGACAAGATAGACTCCAGTTTCAATACCAGAACAACTCTCTGTCCTCAGGCTCTGAAATCTGCAATTATTTATTTTATTTAGACAGAGACACCCATAATACAGTGCCTCTGGGCACATTCTCAGGCAAGTATTAAACAGATAACCTAATGGTCAGTGTGTTAGGAACCTACCCTTTTCCTGTCACTCAAGTGGAAAATTGGTCAACAGGAATCTCAGCATGGCCTAGAGCCAGCTCAAAGTAGGCACTGATCAATCACCATCTTTCTAATCCCCCACCCTTAAAGATGTGGAGAGAAGGGTAGTTGCTGTAACTGTTCTCAGGGATAAACTACAGGAAAATAAGACTTTTTCTTCTCCGTTTCTCTGAAGACTGCCAGACTTTATCCTAAGGAAAATGATAAATCACCCATCTACCATCTGTCACTTTGAACTGTTCTATCAAATCAACATTTTTTTGAACTTTGTTTTCATTGAGGAATGTGATTTTGCTGTGTTTCCCAAGCCTTAAATTATATGGGAGAAAAGAATCCTGAAGCATTCTTCTTCTTGAAGTTGGAAATATATATTTTGCCTTCCTGCTCACAGAACTCAAGCACCTTAACAGATTTAGTTCAGACTTTTCTGAAATAATTCACCTTTACTAGGCCTGGGAGATGTCAGCCCCACAGGAAAAACACAGGTAACATTCTGAGCATAGGAAAATACGGGTTTGGAGAGAAATGGTCCTTTTCCATTGCAGCTCTAGTGTCACTGTTAGTAGTTTTCTAACAATAAAGCAGCCAGCTGAAACTGAGCACTGATTAAAGCTTTGAGAGGAAGCATTTCAGTTGTAAGGGTAAAGAGTGGTTCTTTCATGTTGGAAAGTTCAAGGTGACAAATATGGTCTCCTCTCCTAAAAATAGCACAAGCAAAGAGCCATCACTGACTCTTCCCAGCATTATTTATTAACGTTTTACCCTGATGGTTGTGTATTATCTGAAAGAAAAAGAGGGTTATAACATGAATGCAAAGCTAACATCCTCTAAGCCGTAAATAGGATGTAGCCTCAGGGCCTAAAGAGCCACACCACTTGAATTTTCTTATTCTGCTTTTGAGGCAAATTCATAGGAACCCTCGATTAGACTAGAAAGGAACTATACACTTATTTAGTGTGTAATATGTGGTAGATCCTAAATATACATTCTCTCATCGAACTTTCCTCACTTCCCTATAAGAAGGGGCATTATCATTCCCACTTTACAGTGCAGAAACAATCCCAGAGAAATCAAGTGGCTTATTTATACCTCTTGTAAATGGTACACCTAGTAAGTAGCAGATGTGGGTTTGAATCCAGGTCTTATTGTAGAGCAGCACTGTCCAATAAAATTTGGGGGGTGATGGAAAGAGTCTGTACTGTGCTTACTGATACAGTAGCCACTAGGTGCATATGGCTGTTGAGCACCTGAAATGTGGCTTAGTGATGCTGAAGAACTGAACTTTTCCTTTCATTTCATTTCATCTAGTTTATTTAAACTTAGATTTTAACAGCTATATGGCTACTGTGGCTGATGGCTACTGTGTTGGACAGTACATCTCTAGGGATTGCCTCTTCTTGACTGCAGTTTGTAAAGCAGGGATCTATAACCCAGTATCCATACAACTATTAAGAAAAGATCCATATATGGAGTTTCTTTTATAGTATTTTCTCATGTAAGAGTCTTAGTCCGGGGAAGGACAGTGCTGCCTTTTTCATTGGAGAATGAAGTTATGCATAATCAAGGTTGGGGGCAGAGTGTATGACCATCTACCAGCACTCCCCAAAGAGTCTTCAGGGATCCTGGATTAGAGGGGATACCAAGAATGCTGAAGGAACCCAAATCATACTTCCCTTCATGACAGGCCCAGCAGCAGGTTGGTTAGCATCTGGGGTGGGAAACACAACTATTGTACCTAAGTTGTAGCAGAGTTCAGATCGATACACATGTCTGGAGTGTTTGTAACATTGTACAAGGCATCATGCCAGGCATCTTGGAGGAAGAGATTTTTAAAATGACTGGGATGGGACACCTGGGTGGCTCAGTCAGTGGAACATCTGACTTCAGCTCAGGTCATGATCTCACAGTTTGTGAGTTCAAGCCCCGCATCAGGCTCTGTGCTGACAGCTCAGAGCCTGGAGCCTGCTTCGGATTCTGCATCTCCTTCTCTCTCTCTGCCCCTCCCCCATTCACAGTCTGTATCTCTGTCTCTCAAAAATAAATAAACATTAAAAAAATTAAATAAAATTACTGGGAGGTAAAGTGTGTAGTAAAGGAGTTTACAACAGTAAGGCAGGAGATAAGGAAGGATGAGAGAAATACTCAGAGAACTATAGCACAAGGCATGCTCTAAAAGGCATATGAAAAATGCAGATGAGAATCTGAGGGGAACCAGAACAGTATTTTAGAATTTTAAAAAAGCCCAAGTTCCTTGCTGTATTGTTTATTAGCTGCATGACCTTGGGAAATTTACCTAAATTCTGTAAGATTCCCTTTCTTTGTTGTAAAATGGGAATAATTAGAAAAGAAAATAAAAAGATAATGTTTGTAAAAACAGAACACATTCTTAACAGCCAATGAATGGTTGATCCCCTGGTAGCCCTGTTCCATTGCTGTGTATGTCATCAGTTGTGTGGAAGTGAATAAGGAAAGGCATCATGAAGGAAATAACATCTGAGATAAACCCTAAGAGAAGGATAGTATAGTATTTTGAAAGTTGGAATTCAAGAAGTTGGTGATGGAGCAATGTGAGCTAAAGGTGTGGAGACAAGGAAATTACTGGAGTGATTCATTGAACACCAGGTAGTCCCATTTTGCTAGAGTGTCAGTCTTTTCTACTCAAAGTGTGGTTCCCCACACCAGCAGCATCAGCATCATCTGGGACTTGTTAGCAAAGCAGATCACAACCCAGACTTATTAAATCAGAATCTGCATTTTAACAAGATCCCCTGGGAACATGTGTGCGCATGAAAGTTCAAAAAGTGTTGGGGTAGAGTACAAGCTGAAGCATAGTGAAAGACAGTGCTCAGAATGGGTGGGGCCTTATTTTGAAGGCCTTGAATGCCTGACCAGTAGTTTAGGGAATCACTAAAAAGTTGCTGAAAGATCACTATCAATAAAAATCTGCCTGTCACCTGTATCACACCTTGAAAGAGTGACATGAATGTAAATTTTTCCCTGGAAGCTTTTATGTTCACCACCATTCAAGCAAGCTCCTTAGTAGAAAAGGCTTTTGGCCTTTTTCTTTGTCATCACTTTCCCTGTTACCTTCGCTCCCCTATTAATCTTTTACAATTACTGTTGTTTCAGCTAAACCAGTTATACAGAATATTGAACTCATGAAATTGACAAAGTAGGTTTCATTTGTTTGACATGAGGTAAGACCTGGAACTAAGAAATGTTCATTTGTTTTGGCTGCTAGCCACTGTGGCCACAAAGCGATACCGCAGCCCAGGTCTGTTAGACATTGCAAACATTCCCCCAGAAGTAGCAAGTGGAGCAACTCCGTAGCGACAGCTGAAAATATGGAGTCAGAGGTTTTCAGGCCTATGCTGAGGAAGGACGAGAAGCTCCCAGGGATAGATAAATCCTACAAAAGCACCTACCAGCACATTAAGGTCCTAACCATTATCCTAATAACCCCTTGTTTCTCCAAAAGTTTTGTAGTAAAAACTAATTTGGAGACCCTCTACTTCCCCTGATTTCAGACTGAAGTCAGCTGGAAAATAGGATTCAGGTTACAGAAATTTGTTTCATACACAAATTAGCTATAATGTTACTTTTGCCAAAAACGGATACTCTATTTTTTCAATCTAAATGTCTGTCTGGACATTGCTGCCTTGAATTGAATTTACCAGATTTCTCAGTAGCTAACCATTTTCTTTCAAAGGGAATTAATCCAGAGTATAATTGTGTTTCCTTTTTGCTAAGATTGTACCACCTTAAGTCTATGGCCCGCAGCTGCAAATAAGAAGTGGCAGGGACCCACATGGTCATATTTCCGTACCATAACCTGGAGCAATCATTAAAAGTGTTAGATTGCATCATGAAGGTTAGTCCTAATTTGACCTGATAGTGGAAAGCTCTGTAAAGTGAATTGTGACAGTAACTCTAACAGCAGCTGGGCACAAAGAGATCATTGATCTTCTTTCACAAGAGTCAGGAAAATTCTTCAGTGCTCCCCTCAAAGCCCAGGAATCATTTGCATCTGTATGGCAGACATCATTGCCTGTGAACTCACTGAGAAACACACTTCATTCTGAGATGTTTAATTTGCTGGCTCCATTGGGTGAGAAATGTCATTCTCCAAGGACCCCACCCCCACCCTTCCCCCAATATGCATACTTTCGAAAGTGCGTGTTATGGATGGGGGGTGGGAGGGAGGGCAGGGTGGGTGATGGGTATTGAGGAGGGCACCTTTTGGGATGAGCACTGGGTGTTGTATGGAAACCAATTTGACAGTAAATTTCATATATTAAAAAATAAATAAATAAATAAATAAATAAATAAAAAAAAGAAAGTGCGTGTTATGAAGTCAGATAATCTGTATTTTGACGTGACATGAAGTAACAGCTGGTCAGCTCTCTAAACCGGTCAACCTGGTTTTATATGAGATTACGTTACCACATGGACTTAATTGTGATCATAAACTACAGCAATAGCAAAAATCTGTAACACTCATGTTTATTATGTTTTCCTTTATTTTTTATCAATTTGTGCTTCCCTTTAGACAAACTGTATATTTTGTGGGGTTAGGCAGTGAGGGGACAAGATGGGAGGAGACATGAATGAGCAAAGTTCAAAGTTTTATTACGTTTATCCTCAGGAATAAAAGAGCAAGGACAACGAGAACTATCTAAGACTTTAGAAAATGTCTAACATTGCTCTGTTAAACTGTTCATGACTCCCTCGTCTATTTTTCTTGCAGTGACTATCAATAGGACGCTTACAAAGTTAGACGTGCCATGAACTCATTTTAGGGACAATAAGCAAGTTAATAGTTGAATAAAATGCATCCTACTTCGTAGGCAGATTGGGGGAGATGAAAAAGGAACCCTCAAAATAGAGGAGGCAGGAGTTTTTAAAAAGGCCAGCAAAGCAAGGTGAATCTCTGGGAGCACAGCAAGGAATGGTCCCCAGGCCAAGAAGTACCCCCTGGATTTAGGCTCTATAGATGAGATTCCTGTGTTGCATAAAAGAATGAACTAAATAACCGCAAAAGTTTCCCCCTAGTCTAACATTTTCCTAATATCTTTTTAATCTAATGATTTCATCATGTAGAGTGGGAAATTAGTAGAACTAGCTTCCATAAGAGATCTAAGGATACATTCTATAGTTTTGGTGGGAATTACAATATGGTAATTGCTTATATTTTACATTTAAGTCGTAATTTCTGCAGGAAGAGTCCTTGAAATTAAAGTGGTCGTTTTCTTTTTAGAATTTAAATAGTTTTAATGGGGCTATTTTACTTACAATAGCATTCAGCATGGATCACATATACATGACACAGAAAAGATCTTCTAAGTACCTATTGATTTACTGATTTATTGGCTTTATTTTGTGTTGTCTTAGGGGATGAATAAAAAAAATACAATAAAAGTGGCTAGAAAGCACTGGTGTCATAGGATTTTGCTATCTATATAGCCCTTGTTCTCAACACTACAAATCTTTGGAGACTGTATGGGGTCCCAGAGAATATAAAATGTGGATGCATATTCAATCAATCAACTTACTGAGTGGCATGTCTTTCTCACCTTGATATGAGATCCTTTTCTATAAGAAACCGACCTGTGATGTTGTGCTTAAATTATCAGGATTGCACATAATCTGGATCATATATGAGGTGGACACAGAGAAAGTACTTGAAATGTCAGTTTTATTTAGTGCCAAACAAAAATCTGTATGCTAGGAAGAGTAACAAAATACCTAAATCCCTAAAATTATCATCTGGGACTAAATAAACAGTAAAGCAATTATAGTCAAATATCTATGACTGAATACTTTTAATTTAGCAGATTCTTTTCCTGGACTCCAACTTCTAGAAAAAGGTAAAGCCAACAATGAAAAGATTCAATGAGGAAAAAAGGTCTATCCTTGAATCAGAGCAAATTCAGACCAGTCTCCGCACATTGCACATCAACAATCTAGAAACTGAAATGGAATAGAAATAGAAATTCAAAATTATGGTAGTGGCAGTTAATATTTATTGAGTATCTGCTATATGCCAGATGTAATGCAGAATCTTCTACATACATAATTTCATTTTAATCCTTTTAACAATCCTATGAGTTAGGCACTGTTATTGGCTTCCTTTTATAGATTATGGCTCTGAAGTTCTGTAGGATCTTCAGTCATCTACTTAATGAGGCAGGGAAATGGACTAATATATTATTCTGTAAAATTATCAAATGCAAAACAAAATAAGGAAAAAAATTTCTGATTAACCATCATTAATCAGAACCTCCTAATCCCTGAGCATTCCTTTTGATCAAGCTTTCACCTTCTTGCAGTATAGTTCTCCAATGATGGAGATGCATTTGAAGTCTAATTATTTTAAGTAATGTTGATATAATCAGCATCATAACTTCTAAGTTGTGGCATTAATTCTTGATTATCAGCTATCACGTCTTTACATAGGTTAATGGAATGAGTCACCTACCCCTCCCTGTGGGGTATTAATTCATTAATTCAACACTCACTATTTGCCAGGCATGGTGATAGGCACCAGGGATACAGTTGTGGGTTGGGAAGAGTTTTGGGGGGAAGATCCTCGTTAGAAGAGTTTACAAGCTGAAAAAGGTTGTTTTTTTTAATTCATTTAGAATAAGATAATCATAACTTTAAATATATATTTTTTATCTTGTTAATCTTTGCAACAACCCTGTACAAATGTTATCACTCCATTTTTACACATTATGAAACTAAGAGTAAGGGAGATTACATGATTGCCAGCTAGTAAAAGATACAGCTTTGGGTTTTAGCCCTGATCGAAACACATGCTGTATCCACTATGCCATTCCATCCCCCATAGAGCTTGTTTTGGTCAATATAATATTGAAGAAGGAAATACCAAGAAAAGTTTTTCTAACAGTACACTACTCACATTTGACCCTGGGACCACTCAGGTGCAAGAAACCTCTTCATTTGTAAATTGTATAAAAATCTAGTCTTCTTTGAAAATAGTCTTGGCCTCATCTGAATGTTTTTTAATACATTGTTATGTATTTAATACATTGCTATGTATTGGTGTTTGTTTCCTTAGTTCTTTCTAATCATGATAGGGATTTAATAGAACATGGATATGATGCAGTGAACAGTTGACTTAAGATACAGAAGTGAGTTTTCATTCCTTCACTTAGTTACTCAGGTGATGTAAAGGAAAAATGTTTGACAAATCCCAGAAGACATTTAATGGAGGTGTGCCAAGTGGAGTCTGATTGCTGAAGAAATGGTATTTGTTATGTGGGCTGAAAACATTAGCCTAGGGATACTTTAACTAAAACCAATAATGTACAGACATTTTGTTAGGATCTTAGCAGTCATTTTACTGAAACTTGATTGACTTTTAGCTGACTGGACTCCAAGCTTTTATTGACCGTTTACAACATTGCCTCAGGAATTGTATAGCTGCTGCCCATTGAAACATTGAGGGTTAAAGAATGAGCCTGGCAGGCCAACCTGATTCCTCTTTTGATAGGATTAGGGAACCAGTGGCTAAAAGGCTTAAGAGAGATCACCTAACTTTGGTCTTTAACAAAGCTTTTGATTCCACATTTCATGAAGTTTTAATTGAAACACTTGAAATTCCAGGTGCTGCTGCCAGATGAGTAAGAAACCCTCTGCTCCTCCCGGGCTGAAGCATGGAAGACCTAGAGAGTAGACAGTGCCTTCTGCCGTTTTAGATGATGCAGCAGCAACTAGTAAAGTAACCATGCTCTGGCATCATTTGGAATGGATAGAAGTAGCACTAGCCAAACCCGGGTCATTACTCCCCAGCACTCCAACTACTAACTAATCTCATTGCGAGTTCTGTATCTTTGTTTCCTTCTCTCATTTGCCATAGAATTGTGGGTTTCTTTTGTAGAAACCTCTGTTATCGTTGGCAGTGACTTTGATGCCAGGATGCTCTAATGATATCTGCATCACCTTGCAGTGAAAGAATGGAAAAATGTCAAGGGACAGTCTGAGGAATACATAACCAAGCTTTTTGAAAGGAACGGTGGGTTTAGCCATAGCCACATTTAAAGAAGATCTTATCTCTTTTAAGGAAGGAGGTAGAAGATAATTTGATAGCTTGTGGCCAAAAATGCTAATTTCCCAGAAACGTCAGGGATCTTCTTATAAGACTGAGTGACAGTCTTACAAGACCCTATGTTTTAATTCTGTACTTGTCAACAAAATCTGGAAAAATTACAGAAGGCAACTGGTTTTAAGGAATTCACCTATTATTCCTAGTTTCTTAAGATTTAGAGAGTTTTCCTCTAGTGGCTCATGTAATACAATCTAGAGACATCCCAGTCCTTAATGGAGTCTGGATTTTGGCTTTCTTTTTCTTCTTTAGGATTGAACCAGCTGCCCTTTGACCCTGCCAACAACAACGAGCCCCTGCAGTTTGGTAGTGCCAGTGGCCCTCTGGTCACAGAAGGCCTCATTGAGAATGGAGGGGAGTCAAGCAAGAAAAGAAAGAGAACAAATGCTCCTTCAGGTAAGCTAGGCAATAATGCACTGTCTTAAGCCAGTGCTATTGAGTCAGCATTTTCCCAGAGCCTAGTATGTGATTGACACTTCACTGGGATTTGTAGAACCACAGAAATGAGAAAGAGTCCCCTGCCCTCAGTGAACTCACGGTGGGGTAGAGTGGGGGGAAAGCACATACAAGAATAACTAATAATGAGATAGAGTATCATTGGTGATGTGGCTAACTGTGGAAAACGGGAAAAAACCCTATGGGAGCACAAATGGGGAAGAGTATAATTCAGCCTTGGGCATTGTGGAACACTTCACAGCAGAAGTGACCTTTGTAGCTGACCCTTGAATGGGTAGGCTTGACACAAAAAAAAAAAGATGAGTAAAAAACATTGATTTAAGTAGAAGGATTTCATGAGTGAATGCTTTCACTGTATGTTTTTCTTTGCGTGTCCATGTGGTGGGCTACCGTCACTTTTACCTGTAATGCAGATAACTGCATATATTTGCATCTCCCCACCCCAGCCTTGTTTCCCCCAGTACACAATATGCCCACATGTGTTTTATGCCCTCATAGTTCTCTTAGAACAGGTGACGAGCTGATTGCCCTAAATCGTTTATAATAGTCAACTGAGTTTTTATCCTCCCCTGCAATCGTCCTTTACCTTCATGTTCCATTAGCCTATTCTCAGGTTAAATTTCTCCAAAACGAGTGGGGAAGCAACAGGAGAACCAATTCTTAACTGATCATTTGATACTTTAAAATTGTATCTCTTTGTTGCTTGGCTATTCATTTGAAAACAGTATCCACAGTGTGTAGAAACTGATCTGAGATTGGGGATTAGCCTAATAGACACGTTCACGGTGTTTTGTTTTGTTCTGTTTTTGCTTTTTGGTTTTTTTTTACTATTTTATATTCACCTTGTAACATGGAGCATGTTTACAAACATATAAGATCATATCTGATTCTAAGATTATAAGTCTTTTCGCTTATAAATCAAGGTATTTGTCAAATACAAATTTGGAAAACAAAAACACAGTAAAACACAGCTCTCTGGAGCTCTCAAGAAGAGTGATTTTTAGACAGCTGTATTTTCTGGAACATTGGAAAAGCATAGTTTATAGCTAAAGAACTGGTGTGAGTTCTAATCCCAGCTCTATTTCTGTTTGTGGCCGGGGGGGGGGGGGGGGGGTTGGTTCCTTAACCTCTCTTTCACTTCAATTGTAAAGTAGAAATGGTACTAAAACCCACCTATTAGGATGTAAACACAATTATATTAGGTAAAGTGCTTAGCATGATGTCTGCACACAGTAATCACTTAATAAATGTTGCTATTTTGTTATTATTATGATTATTATTATTATATGATAATATTATGAACTTTACCTGTTTGAGTATCAACACATTTCACATTTTTAGGTTAACCATTATGGATACAAATTGTGTGTGTGTGTGTGTGTGTGTGTGTGTGTGTGTAAATGTATCTGCCTTTTTAAGGAATGTATTCAACTCTGATCATTTAGAGGCATAATTCCAGATATTAGTTATTGTACTGCACTATAATACTCTATTATAGTTTTCAGGGTTTACTAAGGAATATAGGCCTTTTATCTCTACAATAAAATGTCCTACAGTCTGGTAGCTTTTTAGTTATTACAGCCGTATTTTATACATGTCCTGTCTCCTTTCTGCAGTCTGCAGTCACTTCTGGTTTCTCTCAGTGTCCCTTCATGCAGCAGCCCTTTTTCTCCTTCTAATCAGTTGCAAACACTAAAAAACAAAAAACCCAGGGGCACCTGGGTAGCTCAGTTGGTTGAGTATACAACTCCTGCTCAGGTTATGATCTCACAGTTTGTAAGTTCAAGCCGCACGTGGGGCTCGCTGCTGTCAGCACAGAGCCCGCTTCAGATCCTCTGTCTTCCCTCTCTCTCTGGCATCCCCTGCTTGCAGTCTATCAAAAATACATTTAAAAAATAATAAAACATTAAAAAAAGCCAGCCATCTCCAAGTTGGTATGTCAGATATGTATGTTAAATCAGCTATAAGAGAACCTGCTATGGAAAGAGTTAAAGGATTTAGGGCATCAACTTTAGGAAATCTATTTTGGCTGCTCTGAGGCCTTTTTTGATCACTTATTAGTTTTTCCACTGTGTTCTTAATAAGTGATGTGCTAGTTTAGAGTAATACCTCCTGAACTGTAGTTAATTCATGAGAGTGGGGAAGGGGGTATGAATTCATTGGAATTGTGAAGTAACTTTAAAGAATTGCAGTTTTATTTCTAATGAGCATATTCAGTGAGTGCAAAGTAACTTGCAGATATAGGATTTTAGCAATAGATTATACTAATCTACAATTAGCAGAATCAATTTGCATTCAAATAATGAATATGCTGAGGTTCTTAAAAAAAAAAAAAAAAGACTATTTTCTTTAAATAGGTGAAATAGGCCCTGGCAGGCTAAATTAGCTCTCTTGCAATCTTTTTCACTGTTTTGCTTAGTGAACCCTTTCTTTGTCAGTAGTACCCTTTCTTTGTGACTCCAGCCCAGGTTAAATTGCCACAAATTCCAAAAAGGTGAAGTCCAAATTAATGAGGTTTTACTATATGGGGAAGCTCTTATAATTGCTCAGCTGGCAACCTTACAGCATTATAAATGGGTAGATTGCTTTGTAATTGTATTTTCGTCCTTTGTCACTGTTCCCTGCATCTCAGCAAGGAGGAAGGCTAGGGTTGGAAGTCCTTAACAGAACTACCAGTCATTTCAGTTCTAAGCTGAGCTACACATCCAGCCATTATATCACTGAACCATGTGACCCCTTTGAATCAAAGCCATCTTTCTCACTCTCCTGTCACTGCAAATGACGAGGGGTCTTTGACTGCACTTCTAGTTCCTCACTACCCATTCTGGTTTTCTTCCTTTCCCATCCCTCTTATTTCATCCTTTTCTACAATTTGCCTCTCTCCTTTTATACTAAAATGGATTTATTAAAGGTCACGAGTGACCTCCAAACTGTCAAAGTCCCTGGCCTTTTGGCTGGTCTCAACCACTTTGACCTGTTTGGTTCATTTGATGCTGTTAACAACCTTCCCTACCTTGAATTCTCTCTACTTCTGCTTTCCTTGGCAATGCACTTTACAGATTCCTCATCCTTTTCTGTCTCCTTCAAGCATTCTTTCTCCTTTCTCTCCCTACCTCCACTTTCAGTGAGTATACTATCATCCACATTTATAGGTGAAGAAATAAAGGTTTGATAAACTAACCTAAGGATGAACACCTAGCAAGTGGTTTAGGCAGGCCTCTAACTCCAAAGCCTCTAACTCTTATGCCACAGTTATGCCTGTAGATATTAGGAATCCAGACCCATTACTAAAATATATGTTAAACATTGGTGGCACACTAAGGAAATCTGTGTTTGTGTGAGAGTAAGGTGAGCAGATTTGATCATTTCTAGGATGCCTCTAAACTCTGAGATCCCATGGTCTCTTCAGCTTTTTTTCCCCTGCTACTCTATAAAACAAGTCTTCTAGTTCAGCCAAGGTAATCTGCTACAAGACCAGCATTGCACCCACCTACTTAGTACCTTGCTCATGCCATTTTTTTTTGTCTAGTGTGCTCTATCTCCTTTAACTTGTCAAAATCCTGTCCAACTAAAAGTACCTGCTACAAATCCAACCGTCTTCAGGAGGCTTTCTGGATCATCAGTTAGAATTGCTCATTTGTACCTGTGAAACTCCTTGGTGGTCATATTCATATGACTCATTTGACACTGGTTATAGATTACCTTGTTGTTATCTGTTCATGTAAATATGTCTTAGCCTTTTAACTCAGTCATTAACCCATTATTGGAAGGGCCCCTGACTCCTGCTAAAATGGCTTTTAGCAAAGATACAGTGTCTTGCACACAATAGATGCTCAAGAAATATTTATTGATTGATCACGTATCTGGATAAATAATTGCTTTACCCTGGCCTTAATATTTTCTATTATTCTCTTATCACTGCCAGAGTAGAGCTGTGTATAAAACTGGGCACTTTTGGGGTGCCTGGGTGGCTCAGTTGGTTAAGTATCCGACTCTTGATTTCAGCTCAGGTCATGCATATATCATGGTTTGTGAGATCCAGCCCTGCATCAGGCTCTGCTCTGAGTGTGGAGCCTGCATAAAAGTCTTTCCCTTGCTCCGCCCACCGTGTGTGTGTGTGTGTGTGTGTGTGTGCGCGCACGCACACTGTGTCTCTCTCAATAAATAAATAAATTTAAAAAAATAAAATAAAACTGGACACGTGGTATCTCATATTGATCAATTGACTTCCTCACTTGACCCTAAAGGTCAAACTCCAAACATTTGTAAGATTATATCCTTAGATAAGCCACACATCAGATCCAGGTGCTTGTGAAAAGAAAACCTGGCCCTAATGGAATCCTTGCCTCTTTACCAGGTGAAATTTCATGAGTGCCCAAGGACAACTCAGAGGTGGAGTTTGGGTGTCCTGTCCCAACTCCTCAGTGAAGTAGATCAGTAATCTGGATTAGATAACACTGCAGTATTTGACCACAAACCCTTCCTTTGTAGATCTGGCTGCTTTGCAGCTTTTATCTTAAGGCGATCTCAGCATTCTTTAGAGTGTGTTTGCTCTCAAATTTTACCTTTTCCTTGTAGAAATGTTTCCTGAGTAATGGTGCAGTAGCACAAATTTTCTGAAATTGCAGTGAGTCCACTTATTCAGATGATACTTCATGGCTAAAGAGTAGAAGATTGTTAAAATCTCATCAAATTATAATGACTGTCCACAAGATGCCAACTGCCTTCTTGTTTGATATCCACCTGGACTTGTAGAAGCGGAGATACCAATCTTCTTCTCTTACTCTAAAGTGGAAGAATCCATGAGTCAATAAGGCCATCAGATGATGACTAAAATTGAATGCATTGTTTTAAGCAACCTCATGACACATTAGTATTCAAAAGAAAATGTCAGGTCTCTGGAAGAGTAGGCAACTAACCTGGGGATAATTATGATACCAGAGTGATGATGCAAATGTGGACATACTCCTGTTTCCATTGTCTTCTCTCATAGGTCTGTACTGAAAGATAGGTTTGCACTTAAATACATGATGCCCAGTACTGAGTAGTATTATTCTCAAAGTTCATGTGAGTGATGAATAGCTCAGTATAGAAAGAGGCATCCTCAACCATTTTCCATTTGCAATAACGTCTGAATCCCAACTCCAAGAGTTAAAGATCTCCAGGAAGACCCTTCTGTTCAATAATAATTTGCATCAGTATGGCAATTCTTTCTTTCCTTAATATATTTTCATATTTGTTTCATTTTAGAGATGAAGTGCTAATAACCAGAGAGGAGAAATGATTTTGACTAAGGTGGACTAGCATCTCCAGGAATGTTATGATAAGGACCTCCAGATAGTATCTAAACTTGATCATAGACACCTAACTCATTTTCCAAGTATTCCTTTAGAATTTCTGGAAGTCAAAGTGAGACTTGACAATAAAGACAGTGAAGAGTTCTAGCACTGCCAAGGCGAGATTAATAGGACGAAGTGGGCCTGTGCAGCACCAAGTCAGACATAAGGAAGAATTATATTGGAATGAATTGTTACGGGGAAGTTGCTTAAGCCTGTTTGAGAGAGAAATATAAAAGTGAGATAAGCACTCATCTGTTTGGGAGTACTTTTGTTTCCTTTCTTACCTAGAAGAGGGGCGATGAACCAGAAAACTTTTCTATGACACTTAACAGCCTTTTGATTTACCTCAGACTCACAGGGCTGAGACTTTTATTTCACATGTACTTTGAAGTCCACAAATGAAAGCATTGATTGTTTTTAAAGAGAGAAAATGCCACCATTTTATATCTTCATGTTTGGTATTTCTAACATGTCAGCTGAATTATTATATTTCCAAAAGCAAGAAGAGCCTATTATTCCTTCAAATGGAATTAAAATAAGAAAAAAAGACTAACAACCCTACTCAGTTTCTTTAGTCCATTGGACATTTTTATCTGATTACAACTTCAAGAAATAAAACCATATGTTGATAACTAGAGGATCCCAAAAGTAAGCTGACTTCTGTCTTTCTCACATTGATAGAAACTCATTGTGAAGTGTTTATCTTCATGGATTGTCATGGGGATGGGAGATTGAAAGAGGCAGGATAGAAAAACGCAAATATATCTGTCTTAAGTTGACCCCACCATGAGAATGGCTTTGGAATGATTTTGTGACTTTATTGTATCTAAGCTTTTAGTACTTCTCTTGGCAGACACCAAGTGTGAGTCAGCCTCATGTGTTGGTAATAGAAAGGCTATTGGGGTGCCTGGGTGGCTCAGTTGGTTAAGCGTCCAACTTCAGCTCAGGTCACGATCTCACGGTTCGTGGGTTCGAGCCCCGCGTCGGGCTCTGTGCCGAGAGCTCGGAGCCTGGAGCCTGCTTCGGATTCTGTGTCTCCCTCTCTCTCTGCCCCTCCCCCACTCATGCTCTGTCTCTCTCTGTCTCAAAAATAAATAAAAACATTAAAAAATAAAAAAAAAAAAAAAGAAAGAAAGGCTATTGGCGGATGTTGAATCACAGCATTTTAGAGTTGGAGGCAACCTTGCCTAACTCCATAATTTTCACAAAGGAAGAAGCAGAGACCGAGAGAAGAGGCGTATCTAATGTCACAGAGTGGGGTGCCTGGTGGCTCAGTCGGTTGAGCATCGAACTCTTGGTTTCAACTCAGGTCATGATCTCACAGTTTTGTACGTTCGAGCCCTGCATAGGGCTCTGTGCTGGCAGTGTGAGGCCTGCTTGGGATTCTCTCTCTCTCCCTCTCTCTCTGACCCTCTACCACTTGCACTGTCTCTGTCTCTCTCAAAATAAATAAATAAACTCAAAATAAAATAAAGTCATATGGTTAATTAGTGGCAGAACCAGAACTACCAGAGCCATATAATCATTTCAAATTGGTCAGGACTGTGGCATGCAGTTGATTCACCTGTACTGCAGAAAGTGCATCTATAACCTTAGAGGAGCTGGCTACCCCCATGCTAATAGTATTACGGGATTTGTAGCAAGCTAACCCAGTGGTATATGACATCCCATATTTATTCTACCTGCTACACAGGGGAGGGCCCTTTGATCTCAAGCTACAAAAGAAGTTTGAGACTGGGAAACACCTATGAGGAAATTGCCTCTGTAGAGCTGGACTGTAGCAGCTCAGAACATCATAGAATAAGATCTTTGTGACCTTTGCTTACTTGGCAGGGGACAGTTTGTGTCCCCTATCCCAGCCCACCCTTATGGAAACTCTATCCAAATGGGAAAAAAATGTATAATATTTATCTATGATTTAAACATTGTTATATAGTTTTTTCTGAAGTATCTCTTTCAATATCTTGATTTCAAGGATCTCTTTCAATATCTTGATTTCAAGGTAAGGACTTGTCTGAAAAAAGTCAGTTTTACATCGGTATAGCTCAATTTCAGAGTAAGAGGATTCTTAAGATTTGAGGAGGTTGTTTTCCTCTCCTGTTAGAATGGTAACATTACCAAAGCAACTGTCCTTGATCCTGGGGTCTGTATGGGCCTCCTTGGCCTTAATAACAGAAAGGAACATACTCAGGCATGTAGTGAAAAGAATACTAAAGATTGTAATTTTAGTACTGGGCATGCCACTTAGTAGTATTTTGACCCTGGGTAAATCACAGAAGCCTTTTCTTTTAAACCTCACTTTCCACATCTGTTAAATGAAAGTATTTTGAAAACTGTCAGATTTTTACTTCTTTTACTTTTATAGTTACTGCTTCTGCTTGTTAGGGTTTGAGAGTGTGAGGGCTTTTCTCCTTCCAGTTCTGAATCAAACTGAAAACAAACACAGAAAGGCATGTGAGGAATAAAATGTTGTATCAGGTTTATTATAAGTAAAACTGGATGAAGAACATGGCTTAAGCCTAAGGCCTAATGAGGCTCCCTACCATCTCCAACTCCAAATGTTTGCTTTGATGTCCGCCTATGGGGCAGATTGAATCCGCAGAGCAGATTACTTTCCCAGCCACTGTCATTGAGAGTGATGGCCTGTGTCACAATTCAGTGGAAGCTACAAATTAAGAACAAGGTGGGTCTGTGGGCATACCACTGGAAAACAGCACCTGTGCCCTAACTAAGCTCTGCTCGGTTTGTAAGAGATAGAAGATCATCTTAACACAAGGGCATTTTGTCCTGAGAGCCAAGATGGAAAAGTTGAGCCCTACATGAACACTTATCTTTATTCTAATCTTAGTAATCAAATAAATTAATTCTCCGGTGCCCAGGAACAAGTAGGCATGGGTGAAAGCCCCGGGAAGTTTCTTTAGTACTCCTGTCTGTCCTCTCTCACAAATTGAATGGTTGTTCCCTCCTTGCCACAGAATGGTGGCAAGTAGGACAAGAGCCCCCACGATCCCAAAATTGCTGTTCATTTGAAGATTAACATGAGTTTTGATTTTTCTAAGTCCTATCATTAGAATTTTTTTAAGCCAAGGGAAACTAGCAATGAGAGTTCACTGTGTGGTACAAAGAAATAGGGTTGTTTTCCTACAGGTGTTACATTTAGAGTTTTACTTCTCCATATATTAGATCAAGACAAATTCTAGATGGAACTCAACCTTTTATTATTTGACTTAGCCTCAAAGTAGTACCTCACAGTGAAGAGATTTCATTTTCATGAATTTCAAACACAGAATACCTCTGCCACCATGTCAGCATGGCCATTCACCTGGGGTTGCAAACTCTACAGGTCTTCCTTTCCCTTCTGTGACCCCAAAGTATAATAATTAAAATACCTTATTACTACTACCACTTCTAGCTAATACTGTGGAACATCTACTTCATGCCACTGTCATAAATATTCCAAATGTGTCAGCTTATTTAATTCTCACAGAAACTCTAGGATTATCCTCATTTTACTGATAAGGAAACTTAAATGTAGAGAAGCTAAGCAATTTGTCCAAATAGTAAATACAGGAGGTAAGTTCCAAACCCAGGCAAAGTCGCTCCAGAATCAGTGTCCAGAATCAACTGAATCAGAATGGAAATGGGTGCGAGGGCCAGCATCAGTGTTATTCATTTAAATCAGAATTGATTTATCTGATGACTAAGAATAAATATAAGTGCTTATTCAGGACTTAACTTCTACATTCTGGCTCTCAGGTCAAAATGCCCCCCGAGTTAAGGTTACCTTCTGTCTCTAATAAAGTGAACAGAGCTTCCTCAGGGTACAGAGCACACCCCAAATGATTCCACTTATGTAGCCACGCTTAAGAACCAATGTAGCTACTCATCCTGCATCACAGTAACTAGGTGTTCCTGAACCACTGTGGTTCAGAATGTTGGACGCTTGTAGTATTCCATGACAAAGTATGTCTAGAGTCTTCTACCAAGAACGGAAATGACAGGAAAGCAATAGACTAAAAGGTGGCAAATAAAGTGATTGTGTAAATGTTGACTAGGTATTGCAACACAGAAAGAATAGACTGCCTAATTTGCAATTTTCTTTTTCTGCTCTACTTCCTGACATGCATTTATTATCCATGGAAATAAAAATCCATGAAATTCCCTCTTGTAATGGGGTAGGAGACAGTTTTGATTTTTTCCCATCATCAATTTCCTTGATAATGTGAGCTATTCCATTTAAGCCATGTAGGTTACAGTATCTCACATTGAGCAACTGCTTGTGTTACAGAATTAATGTTAAAGTATTTTGCTTTTTCTACATTTGAATTTTAAACAAAAGCAACTTTCATATGCAAGCTGTTTTATGGAATGTGGTGAGTGAGGGGGCTGATGAGAGTGGCACAGAAAGCCATTATAGATATGTACAACTGCTGAGATGGGATGTACTATTTGGGGAGGGTGGGCAGGTTTCAGCAGGTAGCATTCCCAAGCTACAATCACTTTTTCCTGTATATCTGATTCAGTGACAACAGTACAGGAGTAGCAAATTTTATTAAATATTGAATATATGCCAATGTCTATAAACAAGTGCTTTACATATATAACCTCGAGAAAACTTCACAGCAAATCTGTAAAATAAATATCATTTTCTCCTTTGTTTATAGATAAGAAAACTGAAGCTCAGTAAAGTGAGGAAAACTTCCAAGGTTGCAGCTGTCAGTAGTAGAACAGGACTTAAAAAGAAGGGGACAAGGGGCACCTGGGTGGCTCATCAGTTAAGTGTCTGACTCTTGATTTGGGCTCAGGTCATGATCTCACAGTTTGCAGGATCGAGTCCCATGTCGGGCTCTGCACTGACAGTGTGGGACCTACTTGGGATTCTCTCTTTCCCCCTCTCTCTCTGCCCTTCCCCCTCTCATGCTCGCTCTCTCTCTTTCTCTCTCTCTCTCTCAAAATAAATAAACTTAAAAAAATAAAAAGAAGGGAACAGGGTAACATAATTGTTAATAGCACACACTTATATTCCTGGCTTTGACCTTTGGCAAGTTTTGGCAGCTCTTTGAGCCTCAGTTTTCTCACCTATAAAATAGAAATAATAATACAAAGTATACAGGTTGTTTTGGGATTAAGTGAGAAATTGAATAAATAGTGCTTAGTACATGGTGGTCTTTTGTTCAGTCAATATTTATTTAGTCTTAATAAGTATGAAGCATTGTGGGAGGCATTAAGAGAACAGCTGTGAATAATACTGGCTCAGATCCTGGCCTGTGACCCTCACAGGCTAGTGAGGAAGATAGTCATTAAGCAAATAACTATACAACTAATTATTTGAAATTATGCTGAGTGCTATGAAAGAGTGGCTGCTTACAGCGAACACTCAGTAAATAAGAACAAATATTTACTGAGTGGCTTTTATATGCTGGGACCTATTCCAGGTAGAGAACTGTGTGCAAGTACACAATTGGATGAAGAGTGGAGACATTTTCATGGAATTTTATTTCAGATCAGGGTTGATGTTAACAAAGACATCTTTGTTCCTTTAGTCAATCAAGGAAGTAGGAGAAAGGAGGTAAAATTTCAGAAGATGCTTGGTTGTGTTCACTGAGAAGGGAAGATACCAAGTTGAGAATATGTCATCTTTCCCCAAAATTAGTTCCTGGGGATCATGCAACTTATGTAATGTCAAGGGCATTCCCAAGACGAGTGGCCTTTGTATCTGGCAAGATACAGCTTTTAAGAGGCTTGTGTGACAAGCCACAGGGACCAGGCTCTCCACCTGAGATGAATGCTAAATGCTGATTTGCCTCAGAACTTGGCATAAAGTCTGAGCAGGAAACAAGTAAGTCATAACTACGTACTGTTTTCAAATGCTGATTTAAATATCATCTCATACAAATAGAGTGGTTCTACTGGCAAGCTATTTTCTAATCTGTTCTTTTTTATTCCTCTCCATAATTACCCTGATCTAGGAGGAACAGCCTGAAAAACATTGACTAATGCATACTAAATTATCTCAGCAGGGTAACCACAAGACTTAGCTTCTCTTGATTTTATGCCAGATCTCTGTTAAGCAGTTATTACCAATGTTAAGTGTGTGCAGAGGGGCCTACAGATCTTCCAGGCTGGAGATGGCCGTCAATAAAGACTGCTGTCCTTTGCCATGAGGTGCCACTCTTTCTGTGGCATGACATGCAAAGATACCTTTTACCTTTTGTCCTCCTGTCAAACAGCTGGTCAGTTGGAGAACTTTGTGTTGAAGCTCAGGCTGCCCAGAAGTGTTCTCTATGTTTATTGGAATGAGTCAGATAAAAGTATCTAAGGAACTTGATTCTCTGCCTTTAACTCTGGAACCCTAGCTAATGAAGTTAAGTGTGACTTGGAACTTAACACATCAGTAGCTGAAACTCTTTTCTACATAACTCTGTGAAGAAGGTCCCAATATTAGTCTCATTTTACACATCAGGTAGTGGAGAATCAGAGGCTCAATGGCTTGCCCAAGATTAAACAGCCAGTAAGCTATTCAGACCCAGGTTTTAGATGATGGGTCCTGTGCACTTTGCAGTATGTCCCACACTGCTCTCTAAGATTTCTGAAGAAGGCAGTGACATGATCTGAGCTGTACTTCCAAAAGATACTCCAACCAAAGTGTTTTTATTGTGGATTATAAAGGGGCAGAACTAGAGCTGGACAGACAGGTTGGAAGAGTTTTGAAATAGCCCTGGAAAGTGAAGTATGTGCAGTTTAGAGTTAACTTAAAAGATCTGAAAATCACTGGGTCCAGTTCTCGATCTTATTAGCCAAATATGATTACCCCGCTTTTACAAGTGAGTCAACTTCAATTCAGCCCAAGTGACTTGCACAAGGTCTCAAACTAGTTTGGGCAGAAACGAGCTGGAACTCCGAACTTCTTCCTAATACAGTCCTCTCTCCACTGAAAGTATGGGGTCTCCCAAATCTTGTTTGTTTTTAAAAAATATTTTATCGAAGTACATAAAAATGCAAAATTATACATATCAAACAATGAACTTTCACAAACAGGACACTTGTATAACCAGCACCTAAAACAAGGCACAGATGATTTCTGGCACCACAAAGATTCTGATGCCCTTTTCCAGTCATTTACTTCCCCACCAAGGATAACATCTGTCCTGGTTTTCTCTCTTTTTAGTAACTGCTTGTTGGGTCATGTCTGAGATTGGAAACTTTACTATTGGAATCTTCCTGTTTATGGATATTTAAATTACTCCTATCTTTTGGCTGTCATAAACAGTGCTGTAAGGAACATCCACAAACGTTTCTCTGTACATGTGAGCAGGTATTACTCTAGAATAAAGTTGAAAGAGTAGGATTGCAGAGTTGGAGTGTTAAGGGTTTTGTACATTGTTTTTAATTTATTTTTTTATTGAAGTAAAGTTGACATGCAATGCTACATTAGTTTCAGGTACAACATAGTGATTCCACAACTCTATACATTACGCTGTGCTCACCATACAACGCTATTACAGTGTCATTGAGTATATTCCCTATGTTGTACCTTTCATCCCTGTGACTCATTCAGAGCTCGAAGCCCATGCCTTCCATTCCCCTTTACCCATTTTGCCCATCCCCCTACCGCTTCCCCTCTGGCAACTACTGGTTTGTTCTCTGTATTTATGGATCTGTTTCTGCTTTTTTGTTTGTCCATTTGTTTTGTTTTGTTTTGTTTTAGATTCCACATGAAATCATATCATATTTGCCTTTCTCTGACTTATTTCACTTAGCATAATACCCCCTCTATGTCCATCCATGTTTTTACAAATGGCAACTTTTCATTCTTTTTTGTGGCTGAATCAATATTTCACTCTGTGTGTGTGTGTGTGTGTGTGTGTGTGTGCACGTGCGCGCGCACCACATGTTCTTTATCCATTCATGTATCATTGAACAGTTAGGTTGCTTCCATATCTTGGCTATTGTAAATAATGTCACAATACATGAGGATGCATATATCTTTTCAAATTAGTGTTTTCTTTCTCTTTGGGTAAATGCTCAATAGTGGAATTACTGGACCATATGGTATTTCTATTTTTAATTTTCTGAGGAATCTCCATACTGTTTTCCACAGTGGCTGCACCAATTTACATTCCCACCAACAATGCAGGAGGGTTCCCTTTTATCCACATCCTCACCAATATTTGTTATTTCTTGTCTTTTGATACTAGCCATTGTGACTGGTATGAAGTGATATCTCATTGAAGTTTAGATTTGCATTTCCCTGATGATGAGTGATGTTGAGCATCTTTTCATGTGTTTGTTGGTGTCTAATCAAGTCCTCTGCCCATTGTGTAGTCATATTGTGTTTTGGGGAGGTATTTTTGGTATTAAGTTATATAAATTATTTATATATTTTGGGTTTTATACATTTTGATGGCTGATTCTATCATGACTTCTACAAAGGCTTCACCAAGTCATCATCCCAACCGAGATGTTGAGAGAGCCATTTCCTCTCTTCTTGCCAGTACACGTTATCAATCCTATGACTTTTTGTCCCATTAGATGGGTGAAAACTTGTAACCCCTTTTGCTTTAATTTGCATTTCTCTAATGAGTAATGAGTTTAAGCATCATTTTCGAATTTACTAATCCAATGTGTTTCTTTTATAAATCATTTCTGATATCTTCTGCTCATTTTTCTACTGTTGTTTGCCTTTTAATTTTGGGCATGTAAGTGTTCTTTTATGTCGTAGAAATTAATCTTTTTTCTGTTTATTGTGTTGCAAATGTTTTCCCATGTATTTTAACATTGTTTATGTTCTGTTCTTTCAAATAAAACCTATTTTATAAAGTTATTTCCTTCTTGTAGATTCTGTTGTCTGTGCTGTAAATATGGAAAACCACATTTTCTAGATTTTTCAGAGCAGCGTCAGTGTTATATGTTCCAACCCATTGTCCCCAAAAGTACAAGTACATATGTCAAAACATGGTTTCGCAATTATAAAGTCTGAAAATTTAACCATTCCGCCTATAGTGGTTGGCAGTACAGTTCTTGATCTGTATTCCAGACAGGGTCCAGGTGTTCTTTGAAGTAAAAAATAGGGTAGCAGGACACACCTGCCTTTTAGCTATGGAATCTGGTATGTGCTAAAGGGAATGTGAATATGGTGTAAACACTGATCATTCTCAACACCGTATCCCCAGCTGTCTTCTACTATGACACTCAGACAGCTTGGGTACTTTGGAATGTTTGGTTGCCACTTGAAAGTATTTGGTTACACAGAAGGAGGTCTGGAAAAGTTCTGTCTGGTGTCTATAAAGGGAAATGGAGATGCTGCTTTTGGTACATGGACAATCTCTTAAATTCCCACCCATATTCTTTAGGACTATAAAAAATTGGTTGAATCTGAGAAATAAAAAATGTTGCTAATCAAATTTTAAAGACTGTCAGATAGTATTTAGCCTACTTATGCAACCAGTTTAAAAGCATACTCAGCAGTAGACAATTGCAAACAAATAATATGCTAATATGTTTACTCGGCAAACATTTTTTGGATGCCTACTGTGTGTCAGGTGATATTGAAAGGAAGAGTAAATGAACATGCTAATTTCTAGCAGAAAATGAGAGATGAATAAGACCTGACTGTTATCCATAATATGCCTACATCTGGTAAATAGAAATTATTCCCTTCCATTGGTGAAAAACACATCCCTATGAATACTAAAGGGACCATATTGGTTAGTTTTTAGTTAGAATTACTAAGTTTTCTTAAAACCAATAAAACTAAATTCACCCTGGTTTCCTGGTGCCTGGAAACAGTGCCTGTTTCCTGTATTTTTCTCTCAAGAACCCCATTATTATACTCTGTTTTCAGGAAAAGGTGGTAAGCAAAACAAGTAAGCAAAACAAGATGCCTTGTCTTTTCTGAAAATTTCCTTTGTCTAAGTGTCAGTGACACCTTTAGGATATGAAATGGTGAAAACAATTTTGGTTTGGATTGATGGGTGTTTAGATGGTAGAAATAAGAGAAAATACTGAATTTAGGGCTTTAAGCCTGTTTCAGCTGTGTCATAAGGAATAACACATTCTTCACTGAGAAATGTTCTGGGGTGATAATTGGCTTCCTGTTGCATACTGAACATAGTTTGAGAAGAAAATGCTTCCCCTAGATTATGAAATAGGCAATGTTGGTATTGTATTTTTAAAATTAACTCCATAAACAATTGTTCTGATAATTATACTGTGTAGAGCTTCATGCTGAGGGTACATTTTCATTTTTGTATGCAATTTAAGTTTCTCAAGAGTAGGTCAGCTTAGGGGCGCCTGGGTGGCTCAGTCGGTTGAGTGTCCAACTTCGGCTCGGGTCATGATCTTGCAGTTCGTGAGTTTGAAACCCTGCATTGGGTTCTGTGCTTGCAAGCCTGGAGCTTGCTTCAGATTCTGTATTTCCCTCTCTCTCTGCTCCTCCCCCGCTCATACTCTGTCTCTCTCTCTCTCTCTCTCAAAAATAAATTTAAAAAACATTTTAAAAATTAAAAAAAGAGGAGGTCAGTTAAAAAAATGATCATGAATATTGGACTGATCATCTTCCCCACCGCCACCACCACACCTTACCCTCTTACTTCCATCAAAGCTTAATTTGAGGTTTAGACCATTGGAGAAGTTCTAAAGCATCAGACTTTCAAGGATAGCTCTGCAATTTGGAATGTCATCTCTCTGCACCCTGCCTTTCTCACAACATACATACACACATCATTTCTCATAATTGTTCTTTGAAAGGACCAGGGAGGCTTTGCTTCCAGGAGAGCTCCTGAGTTATTGTTACATATTAGCAGCAGTCCAGCCATTCTATCCCCTTCCTTGTAGAACAGTTGCTCAAGTCTTTCAGATTTCTTTGACTACTCTTGGCTAGTTTTCTTCCAAGACAAGAATTTGCAGCCCTGAGCACCACCAAAAGTGCCAGACAACCCCTGTAGAGGGTGGTTGGGGGAGGGGGTCCACTGTTATACTGAAAGCTTAAGTGGGAATATGAAGAGAACCAGAACACACAGTGGTGTAGCGGGAAGAAGTGGGTCAGCGTGGAAGAAGGGGCACTTAGAGATCATCTAGTCCAGTGATTCTCAACCAATATGCCAATATTTGTATCTGTTTGGCACTACAGCAGTGATCCTTGTAACAGGGTAGTGGTGGCTGAAATCAGGTGTTCCAATTGGAGCAGCTTCTAAGAAATATTTCCAGGGAAAAGAATATATGTGTAGTTTTTAAAACATGTCCTCTCCCCCAGTTTTAATTTAATTAAGTTTCCAAACATCACGCAACAGTTCAGTGTCAGAACTGTGACTTAATCCCAGGTCTCTGGGTTCTTCCTTTCTTTTTCACTGTGCTCTGCTATGAAAAGAAAAGAAAGACAGCAGGTGATAAAGGAAGGAAAGGAAAATAACTACCTGTGATGGCCTGCCTGCCTCCAATATCACTTAGTCCCTAAAAAGTTTCAAATGGACTGGGCTCTTAATTTCAAATTCCAGCCACACTATCTTTCCAGCCTCCTCTCCTACCAGCCACCCTCCCTAGAGCCTTGTTACAGCAACGCTGGACTTCTTGATGGAACATGCCCTGTGCTTTCAATCCATTCTCTCTGCATGGAATATCCTTTCTCTTAGCCAAGCAAAGTCCAGTTTGCTCCCCACAATGAAAATTATTTACCACGATGCTGGTTACATTATGCCAAGATATCCGCAAGTAGTAGCTTTGGCTGAAAAAACATGTACAAAACTTCCACAATTTACACTTTATTTGAAGGAAAACATTGCCAAGGCCCAGCTCCAACATGGCCACCTGTACCATTAAGCTTACCCTGATCTCCCAGTCTGAATTAAATTCTTTCTCCTGTGTTCAAATTAGCATTTTGTTCCTCTTATAGCTACTTACTGTTTCTTGTCTTGTATTATAGAAATTTATATACACACATAGACTCTACTAGCTTGTAAGTTCATAAAGGCAGGAATCATGCCTTATCATCTTTATACTCTTCACTGAGTACACATCACAGTGCTATACACAAAGTAGGTATCCAGTAAATGTACTAAATGAATACATTTTTATTTTAATAGTTTTTATTGAACTAACATATTCCCTACTCTATTGTCAACTCTTCAGTGGCAGAAGCTTATCTTGTTCATTCATTCATTCATACATACATACATCCATTCATTCCATAAATACTTGTCACATGCCTCCTATGTGCCAGGCACTGTTTTAGGTGATAGACATATAGCAGTTAATAAAACAATGTCTGTCTCTGCCCTCATTGAACATACATTCTAATGAGTGAATCACATAATAAACAAATAAACAAATGGATATATAAATTCAGGTACTTACTTACCTAAAAAAATAATAAAGCAGGTTAACAGTACAGGATGAACAAGGGCTGCAAATTAAATAGGGTGGTTAGGGAAAGACTGAGTAAGTGACATTTAAGCAAAGTCTCCCAACCCTACTTCAAACCACTTTGTAGTTAGTACAGAGCTAAATATATGGTTTACTGTCTGTGATATTTACTGTCTGTGATATTTCACCATATCCTTATGAGGTAGTAGCATAAGAGCAGTATTAATTACTGCTTAAAACTATGGGCTCTAGAGTCTTAGGGTTGGAGCTGCCATAAACTAGTCTTGATCTTGAACAAGTAACATCTCTAAGTCTAAATCTGTAAAATGGAGAAAATAGTATCTATCTCATGGAGTGATTTTATGGATTACATGAAATAATTGATGTTAGATTGCTTCTTATGAAAACTGCATGAAATAATGAATTTAATATTTTTACAAATGTAATAGAGAGCCCAGAAATAGACCTATATACATATGGAGCTCTGATATGTGACAGAGGTAGCATGTCAGATCAGTAGGAAATTGTAGAGATTATTTAATAAATGAAGCTAAAAAATGGTTATCCATATGGAAAAAGATAAAAATAAATCCTATCTCATAGTATACACAGGATCAATTAAGAGTATAAATTTCAAAAACAAAATTTTAAAACTCTTATCAGAAAATGTCAGTGAATATTTCCTAACTTTGAAATAAAAAAAGATACCTTAAGGCACAAAAAGAATCGACTATAAAAGATTGATAGATTTAACTATTTATAATTTAAAATGTTGTTAATCAAAATACACCTTAGAGAATGAGAAAATACAAGTTACAAACTGGGAGAAAATATTCACAAAACACAACTGGCAAAAAGCGATATCAAGATTACATGAAGAAGTTGTAAAAATTATTTTAAAAGCACAAGCAATCCCATAGAAAAATGGACAAAAGACATGAATAGACATTTCGCAGAACTGTAAACACTCATGGCCAATTAATTTATGAAAAGATTGAACACCATTATTAACCAGGAAAATGAAAATCAAATCATAATAAGACACTATTTTATAGTCAATATGTTGGCAAAAAAGTAAAAGGTGACAATACCAATCACCTTTTCTCCATTGAGGTTACTGAAGAGAACAAAGTGTTAATGCCCTATGGCATCCACTATATGTAAAGAATTAACTACTTTCCTGTGTACTAGAATGGTATCAGTTATGTACCATCCTTGAGAGAATTGAGGAGATAGTCACTCAAATAATCTTCTGTGTTCTTAGGTTCAGATGATGAACTCTGGCTTAGACAGTGAAGTAATTGGAGAAGATACAGTCACATGATTTCTTATATATTAGTAGGAATGCAGTAGTCCCCCCTTATCCATAGTTTTGTTTTCCATGGTTTCAGTTACCCATGATCAACCATGGTCTAGAAGCAGATAATCCTCCTTCTGGCTTATCATCAGAAGGTCAATAGTAGTCTAACACTGTATCAAAATGCCTGGGTCATTCACGTCACTTCATCTCACCCCATGGGCATTTTATCATCTCACATTATCACAAGAAGATGAAGGGTGAGTATAGTACTAGAAGGTACTTTGAGAGAGAGAGACCACATTTACATAACTTTTATTACAGTGTATTGTTATAATTGTTCTATTTTATTCTTGTTAATATTTTACTGTGCTTAATGTATAAACTAAACCTTATCATAGATAGGTATGTATAGGAAAAGATATAGTATATATGGG
This sequence comes from Neofelis nebulosa, assembly GCF_028018385.1. NCBI lineage: Eukaryota > Metazoa > Chordata > Mammalia > Carnivora > Felidae > Neofelis > Neofelis nebulosa. The sequence goes on along the minus strand of NC_080800.1, from coordinate 107,908,378 downwards.
GTTCAGTACCATCCACTGATGGTTTCAGGCATCCACTGTGGGTCTTGGAACATACCTCTCAAGGATAAGGGGGGAATGCTATCTATAAATTGCTGAGAGGACTTTGGAATATATTCGGGCGTTATCTCCTAAAGCTGAACATTCATATACCCTATGACCCCAAAATTCTACTCCTAGATAAATATTAAGAGAAAACCTCTTATTCATATATAACAGGAGACATGTACAAGTATGTTTATAACAGCATAGCTCATAATACAAAAACCTAAAACGACCTAAATTCCATCAACACAAATAATGGATTAATAAAGTATGCTGTATTCATGCAGTGGAAAATTATACAGCACTCAGAACAAATGAACTATAGCCCCACATAAAAATATGAATTAATCTTAGCAGTATAATATTAGATGAAATAGTCCTAAAATATTACATAGGGATTGTTATATTTTGATAAAATTAAAAATAAAATAAAAATATATCATTTTTATATTACATATAGGTGTGATAAACCTAATTTTTTAAAAACAAAGGTGTAATAAACACAGGACTCAGGATGATGGCTGAATGAGACTGTCTTTGGCTGGGAGGTGGGGGGCATATAGGATGGGGGTGAAGGAATCTTTATAGTTAGATGTAGATTATTGTCAAGGTCTTAGTTTTAATTTTTGGGCTGTGAGTTTGCAGGAGCTTATTACATTATAAAAAGTAACTAGCTAAATAAATAGGGGACCAGTGCTAGGACTATGTCAGGAATGAAATGTTCTGATTAATCCAATTGTATGTACCTGAAAGCCTAAAATAAATACATGAATAATAAAGTACTTAACCCAGTGCTTTTGATATAAAATAAAGCTGGGTATATAGCTGTTGTCATTGCTGGCATTTCTTCTTCCTCCTACTCCTCCTCATTTTGCCTCCTGTCAAGCAATCATTCTTTTCCTGTTGTGCCTGAGAATTAACAATTAGAAATATCAATTTGCCTGAGGTTACCCCAAATGACTGAGAGAACTATGTTCAAAATATAACAGTTCCTGAGTTTTTAACCTTTTATAAATGCATGAGACCTCTTTCACTGAATTGTGCTTTAAAAAAAAAAAGTAAAGTACTCTGTACCTGCACTTTGAGGATGTTACCAACACCAAAAATCTTTAACCTCTGCATATTATGACTTTTGTACTCAAAATCATAATAGTAATCTAATCTAATACTGGCAGATGGTACTGAATTGGGGCACTCTGCTAGAAGATTATAGTGTGTGATGAATGGGTAGTTAGAGAAAAAAATTGCAGTCCTAGCCTGGATCTGGAAGTCTGTTAGGTATGATTATTTATTTATTAGACCTTACACAGTAACCTCTCCTCATTCCCCGCCACAAATCTTCCACTATTCCCACCATCAAAAGAGCTGAACTATAACTTTTTAGCAGAACAAGTTTTCTTTTGTTTTACCATTTTATTTAAAATTATTAAAAATTTGAGAAAAGTTAACTATGGAAAGCAATATGGAAGTTCCTCAAAAAATTACAAAGAGAAATACCATATGATCTAATAATGCCACTACTGGGTATTCACCCAAAGGAAAAGAAAACTCTAATTTGAAAACATATAAAAATATATACACCCCTATGTTTACTGCAGCATTATTCACAATAGCCAAGATATGGAAGTAACCTAAGTGTTTATCAGTACACAATTGGATAAGGAAGATGTGGTATGTACACACACACACACACACACACACACACACACACACAGGAATATTATGTAGCCATAAAAAGGATGAGATGTGGCCATTTGTGACATTATGGACACACCTAGAGGGTATTATGCTAAGTAAAACTGGTCAAGTAAAGAAAGACAAATACTATATGATTTCACTCATATGTGGAATCTAAGAAACTAAACAAATGAATAGGAGAACAAGTTTTTAGTGTCATAGTAGGGAAAAAATGACTTGGAGGTGGTTGTCTGATTTCAGTATTATTTTGTGTTAGGGAATTCAGTACATAACTGAAAAAAGAAAAACCGAAGTACCAGCAGGAGTTGAAATTATATGAAAGAAAACATGGTAATGGCATGAAAGATGGGGTATTGCAGGGGGGAAAGTATAAGAATGGGAAACCAGAAGACCTGGAGTTTAGTTTAAGCTCTGCCTTCATATCATGGTTTGGCCTTATCTTAGATAAAATAAGTAACTTATCTTTTCTAAGTCTCTATTTTCTGGGATAAAATGAAGATATTAGACTATTTATGTGCCATTAAGCATGACCATCTTAAAATATAAGATAAATAGGGAGACTTCTACTTCCAAAAAGATGGAGTAGACATACCTTTTCCTATTCTTCCCACTAAGTACAACTAAAAACTCTGCATATTATATATTTTAAAAGTCATAAAAAGCCTGAAAGATACAGAGGAGAACACAAACTATCTAGGGAATTTGGAACCTGAGCAATGACATGGTGATGAATTCCCTGGGTTTTTCTTTTTGCTTCATATGCCTCATACTTAGGGCTAAAGAAACGGGCAACCCAGAAACCACCAGTGGGTGCAGACAAAAGATAAATAAACAAACAAAGGCCCAATAAAGGTTTGTTCTCTGTAGCCAAAGTATCAGCAAAGAGCAGCCTAATAAGATGGAAAACTTTTTAGACAATAGCTAAGTGCTCTACTCTAGCCAAACAGGACAGAAAAACTGGTCCCATTCCCACCTATTCTCAGCCAAGAGAGAAACCTAGATTTTCATCTTCATAAGCCTCCAATAAGGCACTCCAACACCCCTATCAGGGACCCCTACCAGTGTAGTGTCAGAGAAGACAAGGAATTTTCATCCCCACTGGCCAGCAATGAACCACAACCCTGCCTCCACTCTCCCACTGTATCAGGGGAGATCATCAGGGATGCTTGGATTTGTACTCCTCTCTAAGAGTTGACAGTTGTAAGGCTGTCTCTCCCCATTGTTGTGGTGTCAGATGAACTATTAGAGATTCATAACTGTCATTATCACCCAGCAGTAACAAAGCCACCCCACACCAGGTGTCAGTGGAGACTATGTGGGTGGCTAGAACTCATACACCTGCCCATTAGTAATGAGGAGACTGCCCCCCTCAGATATCAATGAAGGCTGTGGAGAACTTGGACTTATACCTCCACCCGGCAGTAATGAGGCAGCATTTCCTTCCCCCTGCTAGAATAATGTTAAATAATTCCAATTAAACAGAAGGTTTGAATAAGATCTAGAATAATATCCAAAATATACAGGCTCTTCAACTGAAAATTACTCATCATACTATGAACCAGGATGATTTCAAACCAAGTATCAATAGATGCAAACACTAAGATGGCAGAGAAATTAGAATTGTCTGATGAAGATTTCAAAGCAGCCATGATAAAAATAATTCAATGAGCAATTATGAACGTGCTTGAAACAAGTGAAAAAATAAAAAGCATCAGCAAAAAAAGTCTCAGCAAAAATATAGAAGTTATAAAGAAGAACCAAATGGAAATTTTTAACTGAAAGATACAGAAATGTCCAAAATAAAAATCTCCACAGATTAGATTAACAACAGAGTGGGAAGAACAGTAGAAAAAATTAGTGAACTGGAAGATAAAACAATAGTAATTACCCAATCTGAATAATAGAGAAGTAAGTGACAAAAAAAAAATGAACAGAGATTCAAGGACCTGTGGCACTGTAATAAAAGATGTAACAGTCATTTCATCAGAGTTCAAGAAGGAAAGAAGAAAGAGGGTGGGGCTGAAAAAGTACCTGGAGAAATAATGTCTAAAAACTTACCAAATTTGGCAAGAGATAGAAACTTATAAATTGAAGAAGCTGAGAAAACCCAAAGAAATCCAAACCAAAACACATTAAAATTAAATTTATGAAAATGAAAGAAAAAGAATCTTGAGAGAAGTCAGAAAAACAATACCTTATCCACCGGAGAAAAAGAACGAAAATGACAATATATTTAACATCGCAAACCATGGAGGCCAGAAGGAAGTAGCACAGTATTTTTTAGGTGCCAAAAGAAAAAAAGTATCAATGAAGAATGCTATATGCAGTGAAAATATTCTTCAGGAATGAAGGGGAAATCAAGACTTTCTCAGTTGAAGGTAAACTACGAGAATTTGTGATTACTGCTGTAAAAGAGTAGCTAAAGGAAGTTTCCTAAGCAGAAAAGAAATGATAAAAGAAGCAACCTTGGAATATCAGAAGGAAAGAAAACACAGTAAGCAATAGTATGGACAAACGTTAATCATAGGAAATCAAAGAGTGGTTATATTAATAAAAGATAAGGTGGACTTCAGAGAAAAGAAAATTTCTAGGGATAAATAGGGAGACAAGTGTGCCTGGGTGGCTCAGTCAGTTGAGCGTCTGACTCTTGATTTTGGCTCAGGTCATGCTCTCACAGTACGTGAGTTTGAGCCCACATCAAGCTCTGCACTGAAAATGAGGAGCCTGATTGGGATTCTCTCTCCCCCCTCTCTGCCTCTCCCCTGCTCATGTGTGCACTTGCTCTCTCGCTCTCTCTCTCTCTCTCTCTCTCTCTCAAAATAAACAAACTTAAAAAAAGAGGGAGACTATATAATGACAAAAGTGTCAATTTACCAAGAAGTTACAGTAATCTTAAATGCATATGCACCAAACAAAAGTGCTGCAAAACATGTGCAACAAAAACTAATAGAACTGATAATAGAAAGAGACAAATCCATAATTACAGTTAAGTAGCTCAACACCCTTCTCTCAAGAGTTGATAGAACAACTAGACAAAAAATACATGTGGATATAGAATAATTCAGCAATACTGTCAAACAACAGGACCTGACATTGATAGTACACTCCACCCAACAACAGCAAAATACATGTTCTTTTCAAGTGCTTACAGAACATATGCCAGGATAGACTATTTCCTGGGTCATAAAACAAATTAAAAAGAGTTGCAGTGTATGTTCTACAACCACAGTGGAATCAAACTAGAATTCAGTAACAGAAAGGTAATAGAAAAATCTTAAAACACTTGGAAATTAAACATCACACTGCTAAATAACCCATGGGTCAAAGTAGAAGTCCCAAGTAAAAATTTTGTGATTTTATTTATTTTTGAGAGAGAGAGAGAGCATGAGAGGGGGAGGGACAGAGAGAGAGGGAAGGAAAGGATCCCAAACAGGCTCTGTGCTGTCAACACAGAGCCGAATGCGGGGCTGAAACTCAGAAACTGAGATCCTGACCTGAGCCAAAATCAAGAGCTGCCCAGTCAACCAACTAAGCCACCCAGGTGCCCGCCAAGTAAAATTTTCTAAAAAACACATTGAACTAAAGGAAATGAAAATACAACATATCGATATGTGTGGAAAGCAACTAAAGCAGTGCTGAACAGGAAATTTATATCCCCAAATACATACACTAGAAAAGAAAATAAATATCAACTCAATAATCTAAGATCCCACCTTGAGAATGTAGAAAAATAAGAGTAAATAAACACAAATCAAGAGGAGGAAATAATAAAGAACAGAAATCAATGAAATTGAAAACAGAAAGACAATAGAAAAAATCATTGAAACAAATAACTGAATCTTTGAAAAAAGAACAACAAAATTGACAACCCTTTAGCAGGACAGAGGGAAAAAAGAGAAAAAAGAAAAAAAGAAAAACGAAAAAAGAGAGAAGATGCAAATTACTTATATGAAGAGTGAAACAGGGACTACCACTATAAACTCTGCAGATATCAAAAGGTTAATAAGGTAATAATACTTTGAACAATTTTACAGACCATTTAAATTTTTTCCAGCTTTATTGAGGTATAATTGACATATTAACATTGTGTAAATCTAAAGTGCAAAATGTGATGATTTGATACACACATGTGTTGTGAAATGTACACCACAGTAAGATTAGTTAAAACTTCACACACTTACCATTTTGTTGTTGCTGTTGTTATGGGGAGAATGTGAAAGCTCTACCCAATTGTATATACAGTACTCAATTATATAATACAGTACTGATAACTATAGTCACTATGCTGTATTAGATTCCTACAACTTATTCATCTTATAACTGAAAGAATTTACCCCCTGACAAATATCTCCCTATTTCCTCCACACTTCAGCCTCTGACAACCAACATTCTACTATTTCAATAGTTTAGCTTTTATAGATTCCACATGTAAGTGAAATAAGTGAGATCATACAGTATTTGTCTTTCTTTGTCTGACTTACTTCACTTAGCATAATACCCTCAAGGTCCATCCACATTGCCTCAAATGCTAGGATTTCCTTCTTTTTTTGTAGAAGAATAATATTTCAGTGTGTGTGTGTGTGTGTGTGTGTGTGTGTGTACTACCAAAAGTGCACCAGACCTCCCTTGTCTACACATCCTTACCACTATTTGTTATCTCTTCTCTTTTTGATTATAGCCATTCTGATAGGTATGAGGTGATATCTCATGTGGGTTTGATTTCATTTTCTTGATGATTAGTGAAGTTGAGAAATGTTTTGTATACTTGTTGATCATCTGCATGTCTTCTTTGGGGAAATGTCTATTTGAGTCCCCTCTGAATTTTTAATTGAATTCTTTGGATTCTTTTGCTATTAAATTATGGGTTCCTGGGGCACCTGGGTGGCTCAGTCAGTTAAGCATTCAATTCTTAGTATCAGCTCAGGTCATTATCTCATGGTTTGTGAGATTGAGTCCCATGTTGGGCTCCATACTACAGCAAGGAGCCTTCTTGGGATTCTCTCTCTCCCTCTCTTTGCCCTTTCCCCACTTGTGTACATGTGTGCACTTGCCCTCTCTCTCTCTCCCCCCCCAAAATAAAAAAAAAACATTATTTTTTGATGTTTGTTTTTGAGAGAGAGAGACAGAGAGAGCATGGGAGGGGCAATGAGAGGAGGGAAGAGAGAATCCGAAGCAGGCTTAGAGGTGTCAGCACAGACCCTGATACAGGGCTCAAAGTCACGAACTGTTGAGATCATGACCTGAACCAAAGTTGGATGCTTAACTGACTGAGCCACCCAGGCACCCCTTAACTTTAAAAAAAACGTTATGAGTTCCTTATATGTTTTGGATATTAATCCCTTATCATATAGATGGCTTATAAATATTTTCTCCTGTTCCATAGGTTACCTTTTCATTTTGCTGATTGTTTCTTTTGCTGTGCAGAAGTGTTCTGGTTTGATGTAGTCTCGTTTATTTTTGCTTTTCTTGCTTATGCTTTTGGAGTCATATTCAAAAAATTGATGCCAAGACCAATGTGAAGGAGCTCTGTCCCTATGTTTGCATCTAGTAGTTTTACAGTTTAAGGTCATACATTTAAATCTTTAGTCCATTTGAGTTTATTTAATGAGTGGTATAAAATAGGGATCCAATTGAATTCTTTTGTGTGTGTATATTCAATTCTCTCAACACATTTATTGAAGAGACTGTTCTTTCCCCATTTTGTATCATTGGCTCCCTTGTCAAACATTAGTTAACTATATATGCGTGGGTTTATTTCTGGACTCTTGATTCCGTTCCATTGGTTTCTGTGTCTCTTTGTGCCAGCACCATGCCACTTTTGTTACTATTGCTTTGTAATGTAGTTTGGAGTCAGGATATATGGTACCTCCAGCTTTGATCTTTATCAAGATTGCTTTGGCTATTTGTGTTCTTTTCAGGTTCCATATGAATTTTAAGGTTGTTTATTTCTGTGAAAAATACCATTGGAATTTCAATAGGGATTGCATTGAATCCATGAATGACTTTAGGTAGTATGGCCATTTAAAAAATATTAACTCTTCTGATCCATGATCATGAAGTATCTTTCCTTTGGTTTGTGTTTTCTTCAATTTCTTACATCAATGTCTATGATTTTTGGTGTATTGAATTTTCATTTCTTTGGTTCAGTTTATTCCTCAGTATTTTATTAATTTCAGTGCTATTATAAATTGGATTGTTTTCTTCATTTATTTTTCAGATAGTTTATTGTCAATGTATAGAAATACAATTAATTTTTATATGTTAATGTTGTATCCTGCAATTTTACTAAATTTGTTTCTTAGTTTTAACAGTGTTTTAGTGGAGTCTTTTAGGATATGTATGTCATGTCATCAGCAAATGAAGACAGTTTTATTTCTTCCTTTCTGATTTAGATGCCTTTAATGCCTCTCCTTGCCTAATTGCCCTGGCTAGGACTTCCGGTACAATGTTGAATAGGAGTGGTAAGAGTGGGCACCCTTGTTTTGCTTCTGATTTTAGAGGGAAAGAGTTCAACCTTTCACTGTTGAGTATGATGTTAGCTGTGGCCTTCTCATATGTAATCTTTATTGTGTTGAGGTATGTTCCTTCTATACCCAATTGTTATTAATTTTTATAATAAAAGGATATTGGATTTTGTCAAATCTATTTTTTTATCTACTGAGATGATTATATGATTTTTGTCTTTCATTCTCTTAATGTGGTGTATCACATTTATTAATTAGCATATATTGAACTATCCTTGCACCCATGGTGTATGATTCCTTAAATGTGCTGTTGAATTCAATTTGCTAGTATTTTGTTGAGAATTTTTACATCTGTATTCACTGGGGATATTGGCCATATTGGCCTGTAGTTTTCTTTTTTTGTAGTAACCTTACCTGACTTTGCTATCAGGATAATGCTGGTCTTGTACAATTAGTTTGGGAGTATTCCCTCCTTTCTATTTCCTGGAAGAATTTGAGAATAATTAACATTAATTCTTATTTAAATGTTTGGTAGAATACACCCATGAAACCATTTCGTCTTAAGCTTTTCTTTGTTGAGAGGTTTTTGTTACTGATTCAATTGACTTTTTATTGGTCTGCTCTGTTTTTTTATTTCTTCATGATTCAGTCTTAGTAGATTCTATGTTTCTAGCAATTCATCTGTTTCTTCTATGTTGTATAATTTATTGGCATATGATTGTTCACAATAGTCTCATGATCCTTTTTATTTCTGTGGTATCAGTTGTAATGTCTCCTGTTTCATATCTAATTTTATTTGAGCCCTCTCTTCTTTTTTCTTAGTCTACTTAAAGGTTTGCCAATTTGGTTTATCTTTTTAAAAAGTTAACTCAGTTTTACTGATCATCTCTATTGTTTTTATATTGTGTATTTCATTTACTTAAGCTTTGATCTTCTTATAACCTTCCTTATGCTAACATTAGACTGCATTTATTCTTATTTTTCTAGCTCTATGAAGTATAAAATTAGGCTTTTTATTTTAGCTCTGTTTTTTAAATTTTTTAATGTTTACTTATTTTTGAGAGAGACATAGTGTGAGCAAGGGTAGGGCAGAGAGAAAGGGAGACACAAAATCCAAAGCAGGCTCCAGGCTCTGAGCTGCCAGCACAGAGCCCAATACGGGGCTCAAACTCACAAGCTGTGAGATCATGACCTGAGCCGAAGTCAGACACTTAACTGACTGAGCCACCCAGGTGCCCCTATTTTAGCTCTTTTTTCTTAATGTAAATGTTTATCACTGTAAACTTCCCTCTTAGAACTGCTTTTGCTGTATCCCATAAGTTTTGATATGTTATGTTTCCATTTTTGTTAGTTTCAAGTTTTTTTTTACTTCCCTTTTGACTTTATCTTTGACCCACTGGTTATTTAGGAGTGTGTTGTTTAGTTTTCATGTATTTGTGAATTTTCTAGTTTTCCTCCTGTCATTGATTTTTATTTTCATGGAATATTTGTGGGTTTAGAGGATACTTGATGTGATTTCAGTCTTTTTTTTTTTCAACATTTTTTTATTTATTTTTGGGACAGAGAGAGACAGAGCATGAACGGGGGAGGGGCAGAGAGAGAGGGAGACACAGAATCGGAAACAGGCTCCAGGCTCCGAGCCATCAGCCCAGAGCCTGACGCGGGGCTCGAACTCACGGACCGCGAGATCGTGACCTGGCTGAAGTCGGACGCTTAACCGACTGCGCCACCCAGGCGCCCCACAGTCTTTTTAAATGTACTGAGACTTGTTTTATGACATAACACATGTTCTTTCCTGGAGAATGCTCCATGTGTGCTTTAAAAGGTTGTATATCGGGTGCCGTTTAATGAAATGTTCTGTATATGTCTTTTAGGTCCATTTGCTGTAAAGCATAGCTCAGTTCATTATTTCCTTGTTAATTTTCTGTCTAGACGATTTATCAGAACTTACGAATGTGGTATGGCAGGCCCCTGCTATTATTGTATTGTTGTCTATTACTCTGTTCAAATGTTAGTATTTGCTTAATGTACTTGGGTGCTGCAATGTTGAGAGCCTATATATATTTACCATTGTTATATACTCTTGATGAATTAACCTCTTTATCATTATGTAATGACCTTCTTCATCTCTTCTTACAGTTTCTGACTTACAGTCTCTTTTATCCGATCTAACTATTCCTGTTCTCTTTTGGATTCCATTTATGTGGAATATCTTTTTCCATTCCCTTGCTTTAAGCCTACACAATCCTTTGAAGCTCAAGTTAGTTTCTTATAGGCAGCATATAGTTGGGTCTTATTTTTTAACACATTTAGCCACTATATATCTTTTGATTGGAGAATTTAGTCCATTTACATTTAAAGTAATTATTGGTAGGTAGGGACTTACTCTTGCCATTTTGTTCATTGTTTCCTGATTCTTTTATAGTTTCTTTGCTCCTTTCTTTCTTGCTATCTTCCTTTGTGAAGATGACTTTCTATGATGGTATATTTGAGTCCCTTCTCTTTATCTTGTTTGTATCTATTACAGGATTTTGTTCTGTGGTTACTGAGGCTTACTTCAAACATCATATAGATATAACAGTCTGTTTTAAGCTGATAACAACTTTTATCTCATACAAAAACCCTCTCCTTTTACTTATGTTCTTGACATAAAACTTTACGTGTTTTCATATTGTGTATCCATTAACAAATTATTGTAGTTTTATTTTAACTCTAAGTATTTATAGCTATTTTAACTAGTTTTTTTTTTTAATTTTTCTTTATTTTTGAGACAGAGAGAGAACATGAATGGGGGGAGGGTCAGAGAGAGAGGGATACACAGAATCAGAAGCAGGCTCCAGGTTCTGAGCTGTCAGCACAGAGCCCAACGCGGGGCTTGAACTCACGGACCGTGAGATCACGACCTGAGCCGAAGTCGGACGCTTAACCAACTGAGCCACCCAGGAGCCCCTATTTTAACTAGTTTAACTATCATTATTTTAACTAGTTTAACTATCATTATTTTAACTATTATTAATACTTTTGTCCTTTAATATTTATACTAGAGCTAAGTGATTAACACAACACCATATCACAATATTAGATTATTCTGAATCTGACTACATACTTACTTTTGCCAGTGTGTGGTACATTTTCATATATGTTTTCATGTTACTAGTTTGTGTACTTGTATTTTGTCTTGAAGAACTCTTTTCATCCTTTCTTGTAAAGCAGATCTAGTGGTGACAAACTTCCTCAGGTTTTTTTCATTTGGTAAAGTCTTTATCTCTCCTTCATTTCTGAAGGACAGTTTTGCTCAGTATTCTTTGTTCAAAGGGTTTTTCCCCCAGTACTTTGAATATATAATCACATTCTTTCCTGGCCTGCAAAGTTTCTGCTAAGAAATCTGCTTATAGCCTTTCTCTTGTATGAGAGAATTTTTTTTCTTGTTGCTTTTAAAGTTCTCCCTGTCTTCATTTTAGATAGTTTTTTAATAATGTGTTTTAGAGAAGATCATTTTGGATGGAAATTTGGGGATAACTTATTAACTTCATGAAATTGGATATCCAAAATTTCCCACTGGTTTGAGAAGCTCTCAGTCATTACTTTAAGTAATCTTTGTACCCCTTTCTTCCTCTCTTCTTCTGGGACTCCAATTATGTGTAAAATTATTTCTTTCAATGGTGTTCCAAATGTTCGATAGATCTTCTTTATTCTTTTTCATTGTTTCTTTCTGTTTGCTTTTCTTACTGCATAATTTCAAATAATCTGTCTTAAATCTCACTGCTTCTTTCTTCTGCTTGTTCCAGTCTACTGTTGAAACTCTTGATGAAATTCTTTAGTTCAGTCATTGTATTCTTCAGGTCCAAAATTTATCTGGTTCTTTTTTATGTTTTCTCTTTGTTGACCTCTCATTTTGTTCTTATATTGTTTTCCTGATTTAATTGAATCATTTATTTGTTTGTAGCTCTCTGAGAATCTTTAGAACAATTATTTTAAATTCTTTTTCGGGCAATTTATGTAACTCCATTTCTTTAGAGTCAGTTATTTGAAGGTTACTGTGCCCCTTTGGTGATGTTTCCCTGATTTTTTGATATCCCAGTGTCCTTGCATAGATGTCTGTGCATTTGAATATGAGTGAAAAATGGGGGCAAGCTGGACTGTGACCCTAAGTCTAGTGGTGCAGGGAACCATGTGTGGGAGCCTGTGGTGGTTCAGGGTCCAAGGGGCAAAGTGACTTATCAACTCAGTTCACTAAGGTCACAGCATTGACAATTTTGTGTTCCTTGACAAGTGCTGTAGAAGTCTGCAGAGGGTGAAAGGGCTGTCAGGGTCCTCAGTGGCTTCTGTAGGTCCAGCATCTAGGGACCATGGGAGGAAGCAGTGGTGGCCAGAGCCAGAAGTATACACACACTTGGCTGCAGAGGCCAGCTACAGGTGCCTATATCATGGTAGGAACCAGATTCAAACACAAATATTGTGATGGGGGGCCAGGGAAAGGAGCAACAGCTGGGGCCAACTGTATGCATACTGGCCCCTGGCTGTCAGCATGTACGACTGTGGCTTCTGAGTCTTCCCACAGGTACACATTAGTAGAGGCTGGTGTCAGGTGTTAAGTTGGAGGTATGAGGTTCACAGCTAGAAGGGCTAGCCCTGCATGCACATATGGCAGTGGGGGGTCAGCCATGGGGATTTAAGCTGCCATCTTTCTTTCCTGTGGCAGTAGAAGTCTAGACTGGTGATTGGTGCAAGTTTCAGCCTCCAGCAGGGGAGGGAGGGAACAGGGAGAAACTCAGGCAGCTGGCATAATCAAACAAAATTAAACTAATGAAATCTACAGGAGATTCACCTCAACTGTGCTGGCCATTCGTTTCTTCAGTGGCAAAAGCTGTTTGAGTTGTTTGCAGAGCAGGTCACTGGGAACAACAGCCATTCCTATTTTGTGGCTGGTGTTGGTAGCCCCTGCTTTTTTTCCCTTGTTCCTAGCTATCTCTGTACATCTCTGCTTTGCCAGTCTCTGGATGGAGTGAAACCAAAGAGGGTCCTTCATGTGGTGCCTTGAAAGGCCAGGATAGCTGGTTGCTCATCCCCACTATTTCTTTCCCAGCAAGGGGAGCTCTTTCTATCTGGGGTGTGCCCTCTTGGCACTAAGCAATGCTGGCTTGGGGAATGGAATGATGCAGGCAAAATTAAACTTTTCTATATTCCCTTGTTGCATGGTTATTCTCAGGGTTTTGTTGTTGTTGTTGTTGTTGTTGTTGTTGTTCCACTGTGTTGCTGAAGTTTCTTAAATGGAGTCCAGAGTTCTCCCAGAGCTGTTTTTGATTGTGGATAGCTATATAACTTTTGATCCTTTTGGAAGGGTTGAGGCTGGGGTCTCCTACACCAACATTTTGGTATACCCACCTAAATTTGACAATGGACCATTTCCTTGAAAAACACAAACAAAGAGGTTAGAGTGGAAGAGAGCCAAAGCATAAGAGACTCTTAAAAACTGAGAACAAACTGAGGGTTGATGGGGGGTGGGAGGGAGGGGAGGGTGGGTGATGGGTATTGAGGAGGGCACCTGTTGGGATGAGCACTGGGTGTTGTATGGAAACCAATTTGACAATAAGCTTCATATATTGAAAAAAAAAAGAAAAACACAAACAAAACTCAACATGAAACAAGTAATTTGACTAGCCATATAACTCTTAAGGAGAGTTATATGAAACGAGTTATAGATGAGTTATATATAAAAATGATTTTTTATGAAACTCATATAAAATATGAGTTAAACTCATAATTTAAAATCTCTCAAAATCAGATCTCTGTGGCCAAGTGGTTTTCCCAGAAAATTCTCTCAAACTTCTGAAGAAGAATTATCACTAATTCTACACAGTCTCTTCCAGGAAATAAAAGAAGAGAGAACAATTTCCAGTCGATTTTATGAACCTAATATTATCCTGCTATCAGTGTGAGACAAAGACCGTACAAAACAGAAAAGTGTAGACCAATATCCTCACGAATATAGCAGTAAAGTCCTTAATAAAATATTTGCAAACCAAATTCATCAATATATAAAAATAATTATGCACCATAATCACATGAAATTTATTTTAGGGCTGCAAGTGTGGTTCAATATCTGAAAATCAAGCAATGTGATCCACCATAGTAACAAGCTGAAGATGAAAATTTAAAAAATCATATCAATCAATTCAGAAAAAGAATTTTAAAAATTAAACACCATTAATGATAAAAATTCTTTGAAAAATAAGAATAGAGGGCAATTTCTTCACTTGATAAAGAGCATCTACTAAAGAACCTGCAGCTAACATCATACTTTCTGATGAAAGACTGAATTGCTTTCCTTTAAGACTAGGAAAAGGACAAGGATGTCCATTCTTACCACTCTTATTCAACAAAATGTTAGTATTTTTAGCCAGGGAAATAAGGCAGGAAAAGGACATAAAAAGCATACATATCAGGATGATAAAACTGTCCTTATTAGGACATGTTCATCAACATAGAAAATTGCAAAGAATCTACAAAGAAAAAGTATCTCCTAGAATTAATACATGAGTCCAGGAAGGTTGTAAGATACAAGATAAGCATATAAAAATAAACTTTATTTTTATGGAATCAGTATATTGTACACCTGAAATTAATACAACTCTGTATTAACAATACTGGAATTAAAATTAAAAACTAAATAAAAAATAAAATAAATGAACTATTCTTTTAAATTTATTTATTTATTTTGAGAAAGATAGAAAGCACGAGTTGGGGAGGGTCAGAGAGAGAGGAGAGAGCAAGAATCCCAAGCTGGCTCCACACCACCCACATGAAGCCCAACATGGAACTTGAGCCCATGAACCATGAGATCATAACCTGAGCTGAAAAGCCATCCAGGCACCCCAATAGACTATATTTTTATATATTAGCAATGAGCACATGGACACTGAAATTAAAAATACAACCGTACTTAAAATAATCCAAATAGGGGCGCCTAGGTGGCTCAGTCGGTTGAGCGTCCGTCCGACTTCGGCTCAGGTCATGGTCTCGTGTTCCAGCCCCGCATCAGGCTCTGTGCTGATGGCTCAGAGCCTGGAGCCTGCTTCGGATTCTGTGTCTCCCTCTCTTTCTGACTCTCCCCCACTCATGCTCTGTCTCTCTCTCTCTGTCAAAAATAAATAAAACATTTTAAAAAATTAAAAAAAAATAATCCAAATAAAATTAACTACTTAAGTATAAATTTACCTAAATATGTACAGAATCTATATGCTGAAAATTATAAAACACTTATGAAAGAAATCAAATAAGACCTAAATAAATGAAGAAACACACTATGTTTACTTATCAGAAGGCATGGCATAGTAAAGATGTTGATAATCTGCAAATTGATCTTTAGGTTCATGTCAATTCCTATCATAATTCCAGCAAGGTATTCTTGGAGGCATAGACAAGCTTATCCAAACATTTATATGGAAATGTATAGGCCCTAGAAGAGCTAAGTCAATCTTGGGAAAAAAGAATATATTTGGAGGAAAAAAATCTACCCAATATTGTCTTGCCGTACAGCTACAATAATCGAGACTATGTGGTATTGGTAGAGCAATAGTTACATAGATTAATAAAACAGAATAGAAAACAGAGAAATAGACCCGCATAAATACATTCTACTGGTTTTTCAAAGGTGCAAAATTAACTCAGGGGAAGGAAGATAATCTTTTCAACCAATGGTGCTGGAGCAATTAGGCATCCATAGGCAAAAATAAAATAAAATAAATAAAAATAACCTAGATCTAAACCTCATTTCTTATACAAAAATTAATTCAAAATAGATGACAGACTTAATTTTAAAATGTAATATTATAAAACTTCTGGGGAAAAATAGAAAAACTTCAGGACCTAGGGCTAAGCAAAAAGCTTACTTAGAGAATACAGAGACAATCAACAAACAGATACACTGACAAATTAGATTTCATCAAAACTACACTTTTATTTTGTGAAACCCTTTATTGATAGGATGAAAAGAAGCTATAGACTAAGAAAACTTTTGCAAGCTACATATCCAACAAAGGATAAATATGTAAGATATATAAAGAACTCTCAAAGCTAACTATAAAAAGAGAAATAATCCAGTGGGAAAATGGGCAAAAGACATGAACAGATATTTCATCAAAGAATATATACAGATATAAAATAAATACTTGAAAAGGTGCTCAATATCAGCCATTAAGGAAATGCAAATTAAAATTATGAGATATCACTTACCACAATGGCTAAAATTAAACATGACAATACCAAATTCCGTCCAGGATGAATCACTAATAACATTGCTGATGGGAATGTAAAATGGTACAACCCCTGTGGAAAATTTTGGTTCTTTCTTAAAAAAACTAAACATGCCAGGCGCCTGGGTGGCTCAGTCGGTTAAGCGTCTGACTTTGGCTCAGGTCATGATCTTGCAGTCTGTGGGCTCAAGCCCCCCATGGGGCTCTGTGCTGACAGCTCAGAGCCTGGAGCCTGCTTTGTTCAGATTCTGTATCTCCCCCACTCTCTGCCCCTCCCCTGCTCATGCTCTGTTTCTCAATAATAAATAAACATTAAAAATTAAAAAAAAAAAAACTAAAGATGCAACTACTATACAATACAGCAGTTGCACTCTTGATCATTGACCCCAGAGATATGAAGATTTATGTTCACATAAAAGCCTGTACATGAATGTTTATAGAAGCTTTACTCATAATAGCCCCAAACTACAAACAACCTAAGTGTCTTGCAGTGGGTAAATTGTTAAGCTAAGTTTGGTATATCTGTACCATGGAATACTAATCAGCAACAAAGAAAATCAAAGTATTGATACACGCAACAACATAGATGAATCTTTAGAGAATTATGCTGAGTGGGGGAAAAAGCGCCAATCCTAAAAGGAATATATACTTACTATACATACAAACTATATGACTCCATTTATACAACATTCTTGAAACTACAATATTATAGAGATAGAGAACAAATTGGTGGTTGCCAGGAGTTAAGAAGGAAGTGGGTGCGAGATGGAAATGGGTATGTTTATTAAAGGACAACATGAGGGGGGTGCCTGGGTGGCTCAGTCAGCTAAGCATCTGACTTCAGCTCAATTCATGATCTTATGGTTTGTGAGTTTGAGCCCTGCATTGGGCTCTGCACTGACAGCTCAGTGCCTGGAGCCTGCTTTGGATTCTGTGTCTCCCTTTCTTTCTCTGCCTCTCCCCAGTTTGTGCTCTCACTCTCAATAATAAATAAATAAACTTAAAAATTGTTAAAAAGGGGAGCAACATGAGGGATTCTTATGATGGAAATGTTCTGTATCTTGACCACATCAGTGTCAGTATCCTGGTTGTTATATATTGTCCTATAGTTTTGCAAGATGCTACCATTGTGGGGAAATGGGTAAAAGATATACAGTATCTCTCTGTATTATTTCTTTTTAAAAAAAATTTTTTTAATGATCATTTATTTTTGAGAGAGAGAGACAGAGAGCAAGTGGGGGGGGAACAGAGAGAGAGGGAGATACGGAATCCGAAGCAGGCTTCAGGCTCTGAGCTGTCAGCACAGAGCCCAATGCAGGACTTGAACCCATGAACCATGAGATCATGACCTGAGCCAAAGTTGGATGCTCAAACGACTGAACCACCCAAGGTGCCCCATCTGTATTATTTCTTATACTTTCATGCAAATCTACAATTATCTCTAATTAAAAGTTTAATTAAAAAGAAAAGGTTAAGACAAATGAATGACCACTCAAGTGTCAAGACATTTAAGTGCAACTGAGTCCCCATTCTGAAAAGCAGTGGTAGCAAAATTGAAACAACAGAAATTGGGCAGAACTATTTTCAAATTGGTGACCAATCCACCCTTTCCTCTCTGGCCATCTTAAGGCATGGATGAAAAAACTCAGCCATGGCAGGGTTTTTTGTTTGGTTTGGTTTTGGTTTTGGTTTTGGTTTTGGTTTTGGTTTTGGTTTTGGTTTTGGTTTTGGTTTTTTGCTGCTGCATGTTTGACCTTATTGCAGAGAATGTGAAGGTATAGGAATTTAGCTGTATCTTTTCTGGAGATATGTTGTGTAAATTATACAGATCCACCCCCTAAGTCCAGTAATCCTTTGTACATGACTTTGTTCTTTCACCTGTATAGCTTGAACAAAATGCATTGTGCATGGCTGCAGGGGTGAAGGGCATGAATTTGTAAAGAAGCAAGCATGTGTATGAATGAGCACAGGTGTGCTAATACTGGCAAGATTATGGGAGCAGAGATAAGACAGACATTAAGGATAGATGAATGTTGCCATATACCCAGAATTTGATCTCCTCATTCCAAAGAAAATTTTAAAGATGAAGAAAATAGAAGAGCGGGTAATTAAAGAATTGAAAATTATTGTAGAATGTAGGGAAATTTTATGCTTTAGTTATAGGAAATATTCTGAAAAAATTATGTAGCATTATGCCTCCAAAGGTGAAAATTCATTTACCATAGTGCAGGGTACATTATGCCAAGACATTTGGAAGTAATGGCTTTTGCCTGAATAAATGCTTTGTGCTGCCGCAGTTTTTATCTTTTTTCAGAAGTAACCATTGCCAATTGTTTACCCTAGTTAATAAGTTAGAATTTGTATGCCATGGGCTGTTGTCTCAGGCCCAAGGTCAATTTACTGATTGATATTCTTCCTTTTTCCCACTAGATCCCCCCTCCCAGCTTATCCATCCAGAAAATGGGAATAGTATGCCAAGAGATTATATTTATTGAACACAATTTTAAGCATGAGATCCATTCAATCTGGAGAATGTACTAATAAGCTTGCCAGTAGTCAAGTTACAAACCCAAAATACCAGAAATGTAAAATACAGATATATACTAACACATTTCTTCAGAAGCTACACAGGAGAAGCAGCTTCAAAAAAGAAATCACTGTTGAACAGTGTTCAAGAGTCCCTAACTTGGAAGATGATTTAACCACAAATTCCATTCAAAGTAAAGCACACTATTCACATACAGTATTCCAAAACAAAGGGCAATGTCGATGGACAGCACTCCTAGGGAGGGTAGAACATTCATAGGCAGCATCCTAAGAAAGATACAGCATCCATGAATACCATTTCCAGGAAAAGTACATCCAAATATAGCAATTTGAAGCCAAGTACAATATCCCTCCCTATCAAAAAGTATGACAGTCTAGCTAATAAGTGATCTAAGTTCTTGTCTCATTGTGGAAATATTCACTACCCCAGCTATCTGATATGGGCAACACTGGAGAAAGAATTAGAATGAAAATTCCAGAATTTATGTTTTTTCTTGTGATCCTGTGAGAAGTAAATAAGTCAATGAGAAAGCAAAGGTTTGAAGATGTCAGGTTGGCTTTAGAAATGTTTGAAAATCAAAAATTTATCCTTATGGCTTTTTTCTTTCTTTTGTAACTGAAAACTTAGGTGTGAAAAACAATTGTATCTTGGAGCTTGATCTAAGATATGACCCCATGTATTTAGTTCTCAGAGACATATGGAATTCTAGAGCCATAGAACCATAAATGATCTTAGAGGTACATCTTCATTTTTTAGATAAGGAAAAAATGCCCAGAGAGCAGACTTGTATTTAGATATGTATATAATAATAACAATCACAACATTTATTATAATAACAACAATAGAAGTAATAATAACTAATATTTTTGGAGCTCTTACTATGCCAGGCTCTAGTGTAAGAGCTTTACATGGATTATTTCATTTATTCTTCATAACAACTCTCTGAGGTCATTTGTGATCATAAGCCCTATTTTATAGACAAAGACTCTGAGATGAAAAGAGGTTTAATGACATTATTCCATAATGACTCTAAATATTTCCTTATTTTTTAAAAATAATTTTTGAATGTGGGTCACCTGGGTGGCTCAGTGGGTTAAGCATCCAACTCTCAGGTCATGATCTCACTGTTCATGACTTCAAGCCCCATATCAGGCTCTGTGCTGATAGCCGCCCCCCCCCCCCCCCCCCCGCCTCCCCAGGTAGTGCATGTGCACATGCTCGTGTGCTCTCTTTCAAAACAATTTTTTTAAAGTTTATTTATTTTAAGAGAGAGAGAGAAAGAGAGAGAGAGCATTGCAAGCAGGAGAGGGGCAGATGGAGAAGAAGGGAGAGAGTCTTAAGCAGGCTCCACACTCAGCATGGAGCCAACACGGTGCTTGATCTCACAACTGTGAGATCATGACCTGAGCCAAAATCAAGAGTCAGATGTTTAACCCACTGAGCCACCCAGGTGCCCCTAAATATTTCCCTATGATTAGGGATTGGATCCTAAGATTACCAATCTAGACTGTCAGGCAAAAATCGATTGTTCTTATATATTACAGTCTGCAGAATTCTGGGTTTCTCTATATTTCAGTGAAGATGTAATTTTCAAGGACAGTCTATTCAGGGTCTATATTTTATGTGATCAGTTCCATACCCTCTGTTCTCATTAGAGTTTCTCAATGTTCTTGACTTCTGGAAACTTACTTAAGATATAAAATCAGTGAGGGGCACCTGGGTGGCTAGGTTAAGCATGTGACTTCAGGTCAGGTCACAATCTCATGGTTCTTGGGTTCAAGCCCGTGTCAATCTCTGTGCTGACAGCTCAGAGCCTGGAGCCTGCTTCAGATTCTGTGTCTCCCTCTGTCTCTGCTCCTACCCCATTCATGCTCTGTCTCTTTCAAAAATAAATAAACATTTTAAAAAAGATATAAACTCAGTGAAAGATTTATAAGACATGCTTTAAGGTGCATAGATTTTGTTATATTTTTAAATAATGGACACATAAGTAACAGTGCTTGAAAGATAGCACAGTTAGTCTATACCTGTGTTTTAAAAGTACCAAACTGACATGTTGGACTTATATTTCTGAAAATCAGTATAATCTGTGCATTTTGGGCAAGTGAGGGGCTGTAAGTCCTTTCTCTGAGATATATGTGTTCAACTGGCAGAGGTTGGAAAGAGATTTACAGTTTAGCTTTTATAAAAGTTTAGTGCCATATCAATCTCCATAGCACCTTCAAAGGAAAAAGAGAGATGGACAAATGGCCAGAGAGAGATAGATAGACATAGGAATAGGAATGGGCAGTGTTAGACAGAGGCAAGAATAGACAGACAGGGAAGGAAGACCAAAAAAGAGAGATAGAAACAGGCAGTTGGGGGAAAAGGAAAGGCAGAGGGAAACACAGGTAGTTATAGAGATCAACAGACAAATTAGAAGGAAGCATATCAAGAGAGATGAACAGGCAGAGGCAGAGAGAGAGATAAACCATAAGACAGGGGGATAGAAAAAGAAGGGAGAAAAGGAAAGAGGAACGGAGACATCAGGGAGCAGCAGGAAGAGAAGTGGAGACAGAAACATGGAAAACATAGAATGAGGGAGAGTTTCAAAGAGAGAAAGGAGTATAAAGGGAGAGAGAGAGAGAGAGAGACCCTACGCAGGAAATTAAAGAGATAGAAACATATGGAAAGACAGAACTGAGGGAGAGTGTCAAGAAAAGACAGAATGAACCTGACAGAAATAAGAAGAGAGTCACACTTATAGAGAAAGACAGGCCAAGAGACAGAAAAGTGTGGAGGAAGAGTATCAGAGAGAAAAGGAAATACGTGGGAGACAGGAAGACAGAGAGAGAAGCAGAGAGAGAATATATGGACTAAGTGAGAGATAGGAACAAGGAACAGAGATAGAAGGGGGTGGTGTACACAAAGCCAGAGCCAGACCAACATAGAAAGAGACACCACAGGAGACAGAAAAACAAACAAAATTCAGACAGATAGGGAGTAAGAGAGGGAAACAAATAGCCAGTGAAACAGACAGAGATAGTCGGCCAGAGATATACTGGAGAAGCAGGGGAGAGACATGATGAGACAGACTGAGAGACAGATGAAGAGGCTGATGAGAGAGAAATAGAAAGAGAAATAGGCAAGGAGAGAAACAAGAAGAGAAAAAAAGACACTGTTACACTGCAAAGAGACAGATCCAGAAAGAGAAAAACAGAAGAGTAGGAAAGAACGCAACAGAGGGAGACTGAGAGGCACGCTGAGACAGACACTTAGGGAGACAGAGACAGAGACAAAGGCAAACACAGACACAGATTCAGATGGAGAGAGACAGGGAGAGTGACCAATCAACCAACACAGAGATAAAGCAACACAGAGAGATCCGAAAGACACAGAACAAGACAAAAAGTGGATGGAAAGCTATAAAGGGAGCCAACTAAATGAACAGAGAGACAGATGAGCTACGACTGGGGGGAGAGAAAAATAGTGAGAAAAAGGGAGTCACTGACAGACATGGAGACTGACAGGAAGACAGAGAAACTGACATAGAGAAGGCGAGAGGAAACAGTGAAGAAGGGGAAGGAGAGGGAGAAGAACAGAGACATGATAGAGACAGATTGATGCAAAATGAGACAGAGTAGTAGTCAGAAACAATCAGACAGAAAGACTCAATCTGTCAGAAAGAGAGAAATAAAGAGAGAGAAAAATAGATGGATGTTAACTACACTTATTGCAGTGATCATTTCACAATGTATACAAATATCAAATCATTATATTATACACCTGAAACTAATTTTTTTTTTTAATTTTTTTTTTCCAACATTTTTTATTTATTTTTGGGACAGAGAGAGACAGAGCATGAACGGGGGAGGGGCAGAGAGAGAGGGAGACACAGAATTGGAAACAGGCTCCAGGCTCCGAGCCATCAGCCCAGAGCCTGACGCGGGGCTCGAACTCACGGACCGTGAGATCGTGACCTGGCTGAAGTCGGACGCTTAACCGACTGCGCCACCCAGGCGCCCCACACCTGAAACTAATTTAATGTTATATGTCAGTTATATATCTCAATTTTTTAAAAGCTCTTTTCTTAAAAGTTTATTTTGAGAGAAAGGGGAGAGAGAGAATCCCAAGAAGGCTCTGCACTGCCAGCATGGAGTCCGATGTGGGGCTCAAACCCACGAACCATGAGATCATGACCTGAGCCAAAACCAAGAGTTGGTCTCTTAACCAACTGAGCCACCCAGACGCCCCTATATATCTCATTTTTTTTAAGCATGAAATGCAAAGGTGGGGGGTAACAGACTGGGAAGAAATATTTGCAAACTATATATCTGGTAAGGATCTAGCATAAAGAAAATATAAAGAACTTTTACAACTCAACAACAAAAAGACTCAATCAAAAAATGGGTTAAGGATCTGAAGAGACAATTCTCCAAAGAAGATAAACAAAGGGCTGCTAAGCACATGAAAAGATACTCAACATCATTAGTCATTAGGAAAATACAAATCAAAAACATAAGATACCACCATTAGGTGGTATCCATTAGGGTGGCTAGAATCTAAAAAATGGAAAGTATCAACCAGCTTTGATGATGTGGGAAATGGGGACACTCCTAAATTTCTAGGGAGGTAATAAAACAGTTCAGCTGCTATGGAAAAGTTTGGTGGTTCCTCAAAAGGTTAAACATAGAATTGCCATATGACCTAGCAATTTCACTTCTAGATATATACCCAAGAGAATTGAAAAGTTACTCAAATAAATAACATGTACACACATGTCCATAACAGTAATATAAACAATAACTAGTAGGCAGAAACATCCCAAATGTCTGTCAATGGATAAATGGGTAAACAAATTGTGTTATATCTCTACAATAGTCTATTATTCAGCCATAAAAAGAAAGGAAATAGGACTGCCAGTGTCCAATTCTGCATGTGAAGAGCTTGTAAATCACCACTCCATCCTAACAAGTCAGATGTTTATAACAGTTTTATCTATATTTGTCAAAACTTTGAAGCAGCAACAATGTTCTCCAGTAGGTGAATGGTTAAATAAACTGTGGTACATTCCGACAACGGAATATTACTCAGCACTAAAAAGAAATGAGTTATCAAGTCATGAAAAGACAGGAAGGAAATTTAAATGTGTGCTGCTAAGTGGAACAAGCCAATTTGACAATATGATAATGATGGATGCATGTCATTATGCATTTTGTACAAATCCTATAGAACGTACAACACCAAGAGTGAAGCTTAATGAAAACTATGGTCTTTGGGTGATTATGATATGTCAATATAGGTGCATCAATTATAACAAATTATACCACTCTAGTCATGGAACTCAGGTGGGGGATGTTGATAATGCAGGAATCTATGCCTGTGTGGGGATAGGGAGTCTTTGGGAAATCTCTGTATCTTCCTGGCAGTTTTGCTTTGAACCTAAACTTTTTCTTTTTCTTTTTTTTAATTTTTTTTTCAACGTTTTTTTATTTATTTTTGGGACAGAGAGAGACAGAGCATGAACGGGGGAGGGGCAGAGAGAGAGAGGGAGACACAGAATCGGAAACAGGCTCCAGGCTCCGAGCCATCAGCCCAGAGCCTGACGCGGGGCTCGAACTCACAGACCGCGAGATCGTGACCTGGCTGAAGTCGGACGCTTAACTGACTGCGCCACCCAGGCGCCCCATAACCTAAACTTTTTCTAAGAAAAATAGTCTGCGTAAAAGAAGGGGAAAAAAGAAATGAAATACTGATATGTGTTACAACATGGATGAACCTGGAAAACATTCTGCTAAATGGAAGTAACCAGATTCACAGTTTCACAGGTTACATGATTCCCTTGATATGTCATATCCCAGAATAGGCAAACCTACACAGACAGAAATCAGATTGGTGGTTGACAGGCTAGGGAGGAGGGAATGGGGAGCAACTGCTTAAGACTAGCTTTCCTTTTAGGGTGATGAAAATACTTTGGAACTAAATAGAAGTGGTGGTGGTACAACATTCTGAAGGTATTAAATGCTACTAAATTGTTCACTTTAAAATGGTTAATTTTGGGGCACCTGGGTGGCTCAGTCAGTTAAGTGTCTGACTCCTGGCTCCTGATTTCAGCTCATGTCATGATCTCAGGGTTCAGGAGATGGAGCCCCGCATCAGGCTCTGCACTGACAGCTCTCTCTCCCTGTCTCTGCCCCTCCCCGGCATGTTCTATCTCAAACTAAATAAATAAACTTTCAAAAAATGGTTAATTTTATGTTACATGAATCTCATGTGAATAAAAAGAAAAAGAGAGAGATAGAGAAGAAAAAGTAAGACCAAGAGAGTGAGTCAGAGAGGAAGACACAGAGAAAGAAAAACAAAGACAATGATAGAAAAAGTGAAAGAAAGACAGGAAGACAGTCTGAAACACACACAGCCAGGCAGACAGACAGACTTAAAGGAAAAGGTAAACATAAACAGACAGATACATAGGCAGGCAGGCAGAGTCAGGGAGACATACAGATGGAGTGAGATATTGACAAAAACTGAGAAGGACAAAGAGGCAAAAGACAGGGAGATAGAGTCAGAACATGTAGACGCAGGGAGAGAAGAATGCAGAGAGAAGGGCTGGTGTGGTGAGATACACAGAGTATGATCAACACGGGCAGAGAGAAACAGACAGATACAGAGAAGGAGAGAGAGAAAAGAAAAGCAACAGAGACAGACTGAGAGAAAAAAGTAAAGAAACCAACAGACAGACCGTGAAACAGAGAGACAAATGACTATTAGGAAAGCGAGAGGGAGAGCAGCAGATAGAGACAGAGGGAGACTGACAGAGACTGTGTGACAGACTAAAAGGCAAGAAGCAGAGGAGCTGAGAGAGAAACAGTAAGACAGACCAAAAGAGAGAGAAACAGCAACACAAAGAGGCAGAGAGACTGATACAGAGGGAAGAAGAGAGAGAAAAAAATATATGAAGATAATCAGTTACACAAAGAGACAGAAGTTCAGACTCCTATAAATATATGCAGACAATCAAAGAAACAAGCAGACACAGACAGGGTGATAGACAGATGGACAGATTGGACAGATAGCCAGAGCACAGACAAACAGACAGGCCTGTAGAAACAAACTGACAAAGAGGGAAACAAAAAGAGACATACACAGAAATAGAATAATAGAAACAGTTGACAGAGAAACAAAGAAGCAAATGAACAGAAAGAAAAAGGCACAGAGTAGCAGAGAGACTGACAAAGAGACAGGAAGGCAGACATACAGCACCAGATAGCCAGACCAAAAGACGGACAGACAGAGACAGATATGGGCAGTTGAACAGAGACAGATATTCAGAGAGAGAGTAAGAAATAGAAAGAGATTGGGGCGCCTGGGTGGCGCAGTCGGTTAAGCGTCCGACTTCAGCCAGGTCACGATCTCGCGGTCCGTGAGTTCGAGCCCCGCGTCAGGCTCTGGGCTGATGGCTCGGAGCCTGGAGCCTGTTTCCGATTCTGTGTCTCCCTCTCTCTCTGCCCCTCCCCCGTTCATGCTCTGTCTCTCTCTGTCCCAAAAATAAATAAAAAATAAAAATTAAAAAAAAAAAAAAAGAAATAGAAAGAGATGGTCAGAGGTTATTGGTCAGAGACAGACAAAGAGGCCAGAAGGCAGGCAGACAAAGCCAGAAACACAGACAGATAGAGTAAGATGAACAGACAGAGAAAGGGAGGGATGGGGGGAGGGAGAAGAGAGATTGAGAGAGAAAGAATGCACAATGGAGACCGAGAAAGCAACAGGAGGACAAAGACAGATTAACAGAGAGACAGAACCCGAGAGAGACATACAGAGACAGGAAGCAAGCAGGTATGCAGATAGTGTTCAAGACAGAGAAGGACAGACAGGACAAAAGAAAGAAAGGTGTGGACAAACTGAGACACTAACAGAGAAACAATCAGGGAAATAGAACAACAAAACAGAAACAGACATGCTGACATAGACACAGATGGAAAAAATGCAGGCAGAGCAACAAATTGCAAAATAAACAGAGAGGTGCCCTCTCATGCCTCACCCCAACTCTCCCTACTACCATCACCACCACAGATGCCCCCCTCATTGTTTAGCTTTAGATCGGGGACAACAGGAAGGAATTTTAGCATGGTGCCTGGAACATGGTAGAGATTTGGAGAAAGGCAGTGTCTGACAAAGATTGTTCAAATCATGCCAGGAAGAGGTTGGAGTCAGGACTATTTTGCCTTTTGGAAATATCCCAGGGCCCGTGTACTATTAGGTAGGAAAGCCCTTGTCCCATCTCAATACCATGAACATTTGTCCCTTGTCAATACCATAGAGTTTGGGTTGTTGTTATTTTTGTTTTTAAGAAAACACATGAAATTTCTCAGAAGTCCATTGTTTACAGATTTCCCATCATGCTTCCTTCCTCCCTGGAGGAAAATGCTTTGTTTCTTTGATAAAGCAAACTTATCACTTTTCTCTTTTACAGTTTTCTATTGAGTGTGTTGTTTTCATGGTTTAGAATTTATATAGCTCTCAGGCAAATTTCTCTAAGATGTTTCTATTTAATATTCAGCTGCAGCTCCAAGGAGTTTAACATTATTTTAAAATAAAATTTTCATTTTTTAAAATGAAAAATCTAGGGAACCCTCTCTTCTTCCTGCAGGCATTTCACCTTAAAAGTCTTCAAGGAACTTCTGGCTTTTTCTTCATTATGACTGGCATCTGATATTTGCTGCCCCCAGCTATATAAATAATGTGCAAATAAATAAGATAGGCTTTATGGGTCACCTTTTTGTTGCCCCAGACTCTCAACTGATCTTAATCGGCCCAGCCCCTGCCCGGAAAGAGAAAGTTATGGAAAAGTGAGCTAGATGCTGAGGACCAGCTCAGCCTCCTACCTAGAACCACTGGGCATTTGTCATTTGGCCTGAGGGTATGAGAGAGAGAGAGAGAGAGAGAGAGAGAGAGAGAGAGAGAGAGAGAGAGACTGTATACTTTATGCTTTCTTTGCTAAGGTGGGGTGCAGAGATTACAGATGGCCAGGTCTCCTGTAAAGTTTCCCAGTCTGCTGTGTGGAGGCCACTCACCCTATAGAGAGATGAATGGGAAAGTCAGTCCTCCAGGGTATCACCTGATGTTCACAGGAGTAAAAGTCACACAGCATACAAATTCAGATCCAAGTTGGAATTCTGTCTACTGGAACTGTATCCACACTTACCTGGAAGAAGTATAGCTTTTTTCTCTCACTCTCTATGCAACTACTGCATTTTTAGAACTAGAAGCGTTCTAATACCATCTAGTCCATAAGTCCCACTTATAAGTGACAAAGCGAAGGAAAAGTGGCAATATGGTAAACAGTCAGTGTAGCATAGTAAGTGGGAGTATTACTTACTCCTACTTGGTATTACACACTTAGTATGGAAGACAGGCAGTGATACAAAGAGGTTAGGCATCAGACTAACCTGGGCTCTGTATAACCTGTGTTATGTTCGGCAAATATTTGACTTCTCTATGCTTCCTGTAAAATGAGGAGATAATGGGACTCATGGGGTGGTTGTGAGGAAATAAATGAGATAATGTAATCAAGGAGTAATGTTTCCCATTAGTTTCTGGCACAAAATAGGTGATTGATATGTTAGCTTTTATTAGCTCAAAAAGAAACGATTCAGTAGAATTAAGGCTTCTTGGTCCCTGGTCCAGTCCTCTTGGAAAACTGGGATGTGAGTAGTACCAGTGAATATGCAGCAGTGCACTCTACCTGTGCAGCACCAACCTTCAACCAACCCTCGTTGTTGTGATTCTGAATTTTCACAACTTTGGGGCAAACAAGAACCTTTAATAAGCACTTTCCTGTAGCTACATCACTGCACGTTTTCTTCTAATCTTTAGTTATTGTCTGCGGGCCTTCTTAAATAGTGGCTACAGGCTGAGCTAGAATCTGAATTGTCCACGGGCCTCAACTTGTTGAATAAATACATCTGTCCAAAGACACTGAAGACTTCAAACCCAATCAGAGCCACTTCCCCAAATTGGGGACTTGGTAGATCTGAGTAATACTCCAAGTCTGGTACACATTGCTGCAAATCTCTATTACTGGAAGACACCTCAGATGGCAGAATAGTTTGTCTGCTGGCTGAGCCTAATTGTACTATGCAAAGAGCTTGCTCAGCAGAGAAGCTCTTTGAAAAGCACTGCTTCAGGGGCACTAGGCTCACAGCTCAGAGCTGCTTTGTGTCTTAAAACAGGTCATGTGTACACAGTATCAGGAGTCACCTGAGGGGTATAACTCCAAAGTAAATTCAGGAGGATAGTGATCGATATTCTGCGAAACCAGGAGGCAGTTGGGCTCCTTTTATCTGCATGGACTATTACAAAGTTGAACAGAGAAATTAAATTCTGAAAATAAGCTGAAACTCTTGGTATTAACAGGGTCTTAAGCTAGGGATTGATTCCAATTTCTTTTACAGTTCAGCCTTTTTTATTCGAAAGGCCATTGCCCACATAAATAGGTTTAAGGAAATTCAAACTTTCTGCTAAGTGCTAATTGCTGTCTTAAATATGTTGGGGAAAAAAAAAGAAACTTGGTAGATTTGTCTCCTGTCTGCTAGGAGAGTACGATCTAAGAGTACATGGTATTTATGAGGGTTTCCTTAAGGTACTGGTGTAAGTTGTGATTCCCAAATTTTTCATAACTTGACTTCCCTGTCTCCCTGGCCAAGGAAAATGCCTCACATCACCCTTCTACTCAAACTTAAAAGCTTGGATTTGCTGGTGCTAGTTGCCACCATCAGACAACTTTAACTCCATTGGCACCCGTCTCCTTCTTCATCGTAAAGTTAATATTTAAGAGTGGGAGATAAGCATAGATAGCATTCCTTTTATAGTTTCACTGCCACCAGCCTATGCTGTACTCTAAGAGCCTCTCAACTGGCCTCCTGGCCTTCAGATGTTTACTCATACCTAACTTGCACACAGCTGTCCTATTGTGATAGAGAGAGAAGGCCTTCATTGGAACCCTGGTTCTCTATGGGCCAGTGCCCACCCTGCATGGACACAACCACTCAGCTTGGTTTGGAGCAAATTACAAATGTAATCGTCTTCCCTTGAATAGACCCAAGTCTTGCTTTCACGTTCCTCATCAGCTAGTTGGAAATGGGATTTCTTCGTGCTTAGGGACTACCTTAATTGTTCTTTCCCTTGTGGTAGTCGGTTTTGGCAATAGAAAATCCTTGTTGGAAATGGGAATCCCAGGCCCATATCAAGTTGGAGATGATGGCAGGGATATTTAAAAGCAGTGCTAATTAAGGCAAGAAGAAATCTGGCCTCTAGAAGATACAAAGTAGTAGTTTGCAGCTGTTATAATACTATCCTCAGTACCTAAAACAAGGAGGGTATCTTAACTAAAACATAAGAGAAAACAAAAAGAAAGGTCCCAAGATAAATAAAGGTGAGGCTATGAGTTTATGAGGGCTTTTGTGTTGGCAGTGAAGCAGTTACACATTACTCCACTAGAGAAATGAAGCTATGTCGGGCTATGGATGTGGCTCAAGTTCGTGATTCTGTAATTGTTCCTGGACTGTCCCGTCCAGGAACACATGGTGAGTACAGTGTCTGCTGGCAAGCCTATTGACTCTCATTAACGGGAAGCTTAAGAGGCATGTGTGAGCTGGGAAATGCACTGGACTTTCACCAATTGCTTCAATTGTCACAGTAGCAATTTCTCTTCACACCACTGATGCCTTCTCGGAAGTGGGAACTTGAGGTCTGTTTGATTCAGGGGTTATAATTCATCATAGGCTGTGGATAACAAATGACAGGTTCTGAAAAAGGGCTTAAGGTTGGAGCTGGTCAACCAGATCTTTCCTGGCAGTCTTTAGTACTTCATTTTCATCTTTTGTCTCTACTTTTTAAATCTTTACTTAAGAACAAGTTGAGCTCCGGACGTTCTCATATTAAACTTTATTCATTTATGCTAGTGGGAGAGGGACAGTGAGCATGAAGCTCCATCCAAAGGATGACTGACTTTGTAGCAATAGAACTTAGACTCATCAGGAAATTAACAGCATTGTTTTAGAACTTTCATGAATGGCATCCTTCAACTAGGAGCGCCCCCATGGAAGGAACTTAGTCCTTCTTTTTCCTCTGGATCTTCATACGGTAGATATTGCAGGGCCCTGCATGTAGTGAACAAGCAAGTGATATGTGGACTAGTTGGTTTCCCATCTTTCTTATCTCTCAGTAATTTAGAATCTACATTGAAGGAATTATTGGAGCACCTTCCCACTGGGCCTTCCTCCAATAATTCTTCAAGCACATTCTTTTTGTCTTAAAATCAAGCCATAGAACAGGCCAGGAATCTCCAATTTTTTGCCCATCTGTGCTAAAAAGACCAAGCTTTATGTTAAAATGTCAAGTTTTTTCAAGACAGAGATCATGTGAATCTGGATGTTGGATGTTATAGTTGTTTATCAATGATAGGCATTACCATTTGTGCTATACTTTGCATTTTCAAAGTACTTTAATAGAAAGAGAAGAGAATAATGGTACTTATTTAGCATAGTATACAGTATGAAATAAAAAATACCTGTGTTCAGGGGAACCTGGATGGCTCAGTCAGTTTAAGTGTCCAAATTTTAAGTGCTGACAGTGTGGAACCTACTTAGGATTCTCTGTCTCCCTCTTTCTCTGCCCTTCTCTCTCTCTCTCTCTCTCTCTCTCTCTCTCTCTCTCTCTCTCTCTCTCTCTCAAAAATAAATAAGTAAACATTAAAAAATAGGGAACACCTGTGTTTAAATCCTGGCACTGCTATGTCCTGTGTGATTCTGGATTTGTTGCTTCTTTCTGAGACTCTTTTCTCAACTTTAAAATAGAAATAATGTCAGGAACGCCTGGGTGGCTCAGTCAGTTGAGCATCCAACTTTTGATTGCAACTCAGGCCATGATCCCAGGGTCATGGAATTGAGCCCCACGTGAGGCTCTGCACTGAGCATAGAGCCTGCTTAAGATTTTCTCTCCATTTCTCTCCCTCTGCCCCTCTCCCCCATTCTTGGGGTATGTAAATAAATATAGAAACAATGTCTTCATACCAACCTTTTGGGTTGTTGCAAGAATTAAATAAAGTAATACAATTAAATCCTCTAGTACAGTGATGGACACAAAGCCCAAGTTATGCATCTGGTAAATTATTATGTTTATGTTCCACAGAGACAGAACAGGAGAATCATCCTGTGATTCAGCCATTGAGATGAAATCATTTTTAAATTTATATTTTCTACATTTTTGTCATTGTCTGCTTTTGAAAACATGATGTATATTTCAACATCTGCCCATGATAAAGCATATGCTCTTTCTCACTTTATTTTATTGGCTTAATTAATAGGTTGAATGTTGTAGGATTCTAAATTATTTGAAGCTTACATGTATTCAGATAGTATCCCTATCTTTCACCTTAGACCCTGGTGTGTGTATGATTTAAAAAATAAATGTATATGTATGTATATGTGTGTCTGTGTACATGCACATATAGACACATGCCAATCTTATGAAGAGTTCAAAATGCTATATTTGGGCTGTCAGATTACAGTGTTTAATGTTATAAATTTGAAAACAGATAAAGTAGATTTACTAAGTCTTATATTAAACAAGGCTTCACATGGTCATTTAATTCAATTCCCACCCCCCACGCACCACCTCAATACAAAATTAAATACGATACATGCCTGCCAGGCATTCATCTAACTTGTGACAAATACTCTAAGTGACATTAAGATGACTGCTTTACAATGTAACCACTCCCTTCTCCATGGACTGAATGGATTCTTGTGGGGATCCCATGAGATATGTCAACAGTAGACCATAGTGCTGGGTACCTAAATGTTACCTATTATTTTTATCACTCCATGGTTGGACCACTCTAATTATTAGGAAATTCTTTCTTATACTGAACAATAAGCTGCCTCCTGGGTCCTAGGTTTGTATTATAAAACATATCAAACCAGGACTCCTGGGGTGGCTCTGTTGGTTAAGCATCGACTCTTGGTTTTAGGTCAGGTCATGATCTCATGGTTCGTGAGTTCAAGCCCTACATCGGTCTCCACACTGGCAGTGCAGAGCCTCCTTGGGATTCTCTCTCTCTCTCTCTCTCTCTCTCTCTCTCTCTCTCTCTCTCTTTCTCTCTTCCCTTGCCTCTCTCTCTGTTCCTTCCTCCCCTTCATGCTCTCTCTCAAAATAAACAAATAATTTTTTAAAAAACATAAAAAACACAAGTATACTCTTTTTTCCACATGATGGTTCTTCAAATATTTGAATATAGCTTCCATGCTCCCAAGTTTTCTCCTCACTAAGCTAAATATTCTGATTACCACAAAATGTCCCTCATAGGAGATGGTTTCCAAACACTCACCCCAGTGAGTCACTTTCCTCTGGTGATGTTCAATATTACTGTTATTACCTTCCTATCATAAGAGAACACAGTGGCCGGAACAAACGATAGTGTGCCTATTATTCCTTAGGCTCCAGAGTCCACTTATTTCTTCCATGAATACAGCCTGAGTTATATCTGCTTTTCTAGAAGCTATTTCATATTGTTATCTCATGTTGAAGTTGCAAACTAACCCCCCTAAGTCTTTGTAATATGATATACACAGAGGTCATGTTTCCTCCATTCTGTTCTTCTATGGCTTTTTTTTGTACATTATATTCCATTTTCATAGTTTTGGGCTTGTCATTCCAGCCACTTTTCCTTGTACAAATAAAGATAGATATAATAAAAAAGCCAGGAAATAGTGGCATTCACTATCTTCTAACTCAGAATATTCTCAGCAGATTATTAGTCTAAGTGCTGGTTTTCACCATCGCTCTGACCCTTCATGAAAGCTATGGTGAATGTGTATGGTCTGATTCTTTCTTGTTTCCCAGAGCTTCCAGCCTCTGCTCAATTCTGTCCTATATTCAAGAGAAATCATATTCTAGTCTAGTTTGTCAAGACAATGTAGAGTAGTGGCTGGCAGTCTAGTATAGGGGAAAGAACATGAGCTTTAATAGCAGACAGTTTTGGGTTTAAATCCTGGCAGTGTCACTTACTAGCTGTGTAGCCTTGGACACACTACTTAAAACCTCTCTGAGACTTAGTTTTCTGTGGTTTTAAAATATCAATGAGATAGCTTATGTATAGTAGTGTCTACAAGATAATAAATGGTGGCGACAATTATTTTTGAAACTCAGTTCCATCATCAAGTAAGTTTAAGTATACTCTCTAGCTTTGTCTTATCTACAGCCTTTTATACTTTCATCCAAAAATCATAGATTAAAATATTGAACAGGACTGGGAAAGTAGAGAGCCCTGTAACCCTCCAAATTGTTGTCAATTCATTCATCACTGCTCTTTGAGCACAGTCCTTCAAGCAACTAGGAATACAGCCAACTAAGCTGTCATCTGATCCATATTTCTCCATCTTTTTTATAAGGCAATTGTGAAAGATTTTCTGTGAAGCTGTCATTCTAGTATCCTTTTCAAAGAAAAAAGGTAAATAAAATTATCTTTACTTAACCAGACGTGTTCTTACACTGGCTTCTCTGGTCACCACTTACTTTCCTAAGTGCTTGTACTTCATCTATTTAGTAAGCCATTCTTTAACACTGACAGCCAATAAACTCATTCATGTTTAGAATGTATGTTTCCCCTCCCTTTGAAAAAGAAAGGGGAGAAAAACATAAGAAAGATGGTACGTGTGGTCAGAGGGTGGCTTCCCAAGATTTCTTTACTTCAAAAACCATATTGCAGTTCACCCTGGACCAAAGAAAATTATATATAAAGACTATTTGAAAACATTTGACTATTTAAAAATACATTATTTGGCATAGGTTTCTAAGGCGTGGGTAGAGCTACCTGGAGTTAACAAGGTAATTTTCTTTTTCAGAAACAGAGCTAGTTTGACTCTCTTGAGTTCCTCACATTTAAATATTACATTGTTCTCTGTCTCTCCCTCTCTGTCCCCCTTTAATTAGTGTATCCATCTGTTTTCCTGGTACTAAGGGGAGGCTTATTGGTTGGTAATTACAGCGTTGTCCCTAGGCTCCTATTTTGAAAATGTGTTCCACATTCATGACCTTCCAGGCTCAGGTAACAGTTTTTCTTTCCTGGGATTCTGTTGCTTATTGTTGTTGGCACCTGTTATTTCTTCCTGTTTCACTCAAGCCGGGAATTTACTTCCCTAGAGCTTCTCAGACTATTCCTCAGTAAATCTGACCCTTTGGTTACATGACCCTAACGTCTTACTAGAAGGTGATTATACTCAGGTCTCCAGGACAAAATGCTGATCCAAACTTCCCATCCATCAGAAAGTATATGTATGATGGAAGGCAAATGTGCACAGCATACCATAGCTTTAAGAAATGCTCCTTAGAGAGAAAATGAGAGGAGCACAGAGTGTCAAACGGATGAGTGGATGGAGGTAAGGATGAGCAGTTTGCAAGCTTGGGACACTTTTGCCAGCAGTTGGCTAAGTGCCCTTGAGCTGATTCCTCTGGCTCCTTCTCCTTAGTCAGAAGGCATATGTATTCCCCACAGGGCAGTCTCCTCAAACCAACCATGAAGGTCCTGCAAGATCTGATCTTAACTTTTCTATTCAACACTATCGCCCACTCAGTTCTCACTAGTATGGCTATCATGTTTTTGAATCAAACTTTGAGTAAAACATTAAAACAAGTGATTGGACCAAAAGCACTTTTTGCTTTTTAATTTATCTATATGAAAACCTTAATAAAGGTATAGAAATAAATTCTCATTCAATGGATCACCTATATCATATGCTTACCATGTGCCAGGACTTTGCTAGGTACTTGATGAGCATTATGTCATAGGCTCTGCATTTACAGAGGAGGAAACTAAACTCCAAGAGGTTAATTAATTAACCCAAGGTCATACAGCAAGTAAGTGTTAATCCTGGGACTCAAACCTGGGTCTATCTGACTCCAGAACCAATCTTTTAAAAATCATTATGTCTACCTTCCGTGTCATTTTATTCGAGTGAATAGAATGCAACAAAAAGCAGACAACCCTGTGCCTGAACACTTAGGATGAACTGTGGCTTTAGCAGACTCTCCTCCACTGCTCTCCACTAGGATCAGTATCCTCACAGATATCCAGTCTCATGTATGCCTGCCCCTTTTGGCTTAGCTCATGTAATTCCCTTCCCACACCCTTCATTCACCCTTCAACCCAGAATTTTCTTCCTCCTCTCTGCCGGTGAAATTCTACCTATCGATCCTTTAACTGTTTAATTCAATTCCATTTCTTCTATGAACACTTCCCTTGCTGACCTCCCCCGTGCTCCTACAGCACTTATTGTGGCAACTACAATATTTAGCAATTTATTATATAATACTTAATCTCTTTGAGGTCGGGAATCGTGTTTTGTATTTCTGTTTATCTCCATATCATCTTGTGCAGGGTCAGTTGTACAGGTGTTCAATAAATATGTGCTTTGACTCTAGTAGATATGTAATGATCAACTGAATTCATTGCGTCATATGTACTTTTTCATAGTCCTTCCTAGCCACTGATCCCATTATGAGAAATTAAACCTATGTCTGAAATCTTCAGATGAGTGTAAAATTACTTTGCAATATGTAGACACAGTACTAAAATCTTTGCTCTTTAACCTGCACTCCTGATAACACCTCACAATTCATATAACAAGACAGCTAAAAAGGTGTATTGGTGAATTAGCTGAACCAGCCAAGATGTGGATTCTACTTTCAGCTCTGCCACTTATTATGAGACCCAGGATAAGTCCTTAATTTCCCTGAGCCTTGATTTCCTTATCTGGTAAACGGGGGATAATAATTATTTTCCTCACTTCAGTGGGTCCTTAAGAAAATGTAAATGGGGGCACCTGGGTGCCTCAGTTGGTCTAGCGTCCCACTCGAGTTGATTTTGGCTCAGGCCAGGATCTCAAGGTTTCATGAGTTTGAGCCCCCCCCCCCACCATGTGTTGGGACTCTGCATAGACAGCAGGGAACCTACTTGGGATTCCCCTCTCTCCCTCTCTCCCTCTCTCCCTCTCTCCCTCTCTCCCTCTCTCCCTTTCTCCCTTTCTCTCCGCCCCTACCCCACTCATGGTCTCTCTCTCTCTCTCTCTCCAAATAAATAAACTTAAAAAAAGAAAATGTAAATGAAAAATACACTTATTGACATGTGTTGTAAAATGTAAAGCATAATGCAAGAATAGGCTATTATTATTTACTATTCTATTTCCCATGCATTTTTAATTATCTAAGAAAGAGAGCCACAGTTATCAATTATTTAGAAGTAATTCCATTACTTCCTGTGGAAAGGACTCCAGCTTAGTCCTCAAAACAAGTGTTAGACTTGGCACAGGGTATCTATCAGTTGGCCAGTGTTCCTTCAGTGATAGAATCATATGTTCCTGATCTAAAAATTGACCCATGTGGGTGCAAAGAGGAAACCACTCTGTTTTCACTGGGTAATAGGGAAGCTCTCTCTAGCTACACAGTTACGGTCTTTTATAATAGTACTTGCCTGCTGTGCTACCCATGGGGTGAGTTAATGAACCACTAGAGAGCTGCTCTGAATTAAAAAGGTCATACCTGACATGAGCCATTTCAGCACAAACATCCTGTTCTTTTCCCCTTCACAAGGGGGAGATTTTATTTAAGACCATCCACGATTTACTGAAAACTTAAATTGAGTGGATGGCAGAATGGCCCTTGCAAATAAATGTCAGGAGAAAAAAAGAACCAAGAATTACAGAATCATAAAAGGTGAGAGGTGAAAGATGTTTTAGAGATGATGGAGTCCAACCTCATCATCTCACAGTGAGGAAACTAACATTCAGAGAGAGAAAGTCACTTAGTGAAGATCACGTAGTAAACTTAGTGACAGAGCTGACACTAGAAGCCAAGTTTCCCTAAGTGCCCATACTTCCTGTCCACTGTACTGTTCTCTACATGAGTTCATTTAAGTTAAACGTTTGAAAATTTTTAAGTAATTATAGCAATTTTAGTGTCACTCTCTGAATTGGAACACTGCTTCTAAA
This sequence comes from Neofelis nebulosa, assembly GCF_028018385.1. Lineage (NCBI taxonomy): Eukaryota > Metazoa > Chordata > Mammalia > Carnivora > Felidae > Neofelis > Neofelis nebulosa. Next base: position 107,870,346 of record NC_080800.1, on the reverse strand, counting down.
TCTACTATCTGGGAACAACTGGAACGTCCCATCCCCATTTATTCCGAATCAGGCATTTACATGTTTTAAAACAGTTTGCACACCTTAAAAATTTCTGCCGTTTCCATAGATGATTCAAGCAACTGTTTTACACCTACATACTACTAGGTATTTTTCTAAGTTTTTTTTAAATCTTCAGGAAAATGAACAGGCACCAACTTCATGAGCAGCTGGGTAACATGGTGGGATATAATGTAACAGTAGAAACTGGAAAGAGTGAATTTACATTTCAAGGCAACTGACGGGGTACCTTGAACGAATCACTCAACCTGCCTCTGTCAAATGGCAGCTATGATACTAGCAGGATGTCTGTTTCCCTCTCTTCCTCCCTTTTGCCCTTTGATCACACTTACCTCAACCAGCATCTTGACTCCACCCCCTACTCTCTTTTGAATTTTCTGAACACTTGAATTTTCTTGGTACTCTTGGAGACCTTTTCCTGCTTCCCATTCCTTTTTCCCACCTGAGCCAACTCCTCACTCTTCTGAAAAGCCTGTTGTGGTAGGCCGGTCCACAAGTGCCCTGAAAGTCCTGAGATTCTATTAGTAAATTTGTCAGATTTTTCCAGGTTAGGAATTCAGGGCATCTAGGTTTGCTGTATCCCAGAATCCTGATTATGGGTCTCTGGTTCCCTGGATCCTGTATGTAACACATTGAATTCTTAGGTGACTTCCTTTGAGTGGCTAGACTATTAAATATGAGTGAATAATACTTTAGATAGTAGGAATGGGATGATCTGGAAGCTATGTTTTTGGAAGCATTTCAGGAGTGGTGTGTGTGTGTGTGTGTGTGTGTGTGTGTGTGGTGTGTGTTGTGTGGTGTGTGCGTGTGTGTGTGTGTGTGTGTGTGTGTAAGCAATAATTTAATCTTTCCTACTTTGAAGAGAAAAGAAGAGGTAGGAAATACTCTTTACAGATTGGGTATGTCAAGTAAATTGCTTTAATAATTGCAACACTGATTGTGACTGAAGGCAGAGGCATGAACTAAATCCTTCTTGCACTGCCCTTCTGGGAATCAGGGGTACTGTCTGTGACTAAAAGTCCTGGCCATCTTCAGCTAAAACTTCCTTTTTTCCCCCATGTGCATTGTGCCTCAGCTATGTAAGTCTTTTAAACTCCTAAATTGGGCTGTTGAACATTTTAAGATTCCTCAAAAGTTTTCCTGTGGACAGATATAATTATCCATCTCAGAACACTGGTTTATAAAGTATGTCAATACTTCTGGCCTATAGGAAACACTGAATCTTTTGGGCTTTCTGGGTTTAGCTAAAGTTACTCAGTTAGTGATTGTAAGTTCTTCAGCCTTTTTGAGTTCCTTAGGGGGCTTCTGTAACCATGGCTGTATCTATGGCAGATCTAGGGTTCACTTTGGTGGGCAGAGAAGCCTAGATAAAGCATGGCCCAAGTGTGGAATAGGAAAATTCTCAAACCAAGAAGCAAAAAATAAGAAGCTCCTCTGATGTCCCCAAGCCATTTTGGCCTCAACTTTGGAGAGCATCAACCTCTCCTTTGCATTGACCCAAGAGAACAGAGGAAACCAGATTAATTCTTGAGGCACATGGAATTTCAGCCTCCTCTATTTAGAACTATGGAGCCGGGTTTGGTAAACTACAGCTTGTAGTTGAAATCCAGACCACTGCCTCTTTCTATAAATAAAGTTTTATTGGAACATAGCCATGCCAGTTGTTTACATACTGTCTCTGGCTGCTTTAGCACTGTGTGAGCCGAGTGGAGTAGTTATGACACAGGCAATATGGTACACAAAGCCTAAAATATTTATAATCTGGTCCTGTATAGAAGAGTTTGCCAGCCTCTGGTCTAGATTAACATTGAGGGCTTGAATGGAAATATGAAGGTCACTTGGATTGAAATTTCAAGTAAAAGTAATTTATAAGTTACATAGCTACAATCCCATAGTATAAAATTTTTAGATAGTAAACAAAGATATAAAGAACAATGTGAAAATCATTTGCAACCACAACACCCAAATAAAACATTTTGGTATATACCTTTTCTGGCTTTTTTTGGCAGGTATATCTATTTTTTTTTTTAATAAAAACAATTTAATCATATTGTACATACTGTTTTTTTAGCCTGACTTTTTTCACTTATTAATGTATCTTGGCATCTTTCCATGTCCATAAACATAGATCTACATCATCATTCCTACTGGCTCCAAAGTATTCCATTATATAAATAGATATAATTTAATTCATTTAACCAGTCCTCTATTATTGGATAGATGGGTTATTTCTAATTTATTTTCTTATTATAGCAATGTCATAAGAGACATTCATCATATGTACATCTTTTCACACTTGTATTTTTTTATGTTCTTTTACAATTTTTTAGAAATCACCAGTTAATTTTATGATGTCAGAAAAAAATCCTACAGCCCTCTGTTCTGGGGTGAATGGATGCTTTCATAAATAGAGGAGGTTTCAGTTATATTAATGTAGACACAGAGTCAGAGGGACTGGGAGGTCACCTTTCCTCACGGGTAGGTTGAATTAGTGTATCCACCCGAGATCATTAAATAACAGCTTTGCCACTTAAAACATGTGCATCTCGCTAGGTTTTTGTGAAAGCTTCTAGTCACATTAAATATTAATGACTGACGGCAAAGCATTGCTTCAGGAGAACATAATGGCCCAAAGGAAACTGGAAGGCTCTATTAAAAAAAAAAATAGACACACAAACACACACACAAAAACCCCACAGCACTTCTAGCAGGATCAAATTTCTTTTTTTTTTTTAAATTTTTTTTTTCAACGTTTTTTATTTATTTTTGGGACAGAGAGAAACAGAGCATGAACGGGGGAGGGGCAGAGAGAGAGGGAGACACAGAATCGGAAACAGGCTCCAGGCTCCGAGCCATCAGCCCAGAGCCCGACGCGGGGCTCGAACTCACGGACCGCGAGATCGTGACCTGGCTGAAGTCGGACGCTTAACCGACTGCGCCACCCAGGCGCCCCAAGGATCAAATTTCTGATGGAGATAATAGAACTGGCAGCCAGAAGAGAAGGTAGGAAAGACAGGAAGGTACTATGCCCTATGGAAATGGGCTGAACACAAAATGCACTGGGAAGCCCAAGAAGCTCCTGTCTGCCCCTGAAGCATTAGGGAAGATGGGAAATGGGCACAGAGGTGAAGCTATCCCTGCACTGTTCCCATGGGACAGCCACATCCCTAGGCATGTACATGAATGGGGTTCTTGGTTCACCTTAGAATGCCTTAATTCAGACACATTTAACATTCACCTTACCCATGGAATTCTGCTGATTGTAGGTAGACCACCTGGGCTAGGCATCTTTCAGTGGATTTAATAAACAGAGCCAGTGTATGGGGAGGCCTAAAAGTCAGTGTTAATCAAAGCAGATTGTTAAATGTCGTTACAGAAAAGAAGAGAAGAGCAAGAAAGACTATTGTGTTTGTTTGAAAATACTCAGCCAGTGGTATAAATGCATTCTCCCTGTAGTGATCCATCGTTCAGAGGGAAAAGCAAACTGCTCTTTAATATTTTGTGCAACCACTCACCTGTGAACCATTAGCCTTTAGAAATGAGATGTCAACACTCAATTGATCTTTACTCAATGCTTTCCTTCCAAGTTGCCTGAAGTACTGCATGGCATCCATGAGAGGTAAAGAGATGCCCAATTACCCAGACACATGGAAGCAGAGAAATTTCTGCTGTCTTCCTTGTCAAGCCTATAATCCTCTGTCTTTCCTCCTGGACCACTCTAAGCTTTCTCTTTCCTTCTCTATGCTGCCTTCAAGGGGAGAACTGTCCTGTGGCTTCTCTCTGTTGTCTCTTTTCTTCAGGAGCAAAGCAGAAAAATACTATTTGCTCAAATATCCCGTTTGCTTAAACAATCTCAGAGGAGGCTTTGGTACCAGCAACAGAGCTGCTTGCATGACTTTAAGGAACTTTACTAGTTCTGACTCTAACCCAAAGCTTCTTAACCTTCATTAGTTGTGTCATATATCCCCCAGTTTCCAAATGTGTAAGAGCAATAACTAATAACTGACATCCCAGTGAGAGGAGCAGGCACTATATCTGCAGGAAAAATCTGCCTTGCTTTCTTTCCTACACTGGTGGGGGGGGGGATGTCTGCACTTCATTGGATTAGCCTGCCAAGCTGGAAACCCTGCTATAACCTGGGACACATATCTGAACTCGATCGGAAACAGGAGAGTCTGTCTCTACTCTGTTTCTTCTGTTTTTACACACCTTTCCCCCCTTCCTTTTTTGAAAAGTTAAACCTTTTTTGAAATAATCAGAGAGCTCCCATATACTTTTGACCCAGTAACATCCTGCAGAACTATAGTACAGTAGCACAACCAAGATACTGTCATTGGTGTAGTCAGGATGCAGAATGGTTCAGTCACCACAAGGATCCCTCCTGTTGCCCCCCTCCCTACTGCCTTATGTCAGCCACTAATATATTCTCCATTTCTGTAACTTTGGCATTTATATAAATAAAATCTTGCAGTATTTAACCTTTCTAGATTGTCTATGTTACTCAGCATAACTCCCTCGAGATTTATTCAGATAATTGTGTGTATCAATAGTCAATTCTGTAGTATTCCATTGTATGGATGTGCCATAGTTTAATATTCACCTGTTGAGAACATCTTGGTTTTTTCCAGGTTTTTACTATTATGAATAAAGCTACTATTTACATTCATGTACATGTTTTTATGTGAATGTACATCTTCATTTCTCTGGGATAAATGCACAGAGTACAATGTCTGGGTCATTTGGTAGTTGCATGTTTAATTTTTAAAAGAAACAGCCAAACTTTTCCAAAGTGATTGTACCATTTCACATTTCCACATTCATAGTGTATGAATGGTCCAGATCTTTACATCTTTACCAGTATTTGGTGTTGTCATTTTTTCCCCAGCATTACTGAGGTAAAGTTGACAAATAAAATTGCAAGATATTTAAAGTGTACATGATGATTTGATATACACTATGGAAGGATTCACCCCATCAAGTTAACACATCCCTTACCTCATATATTTGTGTGTGTGTGTGTGTGTGTGTGTGTGTGTGTGACATTTAAGTCCTACTCTCTTAGCAAATTTCAATTATACAGTAGTGTTATCAACTATAGTTGCTATGTTATTCATTAGGTCCTCAGATCTTATTCATTTTATAACTGAACGTTTGTGCCCTTTTACCAACCTTTCCCCATTTCTCCTATCCTGTAGCCCCTGGCATCCACTTTTCTGCTCTGCTTCTATGAGTTTGACTTTATTTTAGACTCCACATATAAGTGATACCAGGTGGTATTTGTCTTTCTTTGTCTGGCTTCTTTCACTTAGCATAGTATCTTCCATGTTCATCCATGTTTTTGCAAATGACAAGATTTCCTTCTTTTTAAAGATTGTATAATATTCCTTTGTCTATATATGCCACATTTTCTTTATCCATTCATCTGTCAACAGACACTTAGGTTGTTTCCATACTTGGCTATTATGAATAATGCTGCTGTCAATGTAAGAATACAGATATCTCTTCCAAGATAATGATTTTATTTACTTTAGATATATACCCAGGGGTGGGATTGCTGAATCATATGGCAGTTCTATTGTTAATTTCTTGAAGACCTCCATACTGTTTCCCATAGTGTCTGTACCAGTTTACATTGCCACAAACGGTGTACAAGAGTCCCCTTTTCTCCACACCCTTGCCAACAGTTATTACCTCATCATTTTTGTTATTATTATTATTATTATAGACATCCTAACAGGTGTAAACTGATATCTCATTGTGGCCTTGATTTGCATTTCCCTAATGATTACTGATATTGAGCACCTTTTCAATGTACCATTTGTTTGTACAAACACCATTTGTTTGCATTCCTTGGGAAAATGTCTATTTAGACCTTTTTCCCATTTTTAATTAGGCTATTTGTTTTTTACTATTGAGTTGTATGAGTTCCTTGTATATTTAGATATTAACTTACCCTTATTGGATATGTGGTTTACAAATATATAACTTTTTAAATTTTAGCCATTCTGACAGATGTGTAATGATCTCTTATTGTGGATTTAATTTGCATTTCCCCAGTAGCTAATGATGTTAAACATCTCTTCATGTGCAAATTTGCCACTTATATATCCTCTTTGGTTAAATGTCTCTCCATGTCTTTTGCCCAATTTCTAATTGAATCATTTGTCTTTTTTTCTATTGACTTTTGAGAGTTCTTTATGTATTCTAGATACTAGTCCTTTGTCAAATATGTGGCTTGCAAATATCTTCCCCCACTTTGTAGTCTGTCTTTTCATCTTCTTAATAAGGTCTTTCACAGATGAATAGTTTTTAATTTTGATGAGATCTCATTTATCAATTTTTCCTTTTATGGGTCATGCTTATGGTGTCAAGCCTAAGAACTCTTTTTAGCATTAGATCCCAAAGATTTTTTCCCTGATTTTTCCTCTAAGGTTTTACATTTAACATTTAAGTCCATGTTTCATTTTGAGTTAATTTTTGTATAAGGTATCTATGACTTAGGGCAAGTTTCTTTTTCTTTTTTTTTTTTTCCCTACAGATGTCCAGCATTTGCTGAAAATCATTGAATTTGTTTTGTGCCTTTATCAAAAGTCAATTTTGAATATTTGTGGGGGTCATATCTTTATGTCCCCAGCACCACCACTTTCATCCACACCTCCAAAACTGGCAAAAGAGAGCAAAGAAACTGAGGATGTTATGACAGTGTGATTTTTAGTAAATAATACTACAGAAATAATAGTAGCTAACATATATGGAATTTCTACTCTTTGCTGGAAACCTTATTCATTCCTCATAACATTCTATAATGCACATACTATTATTTCCATTTTGTAAATGAGAAAACTGACTCGGAGGGGTTAAGTACCTTGTTTATGGTTAGTGGTAAATCTGGGAGTCAAATTCAGGTCTTGATCGTAGGACCCATCTTAAGCATTAGGCCACCCCTCCTCTCAATACCACTTCTTCATGTGTCAGATCATCCAACCACCCTGGCTAAAAACCAGTTCTCTAATCTATAATCATAATAATGACAGCAACAGAGGACTAATTCCTTTTTTGAATGTGAAGGCAAGTCTTTACTGGTTTATAGTAATGGTTTATTACCATTGGTCTTCTCAGTCTTCAGGAGGAAGTTCTAACTGGAGCAACAAACCCCTCATATCACCTATTCTACCTGTCCCCATCAGCTGCTACAGTATAAACCAGCAAACTGCTCTGAGGCAGTGCTCCATTTCTCATTCCATTCTTAGCAATGTGATCCTTTTATGTGTATATGTGTGCATATATGTGGCGGATAGAGGGAAAGAGGGAAGGCTAGTAAAGGTTTAGGGGGACTTTGGCCTCCAAGTGTATGCTGGAAATTTCCCAGTGATTGAGCAGGCTGACTGATTAACCATGATGCTTTTAGTGTCTCTGAATTTGATCTGGGTCGGTGCTTCCTAAATTCTCCAAAGATGATCTTGTATCATGTACAGGGAGCAATTTAGTTGATTGTCAGACCTTGAGATTTACATTTCCTTATTCTCTCCTATTTAACTGCTTGCCTTCCATTTTGCATTCATTGAGTTTTGGGGAGGCAGTATTGCAGTTTTAGGTGGTGGGAGGGTCAGGGAAGCATAAAGGCATAAAGAGAACAAAATTAGAAAGGTATTGGTTAATTACCAACACGTGTCTGGGAAAATGTTTTATTGAAATTCAGAAAGAACTCAGCTGCACAAATCCATGAGTAATACAAAAATTATGATGATGTTCTGTCACTGATAAAAACCATTTATCCTTGTGGCACTTGAAAAACATCCTCACATAACAACTCCAAACACCTAACTTCTATCCTGAGGTTTCAGAAGTTTTTCCAGAATTCAGAACATTGCAAGCTGTCTGGAAATTTCTATAAATGCATTCACAGGAAAGCCAAGTCAAAAACAGAAAATATTTTATCTCTGGCCATGGAGGAAACAACCCTGAACTTTGAAAGAAGGATTCTGTAGGCAATCATAGAGATTTTGAGTTCAATATTCATCATTTTTTAAAGAGGGTGGTCGTTTTGAGACTGTCTTCACAGATATGCACTTCTCCTTTGGAACACCTGAACTCTGGAATTTCAAGTACAGTTTGAATTCGAAATGATCATAAAGCCTTTAAGTCTCATGAACCAAACACTCTTCAGGCTCCACTTGCCTTTCCTATCTAGCAGGTTCTTTCCTCCTCATTAAAATAATTCCAACAGCTAAGAGGTCATGGTGTCCTAATTCATTTTCTTTCATGGAAAGCAGGAAAGAGAAGACATCTACTGCCTCCTGAAAAATTAAGATGCTCTTTTCCCTTTAGACCTTGTTTCTGGGACAAGGCCATCCTTCTTACCTTCAGTCCCTTCCTTTGCCCTGGGAATCATCTTACTTTGAGATCTAGGAAGAAGAAGCTACCTGTATTGGTCTGGGGAAAATGAGGAAAGAGAAAACAACACAGTAATCTGAACAGAGAAAGTTTAATATAAGTATTAACTATAACAGGAGATGGCTAGTAAGAAGTAAAAAGAACTGTAAAAATGTGGGAATAGTAGAGATAAGGTGCAGCCACTATATGCACTGCTGAGTTAGAACTACCAAGGTGCAACGCCTTCCCCAGGGATAAGATCCAGTAGTAAAGGATACAGTTGTGGCTCACTGGATTTAGCAGAGAAATTGTTGTGGTGCTGTGCCAACATAACTCGCTGGAATTGTGCCTCCTGGAACTTTATAGAAATATGCCCTGTGGAACTTCTGGGAAATCTATTCTCTACAGTGCCAAGGAAAGCTGCTCACTCGGAGGGATCTTAGCATAGGCACTTCACTATAAAACCACCCGAGCAAGGGGTACTGGGAGATGCTGCTTGATGCTGCTGATTACCATGTACTACAGGAACTTCATGCTGGGAAAGCTGCAGGTACTGCAGAAACCTGGGGCTGGGGAAGCTGTGTGTGCTGCTAGAGTGAGGCACTGGGAAGGTGGGTGTTTACACTGCAGGAGCCTGCAAGGCAAGCACACCAGCACACTGGTACCAGCAAGAAAAACCCCTTCCTTCTGAAATGTTTCTCTTGTACCCCCTACTGACAAAGCTTAACACTGTATCAACTGACAAATGCAAAATATTTAAAGGGCCCAGAACCCTTTTCAGAGAGCAAGTAACAAGGATGAATTTGGAGTAAGAGGCAATACGTTGATAACTTGCACATCGACCCAGCTCAGATAATAGTAAGTCTCTAATAGGTCCTAGATCCAGCTCATGTTCTGAGTGGTCTCTCATCCTCTTATAATTAGGGAATAGAGGGATAGAAATCAGTTACCCTCTGTCTCCCTATGTCTTTAAGCACCCTTCCCCACATCCTGTGTAAAACCAGCCCCCAGGGAAAATGGTAGCTCTAGCTCTAGCTCTACTATTCAACGTCTCCTGCTCTACTAAATTCAAGTTACCCTCAACACTTTGTCCTCCACCTACCTTCAGTGTACCAGTTGGAATGGGGACAAACATTCACCAAATGTCTGACATATGTCACATGGCAGTAGAGGTGGTAGAGTTCAGTGGTTAAGAGCCTGGGCTTTGGAATCAGGCTTTGATTAGAATCTTCTGCCACTTACTGTCTCTGTGATCTTGGGCAAGGTCTTTAACTTCTGTGAACCAAATGTGAATAAAGATAGTCATACCTGCAACTCAAGAAGGTTGTGAGGACTAAGCATAAACAATGTACCAAATATAATGCCCAACACTTAGGGTCAAAAGAGAGAAACGTGTGTTCAAATCTTGGCCCATCTTTTACGTTGTGAAGTCTTTAAGCAAGTTACTTAAACTTTCCAGACTCACTTTGCTCCTCCATAAGATGAGAATCAAAATACCTGCTTCATAAGGTTGTTATGAGGGTAAAATGCATATAAACTGCCTAGTGCAGTAATATGCAGAGAGAAGGTGCTCAATAAGTGGTAGTTATAAATAGAGGTGTGTCCCCATCGGGCATTATACATCTGTTAATTTGTTTACTGCCTATTTCCTTTGTGTTCCCTACACTCACCCTAGCCTCTCGAATCCAGTGCTTCTGCCTGCAGAGGGAGCACGAACAATATTCTTGACCAGATGACTGCCTACTGCAGGGACCCGACAGACATTCCTCTTAGCCCAGAGGCCCTCCTGAGATGGAGATGGAAGGGCTTAGTTATTTATTCTGGCTTATGACAAAAGATCTTCATCTCTTGGCAAAGAACTAATTTCCTTAGTAGTTACACAATTGCTTCTTTGAAGTTGGTCACACACCAGGGGAAGAAAGAGCCAACTCCCAGACCTCTAAATCATCCTAAAATCGAAGTCTCATTCTACTCCGGTCATTAGAGAGAAAGTAGGAAGAAAAGGGAAATGAGACTAAATCTTTTTGAAAAGAGCACGTTTTGGGCGCCTGGGTGGCGCAGTCGGTTAAGCGTCCGACTTCAGCCAGGTCACGATCTCGCGGTCCGTGAGTTTGAGCCCCGCGTCAGGCTCTGGGCTGATGGCTCGGAGCCTGGAGCCTGTTTCCGATTCTGTGTCTCCCTCTCTCTCTGCCCCTCCCCCGTTCATGCTCTGTCTCTCTCTGTCCCAAAAATAAATAAAAAACGTTGAAAAAAAAATTAAAAAAAAAAAAAAAGAGCACGTTTTTCTAATGTCAGTGCAATATGCCCCTGACACAGGACAGACCAAATGCCACATACAGACTCCTCCTTTATTGAAAAAAAACTTCAGGTGCTTCACAAGCAGCCATTTATCCTCATGTATAAATATTTGGTTGATCTACTGCATAAGTGAAATCCCTGGGTAAGACATCTTAACCGTTGTGTTTGAAACTCACACAACTTAGTAGGAGGCAGGGGTAGGCATGAAGATTGGAGGAGTCTGACTGTCCAATCAGTCTCTCCCACTGGGCATGCTTGTCAGAGCTCTTCTATGCTATGGGCCCCCAGCCATTATTTGCAGTGTATATTCCACAGGCATTAATCATACCCAAGGAACCTCTGCTTCACAAGGAAATCTTATAGACAAGGAATAAGGCTTTGCTTTACTGGAGATCTCTTTATATTGCAGTTGATGAGGACTAAAGGCACCGTTTAGGGGATATTTCCTTGGAACTCACAAATAAAGACTTGTAGCAAGTCCTTTGCCTCTGAGCTAGTATGTGGCATGCCATTTGAAACTGTTTAGTAGTGTGTGCCCCAAGTTTTTTTGTCTGTCCAGCTTGCAGTCTGAGGGGTATCCCAAAAAGTAAGGCATACATGATGCTCCTGTGATTTTTTTAAACATAAATTTGTGAGAATTCTTACTTTCTCATTTGATGCTGTTACTAAGCAAAACTCTCATGCTTGACTCTCTAGCACCAGAGTGTGCCGAACACCTCATGCCCAATGTGATTGCTTAGACATTCCCTCCAGGCAGAAATTGTGATTCTGACTCACCCTTTTACCCAGCCTGTACCTAAGTATCTTGTAGCTGGCATTTGCTCTCAAAAGATAGTATAGCTGCAGGCCATCACCTCTAGAGAAACAGGAATTGCTCACCTTGCCAATTTCCCACATGTCCTATCTAACTTTCTGAGCAATTTCACTAGCATTCCTACAAAGGAAACTTAACACTAACTGGCAAAGACAAGCTTACCCAAACAGAGACCTTGGAACACAGCTGCTCTTCTGGCAGAGAGGCAATTGCTGCTCATGGTGACACAGCTCTGCTGAGTGGGCACACACAGGTGAGAATGGGTGACACAAGGTACCCCAGCAGCTACTGGGTGTTGAGGGGGAGTATATCTACCACCCAGAGACCTGGATATGGGATTAGGATAAAAATGATTTTATAACTTTTTTTTTATTTGAGAGAGAGACAGAGAGAGAGAGAGAGAGAGAGACAGAGAGAGAGAGAGAGAGAGAGAGAGAGAGAGAGAGAGAGGAGGAGAGGGGCAAAGAGAGAAAGAGAATCTTGAGCAGGCTCCATGCAGAGCCCAACATGGGGCTTGATCCCATGACCCTGGGATCATGACTTAAGCTGACATCAAGAGTCCAACATTCAACCAACTGAGCCACTCAGGCACCCCTAGCATAAAAATGATTTTAAAAGAGCACAAAAACATGACACATTTGTTTACATTGATTCGAATGGTTTGAAGGGAGAGTTCTTATTTTTCAGCCTCTGCCATTGTTTTAATTTTTTTTTTTTTTGCTTTCTCCACTCAAGCAGAAGACAGCAAGGACAGCTCCTCAGTCTCCCACCATATGTCTCTGCTTCTTGGCTACCCCTACCTGACTCACCTTCTATTGCAGGGGGCGGAAGAGCTGTAGATGTTAGGATTTGTTTTTCTTTTTAGGCTCAAAAATTTTTTTAAAGGGAAAAAACATGTTTAACAGATAAAAAGTGACTAGCAGTTCATACCCTGGGAAGACAGAATAAGAGAAGATAGATTAATATTTCTGTAGGAAAGGTTTTTTCATGTGGGCTTAATATAAGGAATAACTTTGATCATAAAGATTTCCATGAGGATTAAGACAATACTTAAGTAGATTGCAGCTGTGGGTAGGAGTATCTGCTTCTTTATGCTGCATGTTTGGGTAAAAATAGGTCCTCTACCTCCAGGCTGATATTCAGACAGTGTACGCTGAATGGCTATATCAGTTTAATAATAGTGAATAAAACTCCGGTACCAGTTGGTAAATAGTTACTGCCAAGAACCCCCTAAGTCATCACTGGGTACCCTGGCCAATAAATAATCACTGCCCAGATCCCCCTAAATGACCACCTGTCACACAGGCCACCCTGATCCTCCTGGTATTCCCCCAGGCTTCCCCATTGTCTAGCAATAATGGATTGACCTCTGGCACAGCCAAGGGGCCTCCTGGACCCTGCTCAACTGCTGAGGTTCAGTGTCCAGTTCTGTTTGCTCATGCCTTGCTGCTGTTTGAATATTTTGAATATACTGTCTGGTTCCCCAATTTTATCCCCATGACTTGAGATCATTTTGGAAGACAGAGCTAACCAGCTTACCAGGGGTATCCCTAGTAGAGGTTATTGCTCTTAGGTAGGCTAAGCTTAGTTAGTGAAAGAAAAAAATTAATATGGAGAATATTAACAAGATTAACTTGGGGAGCATTTTTAGAAAAGTTACAGAAAGCATTTCTGTTTAAAAACATAACCAACAAGTCCTGTGAGCCACCATTATTGTCAGGCAATCCAATGCTCTCAGCAGATTAAAGTAGGTAAAAACTGATATAGCACTATACTGGCTATTTCTTCATTCACTATGCCATATCCTGGGGGTAAGTTAACAGTATGTGAGGTACCATTCCTGCCCCAAAGTTCTTAAATCCTGCAGCGGAAATATTGCAGGCACCCAGTTAACTATTCATACAAGGTAAAATGCTAACAGGTATTTAGAGAATCACATGAGTGCTAAGTGTCTCTTAGGTACAAAGTCAGCATACTTTCTGTGGAACCCCCAGACTAGAAAATGTTCAGTTCCTGTGAAACAAAATGACGGGGTTCACTTAGACAAAATCAGATTATCTCTGTAATATTATATTAGTACTGACTCTGTGATGATGAGTAATATCTATTAAAAACTTATTGAAATCAGTAGAATGATGCAAAACAGAGCATTGCAGGATTCCTTCTGTTCCCATGATGGAAACATATTGGATAATTTTGATTCACTTATCATCTTCTATGAAATTATATTTGCTAATAGAATGCAAACATCATTGGCAAAGAAAGAAGAGCAGAGATGAATCATTATGATGAATGTTCAAATAAAGAGCATCAGATTCAGGAAGTTACATTATTATATTGCCTAAATAAAACCAACCACGATTTCCCACTGCGAACAATCTTAGGCCTTTATATATAACACATTTGTTAAAGTGCAGCAACTGGAACACTGATTCCTCCTGGGTAATGCTGGGGTTGGTACTACTGTTGCAGTGGCCCTCTGGAAACCTCACATTGTTTTCCTGTTTGAGGTTCTCTTAGCCCTCTTGGGTAAGATACATTCTTTGTAATTTGTTGGTATCTATTTGGCTTTCTCCATTTCTTTTTTTTTTTTTTTTTTTTTATTTTTGAGAGACAGAGACAGAGTACAAGTAGGGGAGGGGCAGAAAGAGAGGGAAACACAGAATCCGAAGCAGACTCCAGGCTCTGAGCTGCCAGCATAGAGCGTGATGTGGGGCTCAAACTCATGGACCAGAAGATCATGACCTGAGCTGAAGTCAGATGCTTAACCAACTGAGCCACCCAGGAGCCCCTGGCTTTCTCCATTTCTGATTAGCAATCTCCTGCCCCAAACTTTCTACCATGAGCTGGAATGGGAAGGGGAATGTGGAAAGATGGCATGTCTTGTACCATCTGCAAACCCACTCACCTTCCAGCCTTACCCTGGGATCTCTGGCACTTGCCAAATGGCTTCCCTGTATGATAAACTCGAAAGGATTGAAGTTGCATCTGTGTGTGGTAGGGAATGGGCTCTCTTCAGAGAGAGCCTCATGTCAGACATGAGGTTTGTCTTACTCTTTTGCCTCATTCACGGAATCAGTTCTCACTGAGTGCCTACTGTGCACCAAGTGTAGCCTCTTTCACTTTATTCCTAGAAGTCAATCTGCCTTTCTTTTCCCACATGGTTTGGCCAATTCGTTGGGGTCCTGAAATGTATCAACCTCAGTTCTCCCCTCTGATGAGATTAAGTGGAATTTAGTAATCCTTGCTAAATTGTCTTGTGACTCTGTCACATGAATAAAGTCTATGGACTCTAGGGTAGAGTGTAAGCATCAGATTAATTTTACTACAAAGGTCAGGCAGCTATCCTGGCATTCTGTTTTGCTTTGAAGGTTAGTCACTGCATGCTTGACCCAAACCTTCCTGTCTGAGCTGTATTCAAAACAGATTTCAAGATATAGCCAGATTGAAAAACAGACACTTGGAGTAAAAGACTGTGTACTCTGACCCCACTGGAAATACCAAGCAGCTTTAGTGATTTTATGTGTATATACAATACATCATCATCTCTAGGAGGTGATGGGCACTAACCTCAGCACCTCTTGCTCCCAAAGCAAATGTATGCTCATCTTTTCCACCTAGCTGCTCATGTCAGGAAAGAAATATTTCTTCCTAAATGACTTCTAAGCTTGCTTGCCCGGGAAGTGTTGCCCCTGGGGAAGCAGGACCTATCAGAGGAGTTTGGCTCAAAAAAGACATAATCGTATTCAGATAATGGCAGACACCTCCATCCTGGTTCCCTTTAACCTTCATCTGTCTTCCTAATTTCCCATGGACTCTCTCTTTCCAGCTCACCTCCTTTGGCCAGCCCTGTTGTGAGTTCATGCACTCCTGATGTATGTGTCTAACATACTTGTCATTTTGAGTTCTACAAGTAACATTCATGTAATAACTTGCCATTTATATTCCTGGAAAAATCCAAAGATTGGCTCTGAGGCTATAAAGTTGCATCCAGTCTATTGTCAGAACTACAGTACCTTGAAGCTATAGGGGCTGGAGTCACAAACTTCTTATAGCATGATACTTCCTTTGGGCATAATTGTGGTCTACTTCAAATTTCCTACAAAGAGATAGTAGTGGTAGAGGATAGGTCCTATAGAGGGAGATATAGTCTGGTTGCAATTCTGAATTTAATTCTCCTCAATGAGAAATTCACAAGTAGATGTAGAGAAGCTCTTTAACCTGTTGCTTCTTACGATGTTCAGCTTTCACATGTGACAGTCACACTGCTGACCACTGTGTACAGCATAATGTGCGTATTCAGTGGTTGAGTTTTCTAGAACAATCTGCAGCTTCTGCCCAAGTCTCCTACAGCCAGTTGTATTTGTAAGACAAGGCAAGGTGAGGTATGTAGGCTGAGACTGTGGAGCACAGGAAAATGCAAAGTGAAGTGGCTCAGGAAGGCATCATTTTGAATGCTGTTGAATACCAGCTAAGTCACTAAAACAGATCCAAAATGCTTTTGGTCAGGAAAATTCAATCTCTCTTTGCAGAAACCCTATGAGTGGGCTAACGCTTTACCTGCACAAGCACACAAGTCAGACACCTTCATTTCTAAAATACTTTTCTAATACATTTCTAAAAACTTGGCCACTTCATATGCCTAACAGCTAAAATAAGAGTGGCCCACAACACAGACTGTCTACCTTCCATGTGCTCACCGGAATACTCCATCTCAAATTATCTGCCCTCTAGCTCTTAGCTGTACATACAGACAATGCCAACCAGATGTACTTGCCTGAGTAACACTGTCCCCAAGGAAGTAAGCCCTATCAGTGGAGTTTGGTTCAAAATTGACAAGATCAGGGTGCCTGGGTGGCTCAGTTGGTTAAGCATCCAACTTTGGCTCAGGTCATGATCTCACTGTTCATGGGATCGAGCCCTGCATTGGGCTCTCTGCTGTCAGCTCGGAGCTGGCTTTGGATCCTCTGTCCCCCTCTCCCCGCCCCTCCACCGCTTGCCCTCTCTCTCTCAAAAATAAACATTTTTTCAAAATGACATGATCATATTAAAATAACGGCAGACACCTCCATCCTGGTTCCCTTGAACCTCATCTAATTTACCTCATGCTCTCTCCTGTTCATCTCCTTTGGCCACCCCTCTTGTGAGTACATTCACTGTTGATAGAAGTGTCTAATGCACTTGTCAGCTTAAGTTCTTCTAGTAACATTCATGTAGGAATGTACCAACTTCCTACCGTTCGGGTTTTCTCATTCTTTTCCTCTAATGAGTAGGACAAGCAGGATTGTCACTTTATACTTAGGCTTTTTATGAGTTTTGCTTGGTCTTCATATTGTGTGTGAATCTGCTCACCTCCACCCTCAACTAGATCATACACTCTCTGAGAGAGTAACAGTCTTTTACTTCTCTTGTATGTTTTTCAGCCACTAACAAAAACCATAAGAGGGGCTCAAGAAGTACCTTCGGAAAAAAAAAAAAAAAAAAAAAAAAAAGAGGTTAGAGTGGGAGAGAGCCAAAGCATAAGAGACTGTTAAAAACTGAGAACAAACTGAGGGTTGATGGGGGGTGGGAGGGAGGGCAGGGTGGGTGATGGGTATTGAGGAGGGCACCTTTTGGGATGAGCACTGGGTGTTGTATGGAAACCAATTTGACAGTAAATTTCATATATTAAAAAAAAATTAAAAAAAATTAAAAAAAGGAAGTACCTTCGTTCATTCATTTGTACAACTAAGAAATACCATCCAAATGGATTATACTAGTTTCTGAATTCAAGTATACTCTTTTTTTACTCTGAGGTTGTATTGTAATCTACTAAAGTTAAAAAAGGTTTTCTGTGGTTCTGTGCTCTGTACTACAACCAGATATTCTAACTGTAGTGGCTTAAGGATTCTATGCTTTTCACTGCAGCTGAGAAAGTGACTACAAACTGATCCACTGCATTCAGTAGGTGCTGTTGTCATCAAAAGAGCAGCCCAAAGCCCTTTGCTTGTATACCTTGGCTGCCCAACTTCTGTTATGGAATGGTGGTACCACCTCTGCTAATTTTCACTTAACCTCTCCATGCCTCCCTGTTTTCTTCAAAAAAGCCCATCAATATCCACCTGCCTTCCAGGGATGTTTTGAGGACATAATGCTGATAAGAAAACATTCTCTATGAGAGAATATTGATGACAGTTGTTGTGTAGCCACAAAAGGAGAGGGCACTCGGCAGTAATTGGGGGCCATGTTTAGCCACCCAACCACCCATTATCGTTAGTACTCAGATTGATTCTAATGCATCATAATAATGCAACTTGTAATCCACATGTGGGGGGGGTAATTTATTGTCAGGTGGCGATTGTTAGTAATAACAAGCTGTTTGAAAATATTCAGAACATAGTTGTACACATCTCTTGTTTTTCTTCCTTCCTTTGTTTGCAAGTCTAATTTTATACCCTTTTGCCTCTCTGATTTTCTCCTTTTACACTGTATATTGTATTATTTTTATTCTTTAAATAAGCTTAGTATCTCAATGAACAGCTGGAACACAGGAGACTGATTTGGAAAAGCAGTTTAAGAAACAAAGTCCAATTTAAGGATGGTGGTGGATTTTATCGCTCAGCTTTATTAATGGACCTCATTCCCACTGTATCTTCTTTCCCTAATGCATTTGTATAAAAGCTCTTGCCTCTCTCATTAACCCCTTTGGCTGGTGTTAACTCATTCCTGGGCATTTGTTGCCATAGCTGCAGCCGTCCCTCAGCTGGATCCCTCCTGTTAGTCCCTGCAAGGGCCATGAGGGGCTGGCCTGCTTGTTCCAGGCGTCAGCTGTTAGGCGGAGGGCAAGAGCCTTGCAACCTCAGAGGTCAAACTGTCTGTCCCATGTACTTAAGCTCTGTCTATAGTTTTTTTTCTTAGCAGCAGATGGGCATGTGGCTGTCCAGCCTCAAGGCTGGGAAACGTGTGGGAACATTACCAACACCCTTCTCCCCTCACCCCCTCCTGGGCACCCAAGCAGATAGCCTAGCTCCATATTCAAAAAGATAATCGATATTCCCCCAGTGTTGCTTGAACGTCTTCCTTCAACACCTGCGGCAGCTGTGGGGAATCATGCGAAACTTTCGTCTGTTCGCTGAAATAATTGCCAGCAGTTTTATGGAACGTCTCTTGTGTGTATTTTTGCCCATTTACAGATTTGATTATATCGTTTGCAGAACGGAAACGTGGCTTTTCACTGCTTACTCTCATTCTCACAGATCTTCAAGGAGAAACCCTTTTAAAAACAAAATGGAAATGACATGCAAATGGTTATGTTAATATCACACAGGCAAAAGTCAGGACCTTCAGAAGGTTCCTTAGGCACAAACTGATCACGTGATGAGCACATCTTGCATACATTTCTGTTTGAGTTACCAGCCAGAACCGTCCTATGAGAAATGACTAAGAAGAGAAAATGTTAGATGCCTGTAATGTGTGACTACTTTCTGCCCTAGGCTCCAACACTGACGTAAGCCAGAGCAAACACAACTCCCACACACACAGATTGGGCAGGTACAGTGGGATTTGAGGAAGATGTTTGAAGGTGGAAAGTTTCCATGTAGACCGGTAATAGAGAGTTAGAAAAGAAAATTTAATTTTGTTTTCACTGTGCCAGCTTTGCCAGATAGCTGGCAAGGGTATATCTGTGGATTAGCTCCAGATTTAGAAAATTCATATCTAGGCCTTTACCTTGACTTTGACAGAATTTATATTATGGCATCAACAACAGCAGCAGAATAGCTGCATCATTAACAACTAACATTTACAATATATTACAGCTTGAAAAACACTTTTAGAATTAATATCTCTTGTCTAACCATCTCACCAACTCTGTAAGATCAATTTTATATAGTTGTCTGCATTTTTGTGAAGAGGGAACCAAAGCTCAGAGTAAGTAACTTGCGTGAGGTCACACAGCCAGTAAATAGCATAGTCTTCTGACTCCAGAACCCTGAAATACCCATGCTAGGCAATACATACACTCCTGTCACCCTGCTCTTTAGCCCACTGCCACTTCCGTGTCCCCAAACCTCCAGGTAAACAAATCAAGGTCCATGCAGTGATCTGCTTGAAAAACAAAAGGATGGGGCACCTGGGTGGCTTAGTCGCTTAAGTGTCCGACTTCAGCTCAGGTCATGATCTCGTGATTCGTGAGTTCAAGCCCCGCATCAGGCTCTGTGCTGACAGCTCAGAGCCTGGAACCTGTTTCAGATTCTGTGTCTCCCTGCCCCCACCCCTCGCACTCTATCTCTCTCTTAAAAATAAAAAATAAACATTAACATTTTTTTAAAAAATTAAAAAAGAAGAAAAAAGGAAAGTAGCCATATTGCAAAAGAATTACTGTGTTTCCATATGGGTTCACAATTAAATGATATCTTTAACACTCCTGTTTGTTCATAGATCACAGACTACTAGACAAGCTGAACCAGGTGGGCAGAGAAACAAAGGAAAGGGGAGAAATGTGAAAGAGAACAGCACAAATTAAAGCTCCCAGCAACTGGAGAATCCTTTACAAATTCAGATAAAAGAAGAGGTAGCATCATCATAGGTAGCAGCACTGTAAGGATACACAAGTAGTGATCAACACAAACTTCAGAATAGTTCTTGCCTCTCAGGGGAGATGGAAAGAATTGGGAGGGGCACGTGAGGTCTTTAAAAGTTATAATTATATTGTTTTTCTTAAACCACATGTTGGGTACATAGTTTTCGTTGCACCATTTTTTTAGACTCTACATTTGTCTCTTATAAATTCCCCTTTGTACCTACCTACTCAATATTCAATTTAAAAAATTAGAAAAAGATAGTGTGAGTCAGTGGACAAATGGGATTTGATATACAGAAATTAGCATTTTTAAGGAAGGTAGCCACTCTTGAAAGCTAGTTGCACTTTAATTTTAAAAAAGTAACCATTTTGCTCTGACAGTGTCTCCCAGTGACATGACAGTTAGTCTTTCAAGAAGAATTATGTGTGGGGAGGGCATGCTTTCCCACAATTTTCCCAGGGTCTTTGGGCATTTCGGCTGCCTTGCCCCTCCTCTCTCCTTTCTGACAGTGAACTTCCAGCTTCTGGGAGGAGAAAGAACAGTGGCACGGATATTTGGAAATTTGAAGTTAAGTGCTTGAACCGTAGCCACAGATTTATGGATTGTTACCCAAAGACTTATCTTTTGGCTTTCCTTGGTGTTGGACCTGACAGAAAATGCAGTGAACAGGTGAGCTTGTATATTTTTGTCTCTGGTTGGTTTCTCTCTGACCAATCTAGGCATGCTGTAAGCACAGGCTGACAGGAATTACGGCTTTTCTTCCATGTGGAAATAAGTGGATAAGCAAATACTCCCAGCCTGATTTTCTTTCCAATTCATTATTTACAGGGAATTCACCCTCTGTAATCATTTTCAAATCAAATTTGCTCTACCAATCCCTGTAAGATTTGCTCTGGAGATCATCACCAACCTATATATCTTTTATTTTTTAGCAGCTTATGCCCCCTCCCTGTTAATGCCAATTTAAAAAAAAAAATGGATTAAAGGTGATGTCACTAGTTGCCTAGAGATTCACTCAGGAAGAAAATTTAAGTTGCAGCAGAAATGGATAAAAGGAAGGAAAGCCAATAATTCATGCACGTTTGCTATCTGGACTACTATTGGTGTATTAAAATAGTCAGGAGAACTATTGAATTAAATGAGGAAAAATATATCATATGTAAGATAGATTCCAGGAAAGGCACTATTATTAATACCGTCCCAGAATCACAAACTGACGACCAACGCACTTACATATGGATTGTCCCTGGAGCAGGCTGACACAGTGGGTGCCCTCTGCCCAGCTGTCAGAGATCACAGCTTATGGCCATAAATAACTCCCTTTGTCTTATTGGAAGGATGGCCATGAAAAGCAAGCTCTCCTGCCTACCCCATTGCCTCCCATCCTCATGATGGAAATGAAAAAGTGATACTAAGTAATGCTGGCCCTCTTCCACCACAGATGGGGTGACCACAAGTGAGAGCATGGATGTAAATGCCATCCATAGTTTGGGGAAAAAAAGCAAATGGGTTTTGGAAGCAGGTCTGATGAGTTTGGGGTATATACAGTGGAGGAGGAGGGTAATGTTGGAAAATATTTTGAGGATTTTATTAACGGTACCACTTTTCAAAAATGTAGCAGATGAGAAGCATATAGATTAGTCCTACTGTTCTTTCTGGCAGTGCTCTTGGTAAAGAACTGGTTAGAAAGAAGCCATATTGTTCTTTTCTGTGTAAATACATACCCAGAAGTAGCTAATTCCTGTACTGGTATTTTCCTGTCCTTTTCACAACTGAAGGGATTATAATACTCCCCCTTTTTTTCCAACCACAAATGGCCCCTGTTGTCTATAAGATATCAGAGTAATGCCCACTATTGTTACTATATTCACAATAATTACTAGTATTTCACTACCACTTACTGAGATAGCCACTGTAATGGACTTCTTCTCATATATTTTCTCCTTTAACCCTTACCACAGCCCTATGAGATAGGTACTATTACTGTCCTCATGTTTCAGATGTGGAAAATGAAAACCAGAGACATTAAGTCATCTTCCTAGCATCACACAGCTAGTAAGTAGAAGGCCAGGATGAGATCCAGTCCAAAACCATGATCTTTATGGTTATAACCCTATTTTTCCTTTATTCAGGGTCACACAGCCTTAAGGGTTAAGAGTTTATCATGCTTGGTCTGTCCAAAGGCCTGTTGGGGGTTGGTGAAAGTGTGTTGCAATTTTGAAAAAAAATCAATTACTTTGAAACATGAAGTGTGGGGTGGGGGCAGTGTGAAGTTCTGTATGGTACAAGCTATTGTTTTCTGATTATTTGTTAAATTGAGGTGGAGTTTAAAAACTTGAGTTAGGCTGCTTGTTGAGGTAAAGAAGCTAGAAAGGGGCCAGGGCTGCTGGCATAAGGCAGAGCCATTAGTCACTGCCTCCTGTGGCTGTATGTGTATATATAGCATTGCCCTTAATATTTGAAGATGACTCTGCTGAGGCAGCCAATTCTCAAACCAAAGTTCCCATTATCAGTAGGATTTAACACTTGACTTGTTTATAGGGGTCATGGCCAGTGTCCCACCCCTCTGACTTAGACCATGGCCTTGTAGTTAGTGTCTTACAAAGCAAGTCAAAAATATAGTCTAATACTCATCCTCCCAGAGTCCAACCAACTGGAGAATACAAAATGACTCTAGGTTTTTAGTATTGTACTTTTAGGAGAGAGGAATAAGTAAACTGATATGGAAATTATTCTCCACCCATGCCCATCCCCCCCCCCCACAAGGACAATTTCTGTTCTAGGTTTTAGACTTAGCACAAATACAGCCTTATCTCCTACACCTTTTAAGATAGTAGAGGTAGAGAGCCAAAGCATAAGAGACTCTTAAAAACTGAGAACAAACTGAGGGTTGATGGGCGGGTGGGAGGGAGGGGAAGGTGGGTGATGGGTATCGAGGAGCGCACCTGTTGGGATGAGCACTGGGTGTTGTATGGAAACCAATTTGACAATAAATTTCATATTAAAAAAAAAGATATCCACAGTATCATCATAATTGGTTTGTCCTTCAAAAGCTACTTCAAAGACTTCTCCAGCTTAACATCACTTCCTCTATGCTGCTCCCTCTCTACCACCACCTCTCCTCCTAGTAGAGTAACTGCCTCCCCTTAATATCTCTGTTTAACCAGTATCAAACTATGCAATAGTTTGTCTGTCTCTCCCACTAGTCTGTGAGCCCCTCAAAGGGCAGGGAAACATGGATTTTTCACCCCTGGTACCACCAAATAGTGCGTGGATTTAACATGTTCTTGAATTAATATTCAGAATGGATCCTGAAGCCCTGCCATAATCTCACTTAAAGATTCAGGTACAGCTAGCACTTACTGACCACCTGGGTTTTCACCACAACCTGGTGAAAGGGGTGGTATCATTCTTATTTATACATGGGGAGACTGAAGCTCTGTGTTTCTCCAATTTGTAGTGGGCCTAAGAGATATCTAGGGTGCTTGTTCAACACGCAGATTCCCCAGCACCACCCAGATGGAAACCTCAGCTGTGGACCCTGGAACTTGGCTAGTTAGCAAACATTCCAGGTGATTGTGATGCACATGATTGGACCACACTTTGACAAATACAGGTGTGAGTGATTGCGATACAGCAAGAAAATAGTGGAGCCAGAGTTGAAACTCAGCCCTCCTAATCTGTGTTGTACTTTCTATCCTATGGCAAGGAAGTATACTGAAACACGTTGAAAAAATTTTCAGCAACAAGGGCTAAAGTAAAATGGCTTGGGGATTAACCCCAGGACCATTTTTTTTCCTCCAAGAGACCTTGTCAGACTTCTAACAGCAGAGCAGAGGGCTGCCAAATCATCTCTTACGCAACTTACCTCAGGAAAGCACAGACCACAGAACTTTGGGAACTTACAGAATTTATGCTTCTCTTTGTTTTTTCTTTCTCTGTTTCCCCTCCACCACCAGCCACACCATTAACTTAAAGAGCATACTTAGTACCTGAACTGCAATTAGTTTATTGGTTAAATATTAAGATTTCTAATTGAAAAGCCGTAGCTACAACATTTGGGATCCTGACAGTAATATTAAAGTGTTTGTTTCAAAACTAGGAAAAGAAATGTGTGTTTTAATAGGCAATTAGCACAGATGTTCGAAGAGCTGGGATAAGGTAGCTTTTTTTGAGGCCCAATTATGCTTTCAGTGTTTTTTGTCTAAATATTAGGTAAGAAATGTGGAATGAATGCAATGATGCAATCTAAAAACCAGACGGCCATAGTCAACCATTCAACCAAGACCAGGGTAACATGAGTGCACTGGTATCTCAGAAGCCCAGAAGTCAGGAATGGGAAGGATGGACCATAGTGCAGAAAAGCCCAACAGAGCCTTTGTAGTGCAGCTAGCCCCTGCTTTTACTGACTGAGGAAGCCTCCAAGGTTCTAATGGTGGAGCCTGTTGGACTTCCCCTGCATCCAACCTCAACCTATTCTCTTGGCTCACATTCAGCTCATAACCTGGAAGTGACAAGGACTATTCCTGAGATTCTTCAGTCTGTGCCAGCCCACCTTAAAATAACAAAGGAGGCCCTTGGCTCCAGCTCAGAGAAGTGGGAGAAGAGACCCCCACAGGGCAACCAAATGATTTCTTTCTTAGTGGGAAAAAAAAACAAGGAAAAGATAAAGGAAGTGGGGTTAAGATCACAAATGAATATTTGCTCAGCATTTTTTATAGTATAGTGAGAGTATTATAGCTCAGTGGTTAAAAGTTTAGGCTCTGAAGCTATACTCTGCCTGAATTTGAATTTCAACTCCAGCATTAACTTCATCTGTGACCTTGAGCAACTTTCTAACTTCTTTGTCTTTCATTTTCCTCATCTGTAAAATGGGTATGAAAATATTACCAATCTTATAGGGTTGTTGTGAGGATTATATTATATAATACATATACAGATTTAAAACAGTGTTTGGCACATAATAAACATTTAATCAATACTAGGAATCAACATCGTTATCATTAGGTAAATAATACAGGTTAATAAACAGGCCAAAAGGTGTGTTGAACTTGCCTAAAGTCATACAGCTAGTAAATGATAGAGCCAAGATTTTATTTTAGATCTATCTGGCTCCAGGTCTGTATTTCTTCCACTGTACCTTGTTGCCTTTATAAATACAGGATATATGCTGTGAGCTCCTTGGAGAAGTGCATGCCAAGAACTGTGTCTTTCTTCTTCCTTGCTACACCCTACCCCCACTGCAACTGCCATCTGGAGGGCTGGCTTAGCACTCTAGCTTCTTATAGATCTATTTAAAAACCTTTAATATCCTTGTAACTGCCCCAATATGGAGGTAGCTGTCTCCAGGACCCTCCAGCTTATAGACTAAAACAATGAATCATCCAGGATAAGGGTTAGTTTCTGAAAGGACTCTCTACCCCAAGGTTCTCATCTGCATACCTTGAGGATCAAGCTATTGTCTCCTACCCTGCCCATGTGATTACTTACAATATAGACTAGCATAAAACCTTTCCCTTTTGTCTCTCCCCCACCTCCTCTCCTCTTCCCCAAGGAAGAATATGTTGTGACATCCTGATCCCCTTGAGTGGCTCTTTGATCCATTCTTGGTAACACTCATAAGGAAATAAAGCCCTTGCTTGTCTAATAGCATCATCTCTCTCAAGCTGCGTGGGAGCTTTCTCTTACAAAGGCTGCTGTCAGCTCCCTCACCCCGCATAATCATGATGCAGACTGTGGCGTCACTGCTGGTGACGTCTGTGATCGGAGAGAGTGGGATGTGCCCCGAGCTTCAGCACCTTGTTCACAAACAATGATGGATTGTTAATTTTCAAAGAAAATGAATAGGGATTCAAAATAACACCTGCAATGCACAATATATTGCTTCATGAGCAATAAATAACAAACAGAAGATAAAACCTTGAGCCCTAGGCTTAATGCAGAACCGAAACATGATTTATCTTGCTGTTTCCTTTCCCTTAGCCAGAGAACAGGAAGCACAATGTTATTCTGTTCTAGGATACCCAACCGTGCCCTTGTGCCATAATCTTTTACAACACATACTTCTTCAGTACCTACTGTATGTAAGGTCCTATATGATATGCTAGAAATGGTGTTTTCTTCTGTGTTCCATGCAAGCATTTTCTAAACTTCCTCTCTTTTGCCATGGTATTCCTAGCATTATTTACAGGACTTCCATGGCACTTGGACTCCCCACCATGAGAATCATTTCTTTGATGTGAAACATAAAAGTAACCATGCTAAAAATGTTAATAGATTCTTGGTGGGGAATGCGGTCTGATTTTTTTTTTAGTACAGTGGCATAAGCGAGTAGTACATCAACTAAAGAAGTTGGGATTGGCTGCACATGTGGTAGATGGGAAGGGACTGTGAAGAATCTAGGAGTATAAGGCACTCTCCAGTAAGAACACATGAACATAGGGGCACATGGATGGCTCAGTTGGTTAAGCATCTGACTCTTGATTTCAGCTCAGGTCATGATCTCACGGTTTGTGAGCCCCACATCAGGCTCTGCACTGATGGTACAGAGCCTGCTTGGGATTCTCTCTCACCCTCTCTCCCTGCCCTTTCCCTGCTCTCTCTTTCAAAATAAATGAATAAAAACTTAAAAAAAAAAAAAGAACACATCAACATTGCTGCAGTAGAACAAGGTTTCTCAGCCTTCTCACTGTTGATATTTTGGGTCAGATAATTGTCTGCTGTAGGGGGCTGTCCTGTACATTGTAGGGTGTTTGGCAGTATCCCTGGCCTCTATCCACTAGATTCCAGAAGCACCCCCTACTTCCAGTTGTGACAACCAAAGATGTCTCCACATATTGCCAAATGTTCCCGGTGGGGGCGGGGGACAAATTAGCCCCACTTAAGGATCCCTGCAATAGAGGACCTGGGGGATACCCATCTATGTAACGATGAGATCAGTAGCCTTCCCAGCTCAAATATTATATAACTTTATGATTTACCTAGTTTAAG
Organism: Neofelis nebulosa; assembly: GCF_028018385.1. Taxonomy (NCBI): domain Eukaryota; kingdom Metazoa; phylum Chordata; class Mammalia; order Carnivora; family Felidae; genus Neofelis; species Neofelis nebulosa. The sequence goes on along the minus strand of NC_080800.1, from coordinate 107,843,250 downwards.
ATAGCATAGTGGTTAAGAGCATGAATTGTGGACCCAGACTGCCTGGGTTTAAATCAGGCTTCACTGCAAGCTGATTTTATGACCATTGACAGGTTACTTAACCTCTCTGCTCCTGTTACCTCATCAGTAAAATAGGGGTAATGAGAGGTCCTACTTCATAGGGTTGTTGTGAGTTATAGATTAATGTACATAAAGTGCCTAGAACAGTGCCTGGCACATAATAAGTATTAAGTAAGTGTTACCTATATTTAGTCTTGTTATAATTACTATCATTAACACTATTATTCACCATTTATCTAAGTCCTAGAATGTTGCAGAGGTCTGATGTTTCACCCAGCTTTGGACCACTATCTTGCTTCTGCAGAAATGACTAGAGAGTTAAGTCCACAGTGCATTACTACACAATGCAGAGATTTTATTTGGCTATAGGTCTATTAAATAGGCATTGCAGTTAAGCCCCACTTTGTACAATTGTTGAGTTCTTCCAGAGTTCACTTATTTAAAAGCACACTAACTGGTACCTACTTCTAGCTAATCACTGTAGAATATACAAAAGTAAATGAGATTTATATCCCCTGCCTTCAAGGAGCTAACAAAGATGGGTGCTACATGCACATTTATTTTAGTAAATATAATTACCCTTAAATTTTCAAAGAAATTATTGTCATTTCCTTTTTACCCATGAAGAATTTCTATGTGATGAAAATTATCTTCCTATCTCCAGATTTATCTTTCTCAAAGTTTGTATTTCTATAAGTATTGTGTAATTAAGTATGGTGATATTCTTATACTACCAGCATGTTAGGATTATAATACCTCAGATTATCACCATTTATCTTCCTCTTACTCTCTGTTTAAAATGTTGAATATTTAGTCCTCAGAAGAGACCGACTAAAAGAGATTTTATCTTAATACAAAAACAGAGTGATATTCCATTCTGAATAGCTTGTCACACGCTATACACCTACTCTCTTCTGGGAAGAAGAATGTCTATTACATATATTCATATATTTCCTCATTCATTTATTTTAAATACTTTATTGAACATCTACTTTGTGTCAGACACAGTGTCTAGGCATGAGGAATAACAGGAGGAATAAGGGAATCCAGAGTCTAGGAGGAGAGACAGATATAGAAAGATTATAAAAATATAATGCAATAAGGGCTATTATAGTAATGTGTTCAATGAACTAGGGGAACACAAAAAATAAAGGGCTCTTTGGGAAGGAGTTTAGTGTGATGGATAAGACTGTGGACATTGGTACCAGAGCTGCCTGGGTTCATATTCCTGTTCTACCACTTATTAGCTATGTGATATTGAGCTGGTTACTTAAACTCTCTGTGCCTCTGTTTCATTATCCGTATATTATTATAATTCCTATATATGCTGTGTCTCTCAGTAGACTTTGAACCCTTCAAGGGCTAGGACTACTTCATTATCATCACCTTAACTATTGCCATGTTATTGTTACCACTTACCTAGTACTCATTCTGAGCCAGAAGCCATGCTAAATTCTTTACCCACATTATCTAATTTAATCTTCAACAAACCTATAAGGCAAATACTATCACTTTCCTAAATTCGTAGTTTGCCATTTTTCTCATCAAATCCAGTTATTTATTCATAGAACTTATCACAATGTGTAATTATTTTATGTTTATCTGTATTTTAATATCTCCCTTCTGCACTAGAGAGCTTCATAAGATCAAGGATCGGCATGAGGCCTGTTTGACTCACCATAATGTCTTCAATGTCTGTGATGGTGCCTGGCACACAGAAAATGTACAATGAGTGTACAATAAATATAAAAGGAAGGCTGGAAGGTAGACCAGCAAGAAAAGTGAAGAGAAACATAATGAGCATATATTGTAGTCCAGAACCATCTGACTCCCAAACCCATGCTCTTGATCACTAGGCAGTGTTGCTTCCTACTCTTAACAGACTTTCAATAGATGTTTGTTGACAAAATCCTCTCTTCAACTTTGCACAATACTGTGTAACAAAATTATAGTAAGCATAAAAACCAATGCATATAAACCTGGACATAAGAAAGAGAATTATGGGAGAGTGAATTGTCAGAGAAGGACATCTTTTGTCTTAATACAAGAGTATAGACAACGAGATGACACTAACATACTGAACTTGTTTCAATGGAAATAAAGGAAACAAATGAAATAACTCTACTACAGGATGTGTGTGTGTGTGTGTGTGTGTGTGTGTGTGTGTGTGTTGTCTTCAAGATCAAATAACTGACAATAATTGACTAGTTAATCAAGTGAAGTATAATATAAAAATAAACAGATGGCAATGATTTGATAATTATGGAGCGATACCAAGTTAAAATGGACAATTACTTCCAAATCTTTTACTCTTTTGGCACTAATGAACTCTTGTTCCAAAGTACCATAACTTCAATCAACTTACAGAGAAAGGATTCATTCACAACTCCTCTACAGCCCTTGACCTCATGAAGAGTTCCCACACAATGCAGAACAAAAAATGAGCATTGCAGGACACGTTCTTCAGACTTGGGTGAGGTATTTTGACAGCACTCGTACTTAACTTCTGAATATTCTTGGCCACTGCCAGTAAATGTAGGACTTATGGGCAAATGAGCAATCTCTTCCTTTAGTGACACGGGACCACTTTTATAAAATACTTAAAGAAATTGCTAGATGTCCATTTTTAGTCTAGAAAGTGAATCAGGCCCATTTTTAGTCTAGAAAGTGAATCAGGCCTGGTCTTAACTTTTCCACTATTAAGTGATGATTCCAAACAGATGTTCAACACAGCATATTTTGTTAGTTAAAACCTTAAATCCAGATTGTTGCCAGACAGAGATGATCATCTGGGATTTCCCTTTGAAAGTAAAAATGTAGGGGCGCCTGGGTGGCGCAGTCGGTTAAGCGTCTGACTTCAGCCAGGTCACGATCTCACGGTCCGTGAGTTCGAGCCCCACGTCAGGCTCTGGGCTGATGGCTCGGAGCCTGGAGCCTGTTTCCGATTCTGTGTCTCCCTCTCTCTCTGCCCCTTCCCCGTTCATGCTCTGTCTCTCTCTGTCCCAAAAATAAATAAAAAACGTTGAAAAAAAAAATTAAAAAAAAAAAAAGTAAAAATGTATAAGCTTCCTTATATGTATGACTGTGCCTATATGGGAGAAAGATTATAGCCAATGATATCAAACTGAATTATCAGTTAGGTGCATTTATTTCTGGTTGTAAATCTAAATGAATTACTACATGTAAATTCAGTTGTCTTGGAGAGAGAATTAGTTTAGCAACTATGCCATCACTTTTAAGATAATTTATCTTTCTGAAAAGATATACAAATAATCAATGAGTGTCATTGCATGGATTTCTCATTGTGCCCAAAATCAATGTAGGTTGATTTTATTTATTCATTCATCCAAATATTTCTTGAATACCTACTTTATACCAGACACTGAACTAAAAAATGGAGAAACAAAGACACCCAAACTAAGTCCCTGACCTATAGGAGCATGCAGGCCAGCAGAAGAGAGACGTGTATTTAATAAGTGTAATTCAAGGCAGTCAATGATAATGTCCAGTTGATCTTGCTTCCTGGAATGCTTTTCAATCCTAATCCTCCTATCACTACCTGGAGGAAAAACCTATCCCTCCTTAAAGACTCATTTCAAATTATTCTTTCCCAGCAAAGGCTTCCCTAGTATTCCTCATCCTCTCCACACCTCCAACCCCAAACATCCTTCCCAAGTCATTCCAGCAGATTTAATTACTCCTTTTCTGTTCTCATAACACTTTACTCACAGTTTTACTGCAGTACTTATTACAATAATTTATATTAGGTTATATGTCATGCCTCTCATTGTATTGTGAGTTCTTCCAGAGAAGTAAATGAGTTTTGTTCATCTCTGTAACTCCTAGTCACTAGCACAGGATCTGGCACATACTAAGACTCAATAAGGGTTTGGTTTAGGGAAAAGGAATGAGAGAATAAGCAAACATAAAAATGAAATTCTAGATAAAATGTTACGATAACACATTAGGAAGGAGTGATTAATTCTAGTGACGTGGCTTCACAGACAATGTAACATTTGAGATGACCCCTGAAAACTGAGTAGGATTTGACAGGTGGAGATGAGTGTTGGGGAAGTGGAGGGAAATGAAAAGGCAGAACTCCTTAAGAATTTAAAAACTGAATTTATCATAGCAAAATAATGCTGTAAATTCCACATGGTTCTTATCTAAACCATCTGGTTTATGTAAACAACTTTAGCAGGAACTCTCCTTGCTAACATTTTAACAGGCACTTTGAATTAATATATATTTTGAAAATAGTAACACTGTGCTGTGTTACTGTGTGCTGTGCTTTAAAAAAACTGACAATTTAGATAATTCTCTCTCCTCCTCAAAAATTAGTCCAGAGTTTGGCTAGGTTGGTACATTGTAAATTCTCGTTCTTTGATCTCAGAATTCCTTATTAAGAATAATTCCTGATTCTCTTATGTTTTCCAGGACTGCAGAGCCAATGAGTAGCCAAACTGTTGCAAGAAATTATTTTTAGTATGGGGGCCCAGTCCTTCTAAACCTAGATGTTTCCTCTTGGAGTCATTCTTCAGCCACTAGAGAAAACCAGGGTGCAGATTCAGTAATCTCTAAAGGTCCCTTCCAGTTATAACATTCCCTAAAACTTGTCTCCCCTGGACTAGAGATTGGGAGTTCAGATGAACTGAATAATCAATATGTAAACTCTTGACTCAAAGGGTATCTGATGCCCTATGTTTGTTTTCTTAATAATATTTACAATATGGCTATTTCTAGCCATACTATGCCTTCATGGGAAACAACTGAAAACTGGATGTGAGGACTAGAGTTTCTGGCGATAGAGAAATCACCAGTTCTGAAATGTGACTTCTGACTATAGTAACAAATGCTAAGGCCATCAATCACTCTGTGTGTGTGTGTGTGTGTGTGTGTGTGTGTGTGTGTGTGTGGAGGGGGGCGGGTTGTGGAGAAGAGGCATAGGAAGCATAGAAAAATCTTAAAAACTAATAATTCAGAAATAATGTTTTTGAACATTTGCATTTTCTTGTTCTGACGAATCAGTGACAAAATAGCACTTGTATAAATAACCAGGGCAAGGTTCATCCCTGATATTTCCAGGTTAGAAGGATGTGATAGATGTTAGCAAGCTACTATTAGAACAGAGTTGTCTTCTAGAGTGTAATTGGCTGGAGTGCATACTGAGAGGTAGGAGAAAAGCCATGGAAAGATTTTTCTATAGAAATCAGTAGTCAGAGGGAAATTTCCAAAAATATGTCTTTCTGTGCTCCCAACTATGTAGTATATACATGCACTTGCATGCATAACTCACTTCAGTGTCTTCTTCTGTCATCATTGCTCCTGGAATGTCTTTTTCCTCTTTTCCTTCTTTACCTATCTAATAACTACCCATGACTCAAGACATGTTCTGTAAAAATATGGCCAATTTGTTCAAATCCTATCTTCTCCATGAAGTCTTTCCTACCTACTCAAGCCACATTTTCATTACTTAAATTTCAGTAACATTTCCAGTCAATTCCATTCAATTATTTGGTTGTTTCTTAATGGTTTCATTGGAGATAGTAAAACATTGTGACTAAAAGTATATATCCTGCATGACCTTAGACAATATATGTGACCTTTAAAAGTCTTTCATCTATTAAATGGAAATGTAAATAGTCCCTTTCACAAGGTTATTTTGAAAGTTAAATGAAAATAATGTGTGCCAAGTGCTTTACCTAGCATGTGGTAAGTGTTCAATAATTAGTGGTAGTAATGGATGGAGGTGGTGAGAGTAGCGATAATAGTAATAATCATTGCCACCATCATTGGTCTCTTCAATTATATTGTATAACCTTTGAAGGCAAGGACTACATATCCTATCTGATTATTCTCTCGTGTCCCCCTAATTTCCAAAATACTCAATTGGCTAATTTGATATTTGCTGATTGTATGTCCATCTCTATTCAATGTTAACTGCCTCAAAGAAATGAAATTACATCAAAAATAGAATTTTTCATTTTTTTTGCACCATGGAAGCTGTTGGATGGTTTTTCTTAGTTTGCATGCATGAGTAGTTTGGATGGAAGCTGACGAAGTAATCATATGCAACTAGACTATGAGAAGAATAGGAAACCTCTTAGTCATCCCAAGCTCCTGTGGTATATGTGCTTGAAAAAAACCCAGAAAACTACAAAACCCTGATGAATGAAATAAAAGAAGAATTAAATAAATGAAGAGATATTTCATGTCCATGGATAGGAAGACTCAATATTTTCAAGATGTCAGTTCTTCCTAACTTGACTTAATGCAATCCCAATCAAAGTCCAAGCAAGTTATTTTGTGGTTATCAACAAACAGATTCTAAAATTTATATGGAGAGGCAAAAGGCTCAGAATATCCAAAATATGTTGAACAAGAACAGAGTTGGAAGCCTGATGCTACCCAACTTCAAGATTTACTATAAAGCTACAGCAATCAAGCCAGTGTGATATTGGTAAAATAATAGACAAATAGATCAGTGGAGTAGAATAGAGAACCCGGAAATAGACCCCACAAATAGAGTTAACTGATCTTTGACAAAGGAGTAAATGCAATACAATTGAGGAAAGACAGTCTCTTCAACAAATGTGCTAGAACAGCTGGAAATCCTCATGCAAAAAAAATCTAAACACAGATCTTATACCCATCACAAAAATTAACTCAAAATGGATTATAGACCTAAATGTGAAATGCAAAACTATAAAACTGCTAGAAAATAACATGAGAGAAAACCTAAAGGACCTTGGATATGGTGACGACTTTTTTTTTAATGTTTATTTCTTTTTGAGAGAGAGCGAGAGAGAGAGAGCACACACACAGGAGGGACAGAGAAAGCGCATGTGTGTGAGTGCGCACATGAGAGACAGGCAGGAGGGATCCAAAGTGGGTGCTGCACTGACAGCAGAAAGCCAAATGTGGGGCTTGAACCCACAAACTGTGAGATCTTGACCTGAGCCAAAGTCAGATGCTTAACCAGCTGAGCCACCTAGGCACCCCAGTGATGACTTTTTAGTACACCAAAGGCATGATCCATGAAAGAAATTATTGAAAAGCTGGACTTAACTAAAATTAAGATCTTATGTTCTGCAAAAGGCAATGTAAAGATAATGAGAATATAAGCCACAAACTGGGAGAAAATATCTGCAATATACACATCTGGTAAAGGACTATTATCTAAAATATACAAAAAACATTTAAAACACAACAAGAAAACAAACAGCCCAATTTAAAATCGGGTCAAAAACTTTAATAGACAACTCACTAAAGAACATATACAGATGGCAAATAAATATATGAAAAGATGGTCCGTATTATGTAACAGGAAAATGCAAATTAAAACAGCAAAGAAATACCACTATACACCTATTAGAATGGCCAGAATCCAGAACACTGACATCACTAAATACTAGTGATGATATAGAGCAACAGAACTCTCATTCACTGCCAGTGGGAAGGCAAAATGGTTTGGCCACTTTAGAAGATAGGTTGACAGTTTCTTACAAAAGTAAATATGCTCTTACTATACAATTCAGTGATTGTGCTGCTTGGCATTTCCCCAAAGGAGTTGAAAACTTATGTTCACACAAAAATGTGCACATGAATGTTTATAGCAGTTTTATTCATAATTGTCAAAACTTGGAAACAACTACAATGTTCTTCAGTAGGTGAATGGATAATCTGTGATACATCCCTATGATGGAATATTATGCAGCATTCTATTATGATAGAAATGAGCTATCAGGCCATGAAAAGACATGGAGGAAACTTAAATGCATACTACTGAGAAAAGCCAATCTGAAAAGGCTGCATGTTGTATGATTCCAACTATGTGACATTATAGAAAAGGCAAAACTATGGAGATGGAATAAGATCAGTAATTGCCAGGGGTTGGGGTGTAGGGAGGGATGATATAAGCAGAGCACAGAGAATTTTCAGGGCAGTGAAAATATTCTGTGTGATACCACAAGGATGTATACATGTTATTATACATTTTTCCAAACGCATAGAATGTACAACAGCAAGAGTGAACCCTAATTTAAACTATGACTTTTAGGTGATTATGATGCATCTTTGTAACAAATGTACCACTCTGGCGGGGGATGTTGATAATGGGGGAGGCTATGCATGTGTGCGCGTAGAGGTTATAAATGAAATCGCTGTACCTTCTCTGTAATTTTTCTGTGAACATAAAATTGTTCTAAAAAATAAAGGCTTCATAAAAAAAAACAAGAGAAAAGGAAGGAACAGAGGGAGTAGAAAGAGAAAGAAAGAAACACACTAAAATACCATCTGGTAAACTTCTTTCAAATTCTATGACTTCCTTTTGGTTCACGCTGTATTGTTTTAACCCTTGTAAAGAGCTGGAATTAAGGCTCTATCTACTACTTGTCCATCAGTCTGTTTCTGTAAAGTGTTTGCCAGTTTATGTTAGGCAAACTACATACTGAAACCTTAATACAACAAATTATTTTGCTTGTCATTTTTTTTTTAGCTGATAGTAGTAGAACTCTGAATGTGGATTCCACTGCAATGACGCTACCTATGTCTGATCCAACTGCATGGGCCACAGCAATGAATAATCTTGGAATGGCACCACTGGGAATCGCTGGACAACCAATTTTGCCTGGTATGCTATTTTTAATCACGTCACAAGTGTTTCTTTTTATTGACCATGTGGTAATAAATATAACAGTATGACACAACTTATTTTGAAGTTGACATTTACCAGACTCTGCCTAGAGTGTGCATTTTTGTAATATGAGCTTTATAAGCAGGGTGGCCAGTAGTTACTAGTATACTCCTTATTGCACTATGGACTAGGGATATAGCTGATACAGGATATGGGCATTAATATTTAAACAGGTTGTCGAAATAAAAGGCAACAGAATTTGGCAAGGAATTATAAAGTTTATCTAATTTTATAGATTTAGAGGAGACAAATAAACGTGGAGTGGAAATGAGAATTGACTTAGACACCTCAAAAATCTTAGATTCCTAAACTGGGGAAGAAGAGATGGTAGGGAACATTCCAAAGTGGTTCACATTGAATAACTGTTCATATTTTTTTTAACAAAGTAACCAGTAAGAGAATGGTCATGTTGTACTTACTCCATCTCCACTAAAGATAAAATCAGAAGAAAAATGCCGCAGCCTCTGAAGGGTTTGGTTTAAACACAAAAAAAGCTTCTATACTGTCAGAGCTATTAACCGTTAAAATGGATTTGTGAAGACATTAGGGAATTGCCATCTATGGAAGCCTGGAGTGCTTTTAAAATAGCCTAAATATTAGTCTTCCCAGGTTCATCTAATTGTGATCCTACTTTTAAAAGAATGGCAGGACCAGGCCCATCAAGTACCTTGCTATTCAAAGTATAATCTGCATAACCTGGGAGCTATTAAGAATTGCCAAATCTTAGGCACTAGCCCAGAGCTACTGAATCAGAAGCTGCATTTTAACGTGATCCCCAGGTTATTCACAAACACAGTAGAGAAACGGATCTAGAGTAATGCCACTTTGTTGTGCCATTTGTCTATATAGTTAGTGACCTCCACCCCTCCCCCCAAAATAATTTCACAGTTCCAATTCAGATTTTGAATCCTTATAAGGTATAATGGGGGCATGCAAGTGTAGGCAACAATACTTTATAATCTTAATAATTAAGAAATGTGATTACATAGAAAACTAGGAAACAAGCTTAAAAGCAGCCAAATATAAAGGAAAAATATGTAAATGAGAAATGGGTGGAGAATGAAGGCGCTTGGATTATGTATGTGGCAGAGGCAATGAACTGTCCCACCAAACTATAATTTATGCCTTGGACTATAGTTGACTAGACTGCATCCTACTCCATTAGACCAACCATGATTGAAATGAGCAACCAGGGATCCTTTTAGGGTGAATGATTGGACCATAGATCTCCTTGGGTTTTGAATGACTAGTGGGGCCAATCTGGAATCAGCAGGTGTTATGACAGGAGCCACTATTGCATCATGGTTAAACATCAGACTCTGGAGTCAATCTGCCTGACTTCCAAACCTGTTTCTTTCACTACTTTATTTTGAGTAGTTAAATATCTTCTATGAAACTCTGTTTCCTCATTCATAAAATCAGACTAATAATACTTAACCCCTTAGGATTTTTGTGACAATTAAATTGTCACAAATGCACGATGCCTGCCTTAGCACAGTGCCTGGCACATAGTGCTCAAACGTGTTAGCTATTAAAATATTTTTAAAATCATTATTAATATACTTTTTATACATATTTCTAAAGGATGTAATGGGTCTTTTAAATTTAGTTCTTCCTCATTATTTCATTGTAATAGCATTTAAACTAAAATATTATGTATTATTTTATAGCTCCATTTGGAGTGGTCCTGAGTCACAATCTCTTACAGTCTAGAGAAGCTAAACAATCTGATTTGCCTTAAACATTACCAGTTCATGGAAATCTGATCTGTATGGGTATATGTCTCAGGGAAAAATCTTGAGGCCAGATCTGCACTGATGCAATATGTTAGTTATGTTGGATTATTTGTAAATTACAATGTCTAAACATAAATCTATGTTCACATGGTAATCTTCAGCATTTAGTCACCCATCTGCAATGTGGAGCAAGAAAGGCTTAGCATTGAGAGTAAAAAAATCATCCAAGGCATCACTATAGGCCCAAAGCTTATTGCTGGGGTCAATAACAGGCCTAAAAATTTGGGTAGTTTTCTTCACAGGAGCTCAAAGGGCTATTCCTGGAGAGAGTATCTTGTTTACTATGTAACAACATAGGCCTCAAAGACAGACTGTTTGGGTTTGGATCATTGCTCTGCTACTTGCTAGCTATGTGACCTCACACAAGTTACTTGACCTATCTGTACCTCAGTTCCCTCATCTGTAAAATGAGGATAACTCTAGTATCTACCTCATAGGATTGCTGTGAAGATTAAATAATATGCTTAGCCCAATGTTTGGCATGTAATAAGCACTCAGTAAAAGTTAACTGCCATCATTATTACTATTAGTAGTGCTATATGCTCTTTAAGATAAAGGAAATACTAACATCCTTCCTTCAAATGGCTGCTAAGCTACCACTTAAATTGAAAGTATTTGAGTTCAATGCCGCCACCATCAGCTCTAATGAGTGTTCCTCACATCCACCTCCAGCCAGACATTTGAAACCTTACAAGTGATTTTCATTTCTACTTCTAGCCCTCTTTGCCTGCATCTTATTTTCTTAAGCACTATGAAGAAATAGATTCTCAGGGTCCCCTTCAACTTCGTGTTTCAGTAAATTTTTAGCTATGCTTTAGGGAAAGTTACTTGACTTTGGAAACCAGATCTTAGAAATATTGATATTTAGTTTAGTAGTGCTCTTTTTGTCTTAAAAGTACCTTGAGCAATAGTGTTGGGCTGAGACATACGAAGCTATCTGTAAAATTACTTGAGTTTCGTGTCAACTAATTTTTCCCTTCTGTGTATTATTTTAGGAAGGCAGTTTAACCATTGAGATTAGAACACAGGTTCAGGATCCCGACTGCCTAGGTTCAAATAAATCCCTGCTCTACCATTAAGTAGCTATGTAAACATTGGCAAGTTACTTAACCTCTCTAGGCCTCAGTTTCCTCATCTGTAAAACACAGATAATAATAGCATCTATGACATGGGGTTGTTGTGAAGATTAATGAGTTAATACATTAAAGTCTTAGAATGATTCCTGCTTCACAGTAGTCTCTCAATGAACTTAACTCGTATTACTGTTTTGAGTTCACATCTGACATATCCTCACAAAAAGTTGAATTATGGCTCATTTGTATTCTTAGCAACAGTGAAGGGTAATGAATGCAGAAGCAAAATTTTCCCTGGGAGAAGTGCTGGACAATAGCAGGTGAAGGGAACAGTACCTGCTAGTGCTGATGACTGCTCCTTGTAAATCTCATGGTGTATCCACAGAAATGGAAGGTTGACACCACAATCCAATGCTGCCTACCCTTCTTCTTGCCTAGATTTTGGGAACAGAATGCCTGTTATTTTTATTATGTAACATTTTAACTGAATGGGCTAAAACATCCCCCAATCCTGTATCCTCCCTGCCTCAAGATTCCTTGAAATGTAAATGGCAGCCAATGAGCCACATGGAACTGTTCCCTGAGATCACTCACTGATGGCTCAGTAATTCAGCTACTTTTCTGCCCCTTATGAGGTTTCCTACTGAGCTTTTTGTCCAGTCTGAACTGTTCCTACTGAACTTTTTTTTTTGTCCAGTCTCATCTGGTCTGTAACAATAGAAAAGGCTTTTGGCATTGATGAAAAACAAATGATACATAAGCTGCCTTGATTTCCCCTAGAGAACTCAAATCCATACTGTCATGGAAGCTGAGTCTCTTGACACATACTTGTCATCAGGGTAGTGTCATTATATTCATTGAGTGGGGAGCAGAGAGGCCATCTCTGGGGTTTGGTTTGGAGCTCCCTTTCATCTAACATGGTGTTTTGTACAGCTGCTGTTCAATAAAGTTAATCCACAATGATGGCAAATTAGGAGGTCTCCTCTGTCTGGCAGCTGTCTTTCCTGCTAGAGTATTTGCTTTTCCAAGCTGGTCAAATACGACTAATGTTAGTTTTCAAAGAGAGGGACCAAGAAGGGTCAGACCTTCTGTTTAAGGAGCATTGTTCTGCCCATGATACCAGATGAATCCAAAGATGGATCAATTTAGGGGTACTCATTGAATAGCTCCTTTATTTTACTTTATTTTCCCCTCAATTAAAATATTCTTAGCATCCAAATATAGACCCTGTGAAGTCCCAAAGGAGAAGAGTCTCTCATTATGGTGTCTCCACTTTATTGACTATACTACCTCCATAATAGGAGATGTTGGAAAATAGGGACTTATGGACTTTATTTTGTCATTTTTAAGAAGGCAGTTCTCACCGGACCCAGGGGGCCAATTCTGATGGGAGCAGGAAGAATGAGGATGTGTGACACATGATAGGCCACTGCTCTACAAGCTCCTCAAGGAGAGACAAACGTGTTTCTATTATTTTTAATATCTCCCACAAATAGAATATGGCTTCAGTGGCAGATAAGTTTGAAATCCTGGGAAAAGAGAGCACTGTTCATCAGCATGGTGGACACTTTACTGAAAACCAATGATATGTAAAACACGATACCAAATAGAATTAATGCCTCCATAAAAGAAGCTTGAAGCCTACCCAGTGACGGTACTCTCAAAACTCCCCATGGAAACTATTACAAAGAATGGCCAAATGAGATCGTTTGTTCATTCATTCATACAAGAAATATTTACTGAGGCCTGCTGTACACAGAGTACTGTGAGAAACCCTGGGGATAAAGCAATGAACAAAAAAGACAAGATTCTTGCCCTCTTACTGGGTTCAGTACTTTGAGAACCTCCATATTTTCTCCCTAATACATCTCACATATGAGATGCCTCTTGAATGATAACATATCAGAGGCTTCCTACCCATTTTGTTCCTTTGTGCTTTTATTCATCCATCCATTCATTAAAAGCATATTGAGCTAGGGTTAGGGTCACGGGGTATCCAAAATGGGTATAGTTCAATCCTTGCCTTCAAGCTCAGAGTCCACTAGCAGAGGCAAAGTCAATATCACTACACTACAATGTAGCAAATGTCTCAGTAGAAACATATAGAAAAGTACTATTTTAGCTAGGGTGGGATGAGAAGGAGTGCTAGGTAGATGGTAGTGGTCTGGGAAGGTTCACAGAAGTGGTAATATTTTACCTCAGTATGCAGAGATATATGAGAATATATCAGGTGAAAAAAAGGGCTAAGAATGATCCAGGAAGAGGAAATGATGCATCAATTACTGGAATGTATACTAGAGTATATGGCATGGGGACAATGGTTAAATATTGAGTAGAATTACATCATCCCATTCCACAAAGTTTGAGGCAGCATATGAGAAAGGTTATAATAAAAGAGAAAAATTACAAGCAAAATAAACCAGCTTCTAGGAAAATATAAATGAAGGTCAAAGGTGAAGACCAGGGGGCACCTGGGTGGTTCAGTCAGTTAAGCCTCTGACTCTTGACCTCAACTGAGGTCATGATCTCTAGTTGGGCTCTGTGCTATCAGCACAGAGCCTACGTAGGATTCTCTCTCTCCTCTCTCTCTGCCCCTCTTCCACTCCCTCTCTCTCTCTCTCCCCCTCTCTCCCTGTTTCTCAAAATAAATAAATATACATTTTTAAGTGACGATCAGGTAGGGAGGTTAATTAGAATTCAGATGTGTAGGTCATAGGATCCTACCCAATTTCTAAAGTTGAGCTGTACCCGTGACCAGATAGCCAAAACAAAAAGGGAAACATGATCAGTTATGTAATTTGCATTTTCCATGAAGAAAAAATATACCAAACCTCAGAGAAGTCAAACTTTTCATGGCCCTTCACAATTTTGTGTGTGTATTTGACATTTTAGCTCTGAAAGAATTTTTTCATAGGGAGCTTCTTATAGGGATGTACACTAAGTAAGGTAGTTGAGTAATTTCTGAAGCCCAAGCACAGTTGTGTAGCCCAGGACTAGTCAATATTATTTTCCCTGATTTGCTGCAAAATATAAAAACTAAAAATATAGTGATTTTTATATGAAACTAAATTTGCTTAGTTGAAATGACTGTTCTTTATTCTGAGATTATAGACTTTCTACATTGTCTGGTTTAAAATATTCTGTCTTTTATGAACTGTGTGCATGGTATATTGGCTAGTTTCTGTTATTTTTTCCCATGTCTTGTTTTGGCAAATTAAGAGGAAGATAATATACGTACATATGTAATTATTTTTATTCCTCTCTAAACTCTAGAAATCTTGGAACCACAGATGTAGAGTGAAATGTCCTCAGTAATGCCCCTCCAAAGGTGTTCACAGCCTCCCATGATGAAAGTCAAGGTCATGATCCTTAATCTGTCAAATGTTCTAACAAAGGAAGAACACAGTATAAATAAATGGGAAGGAATAGGGGGAAGCTGGGCTAGAAAGGTAGATATTTGCAAAAATTTATACTAAAGAAATAAAGCTTCATTTGTATAAATTTGAAATCAAAGTTGAGATTTACTGGGAGAGTCTTTGTGAACTCTAATTATGCCATATAATCTACCCAAGCTTAGTTTGCTACCTTATTTGCCATTGTACACAAACCAAGCCCTGCCTCAACTTTCCAGCTGGCCTGAAGTAAGGGTTTAGATGATGTTTTGGAGAAGCAGGCAGATGTTAGTAGAATTTGAGAGTCATTATGCAAAAATTTGGAAACTAGTGCTCTATTTCCAAGAGGGCTACTGATAACTGCAGGATCATCTGTCAGCATAGCCAGGCTGTCCTTAGAAATATATGTTCTCTCTTAAGATTGACTGCTTGAAAAGTCTTTGTGAGAATTTGCATGGCAAAGAGGCAGTCAGAACTGTAGTGGGTTAAAATTTCATAATACCCAGGCAAAATTCTTATTTTCCAATGAATTTTATAGGAACTCTAAACAAATAGCAATAATGTCCCAGAAATGTATACCTGAGTTGGAATCAATTTTCTGTAAAATACCTTAATTATATTTAGATCTCATTTGGAACACTTATTTTAGACTAATCTATGGTTGCATTTCAGTGGTTTTATTGTGAGTGCCAACTACCTCCTGGTGCTCAAAGAGTCTCTGGAACACCTAACAAAATGGAAATGCCTTTATGGGCCTGGAGGGGCTCTTGGATGGCAAGAAGTCACTAAGTGCAGGCAGAGCCTTTCTGACGATATGAAGGGGCTTCCAGCTAGCCAGAACCAGGTCCAGTGCTAAAAAGGCAAGACCAACAGTAAATGTGCCACCTCCTACCTTTGCCCACTTCCAGTTCATACACTGCCACAATTTTAACTTCATCTGTGAGTCAAAGTTGGGACAATGGATTTTAAAGAGGCCTCTAAATTAACTATTAGTGTGGCAATATGTGTATCAAACACCTGAACAGGAAGTTCTAAGTGTAGAGATAAGCAACCAGATGGTAGCCTTTTGGAGAGAAACATTTGAAGGCCTGCTACAGGTTGGGTAGGTAGAGATAGAGCTTAATCTGACAGGGAGTATCTCTTTTTTCCAGTGGACCCATGGACTTTGTGGGAAGCAATATAGATGAATGATTGAGAATGTGGTTAGTAAAAGCCACCTACTGTATGGCCATACAGTGTTAATTCTGTGAGCTTCAATTTCCTCATCTGTAAAATAGGGAGTAGTATATGGTCCATTCCTTAGGATTGTGAAAATTAAATGAGATGATATGTATAAAACCTGAAAATCCATACACACTCAATTAATGGTTAATAGTATTATGGACACCATCCCTGTCCCCCGCTACAAAAGTGGAGTTTCCATTTTATCGGAAGAAAACCAGTGTGATCCATCCTGCCAGAAAATATCAAGAATTGAACCATAAAATTGGTGAGTATGGCAACTTTGTCAGGCATCAAAAATGGGCAACCTCTAAGGTTTCTAGTGCTTTGTAGACATCTGTAGTCTTAGTCCATCTAGTAGAGTATCAGTCACCTGGCATTGTTTCAATGGGCCGTGTAGTACAATGACCACAAGTGCTCAAGATGGTGGCTCTGGGACCTTGCAGGATCCCACAGCACCATTGCAATAATCTGAGAAAAAATCATGGTCAGTCTAGTTTGGGTACTTAGTGTACTTTCTATTCCCATTCTTTGGAAATAGCCAACTCTATTAACTAACTAATCACACCCCAGTCCCTAGGCATGCTGCATATTCTGTCTATTGCTGTATGACAAACTACTTTATAACTTAGTAGCTTAAAAAGCAATCATTTTATTCTATTTTAAGATTTTCTGGGTGAAGAATTTGGGCAGGACTCTTATGAGCAATTCTTCTATGCCATATGGTATCAACTGGGATGCCTCAGCTGTGGTAGTCTAGTCTGGAGATTCCAGGACAACTTTATTCATATGCATGGCATTTTGGCAGGGACAGCTTAAAACACTGGGCTCAGCTGGATCTCTCTCCTTCCATTTACTCTAAGGCCCTCTCCACATGTCTCTCTACCACAGTAGTCCGACACGTTACATGGTGTCTTGAAGGTCCCATAGCATGCAATCCCAGAAACAAGAGGTGGGAATGGTGTCTCTCTCAAGGCCTGAGCCTGAAAACAGGCACAACTTCTCTTATGTCAAAGAAGTGTGGAACCCATCCAGATTCAAATGGGGGTGGGGGACATAGATTTTACCTCTTGGTGAGAGGGGTGTCAAAGAATTTGTGTCCCCCTTTAATCTGTCACACTGGGAAAAAATAACTGTATGGAAGTACTTAGTTGTTCATTTGCCATGTTTTTCATCATACCAGTTTCACCTTATACCTATAATTAAGTTAATTCATTAAAACAATTGCCACACTGCATTGAGAGGCAGTGTAGTGGTTAAGAGTATTAATAGTTAGACCAACCTGGATTTGAATCCTAGTTCTGCTTCTTACTGGCTGTATAATCTTGGGCAAGTAACTCAACACTCTGAGGCCTAATTTCTTTATAAAATGAAGGATAATAATAGTAGCTAGGTCACAGTCTTCTTGGAATGTGATTATATAAAATGCTTAACACAGTGCCTAGCACATTGTAAGCATCCGGTAAACAATTTGGCTGTTTATAATAATTGGTGACACATAAGTGTAACTGCTTGGATGTTTCCAAACTAGACTATGAGGCCGAGGATTTTGTCTTACTCGTTCCTTAAATCCCAACTCCTGGCACAGGGCCTGGCATCAGACTATTGAATGGATGGACATATGGATGACTGGATGGCAGTGCAGAAATGGTATGTGCCTGCAATGTAACCCCCTGGCTCAAATGTATAAAGAGAATGGAAGATAATTGTACTGCCAGGTAACTACTCTAGGTAGAATGAACACAAGTTGCTAGGGGGCAGGAAAGCTTAAGGCCACACTGAAATATTACTTGAAATCACATAGTAGAGTTGCAACTCAGAGGAGCAAGCTGGCCCAACTGACACACAGCACTTATGGCATTTCCAGTTAAGCTGGGACTTTGGGAAGTTCATGAATCAGAAGATGAATGCAAACCAACATTTATGACACTTCCAGGCATGGCAATACCAAGTCAGAAAGGCTGCAGGGAAAAGGTACTGGAAGGAGAGATATAAAAGCAAAACAGAACAGGGCATTTATTATAGGAAGGACTTTGGAGGAATACGTTGGCCTTTTCCATAGCCCTTGTATAAAATGATTTCAGATCTCCTTCAGAAGTTTGAATTCCTAACATAAATATTAATACTATGTAATTATAGGTGTAGTCCTCAAGCCAGGCTTGAAGGCTCAAAGAGGGAGATAATTTCTCTGGCGTCCTATTCCCAATGTGTTTTAAATTGTTGGACTTCTTTGATATTTCAGGTTCTGCAATACTTGTATAAGTCCCATGACTTCAAATGGTTATTTTCTTGGTTGGCATCAGAAATTTACATCGACTTGGGTGCTTAATGGTTGAAGATAAACAAAAGAAATAATCAATGTGTTAGGAGCCTTTGAAATGTCATGTGCAACCTGCCCTCTAGCAAGCCCTGCTAGGCAGTGTAGCCTATGGAGCTCTTGTCATATTGAACGCAAGAAAGAAAGGGAGTGTATCTACTCTTTGCTTTAGCCATATGTCATGAATACATCTGCTTTTAAATGAATTTCATAAAATATTAATGTAATCATACCAAACAGAGTGGTGAGTACCTCAGTCAGGAGTTATATTTATCTTGTGTATTTGTTTTTTGTTTGTCTCCATTTGTTAGTAGACAGTACATGGAGACGGGCATTTCTTTCTCAGCCGAAGTGGCAGGACTTGCTTAATGAACTGATGTTTCTGTAATCTGTGGTAAGGCAGAGTTGTGAGTGACAGAGCTGTATGAATAACAATGAGGAGGCAGGCAGAACAATAAAAGGAAGACAAACATTTCAGTTGGAGAGGAAAAATAGATGGAATTGTTTAGTTGGCACACAATCTAATCTGATCTTTTCCTACGGAAAATTAACAGTTTGTAAATGGGTGAGATAATGTTAACAATTTTTCCAAAATAATAAACACAAGAAATCAAATTTTCCAAAGACGTAAATGGTATTTTTAACCACAGTGCTCCTATTCTTCAGTGTGGGAACATAGGGCATCAGGGGCCTAAGTCCTCCAAGATGGAAAGGAAGACCTGGACCCCCTGCCCCCACCTGATAGAGCCTGACATATAAAAACCTATCAGGAATGCTTGTGGAATGTGGGAATGAATGCCCAAAACAGTGAATTTATTGTTGTGTGTATGCATGTTTTGAATGGAAGGAAGGAAACTTACCTATCAGCACTACCACTTATCATGCCATGGGTTTTCGTATCTGTTCTGTCCTTTCATCCTTTGAGCTAAATGTCATCATTTATCCCCACTTTTATCAAAAACAAAATGGTGGTACACAGATATTAAGAAACCTTCCACTACTATGTGGAGAAAAGTAGAGATATGAGGGCCACAAGGAGGAAGGCAGGGAGAGAGAGAGAGAGAGAGAGAGAGAGAGAGAGAGAGAGAGCATGAGAGAGAGTGCATGTGCTCACATGCATGTGTAAAAGTGCATGTTGGGTGAGATTGCACGTGAAGGCTAAAAGTAAATTTGTTTTCAGAAAAATAAATTTTCCTCTAATTTCTTGGAAATTTCTTAGAAGACATTTTTTTCTTCCCAAACATATCCGGGGTCTTGATATTTCAGCATGACAGGCATGTGGGAAGATGGCGAATGCTCTAGCTCTTGTGGACTGGCTGTGCACATGTGCTACCACCTGCCTATCTGCCCAGTCATGAGACTCACCCCTACTGGACCTATTGTACCTGAAGTTCCACTTCTATAGGGACCACACATTCTTCCCACCGTTTAGATCCATCCCCTTCAACATCTTGGAGAACCACCCAGGGAATTCTGAGCTCCTTGAGGATGTGCTTATAAGGATTGCCCCCTCGTGTTTTTGTGGTGAGCAGAGTGAAGTTTTGGGGGTTCAGGTACACTACTGCTACTGCAACAGCCCCTACATTATCACAACTCCTTATGCAATACTTACTTTGCTTGCAGCCCGCTGTGCATTCTGTAGCAGAGGACAGGGCTGAGAGGTAGAGAATAAGGAAGTATAATGGATTTCCTTCTCTCAGAGAACTTGCATTTTGTTATAGAGACAAAATTTAAACAAAATCAGTACCACCCATAGACCCAAGCAAGTGGGAACTTTGCCCTAAGCCTGCATCTCAGCGGACCTCCTGCTTTGAAATGCCTGCCTTGATGTTTTTTAAGGCCCCCCACCCAGTGCTAAGGTAGGTAGTGTGATCAGGGTAGGTGCCCTGAGTCCAGAACAGGTCATATATAGGTTCTAATCTCAAGGAGCACCTTTCTTGCAATTTTTAAAATTCCTCTTCATTGTCTGGGACTGACCAGTGCCTGCAGTGTTGTCTAAGCAAAGAGTCCCAATCTCAGCCTGAACCTGTGTGGACCCCAGTCATCATTTCTCCTCTTTGGGGCATTCTCTAATCCTCTACTCTACATGTGGAGTCAACCATATTCTCCAAGAAGCTTCAGAACTCAGGCCTATGGAGTCCTCCCAGACTCTGTTCCAGGAAGGTAGCCTGGCAAGTAAATCACTCCAGCTACCTGGTGTGGTATTTCTTTCATGGTATCACATGAGAATGTGCCAGCGAAATAGTGTTGATGTTGATTTGGGGTGAATTGAATTGTTTATATAGATGAGCCCCACAGAAAAGTATTTGTTTGAGGGCCCCTACACATCCTAGAAGCATCCCTGAATAAAACAAAAGATGATGCAAAATAAAATAAAATTCGGTAGAAACAAGTGTAGAACAATTTTTCAACACAGAGTTGAGAATGAACCAGAATTATCTGGAAAAAGTTCTTCAGGGAAGGTGAGACTTAAGGCCAGCCTTAAGTATGGGGAGAATTGGGAGAGAGTCTAGTGATTCCAAGAAGGGAGAACAATGTGAACAAAAGCAAGGAGAATAGTTATTCATTGAATATTTTTGTGCTATACATTATGCTAAGCACATTGCATTCATCGTTTTGCTTATTCGTCACAGTTCCCTATAAGGTAGGTGTTTGCAGATGATGAAATGGGGGTTCAAAAAATTCATCCTGCTAAGCAAACAATAGAAGTAGGTCCCAGGTCTGCCTGATCCCCAAAATTGTATGCTCTTAATACCATGCTATACTGCAAAAAGACAAGGGATAGTAGGGAGCCTTGTCTGTATGGAGCAGTGAATGTGTGTTGAGAACTAGTAAAGGCAAGATCAACAGAAAAGGCACATAGTATGAAAGGCCTTGGATGTCAAAAATGATATATAGAGACAAATAGACTGGTCAAGCAAAAACAAAGATCCCTATCCCAAAAGGAAAATGCACCAGTAGAATATAATATTTAAGACCTAATGCTAATACCATGTTTTCTTAAATATTTTGCCTTCGTCTTAGAAAGTCCCTTGGCTTGAAATGTATAAGGTAACATTCTGCCTCCACTTGGCCTTGCCTGGTGTCATTTATTGTTCTCTCTTTCCTCTCCTTTTTTAGACTTTGATCCTGCTCTTGGAATGATGACTGGAATTCCACCAATCACTCCAATGATGCCTGGCTTGGGAATAGTACCTCCTCCAATTCCACCAGATATGCCAGTAGTAAAAGAGATCATACACTGTAAAAGCTGCACACTTTTCCCTCCAAATCCAAGTAATATTCTGCTTTTTCTCCACACAAGTCATAATGTTTTGGTGTCTAGGAACACTTTCTTCTTTTTCAAAAAAAATACCCTAGGGCTTCATAGATGTATATACAGAAGCTTCACCTAGAAAACAGAAGACAGGAAAATTTTCTCTTATTAGGCAAGGTTGAATTTTATGCATAGAATAGTAGATTTCTGTGTGTTGGTTGCATTACAAATGATAAAACGTGTTTCTGATGCCATCTGGTAAGGAATTCAAGTGTGTTCGTACAGAGACACCTGACACAAATTGTTCAACACTGCCATTTGCAGACTCTCTTTTTCATAACTGGCCTACATGCTGATAATGGCAGTAATAGTGTGTGTCTGAGCCTGCCCGAGGCACATGAGAATACATATTTGGTGCTAAGAATCCTCCATTGCTACTAGCTATTCACACATCACTCAAACTACTGCTATTCAACTGATGGGCTGCAATAGACAGTGGGGTGAGGTTTAACTTGCTACGAGGGTAAAGAGGAATACTGAGACTGAGTCGAACCACTTGCATCCATCTAGTCAATGAAATTCATGTGGAGATGATCTATGGATCTATCTTGGCAGTAATGAATAGGTTTCTCCTTAGACTCTTAAAAATATCTGCTAACATATGTTGGCCATATTTCACTTAAAATATAGCAGCAATAATTGACTCAAACATTTTTCTAGGTCTCTTTGTGGTTTTATTTACTTTAAGTGATCAGACATTATTTCTACACATGACCCAAGCCTCATTAAGGCTTTTTCCACAGTTCTAGTGGTGCTGGGTGACCTACTTAAGGGAGCTGCCACTACAGTGCTAAGATTAAAGCTGTTAAGGGACACATTCTAGGGTTCAGGCCATAGATCAAATGAACTTGCCTTATCACAATAAACATGAACTTTTGACATGTGACTTCAGACAACTATTTCATCTCCTACCTTACACAGGAATTAGTTAATCATGGAATCAGGCCCTGGCAGGGACCCAAATTCTTAGTATAGTCTATTCATAGCTAACAGGACTTTAGAATCAGTAAGGGTTCATTGACCAAATCATCTCATCTCTTTTTGCTAGTGAGAAATGTTCTCAGTGCCTTCTTCAGGTCTTTGAACTTGATTGTCAGCAGGGTACTTCCTTCTAGGCCAATAAGAAATCTAGGAGGCTGCATCTCAGAGGACTGAATTGGGAGAAGAGCTAGTATGTCACAAGAGAATTAGGGAATGCAGAATAAGATGGCCTAGTAGGCCTTATCTGCCAGCTCAAGTGGCCATTCCTGGATTTGTGTTTAGTGCCTAGGTGAATGAATGGCACTGTTGTACCCTGTCTCTTCCTCTTAGTGCCACTGTCCCTACAAATGGGCAATGGACTTTTTTCCCTTTCATCCAGTGTGTTGCTTTTGGATTAGGGAAAGCTATGCGTCACTAATTCTACATTTTTCACTTCAAAAGCCACGAATTTAGGCATGTCCAGTGTTAAAACCTCCTGTTTATGTAAAGGTACAATCCTGCTGGTTTAATCATTCATTTATCACATAATCAGCTTGCCCTAGGCTTTCATTGTCTCAATCAAGTCTAACGTAACAGGATGGCTCATACCTTGTAATGTCTAGGTTGGGTACGAGAGATGACTTTACAGGATATTCAGTCTCTGAATTGCCAAAGAATAACAGATACATTGTGTATAACACATAGACCACATTATTGAGTGGTCTTTAAAGGAATGTAGACATACACAGCTTAAAGAGGCTCTAACTTTTGATTGTCTCTAGGAAAAGAAACAGATAAACATCCCTCAAATACATTTATCTTTCCCACGTACAGTCATGCCTTCTTGAGTCTGAGCTGGAAGAGCCAGAGCGAGAGGGAAGCATTTTACCTTCATGGCTCAATACTTTTTTTCTTCATCTGTGTTAAGAATACTGACAGAGCAATTAGTACCAATAAAGTTGTGGCTTCAGGGAAGGAACCTGGCTTTGGAATTGAATTAAAAACTAACACTCCTGACACAGCTTAAGGTGAACTGGTGTTCTGTTTCCTGTTTAGAACTTGGATTTTGTCAAAAGGGGGCTCAGGTTAATTGTGTGGGGAAAGCACAATGGCTAATGGAGAAGACTCCCTCTGTTCGGTGCTGAAAGCATGGCAAGTGCCGTTTTTGTTCACAGCCCCACACTGTGAAAGTGTGATGGGAAGAGCAGGGATTTGGTACGACTAAGTCACTTACCTTCTCCAGAGCCTACCAGCCTTGTCCGATAAGGCCTTGATTATAAACCCCGGTATTTATGCCTACCTCCGGTATATTCTGCTTCTGTCTCTGGTATATTCTCTTGCACTCAGTGGCCTGTCAACAGTAAGGACCTGTGATCTGGGGACTCTCACAGTCTCTTTATGCACCCATCCAATCTGCTTCTGTCTTGTTGCTTCATTAGACAGTATCTTTACCATCAATTCCTTCCCCCCTCTCCCACCTGACACTTCATCCAGGTGCTTGTCACATATACAGAACCCAGAAGCCCCAAGGTTCCCATTGCCTACAAGTGCCAAGTCCAACTCCTGACTTCAAAATTCACTGCTATGCTTCATGTGACTGTCTTCAATTCATTGTTTCTACTTGCCACGTACCCATCCTTTTAGTCAAGTGCAGCTGCTTCCCAGTATCACACTCCTCTCCAGCCCAACTGCAAGCCTACCTTCTCCTGGAACATTTCCACGTGGAAGATATGGAAATTAAAACAACAGTTAATCATCCATTGCTCTAATGCATTTCCACCTAAATATTGGGTGCTAGGCCCAATGGGTAATTTTTAGCCCTTAAATTACTTTATGTCTCTGCTATTCTTAGTACTAGTAATCCCTTCATCCTTCTTGAAACATTAGGTGATTTGAAGGTGTAATAATGACTAAGACCACTAGAGAGGTTATATAGATCAAGAAAGGATGACAAACAAGCTAAGTGCCCTGAGGAATTCCAACATTTGAAAATGTAAAAGAGAAAGAGGTGTTGGCATTTCTGTATACCCAGTAGCAGCAAAAGTCTTCTTTACTTGCTGTTTCCAGTTCTTTTCCAATTCTCTTTTAAATCTTCATTTATGCTCTTGCCCCACTCCTCTATCAAAATTTCCCTTGTTTAAGAACTCTAGTGACCAGGGGCACCTGGGTGGCTCAGTCCGTTAAGTGTCCGACTCTTAGTTTTCGGCTCAGGTCATGATCTCACAGTTGGTGAAATCGAGCCTGCGTCGTGCTCTGCACTGACAGCGTAGAGCCTGCTTGGGAGCCTCTCTCTGCCCCTCCCCCACTCATGCTATCTCTGTCTCTCTCAAAATAAATAAACTTTAAGAAAAAAGAACACTAGTGACCTAAATCCAGTAGTTATTTCTCAGTTCTCTTCCTAATTGACCTAATAGCCATGTGCAACACAGTTGATTACTCCTTAGTCATTGGTATACTTTCTTTACATGGCTTTCAGGACACCACACTATTGGTTTTCCTCCCACTTCAGCTGATAGAGCTTCTACATGAAGAGGTTGCATTTGGAATCTACTGTCAAGTTAATAGTAAATGAGGAATAAATGGTGGACTATCATCTGCTATCTGTGTACAGGAACATGGGAAAGCACCCAGGAGCCAGAAAAAGAGTGATTTTTTCATTTTACTGTATCAGAACAGGCCAACCTCATTTTGTCTCCTAGGGCTGGGTTCTATTAAGAAAGTTAGAGAAAGTGGGTAAATTGAGAATTAATAAAAATTCACTAGTCTTCTGATTATCTCCAATCAGTTGGAATTACATTAAAATATATCTGACCCCTGCTGATTATCGAGGGGGCCTTCAGTCTTAGGCATCTAATAAAATCAACTCAAACACTTTGCAGTATGTAAATTCTGGCAAACCAGTTGAGTGATCTGTGATGCTCCTTTGAAAAGCAAGATGCAAGTGGTTTATAGGTTCTCCATGTTGTCCCCTGCCTCATTTCTCAAAGATCAGCAGTGACTCTGATCTTAATGCTGATTGCCCCCAACAGAGCTCCCCAGAGTAGGTGCTTAGTTGTAATTAGAATTGCTAGAAGTTCCTCCTTTTCCATTACCAGAGATTAAAGGTTTTTTTATACTCTCAGTTATCTTGAATCATTTTACATGAAGTTTTCTTCTTCTCTGTCCACAGTAGTGATTGGGTATTACAAGAGTTCAACACATTACCTGATTAATAGGTGGACTTTGAATTTGCTCTCCTATGGAGTTATCATTGCTGTGCCCAGATCACTGTATTTCAGTGGGATTAGTAAATCAGGCCCAGACAATAAAGTGCTTTGAGCTGTGAATTAAAGAATAAGTACTGTCTACTAAGGAAGATAGTACAGCCCATTGCCTTGTTTGGTGGCATACACCTAAATCTCAGTGAATGCTATCAAAGAGACTTTCTACATTTACCCAAGGAAAACAAATAAATCCCCAGCATTCTGGACGCTACTTAGTGGCTTTTATGCTTTTTTACTTAGCAGTTACCACAGAATAATCACAGCATCTAAATAGAGTGATGATTTCATCACAGAATTTTTGAATCCTACAAATGTAGTGAGAGGAAAGAGACTTGGTATTTTCTGTGTTATATGTAACTGCAGCAGTAACCAGATATTCCTTAGAGTCTCTCAGTGGACCAAAAGGTAGACCTAACTAAGCAAACTTAAATAATATAAAAAGGTGAACATTTACTTCACAAAAAGATTCTTTACCATCAAATTCCTTAAATAGTAAACTTCAGAAGGATTCTGTAACAGGATTTTAGTCTAAAGCCTTTGATTTGAAAACATGGCTCTAACTGTAGGGGTGCTCTTGAAAATTTTTTACCTATATAGTCAGTGGCTAGATTGTGTTCCATGGTCAAAACCATATGTGTCTTCACAGCTATAGATTCCTCTATTGAGAAGAGTGATTCCTTCCCAAACCAAGCCTTATCGGAAGATTTGGCTAAAACAAGGAACTGGGAGTTTAGAAGGCCAGGTCTTAAGCTGCCATTCTGCCCCAGTCTTGTAGTAGTGCTTTAGAAAGCCCCAGATTGGTAATCAGAAAATCTGGGTTCTATAACAGTATATAATAATAACACTACAATAATGACCAATTGGGAGCCTATCAAGTGCTAGGCATTGTAGCACTTGCAATATAGACAGTAGATTATCAACTATCCTACAAAAATCCTTGTAAGGTAGAGGACAATATCCCAATTTTAAAGATGAAAGAATGAGATACCCAGAAGATATGTAATTTTCAAAAGGTCATACAGTTACTAAGTTAAGGTTTAAATCCAGGTTTACCTGCTCCAAGTTCATATTCCTTCTCTTTCTATCCAATTTGGCGACCTTGAATGAGTCACTCAACCTCACTCAGCTAAGGTTTTTCTTTGTAATATGAGAAGTCTAGACCAAGCCAGTGGTTTTCAATCCTAGCTACTATTAGAGTTGCCTGAGGAGCTTTAAAAAAAATAATAATGCACAGGCTATACCCCAGACTAATTAAATCATTCTTTGGAGTGAACACAGGAATTTTTCGTTTGGTTGACTCCCAAGTTGATTCTAATGTGCTGTTGGAGTTGAGAATCACTGGAACCGTGATGTTAGAATCCTTTCATTTCTTAAAAACTCAGAAGCAGAAGTCTTAAGAGATTCTGGACCTCATTTCCCTTTTTTTTTGGCTAAAAACCACATTATTCCAGTGCCCATGACTAAGACATTTCAGATTCCTGCTCACTAGGTTATCTTCCTTTTCCCTTTAAATTTCTCCTATGGAACAAAAGACCAATACAGCGAGTTTTTGAAATTACAGAATTTTTTTTTATTAACAGAAACTTTATAAGTTCCCTGAATGCCTTTATCCCTTTTATTGACTAAATGGGAAGAGAGCATCATGAGTACCTGATTATTCTGAGCCACACTGATAAGACAGACAGTGGTAGCAAAGTGAGAAAGCTAGAGATGCGCATACCCAAGGAAGCTCCCAAATCATCTGCTTGCCAACTTGGATAAGTGTCAGGTGAAGACCTTGGCCTAATCTACAAGTGAGACTCATTTATTTTTGCATGGGAGCAGTAATCACTAGTTGAGCTCTCCAAATCTTGAGCTAGGAGAATTGTTGTGAAGAGCTGAATGGAAAGAATGGATTACACAAAATAAATCCTTGCAGATAACAAAACCAACACTAAAGAAACCCTTGACCATCATGCTTTGTTTTGTTGGGCTATGAACTGTAGAATTTTGTTTGGAAAATGCTTGGATACATATAAATAGCAACAAGGATCTAGCAGATCCAACAGGCTTTATGTGTAAGATGAGTGAGTAGAAAGCATATTTTTTTTTCGCAGAGGGAGAATCATCTCATTACGTAGGTTTTTAATGACTCTCTATAGCCAAATTTATCTCACTTTAGTTAATGATTTCCCAGATGAGCTTACTTTCTCTGCTGTCTTTCATACTTCCCTCTAAATGCTGCCCAATTGACTCTGGACCTCACCCCTCCAGCAAGGAATTTGAGGAAAGACTTGCTGGTATCAAAAGCAAAAAACCTAAAAAGGATGGTTTATAGTCTAGCTGACTTTGTCAGCCGAACCATTCTGACACTCATAAATATTTTTGTAAATGTTTACCCCATCATTGTCAAATTAATTCTGAAACAATTATTTCAGTAACCATGAACAGAGGGAATTTAGTAACTATCAACTGAATTAAACAACCTTTTTCTCAGGAACCTTGGTTCTGAGAATTCCTGAAAGTAAGAATTTAAAGTGAGTGGGATGTCCCCCCACTAACTGTCTTCTTAGCAAAAACAACTGAAAATTGGGCATAGCTGAGTTGTCACAACACAAGAACAGAATTAAAGAACTCTGGATGGGACAGGCAGATGGGTCTGAGTTTTTATCATTTGGATGTCATGGTCACCAAACCATTGAAGAAAATTATTTTCATGTGCTGTGGAGCAGAGATGAGCACCTTAGAGGCCGCATGCTTCTGGCACTCTTAGGCAAAAGCCTGATGGGGACAGTAGGGCTATCTCTGGGATATGTTAGATTTCTAAAAAGGTCTGTCCCAAGCAAACATTTTAATTTCAAATGCTTTTGCAATTCTGCTTAGATCTTCCACCTCCTGCAACTCGAGAACGCCCACCAGGGTGCAAAACAGTATTTGTGGGTGGCCTGCCTGAAAATGGGACTGAGCAAATCATCGTGGAAGTGTTCGAACAGTGTGGAGAGATCATTGCTATTCGGAAGAGCAAAAAGAACTTTTGTCACATTCGCTTTGCTGAGGAGTACATGGTGGACAAAGCCCTCTATCTCTCTGGTAGGTGTTTAGTCATAAGCAGTGTGCCCACTGGGCACAACGCAGAGATTGGAGATCAGTGCATTTGTGGCAGATAAAATTTGGGCTTAATGGTATCCCCTCTTGCCTTCAGAGATGGAAAATGAATGTTTTCACCCAACTTCTTCCTTTAAAGTTCTTTGATAGTTCTCAATTGTATCCGTTGTCCAAAACTCCTTACTTGTAACATCTGAAGGCCTTGATGATCTGTCTTACTTCTCAGTACCATCCATCTCCCAGTTCTTCCCTCACATACCATGTCCTAAGCACACTAAGCTAATTGTAGTTCTCACAATGTGCCATGGTGTCTTATGTCTTTTCCTCTGACTACAATTACCTTTTCCATCCCACCTCCCATGTATACATTCTCACACCCCAAAGTTCCAGCTCAAGCATAACCTCTTCTGGAAAGCTTTCTCTGACTTCTCTCCCCACTGTGCCCCAGGCTGTTCTGGGCAGCCCCTCCTCAGTGCTTCCTGCTAGCATGACACCTGTAACACCATGCTAGAACTGTCTCTTTCTGTATCTGTCTTCTTGACCAGAGTATGAACTCCTTAAGGGAAGGGACCATGTTTTATTTAACTTCAAATCCCCACTATCTAGCACATAATCTGGCACAAAAGCAAATGCTCAGAAATAGCTATGGAAGTCAGTTTGTTATCAAATATTTATTGACAGCTAGGCAGAATGCTAGGTTGCTAAGGATACAGCAAAGACCAAGATAGACAAACTTCCTGCCATCAGGGATATTACATTCTGGAGATGGTATAATATATATGTAAAAAATAATTAATATCAGGTACCAATAACTGCTATGAAGAAGATAAAAATAGCTAATGTGCCTAGCATTGTTAGGAAAGCAAGTCTTCCCTGTCATTTGAATTGAGATCTGAACAATATGAAGGGGATGGCCATGTGAACATCTGGGAGCTGAGCATTCCAAAATAAGAAAGAGCAAGTTAAAGGCCCTGAGATGAAATGGACTTGGCATGTTTAAGTGAAAGAGACAAGGTTAACATGACTGGAACATTGTAAATGAGAGAGAGGCAGTGAAGGGAAATGAAGTCTGAGAGGTAAGAAATACCAAACCGTGTTGACCCTTATAATCATCTATAGTAATTAGTTTATTATTCTGGATGCAATGCGAAGTCATTGGAGGATTTTAAGTAGTAGAGTGACATAATCTGATATACATTTTAGAAATATCCCTTCTGTTTAAAGGACAGACTGAGGGGCATGGGCAAACGTAGTTACTAGAAGATAAGTCAGCCAACTGTAGCATTAGTCTAACCTAGAAGTGACAGAGTACAGATAGTAAGAACTACTTTGCCTAAAGTCTCTTATTCATGGTAAAAGTTCAAATTTGGGGAGACTGAGGCAAGGCATTACAATTGGAATGATTTGTGTTAAATACTATAAAGTGAAGCCCTTTGCTTTTGGGGTGGTTTCAAGATAAAGTTTCATGGTTGATCCTTTGCTTATTTTGAATTGGTATTGTTCTCTATGAAGCAGTGGGCAAATAAGACTAAAGGCAGAAGACAGGGTAATCTGAAAGGGCATAGAACAATTAACAACTTCCTTGCCTAAGAGTAATTGTTTGGAGGAAATGGGTCCAAGTGCTAGACATTTTTTTTTAATTTTTTTCAACGTTTTTTATTTATTTTTGGGACAGAGAGAGACAGAGCATGAACGGGGGAGGGGCAGAGAGAGAGGGAGACACAGAATCGGAAACAGGCTCCAGGCTCCGAGCCATCAGCCCAGAGCCTGACGCGGGGCTCGAACTCACAGACCGCGAGATCGTGACCTGGCTGAAGTCGGACGCTTAACCGACTGCGCCACCCAGGCGCCCCAGTGCTAGACATTTTGGGGTGGCAGAATCTTCATTCGTATAACAGGCACTTGTTGGACATCTCCTTTGTGTAAGCTATTGTGCTGAATGTTGTGCAGAGAAGAAAATGAGTAAAACCTAGTTTTTTCCCTTAATGAAGTTAGGGTTAGTAGGCAGTCATACACTTATTTGTTAAAGAAACATTCAGCACTAGGCATTTCTCAAGACACCAATAAAACATACTCAGTGCTAATAACAAGACTGAAAATAATGAGGGCTGAAGTATGGACAAAGCGTTTGGGAAGTTCAGAGGAGAGAAGGGGATGGGGACAGAGAGAGAAAATGTCTAACTCTTGACCATGGGGGTATTGAGAAAGGTACCATTTGAACCAAGTCTTTGGCAAAGAGAAAGCATTTGCACGTGGGCAATGGGGCAGAGATACAGCAAAAGCAAAGGTACAAAAGTGGTAAGTTTTGTGAACATTCAAGGAAACAAAGAGTAGTAGTTTGTGTACTGACTAGGCATGAAAGGAGAAGAGAAAACATCAGCTGTTAGCACACTTTGAAAGGTTTAACAGTTGGGTCTTTACACCTCGGGTAA
Organism: Neofelis nebulosa; assembly: GCF_028018385.1. NCBI lineage: Eukaryota > Metazoa > Chordata > Mammalia > Carnivora > Felidae > Neofelis > Neofelis nebulosa. The sequence continues at coordinate 107,811,641 of NC_080800.1, read as the reverse complement.
TAGGGAAATGTTGAAGGAAATTTTGAACAAGATAATTGTTTCTGAGGGATTAATCTGACATCTCTGTATAAAAATGGATTAGAGGAAAACAGAAAAAAAGTTGAAGGGAGATCAGTTAGATGCCTGTTGCAACAGGCAGAGAAAAGGTAATGTGTGTTTGAAGAAGTAGCCTAGTAACATGGGAAAGGAGAGGAGCATGCAGATGTAAAATATTCTTTTTTATTAATTTTTAAAAATTTTAATTACAGTTAGTTAACATACAGTATTATATTAGTTTTAGATGTACAATATAATGATTCAACAATTCCATACATCACCCAGTTATCATCACAAGTGCCCTCCTTAATCCCCATCACCTATTTCACCCATCCCCCCACCCATCTCACCTCTGGTAAACATTAGTTTGTTCTCTATAGTAAAGAGTCTCTTTCTTGGTTTGTATCTCTTTTTTTCCCCTTTGCCCATTACTTTGTTTCTTAAATTCCACATATGAGTGAAATTATATGGTATTTGTCTTTTTCTAATTGACTTATTTTGCTTAGCATGATACTCTCTAGCCCCATCCATGTCATTGCAAATGGCAGTATTTCATTCTTTTTTATGACTGAATAATATTCCATTGTGTATATATACTATCTCTTCTTTATCCATTCATCTACCAGTGGACACTTGGGCTGCTTCCATAATTTGGCTATTGAGATGTAGAATACTCTTGTTACATTTGCTAAGTGCTGTAAAATCTAAATACTAAAGATTTGACAGCACTTAGGAATGATAATAGAGCATTCCACTATAGACTATTTTAATAAAAACTTAAAGGTCTTAAAAAAACTCTGAACAGCTGTACATAAAAGATGGCATGCTGCTCAGGAGGTATCCATCTAAATATCATTGAAATCTCTCGGCAACAACCACCTCCTGGAAGCATTCTCAAGGCTGCCAGAGGAAAGGGGATTGCAATCAATGATGTGAAAATAGCTAAATTTTGCCCTTTAAATTTTAACTTGCTCCCTGAAAGCTCATAAGTGCTAGAAATCTCCTGAATTGCTTGGCTGTTCTCCCACATTATAAAAGGAAGAGGTTAAAACAAACAAAAATCCTTTAGAAAAGGGGCTACATTTCTACATTCTGTAGAAATAACCACTTTTTTTCTATTGGAGTTTGAACATCTTTGGGAGCTGCCAGTGTGCACGGTGCACCAACCTCATAGCATCACGGTATCTGTCATGTGTTTACACCAAGCTTTTGTATCATCCTCTCATTTGATCCTATCCATGATCCTGGAAAAATAGCCACGGTAATCATTAATAACCAGTTTTCTGATGGCTCAGATGATTAAATAAGATGACTGAGTGTGAAAGTGCATTGTCAGTTGGAAAGGGCCCTAGCAGAATGTGCTTATTTGGAATGCATTTATTCTTCTTTCGAAAAATAATGTGTAGCAGTTTGAATGTTAATGGGCATTATTCTTTATAACAGCTTTATTGAAGTATAATAATTGACATACAATGAATTTCACATATTTCAAAACTACAATTTGGTATTTGTCTGGTATTGACACAGACATACATCTGTGAAACCATCACAACAATCAAAATAACGGACATGTCCACTTCTCCCAAAAGCTTCCTTCATACCACATTTGTGATCCCTTCTTCCTACCCCTCCCCTCTTCTCTCCCCAGGCAACTACCGGTCTATTGTCTGTCAGATTAGTGTGCATTTTCTAGAATTTCATATAAATGGAATCATATATTATGTAAACTCTTCCTTGGTATAGATTCAAATTTCCATTTGGTATCATTTTCCTGTGCTTGAATTTTCTTTAACATTTGTTATGGTGCGAGTCTGCTCCTGATGTATGTATCAACAATAATTTATTCCACCTTTCTTTTTGAAAGATATGTTGTCTGGATGTAGAACTCTAGGTGGACAGTTTTTTTTTCCTTATGTTACTTCATTTTTTTCTTGCTTGTATTGTTCTCAATAAGAAATATGATGTTATCTTTTTGTTTCTCTGCACATAATGTGTCATGTCTATGGCAGCTTTTAAGATATTCTCTTTATTATTGATGTTGAGAAATTTGATTATTATGTGCCTGGTATAATATCCTTCATGTTTCTTGTGCATGAGTTTCATGGAAATTCTTAGACCTCTGAGTTTTCATTAAATTTGGAAAGTTTTCTACCCTTATTTCTTCAAATATTTTTTTTCTATTCCCTCACCTCTCTCCAGTCAAGGTCCCAGTTGGGCTGTATTAGGCCCCTTGAAGTTGTCCCAAGCTTACTACTACTCTGTTCATTTTCTTACAGTCCTTTTTCTCTGTATTTCATGTTGAATAGCTTATATTGCTGTGTCTTCAAGTTCATTAATCTTTTCTTCTGCAGTGTCTGATTTGCCATTGCTTCTATTCAGTGAATTTTTTTCAACTCAGACATTGTACTTTAAATCTCTAAAAATTTGACTTTTTTTGTCTTTTGTGTTTCTAATTAATATGGTTAAACTTTAACTTCTTCAGCATATGAAATCCAATTATAATAGTTATTTTTGTATCCTTGTATATTAATTATATTATGTGTATCACCTCTGGGTCTGTTTTGATTGGATGAGTTCTTAAATGTTTCTTATGATTTTCCTCATTTTTTGAATATTGGATAATTTTTTATTGGATACCAAACATTGTGAATTTTACCATGCTGGGTGCCAGATATTTTTCATTCCTGTAAATATTCTTGAACTTTGTTCTGGGATGCAATTAAGTAACTTGGAAAATCTTTTATCCTTTTAGGTCTTGTTTTTTTAAGTTTTGTTCAGCAACACCAAAGCAGGATTTAGTCTAGGGCTCATTTTTCTCCACTAACTAAGGCAAACCCCTTCTGACTACTCTACTCAATAATCTATGAATTATTCATTTTTTTCTGCTCTGGCTGGTGGAGAGAGGAACTTTTCCCAGCCCCGTGTAAGCTCCAGGGATTGTTACCTCTAATACACGGGTAGTTTACACACACACACACACACACACACACACACACACACAATCAGTATGCAGCTAAAGAATAGTGGAGGACCCTCTGCAGATCTCTGAAGTTGTTTCTCTGTATAGCTTTCTTCTTTCTAGTACTCTGCCATACAAACTCTGTCTTCCATAGTCTCCCTGGATTCCTAGTTCAATTTCCTCAACTCAAGGAGATCACCATACTTTGACTGAGTTCCCCTCCCTGTGCTGAGAATTCCAAGTAGGCCCCATGCTACAAACTCAGACCCTGATGCAAGGCTTGAACCCATGAACCATGAGATCATGACCTGTAAGGCTCATTCATAATACCATTACCCATTGACCCTCCCTCTTACCTCTGAGGTAAGGTGGCAGATGGAGGAATAGAACCCCTATGAGCAAGATTGACCCAACCCATAGAATAATAAACTGTTATCAGAAATGAAACTACAATCCAAGTCTTTTGATGGTTCACCTTGCTAATTAGTAGTGGGAAGAGAATTATGTGGTCACTTGAAACTGCTGCATCTATATCTGAAACACTGAACTTGGAAAAGTACTTACTGTTGCTCACCCACTGAGCTGCTCTTGTACCCCTCTCCCTCCCTCTGTGCATTTAGGTTACCGCATTCGCCTGGGATCTAGCACTGACAAGAAGGACACAGGCCGGCTCCACGTTGATTTTGCACAGGCTCGAGATGACCTGTATGAGTGGGAATGCAAACAGCGCATGCTAGCAAGGGAGGAGCGCCACCGTAGAAGGATGGAAGAAGAAAGATTGCGCCCACCATCCCCACCCCCAGTGGTCCACTATTCAGATCACGAATGCAGCATTGTTGCTGAAAAACTAAAAGGTATAGAAAGCACTTGAGCTTTGTGATTAAAAGAACTCTTTCCTTTGGGGAAACTTAATACATTTGTACCATTGGCAGTTATCCTTTGAATTTCCCACTAATGGGTTCTAAGCATTTCTTATGTTGTAGTCTTCCAGATAGAGAGCTGTACCCAGTAACTGAAGAACTAGAAAATTTGTCCTCACACCTGTGTCTCTGCTCCTCCACTGTCTCAAGGGATGGCGATTTTCTCTCCACACATAAAATGACTAGGATGAAACACATTTTTCCTGCCTTTGTGCATCAGAGAATTTTAGCTGTGATTCATGACTTGGGACCTGTAAGCATCCCATTTCATTGTAGATAACAAGTTAGTTTTGAATTCTAAATCAGAACAATATAACTTGATGTAACCCTGGAAAACTCTGGTAAAATTCCCTTTTTACAGATGAGAAAATGGAGGCCCAGAGAGTGGTCACAGTGTACATTCTTAGATGACTCAAAGACTTAGCTACCACAACCAAAAGAGGACTTCTTTAATCACTTAAAATGGCCAACTTATTTCACATGGGGACCATGGAGACTTTGAGACATGCTAAATAGGACAATTCTCCCTTTAGTTTTTATTCCTGTTACCCTGCTTGACTCTCAGAGCCATTATTCTAATTTAACATGAATCGTCCTGTCTGGTCTCCTGTGTTAGTAGTTCAAATCCAGTCTCCCTCATTCTCCAACTTTGGCTGATTTTTTTTTTTAATTTTTAACGTTTATTTATTTTTGAGACAGAGACAAAGCATGAACAGGGGAGGGGCAGAGAGAGAGGGAGACACAGAATCCAAAATGGGCACCAAGCTCTGAGCTGTCAGCACAGAGCCCGACGCGGGGCTCAAACTCACAGACCGTGAGATCATGACCTGAGCCGAAGTCGGACACCCAACCGACTGAGCCACCCAGGCGCCCCCAACTTTGGCTGATTTTATTGGATGAATGCTGGTGTCCCATTGATCTTATTGATGATACCAACCCAGCTCTAATGGCATGAATTTTCCCTGCTTCTTGTGCTCTGGACTCAGCAAGATGTTGCTAATTCCACTTTCCAAATAGGTCTCACTCACCAAACTTGTTTGCAACATATAGCCTCAGGGATCACACATTTATGAAATCCTTTGTTTGGATTGATTTTGTCTTCACATAAGAAAAAAGAAGATATATACAGCATACAGACACAGAAATAATGATACATTTTGAAAAGCTAGAAAGGCTGAAAGCATTGGTAAAAAAAAAAAAAGTCATGTTTATATAACACCAAACAAGTCAGTCTGAATTTGTTTTAAAGAATGAGTTTGCTGATTGTGTAGAGTTCATGCAGAAAATGAGCATCAAACATAAGACTGTATGCAAGTAATGAAATAAAAACCTGCTCTCAAGGGGAGGCTTACCTCTCATTATATGTCTGCACTGAAAAATGGCAAGAGGCAAGAAATTCAGATTGCAGTGAGAGCTATTTCCACTGGACATGAGGGTTCCTGGCCAGAGAGGCATGTGAAGCCCCAGAACAGGCCTTCAATGGGATGCTAATGGATTCTCTCTCTCAGGAGCCTTTAACAACAGAATATACTAAGTGTCTATCTCAGGAAGCTGGACCAGAAGCTTTGGATAAGCTTTACTACTATTTTAACATCAGAGAATAACTCCTGACTAGCTGCATAAATCTACTTGGAGGGTTCCTCAGGCAAGAGAATCAGGATGTGGAGAAATGTAGAAATAGAATGAATTACGTCAAAATAGATTGGCTGGAACTGAGTGAAAAGCCTGGGGCTGTGGATTGAATGCAGGAGTGATGCTATAAAAGGTCAAAAATGTAAGTGTTTATACCTAAAGAACTACCCATTTAACTCTTTCTTAAAGCTCCTACCAACACTAATTTCATGGATCCAGGACAAAGTAACTATCAAATTCAAGTTAAACTCAAGACACAAGTTTACTTTTCTTTATTAAAAAAACAGGACTGTAGAATTCTGAAGTTCTCTCATTGCTAATTTGCGTATTACACAAAGGGAACACACATACAGAGAGGTTAAGAAATTTGCAACATGTGAAAACTGTATCAGTAAAGAACACTTTAAAAAAGAAACAATTCTCTTTCTGAAAATTCTTCATAAGCTACAACCAATCTGACCACTTTTTGAGTCTTTTGTTCTTTCAGTTGGCCTACTTGTCTGCTGCCCAGGTGCACACATATGCACACACAGCTCCTTATTCAGCAGTTCATTTAACAACCACTTCCAAAATGCCATGGTGGCCTCCTTGCCAGCATGTTGGGTAGAGACGTAGTTACTTTTAATGATTTGAAAAATCTCTTTTTTTTTCAGATGATTCCAAATTCTCAGAGGCTGTACAGACCTTGCTCACCTGGATTGAACGAGGAGAAGTGAACCGCCGCAGTGCCAACAACTTCTACTCTATGATCCAATCAGCCAACAGCCATGTTCGCCGCCTAGTGAATGAGAAAGCTGCCCATGAGAAAGACATGGAAGAAGCGAAGGAGAAATTTAAACAGGCCCTTTCTGGAATTCTCATTCAATGTGAGTGGAAGTCAGAGTTCTGTGGAAGGGTGAAAGGGCACTTCACTTAGGCACCATTTTCTCCACACGGAGCCAGGCCTATAATGCCATCCTGTGTCAAAGGACAAGGATCTCTTCTTCACTGCCTTGTGTTCTCCTTCTGTTGCCCAATGCCTGAGCTCCAGTTTAATGGGATTCATGTGGACACCTCCTATGTTCATTTTTTCTGGCGTATCTCCTTCAGCTCCTTAGAAACACTGACAGCTAGGCCACAATCCCATGCTTTTATTCTTGCTTGTTCTCAAAGTAAGTTATAAGCAGCTCCAGACCTCAGTGGAAAGTTGGGTATTTCATCGCTAAAGTTAGAATACAGCATCAGCATTTGTAAGCTTCTCTGCTTCAGATTCACATCGTTATTATAAGTTTTTCAGGTACTACATTTCAGTGAAAGTGTAATTATGTTTCCCAGGGTGATTGAATAAAAGTCAAATTTGCTACTTCTACTTGTTGTTGTTGTTTCTTGTTCTTGTTCTTGTTCTTGTTCTTCTTCTTCTTCTTCTTGTTCTTCTTTGTATTCTTCTTCTTCTTCTTCTCCTTCTCTTTCTCCTTCTCCTCCTCCTTCTCCTCCTCCTCCTCCTCCTCCTTCTTCTTCTTCTTCTTCTTCTTCTTCTTCTTCTTCTCCTCCTCCTCCTCCTCCTCCTCCTTCTTCTTCTTCTCCTTCTTCTTTTTCTTCTCCTTCTCCTCCTCCTCCTCCTTCTTCTCCTTCTCTTTCTTCTTCTTCTTCTTCTTCTTCTTCTTCTTCTTCGTCTTCGTCTTCTTCTTCGTCTTCATCTTCTTCTTCTTCTTCTTCTTCTTCTTCTTCTTCTTCTTCTTCTTCGTCTTCTTCTTCTTCTTCTTTGTTGTCTTTTTCTTCTTCTTCGCTGGATGTTATTGACACTGGGTGGGATGGGAAGCCACCAAAATGGCCATTTTCAAAAAGAAGTACTACTCCAAACCTTTCTATGGTCCATTAAATGAGACAGATCAGAAAAATTCCCAAGTGATATTTTTAGTTCAACATACTATAAAATTATGCACTCACATCTTTTGAGTGAGGAACTCTATTCACCTTAAGAATAAGGGTATAGTTTTATGATTTGGCTTTAAAATTTTTTTAATGTTTATTTATTTTTGAGAGAGAGACAGACAGAGTGTGAGTGGGGTGGGGTAGGGTAGAGAGAGAGGGAGACACAGAATCTGAAGCAGGCTCCAGGCTCTGAGCTGTCTGGCCAGAGCCTGACGTGGGGCTCAAACCCACAAACTGTGAGATCATGACCTGAGCTGTAGTCGGACACTTAACCAACTGAGCCACCCAGATGTCCCATGATTTGGCTTTTAAACAATTAAGGCCCACTCTTTTCATATTTGATTTCCCATACTTGACTCATACATAATTAGGATTAAGGAAGAGTTCTTTAATTTTCCATTTTTGTTTTGAAAATATATATGGACATAGAATCTAGGCAGAGAAAGGCACATGTTTTTAGGATTTCAAAATAAATAGAAAAAAAAGAGCAGCAAGCATCATGGGATTAGAAATCCTTAAATCATTAGTAGACAGGGCATAAGCTGGGCTGTAAAAAAAAAATAACACTTCTGGATTTTCTTACTGTGAATACCCACCCAGGAAGAGGCTCTTTTCCTTCTTTTCCTTTCCACCCCCCCCAAAAAAAAGTCATATCTAAGGTTCCTTTCTGTTGAAATGGTTAGGAAAAAGCACCAGAATATTTGTATACATTTCTCTGTTTGACATTTTAAGAGCCTCTGAAAAATGCTCTTTAGGACTGCACTTACACAGTATTCTCCCATAAAACTTATATTTCTCCAGTCAACAAGCCTATCTAGGTAGACTTAAAATAGATTCCATTCATCTTAGGTTCTGATTTGATGCCTCTGGTTAAACATACCTCAGAATAATAAAAATATGGATTCTGTTGAAGTGAAGTATGCAGGCTCCTTTTGGAAGGCTAGTTTATGAAAGAAGCCAGTAGTCAAAAGGAGCTGTTACAGTTCGCCACTCTCTGCCATTCTGGGCTAGGCTATTAGTACTAAATCACATTCACTTCAACTCTTGCCTCTCCTGCCTGAATGAATACAGACTGCCTGTATTAAAACTTTAGTCACTGGGGTGCCTGGGTGGCTCAGTCAGTTAAGCGTCCTACTTCAGCTCAGGTCACAATCCCATGCTTCACGGGTTTGAGCCCCGCATTGAGCTCTGAGCTGACAGCTCAGAGTCTGGAGCCTGCTTCAGATTCTGTGTCTCCCTCTCTCTCTTCCCCTCCCCTGCTTGCACTCTGTCTCTCTGTCTCCCAAAAATAAATAAACACTAAAAAAATTAAAAGAAAAACTTTAGTCACTATTTCACCCAAACCTTCTGGAGTTCCCTTTTTTCATTCTGTATACTGATATCTCTGCCTTTGAGTCTTCCTTAAGATCATCATACCCCAACACACGTAACCTTTTCTGAGCACAACCATAGCCTAGTGGTGTGATACAAGAAGATACAACAAAGCTGATGCTTCTCTTATTTCTTTTCTCCTCTCTTTTGCCATCCCTGGATGATACTCGGGCCTGATTCAACTGCTGATCTGATGCTACAGTTGAGCAGATAGTAGCTGTGTACCATTCTGCCTCCAAACAAAAGGCATGGGACCATTTCACAAAAGCCCAGCGTAAAAACATCAGCGTTTGGTGCAAACAAGCTGAGGTTGGTAACTTTTTACTCTGGTAGCCCCTCAGGGGGACAGTTTATTTCTTTAACAAGTTATTGATTTGGAGTTTGGTCAGAATTAAATAGTGCCAAGCTCCCATGGTCACAACAAAGCTCTAATGAAACGCTGAGATATGCTCTATAGCCTGTCACTGTGACCAGACCACATGCTGCCAAAAGGGTAATAAATGTGCATGTGTTGTCTTGAATGCATTGCGCTGGATAGAAACCTTAGTAGTGAAAATGTAGCGGTGATCATTGTAAGTTTATTTGTCTAAGCTAGCTAGTCTCCGGTACACCAATAATTACTGACCTGTGCATCTAGTGTTAGTAACATTAGGGCTGTCTTATATTTATTAGAGCATCTTGACAGTTGAGGCTTGAAGCTGCCTAGTGTTACATTGGAACATTGAAATTTCTGAGCTTCTTTTATCAAATCCACTCAGCCATCTTTATAGGTGGCAGCTTTAAAGGTAACAGAGGGCTCTGATTTCAGATTAAGGTTGACATGCAGCTATCCTCTTGTGCTCAAATGACTTTTCACATAGAATAAGTCTGATGTGATTAGGTTGCTATTCTGAGTCCAAGGTTAAAAACCAAGATGGGAGGTTTGTTTTTCATGGATCTGCCTTTGGCATGGTGTTACCTATACTTCAAGTTCTTCTGTTCCTATGGGCAGCTTCCTTACCCAGCCCTGACACTTTCGATCTGTGTATGCAGCAATCTTTTCAACTTTGTTTCTGAGTCCTCTTTGCTAGTGTGGTACCAGTCCCATTATATCTATAAATGCAGGTTCTCATATTCCTTAACGTTTATGTAGCATTTGTAAGGCATTTACATTTTATAAAGCGCTTTCACGACAGTTGCCTCACCTATGTGAGCCTCCCAGTAGATGTGGTGCAATGGAAAGTACACTGGACCTGATGTCAGAGAATCCGGGTCTTAGCTATGACACATTGCAGCTGTGTGACTTTGACCAGGTTAGTCAGCTTCTCAGTCTCTATTTCTTCACCTGTAAGTCAGAGATAATAAGGAAGCCAGTCTTGCAGGATTAAATGAGATAAAAGATGTGTAGAGTTTGAAAATGTAAATGCTATATAAATGGGAAATAGTATTTTTTCTATTTATCATTAACAACTCTATAAGGGAGAATAAGTAGGTATGATTGCCATGTTTTACATGTGAGGAAACTGAGACACAGAAATGTTAAGTGATATACACAAAATTACACAGCTAGTATGTGATCAATTCAAGACTAGAAATTCTTCTTCTCACTTGGAACATTAGTATAAACTGCCTTGCACTCTTGAATGAGTCATTTCATCTTTGTGGACCTCAATTTCCTAACCTATAAAATGAAGATATAAATCTATTCTTTCCATCTTTCATGAGAAAAAATGACATAGTTTGTGTGGCAACAATTTGAAAACTGTGAAGAACATTTAGAGGAAAATATGCCAAACCCTGTTCATAAACTGATAGTTTCTGAGCCATCAGTTCTGGCTCAGGAAAAGGGATCTGGGAGTCACTGGGGAGAAACCCCTGAAGATATCAGGGCAGTGGATAAGTAGAGTCATACAAAGCTAGTAACGCTTTAATTGTTTTTAAAAAGAGAATTAGGAACAAAAAAGGGATCTGTTGTCTTACAGTAGCACAAAATGATTTTAGAATCCTAGGGCTACTCAAAGTTGTTGAGCCTCAAACAAACAAAATTCAGCAGATGGTCTTTGCCCTCAGAGAGCTAGAAGGGTAACGAAAGTGTTCAAGGGGGAGGAGTGGAGTTTAGTACCCTAAATTTAAAATATCCAAATTCTTTAGTTTGAATAGTTCAGAAGAATAAAGGTTGAGGGAAAATGCTCAATATGTCTTATAATTATAGAAAAGCTGTATTAATAAAAAAAAGCTGTATTAAGTCTCTACCTTTTCTTCAATGTATATACACATGTATCTATTCTCAGGGTTGGAAGAAGCTGTCTGAACTGCCCCACCCATTGCAGACAGCCCTGCCAATACAATATTATCTTTTCATAGGAGGAAGGGAGTCTCTGATTTGAGCACTGATTTGTTCAGACCACAACCCTCCCGTAAATGGGTTTGCAATAAGATATTTCCATTAATATTATTCATCAAGGCTCTTTGTAGTTATATCAAGCCTACCTATCTGGTGGGTATATACTTGAGTTTAATTACCTTCTCAGTAAAGATAGCCAGTAAGCTGGAAAGTTCTCTAGGCCTGTAGAGAATGAGAGCTATACACCCTATCACCTAATATTGTAGCACAGCTTCCTTGGTACACTGACAAGGATAAAGTACATAGCTAGCATGACTTGCCAAGAGCTACATGTTTTACGATGTATTTTATAGACTTGTGGAAACCCAGAAAAATGCTTCCTGCCTATTGGATTGGACTAAATTAAGGTCCACCTGGAATACCTCAATCTTGATAAGTGAAACTACTGAGAGTGGAACATAGCTTATGACCTTCCTCAGGCATTGCATTTCCTAAACCTGAAAATACCTCTTCTACTTTACATTGGTACCTCTTTAAATCATGGCTTTTTTTAACTTCTGCATATTTTAACTTGATAATAGGAAACTCTGAGAACTAAAAAGAGGTGTCCTGTAGAAAGTGACAACCATCTTCTTAAATTTGAGCTCTCTCTTAGCACCCCACTGAGAATCAGAGCATTTCAGTGACTTAAATAAACTAGACTGGCTTTTTCTTGGCCTGTGGATCAAAGCTACAACTCCTAAGTCATAGGTTTCATCAAGGTGGAAGCTTCTGACATTGAGCCTTTTTTACCAGTTGCCTTTGGGAATGGCCTAGCCGGTAACCTCCTCATGTCACAAAGTACCTGCTCCTGTCTTAATTGTCATCCTACCACCAGCCAACAATGTCTTACTAGAGAGAGGTTATGGAGTAAGAAGAAAAAGTCCGCACCTTCAGGAAGCTTAGGCACTCACCTTAATAGCATATGCTGGGCATACTAGTTTGCTAATGAGTCTTTTTCATTGGTTTACTTTCCTGATTTGGATGTGTGTAAGGCTCCTGCAGATACAATTGGAAAGGGTAATAAGAGAAGGTTGAAGTCCCTTTCTTAACCAAAAGTTAGTGTCTGCAGTGACTTCACTGACAGTTCTGTGTATTGTAGGAACTCTTTTTCTACAGAGCCATTTAAAACCTGCATGTTTCTCTCACTAAGAAGACTGCCTAGATTAGAAGCTAAACCTTGGATGGATGATATCTAGAAACTAGAGCCATAGCAGTAGGCACTAGAATATACTCCCTTACATCCTCCCCAATATGAGATTTTATACCATCAGGCCAGAGAAAAAGGGACTTGATGATTGCTAATATTCTTATAAAATTAAATACTGTGATTGGTAAAATAATTTTCTCTATAGATTTCCAAGCCTACCATTCCAAACTCTGAAGAACTGTTTGTAAACAGATGGTTAAGTCATCTGCATACCCTTGTTTTAGTACCCATGTGTACTAACACTAGCTATTAGCTTTCAGCCACAAGAACACCTACTAACACAATTTGAATCAACCTAATTTTTATTTCCATGTGTATCATACAATAGGCATTGATTAACAACCTGTGTTTGTGCTTTGCTTCATTGAATTGAATGATATCTCAGATTCAAATTTCTACATAAGTGTAGAGGCTATCTGTTCCTTTCCATTCCTTCACTTGACCCCTTCCTCACCAAGTATCCTGTTAATGTTGAAAGTCTAGGTAAGTACAATTTTGTTACACAATTAATAAGGAACTTTGCTTTACTGAGAATCATGTTCTTATCATAAATCATAAGTAAGATGAATTTAAGTTCATATAAATTTTTGTGAAACTATATAGATACTTAATGTGCAATGACTGTGATTTGCTTACTTTATGATAAATTTAAAATGTCATCTGGTACAAAGGTGATTCTTTCCATGTATTTTCCTCTGTCTCTGGTTTCAATTTGATTTTATGTAAAAGTGTCTTCTCCATTGTGGAGCAGCGTGTGACTTTCTAAGTTACTTTTAAAACAGACTCAAAGCCATTGTAATGCATTTTTAGAAACCATTAACAATTTGCTGTTTAAATGAAAAATATCACAGGTCGACTGTGGGCAAGAGAATGGTATATAGAAAGTTTATGAGTGCTGTCTTACCTTTTTTGATATAGTCTATCAGTGACGTGGCCCAGTCAATCTCAGGTAGAGATTTACAAATGAAAACTTCTGGAAAATGTCTTTGCATGCCATTACCACTCTTTTGGTTTCAGCACTGGATTCAAATGTCAGGATGGGAAAGGGGGCAAATCTGGGAGGTATCTACTTCCCTTCCTGCCTCCACTTCAGTGGCTCAGAGCCCTCCTCCTACCTGCACCTATGAGCCAAGCTAGGTAGAGTGCCTTCCTTAGTCCTTCACTCCAAAGGCATTTGTTAGGGTTTGCTTCCCAAACTAGAGCTTTTTTGACCCAACAAGAAATAAAGAAAACAGGTATCTTTGATATCAAGTGCTTTAATGATAAGGCTTTCAAAGAATTAAAAACCTACTTGCTTTATTTAGGGGTACTGCCATTTACCAAATGCTCCCCAGAAGTGTACTTTACTATGGTATCCTATAACCTCTGATGTTCTCTTTGCCTTTATCTCATTCATGTGACTTTGTATTGGGATATTTACAGAAGAGTAATGATACAAGGCTTAGTTTCTTTGTAGTTAAGGGGGATTGCCTAGTGGTTAGAAGGCTCTAAGCTCTGTCACTTTGCATGCCTTACTGAACAACTGAGAGCAAGCTTCCCCTTAGTTTTTCTTTCCCTCATTTCATTATCAGCTAAAGGAACTGGTAACTCTTGTTCCTGAAGTATTTTCAGGCATTGAGGTAAAAGTCACCCATAGGTCTTTTTATTTCTGGAGATTTGTTGAAGATGTGAAAGACCTCTAGATAAGCTGCATCACTTAGTTATTGAACTTTTTATACTTCTAAGAAAAGATTATGCTTTCTTGCCCAGCTGGAAGCAGAAAGATGTTTTGTGGGTGCTGAGCAGCTATTGGGCATGTCTTAGCTCTCAGCTAGATCTCCCTGCCCTGGGACATTTCCCTAGAAGGAACACAATTTACTCTTCTGAGAAACACAATAACTTTCCCAGAGTCAGATAACATGTTTGTGAATTGAGAGATGGTCTCTACTTACACCCACTGACAGGCTACATTTTTGTTAGGCAATGAGGAGAACCACAACTTTTCCGATGCAGCAAGTTGTACAATATTCGAATTTGCCAGTGTCAGACCTCATTATAATCACCTTTCCAGTAACAGTTCTTTGATGATAACTGAAACCCAGACTCCCAAGACAGAATGAATTCTTAGAAATGAACAATTCCTTTATTCTCTATGTAATGAGTTTGAATAAGATGTAGCAAATCTCTCTCTTGACACAGCCCTTTAAAGTTCATTTTTCTCAAGCAAGTCATTATTTTCTTCTATTTTAAGCAAGGCCCCTGCAGCACCTGAGAGATGCTATGTTGGTATTTCTATTTTCTATTACTTCTATTTTTCTATTACCTCAACTACCAGTGATAATACTGAAGAGCTTACATTTTTAAAAGGTACTTTTATTTATCTTTGGTGAAAACCTATCTTGATATAGAAATTATTATTTTTCCTGGTACAAGAATAAAAAAGGAGGATATTAGTTGAGATAGCAATTAACAATAGCATTAATTATTAAGAAACCCATTTGAAATATTTATAATCCACTAAATGGAGGCAATTTTCACCAGACAGCTTTGGATATTTCCTGTATTATGGCCCAATTGGGGCTAAACTAGGTAAGGAATTTTCAGCACAATGCTGAGAAGCCTCTGACAGGCATTTAGTGGTCTCTAAATGATTTCAAGCTGTTTGAAAATGTACAGTTTTCATGCTTGCTTTTTGTAAGTGACTTTTCCAATATGATCTCCATCGTTTCCAAAGTTCTTCGTACCTTCCTGAAGATCTGTGTTTACATCTGGAAGCACTTCCCTTCAGCCTGAAGAACTTTCTTCTGCATTTCTTATAGTACAAATCTTTGGATGACAAATTCTTGGCATTTACATTTGTCTGAAAATAAATTTAATTCATCTCCATTCTTGAAAAAATTTTTCTCTGCATACAGAATTCTGAATAAACAGATATTTTTATTTCTTCATGCACTTTAAAGATCTTGTTCCCCTGATTTCTGGCCTATATTGTTTCTGAAAGAAAACAAAGTGTTCAAATTGTTTCCTTGTATATAATGTATTAGGGTTTTTTTTTCTGTCTACTTTTAAGTTTGTCTATTCTTCCACTTTTACTGAGAATATAATTGATATACAGTACTGTATAAGTTTAAGGTGCACAACATTATGATTTGACCTATATAGATTGCAAAATGATTATCACCATGAGTTTAGCTAACTAAAGAGTTAAAGAGTTTCTGTTTCTGTTTATTTTCCAGCAATTTGACTATGGTGTTCTTAGACAGATCTTTTTCACACATATCTTTCTTGGGGTTCATTGAGCTCTTAGAATATATAGATTAATGTCTTTCATCAAATTTGAGACATCTTCAAATATTTTTTTCTTCAAGTATTTTGAAACATTCAATCTCTTCTCTCTGTGATTCCAGTTAGTTTCTGTCTGTCCTTCAGATTGGATAAATTTGAATTGTTCTCTCTTTAAGTACTCTCTTTGTTTTGCCGTCTCTATTCTAGACTTAGGCTCATCCAGTTACTTTTATTTCGGATACTGTATTTTTCCGTTTTAGAATTTTAAAGTTTCTGTTTCTCTGCCAAGATTTCCTGTCTTTTCATTCATTATGATCATATTTCCTTTCCATCGTTGAGATAGTTATAATAGCTGATTTAACTCCTTATCTGCTAACTGCCCTATCTGATTCAAGTTTGATCCCTGTTGATTGTCTTTTATCTTGAAAATGGGTCATCTCATCCCAGTTCTTTGTATGTCAGGTAATCTGGGTCTTTGCCTGCATTTTGTGAATATTTTGTTTTTAAGGTTCTAGTTATGTTCTATTATGTTCATTCTGTTATATTCTTCCGAAGGAGGTTGATTTGGGTTTCTTTTGTTTTAATGATCTATTTACTTAATTGCATCTAAGCTGGAAATTCTCTCCCTTATATGGCAGCTCAAATCTCAGGTCAGTTCTTTTAGACTTATCTGTGTTGTTTGGAATCTGCCCTGTGCTTCCATGGTTCGAGAGTCATGCAGAAATTTGAGCAGATATTATACACAGAATTTGGTTCTCTCTCTCTCTCTCTCTCTCTCTCTCTCTCTCTCTCTCTGGTTGTCTCCTTTCTGGGATCCCGTCCTCACTTTCCTATAGCTCTCTCCTTGTTTGCTTTAGGATATAAAGACCAGGTTTTCTATTTAAAATGTAGTCACCCTTTGAGGTGCTAACTATGGTCTGGTGTCAGACTAAATGGCCCTTAAAAAACTGAAGAGATCCACATCCTTCCAAGTGTCAGCAGCTGTTTAGGATATGCCTGCTTTTGTTTGCTCCAGTGCCATCAAGTACTTAGGGGTTTGGTTTGGTCTGATTTTGTGTTTTGTTCAGAGTACAGTTATTATCCATGGAAGGGTTGATCTGATAGAAGTTCACTCCTGACAGGTAATTTTTGCTGTAACTTCTAAACCTAAAAAAGTTATATTAAGAGTTCCACTGAGTAAGTCTGTAAGTGGAAAGGGAAGAGGATGGAAAGGAGCAAAATCAAGGGATTTGACATGGGAAGGTGAAAATGGCAGAACCCTAAAAGGAAAGTTCAGAAATCCATGTAAGAGGTGAGAGGTCTTTTATTACCAACAGTACTTTCTAATATAGAATGGATATAAGAATCATCAATGGTCAGAGATCTGGATATAGTAAGAATGCCTTATGAAAGACAGAATGTACAATCTGCTTTGTCTGTTGAGACAGTTTCAGCCCCAACATGCCCCTTTGCCCTTACCTTAAGAGTACTCTGAAGTTTTGTCATATGTCAAAAAACCCAGCTTTATCTTTTCCTTAACTGTGTTCATTCCTTCAGCATTTTCAAAGCTTTCCTACCTAAAAGGCATAACTTTTAACCTTAGGAAATTCGCAACATACATAATGACGAGTTAATGGGAATCAGAAGAGAAGAAGAAATGGAGATGTCTGATGATGAAATAGAAGAAACAACAGAAACAAAAGAAACTGAGGAATCAGGTAAAAATAATTCTTCTTTCTTTCATTTAACTAACATCTACTTGCAGAGATATTTTAAAACTTTTAACACCCAGTAAGGTATGGGCACAAAACCATCAGTCTGGAGCCAGCAAGAAACAATTGGTAAAGCCATATAAGTACATAGTGCCTGAATATCAACCCTGTGGCTACAGGATCTTCTTATTTACTCCAATATTCCATCACAGTACCTAATTGAAAGTGGACTTTTTTTTTTCTTGGGAGTGCTGACATTTAGGCAGCATTGTTCTATATTTGATTTGGATTTATTAATAATATGTTCTACAGTAGGAATCATGAGAGCTTATACATAAATATATAAGTAGCCATTTACAAAAGTAGTTAGATCCCTATGTCACTTATACCTTACACCAAAATTAGTAACAGATGAATTTAAGATTCAAAAGTAAAAAAAAACAAACAAAAAAACAAAAAAACAAACAAAAAAAAACCGGAAACAAAAAAATACAAAAGAAAGTATGGAAAATGTAGGAGTTGGTTATATAATTGGGGATGAAGGTCTCCAAAGGTAGAAATCACAAAAGATACTTTTGATAAATTTATCTTCATATAAATTAAATATTTTTCGTTAAGGAATCACAAAGTTAAAAGAGACTGTACCAAGTAACAGGAAATATCTATTTTATATGATAGTTTACCTATCTGCTGCCTTTTATTGTAGTTACTGGTTACTGAGGGGTTTATTGGGAACCAAACAAGAGTCTACAGACAGATGTCTTGGTAAAAGCTTTTGCTCTTACTTAGTATACTCAGGACCTCAGTGTGCAGCCATAGTGTGGGTCCCCAGTAGAACTCACAACACAAACATATTGAACAATATGAGAATACACTACCCTTCAATTTCATAACAAATCTTATCGGGGGGGGTGGGGATTACCAGATGTGAGATTAAAATCAAACCAGTGTTTTCAGGTAAGCCATTCCATACAATCTTAGGAGTCACTAAGGTACAGTGGACAAAGCATCAGACCTAAAGCTAGGGCAGCTGAGTTCTAGTCCAAACTGTTTTTCTTGACACAGGAAGGACTTCTGTCCCACTGAGCCTCAGGTTTTATAGTTGTAAGAAGTACATTATACAACCATCTAACAGGAATGTTGTGATGGCTAAATGAATTTATTCATTCACTTAATACCTATTGCATGCCAAGAACTGTGCTAGAGACATTGGCGATATTGTAGTAAACTGTCCCTACTGTGTGTGTGAGAGAGACACACAGAAACAGAGAACCTATTGATTATAATGCAAATTGGAACTTCTTGGTTCCAGTACTTGCATATTGAAGTCAGCAGCTCTATAGACACTTGAGTGGTCCTAGAATCTTCACTCCATCAAGAGAAACTCTTAAAGAAAGAAAACCACCAAGTCAGACTTTTAAAAAGGCATTTGTGGCTGTTACATCTGAATTTCCTCTACTTCTGCCACATGTTCGATCCCTAAACATATAACTCTCCATATATATTGAATAAATCCTTTAATCATTAGATAGCATTTTCAGAACAGTGACCTAATTACTATAAACACATACTACAAACTTATAGCTTAAAAAAACAAAAGAGTTTAATAATAATTGAGCTATTCAAATTATTTAAGTTCTTAGCCAAGATGTTTTATAGCTGACTAATCTTTGACTTATAGAATTGGTTCCATCTAAGTATCTGCAGTATTCTATAGTGTTAATCCAGTGTTACCCTGAAATGAATGTGATCATAAGTGTGAGTATTTACTTGATAAATTGCTGAGTTTGAGGAGTTATTGGGAGAGGGAGTGTCTATGGGAGATTCAGATTAAATGCACTTACTAGTGTTATATAATTGCATTTTGCTTCTGTATCTCTTTTGAGTTAAAAGCTGTATTGGCTACTGCACAGAATCTTATTCGTTTAGAGACTGAAAACTCCCTGACAGATCATCTTATAGCTATTTTCTTTCCTGTTCCACATGCCAGGATGCTGCTTTGTCAAATAAAGCTATCTACAATAGACTTAATGGAGCTTACCAAATAGCTTTTCTCCCAGAAGGTTTCAATTCATTTTAATTCAAGGACTTTTGTGCATTTTTCTTCCCCTCTATCGTATCTGATTTTGTTATCTTGCTTCTGTAGTAGTCAGCTGCAGAAATCCTGCTCGGTGTGAGCCAGTAAGTGGGTCCTCAGTTTTTATCTAAATCAGCTACGTGTTTTAGTTATCACTTGGTTCCAATTAAAGGCTTAAGCACCAGATCTCAGAGTTCCTATTTCTCTCTCCATGCTACCAAACTTGAATTCCAGGCGCCTATAGCATACTGTGGTTAAATTTTACTTCCCAAAGAAAGTAAGAGTCAAAGCTGGCCTAGCAGTCTCAGTTACCTTTCCTTGGAGTGCCACAAATTTCTATTCTTCAAGAGAGTCTATATTACCTAGCTCACATTTATGATGCAGTACTAGAAATATTCTTGCCATGGAAGAAAGGACTGCTGTTCTCAAAGCAATGTGTTGAAGAGAGGTTATCACATCAAAGCAAATCATGATAGTGAGAAACTAAACTATTTCATTCTATTGATGACCATGATGGAAAGTACACGTGGCCAGTAAACCTAAGAACAGCTGTTCCTTTTCAACATATCTATTGTCTGCCTTCTCTACTTGGACTAGTGGTTCTCAGAGTTGGTATATATAAGAATCATTGGGTTACCTTTAAAAAGTCTTATTTTTGCACTGCAGGGTTTGACTAACTAGGTCCATAATGGAGTTCAGGAATTTGCATTTTATCAGGCATCCTAAACAATTTAGATACTGGTGGTCCAGGGAGCACATTTGGAAAACATTGACTTAGATTCATTCTCTTGCATTGTCCTAGCTGAAGTTTTCACTATTCTGGGTATCCAATCTTCTTTCCCTCCCCCCACTTCTCATTATTCCCTCTTTAAGAGTTTGATCTATCAATTAATTAACAAGCACTGCATCCTATAAGCTGATGGAAATAGAGGTACAATATATGTAAATTTACATAAAATATAAGAAATACCACTTGGTGCTAATCTGTAAGTACTGATTAGAATGCAACAAGGACAAGAGATATTAGTGTGGCCAGAGTAGTTGCAGTCAGTGAAAATTGATCAGGATCTTAAACAATGAACAGGTTTGGATGAGAGGAGGGAAAGTAAGAAAATATCTTGATGTGGAGGCAGGAGAGGATAAGGAACAGAACTCAAAGAGGGAAATAAGGATGATGGGTATAGGGGGATAAAATATTGAGTGGACAAGGTGGGTCCAGATTATGGGAACCATGAAGCCAAGGTTACATTTAGCATAATAGACAATATGGCACTATAAGCATATCTCAATCATGGTGCTAGTATGATAAAAGCAACATTATATATTTTATAATATAATATTTTATAATGATTATATATTTTGATATATATATCATATCATATATATATATATGATAGGAAATAATTTTGGATAAAGAGAGATCCGTCAGAGAGTTTTATAGGAATTTAGATATGAAATAGTGAAACCCAGGACTAGAGTGAAGGTAACAAGAACTGAGATTAAATGGTAGAAGAAGGGGCGCCTGGGTGGCGCAGTCGGTTAAGCGTCCAACTTCAGCCAGGTCACGATCTCGCGGTCCGTGAGTTCGAGCCCCGCGTCAGGCTCTGGGCTGACGGCTCGGAGCCTGGAGCCTGTTTCCGATTCTGTGTCTCCCTCTCTCTCTGCCCCTCCCCCGTTCATGCTCTGTCTCTCTCTGTCCCAAAAATAAATAAAAAACGTTGAAAAAAAAATTAAAAAAAATAAATGGTAGAAGAAAAGGATATAACAGAAAGTATGAGATTAAAGATGCTAGGAGTCACTTCAGAAGAATAACGAAAGTCTTTGACACAAGATTTGATATAGATGGGGAAGAAAAAGCAAGAACCTGAGATGAGGTGAGGTTTTCTAGTCTGGGAGACAAGAGAGTCAGTGGTTGTATTAGTTTGCTAGGGCTACTGCAACAAAGTACCACACACTGGGTTTTATTGCCTCACACTTCTGGAGGCCAGAAGTCTGAGATTAAGGTGTCATCCGGGTGGGTTCCTCTTGAGGGCTGGAAGGAGAATCTGTACCATGTCTCTCCTAGCTTCTTTTTTTAAGATTTTTTTTAATGTTTATTTATTTTTGAAGGAGAGAGAGAGACAGAGTGTGAGCAGGGGTGGGGCAAAGCGAGAGGGAGACACAGAATCCGAAGCAGGCTCCAGGCTCTGAGCTTTCAGCACAGAGCCCGATGCGGGGCTCCAACCCACAAACCGTGAGATCATGACCTGAGCCGAAGTTGGACTCTCAACCAACTGAGCCACCCAGGAGCCCCAATGCCTCTCATAGCTTATGATGGTTTGTTGGCAATCTTTGACGTTCCTTGGCTTGTAGATGCATCACCACAATCTCTGCTTTCATGTTTACATGACATTCTCCCTCTTTACATGTCTCTGTGTCCAAATTTCTCCTTTCTATAAGTACACTGGTCATATAAGTCCATAAGCCCACCAGAAGGACCTCATTTTAACTTGATTACCTCTGCAAAGATCCTATTTCCAAATAAGGTCACATTCTGAGGACTTCAACATAAAGTTATTTGCGGCTGGGGGTGGGGGGAGGTGTAAATTAAACCCATAATAGTAACACTGACAGAAATGTACTAGTGCATGGGACTGATTTATAGAATATGAGATCAGTTTCAGATAGTAGGTAATTATGAAATAGATATGAGATTTATATTCAAATCAGGGTTGAAGAAAGTGGAAGGAATAGAAGATGGTAGTACAGAGGTGTTGGCTGAAGCCTGGCGAATAGTAAAAGGCTAAATACAGAACTTTGATGGCCACCCCACAGTAAGGGAGAAGGAAAGAAAGAGGAGACTGCAGAGGAGTTAGAAAAAGAGCAGTCTAAGAGGCTGAAAGAAAACTAGAAAAACATTGGATTATAGAGCCCACAAGAAGAATGTATAGAAGTAGAAATAATCAGCATCACCAGATATTCTAAAGAAGGAAGGAATTGAGGACAGTGTTGAGCCAGAACTATTTTAGTAAAGTGATAGAGGTAGGGGCCAGAACATATGACATTGAGGAGAGAAAGTGGACAGAGTCCACAGGTCAAAGAGTTGGGTGCTGAGCAAAAATAAATGCAGGTATTGTAAATGGTAACTGGAATTGGTAACAAAGTTAAAGTTAAATTGTTGTTTGTTGTTCAATAGAAGGGAAGGAGGCCATGGAGAGAGTGAGGTTGAAGATGCTTGAGAATGAAAGAGTACTTGTGGATAATTATGGAAGTGGAATCCTGGAGAAGAACGGGGAGTGATCCAAATTCAGGTGGAGTTTTCTTCAGAGAGGGAAGAATCCTCTTCCTCTGAGATAAGAGAGGTGAAGCTAAAAGTATATATGCATCCCATGCTTCTCCATATAGCAAGAGATTGGTCAACTCTTGATTAGGGAAGTGATTTGGAAATGAGACCATGAAGAGACAGGAGCAGACCTGGAATAAATGCCCTGGGCAGGATGAAAGGAAGAAATCAGTGAGAGGTAAGAGACCCAGCAGCAAGGACCAACATGAGTCTGTATTGACCAGGACTGCTCAGCTACGCACCTTCCTATAAGAGTCCTCTGCAGCCCAGGGTAAGGTGCAGAGAAGGTTGAGTCAAGTGGCCATGAACTAGGAACTGGCATGGTAAGACTGGCGAAAGGTTTTCAGGAGGGTGAAGGAATACAGGGTACCAAGGAGTATGCAGTAGAATCTGTTTAGCCAGAAAATAGTTAATGGACTGGGTGAAGTAGGCCACTTCAAGAGATTAAAGGTCCTAGCAAGGAACGAGAGCAGTCTGAGGGTGATGAGGGGCAGTGGGACAACTGACAAATGAAGATACTTGCTTTGAGAGGGGAATTTAGAGAGTTCAGAGGAGAAACAATGAAGTCCCTGGTGCATCCATACTGGCAGGAGCCTCATTGGAGTAATGACCTGCAGAGGTAAGGAAAGCAAACCTTTGGGAGGTCAGGAAACTCACTTCAAATTTTGCCTGAACTGGCCTGCAACTACTCATATGTCCCTCTCTTTCTTTCAAAATTTCCTTTTTGGCTTTTTTTCTTTGTGAATCACTCCAGCTCAAACTTTTTATATGAACCTTGAGAGGAATGTTGCACAGTTTACCTTCTATAATTTGTTAACATATGTTAAACATCTTCCTTCAATAATTTGGTAACATTTTGTAAGCATCTCTTGTAATGCTGCTTTGTGAGGGTGGCCAACCCCCTGAATTTACTTCCATTAAAATTGTTGTTTTCTTTGCACCACTGAAGAAACTTAGCCGTTAATTTTTTAATGGCACAAAATCCTTTCAGATCTTTTGTTATAGAAAAACATATCTGGGATTTTGCTCTCAATGGTTCCTCTAAAAAGAGTTCACAGCTGCCTTCGTACTTTCATATTGCCATAATGAACTCGCAGCCTTCAGGTCTGAGGAGCAATCCCCATAAAGAGAAATGGTTTTCCCATATAGGAAATAGTCAAAAAGGAACAGCTGAGAACTAATGATGGCAAGATATGAATAAATTCACTGTACTATGCTCTTTAGTATCAAGACTGATGGATTCACCTACTCAAACATATTATTAAAAGGTAATATTGAACTTTTCAATGCTCTGGCAATGTACAAAGAACTCCAACTTCAGAAATGTGCCCAATTAATATTAGGTCTGTGAAAGTAAAGACTTGGTGTCCTCATTAAAATGACAAAAACCCTCATTTCAGAGAGTGGGAAATACATTTCTTAAGTAAGGTGCCCTGGTGGCATTAAAGGAGATCACATTCTCTTTTGCTTAGTGACACGTCCAATCTGAGGAGATGATTATCTGTTCCCACTTGGCTGCAGGTATCTATCTCTGCTTATCAGCATGCCCTTTCCCCAGGGAGAGAAGCAGTCTTTCCTCCTCATTTGCTCAGAGGGAAAAGTTTCACTTTTAAACTGGAGACTATGCCTCTAACCATGCTCCTGGATCGCTGCCCTTTTCTGTTCCATGTTTCTCCACATGACTTGTAAGACATAGCATAATCACTGGCCTGCAGTACAAGAAGAAACAAAAGGGGGAAGATGAAATATCACTAGTATTGAGCCGCATGGCTTGCCAGAGGACAAACATGCAAACCAAAGCAGAAATAAATGTCTATCTGTAGCAGTCACTTGATTTACAGAGTAACCTCTGTGTTTTTCAGAACTCCAGCTCAAGATGCTATCCTTGGTACTGACCCAGCAAGCAAATCAAATATTTCTTGCCGTTTGGCACATAGCTAATGGCCCTTTTGCCATAGAGTTTCCTATATACAGTCATCTTCACTTTTAGCATCTTCTTTTGGTGTTGTGATTGTGAGGGGTGCTTCCTGCCCAATGACAAGTATCCCAGCTGCTGGAAGAGATGACAAGGATAGATAGTATTTAGAGTGCTGGGACTCCAACCCTCTGTGTAACGGCTTTCTCTTCAAAGACACAAAAGCTGTATGATTATGGTAAAAATTAAAATCAGTAATAAAACCAAATATACAACGAAGGTTTCATGCCACAAATTTTTGTGATTTCTTTTTAGAACTAAAATGCAGGGTTTAAAACTGCCATATCAGGATAATTACATGGCCATCCACAAAAAACAAATGTGTGCGCTGACATATAATAGGAAGTGTTGCCACTCTAATTTGGGCAGACAATCTGATCACATCAGCCTACATTGGAACCTGATTGTTTTAGGAAAACCCTAAGGTTGAAAGCATGGAATTAAACCCTGCAAACCGCCCCCCCCCAACCAAAAGCAGCCTCCTTTTAGGAATAGGGGGTGTTTTCACACTCAGAATGTGGGTTTCTTCTCTATATTTCATCTTTGTAAAGCACAGCTTGTTTCCATTTATAATGTACAACAAGAATCTGGTCTTTGAAATCCCTTTAGAAAACTCTTCTTCCACCACTTATAGCTAATCTTGAAGATTTGATATCTATGACTTTCTTTTACTTTCTTCAACCCAAAATCCCTCCCCATAAGTAGCAGAAAAAAAATCACACCTTTGACAAGTTTCCTTTTAACATTCTTATATAGTTAATGTACAGGTTTCTAATTTGATCCATTTTGATGTCTCTTTTCTGGGGTTTATCCTGTGTTAGGAATCAAAACTGGAATGAACTACAAATGTTTCTATTAATTTGGACTGTAAACCATAGAGATTAGTGGAATCTCATTTTTTTACCATTATCATAACCTGATACAGAAAAGGTACTCAGTGTTGGCGAATGAATGAAAATCTTTGATTAAATATTTTGAAATAGCTTTTATGATTTTTGACCTTTAAAAACGTGCCATACTCATAAATAAAGCTAACCAAGGTTTCCTCGTGTGTTTTAGGTTTTTTTAATTAATACATTAATTTTTAATATTTAGAGCAGTCTTAGATTTACAACAATATTGAACAAGAAGAGTTTCCAAACACCCTGTCTCCACCTCCACACACATACAGCTGCTCCCACTATTGACATCCCGCACCACAGGAGTACATTGGTTACAATCACTGAATACATGGTTATCATTCAAAGTTCCTAGTTGGCATTAGGGTTCACTCTTGGTGTTATACATTCTATGGTTTGGAAAATGTTTAAAATGTATGTATCCATAATTATAGTATCATAAAGAATAGTTTCACTGCTCTAAAAATCCTCTATTTTCAGCCTATTCATCTTTTCCTACCCCCTCAACCCCTGGCAACCAGGTTAGGGTTGGGTTTTTTTTTAATCTTTTTACTGATTCCATCATTTTGCCTTTGCCAGAATGTCATAAGTTATATAGCCTTTTAAATAAACTTCTTTCACTTAGTAATAAGCATTTACATTTCCTCCAGGTCTTTTCATCGCTTGATCACTCATTTCTTTTTACCAGTAATATTCCATTTCTGGATGTACCACAGTTTGTTTATGCATTAATCTACTAAAGAACATTGCAGTTGTTTCCAAGTCTGGGCAATTAGAAAACTTCCAGAATAAATCTGCTATAAAATCCTTGTGCATATTTTTGGGAGGACATAGGTTTTTAGTTCACTTGAGTAAATACAAAGGACCACAGTTGCTAGATTGTATGCTAAGAATATGTTTAGTTTTATAAGAAATTGCCAAAGTATCTTCCAACGTGCCTGAATGAAACACCAGCAATGAAAGCAACCAGCAGTGAAAGAGAAGGGTTTTTTTTTGTTTGTTTTATTTCTTTTTTTAGAATACATTATTTACTTAAATTCAAATTAGTTAACATACAGTGTAGTATTGGTTTCAGGAGTAGAACCCGATATTCATCACTTATATACAGCACCCAGTGCTCATCCCAACAAGTGACCTCCTTGAAAGAGAGTTTTTGTTTGCTCCACATCCTGGCCAGCACTTGGTGTTGTCATTGTTTTGGGTTTTCACAATTCTAAT
The DNA here is from genome assembly GCF_028018385.1 of Neofelis nebulosa. Taxonomy (NCBI): domain Eukaryota; kingdom Metazoa; phylum Chordata; class Mammalia; order Carnivora; family Felidae; genus Neofelis; species Neofelis nebulosa. The sequence goes on along the minus strand of NC_080800.1, from coordinate 107,784,794 downwards.
AGGTGTGTAGTGGTATCTCATTGTTATTTTAATTTGTAATTCCCTAATGATGTATGACATATGACATATGATGATGCTTACTTGCCACTAATATGTCTTTGGTGAGGTGTCTTTTCAGGTCTAATTTCTTGGCATTTACCCTGTATGATGTTCTCTGAACTTCCTGGTAATAATTTGAGGAATTTTTCAGCCATTAATGCTTCACATATTGCTTCTATTCCTTTCTTTCCTTCATTTCTAATATTCTCATTATGTGTATCTTTTGTGATTGTCCCATAGTTCATGGGGGTTTTTTTCCAGGATTTTTTCTCTTTGCTTCTAAGTTTGGGCAGTTTCTATTGTCATATCCTCAAGCTCAGAGATTCTTTGGCCAGGCATGTCCCGTCTTTTAATAATTAATATTACTTTTTTTCATTTCCATTACAGTATTTTTTTATCTCTAGCATTTCTATTTGATTCTTTCTTAGAATTTCCATCTCTCCATTGACATTATCCATCTGTTCTTGCATGTTATCTACTTTTCCCATTAAAGCCCTTAGCATACTAATCATAGTTGTTTTATATTCCTGATGTGATAATTCCAACATGCATGCTATATCTGACTCTTGTTCTGATCCATGTTCAGTCTCTTCAAAGTGTGTTTTTGTACCTTTTAGTATGCCTTGTAATTTTTTGTTGAAATCTGACAGGATGTACTGGGTGAAAAAAAAAAAACTCTAGTAAATAGGACTTTAGCAGTGTGGCAGTAAGGTAATGGAAGCATTCTATAGTCCTGTGATTGGATCTCAGTCTTTTAGTGATCATATGCCTCTGGACTGTGAACTTCACAAATGTTTATCAGTTCCCCCCTCACCAACCTTAGTTGTGGCAGGATGGCTAAAAGGGTGTATATTTGGGTATTTCCCTTCTCCAGGTCAGTTAGGCTCTGGTAATAGCACGTTAGGCTAGCAGGTTAGGCTATGGTAAAATAGTTTCTTCTGAAGGCAGGCCTTGTTAAGAAGAACAGAATGCTCTGGTATATTTCAAAAGGGTTTCTCCTTCCCCACCCCCAATGGAAGCACAAGGGGATTTTTCTCCAATAGTCATTGCAAGAACTTGGTTGTGCTCCTAGAGGTAAAACTCACTAAAGTATAGAGACCTCACTATGACTAGGTGCCTCTGGACTTTTCAAATCACAGACTTGTCCACACTGAGCCTCCAGCAAGTAGCCAATTACAGTTTACGTTTTCTTGCTTGCCCCTGGTTCCTGTGGAACTTTCTGCTCATAGGTTTTCAGCTTGGTAAGTTGTGATTCTTTGTATTCACCTGTCTGTCCAGTTGCAGCCCTGTGACTTCACTTCTCTGATGGATCTAAGGAGAGTTGTTGATCTTTCAGCTTATTCAGCTTTTACTTGTCATTAGGATGGAATGGTGACTTGTAAACTCCTTACACACCAGACCAGAGACCAGAAGTCTTGTGTCTTAATTTGTATATCTACCTTTCCTCGGGAGAACAGGCAAGGAAGCCTACATTTTTAAAAACAACTGCCACAAAAATTACTGTGTGGACAGATGTCAGTTCAAGACAATTAGTCCTATACTCTGTTATGACAGAGCTCTTATCATTTGCTGCCTCCCAAATAAAAGTAACCAATGGTAGCTGGAAACATCATGATTGTATTTGGGGTGACAAGTAGGAAACATGACAATGACTTCAGTATGTTGGACTGATGTGTTCATTTACAAAAATGGTGCTGTGGGCTTTTGTGTCCATCTCTTGCTGCCATGGGCAACTCAAACCTAAGTTGCTCAAGAGTCTTTTTATACACATCAACTAAAAAATACTAAGTTTTTATGGTACCGAGATGAACCCCAAAGGAATGTGGATATACGGATGTTTGACTTTATTTTGATTGTTCAGCCTTAGTGTCACAGGCAGAAGCTTTGAAGGAAGAAAATGACAGCCTCCGTTGGCAGCTCGATGCCTATCGGAATGAGGTAGAACTGCTGAAGCAAGAGCAGGGCAAAGCCCACAGAGAAGACGACCCAAACAAGGAGCAGCAGCTGAAACTCCTGCAGCAAGCCCTGCAAGGAATGCAACAGGTAAAGGCCCTTGGTTTTCTGAGCTTTTCGGAAAGCCGGCGCCAGCTCTTCACCTGAATGTGGGTCCCTCACAAGCAAATAGGATAGCAAGTTTCTTCTTCTTCTTGACAGCCTGTTCTCTGTCATAGCTGAGGAAGGGATCATGGGTGGTGGTTAATGAAATATTCTGGCCAATACAGATGTAGCCGTGGGTCACCACTTTTTGAAGAATGAAGATTCAGTGAAAACACTTAACAATAAAACTACACTGAACATAATCTAATCTTTAAGCTTCAGAAGGTACTTGGGGATCTGGAAAGGGCCTCAGGGTCTTTATGAAGAACCTCACTTACTTAGATATGAAAAAGTGCTGGTGAATAAGTATTTACTTGATCCAGTGCTGGACAATACAGCCTTTTAGGAGAAATGGCAGGAATCCTACCCTTGTTTTGTCAGTATCAATGCTTTGGGCACATAACACCAATTTGCTTTTATTTTGCTTTGGTTTGTTTTCAGTCATTTATGTGAATGAGTTTACCTGCACATTATTACAAGTATAAAAAGTAAAGTAAATAGGTGCATCCAACTGTAATTGCATTCAAATACAACATTGTGTAATAGATGCTCAACATCTAGATGTTTTATGTAGCCATCACTACAGTGAGCCTACAATTAAAGAGATATCAACATCTGTTCTCATCATAATAAAGGAGTAGTATTTCTGAGTAAAGGTACTATCCTCTTCCATCTTGCCAGACTACCGACCATTTTCCTTACAATTTAAATGGAGCAATAATTTTTTTAATTGTATGCCTTGGAATTATCTAGGGCAAAGCTTATTGCTGGTTGGAAATCACAAATTGTGAACAAGGAGTCTCTTCTGGCACTAAGAGTCCCATGTTCCTATTACTTCTGCTACAACTGTCTTCCTGAGTGACAAGCAATATCACATTAATATTTCACCTTTTCTATTAGCAAAATGTGTGAAGTAATGCTTACCTTCCTTTTATTGTCACTATGGAATTTAATTAGGACATGTAAAATATATCAGAGATCTTTCCACAAAAAAATGAATCTCCTCAGCTAAACTTCAAAGAATTTTGACAATGTACATTGTACTGTGTCTTTTAGTTCTTCCAGCAGTCTTTTGCAAGCCTCTGAAAAGTAAAACTTTGGAAACATTTTTGTTGTTGTTTTTCCCTCTTACCTTGATTTCGAAACCATTCCACATAAGGACAGTTCTGCTACTTAAATACAATTTAAAGATGGTGAACTCTTTTTTTTTTTCCATTTCATCACTTCAGAGGCCTCAGAGAAAATTAGGTCTCTACATCCTGACAAATTAATTTCACTCATTTTTATTACTTTTTATTGGAAAACAGCCTTGTAAACAAGATCAAAGTTCTCTCATCTTATCCCCAAAAGAAGTACAGTCTAACATAGTGGTTAAGATCATGGACTGTGAGGTGTTCCCAGCCTGGGTTTAAATCTTGACTCTGTCACTTACTATCTGAATGGCCTTAGGCAAAGCACTGAACTTCTGTAAATCTCAGGATTATATCATAGGGTTATTTGAGGTTCATATGAAGTCACACATATGAAACTCTTTCCACAATGTGACATATTTTAGATGCTAAATAAATAGTATTTTTGTCATCATTAGCAACGATAAATCCAGTTCCTTGCCTACTGATATGGAAACAAACATTTGTGAAATGTGGGTTCTTTACTACTTTCCTCACAGAAATTGAACTAAGCTTGGAAAATGGCTATTTGAAAGGATGCTTTCCAACATTAAGTTCTATGCAGCAATCAAGAAACTGTCCACATGGGATTAACTACATCGTATCCTTAGCCCTGGCTGGAATAGGAAAGTTAAGTGATTAGATCAATTAGTTTCTCAGACATTCTCTAAAATATGAACAAATCCGAAGGAAGGTCCCAAGAGCTAGATAAAATAACTTTAAGTAAAAAGTACCTTGATTTTCCCTTTGGTATCTAGATCTGCATGGAGAAATGATTGTGTGAGCTGGGAGGAAGTGAGGCAGGCCATCCTACTATCTAACTTCACCCAGGATTTTTAAATGAAGTGTGGCTTCTGAAGACTTGATTGTTTTTGGTTTTTCTTGTAGCATCTACTCAAAGTCCAAGAGGAGTACAAAAGAAAAGAAGCTGAACTTGAAAAAGTCAAAGATGACAAGCTACAGGTGGAAAAAATGTTGGAAAACCTTAAAGAAAAGGTATATCAGTTCTATGTGAACCTGTTCCCTTACCCTTTCCCCCCCTTTTCAGTGACAGTGAAAATGCCCTGGAAGTTACTGCAGTAGGAATCAATGTGGAATGCTTGGCTGAATGGGAATTAAAAGCCCCCTCTCTGGGGGTAATTCGTGAATGAAGGGCTGTGCCTTTAGATGTGAGTCCTTGGCATATCTAAGGATTCTGGAGAATATACTCTTCAATTAATAAAAAGATTAGTCCATCCCTACAGTTCTTCAGTCTTTCCATCTTGGAAAAGACCAGAGCGTACACCTCATTCTGGCTTCATCTTACCACGCAAATAACAACATAGAAAACCCACGTGACAGAGAATACCTTTAATGAAGCATTTCATTAAAGGAAGAAACACAAGTACAGCTGGAACATTGGCATTTCTTTGCAGACACTCCATCTAGTGTAATAATGAGAAGATGCAGATGAAATAACCAAAACCAAAAGGGGAGAAAATGTGTGGAAAGTAAACACAAAGAATATTCTAAAGCTAGATAATAGCAACATGGAAGGGTAAAATGGGACTTTGCAGCAATAAGAACTGCCGATGAGGGCCTCTTAGGGAGTCTACTAACATCTGGATGAGTTAATGTGTCACAAGCATGAATCTGGTGCCCAGTCTACTTAAGGTGTTAATGTCTACGGATGGTGTCTCCCAACCATACCTCTCTCTAACTGTATGCCTGAACATCCAACCAAAGCTAACCTCTGAAAAGGAAGGCCCATTGACCATAACTACCTGATTTTAACGTCTCAGAAGGAAGAGATTAGGAGCTTAGACCAAGAACCAGAAATCAACAATGCTACTGTTCCATAAGAGCTCATGCTTTTTATCTCCTGTGCTCAGCTCAGGAAGATGCAGTGTGTGCAGGCCCTGGGTGTGTTTGCCCAGCATAGTGACTTCCCCCAGAGTGCCATTAAGAACTGGCAGCCTTGGTGTAGTTGAAACAAATGATTGAAAGTGTTTTCTTCTGGAGGCCATTTGCAATATGCTTTTAATTCTTCCACTTCATAAAACCAGCTCACTTTCCAGTTTTGTGGGTGCTATTAAAGAAACGAGCACAATCCCAGAGAAATTCATTTATCAAGCATTTAATTGAAAAGTGCCAACACTTCTCTGTGTAGCAGGAATTTCCTCATCCTTTTCAAGCTGCTAAAGTGTTTCGGAGCTGCTACATAGCTGTTTTGCTTCTTGCATAAAATGGAGTGCGTAACCAGAAGACTATAGATAGGCATGAGGCTATGCCAATGATGTCATGCTTAGAATCATTCTTTAGGATTGACACGACATATTAAGGGCATTTCTAGTGTAAGGTCATCTTTAGCGCTTTAGTGTAAGCCACTTTCTGCTTTGTAAAGTATTTCATTTAAAGAAGCAAGAGATCAAATGACATAGAAGAAACTTAACATATTATGCCTAAGTCTGTTTTCCATTCTGAACTTGAATATACCACAAAGTGGCAGCTAAAAAGGAGAAGAAAAGAGATCCAACTGATAATCAAGAAAATGTGACTCAGAATGGTTTTTTTTCCTGTTACAGTAAACAAAGCTGCTTTCAGAGAAAGTCATGACAGTTCATTATAAACCAATCTTCTCTGGGAAGCTGATTTGTGACCAAATATTCCATCCTGACACAATTAGGTTAGGAAGCAAAGTACCATTACATCAGACTGCAAAAAATAATTTCATGTTGAAAGGAAGGCAATAAGTTCTGGTGAGGAGGGATCTCTTTGGGTTTTGTTTGGGTTTCTTGACAGCAAGCCACAGTATGAGTTATTGTCAGTGGTTTGCGGTATAACAGCGTGACTTCTGTCTATCTTACTGCAGAAAGCTAGCTCTTTGAATCTGCCAGTAAAATTCAAGATGATAAGCATCCTTCCAATATACCTTCTAATTTATTAAATCCAAGCTATAATAAAATTGAAGTCAGGTTTCAGTAAGGCTACATTTCTATTCAGGATGTGTAAAACTTCTCAGGATGCCTTTACATCTTAAATCAACCCCAATCTGTTAAACTTTCACACTTAAGAAATGGCTTACTGGATCATTTAATGTTTTAAGGGGGTTAGAACGAGATGTACAACCCATGGCTTAGAAGTGAGCCAGTATTTTAAATCAATCTTGGCATGATGGTTACTGCCTGGATTGGATTCTAAAGGCCAAAGATTGAGTAGGTCATCAAGAAAAGCTTCCCTTCTGACTACTGCCAGGAAGCCTGTAAATCCACTAAACAACATGTCTTGCAGCATAGACCATTCACTTCATTCAGGGGCAACATCCTAGAAGCTTTGAAGTCATCTTTAAAGAAAACAGAAGGAATCCTCTCCATGCTGAGGGCTTGTGGAAGGGACGAAGTGACAAAGCATTTGAGTCAGCCATGACCCGCCCCACCCAGGAGCATTTCCCCAGCATTTTCTTTTCTAAGAGAAGTAAGACCCAAAGCAGTGATTTTTTTATTCCTTCTTCCCAAGGCTCTTCCTTCACATTTATAATACAGAAAAGATGTTCTCAGTGCCCAAAGAGAGAAAGAAAGATCCAGGAAAGGTCTGGCAGTGTTTTTCAGTTTAATGGTTGGTCATGAGTTTCACCTGAGTATCTCTTATGAAGCATACCTGCTATGCTCAGAAGGAGAAAACTTTCAACAACAAAGAAAGCCACTTGAGCAATATTTTGATCGTGGTCATTTCTTGATGTAAAGTCAGGAATATCCTAACTGATAATGTCCTTATCAGAGAGAAGACAGAGCTGATAATAAATAGAATCTCTACTTTTTAGTTCAAAAGCCAACAGCTGATTATCTGAGAGTAGATTAACTATATTGTAGATTCTCCACTCAGATATGGGGCTTACCTTTAGCAGAGTGTGGACCTAAAATTAAAAAGAACAGTCATTTTAACAGTGGATGGCCTGGCATGAAATATAAGCTCTACCACTTCCTAGAAATGTGATCTTGGGCAACTTACCTAATTTACCTCAGCCTCACTTTCCTCATCTGTAGAATGGAGATAATACATATCTAACAATGTTTGACATCTAGTAGACAGTAAATGTTTAGGTATGGTTCTCCCAGATTACCTGTTTAGAGTCAAGAATGTTGAAGGCAGAAAAAAAAACCTGGTAAAGATGAATGACTAAATTTTTCTGTGTTTTGGAGCCATATTAAGAAGTTTTGGATAATCTTTGATGCTTTTGCATAAAAATGCTATTTTCTCTCCATTCAATAATCAAAATTGTGCAGTATTGCTTTTGAGGTACTACATTAAGAAGCTCCCTGTTGCATAATTGAATCCAAGCCTATTACCCAGTAAGGTGAACTGACCCAGGAAGCATATTATTCCCGCAGGAAAGCTGTGCTTCTAGACTCTGTGCATCAAACCAAGATAGTGACTACCCTCTCGAGAAGACCCTGAACAGCAGTCCTATCAAATCTGAACGTGAAGCACTGCTAGTGGGTAAGGAAGCTAACACACACATCCCATGTATTGGCTATGGTGGAGGGTGGAAGGGTTTTACCTAAAATGAATATACACGCTAAGCATTTAGGAAGCACAACAGTGCAGACAACAGGAGAAGAATAAGAATAGACTTTATAAAAATGGTAACAGCAGCTCCCAGTCCTTCTCAAGCTCCAGTGGTTGCTGGCACATCAAATGTGTGGGTGTAAGCACAAGAGGGGGTCTGCTGGAGAAACACATAGATTTTTTAAATCTCTATGCAAGGATAGCTGGGCCCCCTCATTCCACTCAGGGTTATGGTTCAGACTCTTCTTTGGCAGAGAGGTTTCCAGATGAGCCTCCATAGGCAGCGTGGGCCTCTCTGAAGTTTTTTTCCCCCCAGGTTACAGGCAGATGACTCTGGAGGCTGTCTATGGAGTGCTGGTCACTGGTGGGCTCTGATGAGATAAATGCTAGAATTGTTCTCATTATATAAAAATTCATTCACAGAGGCAGGATAAACCAAACAGTCAAGGAATCACACAGACCTGGTTTCCTGTTTGACCCTACCATTTCCTTCCTGAGCTTCAGTTCCTCCATCTGCAAAATGGGCATAATATTACCTATCTCAACAGGCAGCTGCAAGTATTAAATGAAATAATTCATCTGAATCACTCAGCACAGTGCACAGCCCGTAGGAAGCCCTCAGTAAATGAGAACCACTTGGTACTTAGAGCACTCTGCACAAATGCTTGTTGACTTGGTATTCCATTTGGAGAACAGCAGCAGATTGAGGTCCTAAAATATTCAGTCATTCCCAAAGGACGGGTACTGGGTGTCAACAGATCATCCCAGCTGCCTTCTAGGAAGCTGAGCCCCACAGCGGCCCCACCCCAACCTCCGGAGTTCTCTCCACTGATTGGCTTCTGCATATCTTAAAGATTTATCTGCCTTCTTTGGTAATGGATATTGTAGACAGATTTAACACTTTGATATGTTAATAAAGATGTGCAGGGGTATCTGCCATTGAGTCCTCAAGAAAAGTGACAACTTATTTCCATTTTACAACTCTGAATTCTTTAACAAATTGGCTAGGCAACAGGGAGACCTGTCAAAGAGCTGAGGGTAGAAGGAAGCCTCTGTGAATGGATAGTTGTAGAAATGAAGATTCTCAAGATAAGTGTTTCTTGTTTTATTTTTTAAAGAGTGTAGTCTTGGGCTGACAGAAAGGAAAATCTATTTTTTAAATTGGTTTTTTCAGTGTGAACTCACAAAAACTGCTTAGTGTTTTGAAACCTATGGAGTTATTCCTCAGCATCTGACAGACAGCCTGTCTTGGCCGTAGCACCTAGAATTCCTTTGGACATGGGCTGTCTTCTTTAGAATTCAAGTTTCTCAGTTTGAGTCACGGAATAGCAATTCAATTTACCTCATCATTTAAGAGTAATGTAGTGTTATAAGTAATAGCATCCATTTCAAACAGATTTTGAACTCTATCATCAGCTTCTCCTGGATCCCCCAACCCACCTCCTTGCCCTCTAATATTTGGAGGATTTTCACAAAGAACTGATTTAAACTTCAAGCTACAACTCAAACTTGTGATATTCTTTATCAGTCACTCAAAGGCATAGACAAGTTATAGCCTATAAACCAAATCAAATTTAGCTTTTATTTCCCGTCAGTTCTCAACAAACTCAATTCTGGGTCTATTTAGAGGAATTTTAAAAAATTAAAGAAAGAAATAGTAGGTCTTTGAACAATTTATATTCTACCTGTTGCCAGAGAAAGAAGTATTAGAACAATTAATGTGATGTCCAGAACAATCAACGCAGTATGGAGAGCTGCCAATCACCCCATAGTTATGCTGAGTAGCAACTGTGCAGATTCCCAGAAGCTGTAAACTTCTGTAAAAAAACATGTGTTACTTCAAGAGATTTAGTGCCCTAAGCACAAACAAAATGCTAGTGACCATTTGAGTGAGTGAAATGTTTGGCTTTTCTTTACAGAGCTACGCACAGAATAAAACCAAATATAATCAGCAAATTCTCTTGTGAGAGGCATGAAGTGAATCAGCCAAAGTACCTGATTTGTACTTTGGCCACAACAGCAAGATATTATTAATGCATAAGAGGCTCAAGTCCAATTTAAAGACTGTGCAGAAGAACTGCAAAAACCAGCACAATCTAAATTCATTATAAAATTCCAAATTCATTGTGATGTGTAGAACTCAAATGGTCTTTAGGCATCATGAATGATGGAAGTGACTTCTCACATGCCAGCTTTTCTACATGTGATATTGTGTAGTGAGAGGCAGCATATGCAGTGTGTTGTTGTACAGATTAAATGAGTAATATATATATAATGTAGAATATTGCCCAGTCCATAGTACGTGGTATATGTGAGTTAGCTGTCATCTCAAAGAATATGATTCTCAAGTGTAACCTCCATGGTACTGTCGCTATAGGGATCATCTCCACATTTCTTCATGTCCACCCATTTGGAGCAAGCATTGAATACATCTGTTCCTACTTGCACCGTCTAGATAATAAGGTATGTGGGGTCCTGAAATGGGCATGCAAGGGGATGTAGGGTATTTTCTTCCTGCAGAAATTATTGCAGAAGTCATTAGTAATTGCTCTAAGGAAATTTTCCTCACCTATTCTCTCACTGCGATTCAGTGAGAATCACCCTCGTGCAAGTAGGGTGACTATCCGCTTCCATTTGTCTGAGACCAAGGGGTTTCCTAGGACTTGGGACTCCCAATGCCAGAAGCAGGAAGTACTGAGAAAACCTGAATGAACTGGCCACCCTACTTCCAAGATACATCTTAGAAGAATTTTCCTCCTCTCTTTAATTTACATATAAGCTGAAAATGAAGCAGTATCTCTCACCAGTCAGACTTTTACACTGGGCCATTAACCACTAGCTAATGGTAATGTTCAGAATCGAAAGTCTTTTTTTTAATGCTTATTTATTTTTGAGAGAGAGAAAGAGAATGAGGGAGGGGCAGAGAGAGAGGGAAAGACAGAGAATCCCAAGCAGGCTCTGAGCTATCAGCGCTGAGCCTGACACAGAGCTAGAACTCATGAACATGACGTGAGGATCATGACCTGAGCCGAAGTCAGGCACTTAACCGACTGAGCCACCCAGGTGCCCCCAGAACCGAAAGTCTTATTCAAGTCATCACCATCACCACTGCCATTATCTATGTTGAAACAATCAAGGCAGGGGCAAAAACAGAACAGATGGGACAGTAAGTCTTCAATGCAGACTCAAGTTCCGCTCATAGCTGATCTCATGGGCCACTTCCTTCCCTGGATGCCTATGGGGGACCTCACAAAGCATGGGGAGCGAGGGTGTTAGTTCCCTAGAAAGTCCAGAACACCTCACAGAAGCAGGAGGGGACGCTTGACCCCTCCGAATAAATAAACTATGATAAATTTTTTTTTTCAGAAGTCGCATTCAGTTAATCCTGCTTATAGATTGTATTCACAATTTCACAGGATCTAGTGCTCTGGAGATGTGCCTTTGGAATGCAGATTCCTGATAGTTGCATGTCCAAAATACTAAGCCATTTAAGCATATGTCCCCTTAACAGAGGCACTTGCCCACTTGGGAATCCAGCTATGCTGATGCATCCTGTTCATGGCATTTGTTTTAGTTCTAGCTAGAGCTCCCCCTCATTTATCTCTGGGAAGTGGTGCCATTCTGCCATTAAATAGCTCATTTGGCAGCAAAGGGAGGGATGGAATGTGAGTACCAAGACCCAGTGGTAGGTTGAAGTGGTATGAAATTGAACTATGTGTCAGTAAAAGTGATCTGGTCCTTTTTTTAAAAAATGTAAAAAAATAATGCATGCACATTACGTTAAAAATGTAAGCAACATAGAAATATAGTGAAGGGAAAGTGAAAGTTACCAACAGTCCCACCCCTCAAGGATGACCACTGTTAACAGTTTAGCATATCTTATCTCAGACCATTTTCTATGCATATGCTGCACCTATATTGTATGTATGTATCTATAAACATTATATATTTATGGGTTTGGAATGGAGAGTCAGCTCTATATGACATACTCTGCAATGTGCTTCTTTCACTTAACTGGCTACAGTCTACTCCTAGCACTGGGAAGAAAGCATGACCTCACTCCTACTTTAGGCCCATTTTCTCCTGAGCAGCTTCCTACCAGAGTAGTGACAGCACCTCCCAAAGAGAGCCTGCAGTGATGCCAACAGAACTGGTGGCTCCCTTGCGCCAACTTCAGGAATATTCAGTGTGGCAGCAGCTCAGGGTTTCTCTCAGGATCCCCTAGTACCCTCCAACTGAGCCCTAGTGCCCAAGGTTCACAGTTAGGAAGGTTGCTACTAATGTCAAGATGACCACCTGAAACAAGTCCTAAAGGGGTCCATACATTTTTGTTTTTATATTGGGGCATGTATGTGAAGTGGGGAGAGGGAGACAATGCACAGAAGTAGGAATACAGAGAATTCCTTATTTCTGTCATTCTTCCTTTGTAAAGCAACGCATGTGTGAAGAATTCTGCTGTGCCTCCCTCCCCTCCCAAAAGGCTTTGCAGCTTCAGTAGGCCTGCACATAGCATCACCAGCACTGATCAGCTGGCTGTCATTCAGCTGGCTACAAACCCAAGCCTCCCTGCACAACTGACACCAGTTCTTTTCATTAGAAAGCTCAGTGGTGATAAGTCTCAAAAATATCATACTAACCGAAAGAAACTAGTCACAAAAGACTATATACATATTGTATGATTACAGATATATAAAATTTCCAAAAAATTCAAAACTGCAGTGAAAAAATCTGAGTCAGGGATGGGGAGTGATGATGGACTGCAAAGGGGCATGAAGGAAATTTCTATAGGCAATGGAATGTTTTATAATTGAATCGTGGTGATAGTTGCCCAATTATATAAATTTACTAAAATTCATTAAACTATACACATAAAATTGGTGAATCTGTCATATGTAAATTATTACCTAAATAAAGCAGTTATGATATGCATAAAACAAAACCTCAGTGGACTCTGTCTGGAAGGTGGAACTGCTTTTGAATGGAGATCTTCTTTCTGCCCCACAGATCTGCACCAGTGACGTGGAGTGTCTCATGAGCCGACTCCAGCACACCTTCAAGCAGGAAATGACTGGAGTTGGAGCCAGTCTGGAGAAGAGATGGAAATTCTGTGGCTTTGAGGGCTTGAAATTGACCTGAATCCCTTTGCCTAACAACCTGGGATCCTGCAAATACATGTGTGTTGGACAAGCTTAAAAAGTGATTTGTATTAGCAATGGTTTTCAAGTGGAAGTTGCTTTCAGTTTGCCAGTTCATTCCTGGAATATCTTTTGAGTTAAAATAAGGATCCTAGAGCAGCACCTCAAGCTACAGGCCCTAAAAAGAAATGGACTCAAGCCTCAAGTGCTGTAACTTCCTCTCTTTCTGTCAATTGGTTGTCTTTTTTTATTAGTAGTATTGAAAAAGGCCTGTGGCTAAAGCGTATTTGGGGTGTTTTCAGTGTCTGTACTACTGCTGTAGAGTTTGGTATTTTTTTAAACACTGTTGACTGAAATGTTTTGATGATTTGTATGTGATTTGTGTTTCAAAACTCCTCCTCACATTATTGTTGCTACTGGTGAGGGGAATGAGAGGTACACTAGGCACGCCATGACTGACATTGCCTCTCTACTCCCCAGTAAGCCAGTAAATGAATAACACAGCATCTTCTAGAAGGTACCTGACCAGGCTCACCTTTTAAAAGACAAAGCATGGTTTGTGGCTTTTTGCAAAATTACTGTGAACCAAAAGTTGACAAATGTTCCAAAGTTATTTTCTCCAATATATCAGATTTTAAAAAAAAACCTAGATGTATTCGTAGAAAGCAAGTGTCCAGTATGACTGGCATGTGTATGTGCTATTCAGAATCACCTTGTATATAGTCTGCTTTTAAAGGAGGGCATGTTTAGTTTTCTATGAATTAAAACACATGCGTGCACATGTGTATGTGCACGTACACACACACACACACACACACACACACACACACACTAGCAGAAGGGATTTATTTTAATATGCTTTTGCCTCTAGCTTTCTTACAAAGTCTGTTGGTCCCTTTTCTTCTGCTGTCAGCGTGTTGAATTGCAAACCGTGTACTACTGTAAATATTATGTTTACTTCATGCTGAATGTTTGCAAAGAGTTGATATGAGTCTTAGTAGAAAACTCTTGGTAATGAATGAGCCCAGGTGTGTGATGCTTCTGGCAAATGGCTCAGCTCCATCCACCTGGAGTGCCGATCGCTGGGGACACCCCAGCTCTATGATGCCTACCGGCAGATTGCAATGGCAGAGCACACATGGACTGGTCAGGAAGTCCTGCTTGATGGAAACAAGAGGGAAAGGATGAAGATTTGGGGCTAGCATTTTGAGGCAGAGATGATCTTTTCTTGTGTGCTGTTGTTGGTGCTTATAATAACACAAGCATGCCCTCCGTTGTGTCTTGGTTCAAAGTAAAAGAATGTACTGAATAAGCAAAGCCAATGAAGAGTACTTCCGGAAAATACTTTGTAAATGAGATGTCAGTAGTGTTCAAAGTTGTATTTTTAAAAGATAAATATTCCTTTTTATACATCAGTTTGGTGTTCTGTTTTGAATTACTTGCTCTCTAATCCTTTAGCAAATCATCTCGATTTCTTCTTAGGACTACCAGTATGTTGAAAGAAGATGCTAAACTTTCTGCCTTGACAAGTAGAAATAGGGTCCCACAGCGGCTCATTCATGCTGAAAGCTGACTTCCCCCTGAGGCACCCAGCTGTGGCAGGAGCAGGAAGTTGGGGTTATTTTTATACTAGCTTCCTCTGCTGAATCATCTTTGTCACCAACGCTACAGAGGCTTTGATTTGTCAATCTCAGGGGTCCTGGAATGCCTTATTTTAATAATACCTATGAAATCAAGGGAAATTTGCCACATATCAATTACTTCTTATTTAAATAAGTTAAATACACAGAAATTTTCAACAACTATCACACCGAGGCCCCTTGCTGTCCTGCATTTAGTCTACTTGTCCTACAAATGGTCTCTATTATCCCTGCTGGGGCGCCTGGGTGGCTCAGTCAGTTGAGCATCTGACTTCGGCTCAGGTCATGATCTCACTGTCCATGGGTTCGAGCCCCATATCTGGCTCTGTGCTGACAGCTGGGGGTCTGGAGCCTGCTTCATATTCTGTGTCTCCCTCTCTCTCTGCCCCTCCCACACTCATGCTCGCTCTGTCAAAGATTAATAAACATTTAAAAAAATTATTCCTGCCAATTTAGTACAGGTGTACTCCTCCCAGCTTGAATACACTAGTTGTGACAGTTAAGTTTGTGTGTCAAGTTGGCTAGGCTATAGTGTTCAGTTGCTTGGTCAAACACCAGGCTAGATGTTGCTGTCAAGGTATGTTTGAGATATCATTAACACCTAATGAAGCAGACTGTACTCCAGAATGTGGCTGGACCTCATCTAATCCATTAAAGACCTTAAGAGGAAAAAAAAACTGAAGTCCTCTTAGGAGAAAGGAATTGTGCCTCCAGGTTGCCTTTGGATTCACGACTGTAGCATTAACACCTGCCAGAATTTCCAGACTGCTGGCCAGCCCTAGAAATTTCAAATTTGCCAGCCCCCACAATCACATGAGCCAATTCCGTAAAATAAATCTCTCTCTCTCTCTCCCTCTCTCTCTCTGTATACACACATACACACACACACACACATACACACACACATATGCCAGTGTGTGTACATCCCACTGGTTCTGTTTCTTTGGAGAGCCCTGGCTACTCTGCTAGTCCAGAGTTGTTATAATATGTAAAAATAAACTATGTTTGCATTATATTAATCATATTGCAGCACATACCATCTCACGATTCTTTCCATTCATCATTGAACTCTATTAATGAGGCTATTTTGCCTTACAAATGCTCAGTACTATTTATTCTGTTATTCTGCCTGAATTTTGAAATATTACTGTTTTGTTATTTTCAGGAGATATGATTGATATTTCCAGATGGCAATGAACAGAAAAAAAATTTTATTTTACAAATCTATTCCTGTGACATCTCTAGTTCTGATTTTTTTTAACATTACCAAGTTGCTCATTAAATGTCCTCAGTGAAAATGAAATCATTTTCAGAGCAAACTAAACACATATCTGTGTTCAAGTTATACAGAGTTGTGTTCTTAATTGGCCCAAAACTGTGTGTTTTTCATATAATGCAGAATAAACTATATTACTTGAAAAGACAGCATAGATGTACAAGACCTTTTGACTCACCTGGCAGAACTGGGTAAGCCCTTGGGATTCTTAGTTGTCTTGCACAGCCTCTCAAATAGGCCCAGATACACTTTTCACCACAATCACTATCATGTGCTGAGCACCTATTATGCTATCATGCTACCTAAAGTCACTTCCTGCCTATGTGTGTCAAGTTGCATGCACATGAGAGCTTCAAATTCGTTATAGGTAAAATTAAGGAGAAAGAGTGCCTGAGAGAGTGGTGGTAGTCAACACAATAGCATCTGCAAATTGCCTGGCCAGTGCCTGGCCCAAAGTGAGTTCACAATAGTTATGATTAAGATTCAGTCAAAAGTAATTATAAGCTATGAGCTCACCCTCACCTTAAGAAAAATGTTTTTGTGTTCACGTGTAAAATTGTGGACCAATGTCACGTTGCTGGACCTCAGGAAAGGAAACTCAGCTGTTCAAATGTATCCCATTTATTCAGGCCTAGGCTCTCTGCCAGGCACTGTGACAATACAAAAGTAGTATGCCTGGTGCTTGCCCTCAAGGAGCTAGAAGGGTAGGCTTTAACATTGAGTTTAAATCCTTCACCCTATAGCCAAGACCATAAAAGCTCAGCATGAAAATATTCAGTGTTGACCAACTATGAATGGTGTGAATATGGTGGTAATGATGGCTTCCTCTTGAGACCTGAATTATTCTCTGTGCCCCCATACATCTTCCCATCAAGCACCACCCCCCATCCAGCCCCTTACCAAAAACCCCACATTTTTAATTCATGTGCTATTTAGAGCACCTGATATGTACAACTTCTGGTCTTAGAAAATCAAAGGGTTAGAAAACATGACCTCTTCCCTCATGAGATTACAGTCTGGTGGGTGCCTGCTAAATGACACAGTCATGTATAAGGTGTTATAGGGGGATATTGTGCAATCTTTCACTAATGTTAAGAAGCTTGAAATATAGGGGGAATCTGTGTGGCTCAGTTGGGTAAGACTCTAAGGCTCAGGTCATGATCTCATGGCTCCTGGGTTTAAGCCCTGCATCAGGTTCTGTGCTGACAATCAGAGCCAGGAGCCTGCTTCAGATTCTATGTCTCTGTCTCCCTCTCTCTTTCAAAAATAAACATTAAAAAATTTTTTTAAAGAATCCTGAAATATAGTAAGAAGTGAAAGGCTCAGGTTAACTTACTTGCCCAAGGTACAAAACTAGTATGGGATAAAGCCCAGGATTTGAACCCAAATCTGCCTGGCTTCAATTTATGCTTTTTCTATTATTCCATGGTGCCCAACGTCACTTTCTAACAATGTCACTTAACCTCTCTGAGCCTTTGTTTTTCATCTATAAAGTGTAAATCTAAGTGTATTTCCCTGAAAGTGTCATTCATGAGATTTTGCTCAATGTACAGAGGCCAGTACTAATCTTGCCTGGCAATATAAGTGTCCATAAATAAGTATAATTATTATTCAACTAATATTATCATTGACAATGCTTTGATGACACCAGAGCTATCTTTCTAGTATCAGAAATCCCATAGGGCCACAGAGTAACTTAAGAATGAGACCTGCTAGGGTACAAAACCAATGTGTAGAAATCTGTTGTATTTCTATACACTAATAATGAAGCAGCAAGAAGAGAAATTAAGCAATCCCATTTATAATTGCAACAAAAATATTAAGATGCCATGGAATAAACCTAACCAAAGAGGCGAAAGACCTCTGAAAACTATCAAACACTGATGAAAGAAATTGAAGGCGACACCAAGAAATGGAAAGACATTTCATGGTCATGGATTGGAAGAAAAAAATTTTGTTAAAATGTCCATACTACCTTAGGTAGTATCCCATATCTATCTATCTATCTATCTATCTATCTATGGGATCCCATATCCCATAGGTAGTATGGATTGCACATTTAATGCAATCCCTATCAAAATACCAGCAGCACTTTTCACAGAACTAGAACAAAAAATCCTAAAATTTATATGGAATCACAAAAGGTCCCAAAATAGCCAAAACAATTTTGAAAAAGAAAAGCAAAGCTGGAGGTATCACAACTCCAAACTCCAAGTCACATTACAAAGTTGTAGTAATCAAGACAGTATGATACTGGCACAAAAATAGACACATAGATCAATAGAACAGAATACAAAACCTGGAAATAAACCCACAGCTATATGATCAATTTATCTTTGACAAAGCCGGAAAAATATGCAATGGGAAAAAGTGTCTTCAACAAACGGTATTGGGAAAACTGGATAACAGGCAAAAGAAAGAAACAGGACCACTTTCTTACACCACATACAAAAATAAACTCAAAATGGATTAAAGACCTAAATGTGAGACCTGAAACCACAAAAACTTAAAAGAAAGCCCAGGCAGTAAGTTCTCTGACATCAGCCACAACAATATGTGTCCTGAAGCAAGGGGAACAAAAGCAAAAATCAACTATTGGGATTACATCAAACTAAAAAGCTTCTGCACAGCTAAGAAAACAAAACTAAAGGGCAACCTACAGAATGGGAGAAGATATTTGTAAATGACATCAGATAAAGGGTTAGTATCCCAAATATATAAAGAACTTACAAAACTCAACACCCAAAAAATTAATAATCCAAATTAAAAATGGACATAAGAGGGGCACCTGGGTGGCTCAGTTGGTTAAGCCTCCGACTTCGGCTCAGGTCATGATGTTACAGTTTGTGGGTTCAAGCCCCACGTCGGGCTCTGTGCCGACAGCTCGAAGCCTGGAGCCTGCTTCCAATCCTGTGTCTCCATCTCTCTCTGCTTCTCCCCTGCTGACATTCTGTGTGTGTGTGTGTGTGTGTGTCTCAAAAATAAATAAACATTAAAAAACATTTAAAAATGGGCATAAGGCATGAGTTGACATTCCTCCAAAGAAGACATCCAGATGGTCAACAGATACATGAAAAGATGCTCACCATCACTCATCATCAGGGAAATGCAAATCCAGACTACAATGAGATATCACCTCACACCTGTCAGAATGGCTAAAATCAAAAACAGAAACAAGTGTTGGTGAGGAGGTGCAGAAAAAGGAACCCTCTTGCACTGTTGGTGGGAACTCAAACTGGTGCAGCCATTCTGGAAAACAGCATGGAAGTTCCTCAAAAAGTTAAAAATAGTGGCGCCTGGGTAGCCCCATTGGTTAACCATCTGACCCTTGATTTTGGCTGAGGTCATGCTCTCAACTGTTGATGAGATCAAGCCCCACATCGAGCTCTGCACTGACAGCACAGAGCCTCCTTGGGATTCTCTTTCCCTCTGCCCCTCTGAGCGCTCTCTCTCTCAAAAATAAACATTTTATTTTTAAAGTTAGAACTAGAACTACCGTGGGATGCCTGGTGGCTGTCAGTTAAGCAACTGACTCTTGATTTAGGCTCAGGTCATGATCTCACAGTTTGTGAGTTGGAACTATACACTGTTAGTGCAGAGCCTACTTGGGAGTCTCTTTGCCCCTCACCCGCTCATGCTTGCTTGTTCTGTCTCACTCTCTCAAAATAAACTTTAAAAAGGAAATAGAACTACCATATGATCCAGTAATCCCACTACTGGCTATTTACCCCAAAAATATAAAAACAATAATTCAAAGGAATACATGCACCCCTATGTTTATAGCAGCATTATTTACAGTAACCAAACTATGGAAGCAACCCAAGTTGTCCATCGATAAAATGAATGGATAAAGAAGATGTGGTGTATATACGATGAATATTATTTTGCCACAAAATAATGAAGCTTTGCCATTTACAATGATGTGGATGGTGCTACAGAGTGTTATGCTAAGCAAAATCAGTCAGAGAAAGACAAATACCATATGATTCACTCATATGTGGAATTTAAGAAACAAAAGCAAGCAAATAAAAAAAGAGAGGCAAGTCAAGAAACAGACTTTTGACTCTAGAGAACAAACTGATGGTTACCAGAGGGGAGGTGTATGGGGGAATGGGTGAAACAGGTGATGGGAAGTAAGGAGGGCACTGTAATGAGTACACAGAGATGTATGGTATTGTTGAATCACTATATTGTACACCTGAAACTAATATAACACTATATGTTAACTATACTGGAATTAAATAATAAAAAGAATGAGACCTGCTGGCTCAGAGAAATTTAGGAGATTTTACTAAACAACGCACCATTAAAGGTAAGTAATGCCTGTCCCACACCTGACACAAGGAAGACACTTCCTTCTGTTTTACAGTATAGTCTCCAGTATCCTTCCTATTTCACCCTCTCCTCATAGAACAGACCACATCCCATTAACAAGAAGGCCAGAGCAGCTTTTTCTTAAGAGACCTGCTGGGATACAAAATCAATGTGCAGAAATCCCAAGATTTCTCCCATATCCCAAGATCCATAACATCATCCTATTCTTTCTTTCAGTGTTCCCAGAAGCTTTGAAGATCCCAATTGCCTAAATTTTCTATCTGTGTGGAAGGTTTCCAAGGCATACTGAAGCAATTACCTGGGGCAACGGAAGGAAGGAAAAGGAATTGATTACACACAAATGTGAGCATTCAGGCTCAAGTCCAGAGCCTTATGAAGATGATCTCAGATCTTGGGTGGAAAATGGGATCCAGCACATACTAAAGAGTGTTCTACTTCACTGCATTCAGTCCAAGGCTGTTTGAATATTAAACTACCCTAAAGTTAATAGCCCTCTGGACTATCAGACCTCTGCAATCTTAACTCACTAATATTCCTCACCAAATACCTTATATCATGCTTTAAAATTTTCAGAGCAACCCCATACACAGACATTATGTCATCTGATCTTCGCAATAGCCTGTGAGCTATTAAGGGCAGACGGTTCTCTCACCATTATCACAGCTAAGGAAAACAAATGTCGGAAGGATGAGGAGCCATACTTTTGGTGACACTACTGAGTGGATGGTGAATCTGGGATTAAACTGCAGGATGCCCGAGTCCTCCCAATTTCTACCCCGCTTCATCTTCAGTCTCTGCTTAGTATAGCTGAGAGAATGGGAAGTAGGGATCCTTAACAGTTTTTAATGCCACGGGACGGACCCCTTGGAAGTCTGGTGAAGTCTGTGAACCCCTTATCAGAATAACATTTTTAAATGCATGAAAAAAACACAAAGGAAACCAACTACATTGAAATAATAGTTATCAAAACACATTTGTGATATAGGAATCTATGTACTCCTTTAACACATTAAATAGCAATATGTAATGACAGGCCTACTAACTACTGTAATTTTGAAGTAGTGATTAAGACAAATATTTCAAGAAATCTGCAATAACTTGTGATATAATAATATCTGTGATCCTGGTGAAAAAGACACAGGTGCTGTTAACACCACCACCACCATCACTGCCCCGCCTTGTACTATGTTGTCTACATTTGTAATGGAAGAAAAAGATACATTTCAGTTAGAGGCTGGTGAATATCTAAGTGTAATATTTCCACCCAAGTTCACATGCTTTCTAAATTCTACACACAGTCTCTAGGTACAGAGCCCCTGATAGGTGATAGAGGAGGTAGATGAAATATGAACTGAGAGCCTCTAAACTGAGGCCAGGATTAATTTTATTAAATAAATTAATATTTATACTTAGAACAGTGCCCATAACACAGCAAGCTCTATATATGCTCATTCAAGAGAAATATATTTTAAACAACAAACTTTATGAATGATAGAGAAACTGATTCTTGGCATATTTTGAAAAAGGGAATTCTAAAGCAATGCATAAATGGCAGGAAGGTCCCTCAAGTGAAGAAGTAACAGATGAGCTTCAGTGCAGGCAAATACAAAGAACTGCATTTAGGAGAAAATGAGCCGAATGCTATTCACAAGATGTTAGTTTCCAAGCCATCATTTCTGGCACAAGAAAGGGATCTGGGAGTTGGAGAGAAGTCCCTGAAGACATCTGTCCAATGTGTGGTTGGAATCATAAAAAGGCAACAAATTCTAAACATGGTAAAAAAAAATAGAAATAAAGTATGATATTATCTTATTCCCTTTTTTAAAAAAGTTTTGTACCCACACCACTAAAATAGTGTGTTTAATGTGTCTGGGCCCCCAGACTTGAAACTCACCATTTCGATTTACATGTTGCTTAAGTGCTTACTCTGTCCGAGACACTGCCAGCCAGTAGGGGATGCAAGGATGAATAAGACATATTGGAGGGAAGTTCAGTGAATCAAGAATATGGCTGGGTTTTAGTACATTAATGGAACATGCTCTACTCTCTGGACCACAACCATATAATCTGGGAGAGAGAAACGTGGAATGTTGAATTCAGTGTTTTTCACATAATCTCTTGTTCTTTCTCTCTCCCTCTCTCTTTCTCTCTCTCTCTCTCTGTCACACACACACACACACACACACAGCAGCAGCAGCACTTGATAAAGCCAGTATTATGATCATGCCTTGTTTATTCAGCAAAAGAAAATATCTGAGAATTTGAGTTTACCACATAAGTAAAACATGCCCCTTCTATTACCAACCTTTTTATTTTGTTATAAATGAGAACATTTCTAAGATGTTTTACATCACTACCTGTGCTATTAAACAGAGGGTTCTAGGCCTGTCCTGACCTTGCTGTGATGACTCCATATGATCACTAAGAACATTAGTTATAAAACTGCTGAGAAAGTAATATTTCCACAAATTCAACAGTACAAGGAACAGTGAAAGGGCTGATTCTCTGATAAACATCCTTCTTTACTAAATGGCTAGAACCAGCCTTTGGCAGCCCTGACTCCCTATGCTAACCCAGGATCACCATTCTAGAAACACTGGGGCTAAGGGATGCTCACAGAACCAGTAGCAAGGATGTTACTCTGAATGTCAACTGTCTAAGGGACCAAAGGTGTCTGACTCTGTGCTGTCCTAACAGCGTGGTCCAGTATTCAACTGTTGCCCAAATATGTTAGTGAAATATTCCCATGAAAAGACAACTTGGTTTATTAGACAGCTAAGTCAGGAGAACTGGACTTCCTGATTCTGTCACTAACCCTGAGACCTTAGGCAAGTCACTCAATCTCTAGGTCCCATGAGTGGGACAGCAGGAGAGGGGGATGCTGGCTGTGTTAACTAGATTTCTCTTTCTGGCTCACCTAACAGAACCAAGTAGGGTCATACTACAGGTTTCTGCCACTATGTGAAAGTTTGCTTTATGCCACTTTTCTCTTACAAAAGACCTACATTAGTACCTGTTTTCACTAAGTGAAAGAAATCTGAAGAGGCTTTTCGCTTTTATGAAATGGCAATTTCTTTTTTTTCCTTCACATCGTTTCAGTTTATGAAAGGTTTCATTGAAACACTCTACTTTCAGATAGCAGGGGAAGCCCATACAGTCCATCAGCCTGTGGTGGCCAAGGTTGACGAACACTGTGTTGTGGCCAGTGTTCAGAGGGTGAACCTGCAGTGTTCTCAAGCTAACAAGACAGCGACAGTACAGGGCCTGTGGCCCACAGGAGTCCTGAGAGGCAAGGGTGCAAGGATGCACAGGTAGAGAAAGATTTTGTTGCTTCGATCTGCCCACATGAGCCCTCCAACAACTGTACTCACTTCTGCCCCCTCCCCACCCCCGTTGGCCCATGACTCCCTACTTCTTCACTTAGAAGGGCACAGAGACATAATAAAATCATTCCTACTGCTGGCACCAAGTCTTAAGGCCACTCTGAAATAAAACTCTCTAGGGCTGTCTTAGCATAACTCTCTGCCACATCCAGCATTAGAGTTTGGGCCTTTGGCAGCCGCTGCTTTAGCTGTTGCTGATCCTTGAGGCTGTACTCTTCAGGGAAGCAAAAGGCACTCATTAAGCCTGACTCCCAAGGCAGGCTACTCTCACCACACTTACTAATGGTGATAGTGGGCTGGAATAAAAACATCCTGGCCCATGTTCACAGTGAAGCACATACATCTCACCCACATAAAGGCTATTGGTCCAGAAGTGCACACATTCTGGAGAAGGATCCAGTGGCTCCTCTACTTCTTCATTTCTCTCTGAAACATCAAGATAGGTTTACATGGCATCAACATGCACATTGATTGGTTCCTGTTGGATGACACCTGCATGCACAGGCAACCGATCCCAAGAAGTGTAAATGCCCTCCAAGTACCCTTTCCACCTCTATGTGCCCAGCTGGGTCCCTGCTGAGGGACTAGTACCCACCTCAGTGTCTAATAGCTGATCTCAAGGGCTCTTGCCTTTCTCAGCCTTAAGAACCTTCCCTGGTCAGCAGCACTGCATTGAGACGGTCACTGGGACATCTGCTTGCCCCAAAACTGGAAGCTGAGACTCAATTTCAGTTGAATGCAGGCAGCTTCCTAGCGGTTCTCACAGATCTTCTGGCACATGCTCCACCACAGGGCAATCATACTGTGCTTCTCACAACCCTGGGGCAGCAGCATTGCATGTAGTCAAGCAGGACCATCATTAGGGCACCACTCTGCCCAGGAAAAAAGGGAATGTCAAAGTCTCAACCAAGGACCACAAGGCAGATAGAATTTGCTGTGTCCCTAGGTTCTGAAACTTCCTTTAAAACTCCCATGAAACAGAGAAAGACAGATTCCATATGTTTTCACTCCTATGTGGATCCTGAGAAACTTAACAGAAGACCATGGGGGAGGGGAAGGGGAAAAAAAGTTAGGGAAGGAAGCAAACCATAAGACTCTTAAAAACTGAGAATAAACTGAGGGTTGATGTGGGGTGGGAGGGAGGGGAAGGTGGGTGATGGGCATTGAAGAGAGCACCTGTTGGGATGAGCACTGGGTATGGTATGGAAACCAATTTGACAATAAATTTCATATTAAAAAAAACTTCCATGAAAAAGAAAAACATAAACAAAAATGAAAATGAATACAAAAGTTTATGCAATCCTGAGCATGAAGAAACAGACACATCCTCTCTACTAATGGGAGTGTGAACAGTAAAACCTTTGAGAAGGGAGAAGCCTTTTTTAAAAAGTACAGTCATACGATAGTCTAACAATTCTACTTCTAGAAATCTGTCCCTAAAGAAATAAGCAGAGAAAAGTGCTAAGATGAATATAATGATGATATTTAATAGTATGTAATTAGAAACAATCCAGATGTCCAAAATAAGGGCTAAGAGAATACCACGTAGCCACTAAAACTGATGCTGATTTTGGAAATAGTCATGATATTCTTATTGTTGAGTGAGAAAATAAGGCTATTTCATATCTAGACAGCATAAGTTTTGCTTAAAATATGTAAATATATGTATATATGTTTGTGGACACGTGTGCAAAGAACAGGCCAATACCAAATTGTTAGCAGCGGTTGTCTCCAGATGGTGGGTAGACACAGAGGCCTTTTTTCTATGTTGTTCTGTTTTCCAAATATCTTTTATTGAATATGCATCACTTTTATAGTCAGAAAAAAGTTATTAAAAGAATGTCTATATACAGAAAAAAAGCTTAGTTATTAGACTATACAGTAACAGAGGCTTGAAGCCTTCAGGTCAAGCAGCCATTTAGCCCTTCTCTCCCTCTGGGGGTGTTTATTTTCAGATTAAGTCTCTCCTCCCTCTTTGTCCTGTTTGCTTCTTATCTGTGGTAGCTTAGGAACCCCATCATCAAGCCTGTAAAGAACTTAGACTTAAGTAAGAAACAATTGAGTAAAGAACCAAAAGTGAAATCAGAGAAAATCATTGCTTTCTGACCCAAATTTTTATTCCCAATTCTATAACCTTCATATCCACTCCATTTCATACCACTCTTAAAAGTAAAACTCCTTAATCTGCATTCTAGCCCCAGACTTTATTTCTAACATTATTTCTTATTTCTACTACCCCTTCAAATACCTACTTCGGCCTGACTGAATTCCCTGTACATCCACCAGTCCAAATACTACCCATTCTTCAAGGCCCAGTTCAAATGGTACCTTCTCCATTAAGCCCTTCTAGATACTCCCAACACCTCCCCATATCTGAATGACCTCTCCCTTCTTTTAGCCCCCCAGAAACTTTCTCTGTACCTCCAATGTAGGACTTAACCACTATCTACTTTGTATGTACATGATCATAATGTACCTGTCACCTTCTCTGAAGGGACCATATATGATTCATTCATTCATTCATTCATTCAGCAAGTATTTATGGAGCACCTATTATATGCTGGGAACCATTCTAGGCATCAATAATACAACAGTAAACAAAATTCCTTGTCTTTATTGAGCTTATGCTCTATTGAGGGGGCTGTGTTAGATCAGGTTGCCATAACAAAATACCATAGATTGGGTGGCTTAAACACACGGAATTTATTTCTCACAGTTCTTGAGGTTGGGAAGTGCAACATAGAGGGATGAACTGATTTAGTTCCCTGGTGAAGACTTTCCTCCTGGCTTGCAGATGTCAACCATCTCATTGTGTCTCCACATGCTTTGGGGTGGGGAGAGGGAGAGGGGGAGGAAGAGAGAGGGAGAGAGAGAGAGAGAGAGAGAAGCGGGTTTTCAGGTGTCTCTTCTTGTAAGGCACTAATCCCATCATGAGGACCCCACCCACATGACCAAAGGCCTCATCTCCAAATAGCATCATATTAGGGATTAAGGCTTCAACATATGAATTTGAGAGGGACAAAATTCAGTCCATGGCAGGAAGTAAGAAAATTAGATAGTATATGAGTTGGCACCAAGTGCTAGAGAAAAAAAAAAAAGAAAGGGGAATAGGGAATGTTGGTAGGCAGTGGTAAATTTTAAATAGGGTGATATTTGAGCACCTGAGAAAACATCATTTGAATAAATATTCTTACCAGGTAATGGACTGAGCTTTGTATACATCTGGAATGGAAGTGTTTTAACAGAAAGAAATGCAAATGCAAAGGCCCTGTGGCAGGAGCTTACCTGGCATAGTCAATGAACAGCAAAGAGCACAGTATACGTGGAGTACAGGGAGAAGAGGCAAGAGTAGAAGATGAGGTCAGAAAGGTAACAAAGGCCCAGATGCTGTAAGCCAATATAGGCCACCCTAAAGGCTTTGGAGTTTATTCTGAGTGAAAAGTGGAACCATCATAGGACTTTGTGCAAAGGAAAAACGAAAGATAAGTAGCATTTTCAAAGGATCACTCTGGATGCTAAGTGGCAAGTAGATTGTAAGCGGCAAGGGAGGAAATAGGGAGACCAGCTGGAGGCTACTGCAGTAATCCAGATGAGAAATAAATATGGCTTTGGACCATGGTGGCAGTATTAGAAATGATGAGAAATTGAAGAGTCTAGATGTATTTCAAATATGCAAAACATTTAAATTTATGATACATGGGAAAGAATGGAATGAAGAATGAAGTTGCTTGGACTGAGCAACTGGAATTTATTGAGACAAGGGAGACTATGGAAGGTACAGATTTGGGAAGGGAAACCAGATTTGGATGTGTTAAGTTTGAGATGCCTATCTCCCTTTCAGGTAGAAATCTTAAGCAGGCAATTCGGTAAAGGAAACTGAATGTCAGAAAAGATCCAAGATGAGGATCTACAATTGGAATCAGGTATCAGACTGAAAAGTCTTGAAACTAAATGAGATAACTATGGGAATGACCAAGGTCCAAGGACTGAGTCCAGGAGAACTCTAAGATTAAAAGATCAGGAATATAAAAAAAATCAGCAAATGAGACTGAAAAGGAAGAGTCATTGGAAACCAAAGTAGCATAGCCAAATGAAGAAAGTGAACAAAGAAAGAGTGTATTTTTCCAAGGCTGCTGAACAAGTTAGACATGTGGAGGGCAATGGCAGTCACATGGTTCCAGTAGGGGTAGGGGCAAAAGCCTGACTGAAGTGGGTTTAGAAGAGAATGAAGGGATAAGACTTTAAAACTGAATATATAGACCCCTTTCAAAGAGTTTTGCTGTAAAGAGGAGCAGAGAAACAGGGCTGAAATTTGAACAGGGGAAAATTGAATCAAGAAAGGATTTTTTAAGACAGAAAAATGACAATATTATTGCATGCTAGTGAGAATAATCAAGAAGATAGGGCAAACAGTCAAGAAATAAATTTCAAAAGGGGAGGGAGTGAATTAGAAATAAGGAAGGCAAAAATAAAAGGAGAAAGGAAGGGCAAGAGAAAAGAAAGAAGGGAAGAAGCAAAGAAGAGAGAGGCAGAGAGAATTAAATTTTCAGAATTGGGCATACAAAAGGTGATCTTGTCCATTAGGACTCTTTCTCTGGCCTAGCACTCTTTCTCTGGCCTAGCAGTGACCATGGGGCGCTTGGCCTGGCTCAGAAGAAGGCAACTTAGAAAATCTGACTGCAAAGAGTGACAGTATAATATCAAGAGCATAGAATCTGACTGTAAGCGTATAAGTCCTGAAATTTGGGACTTTGGACAAGCTCCTCAACTTCCTTGTGTCTCAGTGTCTTTGTCTATAAAATGGGGATGATGACATTATCTTCCTCAGGTTGTTTTGAGGTGTAAATAAATTATTTAAAGTGCTTGGAGCATGATGGACATGTGAGCTATCATTACAAGCAGGAATCATCAAGGGCCAGGAATATTCCCACCCTGGGCCTCAGAAACAACTGGGCTGGAACCACAGAATGATCCAGGCTGGTGCATGTCCCTTGTCTCTACTCCTATCTGCAATATGACTTCATTCTTTCCTCACTCCTGTCACCAATAACTCCAGAGCTCCACAGTTTATAACAAAGCCAGCTACTCAAAGGAGGGATAATTGAATTACCCTCTGATCTTAAATACAGGAATTATGGGGAAGGGACTCATTGACCAACTTTATTCAAGTGCCAAGACCAGGTGGCGATAGGGCTAGTGCCATATAAAACAATGGACACTCCAGGGGGAACTGTGTAAGTAGATTGGGATGTTGAGCGGTGCCAAAGAGAAATGAAGATGACTGGAAGTCTGGGGAGGGGAGGAGAGACTGAAAAAGATTGAAAAAGAAGTGCTATGACTGTCTTTATAAGAGCAGAGAAGATTTGAGATACACAGAAGAGGAAATGATGAGATTGGAGCCATAAGGCCACAAGTTACGGGATACCGGCATCCACCAGAAGCTGAAAGAGACAAGGAAAGGATTCCCCTTCTGATCCTCTGGAAAGAGCATGGCCTTACTGAAGCCTTAGTTTAGGCCCCGTACCATTGATTTCAGATTTATGGTTCCAAAACCGAGATAATAATTTTTTTATCTTTTAAGCCAAAAAGAAAAAAGAAGTGTCAGTCAGCCAGAATAATTGCCATACCCTCCTCTCCCTATATCCTTCTTTAGTGTCATCATCAAAGAAAGGGGAGCACAGGGAAAGTATGAGGTTTCCTTATGGAGATTCTGCTGATATAAAGAGAGTTCTCTCTGGTCCAGACCCTTGATAAAAATTGAAATCTGGGAGGCAGGAGCAATGAATTCCTAGTGTAGGGGATCACCAAGAAGCCTGCATGCCGGTGTACTTGGTTCCTCTTGTCACAGCCTTGACAAATTGTAGCACGAGGACTAGACCCCCAATTCTACCCTACCTTGGAACATTTCAGCAAGACTGCCCACCTGAGGGCTGATGGTTTTCTCTAAACCAGTTGAGTCTAAAGTTTGAGTATTCTGTCTTTTTTTTTTCTGATATCCCCATTTTAACCAACCTCTGCTGCTTGCATAGGCCCCCAAATTATAAAACCACAGTCTTGCCAAGATCCAGGATAATTGGAATGCCAAGATGGAGCACAGAGAAAAAGCAGCTGGAAGCCAGGGAGTCGAATAGACAGCCATTAAAGTTTGCTAGGCATAAGGTGGTCAGGGCTTGGACCAGTGATAAAAATAGGACTGGAGAGGAAGAGCAAGATAAGAGAGATGTTCCACACAAAAAAAGTAAATGGAGAAGTGGTCCCAGAAGTAAAATTTAGTTAAGCTTATCTAAGCAGATACTGAAAGACATACAGCCTCTAGGTTGGGTGGGCCTCTGATCTTATATTAGTATAAGTCAGAATGACTTTTCCTTTTTGTATTGTCTCTCTGGTGCCTGGCTTTCAGACACTTGTCACCCAGGCTTGGATAATTCCTTCCTTCCTTCCTTCCTTCCTTCCTTCCTTCCTTCCTTCCTTCCATCAAATTGAGCACCTATTTGCCTACCATGATTCTGGCAACTGGGAATACAGGCAGTGAACAAAAGTGACAAAGATCACTTTTCTACTTTTCTTATGGAATTAACATTCTAGTGGAGGGAACCAAACAATAAATTAACACATACATGTGTGTTTTAGATGAGTTACATGATGCTATGTGCTATCTAAAAACTCAATCAGGGGGCGCCTGGGTGGCTCAGTCGGTTGAGCGGCCGGCTTCAGCTCAGGTCATGATCTCACGGTCCGTGAGTTCGAGCCCCGCATCAGGCTCTGTGCTGACAGCTCAGAGCCTGGAGCCTGTTTCAGATTCTGTGTCTCCCTCTCTCTGACCCTCCCCCGTTCATGCTCTGTCTCTCTCTGTCTCAAAAATAAATAAACGTTAAAAAAAATTTTTTTAAAAAAACTGAATCAGGGAATACTTATTAAGAATATGAGAAAATAAACCATTCTAATAGGGGAAGGGCATTCCTGTAGAGGAAACAGCAAATACAGAGACTCTGGGACAAGGAAGTGTCTGGTATGTTTGAAGAACATAAAGGAGCAGAGTGAGAGGGACATTATTAAGAGATGAGGTCAGAGAGTTAACTGGAGGAGAGGGAGAAGATCATGTTGGGCCTTATAGACCCTAACAGTTCTTGGTGAAATGAGGAGCACTGGGGAGGGGAAGAGGGCAGTTTAAGCAGAGCAGCAACATGATCTGGTACCTCACTAAAAGAATTACTCTAAAAGCTGCATTGAGAACACACTGTGGTTGGGGAAGAAGGTGGGAAGAAACAGAAACACAGTGAGGAGGCTACTGTAATAATGCAAAAGAGAGATGATGGTAGCTTTGGGGTGATAGCAGTGGAGGCCAAGAGTGGCCAAATGCAGGAAATATATAGATATTGAAGCTGTAACCAACAGGATTTTACTGATGTTAGGTGTCAGACAAAAAGAAGAGTCAGGGATGACTTCAAGGTGTTTAGCTTGAGAAACTGGAAGGATGGAGAAACATTGCCTGAGATGGAGAAGACTCTCAGATGAGCAGACTCGAAGAGGAATTCAGTTCTGACATGTTAAGGTTGAAACATCTATTCTAAATCCAAGTGAAAATGCCAAGTAGGGAGGTAAATATAGAAGTCTAGAGTTCAGAGGAGAGGTCTGTGCTAGATACGTAAATTTGGGCATTGTTAGAATATAGATGATATCTAAAGATATTCAGGATAAAGTCACAAAGGAAATGGGCACTGCTAGAAAAGAAGTTCAAGGACTAATCCTTGGGGCACCCCAATAGTAACAAATTGGCGAGGTGAGTGGGAAATTACAAAGGAGACTGAGAAGGAACTAAGAGAAATGTAGGAGGAAACCATTTTAAGGGTTGTCACAAAAGTCTTTGCCCTATCTGCAGGAAAAGTAGCAGAATCTGGAGTGTCACCTGAAAAAAGGAATGAGTGGATGAGTTAAAATTAAAACCTCTCACCATTCCTGAATTGTTTATATGTACATGCCAGTATATTAAGTGGCCATGTGAGCTCTGAAGGAGTACTTGAGGTCACCAGACAATTTTGCCAGATTAAAGACACAGGCCATCATTTGGGGGCATTACCATTCAACTCCCTCCCTCCTCCCTCCCCAAAGTTCTGGGCATAAAGTCCCTGGTTCTTACTTGATCCATATCTAGATTCCATTTTACCAAATCCTGTGCTCAAGCCTGGCCTTGGAAAAATGAGCTCACTCCGAAATGCTTAGGGAGTTTCTTAAATGAGTTTGATTTTCAGCTGTTAAACTTGATGGAACTCACAGAAATGTTAAAAAATCAGCTGTGACAACCCTGACAAGAGACGGGAATGCTATTAGCAGGCTCTATTAGCAGTGAATGAGTGTTGGTACACACAATGTCCCCAAGCAGTAAAACACAGGTGGCTTCACTGAGAAACAATCACAAGAACCAAAGATGGGTTTTGGGGCAAAGATAAAAGGAGGGGGCTTTATTTTCTTTCATTCATTACATTTCCACTTTTCTTACCATTAGGATACATTAGTCATATAAACACTTCTGGATAAAGAACACACAGAGAAAGAGCAAAAAGATCTTCAAAAGTTTCTTGCTTCTCTAAATATCTACAGATAAGAATATTCATGGGGCGCCTGGGTGGCGCAGTCGGTTAAGCGTCCGACTTCAGCCAGGTCATGATCTCGCGGTCCGTGAGTTCGAGCCCCGCGTCAGGCTCTGGGCTGATGGCTCGGAGCCTGGAGCCTGTTTCCGATTCTGTGTCTCCCTCTCTCTCTCTGCCCCTCCCCCGTTCATGCTCTCTCTCTGTCCCAAAAATAAATAAAAAACGTTGAAAAAAAAATTTAAAAAAAAAAAGAATATTCATTCTAATAGCACTCCTGTGATGCTTCTGTCATTATGGCTGCAACCTGTAGGAAATTCTCATTTTGAAATCCCACCTCTGAGACTTATTATTAAGAGGAAAGAAAGATGTTTTAAAAACCTGCTAATGCCAGTGTTACAAATTCGGTTTTGTGTACCAAAAAAGTCCATGCAAATAGCATATTTGATGGGAATTACAACATATCAAAACTGGAAGGGCCCTCTAAGACCATCTAGTCCAAGCCTCTCTTTTTAAAAAGGAGGAAACTGAGGCCCAGAGAGGGGAAATGGCCTGACCATAGTTGTAGAGTGAGAGAACATTCTCAACCCCCACACCCAACCCACTCTTTCTTTCCACTACACTTGAGCATGTACTAATGGAACACAAATTAAAGCAGAATATTGCAAAAGGGTTAGAAAACCTGAAATTGCTCATAAAGGATTGTTATTTTCTCAACTGGGTTTTTTTTTTTTTTGCAGCACTAGAAATTCTGGTTGAAGTAATCCACAGAGCAAAACAAAGTGGATGACAGCCAAATACTAATCACCACTTTCATCTGAAAGCATTGTTGTTTACAGCCTGTTTTTATCTTCACAGGGTGAAACTCCACATATGTAAAAATTGAATTTAATTCCATTGAAAGTTTGTTATAGTGACTGCTGAAAATCACAGGTGATTCATGGTCCCTCAGGCATACCTGTTATGCCCACTAACAGCTAAAATTCCTCACCAGCATTGTTGGAATCCAAGGGTCAGTACCTCTGTGAGATGCACGAAGCAAATTAAACCATTTTAATGGCCTCAAACTGGAATTTTTGTGAACAAGGACAGGGAAAGACAGAGCTAAAGAGATTGATTGTATGTGTATGGGGGACCAAGAATGTGGAGCTAAATACTACTCTCTCCTGAGCTCCACAGGGAGGCACTGGGAGACCCCTGGAGTGTGCTTTCTTTAATAGCTCAACTGGGAGCTGAAAGTGTAGTAAGAGCCTCTTTCATTGACAATGGGGGTAGAAAAGAGAAGTAATGTGTTTCCCCACATGCTTTTTCCCTCACATATTTTCTACGTGCACTTTAAGAATACTAATTTTTAAAAAATGAATTCCCGATTAACTTTCTGCCTTCACTTTGGTAAAGCCAGGAAGCAGTAGCCATTGCAATCAGGACAAGGTCCTTTGAAGAGGGTGGTCTTTGTCTTTGCCAGGACAACCAAGGGTTAAATTAAGGGGCCAGCTTCTAGCCTTCTCCTGATGTCTGTGAGAGAGGACATTCACTCTCCAGCCATCTATTTCTTACTTTCCAGTTCACTTCTGGCCAGGAATTAGACAATAGTGGCTTCTCAACCACCGCTAAACCTATAGAGAGAATCAAAAAGTTGGCTGCTGACCTAGTGCTCCCTCCACGGAAACCTTCCCTTTCCAGGAGAACAAAGGCACTGATGTCAACAGATAAAATGAAAAAAACAATTCTAAAAGTGAAAGGTATTTTTTTAAATTTTAAGTTGACATTTACTCTAATCACTGAAAAATATGCTAAGAATGCCAGGAAGCATTTATGTGCTTAGCATTGCAGGGGAAAGAAGGATATAAGAGATAGTCTTTGCACTCACACAGCCATTTTGCAGTTGGAGAGATAAAATGTACACATTCAATAATAGCAAACAATATAAGAAAATACAGAGACTGAGTGAAGTGTGTGATAGGAAATCACACATAAAAAAAGATGATTAACCTAGAGACCACAATGAAATTTTTGAAGAGGAAGTGGCACGTGGGGAAAGACATGGAGAACTGCATGAACAAGAAATACAGTGGCAGAGATCAATACAGGTGTCTATGAAAAAGTGAGGACACCAGACTATTAGGAAGAAAGATAGAAGACGTGGGGCCTTGAGAGACAGAAAGAAGAGTCTGGACCTGATGGGGCTAGACAAGAAAGAGGGCACTGTGAAGGTCTGAGCTTAGGAATTAAAAGCAGCACTGAAAAAAAAAAAAAAGTAGGCAGGATGGGCCTAGGAGAGAAATAGAGAGAAAGGAGGTGACTATGGAGTACACAGCAGGAGATGATGAAGGCTTAGATTACAGATTTGGAAAGAGAACTGAAATGAGCAGGGTAAAATGTGACAAAGCTGAAAGAAGAAGGAAGAAAGGTTATAGACAATTTTAATTTCAACTAATTTTATCACAGGCTGCTGCTGATGCTGTATATCATTGCTCTGGGATAAACAGGAATAATAATGAGTCTGTGTATCAGTGTGTGTGTGTGTATGTGTGTGTGTGTGTGTGTGTGTGTGTGTGCATGTGTGTGTGGTATGTTTTACATACTTAGGTAGTTTTCCGATGCCTTTTCCTGCCATTCTGAGTGGAAATGTCAGAACGAAAACAGGGAGATGGTCATAGGAATTAATAATACAGATACTTTTTTTGGCTTAAATTAATGACATTTATTATTTATTATTTCACACAATAGGAAGTCCAGAAGTAGAACAGACTCCAAGCATAGTCCAGTCAAGAGCTGAAACAATTAACTATCCATGTGATGTAAAATGAACCTCAACCCTTATTTCACAAAATACACAAAAATTAACTCAAAATGATATTCATAATCCAAATAGCTGACCTAGGGCTTCTATCCAGAAAATATAAAGAACTCTCACAACTCAATAAGAAGAAAGCAAACAATCTACTTTTTAACATTAAGAACAAATTTAGGGGCGCCTGGGTGGCTCAGTCGGTTAAGCGTCCAACTTTGGCTCAGGTCACGATCTCGCGGTCCGTGAGTTCGAGCCCCGCGTTGGGCTCTGTGCTGACTGCTCAGAGCCTGGAGCCTATTTCAAATTCTGTGTCTCCCTCTCTCTCTGACCCTCCCCCGTTCATGCTCTGTCTCTCTCTGTCTCAAAAATAAATAAACGTTAACAAAATTTTTTTTTAAAAAAAGAACAAATTTAAACAAACATTTCACAAATAACATATAGGAATGGCCAATAGGCATGTGAAAGGATGCTCAGCATCATTAGTCATCAGAAAAATGCAAATTAAAGCACAATGAGATCCCACTCACTATTCATGCACTTGAATGGCTAAAATCAAAAAGACTGCCAATAACAAGTGTCAGTGAGCATGCAGATCAACTAGAAGTCTCATACACTGCTGGTGGGAATGTAAAATGGTAAAGCACTTTGGAAAACAATTTTGGTAGCATCTGGTAAATTTAAACAAAGATACACTTACCATGTGTCTCAGAAGTCCCACCCTCAGCTATTTACCCAAGATATATAAAAATCTATGTCCACAAAAACAACTCACATATAAATGTTCATAGTAGCACTATAATGGCCCAAATCAGAGAACAATTTAAATGTCCAACAGCAGATAAATAAACTATTTAAATAGTGTGTATCCATACAATGAAATTCCAGTCAGCAATATAGAGGGACATACTACTGATATAATTATTACATGTATGAATCTCAAAATCCTTAAGCTGAACATAAGAAGACAGACACAAAAGTGAGCCTAGTATATGATTTCACTTATACCAATGGCTATAAAGGCTAAAATTAATCCATAGTGGCATAGGGCAGATTCATGGTTGCCTGGGGCCAGAGGTGGTAAGACTAACTACAAGAGTGCATGCAGGAACTTCTGAAATTATGGGCATTTTCTACATTTTTAATTTCAGTGATGGCATCATCGGTGTATATATTTGTCAAAACTCATCAGACAATACAATTTAATTTTTTTATTTATTATTTATTTTAGAGACAGAGAACGTGTGAACAGGGCAGAGCAAGAGAGAGAGGGAGAGGATCCCAAGCAGACTCCATGCTCAGTGCAGAGCCTGACGTGGGGCTTGATCCCACGACCCTGGCATCATGACCTGAGCTGAAATCAATAGTCGGATGCTCAACCAAATGAACCACCCAGGCACCACAAACTATACAATTTAAAAGGGTACAATCTATTGCATGTAAAAACTTTTAATTCTTTATTTTTATCATGCCCCCAAAAGTGGAGGTGGTATAGTGTGGTGATTAATGAGTGCATTCCCAATACTTCTTCTTTTCTTCTTTTTATTAAAATGTATAGGGGCACCTGGGTGGCTCAGTCAGTTAAGCATCTGACTCTTGATTTTGGCTTAGGTTCTGATCTCATGGTCATGAGATTGAGCCTCAAATCAGGCTCTGCAGTGAGCATGGAGTCTGCTTAAAATTCTGTCTCCCTTTGCCCCTCCCTTGCTTGCTCACGAGTGTGCTCTCTCTCTCTCTCTCAAAACAATGTATAAATATGGGCTAAATGGGTGATGGGTATTAAGGAGGGCGCCTGTTGGGATGAGCACTGAATGTTATATGTAAGTGATAAATCACTAAATTCTACACCTGAAACCAAATTTACCATATATATTAACTAAAATTTAAATGAAAACTTGAAAATAAAAAAAGTATAAAATCGGAATGAATTCAAGCATACAAATTACAGAAAATAATATAGCAGACTCCATTGTGCCTACTACAAATGTGAAACAGGTGTAAATACTTGGTGTTATGGAGCTCTGAAATAGAAAAGAAAAAAGAAACCAAAGTGATAAAACATAATTATTACAAGTGAAGCCCCACTTCCAACACTTCTCCCTTCCTTTTCTCCCCTCTCCAGAGAGAACCGTGTTCCTTAAGTTGATGTTTATTAATCAGCTGTTTGGTTTTGTACACTAACTATAAAAATGTGTGTCCATAAATAATGCATAACATTGTTTTGTAGATTTTGAATATATATAAGTGGCATCTCTGCATGTATCTTCTTGCAAATTACTATTATCATCTAACATTATTTTTTAGATTATATGTATTGATATACTAGATATACATCTAGTTCATTCATTTTAATCACTGTGTGAATGAGGCACAGTTTATTTAGCCATTTCCCAACGGAGGAATGCTACATTGCTTCAACTTTGCTACTTTTATGTACAGTGCTACAATAAACATCCCCATATGTGTTTTTCATTCCTACAAGAGTTTATTAGGATGTGTACAAATAGTCAAACAACAACAATAAAAAAACCAGACTCAGACTCATAAATACAGAGAACAAACTGGTGATTGCCAGAGGGGAGGAGAATGGAAGCAAAAAGGGTTTATTAGGGTACATATATAGATGTGGACTTCCTGGTTTAAAGAATGTTTTGAATATTTATACTGTGTAACAAACCACCCTAAAACTTAGTGGTTTAAAGCAGTAACTATCATGTATTTTTGCTCATAAATCTGCAATTTGGGTGGGGATGGCTCATTTATACTCCACATGGCATCACCTGGATGGAGCTACTGAAACTGGAGTAACCATTTCCAAAATACATCATTCTCAGTGTTGGCAAATTGGTGTTGGCCATCAGCTGGGAGCTCAGCTTAGCACTGTCAGCCAGGGACCTCAGTTCTCTACATGTTACTCTCCCTATGGCTGCTTATATTTCCTCTCAGCATGATAGATGGATTTCAAACAGTCCCAGGCAGATGATTGAGGTTTCTTCTGATCTTGTTACTAAAATCCTAGAACATCATGTCCATTGTATTCTATTAGTCAGGCCAAATTCAATGGAAGAAGTGACAAAGAATTTTAAATGACAGTCATTTTAAATCTACCACATTTCCCCCCAATCATAAATTATTTACATTTCTCATGCATGCAAAATACACTTACCCCCTCAACAAGGCCTCCAAAAATTTCAACCAATTTTGACATCAGGTTCAAGTTTGAGGACCAGGATCTCATCAGCTAAATCAGGTCTAGGTGGGGATAAGGCTCCTCAAGTGAAGTCCCTTAGGTGAAGAGCCTCACCCACATTCCCAATGTATAATGCATAGGTATATAATCACCACAGTAGACACTCCCATTCACAAAGGAGAGGAACAGGAGATATATGGCACTCCATAGCAATTCTAAAATCCAGCTGGGCATATATCACTAGTTTTTGTCTGTTTGTTTGTTTGTTAAGGCCAGTCCTGCTCTCTAGGAATGATTGTCCATAGCTCTTGGTACCACCCTCTGAATCACCCTTCCGTATGTATAACAAATGGCTCATAGACAGATAGGACTTCTGGAATGGTGGTATGAAAAGTTTGATGAAACTTCCTTCAGCAAAATGACCATTTAAGCATAGAGAAATCTTTTTTAAAAAACAAAGTCTCTAAACTTTGTATTAAGGACATAACAGCAAATGAAGAAACATCTATCCAAGAAAATCTGCTAAATCTCAGTAAGCATAGTGAATGTCTGTAGCATCTAAGCCACGACATGCTCTCATGCCCCACCTTACAGCTTTGTACAGTGAAATCTCTACTCTAGGCAGGTGTAACAGGAAGACAGGTGCTCCCTTTCCCCACAACACCTACTCTAGAGCTCCAGCTTCACCCTGGGAGGGGCAGGGTGCTGGTGTCTTTCTTCCTCCCCATCCCTGTGTTGCAGAGGTTCTATTCTGCACAAGAGAGCCTGAGAGAGCTGAAACTCCCTTCCCTTATTTAGCTTGCACTCATGGGGCAAGGGCTCTGCCTGAGGAAAGACAGGACAAGAATATGAGCATTCAGTTGGCACCACCCCAGCTCACGCATACAATAGAGATTCCACTATGGCAGCAGCAAGCTCCCATCATCCCCAGCACCCAGCAGTAAAACTTGAGTGTCACTCTGGAGGAAGCAGGCCACTTCCCATGCCCACAGCTCCATTGCAGTGGGGCAGAGGTTCTGCCCAGGGGAGGGGAGGGGCAAACCATAAGGACTGAGGGCCTGACAGCTCTAAGATAACGGACTTTATTTTAAGAAGAGCATGAGGGGCGCCTGGGTGGCTCAGTTGTTTGAGCATCCAACTTGGCTCAGGTCATGATCTCACAGCTCTTGAGTTCGAGCCCCGTGTCAGGCTCTGTGCTGACAGCTTGGAGCCTGGAGCCTGCTTCGGATTCTGTGTCTCCCTCTATCTCTGCCCCTCCCCAGCCCATGCTCACACTCTGTCTCCGTCAAAAATAAATAAACTTAAAATTTTTTTTTAAAAAAAGAGCATGAATGGGAAGCCTGGGTGGCCCAGTTGATTAAGCATCTGACTTCAACTCGGGCCATGATCTCATGGTTCACAGGTTCGAGCCCTGCATGAAACTTTTTGCTGCGAAATGACCATTTAAGCATTGAGAAATCATTTTTATGATTTTATCATTTTATGATGCTGAGGATGTGGAGCCTGCTTGGGGTTCTCTCTCTCTCTTTCTCTCTCTCTCCCCCTCCCTCCCTCCCTCCCTCTCTCTCTCTTACTCCCTCCATCCCCCAGCTCATTCTTTCTCTCTCTGTCTCAATATAAAACAGGGGAAAAAAAGAGCATGAAGAAGTTCATACCTAAG
Organism: Neofelis nebulosa; assembly: GCF_028018385.1. Lineage (NCBI taxonomy): Eukaryota > Metazoa > Chordata > Mammalia > Carnivora > Felidae > Neofelis > Neofelis nebulosa. The sequence goes on along the minus strand of NC_080800.1, from coordinate 107,744,949 downwards.
GGCATTGCTCAAAAGAATGGAAATTTTGGTGGCAAGCACTTAAGAGACTGGTAGCTCCATAACAACAATAAGCAAAATGGCAGACCAGTAGTAGAGAGAATATGGAAAGACACAGCCAAGAAGAGCCTATCTTGAGATCACACTCACCACACAGCCCGAGGTCTCTTTGATGAGACATTGTCATTATACTTTACTTCTTTAAGTATGGTTTACTTTGGTTCTCTGAAGATATTTATAACAGATGCTTTGAAGTCTCTGTGTTTTTTCCATTATTTCACATCCAAAGGCACATATCAGTTTTTCCCATTATTAGTGATGCTATTCTGATCTGTCGTTTCGGGTACAGTAGAGTACATACCTCTGTACTGTAACAGTATCTTTTTCCTTTATAAACAATGCTAAAATTGTTCTAATATTAACAAGTGAGGGCCCATTTGAATAAGTGCTTATGTCCTTTTGTCATGTCCTCCTACTTTTTGAGCACTTCGTTTCTTCCTGACATCACAAATTACTTCAGGCTCATCTAACCTTTTTTCCCTTGCTACAGATCTGGACTCAGTCATTTTTCCAAGGAACTATAAGTGTAGCCCTTGAGGGCTCGAATTTTATGTAGACGTCTCAATTCGATCTTCCCATTCCAAATAGGCTAATGGGCTTATCTCCTGTACTTATATAAATTCCCATAAACTCGGGTGCCTTGGATTGCCAAGACTAACATTCTCCTATGCCAGGTAAGTCTTAGTATCAGCTCATATACTTTCCGCTCAGTTGCAGTTTCCTTTCTAGGCTCTGACTCCTGGAGATTTCTCTTCTTTATACTCAACTATGCATTTTTAAAAAATAAAGTATTTTGGGGTGCCTGGGTGGCTCAATCAGTTAAGCATCTGACTTCGGCTCAGGTCATGATCTCACGGTTTGTAGGTTCGAGCCCCGCGTCGGGCTCTGTGCTGACAGCTCAGAGCCTGGAACCTGCTTCAGATTCTGTGTTTCCCTCTCTCTCTGCCCCCTCCCCACTCAGGTTCTGTCTCTCTCTGTCTCTCAAAACTAAACATTTAAAAAGTTGTTTTAACTATTTTATCTAGCAATAGGTGTTTTTTTTAATGAATTAATTTATTTTTTTAATTTACATCCAAGTTAGTATATAGTGCAACAATGATTTCAGGAGTACATTCCTTAATGCCCCTTACCCATTTAGCCCATCCCCCTCCCACAACCTCTCCAGCAACCCTCTGTTCTCTATATTTAAGACTCTCTTATGTTTTGTCCCCTTCCTTGTTTTTATATTATTTTTTATTCCCTTCCCTTATGTTTATCTGTTTTGTGTCTTAAATTCCTCATATGAGTGAAGTCATATGATATTTGTCTTTCTCTGATGAATTTCACTTAGCATAATACACTCTAGGTCCATCCATGTCATTGCCAATGGCAAGATTTCATTCTTTTTGATTGCTGAGTAATATTCCATTGTATATACATACCATATCTTTTTATCCATTCATCCATCAATGGACATTTGGGCTCTTTCCATACTTTGGTTATTGTTGATAGCGCTAGCAATAGGTGTTTTACAATTACAGAATTTTAAAGCTATCTAATCTGTCAGTCACCTTTTTTTTAAGTTTATTTATTTTGAGACACAGAGAGTGGGAGAGGGGCTGAGAGTGAGGAAGAGAGAGAGAATCCCAAGCAAGCTCTGCGCTGTCGGCAAGGAGCCTGATGTGGGGCTCGAACTCACAAACCGTGAGATCATCCTGAACCAAAATCAGAAGCTTAACTGACTGAGGCATCCCAGTGCCCCCAGTCACATTTCTTTCTAATTACAGCCCTTGGAAGTATTTAGGACCTGAGAAGAAAATTTAACAGAATTCTATTGGGTTCCTTCTTTCCTGGACAATTTCATGGACATTTTTTTCTCTAGGTTGAATGAAAGACTACAAGAGCCCCTTCTCAGTCCCAGGCCATTCTCTGTGTTCCTTTCTTTACAGCAGGCTACAAGCCCTTGGCTTCCTCTCATCTCCTTTCCATACTTTCTACCTCTTCTGCTCTCCCATAGTTGTGGTTATAAAGGGCCACTGCCTCCCTAGCTTCTCCCTTCCAGATGATCACCTGCATTTAAGTTCTTCCCATTTTAAGGGCTTTATACCTGATCATGTAAAAAAATATACAGAGGCTAGAAAACCATGAGAATAGTGTACAACTCTTACTTATGGTCCCTGTTCTCTTGGCCTTTTACATAAGAGGGACCCTGACATAAATTTTCTCAAACTCTGAAGACCAGTGTACAGTAGACCCTAGAGAATCAGCTTGGTTTCCCAACACTGGATTGGCTCCTCTTGGCCCACCCCTGCCTCTCTCTGTACTCAGTGAATGATGGGTCTGTTATAGGGGATATTGGCATTTTAAAATATTTCATTGATTATGCATCAACATCTGTATGGCAAATGCACCATTCAGCAGCAGCGAGTAAGGCACATTCTAATTCTGATTTGATAACAAAAACAAGAAAGATATTCTTCAGAGATCCATTTATGTGCCAGAAAACCAAAACTATTGGAATATCTGTAGCACATATTATCTTGGGATTTTGCTTTATGTTAGAGAAGAGTGAGGTGGATGTGTTTAGAAGGGAGTTGCTCTTATGTGGATCTTGAGAAACTTAACAGAAGACCATGGAGGAGGGGAAGGGAAAAAAGTTAGAGAGGGAGAGAGCCAAACCATAAGAGACTCTTAAAAACTGAGAATAATCTGAGGGTTGATGGGGGTTGGGAGGGAGGGGAAAGTGGGTGCTGGGCATTGAGGAGGGCACTTGTTGGGAGGAGCACTGGGTGTTGTATGGAAACCAATTTGACAATAAATTTCATATCAAAAAAAAGAATGGAGTTGCTAATTTCATCCCCATGTATCTAGGTAAGTATTAAAAATATGTATTTCTATAAATCAAACTCCCAGAATTTGATTAAGTCTCTCCTGGGTGGTTTCATACCGGCTCTCCACAGACAAAACCAAATCAAAGAATTAGGACAAGTATTCCCCCTGCATTTCATATAAATGAGCCATTTCATTTTGGCTCTGGAAACCAAGCCTCTTTAATGTATCCTCATGTGTACAGCATAATTCTGGAAAAGAAAGGCAACTCGTGATTAAAAAAAAAATTTCATCCCATGAATTTACTGTTTATGTGCCCCGATGCCAAGAATGAAGAGTTCAATGGTCAAGATTCCATAATCATAAAAGTCTTATTCCATTAATGCAGGGATTCCTATCCTGGAGTCCATAAACTCCTATAGGGTCCATAGTAGACTTCATGAAGACTTTGAGCTTCTCAAGATTGTGTACTAACTTGTGTGGGGGGTGGGAAATTAGGGCTTATATATATTCTTTTGGGAGGGGGGCCCATGTCTTTCATCAGACTCCACATGATATTTAGAACTCTCAGCAAAATGGCTAGTGTAATGGTATTTACCACTAGACTATACTAGTCCTTCTCTACCCCCCAAATTACTTCTTCCTACACTTACTTAACACAGTCCATATATTCTCTCCAGGTATCAGTATACTCAGAAAAAATAACAAAAGCATGTTTTAATACTTACTATATGCCAAGCACTATGGTGTTTTTAATACAGTATCATATTTAATGCTAACCATAAAATCCAGTACCCTATTGCCTAATGCATAATGAAGCAATATGGTTAGTGGTTAGAAGTACAGGTTCAGGAGCCAGACTAACATTTTACAAAAGATGAAGAAACTGATGCTCAGAGAGGTCAGATAACTTTCCCAAGGTCACACAGGTAGTAAGTGAAGTCATATGATATTTGAAACATGAGCCTAAGATTATCTGACTCCGGAGGCTGTGCTCTTATATACAAGAAAAGTCCTTTAAAATATTTTGATGCAATGTTAAAACAATCGTTCATCAATGTTTATACTATTTTAATGTGGCAGAGAGAAGGTATAAATACCTAGCTTCGTTTTCCCTTTCCTGTGACATTTGCCCTTTCCTTCGTCCTTCTCCAGGTGACAGAGCCTCACGTGGAGTAATTTGTGCTAACATAAGCATAATGAGACAGAGCCTAGGCACTATGCATACATAAGCCAAACAATGCACAAAACTTCCAATCAACTAAGCCATTCATGCCAGATTTATGAAGAGAAAAGAAAAGGGCAGAAGATGTGACCAAAATACACTCACTGAGAAGCACTTTTTGTCCACCCCCACCCCTACTTTATTGCCTTGTTAAACAAGAATTATGGCATAAAGCACATGGCTTATATCACAAGCAGGTCACATGTGGTGCTGGTGACCTGCAGCTCTTATCTACCCCTAGCAGATTCCCTTACAGCCCTCTTCTGTCTCTGCATACTTTCCTGAATATAAACGTGCTTGCAAAGTGCTCTGTACCTTGTTTCCATTCTTTCCCTGCACTTGCCTTGGGTAGGGAACACACAGCATATTGGGACTAGACATGAGGATCCAGAGTGAAACAATAGTCTTCGTTTTAATAAAAAAGAGGGAGGGCTACTGTGCCTCTGTTGCAGATGGCATTAGGGGAGGAAGAGAAGTAGTCAGAATATTAAATTGCCTTTCTTTGTATGCATGGTCAGATTTTCTATTCGAAATTCAGTAAGCTTTGAAAACACGTAGCTGCGCACCCTCCAGGCTTGGCAGCTCTTCCTTTTCTGTTGGGATGAGTGCCCTGCCTCAGGGAATAGTTCCTTTAGATGTCAGCTACACACCTTGCCCAGACAAAGCTTCTAACACCTTGACTTATTCCAAAGAACCCCCATAGCAACTGAGAGGCTATTAGCGTGGTTAGATGTCAGGTAGGCCTAGCTGCATTTGCAGAAAGGTAGAGAAATGGAGATGAGAGGAATATAGTTGCTAGAAGCTTTACAAATGGGGGAAAAAGCCCCTGAGAATTTGTTGTAGGAGAATCTTAGGCTTTTTTCACCAAGGTGGCAAGAGGGTCTGCATTGAGACTAGCTTTTAGAGAATTCTTCAACTCCAGATTTTAGTGTCCCAAGAAAAGTATTGGAACCTTTCCAGTATGATACATGGGAATAGCGTTATGAGACTGCCAACTTGAGGATGTCAGCATTATCATCACACACATTCACTCATTTGCACAATCCTTAAGCAAATATTACGAAAAAAATCTCACATTTATCGAGCCTTGGGGACTTTTCAAGCACTTCCACAGGGCTCGCTTTATCCAAAGCAAAACTTATTATCTGCATTTTACAAGCTAATGAATCAAAAATATTTATTGTGAACCTCCTATATACATAGGCTCCACACACCATACTAGTGTAGAGTGCATAATGAAACAGTGGCTTTAGTGGTTAAGAGAACAGGTTTAGGAGTTAGTACCTGGCTTTGAGTGCCCTCTCTGCCAATTACTGACTGTGTGACCTTGAAGATATGACTCAACCTCTCTCTGATTCAATCTCATCATCTGTAGAATGGAGATTATAACAATCTCACAGAGTTTTTATAAGTATTAAATGAGGAGATAATATATGCAAAATGCCTGGCACTGCACCCAGTACATATCGGGCTCAGACAGATATGAGAGGTGACAAGCAGGTAGAATCTACTGAATTTGTCTACACATTAGATGTCAGTAGTAAAGGAGAGAATAAGAATGAGACCTAGATTTCTGAGTTGGGCAATTTGAATGTCATCCATGGAGATAAGGAACCCATTAGGGTGGTGGATTGAGATGAGGTGTTTAGTTTTGGGCATGTTATGTTTGGGGAGAGATGTCTAATATATAACTTGATATTCATGTCTAAAGCTCAAGGGAAAGCTAGAGATGTGGATTCAGGCATCTCCAGCTACCAGATGGTAGTTGAAGCCAAGGGTGTGAATAAACTCACTCAAAGAGAGTTGGGGGGGAATAAAAAAAAATAAGTGAAATCCTGAGGAAGAATTATGTTTAAGGGGTGGGCTGAAATAGAGCTTGCACAGTATACTGAGGAATAATCAGAGAGGTAGGAGGAGAACCAAGAAAGAATGCCACCATGGAAACAAAATGTAAAGATAATTTCAAGAAAAGAATGGTCTTATTCACAATGGCCAAGATACACAAACAACCTAAGTGCTCATCAAAAGGTAAATGGATAAAGAAGATATAGTAGAGGGGCGCCTGGGTGGTTCAGTCGGTTGAGCGTCCAACTTCAGCTCAGGTCATGATCTCACAGTTTGTGAGTTCAGGCCCCGCGTCCGGCTCTGTGCTGACAGCTTGGAGCCTGCAGCCTGCTTCAAATTCTGTGTCTCCCTCTCTCTCTGCCCCTCTCCTGCTCATACTCTGCCTCTCAAAAATAAATGTTAAAAAAAAGATGTAGTAAATGCAGCGATACAAAGAGAGAGAGAGAGAGAGAGAGGTGATATAGATTATGTCATAGAATATTATTCAGCCGTGAAAAAGAAAGACATCTTGCCATTTGTGACAACATGGATGGACCTTGAGAGCATTATGCTAAGTGAAATAATTCAGATAGAGAAAGGCAAATACTGTATGACATCACTTACATGTGACATCTAAAAATGCTTAACTCATAGAAACAGGGAATGGAATGGTGGTTACCAGGGGCTGGGGGGTGTGGAAAAAACATGTTTGTCAAATAGCACAAACTATCAGTTTATAAGGTGGATCCTGAGAAACTCAACAGAAGACAATGGGGAAAGGGATGAAAAAAAAATGGTTAGAGAGGGAGGGAGCCAAAACATAAGAGACTCCTAAAAACTGAGAACAAACTGAGGGTTGATGGGGTGTGGGAGGGAGGGGAGGGTGGGTGATGGGTATTGAGGAGGGCACCTGTTTGGATGAGCACTGGGTGTTGTATGGAAACCAATTTGACAATAAATTTCATAATAAAAATATTTTTTTAAATAAAAATAATTTAAAAAGATGAATACATTTTGGGGATCTAATGTACAGCATAGTGATTATAGTTGCTAATACTGTACTAAACACTTGAAAGCTGCTAAGAGAGTAGATACTCAATGTTACCACCACAAAAAAAGAAATAGTAATTATGTGACATGACGTGGGTGCTAGCTTACCCTATGGCTGTAATCATTTTGCAATATATACTGTTGCAGATGGCATTAGGGAGGAAGAGAAGTAGTCAGAATATTAAATTGCCTTTCTTTGTATGCATGGTCAGATTTTCTATTCGAAATTCAGTAAGCTTTGAAAACACGTAGCTGCGCACCCTCCAGGCTTGAAATAGTCATCATTGGCAACTGCCAAAATAAATATAGTCAGGTGGGAACACATAGACCCTTAATTTTGACAAAAAGGAACTTATTGGAGCTCTTGACCTTAACTCAGAGGACTAATGGGGAGTAGGGGTAGGTAAAGAAGAAGCCCTTTGGTTACAGATTAAAGAGAAAGTGGAAAGTAAGAAATGAATATAGTGAATGTGGGCCATTCTCTGGACAAGCTTGCATGAAAAGTAAAGAATATAGATGGGGGTAGTAAAGAGATAGAGGTATCCAGAATTAAGGAAGTTTTTTCATTTTGGTTTTTCTTATTTATTTTTTCAGATTGTATATCTCTAAATTTGCTAAATAAATATCCCATGGAGAGGGTGTGATTTATTTTTTTAAGTTTATTATTTATTTTGAGAGAGAGAGAGAGAGCTGGGGAAGAGTAGAGAGAGAATCCCAATAAGACTCCACGCTGTTAGTGCAGAGTCCAACATGGGGCTTAATCCCATGAACGATGAGATCATAACCTGAGCTGAAATCAAGAGTCAGATGCTTGGCTGACTGATCCACCCAGGCACCCTGGAAAGGGTGTGATTTAATGCACAGGAGTTAGAAACAATAGTACAGCAGATAAGGTTCCTAAAATTGCTGGTGGGAAGAATGGAGCAATGGCTCTGATGGTACCCAAAGCAAAGTGGGAGGGCCTGGTATTAACAGACCAGTCTTTTCTGATAATAAGAAGGAAGCAAATTTGCACAGATGTAAATGCATGTAGATATAAATAGATTGCTAGGTTTACAGCAAGGAATTGAGGGAGTTCCTGTCCAGTGGCTTTGTTATATATCCTATGAATCAAGATTATATTCTGAGATTAAGGAGGGAGGTGATGGGCTAAAGGGTTTGAGAAGAGTTGAGAAGGTTTGAAAATAGTCCCTGAGAAGAATGGGAGGTGACACTACAGAAAAAGAGCAGGATGGATGAGCGGAACTTAGCACTAAAGGCCCCACTAAGGTTAGAAACATATATTTGCCAAGAAAGAAAGAAAGAAACAAACAAACAAACAAACAAACAAACATAAAATTGCATTGATCCCAATCTTAACAATTGTGTTATTTTTCTCTAGCAGTGTTTAGCAGCCTGGGGAGAAAAAGGGAGTTGGAATTTTACATTGATGAGGAGTTTGAATTTCACATGGTGAGCAAGCAGGTGGAATAATAAAAGCAAGAGTCAAGGGCTGACATAATGAGCCATAGTGTCTGTGTTACAGAGGGCGAAAGGGTGAATTTAGAAGAGAGATAATAATTAGGAAAAAATGAAGTTGTTTCAACTATATCAAGGTATGGATATGGTCTGATTAGGAGAGTAAGAAGCTTGGGGGAATATATACTTGTGGACAGAGGGATGTCAGAGGATTAGGCATCAAAGATGAAATATGACAAGTTTCAAAATGTGGCCTTGGAAGTAAATGGCTAATGTAGAGTGGAGGGAAAATTAAAGAGGGATAGAGAAGGGAAAGACCAGGAGGTTGGATAGATATGATGGCACTTGAAGGGGCACCTGGGTGGCTCAGTTGGTTAAGTGTCTGACTCTTCATTTCGGCTCAGGTCATGATCTCTTTGTTCATGAGACTGAGTCCTGCATAGGGCTCTGCACTGACAGTGCAGAGCCTACTTGGGATTATCTATAAATTAATTAATTAATTAATTAATTTTTTTAAAAAGAAAAGAAACAAAATGATGGTACTTGTGTATAGATGAAGATAGTTATTTGGGTAGCAAATGTTTCACCAAATACAAGGAAGTATTCAGGGGGGTAGAAAATGACAGAAGTAAGCAGTAATAGAGGATGGTGTACCTGGATGACACAAGCTTTAAAGAGGAAAAGTTTTCTACATAAGGGTGGAGAAAAAGTCAGTTGGAAGTGGCACTTGAGTCAAAGATAATAATACTGGCCTGTCCCCACTCCTACAGTTTGTGCCCATAGAAGAATAAGCAGCAAGTACTCAGAGTCACAGACTGCCCCCACACTAGGAGAGAGCCAGGACTCATTTGAGGGCTCCAGAAGGCACTGTGGAAAATGTCAATAGAGCGGGTAGTAGGACAGTGAATTCAGAGTGAGGTTTGGTGTGCAGGAAGCAAAGGTGGTTTGAGAATGATCAGAAATGAGATTTTGGATAGATTGACCAGAGAGGTCAGCATTGGGGGAGATACCAAAGAAAAGCAAAGACAAGAAACCTAATGGGATTGACCAATATCAAAGTTCTAAAGGAACTATGAGGAACATTTCCATGCCAACACAGACCCATGAACTGGGTACCACGAAGGCTATCTGTCTTCAGCTGTGTGCGCTCTCAACAGCATTCTGCAACTAAACTTCTTTGGCCCAGGATTTCAAAAGACCATGGGCTCAAGAGTCATAGTCTTGGGACTCTAATTTCATCTTTACTGTTTCTTAGCTGTGTGACTTCAAAGAAGTTAAATTACCTCCCTAAACTACCTCAATAAAATAAAGATAATAATAGTACTGATCCCACAGAGTTGTCAAAAAAGGATTAGAAGAGATGCTATGTGTGAAATTCCTGGTATGTGATAGGCATTTGGTAAATTTTAGCTATATTTGCAAATGTTGGTGAAAAGTAATCTAGGCCTCTGCACTAAGCACCAGGCTTGTGTAGCCAACAGACTACTTTCCAATACCACTTGGATGTCTCATAGGCACCTTCAACTGCGTAACACTTTATTTATGGTCTTCCTCACTTTCCCTTTATTCAGTCTCTTTTGTCCTCTTATTCCATTCCCCATTTCAATGAATGACACTTCTACCCCTCCTATTCTCCAAATAAAAAAACTAGATATCATCCTTGATTCCTCCCTATGGAATAACTCTCTATATCAAACCCATCACCAAACCATGCCATTTTTCCCCACTAAATATCACTCAAATATATCCATCTCTCTCCATCTCCACTGCCACAACTTTACTCCAAAAGACTGAGAATAATTCTGCATTCTTCTCTTTTCCTAATACCCTATACCAATTATGAACAAGTTCCTTCAATTCTTTTTTTCAATTATTTCATAAATCTTTAATAGTGATATATATCATACATGGAGAAAAGTATATAAAGCACATGTACAATTTAAAAAATAATTACAAAGAGAATACCCATTAACAACCAGCCAGATAAGGATCTTAGGATTAACACAACAATCTGCATAACTTGAGCCACAGAACTCAGCAGGTATGCAGTTAGAGGTAGACTGGGAGAGAGAAAAGCCACAGAAGATAGGGAGCTGTTTCTGCGGAGAGAGGACAGAGAAACGGGGGGAGAGTATGGCACATTACGAGAGTACAGGAAAGCGCTCTCCCCAAAAGTAGCTGGAGAGAAAGAAAAAGAATGAAAACATTCACAAGGGACTAAACAAGAAATCTGTTCCCCAAAACCATTGATGGGGAGAAAGGAGAGGATTTCAATACCATCAGGACTCTACAAACAGGGGAGCACATACTCAGAAATTCTGGAGCTCAATATCTGGCAGTGCTCTGGTGGGGAGGAAGGGTGAACCCTCAGGAGCAGGCAACGAGGTCTAAGGGGTCCTTGGACAACATGAAGAGAAGTGGTTCCTCTGCCTAGAGGGCATTTGGTAGAGGCCATATGGCCTCTCCACAGGCAAAGGTCCCAGCAGACCCTGGAGAATGGCCATGTTTGCTAGTATTGGAACAAAGATGCCAGAGTGCAATGAAACCTGGCACTGGCTGTGTGTTGTGATTTGCCATAGTCTCTGAACATTTGCCATTGCACTGAATGTTCTCTAGGGCAAGCCAGCACCACCCATTACTCAGTGAGACCCTCCCCCCAGAGGGTCGGAGTGGGTCCAAGCTGCAGGGTTCTCAGAAGTGAGGGGTTTCAAAACACAGCCCCATCTGAGATAAAACTTGGGAGGGAGGTGACTTGGACATGGACAGTGTAGAAGTAAGGGGTGGATGGAAGCCTGAGAAAAAGGAGGGGTGCTTGATTGTGGGTTGCTGAGAGCACAGAGTTCCTGTTCATTTTAGACCTGAGGCCATCTGCAGATTAAAAGTGAGGGATGGAGAACAATCTATCATGCTAATGGTCGCCAAAAGAAAGCTGGAGTGGCCGTACTTATATCAGACAAACTACATTTTAAAATAAAGACTATAAAAAGAGATGAAGAAGGGCATTATATCATAATTAAGAGGTCTATCCACCAAAAGGTCTAACAATTGTAAACATTTATGCCCCCAACGTGGACACAAGTATATAAATCAATTAATCACAAACATAAAGAATCCCATTGATAATAATATCATAATAGTAGGGACTTCAACACCCCACTTACAGCAATAGACAGATATTCTAAGCAGAAAATCAATAAGGAAACAATGGCTTTGAATGACACACTGGACCAAATGGACTTAACAGATATATTCAGAACATTTCATCCCAAAGCAGCAGAATACACATTTTCCTGGGTACACATGGAACATTTTCCAGAATAGATCACATACTGGGACACAAATCAGCCCTCAACAAGTACTAAAAGATTGAAATCATATCGTGTATATTTTCAGACCACAACACTATGAAACTCGAAATCAACCACAAGAAATAATTTGCAAAGACCATGAATACTTGGAGAATATCCTACTACAGAATGAATGGGTTAACCAATGAATTACAGAGGAAATTAAAAAGTACATGGAAGCCAATGAAAATGGAAACATGACAGCCCCCAAATCTTTGGGATGCAACAAAGGCAGTCATAAGAGGGATATATACAGCAATCCAGGACTTCCTAAAGAAGGAAGAAAGGTCTCTGATACACAACCTAACCTTACACCTTAAAGAGTGGGAAAAAGAACAGAAAATAAAGCCAAAAACCAGCAGAAGACAGGAAATAATATAGATTACAGCAAAAATCAATGATATCAAAATTTAAAAAAACAGTAGAACCAATCAATGAAACCAGGAGCTGGTTCTTTGAAAGAAAAAACATAATTTATAAACCCTTAGCCTAACTGATCAAAAAGAAAAAGGAAAGGACCCAAATAAGCAAAATCATGAATGAAAGAGAAGAATTCACAACCAACGCTGCAGAAAGACAATGATAAGACAATATTATGAGCAATTATATGTCAATAAATTGGGCAATCTGGAAGAAATGGACGAATTCCTAGAACATATAAACTACCAAAGCTGAAACAGGAAGAAATAGAAAATTTGAACAGACCCATAACCAGTAAAGAAATTGAATTAGTAATCAAAAATATCCCAAAAAACAAGAGTCCAGGGCCAAATGGCTTTCCAGGGGAATTCTACCAAACATTAAAAGAAGATTTAACACCTATTCTTTTGAAGCTGTTCCAAAAAATAGAAATGGAAGGAAAACTACAAAACTCATTCTACGAGGCCAGCTTTACCTTGATTGATAAACCAAAAACCCCACTAAAAAGAATTACAGAACAATTTCCCTGATGAACATGGATGCAAAAATTGTCAATAAGATACTAGTCAACCAGATCCAACAATACATTAAAATAATTATTCACAATGATCAAGTGGAATTTATACCTGGGATGCAGGGCTGGTTCAATATCCACAAATCAATCAATGTGATACATCACATTAATAAAAGAAAGAATAACAACCACATGATCCTCTCAACAGATGCAGAAAAAGCATTTGACAAAATACAGCATCCTTTCTCAAGGAATTAGGGACAGAAGGATCATACTTCAAGATCATAAAAGCCATATATGAAAGACCCACCACTAATATCATCCTCAATGGGGAAAAACTAAGAGCTTTCCCCCTAAGGTCAGGAACATGACAAGGATGTCCACTCTCACCACTGTTTTTCAACATAGTGTTGGAAGTCCTAGCCTCAGCAGACAACACAATGAAATAAAACACATCCAAATTGGCCAGGAGGAAGTCAAACTTTCACTCTTCGCAGATGACATGATACTCTATGTGGAAAATCCAAAAGATTCCACCAAAAAACTGCTAGATTCAGCAACGTCCCAGGATATAAAATCAATGCACAGAAATCAGTTGCATCTCTATACACCAATAACGAAGCAGTAGAAGGAGAAATCAAGGAATCAATCCTATTTACAATTGCACCAAAATCCATAAAATATGTAGGAACAAACCTAACCAAAGAGGTGAAAAATCTATACACTGAAAACTATAGAAAGCTTATGAAAGAAATTGAAGAAGACACAAAAAAATGGAAAAATATTCCATGCTCATAGATTGGAAGAACAAATATTGTTAAAATGCCATTACTACACAAAGAAATCAACATATTCAATGTAATCCCTATCAAAATAACACCAGCATTCTTCACAGAGCTAGAACAAACAATCCTAAAATTTGTATGGAACCAGAAAAGACCCCGAATAGACAAAGCAATCTTGAAAAAGAAAACCAAAGCAGGAGGCATCACAATCCCGGACTTCAAGCTGTATTACAAAGCTGTAATTATCAAGACAGTATGGTACTGGCACAAGAACAGACACTCAGATCAACAGAACAAAACAGAGAACCCAGAAATGGACCCACAAACGTATGGCCAACTAATCTTTGACAAAGCAGTAGAGAATATCCAGTGGAATAAAGATAGTCTCTTCAGCAAGTGGTGCTGGGAAAACTGGACAGCAACATGCAGAAGAATGAACCTGGACCACTTTCTTACACCATACACAAAAATAAACTCAAAATGGATGAAAGACCTCAATGTAAGACAGGAAGCCATCAAAATCCTTGAGGAGAAAGCAGGCAAAAACCTTTGACCTCGGCCGCAGCAACCTCTTATTCAACATGCCTCCGGAGGCAAGAGAAACAAAAGAAAAAATGAACTATTGGGACCTCATCAAGATAAAAAGATTCTTCATGGAGAAGGAAACAATCAGCAAAACTAAAAGACAATTGACAGAATGGGAGAAGATATTTGCAAACGACATATCAGATAAAGGGTTAGTATCCAAAATTGTTGAGTTATCAAAAGCAACACCCAAAAAACAAATAATCCAGTGAAGACATGGGCAAAAGACATGAATAGACACTTCTCCAAAGAAGACATCCAGATAGCTAACAGACACATGCAAATATGCTCAACACCACTCATCATCAGAGAAATACAAATCAAAACCACAATGAGATAACACCTCACACCTGTCAAATTAGCTAAAATTAATAACTCAGGCAACAACAGATGTTAGCAAGGATGAGGAGAAAGGTGAACCTTTTTGCACTGTTGGTGAGACTGCAAACTGGTGCAGCCACTGTGGAAAACAGTATGGAGGTTCCTCAAAAAATTAAAAATAGAACTACCCTACTACCCAGCAATTGCACCACTAGGTATTTATCCAAAAAATACAGGTGTGCTGTTTCAAAGGGGCACATGCAACCCAATCATTATAGCAACACTATCAACAATAGTCAAAGTATGGAAAGAGCCCAAATGGCCATTGATGGATGAATGGATAAAGAAGATGTGATATGTATGTATACACATACACACACACACACACACACACACACACACACACGCTAGAATATTACTCAGCAATAAAAAAGAATGAAATCTTGCCATTTGCAACAATGTGGATGGAACTAGAGGGTATTATGCTAAGTGAAATTAGTCAGAGAAAGACAAATATCATATGACTTCACTCATATGTGGAATTTAAGATACAAAACAGATGAACATAGGGGAAGGAAAGCAAAAATAATATAAAATCAAGGAGGGGAACAAAAATTAAGAGATTCTTAAATACAGAGAACAAACTGAGTGTTGCTGGAGGGGCTATGGTGGGAGGGCTATATGGGCAAGTGGAATTAAGGTGGACACGTTTTGGGGTGAACACTGGGTGTTATACATAGGGGTTGAATCACTGGATTCTACTCCTGAAATCATTATTGCACTATATGCTAACTTGGATTTAAATTAAATAAAAAAAAAAACACCCAGATAAGCATTACTAGTATTTTAGAAGTACTCCCACCCTATTCTTCCCCTAATTATATTATTTCTCTCTCCCCAAAGGTAATCACTATCTAGATTTTGAATAATAAAGCCCTTGCATTTATTCATTGTTTTACTACCTGTGTAGGCACCCTTTAAAAATATAATTTAGTTTGGGGGCGCCTGGGTGGCTCAGTCAGTTGACCATCCAACTCTTGATTTTGGCCCAGGTCATGATCTCACAGTTCGTGAGATTGAGCCCTGCATCAGGCTCTGCACTCACAGTGCAGAGCCTGCTTGGGATTCTCTTTCTCCCTCTCTCTTCCTCTCCCCCCTCTCTCTGTCTCCCTCAAAAATAAACAAATAACTTAAAAATAAATAAATATATAATTTAGTTTCAACTAACTTTAAAGTTCACAGAAATGGAATCAAAGTACATATTCTTTGGTTACTTAACTTGTTTTACTCAACCAACATTAGTGAGATTCGTGTATGGCGGTGTGTGTAAATGTAGTGTGTTTACTTCCATTGCTATATTGTATTCCACTGTATAAAAATGCCACAATTGATTTGGTCTTTCTACTATTGATGGACATTTGCATGTCTTATAGTTTTGGGCTATTACAAAAGTGCACCTATAAACATAAGATACCTTAGGGTACACACCTAGCACTTCAACTACTGGGTCATAAGGTATGAAAATGTTATATAAGATAGTGACAAACTATTTCCAAAATGTTTGTACAAATTTACATTCTTATTGGCTGTGTATGAGATTTTCCCCTTTTGGTATTTAGTTTTTGATATTTATTTTTACCATTTTTAACATTTTTGCCAACTTTACTGAAGTATACTTTACATAGCACAACATTGACCCATTATAAGTATACAATTGCATGGTTTCAGTAAATGTATAGAGTTGTGTGACTATCAGAATAATCCAGTTCTACAACATTTCCATCACTTCAAAAAGTTACCTGATTGCCCTGTATAGCAAATCCTCACTCTCATCCTTAGCCTTAGACAGTACTCTTCTGCTTTGTCTCTATATTCTTGCCTTTTCTGAACATGTTATATAAATGGAATCATACAATACATAGTCGTTTCTATGACCTTTTTCTCTCACTTAGCATAATATTTTTGAGGTTTATATATGGTATAGCATGTGTCAGCAACTTGTTTCCTTTAATTGCTTAATGATATTCCATTGTATGGATATATACTGGAGAAAATAATCAGGAGGATGTGACCACCGGTTGACCTTTGACTGGACCCTGACAATCGGAGGTTTCTCACCCCTCTCCTGCCCTTGAAATGTACACTCTGCCTACCATTCCCATGGTGGGAACCATTCCAAGGACATAGCCTTGAGAGAGTCAGGTGTCGTTGAAACCATCTGGACAGTATACATGACTGAACCTAGTAAAGGCCTCTATATAAACTTCTAAGATTCTGGAAGCAGGTACAGAGATCTACTTGTCTTGTGGCCACCCAAGACAAGCCTTTCAAGTCAGTTCCCTTGCTTATTAAACCTGCAACCTACCAGTCTGGAGTGGTCTCCCTCCTTCAGTCTCTCCCTACCTTCCATGTACAGGGGCCAGTTTGTGAACCAACAGTATACTATTTTTTCTTCATTCCCTGGCTAATGGTCATTAGGATTATTTCACTATTGTGAATAGTTTTTACAGGCTGTCATGTGTCTGTGTGGACAAATGTTTGCATTTCTCTTGGATGAATACTTATGCATGGGACGGCTGAGTCACATGGTAAATTTGCATTTAAATTTTTAAGGAATTGTCAATGGCTGTCCTATTTTATATCCTCACCAGTTCAAGTTTCTTAGTATTGCCTATTTTATTATAGCCATTCTAATGGGTGTTGTAGTGGTATGTCACTGAGGTTTTAATTTGCATTCTCTGAATGATTAATAATGTTGAGCATATTTTCATGTGCTTATTAACCATTCATACAACCTCTTTGGAGAAATGTTTATTAAGAACTTTGTCAATTTTTAAATTTTTTTAAATTTGAGTTATTTGCCTTCTATTCTTGAATTGTAAGAGTTCTTTAAATTTTTGGAATATAAAACCTTTATCAAATATGTTATTTGCAAAATCCCCCAGTCTATGGCTTATACTTTTACTTATTTAATTGTATCGTTTTTAATTAAAGTGTTTTTTTGAAACTTTTTTTTATGTTTTAGAGAGAGAGAGAGCACAAGTGGGGGAGAAGGGCAGAGGAGGAGAGAGAGAGAATCTCAAGCAAGCTCCATGCTCAGTGTGGAGCCCAACACAGGGCTCAATCCCACAACCCTGGGATCATGACCTAAGCCAAAATAAAGAGTCGGAAGCTCGATCGACCCATAAACTTATTATTTTGAGATAAATATAGGTTCACATGAAGTTGTAAGAAATAATACAGAGATCCCACTTTCTTCACAGGGTAATATCTTGCAAAAGTATACAATATCATGACCAGGATATTGACATTGATATGGTCAAGATACCGAACAGTGCCATCCCCAATGGGTCCCTCATGTTGCCCTTTTATAACCATACCCAACTCCCTCCCCACCCCCCTCTCTTACCCTTAACTCCTGTCAAATACCAATCTGTTCTCCATTTTTAGGTGTTTTTCCTTTTAAGAATGTTACATGAATTAAATCATACAATATGTAGCTGTCAGGATTGGATTTTTTCTTTTTTTCAGCTTTATGGAAGTATAATTAACAAATGAAGTTGTAACGTTTAAAGGATACAATGTGATAGTTTGCTATAAGTATACATTGTGAGAGGATTCCCACCATCAAGTTAATTAACACATCTATCACATAACATATGAACTCTTTTTTTTTTTTTTTTTTTGGTGAGAACACAAGGTCTACTCTCAGAAAATTTCAATTATACAATACAATATTATCAACTATAGTCACCATGTTATACATTAGATTCTCAGACCTTATTCATCTTATAACTGAAAATGTATACCCTATTACCAGCCTCCCCCTATTTCCTCCACCCCCTCAATTCCTGACAATCACCATTCTACTCTCTATTTCTATGAGTTTGAATTTTTTAAGATTCCACATATAAGTGATACCATGCAGTATTTGTATTTCCTCTTTGCAGCTTATTTCATTTAGCATAATGCCCACTAGATTCATCCATGTCATTACAAATGGCAGGATTTCCTTCATTTTTAAGGCTGAATGATATTCCTTTGTGTATATATCCCATGTTTTCTTTGTCCATTCATCCACTGATGGACACTCAGGTTGTTTTCACACCTGGGCTACTGTAAATAATATTACAATGAAAATGTAGCATTGGGGGTACAGATGGGAGTACAGCTATCTCTTTGATATAGTGATTTTGTTTCCTTTGGATATATACCCAGAAGTGGTATTGCTACATAATATAGTAGTTCTATTTTTAAATTTTTTGAGGAACCTCCATACTGTTTTCTATAGTGGCTGTAAAAGTTTATGTTTTGCCAACAGTGTACAAGTATTCTCTTTTCTCCACATCCTCATTAGCATTTATCTCTTGTCTTTTTGGTAATAGACATCCTAATAGGTATGATGTGATATCTCATTGTGGTTTTGATTTGTGTTTCCCTGATGAGTGATGTTGAGCACCTTTAATTTACCCATTGGCCATTTTGACGTCTTCTCAGGAAAAATGTCTATTCAGGTCCTTTGTTCATTTTTGTTGTATCATTTGGCTTTTTGCTATTGAGATTAATGAATTCAGGTATGTTTTATATATTAACTCCTTACTAAATATGTAGTTTGCAAATATTTCTCCCATTTCATAAGTTGTCTTTTCATTATGTTTATGGTTTCCTTTGCTGTGCAGAAGCTTTTTAGTTTGAAGGAGCCCCACTTCTTTGTTTTTGCTTTTGTTGCCTTTGCTTTTGGTGTCAAACCCAAAAAATAATTGCTAAGGCCAATCTCAAGTTGTTTAACCTCTATATTTTCTTCTAGGAGTTTTATGGTTTCCGGTCTTATGTTCAAGACTTTAATTCATTTTGAGTTGATTTTTGTGTATGGTGTAAGATAGGAGTCTAGTTTCATTCTTTTGCATGTGGATATCCACTTTTCCCAGCACCATTTTTTGGAGACTATTCTTTCCCCCATTGTATATTCTTGGCTATTTTGTATAAAATTAATTGACTATATATGCATGGATTTATTTCTGGGCTCTCTATTCTGTTCTATTGATATATGTGTCAGTCTGTGTGCCAACACCACACTGTTTTGATTACTCCAGCTTTGTAATATAGTTTGAAATCAGGAAGTATGATGCCTTCACCACTGTTGTCCTTTAGCAAAATTGCTTTGGCTATTCAGTGTCTTTATGGTTCCATATGAATTTTAGGATTGTTTTTTCTATTTCTGTGAAAAATGCTATTAGAATTTTGATTGGTATTGCATTTAATCTGTAGATCACTTTGGTAGTGTGGACATTTTAACAATATTAATTCTTCCAACCCAGGAGCATGGCATATATTTTCATTTATTTGTGTCTTCAATTTCTTTCCTGTCTTATAGTCTGCAGTGTATACGTCTTTCACCCCCCTAATTTAATTTATTCCTAAACATTTTATTCTTTCTGATGCAATTATAAATGGGATTGTTTTCCTAATTTCTCTTTCTCTTAGTTCATTGTTAGTGTGTAGAAACACAATTGAATTTTGTATATTGACTGTGCATCCTACAACTTTACTAAACTTGCTTATTAGTTCTAATGGTTATTTGGTGGAGTGTTTAAGGTTTTCTATAAAATGCCATGTTATCTGTAAAAAGGGACAATTTTACTTCTTCCTTTCAAATTTGGATGCCTTTTATTTCTTCTTCATGCCTAATTTCTCTGGCTAGGATTCCAGTACCATATTGAATAAAAGTAGTGAGAGCAAGTATCCTTGTCTTGTTCCTGATCTTAGAGGAAAAGCTCTCAGTTTTTCACCACTGAATATGCTGTTAGCTGAGGGCTTATCTTATATGGCCTTTATGTTGATGTACATTCTATATTCAATTTGTTGAGACTTTTTAACATCAATGGATGTTGAAATTTGTCAAATGTTTTTTCTGCACCTATTGAGACGATTATAGGATTTTTAACCTTTATTTTCCTAATGTGTTCTATCACATTGATTGATTTGCATACGTTGAACCATCCTTGCTTCTGATGACTAAATCCCACTTGATCGTGGTGTATAATCCTTTTAGTGTATTGTTTCATTCAGTTTGCTAATGTTTTGTTGAGAATTTTTGCATCTCCATTTATCAGGAATATTGGCCTCTAGTTTTCGTGTCTTGTAGTGTCCTTGTCTGACTTTGGTATCAGGGTAATACTGGCCTCATAGAATGAATTTGGAAGTTTTCCTTACTTGATTTGTTTTGCAAGAGCTTTAGAAGAATAGATATTAACCTTTCTTTAAATGTTTTGTACAATTTACCTGTGAAGCCATCTTGTCCTGGACTTTTGTTTGTTAAGAGTTTTTTGATTACCTATTCAATTTTGTTACCAGTAATTGGGCTGTTCAAATTTTCTATTTCTTTATGATGCAGTCTTGGAAGATTGACAAGCTGATTTGACCCTGGACCCTCATGCAGCAGTTTAGTCAAACCCCTTCCAGGGAGAAACTAGAAGATGGATGAATTTTGTGTGTTCCCTCCACAGAGGAGGGGGGCGCTCCTGCACCTGTTTACAAACTGTGTTTTTATTTTATTGGCTTTTAGACCTAGATGATTTGGGGGCCCATCCCTCAGTTGGAAGCCATAAAAATTATGGCAGTAGATGTGCAGACAATCTCCTTCCAGGGAGATACTAGCAACTTGGTTTTACTGTTGTAGACAGCCAGAAGGAGGAAGTGGGGGAAGTGCCTACCAGCTATTTTGGACTCCAAGGAGGATTGCAGTCATCATCTAGCTGCATGCTAATTAGAAGCTCAGGCAGCAACTTGGTATGCTAGTCAAACCCTTTTTAGGGAAAGATGGAGAGATGGGCATTTTTGCCTGCTCCCTCTGCACAGAACCTTGGAGGATTACAACAGTGAGTGCTGGCATGCCAATAAGAACCGCTTCTTTATTTGTCATGTTCTGGGGACTTATGAACAGAAGTCCCACTGACTTTCAGAACTGGGTGTTTTGGGAACCCATCCCTCAAGTGGAAGTCTTAAAAGTTAGGGCACTAGATGTGTGGTCCAAACCTTCTGTTCCTCAGGGAGGAGTGGTGAGATTGGAATTCCCTCCCAATTTTATGGCCCTGCTCTGGGAGTGCGGTTTATAACAACAGTGTATCTCAGCCTCTCCTATGTTTCAATGTTGGTATTTTCTCAGTTGCCCAATGTTTAGTAGTCACTTAGCTAGCTTTTGGATTTCTCTCAGAGGGAATTGCTCCATATATAGCTATACGTTCAATGCATCCATGGAAGGAGGGAAATTCAGGAGCCTCCTATGTTGCCACCTTGGTCTGGAATCCTCCTGGACTGGGTTTTTTACTCAGCATAAGTCCTTCCAGTTTCATCCAACTAGATGTATGTATTAATTGTCCATTCCTTTTCATTGCTAAGTAGTAATCCATGGTATGGATGTACCACAATCTGGTTAATCATTCATCTGTTGAAGAACATTTGGGTTATTACAGTTTGTGGCTAGTAAAAATAAAGCTGCTATAATAACTTATACAAGCAAACACCAAAAAAAACCAATCCAATTAAAAATGGGCAGAAGACATGAATAGACACTTTTCCAAAGAAGACATCCAGATGGCTAATAGACACATGAAAAGATGCTCAACATCACTCATCATCAGAGAAACACAAATCCAAATTACAGTGATATATCACTTAACACCTGTCTGAATAGCTAAAATCAAAAACATAAAAAATAACAAGGGTTGATGAGGCTATGGAGAAAAAATAACCTTCGTGTACTATTGGTGGGAATGCAAACTGCTGCAGCCACTGGGAAAAACAGTATGGAGGTTCCCAAAAAAAATAAAAATAAAATTAACCTATGATCCAGTAATTCCACTAGTGGGTATTTACCCAAAGAAAATGAAAACACTAATTCAAAAATATATACACACTCCTATGTTTGTCACACCATTTTTATAATAGCCAAGATGTAGAAGCAACCCAAGTGTCCATCCATACATGAATGGATAAAGAAGATGTAATACACACAGTGGAATATTACTCAACCATTAAAAGGATAAAATCTTGTCATTTGCAACAACACGAATAGATCTAGAGGGTATAATGCAAGTGACATAAGTCAGAGAAAGACAAATACCATATGATTTCACTCGTATGTGGAATTTAAGAAACAAAACAAAGGAAAAAAAAGAGAAACTAAAAACAGATTCTTAAATATAGAGAACAAACTAGTGATTGATAGAGAGGAGGTCGGGGGGAATGGGTAAAATAGGTGAAGTGGATTAAGAGTACATTTATTGTGATGAGCACTGAGTAATGTATAGAATTGTTGAATCATTATATTGTACATGTGAAACTAATATAGCACTGTACATTAATTATACTTGAATAAAAAATATAGGCCACCTAAGACCCTGGGTGATTCAGTCGGTTAAGTGTTCAGCTGTTGATTTTGGCTCAGGTCATGATCTCATGGTCTGTGAGACTGAGCCCCATGTCGGGCTCTGCACTGACAGCATGGAGCTTGCATGGGATTCTCTCTCTCCCTCTCCCTCTGACCCTCCCCACCGTCAAAATAAATAAATAAACATTTTTTAAAATGTAGGCCACCAATAAGTGAGTAAATTAATAGATAAACAGATAAATAAATAAATAAATAAATAAAGTTGTTAACATTTATGTATAGGTTTTTGTGTGACATAAATTTTTATTTCTCTGAAAGAAATAGCCAAAAATACAATTGCTTACTGATGTTTTTTAAAGTACAAATGTTCTTAATTTGTTGAAGTACATTTGTCAACTTTTTAACGGAATATTTATTTATTTATTCTTGAGAGAAAGAGAGGGACAGAGACAGAGAGAAAGAATCTCAAGCAGACTCTGCACTGTCTGCACAGAGCCCAATGCGGGGCTCAAACTCACAAACTGTGAGATCATGACCTGAACTAAAATCAAGAGTCAGACATTTAACCAACTGAACCACCCAGACACCCTCATTTATAAACTTTTTTATGCATTTGCTTTTGATATTGTACCTAAGAAATCAAATTCATGAGTTCCCAAGACCATATTTTCTCCTATGTTTTTTTCTAAAATTTCTACAATTTTAGCTCTTATATTTAGTTTGATTATCCATTTTGAGTGGGTTTTTGCATATGGACCATGATGGGGTCCAAGTTCATTCTTTTTGCAAGTGGATATTCAATTATCCCAACATCACTTGTTAAAAAGACAATTTTTTCCACTTACTTGCTTTTCCACTTACTTCTACATCTTTGTAGAAAATCAGCTGACCATAGTGTAAAGGTTTCTTTTTGGACCCTCAATTCTGTTCTTTTGAGCTATAAATCTATTATTGTGCTATCACCATACTGTCTTGCTAACTGTAACTTTATAGTAAACTTTGAAATTTAGTAATGTATTTCTCAAATTTTGTCTTTCTTTTTCAAAATTCTTTTGGCTTTTCTAGATCTTTGCATATCCAAATAAATTTATGATATATTTATCAGTTTCTACAAAAAGGGCCTGCTAAGATTTTGATAGGGATTGCAGTGATTTATAGATCAATTTAGTGAAAATGGCCATCTTGACAACATTGCATATTCTAATCTATGAACATGAACCGTCTGTCCATTTATTTAGGTTTTCTTTATTTTCTACCGACAATATTTTTAGTTCTTATTGTATAGATCTTTCACTTCTTTTGCTAAATGTATTCCTAAATGTTTTTTGATACTATTGTGAATGGGATTATTTTCTTAGTTTCAATATCTGATGGTTTATTGTTAGTATGTAGCAATACAATTGACTTTTGAACATTGATCTTGTATCATACAACCTTGCTAAATTCATTTATTAATTCTAATATATGTTTTGTGGGTTCCTTGGGATTTTCTACATCATGCAGTCTGTGAATAAGAGTGGTTTTAATTCTTCCATTCCAATCTTGATTCATTTTATATATTCATTCATTTATTTATTTATATTTATTTTTGCCTTATTTCACTAGTTAGATATTCCAGTACAATGCTAAAAGAAGTAGTGCAACCAGACATCTTTGCCTTGTTTCCAAAATTATGGGGAAAGATTCAGTTTTCACTGTTAAGTATGATGTTACCTGGATGGATTTTTTTTGTAGACACTCTTTTTTAGGTTGAAGAAGTTCTCTTTGATTTCTGGTTTGTTGCATCATAAATGGATGTTAGCTTTTGTCAAATTCTTTTTTTTGTTTGTTTGTTTGTTTCTCTTGAGATGATCATGTGTCTTTTTTCTTTATTCTATTAATAAAGTATATTATAGTAATTGAGTCTCAGATATTAAACCACTCTAGCATTACTAGACTAAATCTCATTTGTGTCATGGTGTATAATCCTTTTTATATGTTACTGAATTTGGTTTGCTAATTATATTAGTTTTCTATTGCTGCATAACAAATTACCACAAACTCAGCAGCTTAAAACAACACCCATTTATTTATTAGCTCACAATCCTGTAAGTCAGAACCCTGGCATGCCATGACTGGGTTCTCTGCTCAGGGTCTCACAGGCTAAAATCAAGGTATCAGTCAAATGGAGTCTCACCTAGAAGGTCTGGGGAAAAATATGCTTCCAAACTCATTCTTGTTGGTAGAATTGAGTTCCTTGTCATTGTAGGACGGAGACACTTGTTTGTTTTTGTTTTTTTTTTTTACTAACATCTGGGGGCTGCTCTGAGCAACTAGATGTTGCTGATATCCTTGCTCTCTCCATTTTCAAGTAGCAATAGCATATCAAATCCTTGTCATGTCTCAAATCTCTGACTTGGCCTTCTGAGACCAGCCAGAGAAATCTCACTACTTTTAAGGGGCATATGTTAGTAAGTCAGACCCACGTGAATCATTTCCCTATCAGTCAACTGATTCAGGACCTTAGTTACATCTGCAAAATACACAGCAATACCTAGATCAGTTTTTGATTAAATACCTGACAAAAGATGTGTGTACACATAGGGCCAGGAATCTTGTACCACATTAGAATTCTATCATCCTAATATTTTGTTAAGTGTATTTGCATCTCTGTTCATGAATGATATTGGCTTGTACTTTCACTGGGATAGCTTTGACTTTGATGTCAGAAAATACCGGCCTCATAGAAGAAGTTGGGAAATGACCATTTTTCCTTTATTTCTGAAAGTGTCAATTATTGTTATTTTGTCTTTAAACATTTGATAGTAAAGCCATCTAGACATGGACTTTTCCTCTTTGAAAAAATTTAAATATTATTTAATTTTCTTTGTTATTTGTCAATTCATAATTTCTATTTCTTCCTGAATCAACTTCATTACTTTGTGTCTTTCTAGAAATCTGTCCATTTACTATAAGTTGTCCAATTTGTTGACACAAAATTGTTTATAATACCATATGTATGGGATTTAATAGTGTCCTCCCAAAATTCATGTCCATCCAGAACCTCAGAATATGATTGGGAAATAAGATCTTTACAGATGTAATTAGTTTAAAATGAGGTCATATTAGATTATGACCATTTGGATCCCAAATACAAAGACCAGTGTCCTTATCAGGCCATGTAAAGAGACAGAGTAGAAACACACATAGTGGAAAAAGCCTCGTGAAGACAGAGATTGTAGTTATGCCACAACCCATGGAATGACAAAGATTGCCAACAACCAGAGGCATCTGGGTGGCTCGGTTAGTTAAGCATCCAGCTCTTGATTTCGGCTCAGGTCATGATCTCACAGTTTGTGAGATTGAGCTCTGTGTCATGCAACTGGGCCCTGCTTCGGATTCTCTCTTTCTTTCTCTCTCTGGCCCTCCCCTGTTTGCACTCTCTCTCTCTCTTTCAAAATAAATAAACATTAAAAAAAATGATTGCTAACCACCACCAGAAGCTGGAAGAGGCATGAAAAATTCTCTCCTAGAGCTTTTAGACAAAGTGTGGTTCTGCCAACACCTTGATGTTAGATTTCTAGCCTCCAGAACTGTGAGACAATAAATTTGTGTTGTTTTAAGCCACCTAGTTTTTGGTAATTTGTTACAGTAGCACTAGGAAACTAATACATCTCCTTATAGTTCTTTTAATTTCTGTAGGGTCAGTAGAGGTTTTTTTCTTTCATTCCTGACTTGGTAGTTTGTCTTTCCTTCTTTTTTGGCAGCCAATGTAGCTAACGATTTGTTAATTTTATTGATCTTTTCAAAGGTCAACTTTTGCCTTTACTAATTTTTTCTTTTCTTTTTGTTTTCTATTTCATTGGTTTCCATCACATCATTGTTATTTTCTTCTGCTTACCTTGAGTTTAGTTTGATCCATTTTTGTTTTGTTTTGTTTTGATATTTAGGGTAGAAGTTTAGATTGTTGATTTGACTCCTTTTTTTCTGACATATTTTCTGATATAGGCTTTTAAAGCTATAATTTTCCCATGAAACCTTGCTTTTAGTAACTTCACATAAATTTTGGTATGTTGTGTTTTCCATTCGATTCAAAATACATTCCACTTTTCTTTGTGATTTCTTTTGCCCATAAGTTATTTGGAAGTGTGATATTAATTTACAAATATTTGTGGATTTCCAAGATTTCCTTCTTTTGTTGATTTCTAATTTAATTGTGTTGTAATCAGGTAACATATTTTGTATGATTTCAACCCTTTCCAATTTATTAAGACTTGTTTTATGGGCTTGTGTATTCTATTTTGAAGAATATTCCACGTGTGCTTGATAAGAATATATATTCTGGAATTGTTGAGTGGAATTGTTGAGTGGAGTTGGTTGATAGTGCCCAAGTCTTATATCATACTAATTTTCTGTCTAGATGTTCTATAATTATTGAGCGTATTGAAATCTCCAACTGCAATTGCCAAACTGTCTATTTCTCCTGAGTCTCTGTTTTTAGGTCCATATATATTTATAATTGCTATACCTTCCTTACGTATTCACTGTCTTATAATTCTGAACTGTTTGTCCATGCTCTCTAACATTTCTTAAAGTCTATTTTGTTTGATATTAATCTTTTGTTTTCAACCAGTTTGTGTCTGAATCGGAACTGTGCCTCTTGTAAACAGCATATATTTGGATATTTTTTTTTAAATCCATTCTGACTATCTCTATGTTTTGTTTAGGGTATTTAGACTATTTCCATTTAATTTAATTCTTGTTATAGTGTAATTGCATTTGCCATTCTCAGTTTGTTTTCTGTTTTTAAATTTTTATTTATTTAAATTCAAGTTAGTTAGCATACAACGTAGTATTGGTTTCAGGAGTAAAACCTGGTGATTCATCACTTACATAGAACACCCAGTGCTCATCCAAACAAGTGCCCTCCTTAATACCCATCATCCATTTAGCCCATACCCCTATCCACCTCCCCTCCAGCAACCCTCAGTTTGTTCTCTGTATTTTTTTTAACGTTTATTTATTCCTGAGACAGAGACAGAGCATGAACGGGGGAGGGGCAAAGAGGGAGGGAGACACAGAATCGGAAGCAGGCTCCAGGCTCTGAGCCATCAGCCCAGAGCCCGATGCGGGGCTCGAACTCACGGACCGC
This sequence comes from Neofelis nebulosa, assembly GCF_028018385.1. Lineage (NCBI taxonomy): Eukaryota > Metazoa > Chordata > Mammalia > Carnivora > Felidae > Neofelis > Neofelis nebulosa. The sequence goes on along the minus strand of NC_080800.1, from coordinate 107,717,035 downwards.
GAGATCGCGACCCGAGCTGAAGTCGGACGCCTAACCGACTGAGCCACCCAGGCGCCCCTGTTCTCTGTATTGAAGAGTCTCTTATAGTTTGCCTCCCTCTCTGTTTTTTATCTTATTTTTCTTTCCCTTCCTCTATGTTCATCTATTTTGTTTCTTTTTTTATTTTTTTAAACATTTATTTATTGTTGAGAGACAGAGCATGATCAGGGGAGGGACAGAAAGAGAGGGAGACACAGAATCTGAAGCAGGCTTCAGGCTCAGAGCTGTCAGCACAGAGCCTGACATGGGGCTCGAACCCACGTACTGTGAGATCATGACCTGAGCCAAAGTCGGATGCTCAACCAACTGAGCCACCCAAGCACCCATTTTGTTTCTTAAATTCCACACATGAGTGATATCATATGAGATTTGCATTTCTCTGACTTATTTTGTTTAGCATAATATACTCCAGTTCCATCCACGTTGCTGCAAATGGCAAGATTTCTTTCTTTTTGATTGCTGAGCAATATTCCATTGTGTGTGTGTGTGTGTGTGTGTGCGTGCGTGTGTGTGTGTGTGTGTATGTATACACATATATATCTTGTTCTTTCTCCATCCATCAGTCAATGGACATTTGTGCTCTTTCCATACTTTGCCTATGGTTGATAGTGCTGCTATAAACATTGGGGTACATGTGCCCCTTAGAATCAGCATTTTTGTATACTTTGGATAAATACCTAGTAGTGCAATTGCTGGGTGATATGGTAGTTCTATTTTTAATTTTTTGAGGAACCTCCATGCTATTTTCCACAGTGGCTGCACCAGTTTTCAGACTCACCAACAGTGCAAAAGGGTTCCCCTTTCTCCTCATCCTCGCCAAAATCTATTGTTGCCTGAGTTGTTAATTTTAGCCATTCTGACAGGTGTAGGGTGGTATCTCATTTTACTTTTGATTTGTCTTTCTCTGATGATGAGTAATGTTGAGCATATTTTCATGTGTCTATTAGCCATCTGGATGTCTTCTTTGGAAAAGTGTCTGTTCCTGTCTTTTGCCCATTTCTTCACTGGATTATTTGTGGGGTTTTTTTGGGGGGGGGGATATTGAGTTTGACATGTTCTTTATGCATTTTGGAGACTAACCCTTTATCTGATATGTCATTTGCAAATATCCTCTCCTATTCCAAAGGTTGCCTTTTAGTTTTGTTGATTGTTTCCTTCACTATGCAAAAGTTTTTTATCTTGATGAGGTCCCAATAGTTCATTTTTGCCTTTGTTTCCCTTGCCTCCAGAGAGACGTGTTCAGTAAAAAGCTGCTGTGGCCAAGGTCAAAGAGGTTTTTGCCTGCTTTCTCCTCGAGGAATTTGATGGTTTCCTATCTTACATTTAGGTCTCTCATCCATTTTGAATTTATTTTTGTGTATGGTGTAAGAAAGTGGTCCAGGTTCGTTCTTCTGCATGTGGCTGTCCAGTTTTCCCAGCACCATTTGCTGAAGAGACTTTTTTCCATCGGATATTCTTTCCAATTAGTTGAAGATTAGTTGGCCATACATTTGTGGGTCCATTTCTTATGACTCCTGTCTTTGCTGTTCTTCATTGACTGACTTCTTTTTCACTGACTTCTTTTGGGTCAAATAAGCATTTTTAATGTACCATTTTAATTACTCTGCCAAATTTTGTATTCTATTTTTTGTTGTTTTGTTAGTGGGTGCTCTAGGGATTACAATATTGATCATGATCTACTAATTTATCATGATCTGTTTTAAATAATTACTAAATTCAGATAAAGTAGAGAAACTTTGCTCCAATATAAATCAGTTGACTCCTTTCACCTTAGTGCTATTATTGCTGTATGTTATTACATCTCTGCATATTTTAAGTCCAGTAATATAATATTATAATTACTGCTTTATGTGATCTTATGTGTCTTAGATAAGGGAATAAATTAGAAAAATATAGTTTTTTGTTACCCCACATACTTACCATTTGTGGCAGATGTCATTTCTCCATTTGGGTTTGAGTGTACCACCTGTCACTTCCTTTCAACCTGAAGGATCTTCTTAAGTCCTTAAATCTTTAAGGATTTCTTTTTTTTTTTTACTTTTAGGACTTCTTGTAAGGGTGGTGTGCTAACAAAAAGTTATGTTAAGGTACCCTGGGTGGCTCAGGTGGTTAAGTGTCCGACTTTGGCTCAGGTCATGATTTCACAGTTTGTGGGTTCAAGCCCTGCAACAGGCTCTGTGCTGATAGCTCAGAGCCTGGAGCCTGCTTTAGATTCTGTGTCTCCCTCTCTCTCTGCCCCTCCCCCACTCGTGCTAGATCTCTCTCTGTCTCTCAAAAATAAATAAACATTAAAAAATTAAAACAAAAACAAAAAGTTATCTTAATGTTTATCTGGAAATGTCTTCATTTTGCCTTTGTTTTTGAACGATATTTTTATAATAAATAAAGTTCTTCTCATTAAATAGATTTTCTTTTAGGGGCACTCAGTCAGTCGACCTTCCAACTCTTGGTTTTGGCTCAGGTCATGATCTCAGTGTTCGTGGTATCAAGCCCCATGTCAGGCTCTGGGCTGACAGTATAGATCCTGCATTGGATTCTCTCTCTCCCTGTCTCTGCCCCTCTCCCACCCATGCTTGCTCTCTCTCCTCTGTCTCTGTCTCTGTCTCTGACTCTCTTTTGAAATAAATAAACTTAAACAAACAGATTTTCCTTTCTCTTTGAGTATTTTGGAGAAAGGCAAAAATTGTATTGATGCTTCCCTGTACATAATGAGTTTTTATTATCTTGCTGCCTTCACAGTTTTCTCTTTGTCCTTAGCTTTTAACAGTTTGACTAGATAGCTGGGAGTTGTGGTTGCTCCACGTTGTTTCTAGTAATTCATGTTGCCTGCCATTTTCAACTTAACTATTGCATGTGACTTTTAATTTGCATTTCTCTGGTGATAATGGAGATATGCACTTTTCCATATGTATATTGCCACTTCTTAAAAGGGGGAAAAAAACAATTTGACTATAATGTGTCTTGGTGTGGATCTCTTTGTATTTTTCCTACTTGGGATTTTATTTAGGTTCTTGGGTACGTGTATTAATTTTTTTTTTCAACTCTGGGAAGGTTTGGGCCATTATTTCTTCAAATATTTTTTCCCCTTCCCCTTTCTACTCTTTTTCTGCTCCTGTTTCTCTCTACTCCCATTACATGTGTGTTCATAGGCTTAATGTTGTACCACAGGTCTCTGCTTATTTTTTTTCCAATCCTTTCCCTTCTATTGTTTGTATTGGATAATTTATCCATCTTCAACTCCACTGATTCTTCTGTCATCTAAAATCTGTTCGTAAGACCCTACAATACATTTTTCATTTTAGTTATTATACATTTCAACTTCAGAATTACCATTTGTTTCTTTCATTTCTATCTCCTTATTGAGAATCTCTATTTGTTGCTTTATTGTTGTCATACTCACATTTAATTCTTTTAACATGGTTTCCTTTAGTTCAGTACATATTTATAATACATGCTTTATATTCTTTGCTAACTTCAACCTCTGGAGACACTCAGATATAGTTTCCAATGATGTATTGTATATTTTTCAGGGTTGTGGGTCACACTTTCTTGTTTATTTGTAAGTTTCATAGTTTTTTTCCTTGAAAACTGGATATTTTAGATAAATTTTGTAGCCACTCTATAGTCTGATATTTTTCTCCTGAATGTTTTTGTTGTTTTGCTCATTTGTTTTTCTCTTTGTTTAGTAACTTGCCTGGACTAAATCTGTTAAATCTGTCACCCTTGCATTGTGCAAGGGTATGGTCACTGATGTCTCTGCTCAGTTGTTTTAAATATTCTTGCTTTTTTAATTTTTAAGCCTTGCTTCCTAGAGGTTGCTTCTTTATATGTACAGCTTAGTGGTCAGAGGTACTACTCGAACACCCAAGCCAGTATCATCTGTGGATCTGTGCCTTGGTAGGAGATTGCACTCAAAGTTCAGACTGTTTTCAGCTCTGCCTGTAGTTTTATTTTCTGCCAGGCCCTTTTGAATCTCCTATAAGCATGTGTAAAGCCTGAGTTGGCTAATACTGTGTGACTAGTGTGGGGTCCATTGAGGTCTTTGCTGCAAATGTGAGCAGCCTCAGCTAGGAATAGGCTGTTAGCTACAACTACAACCAAAATCTCAAGCTAGTAGAGTCAAGTTATTGGCCTTCTTCCATTGGCCAACCTCCTAGAAGTCAATTCTACTGACAGTAATGCTAAGCATGGGCATTGCTCTCTTTTCAAAATAGAGTGAGCCCTGCCCCTCATCCTTGATAGAGAAGAACCTCCACACCAATGGAGCTGAGGTGGGATAGGGGCATCCCTAGGCCAGAACGCCACAGACACCCCCTTTTCTTACCCAAAGCTCAGCATTTTTTCAAGTATAAATGCCTCTCAGAATGTTGCATGCCTTTGGTTAATTTCCAGAATGCAAAAATGATTGTTTTTATCATTTTGTCCAGCTTTAGAATTGCCTTTTGGGGAATGGATTTGCCTATCTTTTCACCTAGCCAGAGCCTGAAATCTTGCTCCTGACAGACTTTAAAGTTTTTTGCCAGTCAAATGGGTATTTAGTGGTTTTTCATTATGGTTTTAATTTACCTTCTCCTGATTATTAATCAAGTTGAGCACTTTTTCATGTTTATTGGCTATTTGAATGTCTTCTTTTATCAACTCCCTGTTTGAGTCTCCTGTTTATTTTTCTATTAGGTTGTCTGTCTTTTTATTTCTGAATTTTGAAAGCTCTTTATATATTCTGGATATGAGTTTTTGTAGTTGATTTATAAATGTACCAAAATCTTCTTAACCTTTGTAGCCAGTCTTTTAACTACTCTCTTACACTGTCTCTTGATTAAAAGTTCTTAATTTTAATGTAGTTCAATTTTTATTAATATTTTCCTTTGTGCTTACTACTTTTTTTCTTGTTTTCTAAACCTCTTTTACCCTGAGGTTATGAAATATCTTCCTTTGTTAACTTATAAACATTTTGCCTTTCCCATTTAGGTATTTTTTCTTCTTAGAGTTGATTTTTACGTACAGTGTGTTGTAGGGATCAGTTTTCTTCCCAACTTTTTTAACATTATTAATTGAAAAATGCATACTTGTCATGCCATTTCAGTTTTACATGAAGCATCAATTTATGTATGTGTCTTTGTGTATATCTCTGGACTCTACTCTCTTCTGGGTTATTTATTTATCCCCATGAAAATAACACCTTAGTTGCTAATTTTTATAAAAAGTTTTAATTTTACTGAAACTATAGATTGACTTGGGGAAGAATTGTTATCTTTTATATATTGAAATTACATCTGATTTTTTTTCCTTGGATTTGTCAAGGTGGCAGAATTACATCAATTTATTTTCTTGTGTTAAGCTAACTTGCATTCCTAAAATGAACCCAACTTGTTCATTACATTTTGTTATATTTTAAAACAGTGCTGGTTTCAATTTTCTAATATTTTTCTCATGATTTTTGCACCAATATTCATGAATGAGATTGGCCTGTACAGATCTTCCTTGACTTACAGTGGGATTATATCCCAATAAACCCAACGTGAGTTGAAAATATTGTAAGTCAAAAATGCATTTAACGCACCTAATCTACAGAATATCATAGCTTATCCTAGCTTACCTTAAATATGCTCATAACACTTACATGAGCCTACAGTGGGCAAATCATGCAACACAAAGCCTATTTTATAATAAAGTGCTGAGTACCTCCTGTAATTTATTGAATACTGTACTGGAAGTGAAAAACAGAATGTATGTGTGGTTATAGAATGGTTGTTAAGTGTAGGAGTTATTTACCCTTGTGATCACTGGCTGACTGGCAGCTGTAGCTCAGTGCTGCTGCCCGGCATTACAAGAGAGTGTCACACCACATATCACTAGTCAGGGAAAAAGTCATAATTCAAAATTCAAAGTATGATTTCTACTGAATTTGTATCAGTTTTACACCATTGTAAAGTAGAAAAATAATAAGCTAAACCATCATAAGTCATGGAACATTTGTAATTATTTCATAGTTCTTCTTGGTTTTTGTTATCAAGATTAAGCTAGCATCATAAAATGAATCGGAAAGTGTCCTCTTTTCCTATTCTCTGGATACGTTTGTGCAAGTTTGGTATTATTTCATTTTTGAACATTTGGTAAAACTCACCAATAAGGCCATCTGTACTTGGAGTTTTTCTTCACAGGAAGATTTTTAATGACAGATTCAATGCGTTTAATGCTTATTAAAAAATTCAGGTTTTCTGTTCCTTCTTGAGTCAATTTTGGTAACATGTCTTTTTACCTCCACTCTAGCTCTTCTAAAACCATCTTCTACATGATCAGCTGATGAAATTATTACAAAAAGCAAAGGAGATCATATCATTCCTCTATTTAAAAGCTTTCAACAGTTTTTGGTTTCGTTAATAAAAATTAAAAGTACTTGCATTCTCCTACAATACCTTGCATAAATCATCCCTGCCTAACTCTCCAGCCTCATTTTGTTCCACTCTTACCCTTGATCACTCTGATTTAGCCACACTGGCCTTCACTCTGCTCCATAATACAGAAACAAGCTGGTTCCTACCTCAGAGCATTGTGTTTGCTGTATCCTCTGTCTAGAATGCTCTCCTCTCTCAGTGTAACAATGCTGGCCCCTTCTCATTCTTCATCTTTCTCTGCTTAAATATCATCTCCTCAGAAAGACCTTTACTGACCACTTCATCTAAATAGGTTCTTCTTTCATTTTCTTTCATGGCACTTAATTATAATTTGCAGTTCTAATTGTTTTTTTTATGCATTTAATGTATTTCTTAATGTATTAAAGTAATCTATTTCTTGCTCCAGACTATAAAGTCTTGGAGGCCTGGGATATTGGTTGTCTTTATTTACCATCATATTCCTAGTACCTAGCCCAGTGCCTAGAAACTAGTAGGCACTTAATAATTTTTATGAATAATTAATGACCCTAATCAAAGCTTAGATATGGCTAAAAGGTATAGCTTAGTTAGGGATGTATCAGGTTATAAGCAAATTCACTCCAAAGAGTTAGTAAAGACAGGAAGTTGAAGTGAATCTGATTCAAAAACAGTGAACAAACCAGAATTGAATAGGGGCTTTGAACGCAGGACTAAGGACATTTTATTTCTATCCTAAAGACAAATGAGAGCCATTGAAATTGTGGCAGGAAGAGATTAAACAAAGTGCCCAAGTTCTAATGGATAATTAATGGCTGAGCTAGAGCTAAAAGCAAGGTATTTGCAATTTCTCTGTATTGGGTTTCTTCTCTAAGGAACAGCACTTGGGGTAGAAATATAAAAGCACAGTAGTTAAGCAATCGGGCTCTAGACTCTGACTGTGTTCACATCTCAACTCCATCACCTCTGTGTGACTTTGGACCCTAGGTTCTACAATATAAAATGGGAACAATAACAGTACTTAATTCATCAGATTGTTTTGAGGATTAAATAAGATATTGTATGGTGGCAATGAGAAAGAATGAAATATGGCTCTTTGTAGCAATGTGGATGGAACTGGAGAGTGTGATGCTAAGTGAAATAAGCCATACAGAGGAAGACAGATACCATATGTTTTCACTCTTATGTGGATCCTGAGAAACTTAACAGAAACCCATGGGGGAGGGGAAGGAAAAAAAAGAAAAAAAAAGAGGTTAGAGTGGGAGAGAGAGCCAAAGCATAAGAGACTCTTAAAAACTGAGAACAAACTGAGGGTTGATGGGGGGTGGGAGAGAGGGGAGGGTAGGTGGTGGGCATTGAAGAAGGCATCTTTTGGGATGAGCACTGGGTGTTGTATGGAAACAAATTTGACAATAAATTTCATATAATAAAAAATAAAATAAATAAAATAAAATAGAGGTATCGGTAAAAGAAAAAAGATATTGTATAAGGATATAGTAAGTACTCAATACATGGTAGTTGCTACTAACTACATGTACCCTCCTATTTCTGTTTACTTATAAGTATTAGAAATACTTATCAGTATTTTCTAATTTTTCTACAATAAGCACATTTTGTGTGAAAAGGCTAAATGGTGGAATTTAAATAGATGAAAAAATGATTTTAAAAACAGTATTCCTTCAGCCCAGAAGGATCATCACATCCCACTTTTTCAATCCTCACCTGCATTATCTTTTGAGAGACTAATGTGAATCCTCAGCAATAAATCTCATTGTCTTCCCTGAATTCTTTCTGATACAATATTAGAAGAAGGAACACCAGGTTGGATTTGGAGGCCTTACTTTTAAAAGATTATAATTTATAAGAATCCAAGATGCAGAAGAGAGAAAAAGGAGAGTCTTTATTCATTTTATTCAGAAATAAAATTTCTGAATTTCAACTCATTCCATTAAAAGGAGTAGGAAGGATGCACAGAGAGAGTTCTCCAGCTGAAGAATTAACTTCCAACCTCCTTGGAATTTCAGGAACCGCTCATGTGAATAAGCTCAATTTCACACTCTGTTCTTCTCATCTTCAATATCCAAGAAAGTAAATTCAACAGAAAACAGTTCTTTTAGGCAGTGCCACATCAATTTACTTAGTGTTTCTCAAGTGTTGATGCAGCAGGGAGAAGGCAACTTTGCTCAATCCAAAAGTACATAAACATGAGCATTGCTGAGCTACACAATGCCCCAAGTGGCCTAACACATTACCTATTTCTTTTTGTTCCCTTTCGGTAGGATTGTTGGTTTCCAGAGTTGAGTGACCTAGCTACTTTCTATATGACAACATTTTAACATGGGCTCCATTGATGAGCTTCAGGGGTTCTATGAACTCCCTAAAATTGTATGTTCAGTTTTGTGTGCATGTGATTTCATTAGATTTCCAAAGGACACTATGACCCAAAAGCAGACACGGTTCCAAAAACAAATGTGGCTTTACATCTGTATTGTTATAGTTTGTAAGTGCAAAGAATTGAAACCTTACCTTATTTGTAAAGCCCTAATAAAGAAGGCAAGCAACATGGATTAGAGAGCTGCATAAATGGTTTAAGTAGAGAGACTCTGAAAAGGCCATTTGCCTTGAATATATCCCCTCCATTGGTTTACCAAAGTATCCAAAATTCTTTCCATTAGCATATCCCTGTAGGGGCCTCCTTTGATTAGACTCAAAATCTTCTGGGAACTTTCATTCCATTGATTACAGGCTAGGTTATTCAAAAGAGCCATCCTGCCAAAAACAAGAAAAAATCCTGGATAATATACAAAAACACTCCCTTAAAAATATTTACATGACTATAGAATAGTGTGAGGAATGCAAGGTCATATTTTCAGGAGAAAGTTTGATCTCAGAGAAGTAAGCTGAATATCTGAACACCAAAGCCACTTGAGCCCTAAGAGCACTTGCTGATACTGTGCTGTACACTCTGAGCATCAGTTCCACAGTCTCAAGAGGCAAAGTGTAGAGAAATGAAGGCTTAGGGTCCACTTAAGTTAAGGATTCTTAAAGGAGACTTAACCCACAAAAAGCTGTAAAGGGACCTAAGTTAGGGTATGGATGAATCACAACTAAAATAGCTCCCCTATATTAAATAGGATTTGGTTAAGAAAACAGAAGTAACTCTATATATACCAAGTATGAAGAGTTTTAACACAAGGAAAGAGAGATTTACACATCTGTTAGAAGGGCTAGAGGGACAAAGTTCAGGGAAGCTGCTGCCAGAGTTCTCACAATGCAGCACCAAAGCAGGCAATTCTTAAGAGCTCACCTGAAAACTGTGAATCTCAAGAATCCTTGGAGAGTTCCCAACATATCTTTCTGACTCCTTTACAGTGAAAATCTCAGTTCCTAATAACATTAACATACTTATTTGCTTTATCCTATGATATATATAAAAGGCCCCACTTCCTCATACCATCACATTGGAGGTCAGGATTTTAACATATGAATTTGGAAGTGGAGGGGGACACAAACATTCAGTCCATAACAGAGGCATACAATGTCAGATCATCCCATGATTAATTACTTGACTTCTGTGTTCAGGTGGTAACCTCCAGATATCTATCACTAAGGTAGAGTTTTCGTTCTACAATTACTAAGTAAACTGTGGAGTGATTCTTCAGCACTATGTGAATATGCTTTTTTCCTAACAACCTTTTATCTGATGGTTTTAAAATACTGGTGATCACTGCCTGGCCCATTCAGAAATTATTATATCAAGTGTTATAAAATAATGGTATCTCTAATTCTATCATTCTTTGACATTCTACTATGAAGAAGAGCTTTTTCTTTTCTCTGCTATTCTTTTATATAGATACAGATGTTAATAGGTGATGATAGATAGCTAGATAGATGAGAGATATACAGATGATAGAGATATTGCAATGGATTCATGGATTTTTTTTTAAAAAATCAATGTGTTATAAATAATTATAATCATTCTTATTTTGATACTCAGATTGTTCCAAATTTAACCAGAGGGTTCACCTTCAAGCTGTCTCCCATGGTCTTTTAATATGAGCCCTTTACTCTTTGAGTACTTTGTTGCTTTCTGGCACAACAGGATGTCCCAAACTCACTTTGTATTTTCCCTGCCCCAGACCTGGAATCAGCTATTTCTGTAAAGAGCCTTTGTTTTCTTTTAGTAGTGAATAATATTTATAAACCAAGATCTGAGTGCTGGTTAAGCTTGTTGATACAAGAAGTATTACTTCTAGGTCATTTTAGTGGATGGATATAGGAAATATGTTCTTGAGCCATGAGTTTATATTCATACAAGTAAAATTACTGTGACAAACATCTACAAGTAAAATTACTATGACAAACATCTTTAAGAAATGCACATTTTTTGAAGCATATGGCTGGTGCATTCAGTAGAGCATGCGACTCCTCATCTTGGGGTTGTGAGTTCGAGCCCCACATTGACTGTAGAGATTACTTAAAAATAAAACTTTTTTTTTAAAGAAGAAAAGCCCATTTTTCTTCAATAATTTTTATATTCCTGATACCTATATTTTTCTTACTCTTATTAGGGTTATACTTAATTATTTCTGGTTAGCAGATGAATATACTCTCATTCTATTAAATGTATATAGAAACATGTAAAAAGAGCAAAAGAAGAAATCACCCAAAATCCCAGAAGCAACCACTTCTGATATGCTAGAATATTTCTTTTGTCTCTTGTCTATATATTTTCCTTGGCACTCCTAAGAGCATATTGTGTATAAAATTTTATATCTTTATTTTTAATGTTGTCTTTTCAAAAATCATTGAATAAATTTTCATGAACACTTTTTCAAATGTCTATTGTATTAGTTTTCTATTGCTGAACAACAAATCACCACAAAATTATTGGTTTAAAACACAAATTTATTTTCTCATACTGTCTATGGGCCAGGATTCCAGGCATGAGTTAGCTAGGTCATCTACTCAGGGTCTCACCAAGATGAAATCAAGGTGTCAGCCAGGATTGTGCTCTTCTAATGCTCAGGGTCCACTTGTCAGTTGATTCAGATTTGTGGCAAAATTCAGTTCCTTGTGGTTGTTCTTGTTAGCTGTCTGTCAAGAGTTGCTCTTGGCTCTTAGAGGCCACACCCAGGTGCTAGCACATGGCCCTCTCACAAGCCAGCTTACTTCTTTAAAACATACAAGGGATGTTGAGAATCTTTTCGTGGGCCTGTTGGCCATCTGGATGTCTTCTTTAGAGAAGTGTCTATTCACGTTTTCTGCCCATTTCTTCACTGGATTATTTGTTTTTCAGGTGTGGAGTTTGGTGAGCTCTTTATAGATTTTGGATACTAGCCCCTTGTCTGATATGTCATTTGCAAATATCTTTTCCCATTCTGTTGGTTGCCTTTTAGTTTTGTTGATTGTTTCCTTTGCAGTGCAGAAGATTTTTATCTTCATGAGGTCCCAATAGTTCATTTTTGCTTTTAATTCCCTTGCCTTTGGAGATGAGTCAAGTAAGAAATTGCTGCGGCTGAGGTCAGAGAGGTTTTTTTCCTGCTTTCTCCTCTAGGGTTTTGATGGTTTCCTGTCTCACATTCAAGTCCTTTATCCATTTTGAGCTAATGGTGTAAGAAAGTGGTCTAGTTTCATTTTTCTTCATGTTGCTGTCCAGTTCTCCCAACACCATTTGTTAAAGAGACTGTCTTTTTTCCATTGGATATTCTTTCCTGCTTTGTCAACGATTAGTTGGCCATACTTTTGTGGGTCCAATTCTGGAGTCTCAACGTCACTCCTCATCAGGGAAATACAAATCAAAACCACACTGAGATACCACCTCACGCCAGTCAGAGTGGCTAAAATGAACAAATCAGGAGACTATAGATGCTGGCGAGGAGGTGGAGAAACGGGAACCCTCTTGCACTGTTGGTGGGAATGCAAACTGGTGCAGCCGCTCTGGAAAACAGTGTGGAGGTTCCTCAAAAAATTAAAAATAGGGGCGCCTGGGTGGCGCAGTCGGTTAAGCGTCCGACTTCGGCCAGGTCACGATCTCGCGGTCCGTGAGTTTGAGCCCTGCGTCAGGCTCTGGGCTGATGGCTCGGAGCCTGGAGCCTGTTTCCGATTCTGTGTCTCCCTCTCTCTCTGCCCCTCCCCCTTTCATGCTCTGTCTCTCTCTGTCCCAAAAATAAATAAAAAACGTTGAAAAAAAAAATTAAAAAAAAAAAATTAAAAATAGACCTACCCTATGACCCAGCAATAGCACTGCTAGGAATTTACCCAAGGGATACAGGAGGGCTGATGCATAGGGGCACTTGTACCCCAATGTTTATAGCAGCACTCTCAACAATAGCCAAATTATGGAAAGAGCCTAAATGTCCATCAGCTGAGGAATGGATAAAGAAATTGTGGTTTATATACACAATGGAATACTACGTGGCAATGAGAAAGAATGAAATATGGCCTTTTGTAGCAACATGGATGGAACTGGAGAGTGTTACGCTAAGTGAAATAAGTCATACAGAGAAAGACAGATACCATATGTTTTCACTCTTATGTGGATCCTGAGAAACTTAACAGAAGACCATGGGGTAGGGGAAGGAAAAAAAAAAGTTAGAGAGGGAGAAAGCCAAACCATAAGAGACTCTTAAAAACTGGGAATAAACTGAGGGTTGGTGGGGAGTGGGAGGGAGAGGAGGGTGGGTGATGGGCATTGAGGAGGGCACCTGTTGGGAGGAGCACTGGGTGTTGTATGGAAACCAATTTGACAATAAATTTTATATTAAAAAAAAACATAGAAGGGAGTCTCTACCCAGCCTACCACAATATAATCACCAGAGTGACTATCTTGTCACCTTCAACACATAACCTAGTCAAGGGAGCGATTACTCCATCATATCCATATGTCTTGCCCACACATTAAGGAAGGAGGTTATACAAGGTGAGTAAACCATGGGCTGGAAACTTGGAAGCCATCTTAGAATTCTGCCAACCACAGCTACAAAATATTTCATCCTATCTTTATACCATGAGTTAAGTCTCCTATTGTATGCCAATTAGCTTGATTTCAAATTTTCAAAATTATACAGAAAATTGCACTGACCCATCACTGAAAACAGCATATTTTTATCAAAAGTTTATATATATAATCTCCAATTATAATTCTGAAGACAAGAATTTTTTTCAAATTTTGATTTAACTTCTCTAGTTTGATATTGGTTTCAGAAGTAGAATTTAGTGATTCATCACTTATATATAACACTCAGTGCTCAACACAAGTGCCTTCCTTAATACTCATCACCCATTTAGCCCATTCCCCTGCCCACCTCCACTCCATCAACCCTCAGATTGTTCTCTACAGTTAAGGGTCTCTAACAGTTTTTTTCCCCTCTCTTTTTTCCCCTTCCCCTGTGTTCATCTTCTGAAGACGAAAATTGACATTAACATTTCATCTTCACAATGAGGCTTTTAATAGGGGGTTACCCCCTTTTCTATCGTGTGACCCTTGAGTTTTTAGACAATGATTTATGAACAGAATGTACCAGGAACAGGCATTGCAAAATTTTTATTCAACTCTTCAGTTAGGTTTCCAAAGCAGCCACTGAATACTGCAATGCTTTTGTGATATGAGTAAATGGCAAATCCTTTGTCATTTTTCACTAAGATTTGGACACTTGACCCAATGTGTATGTAAATTGATTCCTGTAAATTACTATTCTGCCTGAAATATCTAGAACATTTTTCTAGTCCTTAAGTATAATAAAAGAACTCTGAATAAACTCTGTAAAATACAGAAGGGTGAAACACACATCTTGTATAAGGTTTAAAGAGAAACACTAGTAACACTAGAGGAACTGAACTGAAATTTAATTTGGACATTTGGGTATGGTTTCTCCCGGCATTCATCCATGTGGTATTTGATTTTTATTTATTTTTTATTTATTTTTTATTTACTTATTTTGAGAGCGAGAGGGAGAGAGAGAATTCCAAGCAGGCTGCATGACATCAGTGCAGAGCCCGATGTGGGACCTGATCCCACAAACTGCAAGATCATGCCCTGAGCCAAAATCAAGAGTCTGATGCTTAACTGTCTGAGCCACCCAGGTGCCCCCCACATGCGTTATTTGAGAATTAGTTTCCTAGAATCTGAGATCTGAGATGACAGCATGGTATTTGAGGTGGCTTTCCAAGCCTCATCCTGTCACACACATAAAACATGAGAAAGTTAAGTAAAGTATAAGAGTTTTGGGGAGGACCTGAGGACTAAGCCCTACCTATAAGAGTGGTTCTACTCATATTCAGTACACCTTGCCCTGAGTCACATGCAAAAGCCTCTTCTAGCTCTAGAGTTCAATGTTTCTCTGATACTCTGATTCAGGATTCATACCTACTTCCCAAATAATTTGAAATGAGTTTTTTAATTTTTTTAATGTTTTTATTTATTTTTGAGACAGAGACAGACAGAGCATGAGCACGGAGGGGCAGAGAGAGAGGGAGACACAGAATCTGAAGCAAGCTCCAGGCTCCGAGCTGTCAGCCTAGAGCCTGATGCAGGGCTTGAACTCACAGACTGCGAGATCATGACCTGAGCCTAAGTCGGACGTTCAACCAACTGAGCCACCCAGGCACCCTTGAAATGAGTTTTAAGATTAAACATGGGGCACCTAGGTAGTTGAGTCAGTTAAGCGTCCAACTCTTGATTTTAGCCCAGGTCATGACCTCACAGTTCATGGGCTCAAGCCTCAGGTGGGGTTCCGTGCTGACAACATGGAGCCTGCTTGAGATTCTCTCTCCCTCCCTCTCTCTCTCTTTCTCTCTCTCTGCCCCTCCTCAACTCATGCTCTCTCTTTCTCTCTCAAAATAAGTAAATAAACTTAAAAAGAGATTAAACATAATTCAAAAATAGGACAAAAACATGAAAGCAGGACAGAGCCCATTAAGGAAGTAGAGAGACTTGTACTTAATCAGAAACCCAAGGAGACAAATAGCAAGGTAATGTTTTTCAGAATAGTGACATACCTTGAGGTATTTGGAAGCCACCATTAATATTCTGCTAGACAAGTAGTGGTGGCACTATCTTTTTTTCTTTTGCAGAAAAGGATTTTGAACCAGTAGCCCCAGAACCACCCTTCCTATGATACAATCATTGTTAGCACAATGGATGGCCTTCCATGATCTGCCCATACCTTTTTGCAAGTCTCATGTCTTCTGACATCCCCTTCTCACACTAGGCTCTGGACATACAGAAACACCTGCACTTACACAAGTGTGCCATGATACTTCAAACTTCCACGCCTTTGCTCCTGTTATTCCTCTGACTGGAATAGCCATTACTTGCACCCCCAATCTATCTGTCTAGTGAACACCTGATCGTCTCTCATCTATGAAACCCTCCATGAATCTCTCTGGTAGAACTGACCATTTCCTCATCTACGACTCTGCTATGTGTCACAACGTTTACATATTTTAGAACACTTTATATATTTCCTGCTACAACACTATGAACTCCTGAAGGGGAAAGAACATGTCTTTTCATCTCTGTATTCCCAGTGCCTGGCACATAGTAAATGACCAAATTAATCAATTTTGAGTCTAGGTTGTAAAAGTAATTTCATAACTGTTTTTAACATCGTTTAAATCATTATATAATCCCATAGTGACTACTTTGAAGGCAAGAACATTAATTTGGGGGATTATAAATTCTGGCAAGTTGTTAAAAATCAGTCGCATTAACTTTATCCTCACTTTTCATACAGTGTCTTCAAAGACACTACAAGGTATTAAATTAAGGGATGCTTTGCTTTTGCTTTTCCTGTCATATAAATCAAGATAGGCCAGGTTATATTGCAGTAGTAGACAATTTCAAAATCTCTGTGGGTTAAAAGTGTATGAGTCTTTTTTCTTTCCCACTGCAGGTCTAGGTGACTGTCTCAAGCAGCTGTCCTCCATTAGCTGGCTCAGCGTTGCATTTCCATTATCAGAGTGCTTCCCCATTTGACAAGGCAGAGGAAGAGAGTACCAGAGGATTGAGAACCAACAATTAAGTGATCCACATAGAAGTGATGCTGTCACTTCCACTCATATTCCATTGACCAAAGTAGGTCATATGATCACATCTAACTTCAGAACAGGAGAAAAGTATAGTCCTACTTTATGCCCAGAAGAAAGAGCAACAGCAATATAAGTGAGCAGCACTAACATTTACCACAGTGGGGCACTGGTGGACTCCATCTAGGCAAGGAACAATGTTCCTCAGGCTATCATTTGAATATAAGCCCAGTTCATATGTGCTAACTCAATTTCATTTCTCCCAATATCCCTGCTGTTTCCTTCAGCATCCCTTTATTGAGCACTCCCTAGGTGCCAGACTTTATGATACATGCTTTCCCAGCTATTACCTTATTGGATTCTGACAACCATCCCAAGAAATAGGTCCTATCATTGCCTCCATTTGACAGTTATGGAAATTGAGGCCAGGAGAGACTAAATGACTTCAACAAGGTCATAAGTTATGAAGTAGTCAAACCAAGAAGCAAGAACAAAGTCTGCAATACTATAAAACTTGCATTTTATGTCCATTGCACCACACATACGTTCCTGTCCAAAGCTGAGCTCTCCAACTCTACTCTCCCTTCTTCCCCTTCCAGCAACTCCAGGAACTCCCTCCATTGGTGATTTACCACCCTCACTGATTTACATGAACCTCAGCCTCTCCTCTTCTATCCCCTTCCTGACAGTTGTTCAAAATCATTTAGTATCCCCCCATTGAAATTGGTTTACTTCAACTAGATATATCCCTTTCTTCTCTCTGCCCTGTTTCTACCCAACCTTTGCATCCACTTGTGCCCTATTCTCCTCTTCTTTCATTCGCTGCAGTCTGTCCTCCACCCCCATCAGCCTGCCGGCTGCAACTTCTCTGAAGCATCCCTAGTGACCAAATCCAACAGTTAGACACTTCCATGTGGCTTTGTCCACCACAGTGACACAGAAGCATTCAAAATTCTTGGCCCTGCCCTCTTAGAAACCCCTTCCCTGCCTCAACCTCCAGAACACAGCACTCCTCTGACCATTATCTCTGTTTCCACTGGCTCCTTTGCCTCCTTCTCTCTCTTCATGTGGTAATTCTCTCATGTTCTGTTCACACTTTCATTCTCTCTTTCTCTTCTCTTCCTTCCTGCTATGGACTGAGGTGTGTTCCCTGAAAACTGATATGTTGAAGCCCAACCCCCAGTGCAATGGTATTTGGAGATGGGGCCTTTGGGAGGTAATAAAAGTTAGATAAAGTTATGAGGGTAAAGCCCTCATGATGGGATTAATGCCCTTATAAGCTCGCTTGCGTTCTCTCTCTCTGTCTCTGTCTCTGTCTCTCTCTCTTTCTCTCTGTCTCTGTCTCTCTCTCTCTCTCTCTCTCTCTCCCTCTCACACACACACACACACACGAGGACACATTGAGGCAGCCTTCTCCAAGCTAGGAAGAGAGCCTTCACCAGAGAATCAAATCTTCCAGCACCTTGGTCTTGGACTTCTACCCTCCAGAACTTTAAGAAATAAATTCTTGGGGCGCCTGGGTGGCGCAGTCGGTTAAGTGTCCGACTTCAGCCAGGTCACGATCTCGCGGTCCGTGAGTTCGAGCCCCGCGTCAGGCTCTGGGCTGATGGCTCGGAGCCTGGAGCCTGTTTCCGATTCTGTGTCTTCCTCTCTCTCTGCCCCTCCCCCGTTCATGCTCTGTCTCTCTCTGTCCCAAAAATAAATAAAAAATGTTGAAAAAAAAAAAAAATTAAAAAAAAAAAAAAAGAAATAAATTCTTAAGCTCCCCAGTCTATGGTATTTTGTTATGGCAGCCCAAAATGACTAAGACACCTTCACTTCACTTTTGCTTGCCTCTCCTCTCTTCTCCTTCTCCTTCTCTTCCTCCTCCCCCCTCTCTTCCCTCCTCCTCTTCCCCCTCCTCCTCCTCTTCCTTCTTCTCTTCCTCTCTCTCTCCCCCCCCACTATCCTCCTTAGTAAACATATCTACTCCTAGGGCTTCAATTATCACCATTACATACACAGCTATGTGATATAATCACATTACAATGTCAGGCAAGTTACTCTGCCTCTCTGAGACTGTTTCTTCATTTATAAAAATGAAAGTAAATATGATGCTGTCCTTTGCAACACTGTTGGAAGTACTACATAATCTGCTGAATGAGAAACAGTTTATACAGTTTGTAGCATGTAATAAGTGCTCAAAATATATGGAGTCTTGTTTTTTGGGTTTTTTGGGGGGATGGCTGAGTAGATACAGCCAATGTAGAGGAGCCAATTGAAAGTACAGTAGGGAAGCAGTTTTGAAGAAATGGTACAAACCCCAGACTCTGGCACCAGTTAAACCTCAGTAAAATTCAAGTTCCACCACTTACTAACCTTGAAACCATGGACAAATTTCTTAGCTTTTTGAGCCTCATTTTCCTCACCTTTAAAGTCAAAATAATTAAGCATACATTCATCAGCCAGGCATTTAAGTACCTCTCCTTATAATCTTACCTCAGTGTACTTACCTAGTTTTTTGACCCACTATTTTCCTATATATACCATATTCTGTAGGCAACCCACATTACTCAGTGTTCCCTATGAAGAATTTAATCATTAAATTGAATTCTTATAAGCTATCCTGGTGTAGTAGAGTCAAAAAGACCTATATTTCAGTCCCAGCTCTGCTACTTAGCAGCTCTGAAACCAAGAGCAAATTATTTACTCTGAGACTCAGTTTCCTTATGTGTAGAAAGAAGATGATAATGATAATAAAATTCATCTGAGTACCTCAACGTTAGTAGCAGAATCCACAAAGCCCTTTAATATCTGGCCCAGTTTAATTCTCCAACTTTATCATTCACTGTTCCATGTTCACATCTAAGTTTCAACCAACTGAACTGGTTTTGTCTCCCCAAAAGTCATGCCTTTCCTTGCCTCTAGATATTCATACAAACTACTGCTTGTTCCTGGAATGTTCCCATCTCTTCCTCCCTGCCTTTTTTTTCTTTGCCTAACTCTGACTTACATTATAGATCTCAACCTGAATGTGACTTTTTCCAGAACACCTTCTCTGCCCACCTCAGCCCATGATAGGTACTGCTTCTTTGTACTCCCACATAACGTTCATGCCCCAAATTATATCTTCTGTTTAGTTCCCTGTGTCCCCAATTAGTTATGAGATCTATGAAGGCAAGAGCCCTAGCTGCCCCAATGTCACCCCCACAGTGAGGACCTCTCTGGCCACCAATCTGAAACCACTATGTACATATTACCCTATTTCAGTTTCTTCAGAGTCTTAATTATCTAAAATTATCATATTTGCTTATTTATTTATTTATTTATTTATTTATTCTTTTTCTTTCTTCCCAGAGTATAAGTTCCATGAGAAAAGGACCATATTTGTCTTATTCCCACAAATTTTTAACATTTACAAGAAATGTGAGACATGGTAGGATTTGTCTGCAAGGAGTAGAGAGAATATCATCCAAATTTAAGAAAAATTACATGCAGAGGTGTTTGATACAAATTAGATATAGGAGTATAAGGACATAGTGACCAGGAAAACTGTGGACAGCTTGGAACACTGGACCAATGCATTTTTTACTTAACCTGGTAAACAGAAGAAGCCATGGAGAATTTTTAAAAGTTAATTTATTTATTTTGAGAGAGAACGATTATACATGTGCACAAGCAGGGGAGGAGCAAAGAGAGAGGGAGAGAGACCAACTTTCAGCGCAGAGACCAACACAGGGCTGGATCTCGAGAACTGTGAGATCATGAACTGTGAGATCATGACTTGATCCGATATCAGGAGTTGGATGTTTAACTGAATGAGCCACCCAGGCGCTCCCCATGGAGAATTTTTGCACTGAGGAATGACATAAAGTGTAAGGTATGTACAGCTGTGCATATATATTGAAAACACAAGAACCAACAGGATGATTAGAAAGCACCCACCATTTTACCCTTTGGAAAGTGAAAGAGGGGCTGCCAAACCTACTGCACTAGTCAGGATTCTCAAGAGAAACAGAACCAAAAGTGTATGTGTGTGTTTGTACAGAGAGAGAGAGAGAGAGAGAGAGAGAGAGATTATAAGGAATTGGCTTCTGTTGATGACGGAGGCTTGATAAGTGCAGAATCTGCAAGGCAAATTGACAGGCTGGAGATCCAGGGAACAGTGGATGTTGCACCTCTAGCCCAAAGGCAGTCTGGAGGCATCATTTCTTCTTGCTCAGAGAGATTAATCTTTGTTCTCTTAAGGCCTTCAACTAACTGTATGAAGCCCACCAACATTATGGAGGGTCATCAGCTTTATTCAAAGTCCACCACCAATTTAAATGTTAGTCCCATCCAAGAAAAACACGTTCATAGAGGCATCCAGAATAATGTTTGACAAAATATCTGGGCACTGTGGCACAGCCAAGTGGACACAGAAACTTAACCATCATACCTACACAGGGTTAATGTGTACTGAGAACTCATTACAGGGACTAACTAATCTAGTCTTGTTCAGAAAACCACGCAGCCTACTAGAAATCTAATATCTTCCTGGCATAGTCTAATTTATATTTAAAAAGTAGAAATGCCATATGTGACTTCCCTAAACAAGCCCTTTTGCTAATCTTTTCCTAGATATATTAATTAATCCTGAACTAAGAGAATCTCTACCGACCCTTGCCATTTCAGAAGCAATTTTACTTTCTATATGCCAGAGTCTTTTTGAGTTTTCAGTATGAATTGCTTTCAGTGTGTGTGGTGGGACTAGGGAAAGTGGCAGTGGCAGTGTCAGGGAATAGGGAGGCATATATGCTTGGGGGAAGAACATATATGAGGCTACAACTGTATTTGCAATATATAATTATTTTAAAACTTGGTGGTGAGTGTATTTATGTTTGCCATATTATTCTTTCTTAATGTTTATTTGTTTTATTTTGAGAGAGAGAAAGCATGAGCAGGATAGGGGCAGACATAAAGGGAGAGAGAGAGAATCCCAAGCAGGTTCCACACTGTCAGCACAGAGCCCGATGTGGGGCTCGAACTCATGAACTGTGAAATCATTACCCAAGCCGAAATCAAGAGTCGGACACTTAACCAACTTACCCACCCAGGTGCCCCAACTATATTATTCTTTTTTTTTTACCTTTGAAGTGTTTAGAATTTTTCATATCTATATCATATATGATCTATATAATTATATTTTAATATATTTATATTAATATTTGCTAATATTAATATATATGGCTCAGTATATTCGGGTCATATTTCTAAAATCACACAGAGTTCAAATCCAAGATTTTGGGTGATGACAAAGCCCTTACTGTTTCATTCTGCCTCACAGTACCCATTAATAATGCCCTCTGTAAAGTTGTCCAATTTTTATCATCAATTGTTTTAATCATGGCTACATAACCCCTGTTTCTTCTCCTTGACTTCAATACAATCTTCACAGCCCACTGTTAGCCAGCTAAGTTTCAGCAGCACTACAAACACAGCCCTGGGAAAACACCATCAAGAGGATTAAAAGCAAAGATCCCTGTTTATGAAACTTCCCAAGCATCTGTCATGATGTCTGGTTTAGGTATTTCCCAGCATAAATTAGTACTACATTTGTACTGACAATTCTTAGTAACTGGTGCCAAGATGTGGAAGAAGGTAGTTATTGGTATGAATTTGTTGGCTTTTACACTTGGCAATAAAACATTATCCTTGGATCCTGTCACCATCCTATCAGATTGCAGTGGCAGCTGTATTACCAAGGCAATAATATAAAAGGCCTTATGTTAGCAAGGCCCAGATGTATTGGCTTGAAAGAAACATGAGAAAACAAAGGTATATCTGGAGAATGCCATACAAGCAGGGGACCTACAACAATCCTCAAAACTAGAACTATGCCTAGAAAAATGGTGTTGGCCATCACATCTACCCTATGCAATCACCAACCAAAACATATTCCTCAAAAATCCTCCAAATCTCAGAATAAGCACAAACAACAAAATAACAATAAAATGAGTTTACAGATTCAATGTAAGGCTTGGGCAAACAGTCATAACACTGACACCATGAACATTTGTTTAGCTCCCAAGTACAAATACAATGTAATCTAAAGCAGACAAGTCCTATGTGCTGGATACCTAGTCTTTTGACAAATTTCTGTCTCTGGTTTAATATTTATTTACCCTTTGGGGATTACAAAAGTATCCAAATTGGATGTGCTAGTTTCCTTGGGCTGCCATAACTAATACCACAAATTGGGTGGCTTAGAAGAACAGAAGTTACTTTTTTTACAATTCTGGAGGCCAACAGTTCAAAATTAATGTGTCAGCAGGCCAGGCTTCCTCTGATGGCCCTTGAAAAGAATCCTTCCTTGCCTTTTCTGTTTCTGGTATTTGCTGACAATTCTTAGCATTCCTTGGCTTATAGACATATCATTCCAGTCACATGGATGTCTTCTCCTCGTGTATTTTTGCACCATCTTTCCTGTGTGTGCCTGTCTCCATGCCTAATTTCCCCTTCTTATACAGACACCATCAGAATGGATGAAGGTGTACTCTAAAGACCTTATTTTAACGTGATTACTTCTGAAAAGACCTTATTTCCAAATAAGGTTGCATTCTGAAGTATTGAGGGTTAGGATTTCAACAAATCATTTTTGAGGGACATGGTTCAACCCATAACAGTGGGGGAGCCAGAAACAATTTAAAAAATGGAGCACATTGGGATAAATAGAAAGAGAAGAATTGTCTGTAACTTATAGCTTAATAAATAAAATTTAAAAAACAGTGTGATGTAGAATAGGCACTTGACTAGTATCGGGGACTTGACCTCTAGCCTCAGATATGTCATGAATCCCCTGCCTAGTCTTGAACAAATAAGTTGACATCCCTGAGTGTTGATTCCCTTTAAGATAAGTGGTTTGGAGTTATAGTCTCTAAACATTCTCTGAACTCTGATATGCCATGATTTTGTTCGAGAAAAGCAAACTAAAAAATCAAATTCAATCCAATTCTTGGTGGTTGGGATATAGCACTTGATTTAGCATACTCTCCAGTCTTGAATGCCACCATCAGGGTTATGCTGGGTAAAGAGAGGAAATGAAAAGAAAGGAACGAAAATGAAAAGAGAAAAGGAAAGGAAAGGAAAGGAAAGGAAAGGAAAGGAAAGGAAAGGAAAAAAGGAAAGGGAAGGGAAGGAAGGCAAAGGAAAGGAAAGGAAGGAAAACAAAAGGAAGGGAAAGGAAAGGGTAAAAGAAAGAGGTGGAAGATGGACAATGATTTTTTCAAAGGTAACCTTTATATCAACCATCACAAAGCCCTGGAGCAGCCCACACAAAGAGCCATACAGAGCATAATGTAAGGGTTGCTGGAAGGAGACTTGTGCCACACAGTGAGGAAGACACAGAGCCTTCTAAGGAGTAATGGGAAATGTGGTCTTGTTGCACTAATTAGGTCAGGTACACTGGAAACATTTGACTATTTGGCCACATTGATGCAAAATGGCTTAATTATGAGGAATCTTTAAACCCTTTGGGATCCAATGCTATTTCTCCTTCTTCCCCATTCTGTATTCTATTTTCTAAGCAACTGGAAAGGGAGCAGTTAATTGTTGAGCAAAATTCAGGCTCGGTTCTAAACTATTTACACACATTATCTCATTTTTTAAAACCCTATGTAATAGGTATTAAAATAATGATCAGTATTTATTGACTGCTCACTTGATATTGAGCTTGGCACTTTATATGTATAATTTATTCCTTCAAACAATACTGCAAAGTAAAAAATACTGTGAAGCACAATGTTTCCCATCATATAAACAAGGAATCTTTGGCTCAGAGAAGTGAGATAATTTGCCCAAGTTCACACAGCTAGTAAATGGCAGAACTGGACTATCTGATTTTCAAGCCTCGGCTCCTTATATTTTACCATGCTAATTCCCCATTTACAGATGAGGAGATACTGAGGGAGAAGGATGAGGAAGGCAGGGAGGGAGGGAGAGAGAACATGATCCATAGACCATTAAAATTAGTCTTCTGTTAATAGAAGAGACAATGATAAGGACAAAAAGAAGGAAAAGTGATGCTACACACTGATGGAGGAAAATAAAACAGTCTTCTACAGAAGTGATTCACAGATCATTCTTATCAATTCCATTCTAAGTGACCATGAGGATTAGAGGGATTGTTGGAGAATGAGAAGAGCTGAAGAAGGAAGACTAGCCATGAGAGACAGCTAATTAACAACAGATGCAGCAAATGAGATTGTGTGATGTGTGTGTGTGTGTGTGTGTGTGTGTGTGTGTGTGTGTGTTTGATTAGAAAATCAAGGCAAAATCAGCAGCAGATGCTGAGGTGATACTCTCCCTTCGGAGGAAGGGAAGTTGAGATAGGACATGCAGCTATAAGACAAAAGCAAAAACATCCCAAGGAGACTGTTATTGTTGATACTTATTATCCCATGGAAATGACCTTCAATCAGGATGCATAATCACCGTATTGCATCCAATTACAAGTTGAAGATGAGACATGATTGCTGGTGTCATCTAATCAGAAGTTGGGAGACAATTATGGTAATAAGCCAGGCGGGAGCCTATATCAGGAGGAGATATACCTGGCTTACAGACTCACCTCTTCTCTGCAAGAGAAGATTAGAGGTGAACTGGGGATCTACAGCCATGACAGCTAAAGGATACTAGGGAGTCTCAGACTATGCAAGGATTTGCACTGTGGAATGCTCAGGAGTACCACTGGGGTAGGGACAGGATGGATGTCACTAACCCATGGTTTTCAAAGTCTGGCTTTTGGATCCTTGCATCTCAATCACTTGTGGTGCGTCTGATTCCTGGGCCCCATTCCAACCCTCCTGAACTGGAACCTCTGAGAACAGAGGTCCAAGAGACTAAAGTTTACAGAATATCCAGGTGCCAATTCTTGTGATGCATTTAAAAACTGATGGAGCAAAGAGAAATAAAATACTGCATGCCTCAGCTAATACCAAATATAGGCCCCATGGGTCTCATCACTTGATACATTAAAAAATGTATCGTTACCAATAGTAATAGTGATGTTATAAATTATGGGTGACAAACACAGAAGTTCATTGTAGTCTTGAGTTTTGAGGATTTTAGGAAGGGCAGATTATTGCACCCTTCTTGTAACTTAGTTTAAAATCTTAACTTTGAAACCCTTGGGTGCAAAGAAAATTGACATGTGGGTATATATTTCTTACCCCTTTACCCTCACATTTATGCTTTCCTTTTTTAATTTTTTTTTTCAACGTTTTTTATTTATTTTTGGGACAGAGAGAGACAGAGCATGAACGGGGGAGGGGCAGAGAGAGAGGGAGACACAGAATCGGAAACAGGCTCCAGGCTCCGAGCCAACAGCCCAGAGCCTGACGCGGGGCTCGAACTCACGGACCGCGAGATCGTGACCTGGCTGAAGTCGGACGCTTAACCGACTGCGCCACCCAGGCGCCCCTATGCTTTCCTTTTCAAAACGCCTTTAATCAGGTCAAATAAAACGAATCAACCCTCAAAGTACACACACGTCCAGTTAATTACATATTTGCTTTAAATGGGTATTATTGTCAACATTAAACAACTATAATGTAATGGGCACCTACTGTGTATTAGGCACTGGGCTAACCACTCCAAATGCATTACTTCACTGAACACACTCAACAGTCCTCATAGGTAAGTCCCATTATTATCTCCATCTTACATATGAGGAACTGAAGTTCAGAGGAGTTAAGTAATCTAGCCAAGGTCACACAGCTGGTCACTGGGGAAGCCAGCATAGTAATAAACTCTTGAGTGCTTTGCCCTGCAGGAAAGAAGGCAAGCAGCAAAACAGATGATATGAAACAATAGAAAATTCGCAAGCCCTTCAGATTTGGCTTTGGAATGCAGTAGGTGATTTTTGGCAGAACAGTGTCCCTAATTAAGTTTGTTTAGGCCACTATTAAAATTAGTCTGAGTCTGCTGATGGTAAATTCTTGTCAGCTGGGGCCACTAAGGAAAAAGGTCTGACCTCATTTTAAAAGAACAAATGAATACTTCAAAGTTAACAGTATTTAAAAGAGTAAAAAGTGATAGATTAAGACGAAAGCAAGGAGTCTGAGCAGTGTGCTTGGTGTTCATATCTTAAATAGAAGCACTTGCTTTCACATTGAAATCTCCTACTTCTTCTAGCCAATTTATAGCTTTCATATTTGTGCTCCCCACAGATTTACTCTTTATAGTAATATCCATGTCATCTAATGACAAGATGCGATAACTAATGTGAGGTTGTGCCTGACCCCTAATATTCCCACACTGAAACTCTATTAGATTCCACATTGACAGCTCCTTGTGACTCCAATCTATGAGCTTCTCACTGAGCCAAAGAGTACAAGGTCCCTCAAGAGCAAAGCAATTTATTTAAATAACACAGTTAAGTAGATGGGAAAATGTGTTGCATTCAGAAAGCCAACATTCTCCTGCAGAAAGCAAAAAGCCCAGTGTGGCCACTCCTGATGTAGTGGTATAACTGGCAGACGTTCCTCTGCCCCCCACTTCAGTCCTTCTGTTGGGTCATTTCCCAGTTCATTTCAGTCAAACCAGCTAAATTACTTTCTGAAAGATGTATTTGCAAGAGGGCTGTAAGCTTTCTATGGGGAAAACCCAGACTTTGGCTTACTGTGCTCAATACCCAGGGACTTCAGCAACCCCCAGGAAGGACAGATACTGAGAAACTGACATGTCTTATCCAGATGACTGCAACAGAGCAAAAAACTTGAGCTTCCCACTGTTTAAAGAGTTGCCTGGATCCTTCCTATTCAGAAAGATTCAAGGGATCTTGCCTACTATCTCATGAGTAAGAACTTGTGGGACTCCCCCCTTAGAAAAGGTGAAAACACCTACTGTTTCTGAGGTCATGTTTATATCTTCCCCTGGCAGTGGTTGGGAACTCCTTGACAGTAAGACTGTAATATGTGTGAATGTGGAAATGCAAAGTCTACCCAAGCAGAACTTGAACTGCCATCGATTCCTTTCAACTGATAGAGATTTAATTGGTTGTGTAATGAGGCTGCTTAGGTGCTAAGAACAGCCTGCGCTCAGGGGAGAGCCATTTATACTGTCTTTGAAGCCCACCAGAAATTGTGTCAACTCACTACAAGAAGGGCTGAGCCAACTGCAGCTGTCAGGTTGTCTCTGACTAAAGCTGAAGAGAATCAATCAGGCCATAAATCTTTTGGAAGAAGCCTGGGTGATGGGCAGGCATTGAGAGGTGTGTTCTTAGCATTCTGCCAAGAGAGCAAGGCTCTACATGTAGGCATGAACAAATTTTTTGTTGCTCTTTCCTTTTCTTGTGACTCATTTTCTTCCTTGAAAATATTTCCTCTCATTTCTCTTTAGTCCTATGTTTGAAAAAGAATACAGTGCTCCTTTCCAAGGAAAATCCTTCCACTAGTTCCTATCTCAGCCCTCCCACTTCATGATCTCCTTGTACAAATTAACCAGTCTGTTGCTCTCCACAGGCCCCCTTCCTCTCTGCCTACAAAGATGCTCAACTCCATAAGCATTTTTTCAGGCAGGTGATCCCTCATTTTCTAAGGCTCACTCAGCTTTCTTCCACTACCACACTCATCCCTTTATGCCTTTGAAATCTGGCTTCTACTCCCACCATTCTACCGCAAGTATTCTCTCTAGAGAGATCTTGAATGCATCGTGATAACCAAATATAGTGGCCTTTGCTTCATACTCATTCTCTTGACCTCTCTCAAACTGTTGTTTTGTGAAAAAGCACTGGCCACCAATTATGCCATCAGAGCTGTCACAGGAAAGAAATCTATGTCATTATTCTGGTGCTCAAAAATCTTCAATGGGTCCCTAATTCCTGTTAAAGAAAGGGCAAACTCTGTACCCTGGCATTCCAGGCCATAATCCTCCCTCCCAGCCTCACTCCCAACTCCTCCCTGACATACTCCTTTTACTGTGGCCTAAACCACTTCCTGTTTCCAGTATATATTGTGACTATTTTAATTTATTGTGGTAAGAACACTTGATGTGATATCTACCCTCTTAAAATTCTTTAAGTGCACAATACAGTGTTAACTATAGGCATGGCATTATACAGCAGATCTCCAGAACTTATTCTTCTTGCTTCACTAAGACTTTTTGCTGATTGATTAGTGACTCTCCATTTCCCTCTCCCTGGCCACTTCCCAGGCCCTGCCACCACCATTCCACTCTTTGGTCCTATGAATTTGATTATTTAGCTACCTCGTATAAATGGAATCATGCAGTATTTGTCTTTCTGTGACTGGCTTATTTTGGTTAGCATCATGTTCTCAAGGTTCACCCATGTTATCACATATTGCAGAATTCCTTTCTTTTAAAATGCTGAACAGTATTCCATTTATGTATCAACCATATTTTCCTTATCCATTCATCCATCAATGGACATTTAGGTTGTTTCCACTTTTTGGCTATTGTGAATGGTGCTGCAATGAACATGGTGCAGATACCTCTTCGAGATCCTGACTTCAATTATTTTAGATAAATATACAGAAGTGGGATTGCTGGGCCATATAATAGTTCTATTATTTATTTCTCGAGCACCCTCCATACTGTGTCAATAGTGACTATACCATTTTGCATTCCCATCAACAGTGAGCAAATCTTCCAATTTCTCCACATCCTCGCCAACACTGGTTGCCTTTTGTTTTTGTTTTTGTTTTTGCTTTTTTGATAATATCCACCCTGACATTGTGACTATTCTTGCCTCCACAATATTGCTCACACAATTCCTTCCATTTACGATGCTCTTTGTCATATTTTATCTAACTCCACTTTAATAAATATTTCTTGAGCACCTATTTTGTGCCAGGGCCAGATCAAATATCACTTCCTTTGTGAAACACTGGATCCCCACAGATTTTTTTTTAAATTTTCCTTGTGGAAATTCAAACTCTACAAAGACTTTAAGGGTTCTTTTATCCCTCTATTAACTCATACGGACAGAGATCATGTCTTTGTATTTCTGCTGTATTCAGCACAACGTTTTCTTCATAACACACATTCAACAATTTTCTGTCAAATAAATTCAGACTGTGCAGTTAATAATTCCCACTCACAATTCCAATAAATTCTGAGACATTTATCTAACTAAGTCCTCACTGTCCCCAAGTTCAGCAAGACAAATATGTCCCCTTCCCACCCCTCTGCTGGGCAAGAATAGTGAGGCTCTAGGAACACCATATGCCAGCAGTACTAAACAGGGCATATGTGAACAATACCTAAAAGGGCATGCTATTTCGGAAAAAAAAAAAAAAAAAGCAACACCAAAGCTGCGGAGATTGTCAGATGCCAGAACCAGCAATGCCATATGCCAAAAAACTGAAGCCAAAGGTGTGAGTGCAGCATCACATAGGAGATGAGGAAAGCATATAGGTCTTCTGAAAATGTAATGTTTTGAATTTCCTATACACACCAAGCCCAGCACTAGCATCATTGTCACAAAGATATTGAGACTCCAGAAAATCCTTAGACCTGAGGCCATTGTGTATGGGGTGGCAGTAATCTACCTGAAAATAAAAAGCTGCCAGAAAGTGGATGCTTAGCAGGAGATGGAAAGGCTGAAACATCAGAAACACCTTTGTTTCATGGAAATAACACTAATTTAGTGAAAAGGGGAAGCGGGTTTTGGAGAAGAAAAAATATAGTTCTATCAAACTGTAGGTAACAAATAGCTCCTTTTCTCGTGCGTTGAAAGCGAGTGAAATGAGCAGCCAGGGTAGCTCAAGGGCTAAGTAACATGTATGGGGCTTGTTATTGCTATTATTTTGAGGTGTGCTTCTCATTTCTGGGAAACATCGTGAAGTGGCAGAAAGATCACAGGCTTTGGGGCAGATCAATCTTAGTTCAAATTCTAGCCTTGTGCTTATTAATTGTACCTTGGGCAAGCTATTTAAGCCCTCTAAGTCTCAACTCTCTTGACTATAAAATGGAAGTAATTCTACCTATTTTGCAGGTGACAGAAAAGCTAATGATAATAGCAACAACATTCACCAGGTAGCAGGCACTCCAAGGTTACTTCATGCATATTATTATCCCACATGTGTCATCACATGAGCATCTAAGCTAAGTTCTTTTAGCTCCCTGATCTTATCTATGAGGAAACTGAGACTCAGAAGAGTTAAGTGATTTATTCCAGGTCATAGAGCTAGGGAACGACACAGCCAGGACTAAAACCTAAATCTGGGTGTGCTCTTATTCACTACAGTAGTCAGCCTTGCTAAAGTCCACCTTCAAAAGTAGTCACACTTTCTCCCAAGGGCTAAGACTGGGGACAGTTGTTAGCCTATTCCTTACTCCTTCTGTTGCTTCCAGACATTGTTCCTCTGCCATATCCCAAGAACCTTGTACTATCCTATACCCAGCCATCTTGCTATATCTAGCAAGAATTTTGGTTACTAGATGCTGAACTTTACTTTTTCAGGGCTATTGGATGTGTCTTATTCTAGTAACTCATAGTAGTAGTGGCAGAGATAGTGGTAGTGACAGTAGTAGTAACAATAACAGGAATAATAGCCTACTGTTATTGACAGCTTGCTATATATCAGGCACTGCACCAAACACTTCATATACATGAGCTTGTTCAACCTTCACAACAGTCCTGTGGGGGTAGGCACTATTTAAGTAACATAATGTATGTTAAATCCCTGGAACAGAGTAAACTCAATGATTTCTCATTTTTATTATTCAATAGGTCTGCAAAATACAAAGCACCCACAGAAGGGATGGACCATCATTTTTCTATTAAGAGCAACTGTCCCAAAGGAGGCAAAAGACAACTTGAAAGAAATTAACTATGTTAGGTTTCTTTAAGAATGTTTTTTTTTTGAGAGAGAGGCAGAAAGAGAGGGAGACAGAGGATCTGAAGTGGGCTCTATGCTGAGAGCGGAGAGCCCAGTGTGGGACTCAGACAACGTGGGGCTCATGAGCTGTGAGATCATGACCTGAGCCGACGTCAGATGCTTAATGGACTGAGCCACCCAAGCGCCCCAACTAGGTTAGGTTTTATGGGCAAGAAATAGAAGAAATCCCATTCATTTGTTTTTACAATAAAAAGTAAAACTCTGTTCAATAAATAAAAGTGAATAAAGAAAATTTTGCTTCCATTTTATGTGTAAATAAGGGAGAGAGGAACTAAGGAAAAGAAAAGACTCAAAGGGGAGATTTCAAAGAAAAGGGGTCTAAAGGTGCATATCAAGAGATCTTGTATTACATGGGAGGCAGAACAGAGAGAAGTCCCTCTTGGTCTTTTGGGGGTTCTGGATCTGGGCAACTCAGAGAAGCTTACACAAACTACAAACACTTCCCTTCACTGAAATTTCAAGGAGCTCATAGCCTCTCTGAAGCCCATCCTTCACACTCTCTGTCCCAGGAGGAACAGGGAGAGAGAATGAAATCAAGTCAGCAAGAACAGGAGAAGAGAAACAAATTTCTTTTAAACAGCCAGCATGCTCTACTTGCTGTTTCAGAAGCCTTTACCCCTATAATCCTTCCAGCTTTGCCACCTTAATGTCACCTCTGGTTATCACTCAGCAAACTTGACATACCCAAGATCATCAACCCCTCACCTTCACTTTCTCTCAAACTTAATCATGCTCAGCTCAAAGGTGGTGCAGACTCCATCACTTTTGTTGCTATCATCCACCCAACTCTTCCCCTGGAAAACTAGCACCTCTCCTTCTCAAAGGCCATCTCAGGGTATTGGGGACTGCATTTTAACACTCAGAGGCCTCTTTTGAATTCTTGCAACATTCACGTTGGACTTGACTTGAAGAAATTGTCTGTATATGTGTGTGGGTTCACGTGTTAAGAACTCAGAAAACTGCTTCAAGTTGTTCTAAGTCAAGCCGAAGGTCACACCCAAATGATAGGTCAAAGGTTTGTATATCTTTACACTATGGCATAAAAATAGTTTCTCCTTGCTCTTGACTCTTCCCTATGGCAGTGTAAGTAGAATTATTTTCCCCAGACAATTTCTATTTTAGTCCAAGGCTTTTTTGCACTAACTTACTATACTTCTCTGAGAAAGCCTGATATTATGATGCATTATAAGACTGCCAGGGACTCTAGGGGTGCCTGGGTGGCTCAGTCGGTTGAGCATCTGACTTCAGCTCAGGTCATGATCTAACAGTTCGTGGGTTCCAGCCCCACATTGGGCTCTGTGCTGACAGCTCAGAGCCTGGAGCCTGCTTCAGATTCTATGTATCCTTTTCTCTCTGCCCCTCCCCTGCTCATGCTCTGTCTCTCTCAAAAATAAGTAAACATTTTTAAAAAAGACTTCCAGGGACCCTAAGCACTAGAACTCAAGTGTTCTTATAGTTCACTGTTGGAGAATGGAAACAGGTGGATATTTATCATCTGTATGTGAACAATGAATATTAGTGATAGAAGATAGAGGTAATAAACTACTGTATGGAAAGCCATTAATTTATTTTTTTAAAGATTTTATTTTTTTAAGTAACCTCTACATCCAACCTGGGGTTTGAAATCATGACTCATAGATCAAGCATTGCACGCGCCACAGACTGAGCCAGCCAGGTGCCTCAAGGAAAGCCATTACTTCAAAATGTTGTGCCAGTGCAGTATTCATGATAAAAGGTGAAACTTTTTTTAAAATAAAATTTCTATTTCAGTCAGAAGGAGCATCTGCTGGGTGAGTAATTTTCTGGAAAGAATGGAATTTTACACCTGTCACAGAGACCATTCCCTATTAGGCCTTTTAAATTAGAAAAGGTTAATTATTTCAGGTCTGGTTATAACGACTTCATCAAGGTTTCTTGTGAAATCTGATTAGAAGGCAAATATCTGATTGTTGGCCTGATAGAGATTACCACTATGTCTTCTGCAGATGGTCAGTATGCCTAAGCTGAAAGAGCACATGTGGTGTTTGGTAATGAAGAGTAGGAGTTAACATTATAGAGTTTAGAGACTTGGCATTAATCAGACATACATTACTGTGGCCTATTCTTTGAGTCTAAGGAATTTACAAAGTAAAAAGCTTGGCATTTTCCAATGTTATGCATGATATAAATCAATCTTATTTTGACCATATCAGGACTTTTTCTTTGTTTTGCAACACAGTAATTTAACATTTGAAGTTAAAAGGATACAAGGCTCTAAGTATTGCTTCAGTTTCCAAAATTATATGAATTTTGGTACACTGTTGCAGATGATATGGCTCCCATTGCCCATCAATGTTGGCATGTTCTTCATTTTCCTGCCCCCTTGCCAGCTGCTCAGTTGGCCACTACATTCAACTGTGGCCTTGTGTCTACAACGTACATGAATGGGCCTCCCTTCAAGGGCTTTGTTAATAGCTTTCAGCATCTGCTTACATTCCAAGCATCAAGTACTAAATCCAGAGAGAAACTGGCATATGGCTGCATTGTTCTAGTTGTAGAAAATTAAAAACATAGAAATGTACCCTCAACTACCAAACTTTAAACTCCCAACCACTGCTAGCTTAAAACAAACAACTTAAAGAGCCCCTTTTGTGTATGTATGTATGTATTTGTGCATGTGCGTACATGCACATGTGTGCACACATTTGTAGAAAAGGATCTGAAATGTATTCACAACAAATATACATCAATATGTTAATGGTTTCCCACAAGGACTGGGATTGGGGGTGAGGCTGTAAGGAACTTTATCTCTTTATAATACATAGATGTTTCTGTATTATTTGAATTTTTGTATAACAGTTACACAATCCTTTTATTAAAAACAAAAACTAAAATACATGTAAGCATAGAAAAAAAGTTGCTTAGAGCCCACATCAAAGTGCTTAGAATTGTTACCTCTGGAGGGTAGGATTAGAGAGTAGGACTTTTACCTCTTCATAGATTGTATATACTTATAAATTGTAAATGGTTGAATTATGGGCATGTTTTCTTTTTTATATGTAACACTATGGTATTTTTAAAGTTTTAAATTACATTAAAAAGAATCATGGTTACAGAAAAGTGTTCTAGACCCCATGAATTGTTAATATCCATTACTTGCAATTGCTCGTTTGGCATTTCCATGTGCTAGTGGTATGATTTTAAGTCTAACAATTTCCATTTTGTTTTCCTATCATCATAGAAGGATTTGTAGCTATAAACAATCATAGTTATAGGAGTCTTGGCCTGACTGGATAAAGTTGAGGAGTGAAGCATAAACTTTCTGTGCATTCTGTAGAATGTAAGTTTCATAAACTCAGGAATATTGCCTGCTTTGTTCACAACTACATCCCCAATGGCTAGCATTTTTGCCTGACATATAGCACATATTCAATAAATATTTGTTGAATGACTAGATGAATAAATGTTCAAATCAAACAACAAAGTGAGCCAGTCAGATGTCTTTATGGTGAAAGAGCAGGGAATATGCCATGTAGATGGTAAGAGAAGAGAGGAGCATTGTTTAATGAAAAAAAAAAAAACACTGAAATGGGGAGTCAAGAGATCTGGATCTAACTGCTGGATGAGTGACCTTGGACAGGTCTTTTCCTGCCTCTGGAACTCAATGTCTTCATTTGTTAACTTAGAGAATTAAAATAAATTTATAGTATTCAAATTGTTTATAACAATGGGCCTATATTATTTAAAAGAAACCCAATAGCATGTAAAATAGTTACAAAAGTAAAAATTCATACAGTCATCTGAGATAATGTTCACCTAGTGTTAATGACTGTTATTTGTAGAGGTTTATTTTCATTTTGGTTTACTCAATTACTTCAATATTTTAGAATGATCATGTGTCATTTTTACCAAAACAAACATCATTGCATATTTTAAAGTGATGGTCAGCCTATGAAAATAAACAAAGAAACAAACAAAAAACTATTGCAATTACCCAACACGATTAAAAGGAAGGACTGAGGGCTACAATCCCTATGGGTAAGATCAAGACTCTTCCAGACTTGACACCTCTCTGGAGAAGGTCAAGGGGGTCCCCAATGTTCTACATGCTCCTGTTGAGACCACCGCTCCACCTCCCCCTATAATCTCCATTATCAATTGCTATGCACTGAATAAGGCATCAGTCCCAAGAAGAGGCTACATTTAAAACTGATGATCTGCTCCCCAGCCAAGAGATCATTGGGACTCTTCATGCTTTAAATGCCTATTTACCTCAGTCATTACAAAAAGTTCAAACCACCTAGATCATCCATTATCACTCACCTTCTTTTCCACATGAAAATGAATTCCTACACCCACTAATCAGACTCAGTCTACCACCCCTCCCCAAACCTCCTCAACCCTTCTGTGCGGTTCTCTGCAGAATCCCTGACATCCTCAATTTCTCTAAAATTTCCCTTGAACTTCATGCTTTATCAAAAAGTGGCTCCCTTGGGGCGCCTGGGTGGCTCAGTCGGTTAAGCGTCCAACTTCAGCTCAGGTCAGGATCTTGCGGTCCGTGAGTTCGAGCCCCACGTCGGGCTCTGGGCTGATGGCTCAGAGCCTGGAGCCTGCTTCCGATTCTGTGTCTCCCTCTCTCTGCCCCTCCCCCGTTCATGCTCTGTCTCTCTCTGTCTCAAAAATAAATAAACTTTAAAAAAAAAAAGTGGCTCCCTTCTGAAGACACTGCTTCCTATACAGCCTTCTCAAATGATGGCTATTTTTTCTCATACCTAATGTACCAGTGGGCAAGAAGCAGGGTATACTCTTCCTTGGTACTTTCTGTTCATGGGTCCTCCCTAAACCCTCTGGCCCAACTCCTTTTAATCACTTTTCTATCAGACTATATCACCTAGTATACTTCCTTACTGCGGCCATCTATTCTTCTGTTCAATCTCCCTTATTCAATGATGATTTTAGCTCATGGTTCACTCTTTCTCACAATTGCTCATGTCATCATTCTTGGAGATTTCAATATCCATGTGGAGTCTACATACATACATACATACATTGTCTACATTGTAAATAATCCATGCAATACACTGGCCTCTCAGTTGCTTGACTTCCAATCCAAAGATCTTGTCCTCTTACCAACCTCAGCCACCCATTCTGACACTCATTTCTTAGACCTTGTCATTTGCAAATTACAACACCTCAAAAATCTCAATTTTAGTCATCACTCTCATCTCTTTCTAATTTCTTCCAATACATCCACTCCACCAATTTTCCTACTCCTAAACTCTTATTTTTTGCTCTCCATTACCTCCCTCATATCATCATTTCCATGTTTATCCAACTTAGATCCTATGGTCTATTATTATAATCACTCTGTGGCATCCATTCAAAACTCTCCAACTCCCTTCCCCACCATCACACTTACCTGGAAAAACCTGAACCAAGGTTTAATTGGGCTCTCCATCTTCTTTATATCTGCATTCCAGCAACTGATCCTATATGGAGTAACTTTCAATGTAAGCTTCATGACCTCAGATCATAAGTGAGCACTCATGCCCCTGAGAAATCACTCCCAAATTTTTGTCTCTAGCTCTGAATCCTTTCCTGAATTCCAGGCTCATATAGCTAACTGCTTGCAGTACTGGACATCTGCACTTGAATGTCTACTTGGCATCTCAAATTTAATTTGTCCAAAATCAAACTGTAATTTTCCCCCTAAATCAACTCTTCTTCTTTCTACATTTACTATCTCAGTTCTTGCTGATTTCATCCTTCCAGTTCCTCAACCCAGATGCCTTGGAGTCATCTTGCATTCATCCCTTTATCTTAGGCCTCACTCTCTATCAGCAAAGCTTTTTCTCTCTACCTTCATCATATATTCATAAACATATCGCCTCTCTCTATTGCTGCCACTGTGGCCTAAGCTCCCCTTATCTCTTGCCAGGATTACTGCAACATCCTCTTGTTTGGGGTTAAATGTGTTCCCCAAAAAGGTATGTTGAAGTCCTAACTCCCAATATCTCAGAATGCTACCTTAGTTGGAAAGAGTCATTGCAGATGTAATTAGATAAGTTAAAGTCATACCAGAGTAGTATGGGCCCTTAATCCAATATGACTGCTGTCCTTATAAGAAGAGGAGAGGAACACAGAGAGGAGATGCCCATGTGAAGATAGATGCATAGGGAGAAAGCTACATGACAACACAGGCACAGATTGAAGCACTGCAGATGTAAGTCAGGGAATTCTAAGGATCAACAACCAACGGGAAGAGGCATAGATGGGTTCTACCCTGATTATCAGAGGGAGGATGGCCCCTCTGATGATACCTTGATTTCAGACTTCTAGCTTCCAGATCTATGAGAAAATAAATTTCTATTGTTTTAAAGCCACCCAGTTTGTGGTACTTTGTTATGGTCCTAAAACACTGATATACCACCTTACTGGTTTCCTGGTTTCTACCCTTGACTACTGTCTAGTTTTAACACAGCAGCCAGAATGATCCTGCTAAACCTCTGAGCGAGATCCTCTCTTGCTTCTGTTCAAATCCTGCAATGGCTCCACTTTTCATTTTGAATATAAGCCTTACAAAGGTCTCTAAATTCCCATAAAATCTCTTCCCCTTTTATGAATCTGGTCACTTCTATTACTCTCTGCCTCATCCACTCTATTCTAGTCACACTGACCTACTTTGCTGTCGCTCAAACTTCCACACAGACTTCTGTCAATTCTTCTCATTTGATGTTCTCTGTCATGACAATAACAGAGAATTTGACCACACTTGCTTAGCTTTAACCTGAGTGTGGCCTATATGTGCCTGTGGCTTATACTTTACATATAAACAAATGCATATAGGCTGTAATTGGGGTGGAAGGAAGAATAGTGTTACAAACTACCTATTGGGAAAGGCCATATAGTTTAATGGCTAAGTAAATAAGACTTAGGGAGTCTGAAAGACTTAAGTGATCAAATTACTTAATAGTGAAAAAAGGAAAATGACCTATCCAATTTTTACTCTAAAAATCACCCCGGGGCTTCTGTTCCCTCATCTGTAAAATTAGAAAATGAAAGTTAATGCACTATTAAATCAGATGATGCACGCAAGGTGCTTGCCACATGGCAAGCATTCAGTAACTATCATCTATTCTTATTACTAATCAATGAAATTCAAAAGAAGTTTAAATATGAGTCCTGAGATACCAAGGATAATTATTTTGAGGTCTACCAAAAAATAAGCTAAGCAAGCATTTGAGTGGACACATTTTCCTTTAGGACAAGTTTGGGCTTAAAAACTTCCTAACAAAATTCATATCAGACATTTGTGGAACCCTAGGATTTCACCAAGTATAGACAGAAAATGATATTGTTTGTTTAGATCTCTCTCAGCGTTGACACTTTCTGTGTCCAAATGATGTATTCATCACAGCACTCGTGAACAGGCACAACCCTGGGTCTTGCAGTGGGCTTGCTTCATGGTCATAGTTCCCCCAGACAATATTGCCACCCCTAAACACCTCCTCAGTTAAACCCAGCTTCCACCACCATCCCTTGTCTTTTGAAGGAAGAAAATATCCTTTACCTTTTTCTCAAAAACTATCAAACTCACAAAAGAAAACTTTTAATCTATAAAAACCAGTCTCATAGCTCCAAAGGGAGAGTGACCTATTAGGACAGGACCACTGACAGGATATATGTGACAATTCCACCCTTGTGGAAATGTGAGAAAATTTTAGTGAGAATCTACAGAACCTCAAGAGGGTTCCTGCTACTTACTACCTTGGGCAGAGAGGTAGAATTAGACTTAAATAGAAAACCCAGTATTTGGACAACCACAATGACGACAGACTACATCTACTCATTCTAAAAGTAAAGTAAGTGGAGTAAGATAAATGGAAAGGATACCAGGATACCATGCTGGTGTTTCAAAATATGGATGAAGGTTAATTTGAATGTTTTGTTAGATTTCAAAAAATGAGACGGTATTTTATTTTCGGAACTTTGCATGGTCTTTGATGAGAGTGCGCCCTCTGGTGGCTCCAGCAATGACTTGTAAGCGAACGGGCACCTTAACTCTAACACACTTTACCTTGAGCAACTTCAACTTCTCTAAAGGTGGAAAAAGGAAAATGACCTCTCTAATTTTAACTTAAAAAAATCACTTACCCTTCAAAAGCTTATACCATTGAGTTCAATTTACTTTAATCTTTTTTCAACATAAAGGAAAGGTACCCAGTGTTCACTTTGTCTTTGGGTGATGAGTTCATGTTTGCTTTCTTTTTTTCCATAATAAGCATGACTTACCTTTCATTTTCAAATATTTTTATTTTGAAATGTTAAAATCAGATAGAAAACTGTGAGCATCTGTGAATATACGACCCATGTCTCTAGAATTATAATATTTTTCCAGATTTGTTTCAGAGTTTCCAATTGTTTTCTATTTTGAAACCTATAGAAAAGTTACAAGTACAATTCAGAGCTTTTTTCCAGTTGCTGATTTGATGCCCAAATACTTTAGTATTTAATATAAGCAAAGACATTTTCCTACATAACCACAATGTAACCATGAAAATTTTCAGACCACAAGTGCTGCCAATTATCTAAATTATGTCCCATTGTGGCTCTGATAACCCATACCAGGCTGTCCACACAGAATCAGTCACCCTCCTCACCTTGCTGGAACTCCAACACTCCAAGCTAGGTTGCCCCTCGTACATGGATGCCTTTCTCAGGCTCTGGCAACCTCTACCAGACTCCAGACTCATCCCCTTCTGCCCGCATATAAAGCACAGCCTTGCTCACCCTGTTCAGGTTCAGAAACCTGACACACCTCTCATAGATGCTATCCTCATCCAGCTTCAGCTCATACCCTCTCACCAGGCTTTTTTCCCTCATATATGCCCTGCTCACACTGTTCAGGGTCTGACACCCCACACCACGCCACTCACATGTGTGGATGCCTTCCTTACTTTGCCCCAGCTCTGATTTCCCATGCCAGACAGCCCACACAAAAAAAGAATCTCAACCTTCTTTAAGCTCTGTTATGCGTTGAGTTGTGTACCCCCTAAAAAGATATATTGAAGTCCTAACCCATGTACCTCAGTATGCTGCAGATGTCATTAGTGAAGATGAAGTCATACTTAAGTAGGATGGGCCTCTAATGCAATATAACTGGTCTCCTTATAAGAAGATGTCCCATCTGAAGACAGAGACATACAGAGAGAATGTCACATGACAATGAAAGCAAAGATTGGAATTATGCAGTTGAAAGCCAAGGAATACTAAAGATTGATGGCAAATCACTAGATGCTAGGAAGAGGCAAACCTGAAACAGGTTTCAGAGCCTGGCCTTGCTGACACCATGATTTCATACTTCCAGCCTCCAGAACTGAAAATAAATTTCTGTAGTTTTAAGCCATCCAGTTTGTGGTACTTTCTTGCTCTAGAAAATGAATATAGGTTTTGGTATTGAGAAGTGGGGTGCTATAAGGCTATAACAAACCTAACAATATGGTTTTGGAATTAGTAAGAGGTAGGGGATGGAAGAATTTTAAGGTTCATGATAGAAGAAACCTAGATTGCCTTGAAGAGAATATTGCTTGAAATATGAACATTAAAGGTGTTTTTGGTGAGGTCCCAGACAGAAATAGCAAACAAGTTGTTGGACACTGGAAAATAGCTAATCCTCATTATAAAGTGGCAGAAAACTTGGCCAAATTATTTTCTACTATTGGGAGGAAAGTGAAACTTGTAAGTGATGAACTTACGTAGTGGGCTAAGGAAATTTCCAAGCAAAGTATGGAAAGCATGGTCTGGTTCCTCCTTACTGCTTATAGTAAGGTGATAGAGAAAAGAGATAGAGAACAAATTGTTAAGCAAAAAGGAACCAGAATTTAAAGATTTGGAATATTCTTGGTCTAACCACATTACGAAAAAATGGGAAAGCATACTCTGGAGAGAACAAAAAGGTGTGGCTGAACAATCTTTGATAAAGAGATTATGAGGGTGACTCAAGGATCCAATCAACCATCTCAGCAGAAGCTAGGAATAGAAATGCAGTTATCCAGTAAAGATCTGTGGACAACTCTCTTTTCTGATGGCTTGTCTTGGATTCCTGTGAATTGTTTGGGAGGCTGGCAAAGTTTTTGAGAGTTTTATTCCTCAGAAACACTACCAGTATGGACTAGAAGGAACAGAGAGGAACAAAATGAAGAACGAATGACTGGAAGAGTCATCGTTGCAGGCACCTGGGTAAACTAGGATTCCTGGGTTCCAGAGGGCAGAGCCACCACTTCCTTCTAGAGGACAGAGCCACGCCTAGGAATGAGATGGTGGGGCCACCATCTAGGATGAATGGGTGGAACTACTACTTAGGACAAGAGTGAGGAGGTGGGTTCAGCAGGGGGGAGGGCGCAATAATGGGACTGGTCATGTCCTGGATTCCAGAGATCTGGACTCCCTTCTGGGTTCAGGGACTGGGGCCTCTGCCCAGGGCGAAAAAGGTCAGGTAACCTCCTGTTTCCACAGGGAGGAGCCACCTCCTCAGCTATAGAGGGCAGGGTAGCTGCCCAGGACTAAGGGGGTGGGACCTCCACCCAGGGCCCAGGGGCAGTGTTATTGTCCAGGGGTGAGGGTCAGGGAGGCCACCTAGAGCCAGCATCCAAGTAATCTCTTCTTTCCAGATGGTGGGTTACCACCCAGAACTGAGGAGGTAGACTCAGTGAACAGAGCCACAGAGAATTATTTTAAAGCTATAAATCCTAATGGAAATGCCCTGTTGTGTTGCAAACTGCTTTAAACCAGTGATACCTTTTTTTCTTCCAATTTCTCCCTTTTGGATGGAAATGTTTGTCCTATGCCTGTCCTACCACTGTATCTTGGAAGCAGATAACTTGTTTCTACAGTTCACAGATCCACAGCTAGAGAGGAATTTTGCCCCAGGATGAACCGTACCCTGAGTCTTACCTACTTTAAATGATATTTAGATAAGATTTTGCACTTAGACTTGATGCTGAAATAGGTGAAGTCTTTTGAGGCTGGAGGAATGGGGAAAATTATATGTGGGAAGGCCATGAATTTGGGGAGAGAGGGCAAAGGGCAGACTATTATTGGTTGAATGGTGTCTCCAGAAAAGGACACATTGAAGTACTCACCCCAGTGTCTCAGAATGTGACGTTATTTGGTAATAGGGTCATTGTAGATACAATTAGCTAAGTTAAAATGAGATCACACTGGATATTTAGGGAAGATGGAGGCGTAGGAGGACATTGGGCTCACCGCGTCCTGCTGATCACTTAGATTCCACTCATATTGGCCTAAATGACCCAGAAAAATGCCATGAGCCTAGCAAAATGGACTCTCCAGAGCCAAGCGTAGACGAGAGGCCCACAGAAGAGGGTAGGAAGGGCGGAGAGGTGATGCGTGCTAAACGGACTGGCGGCAGGGAGCCGGGGTGGTGTAGGGGCAGCCCACCCGGCAAGGTGGAATCACCGAGTCTGGCTTGCAAAAGCAGAGGGGCCAGATGGAGTGTATTCTGACAGCCAGCGGGCCTTAACATCTGGAATGTTAAAAGTCAACAGCTCTGCTCGGAGAGCAGGAGGGCACGAGGACACCGGGAGGGAGAGATGTTGAGACCCAGAAGACAGAGCTCAGCTTGGTGGGGAACAAAGGCGCTGGGAAGCGCCATTTCCCTCGCTCATCCCCCAGCCAAAATCCCAAAGGGAACCAGTTCCCGTCAGGGAACTTGCTTGCACCCCGCAAACACCCAATGCCGTGCTTCTGTGGATCCATCCTTCTGACGGGTCTGCCTCCCTCCTGGTGCGGCAGGGCCCCTCCGGAAGTGGACCACCAAAGGCAAAGCGAGCTGAGCCTACCCCTCCTGCCCCTGCGCACCTTGCAGATCCACCCCGGCTAATATGCCAGATCCCATCCAAGCAGCACGACAAGCCTGGCAGTGTGCAAGTAACCCAGACAGAGGGCACACCACTCCACAGTGAGTCCTGCCTCTGGGAGAGGGGAAGATAAGGTACACACCAGTCTGACTGTGGCCCCAGCGGTGGGCTGGGGGCAGACATCAGGTGTGACTGCGGCCCCGCCCACCAACGCAAGTTACTCCAGACAGCACAGGGGAAGAGCCCTGCAATTCTGCACCACTCCAGGGACTATCCAAAAGGACGAAATGGAAGAATTCTCCTCAAAAGAAACTCCAGGAAGTAGCGACAGCTAACAAACTGATCAAAAACGATTTAAGCAATGTAACAGAAAATGAATTTAAAATAATGGTCATAAAATTAATCGCTGGGCTTGAAAAAAGTATAGAGGACAGCAGAGAATCTATTACTACAGAGAACAAGGGACTAAGAAACAGTCAGGAGGAGCTAAAAAATGCTATAAATGAGCTACAAAATAAAATGGAGGCAACCATAGCTTGGATTGAAGAGGCAGAGGAGAGAATAGGTGAATTAGAAGATAAAATTATGGAAAAAGAGGAAGCTGAGAAAAAAGAGAGATAAAAAAATCCAGGAGTATGAGGGGAGAATTAGAGAACTAAGTGACACAATTAAATGTAATAACATACGCATAATTGGGATTCCAGAGGAGGGAGAGAGAGGGAAAGGTGCTGAAGGTGTACTTGAAGAAATCATAGCTGAGAACTTCCCTGATCTGGGGAAGGAAAAGTCATTGAAATCCAAGAGACACAGAGAACTCCCTTCAGACGTAACCTGAATCGATCTTCTGCATGACATAGCATAATCAAACTGGCAAAATACAAGGATAAAGAGAAAATTCTGAAAGCAGCTAGGGATAAACATGCTCTAACATATAAAGGGAGACCGATAAGACTAGTGACAGATCTCTCTACTGAAACTTGGCAGGCCAGAAAGGAATAGCAGGAAATCTTCAATGTGATGAACAGAAAAAAATATGCAGCCCAGAATCCTTTATCCAGCAAATCTATCATTTAGAATAGAAGGAGAGATAAAGGCCTTCCCAAACAAAAACTGAAGGAATTCATCACCACTAAAGCAGCCCTACAAGAGATCCTAAGGGGGATCCTGTGAGACAAAGTACCAGAGACATCATTACAAGCATGAAACCTACAGACATCACAATGACTCTAAACCCATATCTTTCTATAATAACAATGAATTTAAATGGCTAAATGCTCCAACCAAAAGACATAGGGTATCATAATGAATAAAAAAAAAAGACCCATCTATTTTCTGTCTATAAGAGACTCATTGTAGACCTGAGGACACCTTCAGATTGAAAGTGAGGGGATG
Source organism: Neofelis nebulosa (assembly GCF_028018385.1). Classification (NCBI taxonomy): domain Eukaryota; kingdom Metazoa; phylum Chordata; class Mammalia; order Carnivora; family Felidae; genus Neofelis; species Neofelis nebulosa. Next base: position 107,672,464 of record NC_080800.1, on the reverse strand, counting down.
GAGAACTATCTATCATGCTACTGGAAGTCAAAAGAAAGCTGGAGTAGCCATACTTATATCAGACAAACTAGACTTTAAATTAAAGGCTGTAACAAGAGATGAAGAAGGGCATATATAATAATTACAGGGTCTATCCATCAGGAAGAGCTAACAATTATAAATGTCTATGCGCCGAATACGGGAGCCCCCAAATATATAAAACAATTACTCACAAACATAAGCAACCTTATTGATAAGAATGTGGTAATTACAGGGGACTTTAATACTCCACTTACAACAATGAATAGATCATCTAGACACAGGATCAATAAAGAAACAGGGGCCCTGGATGATACATTGGATCAGATGGACTTGACAGATACATTTAGAACTCTGCATCCCAAAGCAACAGAATATACTTTCTTTTCGAGTGCACATGGAACATTCTCCAAGATAGATCACATAATGGGTCACAAAACAGCCTTTCATAAGTATATAAGAATTGAGATCATACCATGCACACTTTCAGACCACAATGCTATGAAGCTTGAAATCAACCACAGGAAAAAGTCTGGAACACATCCAAAAGCATGGAAGTTAAAGAACACCCTACTAAAGAATGAAAGGGTCAACCAGGCAATTAGAGAAGAAATTTAAAAATATATGCAAACAAATGAAAATGAAAAGACAACAATCCAAATGCTTTGGGATGCAGCGAAGGCAGTCCTGAGAGGAAAATACATTGCAATCCAGGCCTATCTCAAGAAACAAGAAAAATCCCAAATACAAAATCTAACAGCACACCTAAAGGAAAGAGAAGCAGAACAGCAAAGACACCCCAAACCCAGCAGAAGAAGAGAAAGAATAAAGATCAGAGCAGAAATAAACAATATAGAATCTAAAAAAACTGTAGAGCAGATCAACAAAACCAAGAGTTGGTTTTTTGAAAAAATAAACAAAACTTATAAACCTCTAGCCAGGCTTCTCAAAAAGAAAAGAGAGGGGACCCAAATAGATAAAATCATGAATGAAAATGGAATTATTACAACCAATCCCTCAGAGATACAAGCAATTATCAGGGAATACTATGAAAAATTATATGCCAACAAACTGGACAACCTGGAAGAAATGGACAAATTCCTAAGCACCCACACACTTCCAAAACTCAAACAGGAAGAAATAGAAAGCTTGAACAGACTCATAACCAGTGAAGAAATTGAATCAATTATCAAAAATCTCCCAACAAATAAGAGTCCAGAACCAGATGGCTTCCCAGGGGAATTCTACCAGACATTTAAAGCAGAGATAATACTTATCCTTCTCAAGCTATTCCAAAAAGTACAAAGGTAAGGAAAACTTCCAGATTCATTCTATGAGGCCAGCATTACTTTGATTCCTAAACCAGACAGAGACCCAGTAAAAAAAGAGAACTACAGGCCAATATCCCTGATGAATATGGATGCAAAAATTCTCAATAAGATACTAGCAAATCGAATTCAACAGCACATAAAAAGAATTATTCACCATGACCAAGTGGGATTCATTCCTGGGATGCAGGGCTGGTTCAACATTCACAAATCAATCAATGTGATACATCACATTAATAAAAGAAAAGATAAGAACCATATGATCCTGTCAATCGATGCAGAAAAAGCATTTGACAAAATTCGGCACCGTTTCTTAATAAAAACCCTCGAGAAAGTCAGGATAGAAGGAACATACTTAAACATCATAAAAGCCATTTATGAAAAGCCCACAGCTAATATCATCCTCAACTGGGACAAACTGAGAGCTTTCTCCCTGAGATCAGGAACACGACAGGGATGTCCACTCTCACCGCTGTTGTTTAACATAGTGTTGGAAGTTCTAGCATCAGCAATAAGACAACAAAAGGAAATCAAAGGCATCAAAATTGGCAAAGATGAAGTCAAGCTTTCACTTTTTGCAGATGACATGATATTATACATGGAAAATCCGTTAGACTCCACCAAAAGTCTGCTAGAACTGATACATGAATTCAGCAAAGTTGCAGGATACAAAAATCAATGTACAGAAATCAGTTGCATTCTTATACACTAATAATGAAGCAACAGAAAGACAAATAAAGAAACTGATCCCATTCATGAGTGCACCAAGAAGCATAAAATACCTAGGAATAAACCTAACCAAAGATGTAAAAGATATGTATGCTGAAAACTATAGAAAGCTTATGAAGGAAATTGAAGAAGATATAAAGAAATGGAAAAACATTCCGTGCTCATGGATTGGAAGAATAAATATCGTTAAAATGTCAATACGACGCAAAGCTATCTACACATTCAATGCAATCCCAATCAAAATTGCACCAGCATTCTTCTCGAAGCTAGAACAAGCAATCCTAAAATTCATATGGAACCACAAAAGGCCCCGAATAGCCAAAGTAATTTTGAAGAAGAAGACCAAAGTAGGAGGCATCACAATCCCAGACTTTAGCCTCTACTACAAAGCTGTCATCATCAAGACAGCATGGTATTGGCACAAAAACAGACACATAGACCAATGGAATAGAATAGAAACCCCAGAACTAGACCTACAAAAGTATGGCCAACTAATCATTGACAAAGCAGGAAAGAATATCCAACGGAAAAAAGACAGTCTCTTTAACAAATGGTGTTGGGAGAACTGGACAGCAACATGCAGAAGGGTGAAACTAGACCACTTTCTGACACCATTCACAAAAACAAACTCAAAATGGATAAAGGACCTGAATGTGAGACAGGAAACCATCAAAACACTAGAGGAGAAAGCAGGGAAAAAAACCTCTCTGACCTCAGCCGCAGCAATTTCTTACTTGACACATCCCCAAAGGCAAGGGAATTAAAAGCAAAAATGAACTACTGGGACCTCATGAAGATAAAAAGCTTCTGCACAGCAAAGGAAACAATCAACAAAACTAAAAGGCAACCAATGGAATGGGAAAAGATATTTGCAAATGACATATAGGACAAAGGGCTAGTATCCAAAATCTATAAAGAGCTCACCAAACTCCACACCTGAAAAACAAATAATCCAGTGAAGAAATGGGCAGAAAGCATGAATAGACACTTCTCCAAAGAAGACATCCAGATGGCCAACAGGCACATGAAAAGATGCTCAACGTCGCTCTTCATCAGGGAAGTACAAATCAAAACCACACTGAGATATCACCTCACGCCAGTCAGAGTGGCTAAAATGAACAAATCAGGAGACTATAGATGCTGGCGAGGATGTGGAGAAACGGGAAACCTCTTGCACTGTTGGTGGGAATGCAAACTGGTGCAGCCGCTCTGGAAAACAGTGTGGAGGTTCCTCAAAAAATTAAAAATAGAATTATCATAAAACCCAGTAATTCCACTTCTGGGTAGATAGCCAAATAATTTTGAAGTAGGGTTTCAAAGACACATTTTCACACCCATGTTCATAGTAGCACTATTCACAAAACCAACAGGTGGAAGCAACCTAAATGTTCATTGATGGTTGCACAGATAGAGAAAACGTGGTGTACACATACAATGTGATATTATTCAACCTTAAAAAGAAAAAAAAAATCCTACTACATGCTAGTAGCATGAAAAAACCTTGAGGACATTATGCTAGGTGAAATAAGCCAATCACAAAAAGACATGTGATTCCACTTATACCACTTATATAAAGTATCTAAAGTAGTTAAATTTATAGAAACAGAAAGTAAAATGGTGGTTACCAGCGGCTGAGGTGAAGGGAAGAAAGGGGACTTGTTTAATGGGTATAGAGTTTCAATTTTGGAAAATGAAAAACTTCTGGAGATCTGTCGTACAACAACGTAAATGTACTTAGCAGTACTGAACTGTACATTTCAAAATGATTAAGATCGTAAATGTTATGTTATGCCAGTTTTTTTTTTATCACAGTAAAAAGATGCATAAAAACCATGGACACAAAGTACAAACTCCTGACACATCAAGAGCAGTCTCAGCCCTTAATGTATTTGCCGTCTAGTGAGCTCCTAGGCAGCATGGACTATGTTTTACTTACTGGTGTGTCCTCAGCACCCTGTACTGTCTGGCATAGAGCAGGCACTCAAGAATTGTTGGCTAGGATGGGGCGCCTGTGTGATTCAGTCGGTTAAACAACTAACTTAGGCTCAGGTCATGATCTCACAGTTCATGAGTCAAGCCCTGCTTTGGGTGAGGTCGAGCCCCACTTCGGGCTCCACGCTGACAGTTGGGACCCTGCGTGGGATTCTCTCTCTCTCCCTGACTCTCTGCCCTTTGCTCATTCATGCCCTCTCTCTCAAAAATAAGTAAATAAAATAACTATATATAAAGAAATGTTGGCTAAACGAATGAGAAGGTAGATAGAAATAGGAAAAAGGGAGAGAAAGAGGGAGAGGAGGCCAGAGAAATGAAGAGCCCTAAGGCAAAAAAAAAAAAAATTATTGTGCTCTATGTGGGACCTGGAGAGGTGGTATGCCTAGGGCAAGGGGGGTGGCGTGGTCATGGTGTCATATAAAGGTGGAAAGCCAAACCTCTGGCCCTAGTGTATACTACACAATTACTTGTGGCATGTGTTGAACAGAATCATAGCTTGTTGGAGGGCCAGGAAGAATTGTAAAAATTACAGCCAGCTACCCACTGACAAAGCTTGATACATTCTGATTTAGTTTAAATGAGGGGTGTTGCTTTCAGAGAGAAACGTAATCTCCACCCCGCCCTGTTACACCAGACTTCTGAACCACTCCCAAACGCTGAGGCTCTTAAACCTGCGCATGCGCCAAAAGTTGGGGCAGCAGAGCGAGTGGTGAGTGGTCCCGCTCCTCTTCCCCCCACCACCACCCGCCGAGAGCTATGCCAGTTGGGGAGGACAATGCTGCAGCGTGGGACGCAACACAGTGAGGGGCGTGGCCTGGAGGACGCATTACCCTAGCGACCACCACCGTGGCGGCGCGGACTTGATCTAATCGTAGAGCGGGAAAGGTGTGAGTGAAGAGGTGAAACGAAGAGGGCTTGCTGCCCCAGCCCCCCGGCACTCTGGGGGCTGACGGGCGGCCATGGATCTGTATCTCAGCAACTGCTATAAGGCTGCCGAAGCCTCCACCACTAAGGCGGCCGCCAGCAGCCTAGCTGCCGCCAGAGAGCAGTGCGGCACCGTGAGTGGTGGCTAGTGCGGTGTAGTCGTCGTCCTCCTAGCTCCTGGGCAGAGTCTTGGGTCGGCGGGCGGGCGGACGGAAGGGGCGGAGACCTCAGCGGAGCGAGCGGGGGAAAGGGGCGGGTGCCTGAAGATTCAGCTTCAGGCTCCCAGGCGGGGCAGCCGGTAGTGGGGAGTGCTGCCTGTGGCCGCGACCAGCGTTGGGTGGGGTCCAGAGAGATGGCTGGCAACTCGTGGAAGCTGGGAGGTTTTCCGGGGCGTCAGCAGAGCGGGCTCTTTCAACCCTGAGTGGATGGTTCTTTGGTTTATGTGGAAGTATTAGCCCATTGAAATGTGTGTGAGTAGATTGATCTAAACTAAAAGAATAGGTCTTAAAAAAAAAAAAAAGAGAGAGACTTTCTCATTGTATCTGACAGGGCTCACAAAAAGAACCCATTCCAGAGGTCGGAGCAGCTAATCTATTGGATCTTCCTCTTGGGGTCAAGCTGCCTGTTATCCCAGGAAGCAACAATGTATTCTACACTACAAATATAAGTGAAAAGGTAAACTGAGTTTTAATAGTGCTTAAGTGATTTTCTTTACTCTTTTTAACTTGCTATTAAACTTGAAATACTTGCTATGATTTTGCTTTGAGTCAACTTCAATTTCACACACAAAGTGAAGGTAAAAGAGTTCAAATGTGTAGTGTCTGAACTTCACTTTAATGATGGAAGGACCCATGATATACCTCAGCCACCAGTTCATCCTTAGTTCCAAACCAAAGCCTGCGCTCCCAAAGGTCGGGGTCTTTTCTGCCTACCTAAACATATCATGCTAATTCTTACTTCCGTGCCTTTGTCCATCTGGCTCCTGCAACCTGGCATGCACTTTTCTCCCCTCCTTCTTGACCTTCAATTTGAGCCGTCTTTTAAGAGCTACCGTAAGAAGCCTTTTCACAAGTGTCACAACACAGAGCTAAGCTTTCCTTAGAATTTACATACCATTGGTCTGCACTATCTTAGTTATCACTGAATCAGCACTTTTAGTGATTCAGTGTGCTGCACTCACATTGTTACACATTTTAAGTCCTCTGCCTCTGTCCTTAATTTAGGTCAAGCCTGAAGGAGGTTCAGAACTTTCTAGCTGAGGGTGTGCTTTCATCACAATAGCAAAAGGTTTTACAGGAATAATCCTGACATCCTTATTCTTGCACAGTCTAGTATGTCATCAAGGATGAGTAGGGGCTTCTTGGTATTTCGGATACTTTTCTAATATATAGGATTTTTTTAGGTTTTACTGGTAGAAAACAACAGAGTTTCTCTTTTGAAAACGCATAATGTTCTACTAAATATATGTCAATCTCACAGAAATTGATTGAGTCACACTCCCACAAATTAGCTTTCCTAAAACATACTCAAACCCTATTTCAATACTAGTAGTAACATTCCATTTTAGTTTATAACTGTAACCCTATCTGTTGGTTTTTTTCCTCAGTTATCTTCTATTTGTTATATTTCTATACTGTTCCTGCTGTTCACTTGTTAGCTACTTCTTATTTCCAGGGTTTTTTCCTATACTCAATTACACTGATTATCGCTGTATTATATTGATTACCCCCAAAATATATGCATTTAATCATGATCAAGCACTGCATTCAACTCCCCCGAAGACTAACTTTGTGGGATCTTTGTCTTTTAACAGGATCTCCTCAAGAAAGTAAGACTTTATATTTACACCATTAGGTGTTTTTTTTTAACTCATTTTACCCTCATCACCACCTTATAAGGTGAAGCTATGATTTATCTAAGGTCCCAGGTAGATAGTAGCAGAATTCAGACCAGAACCACCATCTCCTGACTCAGGGCACAGTTCTTCACCTGACCTTTCAGCTTCCTCAACTGCAGACCACTTAAGCACATCACTACAGAAACGGAATTTAAAGGTCTTTCATGTTTTTTTGAAAGCAAATGGAAGGCAAAATTATAGTATCCAACTGTCTTGTTTTCAATCAGATTAAAATGTAACAATGTAACCTACATATCTTTAGCTATGCACTAATCCAAACCTGACAAGTGATCCTATACTTCCAACATTTTGATACCAAACTTATTCTCAAGTAATTTGTTTATAAATTAATTTGCTTATTAGTATACTAAGATAGCAACTGTTCACAAACTCCTTAAGTTGCCTTTGTTGTAAAGTTAATAGTAAAAACTTTGCCAATTAACTTAGACATTCTGCTTTCAAGAAAAGATAACCTGTTAAAAGAACAATTTCCATACTTTTAAAATTTTTCCCTGTGACCTCCCACTGGCAGGTGGTGATGTTATAATAGATTCTTCAGTTCAGGGAAACCAATCATTTTAATTGACAATAGAAAACTTAACCCTGGCTTCAACAAATGGATTTGATTCTTTCTTGATAGGTCAGTAGCCCAGGGTTGGTCAACATATGTCTGTTACCAACAAAAGTCAACATCTAAAAGAAGAAGCTATAACCAATCTGCTAATTGCAGCATTGTTTCAACTGCCATCAACTGCTGATCATTTCTTTTCTAGGAAAGATGTGGGCTTCTTATCTAGTCCCACTGTAAATTAAATCATTGCCCAGAAGGATGTCTTTCTTTGCCTTTGTAAGGAAACATTAGTAGTCAGTGAATCCAGTTTCCTGATATAGGTCCCTTAAGAAAGACAAGAGGCTAGCACAATCAAGCAGTCAGAAACTTACAAAGGAAGCTTTTAAATCTAAAAAGAAAGCTAGAACTCTATCATTCCCCTCTTGTCTTACCCCCTGCCCACATATGAAGCATCCTACCTGCCTTGCAGGAACTCTTAGGGCGACACATCACTGTTCATTAATTGGACGGAGGTTGAGGCTATCACCTACCTCCAGCCTAAAGACAGCTTTGGTAGAGAAGAGAGAAAGAGAAAGGCAGTGAGATTAACCTAAATCAACCCCCTGTCCACATTCCCTCACTTCAGGTTCTGCTTGCATGCTTTATTTTCACTGAACAACCTAGTCAGTTCAACAAATTGAGGTTTAAAAGTGCAATTTCATCCATTTTACATATGTAATACTTTTGAATCTGTGTGTTTGCAGCTTTACCAGCCTTCTTACGACTTTAACCTGACTGATCCTTATTGCCGACTTTTGGAAACCAGCTATAAAAGTCTGCATGATCCACATTTAAAAGCATACTATAAGCGAAAAGATATCCTAAAGAGATTAAAGAAGGGCGGCTACATCACCAACAATAATAAAGTAGGTTGAAGCCTACTTCCTTTTAACTAGCAGAAGTTAGGGACTTGATAGACACTTGGTTCTGTTCTTCACTAGGAGCTTGTATCAACTTTGGATAGACAGTAAAGAATATTTATTAGAGAATTCAATTACTCAGTATTTGGATTTCCAAATAAGACTACTTGTTCCTACTTGACCTTTTTTCTTTGATAACAGCAAAAGACAAGCACCAAATGATTCAAATATGTAAAGACATCCATACACACATATTTATTTGTGTATTTTCTCCCAGCTGTATTGTAGTGCCTTTCCTCTTGTTCTAAAAGTAATAATGGCACAGTATACCTATCAAGGAATATTTCATATACCTTTTGAGAAGACTAGAGACAAAAACCTAGCAGAAAACAGCATAATGAAATAAATTGGAGGGAGGATATTAAATGTCATTATTATACTGGTGTTTTAATAACAAATTCATTGGGAATAATAAATTTCTGATTATGATGTGAACCATATTATTGAAATAATATTATTTAGATAGATATTTCCTGGTGATACAGCAGTTTTAGATACCACTTTCCAAATTACTACCAAAATGTGCTGTTATTACCCTTGATCCCAAAATTGTTACTAAAATGAATGTTCTTATGACACTTTTCTCTGTAAAGCTTTATGACTGTCACAATTTTCTGTTTATACATTTGGTTTTCGGTTTTGTTTTTATAGGTCATATGTACTTTGAAAGAATTGAATAAGTACAGGCAGTATCTTACTACTTTAAAATTAGACTTTGAAAGAAACTATATAAAAGAACAAGTAAGTTAATACTTAAATTTGTTTTATTTGGGGCCTGTAAAGATAGTTTTTATGTAGGATTTAGGAGAAAGGTTTGGTCCTCTGCAGAATATCTACTTACAATAGCCTGACCTAAAATTATTAAGGTAACAAATCAAATAAGATCTCTAGAGATCTATAAGAAATAAAGATGAGACTTTTGCCTTTAATTTACAGAGAGAAATTTTCACTTATCTTGAATGGAGCCACATTAGACTGAAATGCAGGTTAACAGAATTAACCATTTGTAAAGTATAGGAGGTTTACTAAGCCCTAAACTCAAGAAGGCATACCAAAGGACAGGTTTATTTCCAGCCAGTATAAAGACCTTAATTTTTTTTCTCTCTCAGAAAATCATTGAAAAACAAGTAAATAAATTGAATGAAACCAAGAAAGCCTATGACAGTTATGGAAACGCACAATTCCAAGAATGGCTGTTACAGGAAGGTACACACACAACTCCAGACCAAGAGCTGGTAATAAAACACAGGTACGACTGAAGTTAATGCATATTTCATGGACATACTATAGACCCCAGGAAGTTGTAAAACTACTAGAAATCATTGAAAGCAGGATAAAAAAAAAGTATTCGACACTATTTAACCCCCTATAGTTTTCAACATGGAGAAAAAGGAAAAGGAGATTAAGAGGTAACAGGTTTTGGGAACCCTGGTGCCAAGGCTTGGGAGGAGAGTTTCTTCCTGAGAAACTGGAGCCACCAGAAACCCAAGAGGTGGGCAAAACTGATATTTGAAGAAATCTAAAGTACAAATCCCTAAGCCTGGGAAACCCACGTCCATAGTAGCAGAGAGAGAGATGTGTTCAGCATGTTTCTAAATTACATTTAAGGAAAGTACTTCAGGGTCAAAAAGGGAAAGTTCCTATAACTTCAGCTGATGCTAATACAAACAGGTGTTGTTCCTCCACCAACCGTGTGTGTTCATTCAGCTATTACCCACACATGTGCACTATTACCATTCAGCGGCCAAACCCATGCCCTAGGAGGCAGAGATGAGTTCTAGTTCTTTCTCTTTGTCCTTTGCCAGGGGTGAGGGCCAGTCACCCTTCCCTTGCCTCTTAAATTCCATGGATTCGTGTCATGATATGCTAGAATACGTGCTGATCTACCAAAGTCCCAGACTGGTGATCTGCAGATCTCTCTATACATGGAAGGTCATTCAAGGACTTGGAAATTACAGAGAGACCAGTAACCACTTATTTTTTTTTTGTAATTTTTTAAAGTTTGTTTGTTTGTTTGTTTATTTACTTAGAGCATACAAGTGGAGGGGCAGAGAGAGAGAGGGAGAGAGAATCCCAAGCAGGCTCCATGCTCAGCATGGAGCCCAACACAGGGCTCGATCTCACAACCTCGAGATCATGACCTGAGCCGAAATCAAGATTTGGACACTTAACCAACTGAGCCACCCAGGCACCCTTTACCCACTTATTTTTAAAGGAAATTCAAATTGACTTATGTTTTGAAGTTAGTCTTTAAGCTGATTTCAGCTGCCTTTGGAAATTCATGTTCCTCAAACTGCTGAGCTATAAATAATCTCTGTGTAAAATGTTTTTAATCACTCTGTTCCATATTTTGCCATTGTCCCAGCCACAATAATAGACTTGTATAACAGAGTCTGGTAAAATTAGTATAGCATGGTGAGTTAGTGGCTCAGGTGAGCTTAAAGGTCCCTGAAAAACTCTACATTTCCTGTATTTAAGAAACAAAAACAACCCAGAAGGTGGTTTGGGAATATCAAAATAGATAATATCATCATAAGGAAAACACCCAATTTACTTTAACTTATATTTGCACTTTTACTTAGATATTTAGATATGATTAGTAAGGAATTAGACAAGGTTGAGCACACGGCAGAAAAGCAGAGCACATTCCGGATGAAGGAAGAAGAACTACAACATCAGGACCACATTAGAAGAAAACAGTCTCCGTAGACAAATTGAAGAGGTGAGGAAAACCAAATTTTAAACATTGAAGGGGAAATTTCATATGTTTGTTTCATTGGTAAACATTTTTTAGCAATCCCACCATATTACCTGAAGCTATTTCAGGTCTAAAAAATAAACCACTATTAAAAATAACAATAATTTAAGGAATAAACCACTGTTTTTTATCAGTTATAATGGACAAGATTTCACTTAACATAGTGAGATTGACACCACAAATTATATATCCATTGCATTTCTAGTCACTTTCTGCTCTGAAAGTTTTAGATATTAACTCTAGTGAAAAATTATCATGCCTGTATTCTCTCGAAGTTCAGACAAGCCTATTTATTTCTCTGTCAAAATATATTTAAGAGCAACCGATTACATATGATATACCCCTTAGTCAATAAGAGAAAACCCTCTTGTCAACATCTTTTTAGACCCATCTTTGGAGCCAGGCTTATACTTGAATTAAGTTTCCAATAGCAAAATAATTATCTTCCTTTTGCCATTCAATTGCATTCGCCAACATATTCCCAATGAAAAGTGGTAAAAGAAGCCCATTCTAAAGCCAATGTAAGATTTTTATTATGGTTGACTCGATTTCTGTAAGGCCCTTGACTTGATCTAATTTGCTTATTGACAAAATACAAAAAAAGAAAAAGATAATGAAAGAAAACCCTCTGCTAACTACCATAATATTGTGCTCCTTAGGGATGGAAGACAAAAGAAATGCTTCTTCTAACCAAGATTGGAGAAGAAGTAAAAAGAGAAGCCCGAATTGAGGAACAACGTCATAAACTCTGGGAGGAAGCCCACCGGAAGGTAGAGTGAGCTTTTACCAGTAACTTGGGCTATTTGAGAAAAAGCTTTTGCCAATTTTGATAATTAAAGTGTGAATTATCAAAAGTGGCCTAAACTCATGAGGATAGCTATTGATGGAGAGACCCAGTCTGGTCTGAACCTGGACTTCAAGGGTTGGTCTGAAATGGGACCAGTGTCCAGAAAGCGGGCAATGAGTTAAATTGGATCTAGTTGTTACAATATATTCTTCATGTTGGACAACAAAAGGAAACTCACCCTTACTGCCTTCCTAGCTTTGTACTCATTGTGACTTCAGAAATCTCAAAATAGGAATGAGGGCACCCTTCAAGTAGACCATCATATTTGAAATATCTGTTTTGCATTTCCAGTGGCAAGTTGCTGTTCAATTTTTAAATGTTAAATGTATTTTTTAATATTTAGAAACAAGCACTTCTAGAGAAAAAAATCGCTTATCATTTACAAAAAATGCAAAAGGATGACCTTAAGAGAGAAGAACCAGGGGAAAGTATAAATGAAAACAAAGGACAAGACAAAAGAGAAGGTGAGAGAGAAACAATAAATGATAAAGTTGCTAAGTAGAAGATGCATATTTATATATTAAATATGGTGGCTTTATTAAAAAAAATCTCTATGTGCTTATACAGAGAGGTCACAGGCCCCTTGCAAAGGGAAATCCTAGAAGCCCACACTACCTGTGCCAAGCACTATGCAAGGCACCTCCTAGTTACAGCTCAAGTTGTAAAGAATCTACATACACACACAATATTATTATATATATATAAAAAATTCAACGCTTCTATAAAGTGATTCAGTAGACAACACTGCCTGCACTACAGGTTTAAAAAGGAGCCAGTAAAAGGAGACAGTATAAAAAAATACAACACAGAAGGAGAAAGATACATATATATATAGACAGAGAGAGAGAGACAGAGAAAAGGAGCAGTAAACGAAAACATTACCAAAAAAGAGAGAGAAACAAAGAGGGAGACAAAAATATTTTTATTTATTTTTTAAATGTTTATTATTTTTTAGAGAGAGATGCAGAGCATGAGCAGGGGGAGGGGCAGAGAGAGGGGGAGACCCAGAATCTCAAGCAGGCTCCAGACTCTGAGCCGTCAGCACAGAGCCTGACGTGGGGCTCAAACCTGCAAATTGCGAGGTCATGACCTGAGCCAAAGTCAAGCATTTAACCGACTGAGCCATCCAGGCGCCCCAAGAAAAATATTTATAAAAATGGAAGAAAACATTTCAACTCAGGACCAGTAAGATTATACAAAACAGTAAGAGAGCAAACTAGTAAGAGAAAGAGAGGGGGAAAAAGGATTTTTCATTTCCAATTTTAATTTTTTTAGGTTTTTTTAAAGGAGACAAAAGAAGAGACATTTAAAATATACCAAGCACAAAACAGAAATAGATAAAAAGTAAGAACCAAAGGTTAAAAAGGAAGAGGCAGTAAGAAAAAAATGGTACAAAAAGAAAAAAATGAAATGAAGAAGAGAAGGAAAGAATAAATAGGAGAGAAAAAGAAAGAAAACTGAACAAAATAAACCAGTAAGAAAACACACACACACACACACACACACACACACACACACACACACACACACGATGAGGTGGGTGGGAGGAAAACAAAAGCAAAGAAATAAAACAAAAAGACTAGAAGGAGAAAGACAAACAGGCAAAGAAAAAAGAGTGAAAGAAAGAAGAAACAGATATACAGGGGGAAAATACAGGAACAAAGAGAGAGAAAGAAAGGAAGATGGAGAGGAAAGAAGTTTAAAAAGGATAATTCAGTGGGACAAAGCAGAATAAAAATAGAGAGACACAGAGTCTCTCACAGAGACAAAGGAGTTTGACACAGAGAGTCTAGTGAGAGACAAAGGAGTTTGAGTCATCTAAAAAAGTCAGTTCAGAGGCGCCTGCCTGGCTCAGTCGGTAGAGCACATGATTTGATCTTGGGGTCATAAGTTCAAGCCCCACGTTGGGCATAGAGCTTACTTAAAAAAAATTTTTTAAAGAAGTTGGGGTGCCTGATTGGCTCAATTGGTTAAGCCTCCAACTCTTGATTTCAGGTCAGGTCATGATCTCATGGTTTCATGAGTTCGAGCCCCACGTCAGGCTTTGTGCTGGTGGTGTGGAACCACCATTTAAATATTTTAAAATAAATAATAAGTCAATTTAAAAATACATTAAAATTAGGGGCACCTGGGTGGCTCAGTCGGTTTAGCGTCTGACGCTTGATCACAGCTCAGGTGATGATCTCACGGTTCGTGAGATAAACTTTAAAAAAAATTTTTTAAATACTTTAAAATTAGGTGGATGGATCAATCAATTCATATATACTTAAATACATACATTCATATACAATTAATTCATATATCCTTACATAAATTCATGTACAGATACATAGAACTGATTTTTTAAAATATTTTTAATGCTTATTTTTGAGAGAGAAAGAACAAATGGGGAAGGGGCAAGAGAGAGAAGGAGACACAGAATATGAAGCAGGCTCCAGGCTCTGAGCTGTCAGCACAGGGCCTGATGTGGGGCTCAAACTCACAAACCTTGAGATCATGACCTGAGCCGAAGTCAGACACTTAACTGACTGAGCCACCCAGGTTTCCCAATAGAACTGATTTTTAAAAAGAGAGGCCAGTAATAAAGACAGGACACAAAATAGAGGGAAAAGGGAAGAATAATTTACAGTAGTGAATATAATGAGAGTAAAACAAATAGGGGACTGAAGCGGGGTGGGATTAAGAGAAGGAAGGGACAGGAAGTAAATATATCTATTAAAAGGGAAGAGTCTGGGAAAAGGAGTAACAAAGAGTGTGAACATGAAAGACAGCATGAGGATGCTGAAAAGGAGAAGCTAGTGAGAAAATTAAGTACAATCATGGACAGGAGGAGGAAATCAAGGTCTAAAAAGAAATTAGTTAACAAATACAGTCAAATAAAATAGATACAGAGATACATAGATATAGAAAAGACTGGACTTTAAAAGTACAGTCCACTAAAAAAAGGAGTGTAAGAAAAGATAAATAGGAAGACATTATAGGAAGCAGTTATGACAGCTTAAAATGGGAAGAAAAGATGGAAGGGAGGGAAGGAAAAGGAAAGCAAAGAATTTTGAAAGGGATGAGGCTAGGAAACTTGGTAAAAAAAATAACAAGATATAAGAGTAAGAGACACAGGAGTTTAAAAGCAGAAGCTACAGTGAAAATAAGTACAATTGAGGAAGGCAGGGAGAGGGAAAAATGTAAAAAGATGTCACTTAAAATAGAGTAAAATAAAGATAGGTAAACTGATGAGACAGTTCAGCAGTAGTGGGGGGGATGGATGGATGGACAGACAGACAGGATTTCAAATAGAAAAAACCAGTAGTAAGACTGGACAAAAAGAAAACAAAAGGAGAGAGAAGGAAAGAAATTGTTATAAGGAGCCACTAAAAAGAGAAAGGAAGGGAGGGAGCAAGAAAAAGGAAAGAAGGAAGTAAAGTTTGTATAGGATGAGTCAGTAGGGAAAAGTTATTTGCAAGAGACAGATGTGAGAGTATCAAGGAAGACCAGTAAAATAATCAAGTACAGAGGTGCCTGGGTGGCTCGGTGGGTTAAGCATCTGACTCTTGATTTCGGCTAAGGTCATTATCTCAAGGTTTGTGAGTTCGAGCCCTGCATTGGGCTCTGCACTGACAGTGTAGAGCCTGCTTGGGATTCTCTCTCTCTCTCTCTCTCTCTCTCTCTCTCTGCCCTTCCCCCACTTGCACTGTCTCTGTCTCTCAGAGATTAATTAATTAATTATTAAATTAATAAATTAATTTAAAAAAATTAAGTACAATTGTGTAGTGTGCAAGAGATTTAAAAAGTAGAAGACAGTAAAAGAAAGAATGTAAAATAAAGATACAGGGAATTGATAGCCAGATCGATGGCCAGCCAGCTAGGCAGGTGTATAGGTAGAAAGACCTGATTTTAAATAGGAGGAAGCAGCAGTGAAGACAGGACAAAGATGTATAAAGAAAGAGGGGAAAGGGGAAAAAAGTTTAAAAAGAGGAGTAGTAAAAAGAGAGTAGAAGAATGGCAGGAAGAAAAGAAAAAGAGGAAAGAGGGGGAAGGAGAAAGAAAAGAGGAATGAACACAGGAAGGTGGGAAAACCAAATGAAGGAACACAGACGGGAAATAGAGAGTGAGTGCGTGAGTGGTAGGGTGGAGATAACAAAGGAAATAGGAGGAAGGAAGAAAGAAATGAGGGAAGGAAGGATGAAAAGGCAGGAGGGGAAAGGAAGGAAAGAAAAAGGCAGTGAAAGAAATGGAGTGAGTAAAGATCTGAAGAAAGGAGGGAAGGCGGAGGAAGTGAAGAATGGAGGGTAGAGAGATCTAAAGAGAAGTCAGGTAAAAATAAATGTGGTTAGATAGATGGAAACCAGGTATATAGGCAGACAGGATTTTATGAGGAGGACCTCATACAAAAGACAATATTAAAAGATAACAGGAGAGCGGGCACCTGGGTGGCTCAGTTGGTTAAGCGTCCGACTTCAACTCAGGTCATGATCTCCTAGTTCTTGAGTTCAAGCCCCATACCAGGCCCTGTGCTGACAGCTCAGAGCCTGGAGCCTGCTTTGGATTTTGTGTCTCCCTCTCTCTCTGCCCCTCCCCCACTTGTGCTCTGTCTCTCTGTATTTAAAAAATAAATAAATATTTAAAAAAAATTTTTAAGATAACAGGAGAGAGTATGAAGGGAAACAAAGTTTATTCATTTTTTAATGTTTTTATTTATTTTTGAAGGAGAGAGACACAGAGCATGAGTGGGGGAAGGGCAGATAGAGAGAGAGACACACAGAATCTGAAGCAGGCTCCAGGCTCTGAGCTGTCAGCACAAAGCCCGGAACCCATAAACCATGAGATCATGACCTGAGCCAAAGTCAGACGCTCAACCAACTGAGCTACCTAGGCGCCCTGAAGGGAAAAAAAAAAAAAAGTTTACAAGGAGAACCAGTAAAAAAGGAGTATATGAAGAATGGAGGGAAGGAGGGAGTAAAGGAGCAGGAAAAAAGAGAAGAAAGGAAGTGAGGTGGGGATATGAGGAGAGAGGGAAGGCAGGGAAGTAGGGGTGGGGACGGAGGGAGGGAAGGAGGAGAGAAGGCAGGGGTGCAGGTTCACCAAAAGAAGGCAAAGCAATCCAGAGGAGGACAGCAAAAGGAGTAAGAAAGAGACCTAGAGACAGTTGATGAAGATCTAAAGGTAGAAGGGAGGGAGGGGGTGTGGAGAGGGAGAGAAGGAAGGCAAGAAAGAGAGGAATATTCTAAAATGGGGTGAGACTAGGAAAATAGTAAAACAAAAAGAAGAAAGAATATTAGAGAGACAGAGAAGTTGAAAAGGAGGAGCTAGTAAAACATGATGTACAGAGTAGAGGACAGAGAGAAAGAGATCTAACAAAAGTCAGATAAAAATAAAAATAAAGATGGAAGGAAGACAGCTAGATGATAGGTAGGTAAATGGTAGATAGATAATAAAAGGTAGAAGACACCAGAGGAGAATATGTGAAAAAGGTAGGATGAGAGAGAAAGAGAGGAGAGAAGAAAAGGAAAAAGGTCTGGAAGTGGAACCAGTGCAAAGTGAATAAAGGAAGAATGGGAAGAAGGAAGGAATGAAGGAAGGGGTAAAAAGGTAAGAGGGAGGTAGTGCAGGGAAAATGGGGGCAGTGGGAAGGAGGGAGGGAGAAATGAAGACAGGAAGGACAGAGGGTGGGGATGAGGATAGAGATACGAAAGGAATGTAGCAAAGAGAAGGGAGGGAGGGTGAAAGGAAGGAAGACAGAGCAGAAGTAGGAAATAAGGGAAAAAAGACAAGTTTATGAGCAATGAGTCAGTAGGGGAAAGTGTTAAAGGAGAGAGGGAGACAATGGGAGGGGGAGGAGCCAATAAGTAAAGCAAGTGCATTGTGAATGATGGGGGATTTACAAAGTAGTAGTCAAGTGTATGTCAACTATACTTCAATAAAACACATAAAAGTCAATAAAATACAATGTAATAAATATGGATAGATATCTAGGTAGGTAAAGGGATGGGTGGGTAGGTGGGTGGATGGATAGATGGGATATACATTGATAGAAAGATAGATACCTAGATAGATAAAACTGATTAGAAAAAGGAGAAAACAATAAAAAGAGTACATAAAAGAGTTAGGGAAAGAAAAGAAATGGAAAACTTTTTGGACATGGGCCAGTAAATAGAGAGTAAAAGAAAGAAGATGGATGGACAGGATAAGATAGAATAGGGCAGGGGAAGATAGGATAGAGCAGGATAGAATAGGATGAGGCAAAATAGGATATAGGATAAGTTAGGGCAGGATAGGATAGGATGGGATGGGATGGGATGGGATGGGATGGGATGGGATGGGATGGGATAGGATAGGATGGGATAGGATAGGATGGGATAGGGCAGGATAGGATAGGGCAGGATAGGATAGGGCAGGATAGGATAGGATAGGATAGGGCAGGATAGGATAGGGCAGGATAGGGCAGGGCAGGATAAGATAGGGCAAGAGAGGATAGATAGAGCAGGATAGGAGGATGGGCAGGATAGGATAGGGCAGGGAAGAGGAGGGAAAGGAAGCAGAAGGGAGAAGGAAAAGGAATAGAGAGAAAAGAAGTTTTAAAAGGAGAACAAAATAAAGGGATTTTTTAAAAAAAATGATAGAGGAAATATGTGCAAGAGGAAGTTTTTAAAGGATGAGCCAGTAAGAATAGACAATGTGAGAGGAAAGAAAGAATGAAAGTTTATGAAAGGAGAGTCAGTAAGAAAAGTTCATAATTTAGCCCAGTGAAGCAATGAGGTGGTAACACCTGCCTCTGGGATTAAAAAAAAAAAAAAATCACTTCAGCAGCTATATTGCTTCCTCCATCTTTAACGGTTAGCTTCTAATTACAGTAGGAAGTTTCAGGTAGGCATCTTTTTTAAATGTTTATTTATTTTTGAGAGAAAGACCAAGCAGGGGAGGGTCTAAGAGAGAGAGGGAGTGAGAGAATCCCGAATAGGTGGTGCACTCTCAGCATGGAGCCTGACGTAGGGCTCGAACTCATGAACCTTATGATCATGACTTGAGGCGGAATCAAGAGTCGAATGCTAGGGATGCTTGGGTGGCTCAGTCAGTTGGGCGTCCAACTCTTAATTTCAGCTCAGGTCATGATCTTACAGTTCTGTGAATTCGAGCCCCACATGAGGCTCTGTGCTGACAGGGCAGAGCCTGCTTGGGATTCTGTCTCCCTCTCTGTTCCTCCCCTGCTTGCTCACTCTCTCAAAAATAAACTTTAAAAAAATCTCATAAAGAACGAGTCTAATGCTTAACCAACTGAGCCACTGAGGCAACCCTAAGGTAGGCATCTTAAACAGTGGCCACCTCAAATGGTTTTTAAAAAGGAAAATATTTTTTAAAATATGCTCACAATATCACATAGGTGACAGAAGAATGAAGAGATCTATTTCACATATGAAATAGACTTATACCACTATAATAAGGCCATCATCTTCTATCACATAGACACAAAGGGATGCATATCTTAAAGCTCTAGTGAAAATGCAATCAGCACACATAGTTTGGAATCCTTTTGTCTATCTGAATGATTAGAAACAGTAACTGTAGTCATCTCTTTCACAGCTGAGGTATATGTATACTGTCACTTGCCCCTGCCAAGCTCTGAGGCACAGCCAAGGAAGATCATGAGCACTCTCACAGCATCTCCAGCATAGTTGTTTGTGCTGTCGTGCATCCCCACACAGAGAAAAGGCCATGTTCTCACTGGGCAGGATGGAGGGATGGAGTTTTTTCCCTTCTCCCAGAAGACAACTCTGCCCAAGTATAGCTTTAACTACACAAGATAATACTGTAAAAGGGATTGCCTTGCCTCCCCATCACATCTGTCTTCTGGTTTCTCAACCTTGCCACTATTGACATTTTGGGCTGGATAATTCTTTGTTTTGGGGGCTGTCCTTTGCATTGTAGAATGTTTAGCAGCATCGCAGGCCTCCACCCCCTAGATGCCAGGAGTGACCCTCCTCTGCCACATTTGTAACAATCACAATGTCTCCAGACATTTCCAAATGTCCACTAAGGGAAAAAATTGCCTCCCATTGAGAACCACTACTTATCCTCTGCAGTTCCTCCTTACAGCCCCATATGTATATTAGCATATAGCTCTCCTTTTATTGGGCATGAAAGAATAAATAGAATCTATCTTGGATAACTGTCATGTGCACTAGTAAAAACAAATATTTTCTTGTGTTTCTTTAAGCTCCTTCCCCAGAGATAAAGAAAACAAGTGATAGTACCAGTGGCCAGAAATTACACCAAGGACAAAAACGTAATTGAAATTATTTGATTAGAAGTACTAAACTAGTAATTTGTAGAAAGACGGGATTTGGTACTGACCGCATCTGCTTACAATGCAGATAAATCCTCTATCCTATGTTATAAATGATGGATTTTGAGTAATATTTGCCAACAGTGCTACAGCCTCTCTTGCTTTCTGGATTAGACTCCCTAATTACTCACTCAGTTCATGTCACTGCCACCACATGC
The DNA here is from genome assembly GCF_028018385.1 of Neofelis nebulosa. Classification (NCBI taxonomy): domain Eukaryota; kingdom Metazoa; phylum Chordata; class Mammalia; order Carnivora; family Felidae; genus Neofelis; species Neofelis nebulosa. The sequence continues at coordinate 107,651,945 of NC_080800.1, read as the reverse complement.
CCGTGAGCAGGACCGCGCATATTTTGCAGCTGACAAGTCTGCAAGCCCAGTTGAGAGCCCTGCTTCTCCATGGACCCTGCTCCTGATCTCATTTCTGTATTTTTCCATTACCAACAAGATCCCAAGGCATTGTTTTTTAACCTGTTCCCCACTGGCTCCTACCGCTACTACTGCCAGTCTTCACTCAGCAAGCAGTTCTGCCTCCTAGGGAAGCTTTTCCCTGCATCTCATTTGTTTCATTCACCTGGAGAGTCATCCTTGCAGATTGCTGACTGGAGGTGCTACTGATGTTTCTGAAGCCAGCAGCCCTAGGGACCTAGTGAGGACCGAGACTCCAACCAACACTCTTTCTCAAAACCCTGCCCTTCCTTAGACTTTGGAATTTTCAGGCCTGAAGTAACTTCTGTCACTTCACTGGCAGTAGAAATATTTTATTCTGCCACTTATTTTTCCTCAGCAGTGGAGCATGCCGTCAGTGTTGCCCACTCTTATTCCCCTGTTCCTTTTAGAACAGCCTGACGGAGTAGCAGTTGTTGTCATTCTCAAATTTCAACCTATTTCTTGAATAGGCTTCTCTAATACATATATGGCTAGCACATTTTGCCAGTGCCTTCCTTCCTTTTGCTTTTGGGCTCAGTCATTGATTTTTCTAACATATTGCCTTTGTGGGGCCCCCATAATGGCCCTGAATTTCATGTAGCCTCCCCCATCTTTCTGCTTCTTTGCAAAAGATGATGTCCAAATGTCTGGGGTAAGAGGTGTGGCTAATGTTCTTATTTCTCTGTGTGGCAGCAATATGGGCATCACCTAAACAACTTATTAGAAATGCAGATTCTCAGGCTTTACACTGGACCTACCGAATTGGAATCTACATTTTCACAAGATCCCCGTGCTTTATGTGCACATTGAAGCCTGGGAACAGTGGCATCTGTGACCTCAGGGAGGTGAAATAAAGCCATGGTGCTTAGATGAAATGTCTTCTGCCTCTGGTCTCCAGAGAGAGAGATGTTCTTATCTCTTCTGACATAGTGCTTGACCTGTTGACATTCACAGTGGAAGTCAGCCACCAGGGCAGTGACTCATGGTTCAGTCTCACTGAACGTAGAGCCCTCTGGCTTTCCCATTCCACCTCAATTCTGGCTGGCTGATCCATAACACTCAGGGTGGGGCCCTCTCACCTCCACCACAGTGACTGCCCTTGGAAAGCTTCCCAGCCAAGAGTGGCTTAAGAAAGCAAAATCTCAAGGGGAAATAGGAAGAGATTGGTAAACAGATACAAACTTTTAGCTAAAAGATGAATAAAGTCTAAAGGTCTAATGGAAAACATGATGACTATAGTTGATTGCACTGTATATAATTGAAATTTGCTAAGAGAGCAGAACTTAAGATGTTTTCAACAACAACAAAATATAAATATGTGAGGTGATGGATGTGTTAATTAAATGGGGGGATCCTTTCACAATATATACATATATCACATCACCATGATGTGTACTTTAGCTATCTTACAATTTTGTATGCCAATTATATATGTCACCAAAGCTGAAGTTAAAAACAAAGAAAGAGAGGGAAAGAAGGAAGGGAAGGGAAAGGATACCAACGTCAGAGAAAGGCTTGCTCTGCTTGACCATACTATATTATAGTTTGTGGCCCATGTCCCAGGTGAGGAGAAGGTGGCAGCAGTGGGGGATAGTCTAAGAGATTCCTTCCTAGAACCGTAAGTGGGGAGCAGAGCAATAGTTCTTTTCTCTCTATGCTAACTTCACTTGTCTGAAGCAACAAAGACCCAAAGTAAGAAAAACGTAAGAGCCTCTTCTGATTTCTTTGCTCTCCAGCTTCTCCCACCAACCTTTCACTTTCCCACCGTCTCTAAGCTGCTAAAGGAATAGACTTCCCCCACGCAACTTTCCTCAAGTCATATCTTCCTTCTTTCTGAGCCCAGATAGCTCTTCCTGGAGGGCTAGGGTATCTCCCTCCAGTACACTAAAGGAGAGTTATCTGAGCTAAGTATTCCAGTCTGTTGCTATACAAAAATGAAGGTTAAATTCAGGGAAATTCTCGAGACAGTTGCATGGCTTGCAAAGCATACTGTCTTGGCTATGTCATCCTATTTTTGAATGACAGGTGCTGAATATTACTTGGGTCTATATTGTGGCATTCCTCCTGTTAAAAATTCTAACCTCCTCTCCCCTAGTTCCACCCCCAAGCAGGTGGAGTACAAAACTAGGGCAGAGGTCTTGTACTTAGGGAGTCAAAAATGAGAAAATAATATAAAATTTTGAAACAGTAGCCCTGTTGTATAATGGCTGTTTCATACCTGTCAAGCCCCAAAAGGAAACACAACAAGAGATGGGTCTTCAGACCTACATCTGGAAAGTATGCTTACTGTAAAAAAAATGTAAAATATAGAAAAATATGTAATATATAGAATGTAACACCACAATAAATATGGGAAAAAGGCACATTTTACTGAAGACATACAGATGGCGAATAAGCACATGAAAGAGTTGCTTAATATTATTAGTCATTAGGGAAATACAAAGTAAAGCACAATGAGATACCACTATATACCCAGTAAAATAGTTAGAATTGAAATAATTGAATTTACGTAAGTGTTTGCAAGGACTTGAATCAGCCAGAACTCTGACACTACAGGTTGGAATGGAAAATGGTAGCTAATGTAAGTTAAACTACCATATGATCCCAGCCATCCCTGTCTTAGATATGTGCCCAAAAGAAGTGAAAATATATGTCCACATAGAGACTCATAGCAGCATTATTCATAATAGCCAAAAAAACTGGAAACAACCTAAATGCCCATCAGTGGGGAAATGGATGAAGTGTAGTATGGAATACTATGTAGTAATAAAAAGGAATAAACCATTGTTACAGGCAACAGTATTGATGAATCTCAAAATAAATATGCTAAATGAAGGAAGCCAGTCTGAGAAAAAAAAAAAGAAAAGGAGAGAATACATCCTATATGATTCCATTCGTAGCAAACTCTAGAAAATGCAAACAATTACAGTGTCAGCAGATCAGTAGGTTGTCTGGAAGACGGGTAGAGAGAGGGATGAACTGTACGGGGAAACAAAGAAACTTTTGGGGGTGGTGGAAATGTTTGTGGTGATGGTTTCAATAGCTTGTATATGTGTCAAAACTGGACAAATGGTGTGTTTTAAATATATGTGGTTTATTGTACTTCAATTGCATTTGGATAAAATTATTTAAAATTATATGATTTCTCTTTCATTTACTTTTAGGACCAGGTCACCATTCTCTGAGTTTTGTAAAGGTTCCTGCCAAAAACTCATCAGTCTTCATATCTTCTCAGCATGATGTACAGAAAAACAAAGCAGAACAAAAGGTAGAAAGTTGTATGTCTCCGACGCTTTGTATTGATCATTAATTTATCCTGTTAACTATTATTTTTATGGGATATTGTCTTCACTGCCATGGTACTGACTGGTCAGAGATAATGGAGTCCTACACAGAACAGAAGGTTCTGAGTCAGCATCATGTTAAATGTACCATATGGTTTTGCAGAAACTGACTTAAAAATTTGCTGATACTGATAATAGCTAATGTTTACTGAGAATTTGCTGTGGGCCTGGGCCTGTGTTAAACTAGAAGGAGGGGAAAAGGGGGAAAACAATTGACATGATACACAGATATGGAAAAGACATCATCACTACTCATGAGGACTCACTATCCAAGGATTAGACACATATAAACAAAAGTCCTTACCATAAAATAAGACGAGAGTTTTGATTTGTACAAAATGTTTTGATTTGTACAAAATGTAGTGGGAATACAGAAGATTTAGAGACTGGTCCTGCCTAGAGAAGCCTTCAAAGGCTTTATTAAAGGAGGGCTTCATTGTATTAGGTCTTGCGATATGAGTGGGATGCTTCCAGATGAATGAGGATATAGTGAGGCAGTATTACGCACTGATGTTAAAGTGTTAAGTGAGAGCATGATAGTGCAAGCCTGCAAAGCTGGGGCAGCGCCAGAGAGGAGACTGAAAGGTAGGTTGCAGCCATTGTTTTGTACACCTCGTGGAGAATGGATTTATTGTCTCAGTAGTAGAGAACAATTGCAGGTTTTTGAGAAGAGATGTGAAATAAGAATGAGATGGGGTTTAAAAAGATATTCTGGGGGCGCCTGGGTGGCGCAGTCGGTTAAGCGTCCGACTTCAGCCAGGTCACGATCTCGCGGTCCGTGAGTTCGAGCCCCGCGTCAGGCTCTGGGCTGATGGCTCGGAGCCTGGAGCCTGTTTCCGATTCTGTGTCTCCCTCTCTCTCTCTGCCCCTCCCCCGTTCATGCTCTGTCCCTCTCTGTCCCAAAAATAAATAAAAAACGTTGAAAAAAAAAAATTTAAAAAAAAATAAAAAAATAAAAAAATAAAAAGATATTCTGGGGGCACCTGGCCAGCTCAGTTGGAAAGGCATGCAACTCTTGATCTCCCAGGTCATGAGTTCAAGCCCCACATTGAGTGTAGAGATTACTTAAGTACCTACATTTTTTTTTCCAATATATGAAATTTATTGTCAAATTGGTTTCCATACAACACCCAGTGCTCATTCCAAAAGGTGCCCTCCTCAATACCCATCACCCACCCTTCCCTCCCTCCCACCCCCCATCAACCCTCAGTTTGTTCTCAGTTTTTAACAGTCTCTTATGCTTTGGCTCTCTCCCACTCTAACCTCTTTTTTTTTTTCCTTCCCCTCCCCCATGGGTTCCTGTTAAGTTTCTCAGGATCCACATAAGAGTGAAACCATATGGTATCTGTCTTTCTCTGTATGGCTTATTTCACTTAGCATCACCCTCTCCAGTTCCATCCACGTTGCTACAAAGGGCCATATTTCATTCTTTCTCATTGCCACGTAGTATTCCATTGTGTATATAAACCACAATTTCTTTATCCATTCATCAGTTGATGGACATTTAGGCTCTTTCCATAATTTGGCTATTGTTGAGAGTGCTGCTATAAACATTGGGGTACAAGTGCCCCTATGCATCAGTACTCCTGTATCCCCTTGGATGGCCAGTAAGTACATACATTTAAAAAGAGAGAGAGAAGTCTTTTTTAAAACTAAAAAACAAATAAAAATATAATCTGGTTGAAGTGTGTGAGATAGATGCAGTGTTTGAGAGAGAGGAGATTAGAGGGAATATCGTTTTGAGTCTACTGTGATGGTCCAGATAAAAATGATAAGGCCCAAACTAAGGCAGTGGCAGTGAGGGTAAACCAGAGGCTACAGATTTAACACGTTTCAGAGTCAGACTGTGTCAGGATTTGGTGACTCAATAGATGTGTAGATCCAGAGAGAGGGAGAGGATGATGATGATGGTGATGATGATGATGATGATAATGAGGATTTAATTTTTGTATATAGGTTCTCTTGAAGTAGGATGTCTTTTCTCTGTGCTCCCATAGTGCTCAGGCTTACCTCTATGTCAGAAATCACTATACTGTGTCATCTTTTTCTGTCTGTTCGACTGTAAGATGACAAACTTAAGGTTAGGAATTGCATACCTTATTTTAATTCCAAGCAATGTGTTCAATCCATTGGATTGGTCCTATCTGAAATAAATGGAGTAACTCTAAGCTTTCTAGTATGGGTCACTGGATGGATAGTTATACCTTTTTTAAAAAGTTTATTTATTTATTTTGAGAGAGAGAGCACATGGGTGGGGCAGAGAGACAGGGAGAGAGAGAAAATCCCAAGCAGGCCCCGCACTGTCAGTGTAGATCCTGACGCAGGGCTTGAACTCACAAACCATGAGATCATGACCTGAGCCCAAATCAAGAGTTGGATGCTTAACCAACTGAGCCAACCATGTGCCCCTGGGTTGTTACATGTTTAACCAAAATATGGAAGACAAAGGAGGAAAAAGTTTGGAAAGATGGGAGTACATGGGCACATGATAAGGTTCATTTGAAGTAGTTAGTTTGGGTACCTATGAGAGATATTCATTAAAGAGGTTGATACTGTGTAGTAGCATTAAGACCAGAGCTTAGGAGACACGTAGGGGATGGGAAAAAAAGGGGACATACTATATTAATGTGATTGCTCTAGAGCAAGCAAGTCTCTTTTAGAAGCTTAATTACTAATGAATGCTTTTTTCTTGAATATTAAACCATACAGAAACATAAAGAAATGACTAAAACATCACATATTTTAAATGAAGGTAAGAAAATGAACAATATTTATAATTGCTCTGTTGTCTTTCAGTTAAATAGTTTTGTTGTATAGTTTTCTAAATTATGTGTTTTTACCCCTTATTATAAAATCTGTGATTATTTTGATTAAGGAAGATATAAAAATTATTCATGGTTGTAAATGTTAGTATCGAACATTTTTGAGTGATTGCTGGGTGAATAGGCACTTTGGAATCTGCAAACCATGGGGAAGTTAGAATCTCTGCTGTGGCTGCCTATACTGATAGGTAGAGTAAGTTTCTGAAGTACTGTGATTTGTGCAGATAATTCTCCCTAGGAGAAGGTCTCTATCCTCTAATGCCATCCTTTCTCCCCAGACATAAAAATACATCCAATTTCCCATCTTCTGGCTGAACTAGAGGTTCACTAAGTCTCTGATAGTCTCAGCAAAAGATTCCCATGAATATTCTACACACACACACACACACACACACACACACACACACACACACACACACCAAGAACACTACAACATCATCATCTGGGTGGCCAATTAGCACCTTGAATCCAGCACGCACAAAACCAAATTCATGATCTTCTAGTCACCCCCAAACCTGTTTCTGTTCCTCCTTTTTTTCAGACACAAAGCTGGAGTCACCTTTGACCCTTTCCTATTGCTCATATTCTACATCCAAAAGTTGTCATTTTGTCCAATTTACAGCCTTTAACTATCTCATAATCTTTCCCTCCTTTCCATTCACAATACCCCTGCCCTTAACAACTGTAATAATTTGCCTCAGTCTCTTTTTCCTCTTGTTAATCTCTCCTACAGTTTGTTGTGAGTGTAATATTCTCAAAATACAGTTTCAAACATATAATTACTCAAAAGTCCTCGGTGGTTCCCCCTTGCCTACTGAATAAAGTGCAAAGCAGTTCATTCTGAGGCAGGGGGAGTAATGGGAGATTAAGCTTGGCAAAGTAATTTAGGAACAGAAGTTAGGGAATTCAGGCTTGTCCCTGATGGTGGTGGTGAGACACTGGAAGGCATCTTGTATGTGGAGATACTGTCTTTATTTGCATAAATAAATACATCCCTGACTGTGGTAATTCTAGACATTATGGCAGTTCAGCAAGAACTGTATCATTTTTTTTTTTCATATTTAAAGGTACCTTTTCTTTCCCCCAGGAATCAAAAGTAGCTCACTTCAAGTTCCAGGTGTTTCTGCTAAAACAAATGGCCCCAGACATTCTGTGCAGGCTATTTTGAAACAAGAGGCAAGTAACATTCCATTTGTCCCAGATACAGAAAAAATGAGGTGGAATTATTATCAAGATTGGTGTAATATAATTTCATTCATTAAAAGACAATTAACCACCCTATAGTAAGATTTTATAAAAATTGAAATGCAAACCCACAGTAATAATGCTCTGCTACTTCAGACTTCCAAAGCTCATAGCTGTCAATTACACTAGTGTTGTCATACTGTAAGTATAGGGAATATCAGTAACAAGTTGTAAGCTACCAAAAGTGATAAGACCAAGACTTTAAATGTGTTAAAAAGATCCAAAATTTGAATGTTATATTTACCTCAATTTTTATAGAGATTTACCAGGAGCAACTTGAATGTTCCCACTTAGCCCTTAGCTTATAGGCTTCCTAAATGATGAGCTTCAAGAACTTCAAAGTACATACCTGTGCCCTACAGAGAAAGCAACAAATTGGGCTTTGAGAGTCATTTTCTCCCAGTGCTGATGGGTTGTGCAGAGATAGCCATGCTGCCTCACCCTGTCCCCTTTGTGACCAGGGGTCACGTATCTGATGGTGGGAAGTTGGCGGCAGACATTCAGGGTGCAGCCTCTGGTCACAGCATAGATTGCCTTTGCAGACTTCCATATTGTCATTTTAAAAATAAAATCCACATTGGCTCTGTTAGCCCTGTATTAACTGGCTCAGCTGTTCTAAACAGTTAACATGGTTTAAAAGAGATGTCATCAAGCAGGAAATTCACTAAAGTCTTCCCAAAAGTCTGCCTTCACAACTAAAATAGCAAGTGCCATCATTTGCAGTGTCCTATGTTAAATGCATAGTAAGCAACAGACTCAAATATATAGCTGCTCAAATGTAGCATGTTAGCCACAATATGCTTCTCTCTATAAACAAATATTTATTAAACACCTGCTGTGTACAGGGCACTGTATCACTGTATCAACATCCATAATTAGTATGCTTACTTTCTGAAAAAAAGAAACTTAACTACTCTAAGATAGTTTAGTAGTTGTACATTAGGAATTACTTTTCATTAGTCTCACTATGGAGCCATAAAAAAAGTATCCCCTGAGTGTAACATGGACAGTAAACTTAATACTACATACTTTGCCAAAGTATGTCGATAAACACATTTAGACTATCAGTTTTTAAAGTAGGCTTTAAAAAAAAAAAAATATATATATATATATATGAACATTATGAATACATCAAATGGTCACAAAAACCTAATTTACTTTGAGAAATAGCATGACCACTTTTATTACAATAGAATATAATACTATTTTCCAACTTTTTTGCCCATTCCATCAGTGTCAGGAAATATACTTCTGGTGGCCTGTGTTTAGCTCTCAGACCTGGGAAAAAATAAAGTCTACTCGGTTGGATTTATCTTTCTGTATAAATATCTAAACAGGTGGAGCTCTTGGCCAAATTAAAGAGTCATATCCTATACATGCAGAAAACCTTTCTGCCTCCCAGCTTTCTAAAATCATGTCCCCTATAGTTTGTTTAAAAACCACACATAATATTTTTATCTGTTCAATTGATTACCTTCCATGCTGATCAGTGCACTCCTCAGTTAATTTCAGAATACCAATGAATTCTACAAACCTGTAAATTCTGTAATATATAAACCAAATAAAATTTGCATTTTTATTATAAATGGACTTTTAACATTGTTTTCCTAAATTTCTGTATTTTAAAAGTGAGAAATAGCTGACGTTCAAATTCTTTTAAAACCCCCTTGATGAATTTCATTGTTTTTTTTTTCTTGTGGCATATATAGGTGAAATATGCTGATTTTAATGAAGAAAGGGCCAAGAAATCAAGCATTAGCTCTAAGTCAGGTAAACATTAGCAACAGTTATTAAGTAAGTCCTAAAATCTATTAACCTATTCATTCAACTAACATTTATTGAGCTTCTGCTATATGATAAGCATTGTGCTAATTATTACATACATACAAAGTAGAAACTATACAAAGTAGAAAAGCCATGGTCCCTCTCCTGGATTTTACAGTTTAGTGGGGAACACTTATGCCAATAATCACAACCCATTACGATAAGTGTAATAATGGAGGTATGTACATAGTTCAGTGGAAGCATAGGGAAGCCAGGGAAACTTTTATAGAAGCCACAGTTGGGCTGAGACATGAAGGATAAGAAAAATTTTCTAAGCAGACAAATAGAAGGAGAACCTTCCAGGAAAAGGGAATACATTTACTAACATATAGACATTAGAGCCTAGTACATTTTTGGAAATAGAAATTTTCTCAGAATTGCTTTATCTAAAAGTTCAAGTTAGAGAATTTCAGGAAATGAAGCTTGACTGGTAGATAAGGGTTAGATCATTGTCTCTGGTAGGCCAGGCAAAGAAATCTACCTTTTATCCTGTTATTCAAGTGCAACTATTGAAGAATATTGGCAGGGTCATAATATAATCAGAATTTGCCTTTTCTTTTTTTAAAATTTTTTTTTTCCAACGTTTTTTATTTTATTTTTGGGACAGAGAGAGACAGAGCATGAACGGGGGAGGGGCAGAGAGAGAGGGAGACACAGAATCGGAAACAGGCTCCAGGCTCCGAGCCATCGGCCCAGAGCCCGACGCGGGGCTCGAACTCACGGACCGCGAGATCGTGACCTGGCTGAAGTCGGACGCTTAACCGACTGCGCCACCCAGGCGCCCCAGAATTTGCCTTTTCTAAAAAGGGGGAAAAGAGGGGCGCCTGGGTGGTGGCTCAGTTGGTTGAGCGTCCGACTCTTGATTTCAGCTCAGGTCATGATCCCAGAGTTGTGGGATTGAGCCCTGCATGTGGAGCCTGCTCAAGATTCTCTCTCTCTCTCCCTTTCCCTCCCTCTTTCTGACCCTCTCCTCCACTCACATACTCTCTTAGATAGATAGATAGATAGATAGATAGATAGATAGATAGATAAAGGGATAAAAGAATTAGAGGTGAAGAGACTAGAGGAAATGAGACAATAAAAATAATAGCATTTACTATATGCCAGTTACTATGCTAAATTTGTTATATCCTCTCATTTAGTCCTCCCACCAATTTAATGAGGACAGAAACATTTTTATCTACCATTTTACATATAAGTAAACTAAGTCTCAGAGTGGTAAACTATATTGCCCAAGGTTTCACAGTGTATGTGAAAGGTCTGTCTTACTCAACCAATTCTAGCCACAATGCCATACTGTCTCTTACTACAATTCAAGAGACTATTACAATAGTCCAGGCTAGAAATGAGTCCTGAACAAGGTCAGTGGCAGTGAGGATGAAGAGCTGGGTACATATTTGACTCAAACTAAGGAGGTTGAATGGATGAGATTTGGTTACTGATTGAATACGGGAGATGAAGGAGTTGAAGACAACTCCCAGATTTCTAGACTGGGCAACTAAATGAGTAGTGAATAGTGGTGCCATTCAGTAGACAGGCAGTACAGAAGGATGAACAAGTTTGGAGGAGAAAAAAATTAGTTCAACTTTTTTAGGTAGATTATACTTTCTCCTTTTAATTCCCTCTTTGATTTGAGAGTTATCCATGTTTCTTAATTATCAAGAAATTAATATTTTGGGCCACAGTTCTTTTAATTAAACTCAGAGAATATAGCCTGTAAATCTTGTAACAGGTTGAAGTTGTTACGGTTTTCTTTGTGGCCAAATATGTGATTGCTATTTGAAAGTGCTCCATGGACATACCAAAAAAATGTGTATTCTGTATTTGCAGGATGTAAGGCTCTAAATGAATATTAAATTACATTTATTGATTGTATGTCTTTACTAATTTTTTTGTCTACTAGACTTTTTTTTTCTTATTGTCTACTAGATGTGTCCAGCCATTAAAGAGGTGTTTTGAAGCTCTATACTATAATTGTATTTTTATCAAATTCCCGTTGCATTTCTAATATGTTTCACATAGGCTCTTCAGGACATTTAATCCACCATATTCATAGAAACCATAGAAGACTTGCTTATTTTTTGTAACAGTCACATTAGTTATCTATTGCTAAGTTTAAAAATCACCCCAAAGCTCAGTGGCTTAAAAAAAACAATCAATATTATCCTACAGTTTCTGTGGTTAAGAATACAGGAACAACTTAGCTGTGTGGTTCTGACTCAGGGTCTCTCATAAGGTTATGATCAAGATGTCATCCAGGGCTGTTGCAGTCATTTAAAGGCTCGACTGGAACTGGAGGATTCACTTCCAAGATGGCTCACTCACATAGCTGTTGTCAGGAGGTCTCAGTGCCTCACCTTGTGGGCCTCTCCATAGGGCTTCTAGAATATCATGATATGGCATCTGGCTTCCCCCAGAGTGGGTGATCCAAGATAGAGGGGCTGAAACCACAGTATATTTTATAACCTAGTTTCAGTAAGTTATACACCATCATTTCTACCCTGTAGTGTTCATTAGAACCAAGTCACTAAGTCCAATGTACACTCAAGGGGAAGAGAGTTAACCTCCACTTTTTGGAGGGAGTATTAACAAGGAACTTATAGACATACTTTAAAACTACCACAACAGGGGTGCCTGGGTAGCTTATTTGGTTAAGCATCTGACTCTTGGTTTTGGCTCAGGTCATGATCTCACAGTGAGATGGAGCCCCATATTGGGCTCTGCACTAACAGCATGGGGCCTTCTTGGGATTCTTTCTCACTCTCCCTCTCTCTCTCTCTCTCTGCCGCTCCCCTGCTCACACTCTCTTACTCTCTAAATAAATAAATAAATAAATAAATAAATAAATAAATATTTTAAAAAATAAAAGGACTACAACAGTATTATCTTCACACTTAATTTTTCAGGTTTATGCACTATTAATTCTAGCTCCTTCCTTTCCAAAACTGTACACATGCAAAAACATACTCATATACAAAGAAACTCAAGAAGGCACATAGAATTTTAAGTAAACCTTTTAAAACAGATCATTGGAATTTACTGGTTATTCACAATACACTTTATATTTATTAGGAGAAAGATAAATAGTAATTCACCTTGACTTTGAACTGGCTCTAATTGGTAATACTACTTTCTATTAATCAGAGCCTTGCTTGTCTAAGACTATTTAGTCATGTATGCATATAAGTGACATACACCATTCCAGTATTCCTATGAATATATTCTACATGAAGACTTGCTTTAGGTATAATTATTCAGAAATATTTTCTAAATTCCACTTCTGCAATTTTGCTAGATGTCATGCAAAGACAGTATTTGAGTGGAAAGAGATTATGACTGTTAGACTAATAAACAAACACTGATCCAACATCTATGTTAAAGAATTGATTCAATAAATAAGTATTATTGAGTGTTTACTATATGCCAGGCACTGTAAACCATAGCATAGTAAGTCCTATAAGAGAAGGAAGTATAGGGTGCTTCAGGAGCATTGAAGGAGGATGCCTGTCTATCTAGGCAGATTTCAAGGAAGGCTCTCTGAAAGAGGTGACACAAGCTGAGTGAATCCTAAAAGATGAAGAATTTAAGAGAGGGATACTAGAGTTATAAAGGAAATAGGGCACAGGCAAAGGGAATTGCATGTTGTTCAGTGTCTCTGGAGCAAAGAGTACATGTGCAATGGTGACCAGAGATGAGGCTGGTGAGGTAGGCAATCGCCCCAGATCTTAAAGTATATTTTATGCCTTCCTGGGAGTCGATGGAGGGTTTAAACACAGCAGTGACAGCAGGGAATAAAGACATATTAGTACATGTTTATTACCATTTTACAATCTACACCATTACTTGTGAAAGATACCAACAAGTAATAATTTTCTTTCTCTCTCTGAAAATTCACCTGTAGCTCAAGGAGTCTTTGCTTCTCATGATTCACCAATTAAGTAAGTATCTAATAAAACTTAATAAAGTAATGTGTTATTTTAAATTAACACTTTAATAATTACACAGGAGTGCTGCTTGAGGGCGGATGTTCCCATGGACACCTCAGTTATTGCAGTTCTGCCTGCATTCATTTTTTGCGACCTCTTGGGACTAAGCTAAAATTGTAAAGTTGGCAAAGTTATGTATGTTCTTTTACCTTCTCTCTAGTCACACTTTTGTTCTATGTTCCCCTAACACACAGGGTCTTCATTCCCCTTTCAGGTAATACTACCTCTTCTTTCCAGGTAGCTTTCCAGGATCTAGATCTATTCTTTTCCCCTCTCCACATTCAAACATACATTACTCGTGCCTTTTGAGGTTATTGGTTTTCTAATGACGATGAATTAGTTTGTCATATAGTATTAATGACTTAATCTGTCACCCCATCTTTAGGATATTTGTACTGTACCCTAAAGTAATGAATCTCTAATGAGGCAAAATCAAGGACAGTGGAGAAAGGTGTTTCTTTGGGGGCCTAGGTGCCTTTCAGCCCTCCAACCTTGTGGCCACCTATTCTGCTAAAGTGCTGTTCCCCTCAAACTTGAATATTTTGTGCATATAAAATAACTCCTGATGGAACACAAATATCCAACACCATCATGTTTTAAACACTCAAACCAAATGAGGTCCAGGATAGGTTTTATAAATTCCAAATTCTGATGAAAATGGTTGGGTAAGGTGAAGCAGCGTGTGGTGGTAAATGGTGTTGACATTCAGAGCAAGCTTTCTAGAAAAAGGATTTTGAGCTTAGGAGTGATGAAGTCAGTTTGTCTGACTTACTGAGTACTCATAAGATGTAAAGATGCTGAAGGAAGAAAACTGACTAGCCCACTGTTAGGACAGTTTAAAGAAATAAAGGTGAGGAATAGTGATTATGTAGTTTTAGAAAGTATTCATCCCTGTTCTCATCTTCCTCCTGCCATCCACTATACTAGACTACAGAACTACAGAATCACATGAGTCTTTTCAAAAGCAAATGCTCTGGGTACCCTTTTGCTAAAAATCTTAGCTCGGCTAAAGGGAAGAAGTTTGCTCATGGCCTGGAGCTTCTTCCCCATTCTTCTCAAATAGACGGTGTTAAAATACTTTTAGCTATCCCTAGGACAATTCCAGGCCAGAGCACACCAAAACATAGCTAATGACACCATCTGGTCTGGCTCTGCCCATTGCACCCATGTCACATTCCCTTACCTTACAGAGAGGAACACAGGTTCAGGGGCTTGAGCTTAGTCCTCTTTGATGCATCTCATTGCTTCACAAAGCTCAATGCATCAACAGATGCATCACATCTGTTCCACCACTTACCTCTCTCCCTTCTCTTCCTCTCAAATCCTCATTTCTCTGTTTTTCCTAATGCTTAACCAAGGGCCATACACAGGAGCCTTAGAATAGAATTAGAAACCAAAGAAATCAGGACAAGAGGAGGGCAATGTGATAAGATCGTGGTGAGGTAGACAGTTGTAATAATTAAGCTTTGCATTTAGATATTGAGCATGTTCTTATGATTGGGATGGAAGGTGACAGGGAAACACAGTAAAGAAGGCAGTGAGTCTTTCACCCTGAAGATTATGCTCAGAAGTCTGTATTTCATTCACTGAATGACAGTCTAATGGCTTTCAGGAGGACTGTGATATTATCAAGTCAGTAACTCTGCTGAACGACTGTGACAGCAGCATGTAGGACAAATAGAAGACACTTAAATCGGTGCCCATTACTGAAGTCCATTAATGATTTGTGGCCTGCACAATGGCCTTCCTTTTGGAGTAGAGACAAGTATGCATCCAAAACATGTTAAATGGGAATTTATGTGCCAAACTTTCTTGGGAGCCTACTATGTTCAGAGTATAGTTCTGGGTATTGGGATACAACGATAAATAAAGCACTACCTCTGACCTCAGTTGTTCTTTACAAAACATCAGGACAAAAGACAGGGAGACTTGAGGAATGCCAGAGAGTGAACTGAGGGAAGGGCAGTGGATAAAATGTCAGGAAAAGGGAAGGCCACCCATGGAACCACCCAGTTTTGGCTTTCAGATTAAACCACTGATGTTAGGATACAGAAGTGATGCTTTTAATTCCCACTTAGCCACTGGAATGAGTAAATGGATTTGGCAATAGAATGGACTGTGCATGTGGATGATCAAGAGGTGTAAGCCATCACCTCAAAGCAATGAGTCTGAGATATAAACAGAAGACCACCAATTAGATTAAAAATTAGGTATTCAGAGGACTAGGCAGACTAAATTTTAGGTTTGTCACATTAATCCTCAAGGGGTGGCTGGCCAACCACGTGAAGATATCTTTAAGTTATCTTCTGGACTAAAGCAAGGTTGTACAGAGGAGAAGATCAGAAGCAGAGAGGTATATTTATACCTTTGTGAAATGGCAAGTTAAACGGTGAAAAAGTGTGCCTTCTCTTTGGGGCTTCTGAAATAATGGTCATTAAATATCGCTGCCCTCTTTATTTAAGAAGTAGAAAGTGAGCAGTACAAATGACCTAAACTTTAGACACTTTAATGGCATCAATCTATCAGGGAAAACCACCGAAGACTAGGGAAAAGTAGATGAAATATCATGTCACTCCTGAAATTGTGATGGAACTTTCCAATATGACAGCAGGTTCATTTGCATGCTTCTGTTCATTTGACACCAGTGAGAATCTGATAATTCATTGCAGATTGTAGATTGCATCTGATATTACAACTATTTTTTAGTGGCCTTCTACGAGGCTTCCTCATTTATCTGGTTAGTTTTGTTCTCAGATATTTGCCATTTCCTCTTATATAAATGCATGCCTTTGGGACAGAAAGCCTGTGGGGACAGAGAGCAACAACTACGCAGGACTCACCGGGTTCCACTTGCTGTATATGGTGTGAGGCAGAGAAAGCAGAAAAGAGTCTGGATGCATTAGGTTGCAGAGGACCTACAAGAAGGAAATTGTGCTGGAGTTGGCCTAAGAAACTGAGTATCGGAAAAATAAATGAAGCCAAAGGATAGGAACTGTGTCACTGACATCCACATTCATGTTCTAGTTCCATATTGCAAAACGCTCCAAGTCTGAGGATGGGCTATTGCTACCTAACCCTAGCTGAGACCTATAAGTTTTTCTTTTCCCACTAGGAGTCAGGTTGTAATTTCAGAGACTGGCTGTATTTCTCAAAATTGAATTGTAGGCCTTGGAGAAGAAAGTAATTTTGATAACATAAGGGCAGGCCAAGTAAAAATGTAGAGTGCCATTTTTCCTTTAAGGAGGTCAGGAAGAAGAGAGGCAAATGATCCATGTAGGCAGGAAAATATAATATAAATCAAAATTACAGTCTTAGGCCTTGTTTTTTTAAACTTTTTTAGTATTCTATAGTTTATATGATTGTGTGGTTCTCTTGCTACAATTTAGTAAAATATATTTTTGGTTCCATGTAGTAGGTGATAATAACGAATTCTGCTGAAAACATAGAATAGATTGCAACAACATGGATGGACCTAGAAAGTATAATTCCAAGTGAAAGAAGGTAGTAAGAGATAGATAAAAACCATATGATTTAACTCATGTAGAATTTAAGAATCAAAACAAATGAGCAAAGGGAAAAAAGGCAAACCAAGAAACAGACTCTTAACTAGAGAGAACTGATGTTACCAGAAGAGAGATGAAACAGGTGATGGGGATTAAGGAGTGTGCTTGTTGTGGTGAGCACAGGGTGATTAAAATAAAAACTTTAAAAAAAGAGAAAAAAGCACAGGATAGAATATTATGATACTTAGAAAAGGGCTACATCTAATTTGGTATTGCATGTGATCAGAAACCCATTATTTTAATCCATCATTATCAATAATCATCCATGGGTCTTTTTCTACTGTAGTGTGAAGGGGAGGAGACTAGGAGTTTTGAGGAGGTGGGCAGAAAGTGAATTATCTGGAAGCTCTGATCAAGCAGAGCAGGCAGAAAGGACTAGCCCACCCCCTCTCTCTCCAACCCCATACTCTTCCCAACTCACTACGAAACAAACTTGGATAAGGTGGTTCATGAGTAGTAACTTCAGACAGATGTTAGTTTATGCAGCAGCTGTTTATTATTCTACTGTTTATGCAGCAATTATTCTGCTCCAGAGTAATGGAGCATGTCCTATACCCACAGGCCAATATCTAAGTAGGAGGCTAAATAGGGGGATTAGACAAAAAATAAAACTTACTCTTTTTTGTGAGTTGCTATGGAGAAAAAAAAATCTCCAAGTACAAAGGAGAAAATCTGATTCACTGATTAGGAATTGGGGGGAAAGTTACATAAATTATAAATCAGAAGTAATAAAATCAATCTCTCTTTACTTTTCAGACAACAAAACTATCATAACTGCCGTCAAGGAAAAGTATGTACAATGAAATTCACTGATAAAGCAACATGTTAAGGATATTTTGTAATATGAGATTAGAGAAAAATCTGTGAATCAGACAATGAGCAAAATCATCTGTTGACGTTAGTCAGTTTCCCTCTTTGTCTTCTTCTCTTCCTTGACTTTCACTCTCAGTTAATCTTGAGTTTTGCAGGGGTCCAAAGTTACTGTTATTGGCCCTTTGGGCAGAGGGGCTCAGGAGGATATATTGAAGGAGCATTAGGAGCTTTAGTCACCAGGTGAAAAGCATCAAATACCACAAACCCACTCCATAACGGGAAGCCATTAAGGGAAATGTCTTTGCATACTATTAAGATCTGGCTTAGGGCTGAGCATCCTGTCCCTTGGGCATGTGAACCAGGATGCCTAGATCTGTCTCTTAATTTTCCTAGGAGTAAGGAAAATCTTAGGGTCGTACTCCATCAAAAGAAATACCTGGTCACTTGAGAACTGCAACTTGGACCAGGCCAAGATCAGAGGGTGAATTTGATGAGCCCCAACTCTAGGGCTAGACAGAGGAATCGTGAACATGAGAGAGGTTCAGGGGAGTAGCACACACACACTTTTCACACATACACCTGCTCAATTCAGAAAACAAGCAACAAACACAAAGACATAGACATACTGGCACCAAAAGGATATTTCTTGGTTTAATAGTATAGTGAGAATAAGGTGAAAATCAGATTCTATTTATCACAGTTCACTTCATTATAAGAATGCCCCTATTTTATATACCAAGATTGGAAATGCCTCTTCTCTGCTACCTTATGAGTAATAATGTAGGACGTCTGTACATTTTCTCTGGTATTAAGAAAATAATATATATTGAAATTCTTGGCTCATATGTATTGGAACAGATTTGGACCAATTTAGATCAAGAAGGTAAGTAACTTACCTGTTAATGGTTAGATGTTAGAAGTGTTTGATTTCAGCCATGTTTATGTAAAACAAGTGTTTTTCAACCATATGTTATCATCCCAGACTATGTTTTTCAAACTCAATAGCCGTTTTCTAGTGCAAGCAGTAGGTGACAAAGAACGCATTAAGAGAACTAGATAGCGGTGATGTTTGCACGGCATTATGAGTGTGCTTAATGCCACTGAACTGTACACTTTAAAATGGTAAAATGGTACATTTTATGTTATGTGTACTTTATCACAATAAAAAGGCATTAAAATATTTGGGAATTGGGGTGGAAAAACTGGCTTTTCCCTGTAGTGGCTTTCAAACCTCTAACGGATCATGAGAGATATGCTACCTACAACAAGGTGCTAACTTTTCATTGAATGTTGGCCTAAACCTGAACAATCTGGAAGGTAACTTTGGAGGTAATTGGGAGGCAACAACCACATTATAGGGAATCTGGTGCCCAAATGCCAGGATATCAAACAATGCATAGCCAGAATGCCAGGCATCCAGCCTTTGCTGCCGCTGACTTTTATGCACAGCTTTGAAAAATAAGAGTTTCCGTGGAATGTATGCATTCTTGGTCTAGATGTCTTGAGGGTAACAATAACTTCAAAACAAATACTATTTTATTATAGGCAGGAGGATTTTTATGTTCCCAAAATATATCTTCAATAAGTAGAAGTACCTAAACAGAGTTTTTCAGGTGCAGTTTGCATCTGGCCCCAGTCCAGTCTTAGGTGTGACAGTGAGTACAATTAACCATTGAGGAAAATGTCATTCAGTTCTGGTCCTTGGGTTCTACTTCAGCTTATACTGAAGGACCCCCAACTTCCTCCTACTGCTCAGCCTTCTGGCCCTTTGAGTCTCAGGTGTATCTCAGCCTTTTGGACCTAAATGAATGTGTTTCCTTACTTCTGAGCCATCCTCTGTCTCCCTATCCAAGACAGTTTGCACTGAGAATTCTTTTGTTGCACCCAAACCCTGTTCACTTCCCCTAAATCATCAGTACTAATAGTTGACCATTAATTAAGCCTTAACAAGTAGCTGTAGTCATCAGCATATATAAAAGCACAGTGAACTTTCAGAGGAAGGCAACAACAGGCAGGCCACAGAGCCCACAGGCTGACCACTCCACTGTGGTGCTTTTTCACTATTGCCTCATAGCTGAATAGATGCCTACATAAAAAGAGGCTACCTCTGCAAAGGCATATAAATGTTTTGGAGGCAAATTTGTTTTCTGAAATAGTTTGTTAGAGGTAATCTGGTTTGTATTTTTAAGAATTATTTCATGGATCATAAACACAGTTTGTCTTTTTGCCAGAGCATTGGTTTTCTATGAGTTTAGACACCCACCTGGCTATTTTTAAATTTATGTATTTAAATTCAAGTTACTTAACATACAGTGTTGTACTATTTTCAGAAGTAGGAACCAGTGACTCATCACTTCCGTATAACACCCAGTGCTCATATCAGCAAGTGCCCTCCTTAATGCCCATTACCCACTTAGCCCATACCCCCACCCACCTCCCCTCTAGCCACCGTTTTTTTTCTCTGAATTTAAGACTCTCTTATGGTTTGCCTCCCTCTCTATTTTATTTTTCCTTCCCTTCCCTTATGTTTAGCTGTTTTGATTCTTAAATTCCACATGAGTGAAATCATAATGACATTTGTCTTTTTCTGACTGACTTATTTCACTTAGCATAATACACTCTAGTTCCAACTCATAAATATGGAGAACAAACTGAGGGTTACGGGAGGGATTGTGGGAGGGGGATTTGGCTAAATGGGTAAGGGGCACTAAGGAATCTATTCCTGAAATCATTGTTGCACTATATGCTAACTAATTTGGATGTAAATTTTTAAAAATAAAAAATAAAATTAAAAAAATAGTAGTAAAAATAAAATAAAATAAAATAAAATAATACACTCTAGTTCCATCCATGTTGTTGCAAATCACAAGATTTCATTCTTTTTGATCACCAAGTAGAATTCCATTGTATATATATACCACATCTCCTTTATCCATTCATCAGTCGATAGACATTTGGGTTCTTTCCATAATTTGGTTATTGTTAATAGCACTGCTATAAACATTGGGGTGCTTGTGCCCCTTCGAATCAGCATTTTTGTATACTTTAGATAAATACCTAGTAGTGCAACTGCTGTGTTGTACCTGTATTTTTAATTCTTTGAGGAATATCCCTACTGTTTTCCAGAGTGGCTGCACCAGTTTGCATTCCCACCAGCAGTGCAAAAGGGTTCCCCTTTCTCCACATCCTTGCCAACAGCTGTTGTTGCCTGAGTTGTTAATGTTAGCCATTCTGACAGGTGTGAGGTGGTATCTCATTGTCATTTTGATTTGTATTTCTCTGATGATGAGTTATGTTGAGCATATTTTCATGTATCTGTTAGCCATCTGGATGTCTTCTTTGGAAGAGTGTCTATTCATAGCTTCTGCCCATTTCTTCACTGGATTATTTGTGTTTTTGGGTGTTGAGTTTGATAAGTTCTTTATAGATTTTGGATACTAACCCTTTCTCTGATATGTCATTTGCAAATGTCTTTTCCCATTCTATAAGTTGCCTTTTAGTTTTGTTGATTGTTTCCTTCACTGTGCAGAAGCTTGTAATCTTGATGAGGTTCCAATAGTTCATTTTTTCTTTTATTTCCCTTGCCTCCAGAGACATGTCTAGTAAGATGTTGCTGTGGCCAAAATCAAAGAGGTTGCTGTCTGTTTTCTCCTCTAGGATTTTGATGGCTTCCTGTCTTACATTTAGGCCTTTTATCCATTTTGAGTTTATTTTTGTGTATGGTGTAAGAAAGTGGTCCAGGTTCATTTTTCTGTGTGTCGCTGTCCAGCTTTCCCAGCACCATTTTCTGAAGAGACTTTTTTCCCATTGGATACTCTTTTCTGTTTTGTTGAAGATTAGTTGGCCATACAATTGTGGGTCTGTTTCTGGGTTCTTTATTCTGTTCCATTGATCTGTGTGTCTGTTTTTGTGCCAGTACCATACTGTCTTGATGACTACAGCTTTATAATACAGCTTGAAGTCTGGAATTGTGATGCCTCTAGCTTTGGTTTTCTTTGTCAACATTACTTTGGCTATTCCCGGTCTTTTCTGGTTCCATACAAATTTTAGGATTGTTTGTTCTAGCTTTGTGAAGAATGCTGGTGTTATTTTGATAGGGATTGCATTAAATCTGTAGATTGCTTTGGGTAGTATAGACATTTTAACAACATTTGTTCTAATCCATGAGCATGGTATATTTTTCCATTTCTTTGTGTCTTCTTCAATTTCTTTCATAAGCTTTCTGTAGTTTTCAACATACAAATCTTTTACATCTTTGCTTAGGTTTATTCCTAGGTATCTTATGGGTTTTCATGCAATTGTAAATGGAATAGATTCCTTGATTTCTCTTTCAGCTGCTTCATTATTGGTGTATAGAAATGCAACCAATTTCTGTACATTGATTTTATATCCTGCGACTGAATTCACATATCACTTCTAGAAGTATTTTGGTGGAGTCTTTCAGGTTTTCCATGTAGAACATCATGTCATCTGTGAAAAGTGAAAGTTTGAAAGTTTGAAAGTTTGACTTCTTCTTTGCCAATTTGTATGCCTTTTATTTCTTTTTATTGTCTGATTGCTGAGGCTAGGACGTCCAGTACTATGTGGAACAACAGTGGTGATAGTGAACATTCATGTCGTGTTCCTGACCTTAGGGGAAAAGCTCTCAGTTTTTCCCCATTGAGGATGATATTAGCTATGGGTCTTTCATATATGGCTTTTATAATGTTAAGGTATGTTACTTCTATCCCTACGTTCTTGAGGGTATTTATCAAGAAAGGATGCTGTATTTTTTTCAAATGCTTTTTCTGCATTTATGAAAAGGATCATATGGTTCTTATCCTTTCTTCTATTAATGTGGTTTATCACATTGATTGATTTGCAAATATTGGACCAGCCCTGCAGCCCAGGAATAAAGCCCACTTGATCATGATGAATAATCCTTTTAATGTACTATTGAATTTGCTAGTATCTTGTTAAGAATTTTTGCATCCAGGTTCATTAGGGATATTGGCCTGTAATTCTCCTTTTAGGTGGGGTCTTTGTCTGGTTTTAGAATCAAGGTAATGTGGCCTCATAGGATGAGTTTGGAAGCTTTCCTTACATTTCTGTTTTTTGGAACAGTTTTGAGAAGAATAGGTATTAACTCTTCTTTGTCTGGTAGAATTCCCCTTGTTTGTTGGGAGGAAATACAAGGCCTCTTATTTGTTGGGAGATTTTTGATAACTGATTTGATTTCTATGCCAGTTATGGGCCTGTTCAAATTTTCTATTTCTTCCTGTTTCAGTTTTGGTAGTGTGTGAGTTTCTAGGAATTTGTCCATTTCTTCAAGATAGCCCAATATGTTGGCATATAATTTGTCATAGTATTCTCTTATTATTGTTTTTATTTCTGTGTATTTGCTTGTGATCTCTCCTCTTTAATTCATGATTTATCTATTTGGGTTCTCTCTCTTTCCTTTTTGATAAGTCTGGCTAGGGGTTTATCAATTTTGTTTATTCTTTCAAAAAACCAGCTTTTAGTTTCATTGATCTGTTCTACTGGGGGTTTTTTCCTATGTCTTTTTTTTTTTTCAAAAACTTTTTCAATGTTTTTTTATTTTTGAGAGAGAGAGTGAGAGACAGAGCATGAGTGGGGGAGGGGCAGAGAGAGAGGGAGACACAGAATATAAAGTAGGCTCCAGGCTCTGAGCTGTCAGCACAAAGCCCAATGCAGGGCTTGGGCTCATGAACCAAGATCATGACCTGAGCCAAAGTCAGACACTCAACTGACTGAGCCATGCATGTACCCCGCCTATGTCGTTTATTTCTACTCTAATCTTTATTATCTCCCTTCTTCTGCTGGCTTTAGGCTTTATTTTCTGCTCCATTTGTAGCTCCTTTAGATGTAAGGTTAGGTTGTGTATTTGGGACCTTTTTTGCTTCTTGAGATAGGCCTGAATTGCAATGTACTTTCCTCTTAGGACGACTGCCTTTGCTCTATCCAAAGGGTTCGGACTGTTGTGTTTTCATTTTCATTTCATTACATGTATTTTTTATTTCTTCTTTAATTTACTGGTTAACCCATTCATTCTTAATTTTTTTATGTTTATTTATTTTTGAGAGAGATAGAAACAGAGTGTGAATGGGTTAGGTGCAGAGAGAGGGGGACACAGAATCTGAAGCAGGATTCAGGTTCTGACTGTCAGCACAGAGCCCAATGCAGGGCTAGAACTCACGAACTGCAAGATTATAACCTGAGCTGAAGTCAGACGCCCACCTGACTGAGCCACCCAGATGCCCCACCCATTCATTCTTTAGTAGGATGTTTTTTAGCCTCCATGTATTTTGAGGGCTTTCCAATTTTTTTCTTGTGGTTGATTTGAAGTTTCATAGCATTATGATCTCAAAATATGCATGGTATGAACTTCCTCTTTTTGTATCTGTTGAGGGCTGATTTGTGACCCAGTATGTGATCTATTCTGGAGAATGTCCCATGTGCACTTGAGAAGAATGTGTATTCTGCTGCTTTAGGATGAAATGTTCTGGATATATCTGTTAAGGCCATCTGTCCCAGCCACTTGGCTATTTTTTTTAACCAGGAAGCCATTTATGCTCAGCAATAAATGCTGAAAATCAAAGTTCCAAGTGATTTTGAATCAAAGGGAATCTTATTCAAAGAATAGATCGCAGCCACAGAGAATAAACCAACTTGAAATTAGATATTCCAAATAGATGTTTTGCTGTGTTCATTCTATACACCATTGCTGGATTCTAGCTATGCATTCTTTGATACAAGGAATTAAAGGTAGCACCTGTCCCTAAAAGAAATTCATATATGATTTCCCTTGTGTCCTGCTTACCTCCTTTCCAGGTAACTTCAGAAGAACTGAACAATATAATTCATAATATAATGACCTGGGTTGTGGCTGCAGTGACCAGTATATTATACCCAGCCATCACAAAATATGAAAAAAGGTTGCAAAATACTACATACCCATCGTCTGATGACTCTACCCTCTCTTCAAATAGTGTGAGTTGCTGTAGCACATGCAGTGAAATGCTTCTATATGAACTAAGTAAGGCATTTCAGGCAGAGGTCTGTACAGACACAGCTGACAGGTCACTACAGCAACCAGCAGCACCTGTAAGACCATCTTCTGCCCACAAAGAAAGAACAGTTATGGGAAAAACTCATCACAGGAAAAGACAACATAAAACCTCTGGACCACTGAGACCATTGAGACCTCTGGATAATGAGACCACTGAATCCCCCAAGATTAAGACCTGCAAATATGATAGTCACCTTTCTGCACTGATTGAAACAGGCACAAAGGAATCTAAAGATGGCTCAGAACACCCACTGTCTACTGATGAAAAAGCAAAAGTTGTAAAGGAGATGCAGGAGTTAAAGAATGTTTTTGATAACTTTAAATATCATCTAAAAGAGGAAACTGAGCTGATTTTAGAAAATACATTTCATGAAATGGTGTCTGAATTAACCCAAACCATCCCCATTCTTTCTTCTGTTACAGCCAAAGCTCTGGTTGACCAAACTGACACTGACAAAGGAGACTTACTCTCCAATGCCAATATCTCCTCAGCAGCTGCTGAAATTATGGAAAGCGTGCTTGAGAAGTTACAGTCTGCAGTTGAGAAAAAATGTATTGAAGTATTTGCATAAGAAAATTTGTCAGTTCACTTTAAATCAGACTTACCATCCAGTGGAGAACATTGCATTTCTCCAGAAGAAAAAACTCCAAAAGCTTCACTGCCTTATACTGTGGAGAACATGAGTGATATTGCAGAGGATATGGTTCATGTGATTTTAGAAAAGCTGAGGGCTCTTGCATCTTCTAAGCAAAATGAACTTGCTCATCTTGAAATCACAACTGAATTGGCTTATCAACAACACAGGGAAGATCCAATATATGTGTCCCTTCAAAGAGCCAGTAAAAGGAAATCCAGTGCTGAACCTGATGCAGCCAATTTGATTGGCCAAGAAGAAATACAAAATATAGTGTCAAATATTTTTTCCCAGTCCTCTCTGGTTGGTTATATACAGGAAGCAGTCAGTACTATATTAAATTATATACGAATTGGACTTAATAATGAAAGGCTCATTGCAACTAAAGAAACAATGATCATCCTTCAGCTACTTGATGATATCTTGGCTCAGCTACATCAGAAACCACCAAAAACAGTTGTCCAAAAGAGAAGACACCCCAACCTAAGTAGTCCTTCTGGTACTGAAGAAGAGCACAGACTCACCAGCACTAGAGTAACTAATGATCCTAGATATGGATGCCTGTTTCCACCTATTAATGTTCTTGGCATGGTTCTTTATTCTGAAGATGAAGATAAAGAAATAGATAAGATTGTGGAAAATGTGCTGATTTCATCTATCAAAGGTGAAAAAGCAAAATTACAAGAACAGCTTCCTGATCACTGGTTAACAAGGGAAAATCCTGATTTAAAGTACAAAAGAAATATGAAATTACCTACAAAGTCTGCTTCTCAAGGCAAAGTAGCATTTCCCGACTGGGGATTAAAGACCGACCTTCCAGTTTTTGATAATAGGGACGTTTTTAATGATAATCCATGTTTGAATAATGACCTTTTGCTTCTCGGCCAACATGTAAAGCATCAAACACAAAAAGCCTCAGAAAATATAATTACAAGTATTTTAGCAGAGATGCTCAAAGACATATCTTCTGGGCCCTCTGGTCACCTAGATTATAAAAATGATAAGGAAGCTTCAGTTCTTACCTCAGGAAGCCCACAAGATCGGTCCTTTCAAGACTGGATGAACCAGATGTTCTCTGTGTCAGAAATCCAAAGAGTATCTCAAGAAATTGTAGATGCTGTATTAAAAATACTTTACATAGCTTGTAGTCACATTATCAGTCATTACTCATCAGTACATGAAAATTCTCTAGATAATGCTGACATACCAAATAAAGAGCCATTAGAAATATGGTTTGAGAGTAAAAGGAAGATGAAATTTTTATCTTTACTTGGCATAGACCCTACAAGAGATCCCTGGTTAGAACCTGAAGAAAGTGAATCAACACCTGAACCTATAGTTCACATTAGTGATAAGATCATCTATACAATTTTTAAGAAGCTAAAATCATTTATGTGTCCAAAATTGCAAAACTGCTTTAAACTAGAAAGCCATGCTGATCTTTCAAAGCCTGCACCTGACAGGAAACCATTTCAATCTCACCTTGGTACTTACACAACTAAAGTGGTAAAAATTGTTTTGGATGTAATACAGAAAGAACTGAAATATAATAAGAAAAATCTAAATCTTGGGAAGAGTGGCTCTCCCAAGGACTTTATAGATACAGGAGTTTTTGCTGACTATGAAAAGAAATTAGACTCTGTTGTCACAAGGCTAAATACTGACATTATGATAAATTCATTAGCAACTTGTATTTGTGAGTTGTTAAGTGGAAATACAGGTAAAAGCAATGTTATGCTCCCTTCAGATAAGCTAAGGTCTAAAATCTCACATGAAACTGCTGGCATTGATCAACAATGTCATTGTCCTTGTATGCAAGAAGAAGTTGACAAATGTACCAGATTGCAAGTGTTAGATAGAATCGGGGATACCTTATATGACATGTTACATGAGCTCATAGGAGACCATCCATGTTCTCCCCCATCTGATGAACAAAATAGAGACTGGATCAATGAGAATTTGAGGACAACCACTGCACTGCAGTCTAATATTCAGCTCATTTCTCATACAATTCTAGAAGATATCATTAGAAAATTATGTAGTGTTGAAATGGATCACAGTTTCACAAATTCAGAATTTAAAGCTATCTCAGAGCATATTGATACTGACAGCCTATCATTTTCTTTGCTTATTGAGGAAATGAGCAGATGCTTTGACATAATCACCAGCACGGTGTCCAGTATGATCCAGCCAGGTAGCAAAGAGGTGACTAACAACAAGGAAAATACAACTGCCCACAAAACACAGACCACAAAAGTAAAGCATCAAGATAAACTGGAAGTCATGGCTTCAGAGATCTTTGAAATGGTTTTTGCTAAATTGAAAGGGTTTGCCAACAGAAATTTAGAAATTCTGGGCACTACAATCAGTGGAAATAAAAAGAGCAACAAGAGGTACCGGGAAAGTGAAAGTATCAACATTTGTACAAACACACATGAAAGACAATTGCAGTCTGCTTTATATGTGCATGCAAAGAAAGTATCAAGTACTATTTTGAAGGCTATGCAAACGGAATTAAATGTGAGCTTGCCAAATTTTGAAACAGGTATGACCAAGCCACTACAGGAGAAAGAAATGCTTAAGAATCTAGTCAATTTAATTTTAGATGCAGGGCATGCACATAAGTTTAATGAAACTGAACCAGAAGAGCAAGGCATTGAAAATTACAGATACAGGCCAACCTATGGAAATTTTCTTCCTGGAGGAGCTGACCCAGAATCTTATCTAGAAGATCTTGCAGATATAGAGAAAGAAAGTGCTGGAGAGGAAAGACCGTCAGAAGAAACTAAATCAGAATCTCTTAAGCAATGGTACCTAGAAAGAACATTTAAAAAAATTGAAGTAGAACTCAAAGAGCCAGGAAAGTCCCCAGTTGTGCCCATTATAAGAAATATTTTGAATGAAATTTTTCAGAATCACTTAATTGATCAATTAAATGTGCTTACTCTCTCCCAGTCTCATTTATGGGACATTCCTCATGCTGGCAGTAAGCCATTTGCTCAAAAATCAATTCAGTCTGTGGATAAAAGAATGGATCTTTTAGTGTCTGAAGCAGATGTAACTGTTGTTGTAGCTAATATTGTTAGAACCATACTTAAAAAACTTTATTCTGCAGCCATGACAGATAGAAATGCAAATGAAAATAGACATAACACTATCACCTGCTTGGCAAATATCTCTTTTCCTGAACATTACAGTGGGGAAAAGGCCTCTGCTCATTCTACCACACTGGACAGAAATCCAGGTACATTTCAGTCCACACTCAGTAGTGGTAAAATAACCAAAATGAATGTAGTTGAAGATATTATACAGTCAGTATTAACAAATCTAGAAATGTTTGCTACTTACAAAGTAAAAGCTCTCTTTTGTCCTCATATCAATCTCACAGTTCCAATAGCTTTGCCTCTACAGCACGATGAGACTGCTTTAAGCCAACCATGGCTATCCACCAAAGATTCATATTCTGATGATCAATGTTCCTGTTGCTCAGTGGATCATAACAAGTCTGGAGAGACCACCTCAATATGTCACCCGACTGCCTGTAAATTAAGTAGATATGCAACAGAAGTGGCTAGACTAATTTTACAAGGAATCAAACAGAAGTTAGATAAAGAAATGGAAAATCCATTCTTAGCTCATAATATTGCGGTTTCTGACAGGAACCCAAGTCAGACTGTCAACACAGTGTTAAGTATTATGTCTACTAAAGGTAAATATGAAAAAAATACATTTGACAGAGCGATTGATCTAAGTTGGCCAGAAGATATTGTTGAAAGGCTGTTCAATAAAAGCGATTATCGAAAAAAACTTCAACTTCAAATACTAGATACCATTGAGGGTATCTTAAGTGACATTTGCGAGAAAACACTAGATGAGAATAATGTCCTACTTGCTGAATCCACTCTTAATAAATGTAATACAAGTGGGAAACATTTAGAAGCAAACTCTGAAACAAACGCCAAGTGTGCAAATAAGGCTGTTCCAATGCTTTTAGTTCCTAAGTCTTGTGTCGCTATGATTTCCAGTGATATGGTGAATATTGTTCTTCAAAGTCTCACTTCTGCTATCATGCTTGGTGTAAATGCAAAGGATTCTATTTCTCCAAAATTGCCCCTGATGTTTTCTGGTGTATGTCCCAAATCAGAGCATCAACAATCTCCTGTTATGGACCCAGTGAATGAAGGGAAAAGGGAGATACATCCATTTGCAAGAAAGGGAAGATATGTACAGCTGAAATCAGTCTACTCTGATGATAATCAGACAACTGTACTTAAGAAACAAGATGCCAAGAAATATGCTTCTGACCCATGTGAAGAAAATGCTCACTTCATTACTAAAACCATTTCGAATAGATTAAAATCTTTTGCCACAGAAAGAATAGATTTTCTACTTACTCTTGATAGTCAGACTAGAGAAAAACCATATGTTTTCCCAGAACTTACAAATTATAAACAAAACGACAGTCTATTTCTTGAAGCAAACCAAATGCCATCAGATGTGAGTATCCCAAAAATCTCAACAGCCAGAACCATTCTTGGTCAAGATGTCACAGATTACACATTTGCTAAATATAGGGAAAAACATAGACCTTCAATTCATATATCACAAGGTAGTCTTAGGGAATATGCTGACATAATTGCAAGTACCATTTTGATGCTTATAAAAAATGACATAGATTTAGAAATCCAAAAGATGTATTCATATCCAAACAATACCTCATTCCAAGAAAACATAATTGTGAGTGAAACTGTCAACATCTTCAATAGTTTACATGATAAAATATCTTTAAAGGCAAATAGGCTTTACTCACAGCAGAACCCTAATCTATTTACACAACTAGCTGTACAAAATGAAATATTGCCTGGTCAAAGAAAGATGGAAGACAACACTGAACTATCTCTTTTTTCAAAATACCCACATCAAAACCAAACTCTATCAGAAGCAGAAAACCTGAGAAGGGTTTTGGAAGAGATATTTAAAAATGGAGAATCTAGACAGGAAAAAACTGCTTTGTTAAATGCAATTAATGAAATTTTAAAGAAGGTATATCAGAGGGTAATGGAAGACATAGGCCATTGCCCTCCATGTAATGAACTCCCCCACTTTACATCTGATTCTAAAATTAAAACATCAATAGCAGCACACAAAAAACCCTTGCAGTCATATATAAGCAGTGTTGCAAATGACATAGTAGAAAGTGTTTTTGGAAAAATGTTCTCAATAGTTATGACATCCTTATATGAAAACAATAAGGTCAGGGGAGAACTGGAAGCATCTGGCAGTGATGAATTACTGGTGAATCCATCATACTTTCAAGACTTGAAACAAGCAGAAAGAAGTGTTCCCCCCGAACATGTGATACTGCAAGTTTGCCCTTCTACAGGCATTAGAAGCATGACTTCTTTGGAAAACACCTTACTGCAAACTTCTCCATTGCAAGTGGGTGAAGAATTGGCCCAAAATGTTCTCAAAAAGATCACAAATTTTGTTTTACAAAACCTAGAAGAGAATTTGTCCCCTAAAGATCAATCTGATGAAATGCAATCTCTGAGGCCATGCAGTTCTAAAGCTAGTTCCAAAGGCAGCCCTAATGCGAGTTTTAAAACACACTTTAAAGCAAAATCAAAAGTTCTCTCTTTGCCTAAATTTGGAACAAAACCACACCTAGAACCTAGTGGTGCTAAAGCCAAAAACAAGACCAAGTTAAGTCCTAGAGAGAAGACTTTAAGAGGCAGTCAGTCCAATACTGGCATTGGTCTGCCATACCTGCTATCAACAGGGGATGCTAAAAACTCCTTAGTGAGAAAAAAACTCCCCACTGCGGAACTAAAAATGTATGCCAAGGATATAGTAAGCAATATTCTGGAAACAATTGTAAGTGAATTTCAAAAGATGAGGCAAAATAGGCTAATGGTAAATACAAACACTTTAACTTCTGATCAAATCTTGACAGCAAGCAAAATAGTTAATGCAGTTTTGCAAGGATTATATGCTACAAAGAACAACAAGTTGGCCAGCCAAACAAAAGGCTCATACTCGCATGATCTCAAACTTTCACAGACAAATTTTAGGGCAATCTCTCTTGCAAATCCAGAAGCCCATTTGTCTTTGGAGAATGTTTCTTCGCAGCTAGAGAAAGTCTTTTCTAAAGAAGATATTTTTAAACAAATGCTTGATAAATGGCAAACAGAATCAAATGACATAGAAAATGAAAAATATAAGCTATTGATGATAGCTGAGACTGTTTTGAATGAAATTTCAATGAAAACAAAAGAATTAGAACAATCTGTTTCACTTTTAAATTTGTCACTTCTTGATGCTTGTGAAAGCAGGTACAACTTTAAAAAAGTTGCCTTTAGAACTGCGGGTTCCCAAGTACAAATTAACATATTTGGTCAGGAAATTGTTAAAAAGCTATTTGAAAAATTAGAGGTGTACTTCATGACTCAGATGTTCATAACAGATGGTGAAGAGATGCTAGAAAGCAAGAAAGAAACTACTACTAGAAATCAAGGTGGCTCCTTAACAACAAACATCCTCAACAGTGTACCAACATATAACACAAAGTTGAAAGACAAAATATTTGGGGGTTCTAGCCACCAAATTGCTCAAGATATCATGGAAGGGGTTCTGAACACCTTAGAATCATTTGCAGACCTACAGTTTAAACATATCTCTACATATGCTTTTTCTGAAATTGTGAAAATACCTATTGAAAACTTTGTTGCTGTCCAACAGAAGCCATTAATGAAAACGATATTGCCCAAGTTACAACAACTGAATATGTTTCCTGATGAATCTAAATCAAGTAGTATGATCTCCCAGGAGAACATGAAGACGACCCTTCGACAGCTTCACTCATTCCATTCAGAACTGCTTACTTATACTGCTAATACTGTCAATAACATGCTTGGTGTAATTAAGAACAAGCTAGACAAAGAAAAATGCCAAATGGAACCATCTTCAAGTCAGATCATCAGCACACTGATGGACCTGTGTACTCATTTCTATGAATCTATGATAAAAAGCCATCCAAAGGAAAATCTGCTCCAATTAGCTGAAAATGCCAACACTGCCAATTGGCACAAGTTTGTAACTGGGATGGGAATGTTCACTTCAAAGTCAAAGGGAGTTAGCTGTGGGGATGATCTTCCACAAATCCCTGGCTTGTATTTTTATTCAGAGGAAGATAGAAAAGTAAAGGATAAGATTTCCTCAAATCTATCTTCATATGTCAGATACTCTGCAGGTGATACACCTAAATCCAGAAAGCCATTGGAAGGGCTTGAGTCAGAACTTAAACCATTATATTCTAGAAGTGAAGGCCAAGGCCTCAGCCATTTTGATCAAGCCACGAAAGGAAACAGCTCTCTCCCAGAAGGCAGCATCTTACAAAAACCATCTCAGAAATCTGGTGACTCTGTGCAAGCAGCACCAGAGCACTCCACATCCTTCATAGAAATGGAAGAAGGTGAAAATCAAAGAGTTCATCACTGTGAGTTCCCAAAACCAGTTGTTAAGCTAAACCAAAAACAGACAACCATTTCTCCACCCAAAATATGTGTAGCTGAAGAAAATATTGTCAATACGATGCTGTTGAGTTATGGCCTCTCAAGTCAAACCCCACAAACTAATGAAAGTATAGAAACAATGAAGCCATTTTTTGTATCAAAGGAAAGGCCTTTGTCTCTAATGTCTGAAGAACAAAAGGATAATAAAAGCTTGCTTAAAATATGGGAAAAAAGAATCAGCTCTAAAACCAAAGAAGAAAACAGAAGCCTTATAGCAAGTGTAGACAATTTTACTTTACTGGAAAAATGGAAAGATAAGTACCAAATATTAGAAAAAATAGCACCTCTTGAAGAGGCTGAAGTCATTGCTTTTGCAGATCAAGAACTGGGACCACAGGAAATCCATTTAGTAGCAAGATATGTTACTACAGCTGTGGTCACACATTTCAAGAACTTTGAAGCCAGAGGTGAGTGAGGAATGACTTATAAAGAATTGGCATCATTTTAGAAAAAAAAAATCCATGAGTTTTGTTTCACCTCTCACATCCAAGAAGCTGCATCCATTGCTTCTCTGAAAGTAATCTTGGATTTGGGGTGGCTGATTGTGTGTTTTTCAACTGGTCAGTATGCTAAAAGGAAAAAAAATGTTGATACATTTACATAAGTTTTATTTGGAGGAGTGTTGTGCAGTTTTCACTATCAACAGATGAAACTAAATGGGCATAATTTAAAGTGATATATTTTGTTCGGCATGAGGTATCACTAGGACACGATGAAACCAGTTGTCTTTCTTGGGATATACAGTTGCTCTAAAGGCAAATTCCCAAACATAAGTTCAAAGAGGATTTTTCTTTTTATGTGTTTTTTTAAAAGAATGATTTCTTAAATTATAGTCAGACTTTCCATACATAGACTGTAATGATCCAACTTATTTTTGATATATACAGTTAGTCTTTGCAATTATTGATGATAGAGTTTACAAGAACAGTGGCATCAAACTTGTTCTGTTCATGTGCCACTATTCTGACTTAAGCTCTTTTTTAAGTACAATACTCTAAACCCATGCTTACAAATAGGATATATGCACTCCCTTTTTATGAATGCTTACATGCATATTTTTGGGTTGAACCGTATAAAATAGCCATTTTTGTGTGTCAAAAACTGTCAAATATCAGCAGTTTCATTCAGTTCAATTTACTGTATACTATAGAGTCACAAACTGGATAATTAGCTAAACAGCTGAAAATGTTTTCAAGAATAATATGAGGTCTCTAGTTATCACTGGAATCACTCTAGGGCATTGCACCTAAAGTTGAAAATCATTTCTCTGCCCCAAGATTTCCAAAAGCTAGAAATATGTTTATACAAGAAAGAAACAAACACTTACAGATCTGAATTCTGTTTGGCCATTTTCTTAACGTCCTGGTGGAAGTAAAGTCCCACATGTGGGAAATAGAGATTTGAATAAAACTCAGTTCCTTCCTTGACTAGGTTTTTCTATTTCTTGACTGAGGTACCCCCAAGGTAAAATTCGTGTATAAAATATTGTTAGTATTTTGAATGCTCAACATTTTCCCTTAATGCATGTTAAAAATAGTAACGTTTTCTATTTTAAGGTCCTCTTGATGAAAAAGTATCTATTGTTTCCACACCGTTAAGGAAAAAATATGAATCAAAGCAGCCTCTAAAAGACATTAACTATGATTCTTCACTTTATCAATTTTGTGAACATCTCACTGAACTGGTTATTTCCTATATAATTTCAAGCATTTATGACTGTACTGAAGATGGTGAAACAAAGCAGAAATTACTGGAAAACCAAGATGCAGCATTTAGCAAGGTTATTCTAGTTCATTCACAAGTGTTTGCAAGTTGGTCAATTTCTGTCAGAGGACTTGCTTTAAACATTTCTGAAATCATTATTCAAATCCTTATTAATAGTGACATTTTAAAGGAAGACATTACACAACAAGTGGTTTCTGTGAAAACAAAATATATTTACTGCCCAAGAGTAGCTGCGGCTGACTTCGGTGATCTCTTTCAGGATCTCTTAATAGGAGTGATCCATGTTCTGTCCAAAGAAATAGGAATAAAGCATCAGCATGGCAGCAGAGGAAGAAACAAGCCACTCTCCATACTTAAAAGCCATAGTTTGCCCATTTGCAACAAAACCAAAACTATGAAAAGACAGACAGGCCCCAGAGGTTGGGAGTCAACTCCTACTCAACAAATTAATCAGCTAGTACAGAAAAATAAACTAAACTCACTGGCATGTAAGTTAGGCACTCTGGCTGGTAGCCTAAAAACTCATGGATCCAAGGAGGTAGTCAATAAAATTTTCAATATTGTTTTCAATTTGTTTTTGCCAGATGAATGCCCAAATTGGGACATGAATTCCAATAAAATACCAAGAAAAATGTTCCTATCTTCAAATAATCAGCAAAGCCTTAGAATACCTAGAAATAACCCAGGACTCTCCCCCAAATCAGCTTTTCTTCTGAATGTTGTATGTGAGAAACTTATTAGAATACTTTTGGAAGAATGTACAGCCAACAACTTCCTTACAGATAGCCCTCCTTCTGATGAAATTTCAGTAGAACGTCAACTGTTCAACATACTACAAAATGTAGAGGATTATTGCAGGGAAACTATGGACTCTGGTTCACCATTTGAAGAATATGACATGTCAGACCTTTTGGAAGATCTGGCAGAAATAAATCAAGAATCTATGCTTAGTATTACTTCCCATACCTTGGTAAAATCCTTAATAGAAAAACTGTCATGTGGTATACATCAACCTCCCAGAAGTCCACTTTTTACAAGCAAGAATTTAACGTATAGTACTAGAGAAAGACTCCCTAGCTTCCCCAAAGGAAAAAGGCCAGAATTAAAAGAATCAAGACTGGGTAAACACTCTGTAAGATTCATGAGTTATGACAGCAAGCCTTTGACAGAACCACTGAATAATCCCAGGGTGGTACATTCCAAAACACAAGTCCAATTTTGTAAGCAATTTTCAGGAAAATTCCCTCCTCAACCTCCTCTTCAAAGACCAGGTAAAAAAGAATTGAATGCAACAGCCATTCTTAACATGAAACATCCAGAATGCATGTACACAGGGGTTTACTCTGCCACATTTCTGGAGGAAATAATTGCAGACATTTTCCTTAATCTCTCTACCTCATTGCAGGGCAAAAATGTAAACATCACTGAAGCTCAGCTCAATGAGATAAATATATTAGATGTCAACTCTGTAGTGAATGAATTTAACAATGCTCGAATCACTGTTTTACGGGATGTTGAAGAAAGGATATGTTTTCCATCAATCAATAAAGAAACTGTTAGAAAGATTGTTGACTCAGTTAATAATGATGTTTCATGGGAATATGCATTACAAGTTACCAGTGGCCATCATCTGACACATGCTACCACCTCAGTAGCAGAACAGATAACTAATGGCATATTGAAAAAGAGTGTAGACTACCAGCTCCCATTGTGCTTTGTAGGAAAGATCATGCTTAATTCATATTACCCTCTTAAAGCTGAAAATATATTGCAGAAACTTCAAAACAACCTGAGAGAACTTAATTACCAAGGTCAACATTCAGCGGGCTATACTACCATATTATCACACTCATTTTTAGAAGATGTCATCAGAAAGTTATTATTTCAGCTCATTTCTCCACCCTGCAAGGCTTCTTGCTTTGGAAAGAAGTATTTAATGACTTCAGATTTTAATGAGATGCCCACCTGTATAATAAATAAGGTTTTGTTAGCCATTTCAAAGCATAAGATTTGGCTCACTAAATATAATTGTCAACATCTATATACAGAAAAAAACCTTCAAAATATGGTGGAGTCTGTTTATAATAATGTTTTACAAATATCTGACTCTCTTGTGTCAATACAGAAAAGTATAGTAAGCCAAAGCCCAGTTATGCTTGACCGAATGGCCAGTCTCATTATTCAAGAGATTATTGACAATCATCTTCAACCCTTCTTGTGTGGAGAGAGCTTACCTTGTTCAATGACTCCATTGGATGAAATATCAAATATGGTTAAAGGGGTTCTCAGTGAGGTCACAGAGTCACATAGACCTCTGAAGCCATCATCACTAGGTATGGACTTTTATCCTAATGCATTTGTAGAAGATATTGTTGCCGGACTATTATCAAAGGTCTTTAATCCAAAATATAACACTGAATATGAACTGGATAAAATGACCCAAAAAGTAGTAAACTCAATAAATAACCATTTTAACCAAGCTAAAATCTGCATTCTTCGTGATGACCAAAAACAGTCTTTCCCCACTGTAGATACAGACACTGTGGATAAACTCATCAATTCAGTTTATGAGGACGTTCTGAAACAGCATGGGCTAGCCCCTGAGGTTGACAATGAAGAATTCAAAAGCAGTGATATTTTTGCAGAAAATGTTGCCAATTTAATTGTGGATGCTATTTCTGATTATCTTTTTCACCCACTGTTTTCTGGGGATTTGTCAGCTTCCTCCTATGCTACTTTAACAGCAGAGAACATTATTCAGAACATCTTTAGTGACAGCAGTGAAACTACCAAGTCAAGCCAGCATCTATCTCCATCTAACACCTTGCTGCCATACACATTTTTAGAAGCCATAATTAGAGTACTGTTATCTAGAATCTTTCCTTCTACATCTAACATGGTTCCATGCAGTGAAACCCCAAAAGGTAGATTAGGAATTAATTGCAGTGAAATCTCTTCAAAGCTAATCAGTGATATTAGGATGAAAATTTCCCAACATGAAATTCGATTTTCAAAAGATGAAGAAACCAAATCTACTTATTCAGAGGATGATGCTCAGCATCTTGCTGATTCTGTATTAAGAAATATCTTGCAAAATTCTGGGTCTAAAGAAGCAGTTGAGCATGATATCACAAACAGTAACAATGTTCTTATTGACAGATTAGCAGGTTTTATCATTAAAAATATCTATCAGCAGCATCTCCATCCATTTGTGTATGAAAAGTCATTACTTCCTCCATCATATACACATTTTGATGATATGAGAAAGCAGCATGTTTTTGTTGGTGTTTACTCCTCAGCCTTTTTGGAAGATGTAATCACTGGGGTTTTAAGCAAAATATTCCACAGGGTGTTAGGTATTGTGCAAACAAACTCAATAAGAGATTCAGGAAAAGAACTGTTGGCAACAGCTGAAAAACTCATATATTTGATAACGGAAGAATTCTCAAAAGCTCAAGTTAGCATCCTAGAAAATGCAAAGGAACAATTGTGTTTGCCACCGGTACACAGAGACATAGTGATCAAAGTCATTGACACAGCATATAGCAAAGTTTTACAAGAATATGAACTGGGACCTGATAAAGGCTTTCTTGAGGATACAAAAACATTGG
Source organism: Neofelis nebulosa (assembly GCF_028018385.1). NCBI lineage: Eukaryota > Metazoa > Chordata > Mammalia > Carnivora > Felidae > Neofelis > Neofelis nebulosa. Next base: position 107,613,638 of record NC_080800.1, on the reverse strand, counting down.
CTGAAAGGGTAACTAAAATTATACTGGCTGAAGTTTTTGATTTCCAAATTCATCCAGATTTTATAGCAAAGCTGCCTTTTAAATCATATTCAAGACTCAATGCTGATGTTTTGATAAAGAGAGTTCATTATGCTATTAGTAAATCAAGACCCCGAAGACAGACCTATACAACATATACCACTGTATTATCACATACACATTTGGAAAAAATAGTCACTCAGGTTTTATCTCAGATAAGTCCATTGAACTGCAGTGCAGAAGACCCGGATTTTTTGCAGTCAGACTTCAGCAATGCATTTGTGAGGCTGATTGGTGAAACTATGTCAATAATTTCTAAACATGCAATATGCATTATTAAACATGGAAATGAAAAACAAAATGTGGCTTCAAAGAAAGACATCCAGGCTATGGTTGAGGCCATTTACACTGATATTTCTCATTCAAGTCTATACCAATCTCTTACAAAAGATAAAGAAGGCATGAATAATATACCTATTACAAAAATAGCAAGTTATATAATAAAAGAAATATTTAACCATCATTTTGAGTCATTTTTATCTGGAGATAAAACTTTTCCTTCAGGTACAGTGGGTCAAACTTATCAACAGAGAGCAACAGATCCTGAACAAAGAGAATTATTGTTTATTGTGAATTCAGCTGTCTTTTTAGAGGATGTAATTTCTGAGCTTTTATGCAGAATCCTCTATGTATTCTCACATAATGTCTTGGCTGCTGAGAACCCATGTAAAGCAAAAGCCAACATAACTAACGTTGTTACAACATTAGTAAAATCAATTGTGCTGGAATTCACCATGTCAGAAATTTTAGTTGCAGATCACTTGGATGAAAAACTGTATTTTTCAGAAGGATATAAAGAAATGGTTAAAAAAACTGTCAGCCTAATTTACAAAAAAATATTAGATGATTATAAATCTCTGATTCATATTTATAGAGCTATACAAAGTGATGCTGTTAGTTTTGGGGAAAAAATAGGTTATTTGTTATTAGAAGAAATTTATGATTATCAAGTTGAGTCATTAGTTTTGGGAGAATTAGCAGCTTATTCCTATTCCTCCCTCCAAGATGAGAACATCATCAGAAATGTGCTTGACACCATCAACAATGACAGCCATGTTGTGCCATCATGTATGACTGTATTTTCATGTTCCCTTTTAGAAGATATTATTTACAAGCTTCTAGCACATATATTCCCTTCATTTGAGACTGAAACTGAACTAAATGAGAAAGAGGTGCCACCAGATTATGAGTTTGTGAATGCAGCTTCAAAACTGACTGATGAAATTACAACAGAAATTTCTGAACATGAAATTAGACTTGCCACAGCAGAGGAGCATGTGGAAAGTATGAAGTTAGGGGCAACTGAGAACTTTATTGACTCCATATGTAATAATATTATGAAAAAAATTAAATTAGAAGATGAAACACAGAGCAATACATGCAAAAAGGGAGACTCATTCCTCAAGAGAATAACTGGTTTTATTATGAAAGAAATTGTGGACCACCATCTGCAGCCATTTTTACATGATGAAGAATCACCTCCCTATGACTTACCCAAAAATGACCACATCATTGAACTCTTAGAACTTGATAAAGAAAACAAACAGCCCTTCCCACAGGGTTCTGTGTATTCTGCTACATTTTTGGAAGATGTCATAATTGACCTTGTTCACAAATTTTATACTCTCCCAAGTATTGCTGAAAACCCTAAGGACAAAGAGATATCAGAAGAAGACCTCATGGGCATGGCTATAAAATTTGCAAATGCCCTGATTGGGGAATTTCGGAAAAGTAAGATTAAAGTCCTAGCAAATGCTGGAGAAATGTTTTCTTTTCCACCAATAGATAAAGAGACAGTCAATAAAGTATCTGATTCTGTATACAGTGAGGTCATGGAAATGTATGGATCTAACGATGTTCAGAAAGATGATGGAAGTAACATTGTTATAGAGATGATAGCTGCTTTAGCCAAAAAGGCAATCTCTGCTTTCAAGATTCAACCCCTTTTTTCAGGAGACTGGTCTTCCACCTTCTTTTCATTTCTAAATGTGGATAACATCATCCAAAGAGTTCAACACCTACCATATAATAACTTTACAAAAATAAACAGAAGCTTGAAGAACCACCCAGTTCCTTCACTAGAACAGTTATCTACACTTACTTCTCTGACTTCAGGCCTGAAAGATGTAATGGACATTTTGGAAATAGGTAGAGGAGCACTTCATGGAAAGGGGAATTTCAAAAAGGAGGACACATCTATGAAAATAGGCAGCATCCATGAGCCAACCTGTACCACTATACCTAGCATTATGAAGGGTGAATTAACTACCCTAGCATCAGGGTTAGTTGGAGGTGTGGCAAATAAAAAGAAAGGGGTTCTAAGAAAATCCCCAAACCCCCTACATGATAAAGCAGCATATGTAACTCAAGAGGATGGCAAAAATTTTGCCCAGCCTGCCTTAACAAATTCAGCTAAAGAGAATGTTCCTGCAAAAGACGAAGAGAATGAGAAAACTAAAGATAAAGAGATTGAAAGTAAACCAGACAGTCCATCAGAAAATAACCCCAGGTTTTTTCCTGCTAACTTTTTAGAAAATGTTATCTCTGAAATAGTTAACAGATTGATTTTTAATTCCTCACTGGGTACAGATGCTGCATGTCAAAACGTAACCAATAATGTAAATCAAGCTGAGGTCTATGACACAGCTATGAAACTCATTGATTCTCTGTTAAAAGAGTTTTCAGATGCTCAAATTAAAGTGTTAAGCCCAGGTCAGGTTGGTCAGTTCCTCCCACCTGCAGATAAAGTTTCATCTGTTCACAATGTACCTCTCAGGCAAAAAGAGCCATCTGTGGATAAAGCACCTCCCCAGAAAAAAATGGCACCTGCAACTAAAACACCTTTTTCAGATGAGGCACCTTCAATGGCTAACATACCATCAAGTGATAAAATGTTGGTCAATAAGATTGTTCACTCCTCTATATGCAATATTTTGCAGGAATATAGATCTCAAGACTCCATTTATAAGGACATAAATAGTAATGGTGAAAATTTAGTAAGAAAGCTAGCTAATGCAGTAATAGAAGAAATTTTGCAGCATCAGCTCAACTTGCTACTTTATGATGAGGTTCCAGCTGCAGCATGTTTGCCTCTAGAATCTAAGCAGGTTATGATAAAGGTCCATAACGTAGTCCAAACAGCCTGCAAAGAATGTCAAACATCATCACCATATACCATAATGCTACCTTGCGAATTTTTAGAAAGTATAATTTCTTCTCTCCTATCAAAAATTTTCTCAACAGTATCCAATGCTAAAACAGGAATATCTGAAGATAATTTGTACGCAGAACTGGATTTCCTTCAAATGAAGTTAGTAGGTACAATTATGGCAGAGATCTCCAAAGATGAAGATATGATTGTACATTATGTAGAATCCTTACATCCTAATGATGATGAAATTATTCAATTGGTTGTTCAGACAATTTATAATAATCTATTGCCACAGTTTGGATCTCAAGAGAGCATACAAAATTGTGTCAGCAGTGGTTGTAAAATCCTTTCAGAAACCATAGTTAATTTAGTTATACAGGAAGTGGCTGGCAACCAGTTGCAGAACTATTTTTCTGGAGAGCTAACACCACATCAATGTATAGAAGTTGACAATGTTGTTGAAAATATCCTTAAAGATGTTATCCAAACCACTGAAGTTCCCCAGCCTCAGCCATCCTGGGCTTACAAACTGCCTTTTAACATAATAGAAGAGGTTGCTGTAATTTTTTTGTCAAAGCTTTTATCTATGTTTCCAAAAGTGGGTTTCCAAAAGAAACAAAACAATTCTCTAAATGCTGAAATGCAAACAATAATCTCAAAAATCTTAAACTCATTCCAAGAACATCTCTCTAAAAGTCAAATTATTATAGTGCCACAAGCCAAAGAATCACCCACTGTATCTTTAGCAGATAGTACAACTATTGAAAAAGTGGTTACTTCTGTCTATAACAGTGTTTTAAGGCGCTCTGGCTCTCATATTTCAGTGTATAAAGATTTAATAGGTAAGAGCAATGTTCTCTCTGATATAATAGGATTTTTAATGGTGAAGGAAATTTCCAATTCAGAATTTCATCCTCAAGTAGAAGGAGAAACATCAAGTCCAGAGTTGGTTCTGGAAGCTGTCAAAATTATGGAAAAGGTGGTTAAGATTATTGATGGCCTCAAGTCAAGGAAAAAGCCTTCAACCAAAAAAGAGACTGTGTTAGATGCCAGGTTTTTAGAGGAGACCCTGGCCTTGTTCTTGGCTAAACTAATAAAGTTGCCAAGTGCCTCAAGCAAAAATGCTAAAGAATTATCAAAGTCTGAGGTAAATAAAATTGCATCTCAATTGACAAAATCTGTGACAGCTGAAATTTCCAGAAATAATATTAGTGTAGCTACTAATCCTGAAGAAAACTTTTTAAATCCAGAAAGTATAGAAATTATTTCTCAGATGGTCGATTCTATTTATAATCATGTACTACAACAATCTGGAACACATGAAGAACTTTATTATGACATGAAAGGTACAAACAATGTCTTCTCTAAACAGGTAGCTTCTTTAATCATCAGTAAAGTTTCCAGTTGTCCATTAGAAACAATTAGCCCACAAGATTCACAGGCTGATCTCTTTGGCGATTTGGATGTTGGTCGAATTGTTGAAAAGGTGCATGACCATGGTGTTAAAAGAGGGCCTGAGCTAGAGCAAAAAGAATTAGGTCAAGATTTAAGCAAAGAGGAACTTCCAATTAAAATAATTCCTCACCGTGGGAAACAACCAATCAATATTGATCCAGACATTGTTGCAGAACACTTAGGAGTCATTTCTATAAAAACACAACCTCTTGAGAGACTGCAGATGGAGTGTTTAACTAGAACTGGACATAGCATTGAAGCACTGAGAAGAATGGCAATAAGTGGGAGGAGTCACTCAGTGGACACACCTGATGCAGGAAAGGGAAAGAAAGAAAGACGCGTCTCATTGGATGAAGGGGGACGACTGAATATAAAGCCATTAGAGGTAAGTGCTAAACACAATGGTGAAAAGAAATGAGTAGTTACTGAGACCTACTTGTCTTGTGATTTCCTTCCTCAGGTAGGTCTATGGGAATGCATTTGTAAAATACGGTCAATTTTCTCTTGTCCAGCCCAGTAGAATTGGACATTGATTCATCCAATTCCCTGCTTCCCTGGGACTCACCCCATCAGCAGTGTGGCTCAGTGTAAAGGTGGCAGGCTATTTTCCATTAGCCAGTCAGACTAAACTGCCATTTCTTGAAGAATGGGAATACGGGGAAATACCCTTAACAGTAAACAGGACTGACTGGAATTGTAGTCCTCATTTGGCAACTCGGAAGAAACGTGATTTTTATAATCCCCACAATTCTTTTTTTATGGATGTGCATTATCATAGTACTGTATGGGTCCAAAAGGGCCAGTTAGAATAACAGGTAAACCTGTTAAAGATTGAAATCTTCAAACTTAAGGCTTCACAGTAGTATTGATTTTACTCAGAAACTTTCATCAACAAACATCAGGCTGCAAGCTCTTTAAAGTTTATTTGTTTCTTCTCATTTTGTGTTCATTACATAACATTTTCCCAGTTTCCTATATTCATACACACTTAGGAGGTGCCCAGTTTCTTTCCTATTGTACCCTTGTTCTAGACACAGTTGTCTTCATGCTTCTGGTTTTATGAACTAGTTTTTCTGAAGTCCTATATTTGGGCTCTGAATATACTTAAAAGGGGCTTGAAATGTGAAAACACTGTCCTTGGTACAATATGACTATTGAAAAACAGAGAGGGAGGGAGGCAAACCATAAGAGACTCTTAAATACAGAGAAAAAACTGAGGGTTTATGGGAGTGGGGGAGAGGGGAAAGTGGGTGATGGGCATTGAGGAGGGCACTCGTTGGGATGAGCACTGGGTGTTGTATGGAAGCCAATCTGACAATAAATTATACTTAAAAAAACAATATAACTATTGAAAAAATAGTTCTGTTTACAGATCTTAGGGCACTAGGGCATAGGAATTGTCTTTCCAGATGGATTTACACTGATCCAGCTCCCACGTTCCCATGTAATGAATACCAAAGCCCCTCTGTATAAATGAGCCTCTTGCAAGGATGATGGTGTGCACTCACACTCAGGATGTGGCCTGTGATTTACAAACCGCACAAAGTTCTATAGAACCAGCCTGCCTGGAGCATAAGCCTAGGAGCAGATTTTCCTTAGCATTATTTTACAACCCACTGAACTAAGTCTCAGAGCTGGTGAATACATTATGGGTACGTTTTTTGTTTCAAGTACTGAGATTGTCATAGACACCGATGGAGTCTCCTTGGTCCTTAGTTTCTTGGACCAGATGAAGGTCCTTTCCAGTATTAAAATGTCCTTTTCTCTCTGGGTTCTCAAAATTACATTAGCATTTACTTAGTAGCCTTAATGTATATATAAGTAATTCCTTGGGTACAAGATCTATGTGTCTAAACAAAGAACATTACTCCCAGGTCATTATCTCTTAATCATCTGCAGAAATATCTGTCAGTCTTGGTTACCTGCTTTCTTCTTTTACATCTTTTATCAGTACTTTAACTGTCTCTTTAATCCCACAGAAAGTTGGAAGAGATTAGCTAATCAAATCAACTACTGCTGCTACTCTTTTTTTTTTTATTTTTAATGTTTATTTCTTTTTGAGACAGAGAGAGACAGAGCATGAGCAGGGGAGGGACAGAGAGAGCGAGACACAGAATCTGAAGTAGGCTCCAGGCTCTGAGCTGTCAGCACAGAGCCTGATGGGGGCTCGAATTCACGAACCGCGAGATCGTGACGTGAGCCGAAGTCAGACGCTTGACTGACTAAGCCAGCCAGGCGGCCCTCAACTACTGCTGCTACTCTTAAGGGAAGCAAAAGCTATCTCAAGAAAAGCAAACAGATATAGATAGCTCAGTTAAGACAGATACTTTGCAGCTATCTGGATAGCAGTGCTGTCCATCCCCAACGTGGAGATGGAGGTTTCAGAAAGAACAGTACATCAGTTTGAGGAACCCAGACAACTCCCAGGCTAGTCTTCAGTCAGGAATCCTCAAGCAGTGTGCTTCATGTGCTATTTTGAGGTACCAAAACTTTCCAACACACCAGCCACATGTCTATCAAAGACTCACACAGTGATATATTCCAGAGCCACATAGATGACTTGCGTTTTTGAACCATTATTTCCTTCCACCAGCACAGATCATCAAAATTGATGGTGTTTCGGTTTCTTAGCAGCAGTTCTTGTTTCATTTTGTTTTGCACAAAAGGTATTACTGTAAGGGACCATTTCTCTGGAAATCTGGTTTGCAGTGTTACAGAGATGTAAGATTGATAATTCAAATTGATTTAAATGTTCTGTGGCATCATCAAAGGCTACAGAAATAGGAAAAGTCATTTATTTAATTATAACTGTCTTTTCCTTGATCTGTCTTTACCATTGCACAATGGAAAATGACAATTGACTAGGGAGGTGAGGAGAGATGAAGATTTACTCTTTGAAGCTCCTTTAGGAAAACATCTTCAAGGATTAGAATGTAGAGGGGTGACAAGTGAACATTCAAAGCCCTTCACAATCATTTTTTAGAATCCAGGTCAGCCAATATCTTGCCTCTTTTTTTCATGAAAATGTCTATATTTAGATTGCTCTATGATTAGTTCCCTCACTAAGTTTAGAAAAACATGTTGTCATGTCTAAATCTCTTAACAGAACTTTCCAGGTAAATAATGAAAACAGAATGTAATTAAAGTATCTGTGCATTTTGCATTTCTTGGCAAGAAAAAAGTAAAGTGTGAAGCAAAAGAAAAAACTTATGTAGGTTCCCTTCTTTGGACCAAATGACACTATTCTTGAATGCAAAACAAAAAGATTGTTGAATGAACAAATATTGCTTATGATTTTTTTATTTATTTCTTCTTTAAATGTGCCACTACTATACCAGTAAATGGCATTTGAGGATAATTTTACTAAATTGAAACTGACGACCATATGAAAATTGCTTTATTACTATATAACCACAAGAAAAAATGAGGCTGTTGTTTTTAATATTAATTGTCTCTTCAATTCCAGACTGCGAGTAGGAATTCATTTCAAAATTTAATAAAGCCTGACATCACCAAAGTGGAGCTTTTAAAAGACGTCCACAGCAAAAAAGATCTTATCATTCGTTTGGTAACTCATGATACTGATCCAAGAGTTTCAGAAAATAAAATAGAAGAGAGCTTAACTTCTGATGAAGATGAAGTTGTTTTACAAGAGGTTATGAAAGAACTTCCAGAAGTCCCATTTGAAGATCAAGTAAAAGAAGACATGAAGCCCATTACAAGCACAGTGGCTTTTGCCAAGCCACTGATGAGCAAGAGAAATCTGAAAAAATTTTTGTCACTAGGAAAATATTGTCATCCCAAATCCACTGCAACTACAACAAATACTGAAACATCACCAACTCAACGGACAGAATCTGAGGAGACACAACAAAGAACTGTTTCTAAGCCTGATGTGACCAAGTCCAAATCCTCAACTGTCACAGATTCTTCCTTTTCGGAAAGAAAGACACAACTAAGTGTAAATGACAAATGTGACTATCAATGACCAGGTTTCTATAGAAAAGGCACAGAGTTTCACAAACTTAGTCCAAGTAATTTACATTGGATAGGAAGAAAAGGTCATAAACTGGATCCAGGCAGTGTCTCCCAACTTTGATGATATTTACAATGAAAGGGAAGTGATTAACAGATGAAGCCAGAAGCGTCAATTGAAGAAAAATAGATCCTAGAAAGAGTCCTAAGTTAGTTAGAAGGACAAGAAAAAAAGAAAATGGAAACCAGTTAGGAGAAATGCATTCTATTTAAAATCATTGATTTAATTCTTTTTTGTACTCAAACCTATAAATACTCGCTGGAAGTTCTGTGTGCAGAAACTCCATGCCAATGGGCAAGACCAGAAGACGGGCTGGAGGGGAGTAAAAAGATTCATGCAAATTCAGCCTATCTGGGTTTGAATTCTGGCTATGCCACTTAGTAGCCATGTGGCCTTGGGGCAAGTTACTTAACTTTTTTTCTCAAAAATTACTTATCCAACTTGTTGCAACATAGCAAGTTAGTCAAAGTATGTTGAATATTCCTCAGCCCATAAGTCCCACTATCACTTTGATGCACATCTCCTGTCCCCGGTTCTGTATCCTAGTGATGGTCTGGGCCTCATTGTCCTCTTGGGTTAGCTGTACCAAAAAACTGTACCATAAATGTGTTTGAAGAATACACATCATTTAGGATTTCCTGGTGAGACAATATCCTGGATTATCAATTTGTAATAATTTCCAGGTTAACCCCAAAACTGCAGTGAACCAGAGAAAAGAAAACACAGAAGGACAACTCTGGCCAATTCAGAGAGCGCACCATGGACAATAGCCTCAACATAAACTCAGATCTATTTATTAGGATCTATTTATTAAATGGAAGCCATGTGAGATTTCAGGAGCAAACATAGTGTGCCTGGTTAGAAATGCTGGCTACATAGATAACTAAGGAAACATTATAGTATATTTTACTTGATTTATTACAAAATTTCCTTTTTGTAATTACCTGACTTGTACTTTTCCAGACAGAAGAAATGAAATCTAGTACTGAACCGGTACATTACTTCTTACATAGAATTATGAGTTCATCCTCGTACAATGAAGAGGATCTGCCTTCATTTTCTAGGTACAGTTAATTAAAGTAATACGAGTTGGCTAAGAAAATAGAAATGAAATGAAATTATGTTGGTGGGAAGCATGGGCCTCTCAAGTAAACCTGTGAGGAAGCCAATGTCTTGCCCCTCAAACTCCCCTCAACTCCTTCCCCTCGTTCCCCTCTGTAGTTACTTCCTAGGCCTCCCCTTTCCATCTTCTCTCTCATTCCTATTTATCTGGTCTCTACTTGCTTCTTTCTATTACAGTGGTCTACTTAGTATAGTTAGATTAAGTCTTAAATGTGTCAGACTGGAACCTAAGAGACAGGCCCTGGATCAACAATAGTTCCTGCACTAATGGCCCACAGAAAGGGCTTCCTACTTAGTTTCCTTATGTACCTAAACACTCAACAGTGAGGCACTATTACAGGGATCCCCAAAATGGAGGGGTTATGTAGGTTGGAGCATTCAGGGAAGAATTCTCAAAACCAGTAGAGTTTGAGTCGGGCCTTAAAGGATGGATGAGATTTAGATAAGTCCATCCAAGTTGGGGGAGACTGTGAGAGAAAGGCTGGACTATGCAATATTTATAGGAGACACTGTAGACTTGAAGTCTGGTTAACACTTTTTCTAGAGTAGTCCAAACATGCCTAAAATTGTTTTTATGTTTATAAAAATATTCACAAACTGGGAAGAGGAGCACTTTGCATCATGGGAGAAATAGGGTATAAGGAGAAAAATCTACCTGATGGCAACTATATTCTTTTCCACCTTGCACTATGAAATTAAGTTTCTTTTTGACCTGATGCCATTTTAGGACAACTACCCCTGGCCCACCATTGATCCTCTCTCCCTTTATGATGGTTGTAACATACAGGTAATACAGTATGTTACATGCAGTATTGCCGGCAACTCTCAATTATTTGTGTCACTGAAGAAGAAAAGAGGGCACATACAAAACCAAACAAAAGTCGATGTAGCAATCATTTTCACTTGATTTGAAAACTCAGATGGGGCGCCTGGGTGGCGCAGTCGGTTAAGCGTCCGACTTCAGCCAGGTCACGATCTCGCGGTCCGTGAGTTCGAGCCCCGCGTCAGGCTCTGGGCTGATGGCTCGGAGCCTGGAGCCTGTTTCCGATTCTGTGTCTCCCTCTCTCTCTGCCCCTCCCCCGTTCATGCTCTGTCTCTCTCTGTCCCAAAAATAAATAAAAAACGTTGAAAAAAAAATTAAAAAAAAAAAAAAAGAAAACTCAGAGACATACCATTCCAGATTTACTATTATATGAATAATGATTTTGACAGATTTTTCTTTAATTTAGTCAGTATTCCTTCATATATTAAATACATAGAAAATGAAATTTCTTTATCTTTTTTTTTAGTGGTGGTGATCGTCCCTCAGATCCAAGTGCCATAGTATCAGAAGGTTGGATTCATTTTTTTTTTCTCAATTTAGATACTATTTAAAAAGACTTTGTTCAGCATTGATACATTTCCTATTGTGAAACATGAAGTTAATGCTGGAATTTCTAGTAGGTTGACCTACTTTGGGGGTGTAGTTAACATAAGCTGACTAGTTTGCTTTTCTTCTCTTCTCTTCTCTTCTCTTCTCTTCTCTTCTCTTCTCTTTAGAGAGTAAGAGCAGGGGAGAGGGACAGAGGGAGAGACAGAATCTTAAGTAGGCTCCACACTCAGCACAGAGCCTGATGCAGGGCTCGATCCCACGACCCTGGAATCATGACCTGAGCCAAAACCAAGAGTCACACGCTCAACCCACTTAGCCACCCAGGCACCCCTAGTTTGCTTTTACTGAATCACTAAGATTTCATTAATAATTCTGGTATAAAGTACATGGTGTGATATTAAGAGTTTAAAATTGCCATGCTCCTGTAGGAAATATGAGTTTATCACATCTGTACGTGGACTAGAGCTCATGCTACTAGGATTTAATCATCTCCTTAAGAATGTATGCTTGCATTGCATAACTAGCTTAGCCCCAGTAAAATGTATAAAAAAGCTTTTAAAGCTACAAATTAAACCTAAATTTATCTGTTCATGTTAAAATCTTGCTAGGGTAGATTCCATTTTATCTTTTGTCTCTGTTAGAACTGACTCACTAAAATATTTACAATTCGAGTTTTTGGTCACCTATTCTTTTTTTTAACATTTATTTTGAGAGAGACAGCGTGTGTGGGAGTCAGGGAGGGGCACAGAGAAAGGGAGAGAGAGAATCCCGAGCATGCTCTCTGTGGGTTTCGATCCCACAACCCATGAGATCATGATATGAGCGGAAATCAAGAGTTGGATGCTTAACCAAATGACCAGGCATCCCTGGTCCCCTGTTCTTTCAAACTGTAAAGGATCAATGTGGTTCTCACAGTGACAGCACTGGCCTAGAGGGGGGAGTGTAATGTTTACTATAAAAGTGGCCTTGAAAGTCAAACTACAGGGCTGGAGTTGACCTTAATTATTTCAAGCCTGCAGCCCACTCAAAAAGTTGCTCAAGAAAGCTATCCTCTCCACTTTTAAGTGGAAATAAAACTTATTAAATGATGAACCATAGAGTATTGTTAAGTTGACCAGAATTCCATGAGCAGGTCATAGTCAGAAGATGATGTAATGTACCACTGGTGTGTACCCTGCAGTATGGAATCATCATAGGATATTAGAGCCAGAAAGAAGCCATCTAATGTAACTTTACTTTAAAGATGAAGAATCTGGGGCACCCAGGTGGTTCAGTTGGTCAAGTGACTGACTCTTGATTTCAGCTTAGGTCATGATTTCACACTCGTGAGTTCGAGCTCCGTGTTGGGCTCTGCACTGGGCATGGAGCCTACTTGGGATTCTCTCTCTCCCTCCCTCTCTGCACCTCCCCTACTCATTCTCTGTCTCTCTCAAAATAAATAAATAAACTTTAAAAAATTATTTAAAAAAATAAAGATGAAGAGCCTGAGGTTCATGGTGGGGAAGTGACTTGTCCAAGGTCATACACTGAGTCAGAGTATAGATCCCAAGTCTCCTAAACCTGAATCCCATTGTATTGTTTTCCTCAATTTCATTGCACTGTATTATGCTTAGTTCCTACATCCTTCGGTAATACTGCACCGCTCGAGTTTATTCGTTCAATCACATTCAACAGAGATTCTCTGAGCACTTTCCCTGTGCTAGACACTGTTCTAAGTTCTAGAGATAAAGCCCTGAGTAAGAGAAACAAAGTCCTTACCCTCCTTCTAACTTGGGATTCAGGCGGCAACATAAACACAATCAATCTAGATAAGAATAAGTACCCCCCATCTCACGTAGGGTAAAAGCCAGAGTCTTTACAGCGGCTTACAAGGCCCCACATGGTCTGGATAGCTCTCCCTGCTCCCCACGACCTCTCTGACCACCTCTTCTTAGGATCCCTCTTAAGCACTCTACTCCAGCCACACACGCCCTTATACATGCCAGGCATTCTCCTTTCTCAGAACATTTGCACTTGCTGAGCTGCCTGAAACATTCTTCTCTCAGAGATCTGCATAGCTCACTCCTCACTTTTTTTAGATCTTTGCTTAGGTATCATCTTCTAAGTAAAGCCTCCTCTGAGCACCTTCTTTGAAATTGCAACCCCAGGGGTGCCTGGGTAGCTCAGTCGGTTGAGCGTCTGACTTCGGCTCAGGTCATGATCTTGCGGTCCATGGGTTCGAGCCCCGCATCGGGCTCTGTGCTGACACCTTGGAGCCTGGAGCCTGCTTCAGATTCTGTGTCTCCCTCTCTCTGCCCCTCCCCCACTCATGCTCTGTCTCTCTCTCTCTCTCTCTCTCTCTCTGTCAAAATAAATAAACATCAAAAAAGATTTTTAAATTGCAACCCCAGCACTTACTACCATCCCACACTCGCTATCCTCCTTCCCTGCTTTAACTTTTTTCCTAGCATTTATACCACCTGATAGATTGTATGTTTTTACTTGTTTGTTGGCTATCTCCCTCCCCTAGAATTTAGCTCCATGAGGACAGGGATTTTTGTCTCTTTGCTATATCCCCACATGCCTAGAAAGAAGGCACATAGTAGGCACTAGGTAAATATTTGTGGAATTCATGAATGAATATGACAAAAAGAAAGAAGAGCCAACATGATAGAGAGTGGCTGGCTAGATTAGTTTGGTCCAAGAAGTCCAGAAACATCAGACCTCAATGACAAAAGGAAGCAGCTACAGGAAGATCTGGAAGCAGAGGATCCCAGGTACAGGGTCCAGTAAGTGCAAAGACCTTAGGATGGTATGAGCTTGGCATGTTAGAGGAAAAGAATAAAGGCCAGTAACAGGAGCCCAATGAGAAGAAAAGTGGTATGAGATGGGGTTAAAGAGATAGCTAGGGGTCAGATCACATTAGGGCTTGTTATAGACAATGGAAAGGAGTGTGGATTACTTTTTGGGTTGCAGCAAGAATCCTGCAGATTACTTTTTGGTTGCAGGGAAGTGATATAATCTAATTTATGAATTTAAAAAAAATCCCTATGGCTACTATTTGGAGAGTGAGCTGAGAAAGGATAGGGTTAAAGCAGGAAGACTGGTTAGGCGGCTTTAACAATAATCCAGCCAAGAAATGATGGTGACTTGGACTAGGGGTATAGCAGTGGAGATGGTAAAAAGTGAACAGATTCAGAGTGTATTTTGAAAGTAGAATCAGCAGGACCTGGTAATGGAGTGGATGTTGGAAGTGAGGAAAATAGAAAAAATCAAGGATGGGTCCTACAATTTTGGCTTGAACAACTAAGTGCCTTGTGGTACCAGATGGTGAGATGGTTGGGCAGTGGGTAGCAAGAGTGGAGAGGGGACAGGGAACAAGAATTCTGTTTGAAGTGTGTGAGAATGGGACCATTAGATACTCAAGTGGAGAGATCACATGAGCAGTTGGATAGTTTAGAATTCAGTGGGGAGGTGAGGGCTGCAATACAGATTCTTAGTTTCACAGACAATAAAATCTAAACTTGACTCTATCTGGAACTCTCAAGTACCTGCAATTTGTCCGTCCCCTTTTTATCAAAACAACTTCTTAGATATATCCAGAAGGGTTGCTATGCACTTAGACTAGACGTTTAAAAAATTATATTGGAATGATGGCCCGGACAAACCCAAATGGCCCCAATCATTAAAAAAAAAAAAAAATCAGTTCAAATATGTATAGTACACAAGACTTCCTAAGGCAGGAAAGTACATTCAGATACCTTAGAATAACTAGCAATTGATAATAAAATTTATTGGATATTCTGGTTAACCAGTTTCATTAGATAATTCAACTATGGTATCTCCTCATATTCAAAGTATCTGAAGTTTTAGTATATTTTTTCTAGAGCCCTTGGCCCAAAGGGTAATCCAGAGAGAATCTTTTCATCTTGGTCCTTTATGATTACATGTGTATAAAATATATATTCAAATACATACACATTATTTCATCTGGTCCTCTTGTGAGAAAGAAGTCACATCCCCATTGTACATATGAGGAAACAGAGTCAGAGAAGTTACAGAACTCACCACTGTTCGCTGAGCTCCATAATGAAGCTAAGATTCAAACACAGTTTTTCTGACTCCAAACACATCCATTGTTCTACTGTTCTCTCCCTCCCTAACTGTGGGTCCTTTTGAAACTTCCCTCTTGGTATCATCTCTACCTCCTAAGGCCAAATGTCAGTGGTGTCTGTCAATCACTGATGTCTCCTGGAATTCAAGATAATGCCCCAGTGCTCCCCTGATCTTCATGGGAAGCAACCATTTCCTAAGAGCAGCACCGTCCTTTCCAGCCTTCCTCTAGCTGGCAGCCCCATCCAGTTCTTTTCAACTCCCTGCAACCAGAGAGCTATAGGGGTCCTTAGAAATCATCCACAGCCTAATTTCCCATTTTACAGATGAACGAAGAAGCCCACAGAGTTTGAGTGGCTGTGCAAGATGCACAGCTAGCTGCAAAGCCTGCCTTTCCTGATGTGCTGCCTGGTGTTCCTACCACATTACCCACTGTCTTCCCCAGTTGGGGAGTGAAGGACCAAGACTTGTGCCCATAATTCTAGGGGTCTTGCCTCTTTTCAGCTTTTTCTGTTTGCCTAATTTCTGTGATCCTTTGTTAAATTGTTGAGATTATTTTTGTGCCAAAATTTGTACATGTCTCTGAAATAATTGTTTTTCCAATATTGTATTTTGATCACAGAAAGTCTTGAACGTCCAGATCTGGAAAGGGCAAGCACAATTAAGGTAAATATTTTTCACTGGCCCCTCATTGTGAGCTAGTGAAGCCCTGATAGAAATAAGGGACTGCCTTCAAGTGAGGGACTGTATTGTGTGTTCTGAAGTCCATCAGGAAGCACTCCTTGTCCACACCCCCCATAGTGCCTTAAAATAATCCCGCACAGTTTGGTTCCTGTAGCTGCTAGAGAAAAGCTGAACAGGAGTGAGTCCCAGCGCACTCCCAGGTAGACAAGACAAGGGACCTGGTGGGGGCAGAGAGGGAACAGGTGCTTCAAAGAGGAAGGGGCACTGCTTGAGGGAAATGAGTGCTCATTCCAGCTACTTCCCATTATCCCTGAGCACTGACCCTTCATAGACAGCTTTCCAAATGTCTGAGCAACTCCTCAGTGTGATCCCAAGAAATTTCCCTTCCCTAAGGCCCTCTTGGGAAGTTTCCAATAATGGCTGACGCCACAGATCCTCCTGGACCCTCTTCTCTGTTTTG
This sequence comes from Neofelis nebulosa, assembly GCF_028018385.1. Taxonomy (NCBI): domain Eukaryota; kingdom Metazoa; phylum Chordata; class Mammalia; order Carnivora; family Felidae; genus Neofelis; species Neofelis nebulosa. Next base: position 107,597,188 of record NC_080800.1, on the reverse strand, counting down.
TATCACTTTTGCTTCTCTCCATGATTGCTTTAACCTCTCTCCCCAGCATGTACACACATGCACACGCATGAGTGTGCATACACACACACACACACACCACATCAGTTTTCCAGGCACTTCTCATTTAGCAATGCTAACATATATTTGACAACATCAAGCATCACTTAGAAGCCATGGTTTCCAAGAAAACATTAAGAGAGGTAGAATCTCCAGTGTAGAGGTCTACTGATAGACTTTTCCATTGCCAAGCTGATTCCCTGACTCATCCTGACTCTTTTTGCTGATTGTCCATCTCACTTGCTGAGTTTTTTGCCATTGTAAAATTAAAGACATGATCCATTAAGATATTCAGCATTCCTTATTGAGTAGCAAAGAAATTCCTGCTTGCATTCAGCTCCAGAAAAACATCAGTCACTATATACATGAATGCATACACTCTCCATTGTCAGACACAAAAAAGAAGCCATTATATTTCCCTTAATGCCTAAGTCCTTACTATAGTCTAAACACCCCTGTATGAGCTGCCCACCATCTCTCTGCGCAACCCCCATTACCTGTGTGTGACACTCTGTTACCCTTCTGTCCACTCATTGTCACTCCTCTGGATACACTGGCCTCCTTACTGCTCCCCTAAAATGCCAAGCATGCTCTTACCTCAGGGCCTTTGCACTTGCTCTTCCTTTGCCAGGAACACTCTATCCCCAGATAGCTGTGTCTTGCTCCCCCATCTCCTTTCAGTCTTTGCTCAAAAGTCACCTTCTCTGTGAGGCCTTCCCTGACTACCACCATGTAAAATGGAAACACACACACACACACACACACACACAGTATCCTCCCCTATCCTGCTTTATTTTTTGTCATAACACTTAAGTCATTATTCAATCATTCATTTATTTAACAATTTTTTATCAAGCGCCTACTATGTGCCACGCACTGGAGATTCAACAATAAACAAAGCAGACAAACATTCCTGCCTTAATCCTCTGGTAGACTCTCTGTTCACTTGAATATAAGCTTCATGATGGCAAGGGCTTTGTTTTGTTCATAACTGTATGCCCAGCACCTAACACAGGGCTGAAATATAGTAGATGCCCAATTAACATTTGTTGAAAGAACAGCCTCAGCCATCAGAGCCAAATTTAATCTCTGTGTTAGGAGTTCCCCAGCTTTCTCCCCGTTAGTCTGATGTAAAGCCAGAATTGGAAACTACTACACAGAGCAGAAGTTCTCAACCGTGGCTACACCTGGAATCATCTGGCAAACTTTAAAAACTGATTCCCAGGCCTCACCTCCAGAGATTCTGATTAGTCTGGGTTGCAGCTGGGGCCTTGAGAATTCTAAAGCCTACCCTTGAGAGTTCTAAAGGCTGGCTACTTTAATGTGTAGCCAGCACTACAAACCATTGACTTCACCTACTCATGTCAGGCCATTTGGGGGCATCTGCCCCACCCGACCCCACCTTCCTTTAGATCAGAAGTGCTCAGCCTGGCTGCACTGTAGAGTCAACTGGGCAACTTAGAAAACAAAGAAATGCTTGCCCCACCCTCAGGGGTTCCTGTTCAATTTGGGGTGGGGCTCAAGCATGCCTACTTTTAATATTTCTCCAGATGGTTCTACTGTGCTGCTACTGCTGAGAACCATTTCTTTAGATTGTCCCTGTCCCAGATTATCCCTTTAAATATCCTCTTTTGCAATGTCTTATGTCCATAAGCTGCCTCAAATCCTCTTGGAAGAATTAGAATCAAGCTTCTATGATAATACTCTGCCCTCCTCACCATCAACACCAAACACACTTCTCTCATCTTGCATGTGTTTATGCCTTAGTTTATTGATTTGCCACTTCCTTTTTAACTGCCACCATCACAGAATGGCTACCCTGCAGCCTGGCCGTCTCCCCCAGCCTATTTGGTGCCCTTATAGGATCATGCTGCTTCTGCATTCCAGGAGGGGATAAAAGTCCACAGAGCAAAGCCAGCATCTGAGCCACTATCCCTGCCCTACCACCTCCATGCTCCCACAACCCCACACTGCCACTTACTCGCTCCAGACCTCACAACTGTTACGAATTATTTAAAGGGAGATTGGAGTAGTAAAATGGACATCCCTTTTCCCCCTTCTCCCCTTGAGACCCCCCCCCATGATTATCTTCTCTCAGAGAAGGATCTAAAAATGTTATTTATTCTAAGCTCCAGGAGGGAGGGGGCAGGCATGGCTGACATTTTTTTGCAACACTTGAGCCCTTGAAATTATCCTATAGGGGCAGCCCATGTCCAAGCCTGAGGCCAATCCTGGGTGTCACAACAGGCAAGAATTACGAGAAGTCATGCCTAGGAATGGCCAAAATCCCGGAGAATAATTGAGACTGCAGAGCACCAAGATTACAGTGTATAATGCCACACAGTTGTGCTTTGTCCCTTGAGGGTTTCTACGTACTTCTGGTATTCACTGTCCAACAAAGGACAGGGGGCTTAAGCTAGTATTTCACCTCTGTCTTGGCAGTTTATCACCCTCTATCAACGTGAAAGTGGTCTGGGAAGCCTTTATTCTTCAAGTGATGGCATTTCAGGTACAACATATTTATCATTTTATAATGAAGCTCTCAAATATGTCATTCTAAATATAGAAGTTTTGATTATTCATTCCCCCCTTGCAGTGAGTGGTTCCTGTCTTGCAGCAGCCTTACCCACCACCAATATGGGGCTGAAATAATATTACGAACAGTGTATCTAGATTGTTATTTGCAAGTTATAATGCAGTTCTCTGAGTTGAACCTCACAGCAAAGGGGTGACATTTACTGGAAGTAACATTTATTAGGTATCAGCTATGCACCAGGCATTCTGCTAAGTATTTTTCTCACATCCACCCTGGGAAGCATCATATCCATTGTACTGATGTGGAAACAGAGTCACTGAAGTGAAATAACTTACCATGCCATGTTGCCTCTGCAAGTCTTAAAGTCCTGTTATACAGAAGAGAAAATGGAAGCAAATGACCTGCCTGATGTTGCAAAGCCAGAAAGTGGTAGAGCCAGGGCTCTAACCTCACAGTTCCTGTGACTTTTATCCCACATTCTTTCTTCCTACCAGCCAGGGGCTACATCCAGTTGCCACTGCATCTCAGAATGGGTAGTGACCAAGGAAAGCCTGCAGCATTGAGTGGCAAGTAGGAAAGGAAAGATCCCACCTAGGTTTTTGACTGCGTGTCCAATCAAATAGGAAAATCATATTCTTCTGGACCTTTAGTTTGACCAGGACACCTCCCCCCCAACCCCTGCATTCTGCACATTAGAGGAACTCACTGGCAGCACCTCTGAATTCAAATAACACATTTTTTCTCTGATAACGGCTTTTGAAGGGAGAAATGCATAAATGGCCAACGTTGTGCTCAAAATAGTAAAAAGGCCCACCAAGGAGAATTTATTAGAAATTACAGTGATGTCTGTTTATGAAAACCCATAAGAAAAAGGGGACTTCTCTAGGCCAACACATGCCCATTATGGCTTATAATGTTTTTTTGTTTTTGTTTTTGTTTTTTTACAAAATACGGTTTTATCGGGAGTCTAAATCAGTTCATAGTGTGAAGTGACATACTATAGTACTTGGCGTGCATTGTGGCAAATTCAATTTGGCCATAAACACATCTCTTTTCTCATAGCAACCAGTGTCAACCAAGTGAACCCCACTACACAGCTCACAAGCTGATCAAAGCAGCATCAGGGTATCTTGAAAGAGAGTTGGTCTCACCATGCTGGCTTCATTTTGACATAATACCTAACTCCTACTTCCAGCATGCTGTGAATGTCACACCCAGTGATTGATTTCTCTTTCCAGAAGTTTGGCTTTGAAAGGAGTAGGAATTGTTAGCCAGAGGTTTCACTGTGCCCCTAGGGATGAGCTTTGCGTATGCTCTTATTCTAGCCAGTGCCAGTCTTTAAATAATATGCAGCATCCACTAGAGCAGTGGCCCAAAGTGTTGTCCAGTGACAGCTTGCATCAGGATCACCCAGGATGCTTATTAACAATTCAGAATCCTGGCCCCTCCCCAGAGCGTCCCAGTTAGTGTCTCTGGGAAATGGGGTCCAGGCATCTGCTTTCTTAACAAGATCCTCAAATTGCAAAAATAAAGTTTCATTTTTCCCCTCCAGTGAGATTTTCAGAATATGGCCTTGCAGCATATGCCTCCATCCTGTAACTGAAAGTCTTTTGTCTTGCTTTTTTAGACTGTAGGTCTCTCCATTCAAGCCTTTGTCTTTGCCTCTGCAAATTTTGACTTTTTCCTTATTTCTAGGTTGTTCTTATTTTATCAACTACTAGCACATTCCAGGACTGCATTATTAATTGGAAAAGCTAAACTTCTCCCCCTTATTTGGGAGTAAATTTTCTATCTGCTACTTTACTTTTAAGCATAGATTCTTGAGATTCCCAAGGTTATATTGCTGGCGAAGATCAAAAGCTAGGTAACTGCAAAAGTTATAGAAGAACATTGTCGTTTACTGGAAACAAGAAAGTATGTGGTTTATTGCCCTGTTGTCTTTTCATGACATCCTGTCATGATGCATCAGCAGCACAGATAAATGCTCATTTCCGTCCTTACAGATACAATAATCATTCTGTTAACATAAATTATGATAGACTTTAAGAGCCCTTTGCACAAAACAACTGGTGCAGAAAAAATGGATCCAAATGGAGACTTATTGGCCACACAAGTCCTTTATAGCTCACACAACAAACAGATCACTTGGGGTCAGTCAACTGAAAATTTACCCAAAGCAAGTGAGAAATGATAACCTTTTTTAATGCACTGCTGCTTTTACCTGGACATTCTGAAATGGACGGAAGTAACATTTTCATGTGGAATTAGCTCCTCAGGCTGTTTTGGATAGTTACCTGATGGCATGAGGGAGACACGTACTGCTGAGCTGGCTCAAGAAGCATCAGGGTGCAGGCAGTACAGAGCTGGCCTGCACGTCAAAGCCTGGGCTCTAATGCCAACTTGGCCACCTTCCTACCTCATCCAAAGTCATTAAGGTCATCTCAGATGAGGCATCCGATCTTACTGAATGTCTCTGGTTTCCTTCCCAAGAGTGTCAGAAGGAGCAACTAAAGATTCCTTGTGTTATCATAATGAGCACTGAGAAATGTATAGAATTTTTGAATCACTATATTGTACACCTATACTAATATACCACTGTCTGTTACCCATACTGGAATGAAAATTTAAAACTTTAAAATAAGACTCTTTGTGAAAGCACTTTAAAACTCAAAAGTTTGAGGCGCCCTGGGTGGCTCAGTCAGTTAAGCGTCCGACTTCAGCTCAGGTCATGATCTTGCGATTTGTGAGTACAAGTCCCCAGTTGGGCTCTGTGCTGACAGCTCAGAGCCTGGAGCCTGCTTCAGATTCTGTGTCTCCCTCTGTCTCTGCCCCTCCCAAACTCTCACTCTGTCTCTCTCTCTCAAAAAATAAACATTAAAAAATTTTTTTAAAAACCTCAGAAGTTATTATATAAATGATTCTTTCTGAATCCTAAATTATCAGTCCCCTAGCCTGACAGGCTCAGTTAGAAAGCCCAATAAATGACCAGATTTATCTTTTGGTTTGTTTACAGATGCTGATAAGCCCAGTACTTCCAAACAGCGGTCTGAAATGTTGAAGAAGGCATCATCAGTTCTGTCCAAAGTGTTTTCAAGATCCAAGGCCAATGTTTCCAGATCTTCCTCAACCTCACCCCCTCACCAGGACAGAAGCTGAGGCTGCTGCTACACCTAACATCAATAATGGTGCTAGCCTTCCTCAAAAAATAAATGGTTTTGAAACATGACATTGTGTATCACACGCTGATTCTTATAAATACTTTTAAATTCTTATAAACAGTAAGAGCAAAGAATGTACAAAAAGGCAGCTAGAGAAAAGAAGGGGTTAACAAATGCTTCTGATTTTGGCATGAAAAGAGGGACTGTCCCTCCCAGAGGGATGTATCTGCCAGGCAGCGTGGGATTCAATCTCTGCTCTTGAGGGCCCTGAAGCCTTTGCTGGCAAAATAAGACTAACTTAAAAGTGAAAGTGTGACACCAACAAGAGTGAGTCATCATGTATTTTGTGTGCTCTAGGAGTTCAAAGAAGGGAGTCATGGTTGTGAGCTGCAGTGGTCAGGATAAGTTTCCTGGAGGAACTGGAATTGAGGTAATCCTCAAAGGACAGGTAGGACCAGGTAGGCCTGGAAAGTACCAGGAAGGCTTTCACCTCTGGTCACAGAGCTGCATATAATGCCACCATGTCTGAATGATCTAATTCAGTGCTGTCCAATTATATATATATATATATTTTTTCATTCCAGTACAGTAGCCACTAGCCCCACAAAGCTATTTAGTCACTAGTATTATTGAACAACTGAATTTTTCACTTTATTTCCATTTAAATAGCTATGTAGAGCTAGTGGCTCCCTTACTGGATAGGACCAGTCTAGTTAGTACATGGCCTCATGTACAGTAGCCCAGTTCAGATTAGGTTGAAGAATTCCCTGAAAGCTCATTTCCAAAGTCTATCCCCAAACACCAGTGCAACTGACTCCTCAGAGGGGCTCTGGAAGCCTCCAGGCATCCTCTTGGCCCCTTCAAGACACATGAACCACCAATGTGGCCAGAGGGAGCTTTCCAGTCATATCTGTGCTCCTGCACTTGCCAAAACTCAATTGATGGACAAAAGATAGGCCCCTTCTAGAACACCAAATTCAAGGCATCACAAAGAGCAAATCAGAACCTGTTCCTGCCAGCTGGCCTCAAACATAGTGTTTGGCTAGAAACTGCTTCCACAGGACAGAAACACCACTCTGGTACTGAAACCACCACTCTGGCCTCCCTCTATCCACTCAGTATACAGGAAGATGATCAATCAACTAGTCATTTTCATACTTTATCCAAAAAGTTAGGTCAGAGGAAGGTTCCAACCTTATCCAAAACTCCCCAGGGAAATATTTCTAGGCAAGTAAATTTCCTTTATGCTGTACTGATAGTCCATAAATGTTAACTGAACTTTTGCAAATAAAACGGCAGGCAGTTCTGCCCAAAAATCACCTATCCCCCAAATTTGGCTGCCTTCATCTATTCACTCATTCCTGCCCTTACATACTGAAATTCACCACATGCAGCAGCCTAAGTTTTAAAGTCATTTTTTAAAGGTTCACAATGACAAATACTAATCTTACATATGGATTTAATTTGTTTTTATTAATAAGTAATATAAATCCAGTTTGGAATTCAAAAGTACAAACGGTGTGGTGAAAAGCCTCTTCACCTCTCCTCTCCCAGATGCTACCTGGTTCATTCCAGAAGCAATCTCTTTTACCACTGAATCGAGTGTCCTTCCCGATATACTCTATGAGTAACAAGTGTGTTAATGTATGGCTTTAGAAGGAAGTCTAATTGAATATCTTCCCTCAAAAAGGCAGAAAACAGAGAGGAAAAGATGGAGGGAGAGGAGAATGGAAGGAGAGACAGAGAATGCAAGCATGCTATTTGACAGACACTATTTCCTGGAACCAGTGATTTGGTCAGTTTCTATGGTTGCATTTGTAGCTTCAAATAAACTCAGTCCTCATTTTAAACATGCTTTTTGTTGGGGCGCCTGGGTGGCTCAGTCGGTTAAGCGTCCGACTTCGGCTCAGGTCATGATCTCACGGTTTGTGGGTTTAAGCCCCACGTCAGGCTCTGTGCTGACAGCCCAGAGCCTGGAGCCCGCTTTGGATTCTGTCTCCCTTTCTCTCTGCTCCTCCCCTGCTCACACTGTTTCTCTCTCCCTCTTCTTCAAAAATAAACATTCAAAAAAAAAAATTTAAACAATGCTTTTTGTCAAATTAATGTCAATGCTAAATGTCAAAAGGTGAGCACCACCATGGGAGGAAAGGTCCTTACCATAGTGGTTCAAAGCCTGCTGGCCAAAATACATAAGAATGCTTGAGCTAGTAGCTATAGTCCTTGGAGATGGAACCATCTAAATATAAATAGATTTAAGTACTAAAAGTAAAAATGCACTGCCTCACTTGCAATGAAAGAAAATGCAAATTAGAATAACCTGAAGGTATCACAATATACCTTCCAGAAAAGAAACAAGGAATAAAATGAAAAAAGCCAGTGTTGTCCAGAATGTAGAGGGAAAATTACATTTGCACTCTACAGTGCTGATCGTTCCACAAATTTGATCTTTCTGAAAAGCAATCTACCTACCAATAAGTAAGACAACCGATTGTTCTGTCTGTACTTTTGGATCTGATAACTCCACTTTGGGGAATGTGGTCCAAGGGAATAATACAAAAAGAAAAATTTAAAAGGGACTCTGTATAAAAATGTTCATAACGGTACTATTGATCATGATGAAAAATTATAACAATCCAAGTGGGGGAAATGGTGCAGTGTGTTAACAAGAAACAATGCCATACAGACACTGAAAATGACAAGTGCCATACAGACACTGAAAATGACAAGGATAGTGATAACATAAATACAAGTGTACATTTGAAAAAAACAAAATCAGCTTGCAAAATAAGATGTGTACTCTGATAAGAATCACAGAGTATATTTTATGATTTGGCAATCATATGACATACTAATAAAAAATCCAAATAAGTTAGAGATTTAATTTAATAATCATGAGGGGTTTTTGCTGTTATTAGCTACTTGCTAATAAATGCCTTTCTCTTGAAGAAACATCATCATAATCACCATCACTTCTTAAGTCATTTCTAACCCTATCCCAAGCCAAATGGAATATCTAATACCTCAGTTTCTCGTGAGGCATGAGAAAAAAGAAAACATCAGTTCAGACTTTTTAAAATGGCTTCTTTAAAGAGGTTAGGTCATCTCTAATCATCCCCAAAGTACTCTTCTAAACCCTAAGCTGGCAAAACGTATTCAAATTTTTGACTGAAGTTCATTGTGGAGAGTATACTGGCCTTAAATATAAAATTACAACAGCCATGTATTTGTGTGATACACATACACTTCAGAGTAACTTAATTAACATAGGTCATACGGCTTTGCCCCTTTATAGGACCCAACATATTAAGTTCAGTATTTTTAATGATTTGTCTAGGGACCAATATATCTTTGATGACATACTATTGGTCATACTTAATTTATAGAATACCAAATGCTTATCGCAAATGTAATTATAGATTATTTCCTACTGAAAAATATGACCTGCTCTTATCTATTTTATGACACAGTTTCCAGTAACACTTGTAGAAATCAGGAGCCACTTATTTAGTAAAGGAAGAACTCTAAGTTAAATCCTAGTGCAAATAATTACACCCAAAATATGTCTTCTAAGTTGACAATTTCAGATAAAATAAAAGACATCATGAAACACTTAACTTTATTCTTTGGTCCTGACAGCACAGCACTGAGCACTTTATACTTCACTAGAATACCACTTAGACAATGACCAAGTTATTCCTTTCAAAGAGCTTCAAAACATGTTTACAGAAGGTATGTCCTGTACCAGATAAGGATTATTTCCATTTTAGGATTCAATGAGTTTATAAATTGCTGAGACAGATACTTATCCGGCCCAAAAGGTTAGAGGAAGCAAAAAGGGACTGACAGACTAGGATGTTAATTAGGCTACATGAAAGAAATATTGATATGGCAAAAAACATTCTTAATTGAGCACTTCATTCAATGTGGCTGTTTAGCCTTGAGATCACTGGGAATTTGTCCACCAATGAATTCCAACTGTCTTCTGTGAAGTGAATCCATGAAAGGAACATTCACTGTACCCAAAGATCAACTAACACCAATTGCTAGCTGGTTGCTTCAGGCTTGGCCTAGTGCAGGGTGCATACGTGCCTCTCAGATTTCTGACTACAGGGAGCATAAGTGACAAATGGCCACAGCTGCTGAGCTCTGAAATCCAGTGCTGTGTAGCTGAAATCCATTATCCCTGCATGTTCACCAAGGCCAAACTTCCCACAAGCTGCTCTCCGCCAATGACTGAATGTGGCAGAGATATTAAGACAAGCCATTCCTGTGAGACACAGGACTCCCTTAACAGGTGACTTGGAGTCAGGGATGCTGCCAGGGAAGAACTCCAGCCTGACAAAGGATAGCAAGGACTGGCTCTGACACTACTTCACAGATGTAGAAAGTAGACAGGGAGACTTAATGAGTTAGAACAAGACAGTTTATTACAGCACAGCAAATGGCATCAGCATGAGTATCAGTGAAGCTTTGCAAGCTCCCCTGTCCCAAATCCTACAGAACAATGTAATGGGCTCAGATGGGGCACTACCCATGCAATGGGTTGCATCGCAGCTGAGGAACCCAAGGTCAAGGGCCCAGGACTTCTTGAGCAATGAGCAAACAAACCAGTGCCCCTCTCCTGGGAAGCAAGCAGTTCAATGATAGTCACATTATGGTCACCTTGCCCTGCACAAGTGGCTCAGTATTAGGGAGACCAATGAGCCTTGCTTTAAAAAGCCTCACCAAGAATGTGCAAGGATGCTCACGACCCACAGTGGACTGCCTCTCCCAACAGACGCACTTGTTTTGCCAAAATGTTCTTAGAACTGCACCACATAGTCCAAGATCTTTCCTACCCAACACCCTTCCTTCCTTCCCTCTCTCTTCCACAGAATTTAGACCTGCATCTAGTCTGTCCATCAGCTCTCCTGGACTTCTCTAGCTCCCACTCATTTTCCCTCACAGGCGTTTTCCCTAGTAAATCTCTTACATGCCAATCTCACCTTGGCATCTGCTTCTCAGAGAATTCAAACTAGCACAAATGGTGCCAGTGGTGGTCCAAGAAAACAGGCTGTGATAAGATGGGGTTCCAGGACTGCCTCAGTCATTGGCTGGTGGACAAAATGGACACTGTCCTGATGGGGATGTAGGGCACAGACAGTCCCAGGCACAAGATGGCAGCCCAAGTGCTAAACAGTTCTCTGGAGATGACCTGGGAAAACTGGGAGAATGGCCTTGCAGATGTGGTGATTCAGACTTTTGAAATATATGAGAGGAATATGGCCTACAGAGACAGTGGAGATGGCTGAATACTGTCAAGTTGTACTGACGCCCTGCAGCAGAGTAATGAGAAATGGATGACAGTTAATAAGTAGCTAAAGATTAAGTATGAGAGCCAGAGACTCTCTGTGGAGCTTACAAAGAAGTCCTTTTCTCCCGCAGTGGAGGAGCAGACCAAAGAAGAACATACGGGAGTGGCAGAACTCAAGAGAGACTAAATACTCAATATTTAATACGTGGTGGGTCTGCTCTGCTGAAGTCAGGGCCACATGACTCCATGTAGTTGGAAAATCCTGAGACCCTGAGACATGGAGTGGGAACATCTAGCCAGACACTCCTCAGGGTGTTGGCTCTGCAGACATCCCCTCCCAGACTTTACCTTGCAGAGGGGACCACTCTTCCCTAATGAGAGCTAGCATTTTCCCTTCACCGGAAGATGCTGCAGAGCCTGCTCCCTCAAGGCAACTCGTATCCCCCTCCAAGGAGCTGTGTCCAGCCCCTCTCCTGGTTCCTAAACTGAAAACTAGGATTAAATCCCACATTTAATCCAGCATAACCTGGCTAGGTCAGTCCTGAGCCTAGTAAAGAGAAGAAAGAATAACACCAAAGAGCTGCAAGAATTAGCTGACAGGCACTGACAGGAGCCAAGGAAGCATTGGGTTTGGATTTTGAGGGTGCTATATCAAGAGGAACAGAAAAGCAAAAATTCACTGATTTGAGAGGACATTCTCAAAATACAGATTTAATCCCCTGGCAAGGACCTGCAGGAGATACAAAATCTCTACTAAGGTGGCTCTTAGAGGCTTGGAGAAAGTGATGGCTACCACTGAACAAAATTGAAATGCCTGAGCTGTCCTGACAAATGGCAAAAGAAGGAATGAAAAGGCAGAGGGAAGTGGACGTGCTACAGTGGAAAAACCCCATGAGACGGTAGTGTTCCATGGGGCGGGGGCAGGGAGGTGCAGGAACAGCTCATTTACCAAGGCCATCAGGAAGGCACTGATAAAAGGGGCACCAGCATCACTAAGTTCAGAGGTGACCTCCTCTACTGGCCAGGGATGGCAGTAAGAGACCATCACAGAGCTGAGGCCCTAGAGTAATAGTGACCAGGTAGAGGTGCTACCTTCCAAAAGCCAGAAGGTTGCAAACACCAAAATGAACCACAAGGCCTGAAGGACAGCCAAGAGAGCCTTACCCACAGGGAGTCGCAGAGATGGCGGATGGACTGTGGTGTCCCTAGGAATAATACAGATGGACAGCGAGCAAGGGTATCAGGATCTACAAGCTGAAAAAGACAACAGTAGAGGAGCAGGGGTTTCAGGGAGGTTTCCCCAATAAAAATTCTGAATTCCTTGCTCAGTTTCCAAACTTCAGCTGTTTGCAGACCTGGAAGAGGTAGCTTGGTCCGTAGAAGGAAGGACAAGGATGAATATCCCCTCAGTACTTCCCTTAAAGGGACTTATAGCCACTTGCTTCAATGTATGAACACTGAGGAAAGAATAGCCAGAGATTTGACGAATACTGGATTCAAGATCAAAGTTGACATTTGTACCTAGAGACCTGAAGCATGATCACAGCCCTATTAGACTGGAGGTTTCAGGGCTGAATAATAACTGAAGTCCTGGCCTATAACAAGGCTCATAGGGGGCTTACAGACCTGCCTAGTGGTCATTTCCCACTCCCCAAATGTGTGACTGGAACCGAGTTGCTGCTTGAGAGTAATCCCCACGTGGATCCTTAGCCTAATGGGTAAGAGCTGTCACATGAGGAAAGTCAAGTGGAAACCTCTGAAACTGTTCCCCTCCTCCATGGACAAGAATAAACTGGGATGGTTACTTTTCTGTGTCAACTTGCCTCAGGCTGTAGGGGGGTTGTCAATCAATTAATCAAACATCAATCTAAATGCTGCTGTGAAAGCATTTTATAGATGTGATTAACATCTACAATCAGTTGATTTTAAGTAAAGGAGATTATCCTCATTCAGGGTGGGACTTATCTAATCAGTTGGAAGAACTTAATAGCAAAACTGAGATTTCCCTGAAGAAATTCTGCCTGTGGACTGCAGTGTCAGCTCCTGCCCAAGCATTTCCAGCCTCATAAATTTCAGACTTAAATATTCTGCCCTATAAATTTCAGACTTGCCTAGCCAGCTCCAACAACTGCATAATTCAATTCCTTACCACACACACACACACACACACACACCCCTCAGAGCTATCAGGGGTTCAGTTCCAGACTACAATAAAGCGAGTATCACAATAACACGTTAATGTATCTTTTCATTTCCCACTGCATATAAAACTTATGTTTACACTATACTGTAGTCTAAAGTGTGCAATAAATAGCATTATGCATAAAAAAACCAACGTGCATATCTTAATTGAAAAACACTTTATTGCTAAAAATGCTAACCATCATCTGAGCTTTCAGTGAGTCATAACCACTGGTCACAGATCACCATAACAAATGTAATAATAATGAAAAAGTTTGAAATATGGCAATTACCAAAATCTGACAGGGACACGAAGCAAATGGTGTGAGGAAAAATGACACCAAGACTTCTTTGACACAGGGTTGCCACAGTCCCTTAATTTATAAAAAAAGTTATCTGTAAAGCACAATTAAGCAAAGTATAAGACAAGGTATGCCTGTTTTCTCATTAGGAACTGGCTTACAGCAGGATACATATATTCTACTGGTTGTTTCCCTGGCAGAACCCTAAACAATACATAAAATCATAATACAGCTCAGGGGAGACAGAGTAGATCAGTGTTACTATTAAAAACCTAAAAGACGCAGAGAATGGTAGCCCTTGTATCTTTGCACCTATAGCAAAATGGGGGTTCCAGGATGACCAGCTGGGGCAGAAAACAATTTGAGCTTGGTGGGTCATCACAAAATGAAGATGAATGTTATCTGCATTACAGCCACATTCAGGGGAGGAGAAAGAAAATTTTTCCAATGGACAGAACCTCAAGCAGTGCACTTGACTTGGTGTAAAAGAAGTGGCCAAAATTGAGAATATTTATTGCATATATACCAACTCCTAGGCTGTGGTCAATGGCCTATCTAGTTGGGATACTGGAAGGAAAAGAGCTGAAGATTAGAGACAAGGTCTGGTGTAAATGCTGTGGACTGACATGTGGGAGTAGGCAAACTGTGAATATTTCTGTATCACATGTTAACATCCATCAGAGCATCCATCACAGAAGAGGCACTGAACTGCCAAGCACACAAAAGGACTCAGCCAGGTACACTGGCCTTTGTCAATGGATACCACACAACTGGCACAATGGACACATAAGCAGAGTGGCCACAAGGGCCAACGGAGGTCCAACAGCAAGGACTCCTGCTTACCAAAGCTGATCTAATAGGAACTCCTCTGACAGATGACTTTGGCTCAAGAACTCACCACTGGTCTTGCTGAAACATTCTCAGAACACCACAGTAGTATAAGACTTTTCCTACTCAAACTTCCTTCTTCCCTCCCCGCTTCTCCAGAGATTAGACCTCTATCAGAGTCTGACTGCTTTTCCAGATTCCTCTTGCCTCCTTCCCCATTTTCTTTCATGGGCATTTTCCCCTAAAAAAACTCTCTTGTGCATCTAATCTTGGACCCAAAATAACATACCAGGTAAACTAAATGTGCCCACTATTAAAAATGTATTCCTCTACTACTTGGCAATGAGAAAGAATGAAATCTGGCCATTTGTAGCAACGTGGGTGGAACTGGAGGGTATTATGCTAAGTGAAATCAGTCAGAGAAAGACAGATATCATATATTTTCACTCATATGGGGAACTTGAGAAACTTACCAGAAGACCATGGGGGGAGGGAAAGGGGAAAAAAAAGTTACAGAGAGGGAGGGAGGAAAACCATAAGAGACTCTTTAAATACCAAGGACAAGCTGAGGGTTGATGCGGTGGAGAGAGAGGGGAAAGTGGGTGATGCGCACTGAGGAGGGTATTTGTTGGGATGAGTACTAGGTGTCGTATGGAAACCAATTTGACAATAAATTATATTTAAAAATGTATTCCTCTGTTTTACAGGATCAGAAGTTCAATTTTAATAATTCAGCAGGGATATTAAGGTCCTGGGAACTAATTCCTACCAAAGTCATAAGGGACTGATTGATAAAATAAAAGGGCAAGATTCTCAAGATGAGAAAAAACTGCCAAGGAGACTAGATGGATATGCGATGGAGCTGACAGTATTCCCATCTCAGCAAGAACAGCTAATTAAAAAGGAAACTAGGCCCACAAGTGGCCTGGTATGTCTGAAACGTGGAAAAGGAGTGGCTAGCCAAGAGGTAGAAACCCAAATGTCCATCCACTGATGAATAAACAAAATGTGGTATATCCATACAATGGGATATTATTCAGCCATTAAAAGGAACAAAGTACTGATCCATGCTACAACACAGATGAACCTCAAAAACATACTAAGTGAAAGACACTAGACACAAAAGGCCACATATTGTACAATTCCACTTACATGAAATGTCCAGAATAGGTATTCCACAGAAATGGAAAGCAGACTGGTAGTTGAGAGGGACAAGGAGGAGGGAATGGAGAGTAACTGTTTAATGGGGACAGGGTTTCATTTGGGAGTGATGAAAATGTTTTAGGACTAGACAGTGGTGGTGGTTTTATAACACCGTGATTGTACCAAATGCCAGTGAATTATCCCTTTAAAATTGTTAATTTCATGTTATGTGAATTTCACCTCAATATAAATAAATACATACATACGTAAATAAATAGATAGCAAGGAAAAAAAGTGGAGACATATCAACCAAAAAAACAAAATGCGAAAAAAAAGATGTTTATAAAAAATTTTTTTAAAGGAGGGTGGGGTGCAGAGGGAGCGGGCTGGTGTTAGGAATCAATATCACATTCACATCAAGCTGTCCGAACCTAGTTAAACCACACTTCTCTATTCTATGGCTATACCTGCCAACTGGAAAGGGCACCTAAACATCCAGCACAAAGACCAGAATTCTAGAATTGCCTGATATTTCCCCTTTCCTGGCAATTTTGTCATAAATTGGGGTCATAAATTCAAGGGCCATGTTTATGAAACCAAATTTAGGATACCTCCTCCAGTAGGTACCGAGCATATTCCCAGGAACAATGGATTTCACTTAAAAATCCAGGATATTTGGCTGTTAAAACTACAGCTGTCTATGACTCTAATACTCAAGGGATTAAAAGAATTCAGCCTCAGAGATTTTACTTATAGTAATGGTAAAAGCATAACTGAATATGATTGCATTTTAAAGGCCTAGTTCATTTGCAACTCTACCAGGCAGTCACGGGCTACAGTTTCAGTGATGCCTGCGGTCACTGGGGTTAGAGGACTCCCTGTCCCGGGAGTGTCGGGCCCTTTTATGCCTGTGGGATTTATCTCGGCTCCTACTTCTACTTCTCTGACTATGTCCCTCAGAACGTCCATTGTGCCGGCCGGAATGTGTGTCTGAGCTTCGACATCTATCTCTATCCCTGTTCTTTTCTTCTCTTTCTTCCCTCCTGGTTGAGGACCTATGTTCATGCTTAGCCTTCTCCTTCTTCGGCTCCCTCTCTCTGTCTTCTGCTCCACTGCGGC